>NC_058372.1:2671666-4007500 GCF_018350175.1 Felis catus | reverse complement strand
CTGTTAAAATGTCGATACTACCCAAAGCAATCTACATATTCAACGCAATCCCTATCAAAGTAACACATCATTCTTCACAGAGCTAGAACAAACAATCCTAAAATCTGTATGGAACCAGAAAAGACCCCAAATAGCCAAAGCGATCTTGAAAAAGAAAACCAAAGCAGGAGGCATCACAATCCCAGACTTCAAGCTATACTACAAAGCTGTCCTTGTCAAGACAGTATGGTACTGGCATAAGAATAGACGCTCAGATCAATGGTACAGAATAGAGAACCCAGAAATGGACCCAAAAGTGTATGGCCAACTCATCTTTGACAAAGCAGGAAAGAATATCCAATGGAATAAAGACAGTCTCTTCAGCAAGTGGTGCTGGGAAAAGTGGACAGTGACATGCAGAAAAATGAACCTGGACCACTTTCTTACACCAGACACAAAAATAAACTCAAAATAGAGGAAAGACCGCAATGTAAGACAGGAAGCCATCAAAATCCTCGAGGAGAAAGCAGGCAAAAACCTCTTTGATCTTTGCCACAGCAACTTCTTAGTCAACAACGTCTCCGGAGGCCAGGGAAACAGAAGCAAAAATGAACAAATGGGATGACATCAAACCAAAAAGCTTTTGCACAGTGAGGGAAACCAGCAACTTCTGTTGGAAAAGGCAACCTCCTGAATAGAAAATATTCATAAATGATGTACTGATAAGAAATTAACACTGAAAATACATAAAGAATGCCTACAATTCATTTTTTTTAAAAAAAAACTAACGATTCCAATTAAAAAATAGGCGGGATTGCCTGGTTGGCTAAGTCAGTGGAGCGGCCGACTTCGACTCAGGTCATGATCTCACAGGTGCGTGAGTTTGAGCCCCGCATCGGGCTCTGTGCTGACAGCTCAGAGCCTGGAGCCTGCTTCGGATTCTGTGTCTCCTTCTGTCTCTGCACGCCCCCCCACCCCGCCCCTGCTCACACTCTGTCTCTCTCTCAAAAATAAACATTAAAAAAAAATTTTTTTAAACTAGGCAGAGGACCTGAATAGACATTTCTCCAAAGCAGACATCCAGATCGCCAACTGACATGAAAAAACGCTCATCATCACTATCATCAGGGAAATGCAAGTCAAAACTGCAATGAGGTATATCACTCACACCTGTCAGAATGGCTCTTATCAAAACGCTAAGAAATAACAAGTGCTGGCAAGAATGTGGATGGAGAAAAAGAAAACCTCTCATGCACTGTGCGTGGGAAAATAAATTGGTGCAGTCACTACGGAGACTAGTACAGAGATCCCTCAAAAAATTAAAAATAGAACTATCACAGAATTCAGCAATTCCACACCGAGGTACTTTTTTTTTTTATTTAAAAAAAAATTTTTTTTTAACGTTTATTTATTTTTGAGACAGAGAGAGACAGAGCATGAACGGGGGAGGGTCAGAGAGAGGGAGACACAGAATCTGAAACAGGCTCCAGGCTCCGAGCTGTCAGCACAGAGCCTGACGCGGGGCTCGAACCCATGGACCGCGAGATCATGACCTGAGCAGAAGTCGGCCACCCAACCGACTGAGCCACCCAGGTGCCCCCACATCGAGGTATTTATCTGAAGAAAATGAAGACACTAATTCAAAAGGACACATGCACACCTATGTTCGTCACAGCATTATTTCCAATAAACAACATATGGAAGCTACCTAAATGTCCGTCGATAGATGAATGAATAAAGAAGACGCACCGTATTTATCCAACAGAATATTACTCAGCTGTAAAAAAAAAAAAAAAAAGAATGAAATCTTGTCATTTGCAGCCACACGGATGGAGCCACACGCTAAATGGGATAAGTCAGAGTAAGACAAATACCGTATGGTTGCACTTATTTGCGAATAAAACACAAAACAAAACAACCAACAAAACAGAAGCAGGTTCACAGATACAGAGGACAAACAGGCCAGAGGGAAGGGGGGTGAAGAGATGCACCAAACCAGTAAACGAAACTAAGAGATACGCTTTTCCAGTTAAATAAGACACGGGGGGGGGGGGGGGGGGGGGCGCCTGGGTGGCTCAGTCGGTTGAGTGTCGGACTTCAGCTCAGGTCACTCCATGGGTTCGAGCCCCACGTCGGGCTCTGTGCTGACAGCTCAGAGGCTGGAGCCTGCTTCGGATTCCGTGTCTCCCCCTCTCTCTCTCTGCCCCTCCCCTGCTCACGCTCTGTCTCTCTCTGTCTCAAAAATCAATAACATTAAAAAAAAATTTTTTTTAATGAAATAAATAGGGACACTTTTGGGTGGCTCAGCCGGTTAAGCGACTGACTTCAGCTCAGGTCACGACCTCAACATCGTGGGCTCTAGCCCTGCATCAGGCTCTGTGCTAATAACTGGGAGCCTGGAAACTGTTTCGGATTCTGTGTATCCCTCTCTCTCTGCCTCTCCCCTCCTCATATTCTCTCTCTGTCTCTCAAAAATTAACAGAAATAAAATAAAACATTTACAAATTTTTAATAGTTAAATAAATAAAAATAAGCAAACAACTTATTAGAGTAAAACTAGAGTTTATGCATTTAAAGTCTTAAAGAATAACGGAATACTAACAAGAGGGGAGAAAAAAGAGATAAAATATCAAAAGGGAGGAAGGAAAAATATTATTTGCAAATGATACGATTATCTACCTAGAAACCAGAGAATCAACTTACAAACCATCCTAGCAAGGTATCTCGGCCACAGTTACGTTTCTCAGTTTAAAAAAAATAAATCTATTCAAACAATATCTTCCCTATATCCCAGCCCAAACTTGTAAGAAAATATAAGAAGTAAAAATCCCATTCAGGAAATATAAGTTACATTTGATAAGAAATGCATAGGAAATACGTAAAGCAAACTGTAGCACTGGGCTGAAGAAAAAGTGAACCTTCCTTTGGCATTGGGGGGGGGGGGTAGTCTTACTACGTTCTCTTAAGGGAGGTCATGCTATTACAGCAATCTTAATTTCTCCCAAATAGATTTAGTGCAATCTCATGCAATTAGATTGCAATTCGGTGCAACTTAAGTACTGCGGTTAAGTCTTTATTAAAATGGCCCAATGATTATACACTTTCCTGGAATTAAAAGCAGCCGAGGCTACATATTATCATCCTCAAAAATAAAAATGATAACAGTTGTTTGATCAGCCTGATAGTTACATCTATTAAAAATTTAGACCAACCACTATATTAATAACAGGTCCTTGTAACAATAGATATTAAACTATGTATTAAGCCCAGAAACACATATAAACATATCGAAGTTTATTTTACCAAAAGTTGGTATTTTAAATCAGAAGAAACAAATGTGAAGTATTCCAAAAAAAAAAAAAAATGTTGGTAGAACTCAATCACTTGGAAAACAAGTCTGAATCCCGACTTAAGCTGCGCGATAAACATCTGTACATGAAGGAAAGACAATAAAGAAACAATGAACTTTTAGGAAGGAAACGTCTATGCTGTATGCGGTCGGTTTCTCTCCTTCTCTCCTTTCCCCTCCTGTGAGTTCAGTGATGGCAAGGTCAAAGACTGCCCTAACTGGTTGAGGCAGCCCATTTGTAAGGCCTGCAAGGACCTCAGATTAACGCACAGTCGTGACAAATCACAGTATTGCATTCCTGAAACTAATATAACCTGTATGTCAACTGCCCTGGAAGTAAAATTAAAAAATAATAAAAATGAATAAAAACTAAAACTAACACAAAAAGCTCTCAGGAGACTGAAGTCTGCTGATGGTCGGTCTTGGTATCCTGGTGAGAGTGTCAGAGGGGGACAGGCCGGTGCAGTGACCACCCACAGGTGCACCGGCTAGGGGAACCTTTTCTGTCACCCATGTGGCTTCACTCTGACATTCTTCATTCTGCAGGGCCATACGGGTCCACTTGTCTTTACGCACCCAAACACATTCACCTAAAGCTACCCGGTCGATAAAACCCCTTTATATCAACAAAACAGAACATACAACAAGTTTACAGATTTTCGGACCACATAATTATGGCATCTAACTTACAAAGCCTCTAAGCCAAGTTTTCTATTGTTGCACAAACCACTGGCAGTCCTGGTGACATTATATACAGTTCTGTGTGGTCTTTACTGATTTCCCGCCCCACCTCACCCTCAAACAAAGGCAACTACAACCAACGTACAAAAAGACAAAAAACTAGGGAACCACCTCATGCCAGAACCATCAAGGGCTGTTTGCTAAATTAGTGACCAGGAGGACCCAAAGAATAGGTGACATTGGAGTCAACTCACAGCTCCCTGCCAGACGCCTGGGCTCTGCTCCTTCCTCAGAAAGGGCAGGAGAGGAAACCGCCTCCGGGTCAGGGCGGCCGATCCTTCCAGCAGCAGGAAGTGGGCGGAGCAAGTGCACCCGGGAACCAGAGGCGATCTTGCAATTCCCGGGGCCAGGCCCTCGGTGCGCAAAGGCTCTGCGCCCCAGGTGAGACGCGTGACCGTGACTGCCCTCTGACATTTTCCCCCAGCTGCTTCGCTCGAGATGGAAAATTGACAGGGACCAACTTTGCAACAATGTGTCCGTGTGACGGAGCCGAGCAAATACTGCGGATTCTGCAGACCAGCTGAGCGCTGCCTCGTGGCCCAGTGCCCCGAGGATGCAGGGTGTTGAAGAAGCCTTGCTTCCTCCTCCCAGAGCCGCAAAACTGAGAGCGGGGCCAAAGAGGACGCTTCTGGGACCCCGCCACCGGTGCTGGGGTCCCCGCGCTGGCTGTCACCTGGCCTTGAGTCTGCAAGGTGGATTTAAAGCTCCCAGCCCTCCGGCACCCGCCCAATGGAAGCTGCAGAGGCCGCCGAGGTAAACAGGGGGTTCCTTCCACCTCTGCTGTGTTTGGGGAGTGACACCCTCAGGCAGGCGCCGTCCGTCCGAGCAGGAGAAAAGTTACTAGAAAAGTCCAAGGGGTGAGATATTTTGGAGGGGAAAAGAAGGCAGCAAAAGAGAGTATTACCTTCCAGTGAAAAATGGACAGCTTTTCCAAGAAGGTTTAATCAGAGCGTGTAAGCACAATCAGCATTTGAAATATTCCCTGTATCTTCGGAATTATTAGCGGGGGCAAGGAAGCAAGAGGAGGAGGAGGACAGAGATAAGGGGGACATGGTTTTAGGGGAGTATAAAATACAAACATGAAGTGTATGTGTCATGATAACAAAGGCTGTTGGGTTAAACTCACCCCTGCAAAGGAGACAGTGCTCAGCGTGGGGGAAGTATTTGTAAGAAACACAGATTAAGTGAAATGGCTCAGAAAGGTAGAAACCAAAGGCGACGGCGCTGCATTCCAGAGAATCTGAAGCAAGCACACACACAAGAAATGTGAGAGGGCAGTAATTTTAGACAACTTTAGAAAAACAAAGTTAACCTTTCCAGGGGGGACACACTTACCGAATCTTTCTTGATATTGTAATATAACATCAGGATGTTCAATAAAAACTGCTTGGAGGGGAGCCTGGGTGGCTTAGTCGGTTAAGCGTCTGACTCTTGACCTCAGCTCAGGTCATGATGTGACGATTTGTGAGTTCGAGCCCGGTGTTGGGCTCTGCACTGACAGCCCAGAGCCTGGTTGGGATCCTCTCTCTCTCTCTCTCTCTCTCTCTCTCTCTCTCTCTTCCTGTCCCTTTCTCTATCTCTCTCAAAATAAGTAAACATTAAAAAAATTGTTTTAAGCTGCTTGGACATAAAAGGAAATTAAAAGAGATAATAATGAAAACTTCAATATACCTTGTAGATTTTAATAGGTCAACTATGTAGAAACAAATAAGATTTTGGGGTCTGAATATGATTACTGCCATAGCTATGCCCAGCTCCATATCTTGGAAATAGAGGACAAACCTTTGCTAATACCTATGGAGTATTTCCCAGCTTTCTTATGTGCTTATTCATAAGGACAACCTCAGTAGTTTGTCTACTAAAATAATTTGTATGAGCTCCCATGTTTTTAGCTTCTGGTTGTGTTTCATTCGCTTACACAAAATTAATTAACGAAGACATGTTTAATTCCAGATCCAGAGTTTTGCCATTTCTAATCAGCAACCTTGCATATAAATGCATCTTGATGAATTTTTGTGATGCACCGTTATGGGAACTCTTACTACTGGCAATACTGAGTCAATTGAATTTTTTCTAATGTTTGTTTATTTTTGAGAGAGAGAGAGACAGAGCATGAGCAGGGGAGGGGCAGAGAGGGAGGGAGTCACAGAATCCGAAGCGGGCTCCAGGCTCCGAGCTGTCAACACTGAGCCCCACTTGGAGCTCAAACCCATAGACCGCAAGACCATGACCGGAGGTGAAGTCGGATGCTTCACCCACTGAGCCACCCAAGCGCCCTTATTGAATTTTTGATTGATACCTACCAAACTTCCCTCCAACCATCATTTGGACCATTTCTTTCAATAAATTCGCTAACCAGTTATTATTATCGCTTAACGGGAAAAAATTTATTTCTGTATTAATTGATCAGCAAAGTTACCGGGTGTGTTTACTGTTTCTGTAGCTTTCCAGTTCAACCCACTTTGATTTTCAAGGTAAGCAATCATGTCATTTACTCATAACGTGAATTTCACCCTTTCCCAGGGTTGATTCCTTTATTTCGCTCTCAACTCCTTCCCCTTAAGTGAGAACCTCACTGCTTATTGCACAGACGAAATGCCAACCCGTGTACTGACCCGCCACGTGGCTGCCCATAAATCCCACCTTCTCTGGGCTACTTCGGATTAACTCTAGGTTACGTCCAAGGCCCACGCCTGCAGTGCGCTTGGGTTTCATCCTCTCTGGATGACTCAAATACTTTCATTCTGCGTGTGCGCCTCTCTCCCACGGTGAAACCGCATGACTGAAAATGTCATCAGCTTAGGTGTTACTACTGCACCTAAGTCTAAGACAGACAAACAATCCACGTTCCCCCACAGGGACTGTGTCATTTATCTGCTCCCTTTTACAGTGCTGTTTGTTCTTGCTGTCTCCATTTCCTCCGCTCACATTCCCTCCTTCCTCACCCCCACTCCCCCTTCTCTCCCTCCGTCCCCCTCCCTCTCCCCTTCCTTCCTTCCTTCCTTCCTTCCTTCCTTCCTTCCTTCCTTCCTTCCTAAACACAGGTAGAGAAAACTGCCTGAAACAAACATGTAATTCCGTGAACGCTCTTTTAATCACCACTGTGGACATAAAAGAATATTGCCAGAACCTCATAAGTTTTCCATGTGGTCTGTCCTAATCACATCTTCCTCCCCTTAAAAGTAATAACTATCCTGACATTTAGAACAATGTCTTCTCTGCCTGTCTTTACAGATTGGCCACCCTCCACCCTGATAGTGTTGCCAGTTTTTAAAAATGTAATGCTTTTGGGGCGCCTGGGTGGCGCAGTCAGTTAAGCGTCCGACTTCAGCCAGGTCACGATCTCGCGGTCCGGGAGTTCGAGCCCCGCGTCAGGCTCTGGGCTGATGGCTCAGAGCCTGGAGCCTGTTTCCGATTCTGTGTCTCCCTCTCTCTCTGCCCCTCCCCCATTCATGCTCTGTCTCTCTCTGTCCCAAAAATAAATAAACGTTGAAAAAAAAAAATTTAAAAATGTAATGCTTTTAAAGTCACTTTTGATCTAGACGCTCCCCCTCCTGTCTCTTTTCTTTTTCTTTGTAATTTGTCTGTTAAAAAATCTGTTAAGGCCTTTGACTGTAAAATTCCCACAGTTTAGATTTGCTGACGATGTCCTTAGGATTTTGATCAACGCATTCTGCACTCTCTAGTCTCTGTCTTTCTTGCAAAACAGCAGCTGCTATCTATAGGCTTGACTGTACTCAGCTGATGTTCTTAGCAAGACCCTGGTGACGTGTGTTCTTGGGTCAGGATGTACACGGTGTGTCCGTATCTCTTTGTGATGTTAACCGCTGTCGGGGCAAAAACAAAACAAAACAAAAACAGATCCCTTTATTCACTGGAGTTTGTTCAGTAAAGATATCCTACATATACCAATTCTTATTTATGCATTAGGGGAAATAATTCTATAAAGACACGTCTACTCTTTATTTACCTCTGACAGAGTTGAAAGAAGAAAGGCACAGTATCAGATTCTCTTTTGAACTTGAATGTGCCCTTAGTCTCCATCATTCGTTCTAGTCAGGGTCACCTTTAAGGTACCTCTTGCCAAACCCATTAGTAAATTCCAGACCTTATGTAATTTGACCTCTGGGTAACATTTCCCTCCTGGGGTGATACCACATTCTCCAGCTTCGCTCCCTGCTCAACCCGGGGCCCTGCCCAGTCCCCCCTTAGAAGCCTCCCCTTCTCTTCCTCACCCTTAAGGTTAGACAGTCCCAGCCCTACTGGTTCCCCAGAATCTCAGAGCGACACCTCTTCTGGGCTGCGTGCTGTCCCCACCTGGACATGGCCCCCTTCTTCCCCCAAACCCAAACTTGTACCCCGCCCAGCACCACAGTCTGCTCAGGGGGTACCCTCAACCCTGCCCTCTCCTGCACCCCCACTTTCAAACTCGGACCTCAAGCCGATCACTTCTTACCTTCAGAGGCGTGTTTGTTCTGGTCTGTCTTTATCCCAGTCCTGAATTTCTGCTTTCCCAAATATGAGACAGAAAAGTAGGCTTGTCACATTAACGCCTGCCATCAGGAAGAAGATTTTAAACCAGCCAGATTCCGGATTCTGAGGATTTTAGTGCAAAGTAATTATAAATTAGTGGGCTTGAGGTGCTTTTTAACACTTCCAATATCATATTAAAATCAGTACAGGTTTAGCACAAATCACTTTACAGACATGGAAAAACACACTCATAAGGAGCAAAAAAAATTTGTCAGTTCACTCTACAAAGATAATTACCATTTATCTTTCTCCTTTTTTGATTTGTGTCTATGTACATATAATTTTTCATATATCAAAATGGCATTATGATGTACATAGTGCCCAAGCCAAGAATGCATATATTTTTATTTAGAATTATAAACGTGTTTTAAAAAAAAGAAACATGAACGTTTGCATATCAAGAAATATTCGACCTTTACTGACTTATTAGTAATCCAGAGTTTAGATTTATAAAATGTGTAAAACATCCCTTATTTCCTTATATTTAAGTGGTTTTTCACGTTTTGCTGCTATAAATTGGAGTACTTTTGAACAAAATTTATCAAATACCTTTTCCTTATTCCTAACTCATTTTCTCTTTGAGCCTCTAATACGATCAGTTTCATTAACAGATCTTGTAATATTCAGCTGCTTTAACTTTCATAGAAAATGGCTTACTTAATCATGGTGTCATAGGCATATATTTTGATATGCTGGTGGGCTCTATGCACAGGTAATTTATTTCATTTTTGCATCTATATTCAAAGATGGCATTGAATTTTAATTATGTTTGAGATCTGTTTTACCATTTTGCCTTTTAACTTTTTTATCAGCTTAAAATTAAATTTTATGTAGTTGAACGTATAATGCATCGTGATTGGGTTTAAATGTCTGGTGTCATGCTTTCGAAGGATGTCCAACCAGAAATTTATATAATTACTAAGTCCTGTTTTACATTAGTATCTTTATTGTTCTTTCCTTCCTTTACATCTTTCATCATCTAGAATAAATTTTGGGGTCAGGTGTGAGAACGGAGTATAATTGTATTTTTCTACAAGGGGGTTTGCCACTATGTTTTTGTTTTGTTTTTTTTTTTTTTTTAAATAAATCCATGCCCTCGGTTTGAAATGAAACTTCATCATCCAGAATGTATTTTTTTCGCAACTTGACCAAATCATCATCGGTTTTATTTAAAATATAATTTAGAAAAAAAATATATATATATATATATAATTTAGGAGTAGACCTTGAGAAATAAAACAAGATGTTTCCAGACTAGACATTAAATATATTTAATTATACTGATCTCTCTAATTTAAACATGCCACGCTTGGCAGGTCATTGGCAAAGTCAAGAAAAGGAGTGAGACCTGCCCAGAAATTCAACGACAAATAATACAGTTTGCAATGATTTGAAGTTAATACAATTCATTGTGATTTGGAATTGAAGTCCAGCATGGAAGCTTGACTGTGCCTCTTTCTTCGTGTATTTTCACTGATACTGCTTCTAGGTGTGCAGTTTTCTTCATAGGGGACTTTGCACAAATTTCATTTTTCCCCCATAGGTATTTTGTGTATGGGTTGATAAACTGCTTTTTAGATTTTTCCACAATATGCGAACTGACTTTGATTCTTTCTCCCCAGGGGGACACTCTGTTCTCTGTACATCATGTTATTTTGTTCTTCTGCATTTACATTGTATATACCTGTAACTTAACTTCTCTTGAGCAACTGGGTTTGCTAGCATTTCGCTGCAGGATAAGATAGCAAACACGCGTTTGTTTTTCCTGATTTCAAAGGGTGCGCGAGTAATGAGACTAAGAGCTGTTATGGGTTGAGTATATGAACGTCTGACACTTGCATGCATGATCGGATTCAGTAAACCCATAAATCCCGTGATGTTTCTATGTCATTTTGGCCATTTACAGCTGGAGACACCAAGAATTAGAGGGAAAATGTTTCTGGGTCACGTAGCTTAGAAATAGCTGAATAAGATAGTTTTGCCAGAGAACTACACACTCTAAACAGCTAAGCGGCTGACCCTCAATTGTTTCCACTATTATTGCCTAAAGAAAACTTTTTTCCTGATAATATAGCAATGCCACCTTTCTTTGGTTAATGTTTGCTTCATTCTTTTTTTATGCCGTCCTTACAACTTTCAATATTTCTATCTCTTTATTCTAGGCAGGTATCTTCTATATAAATGGCCTAAGAATGGATTGAGTTTTTAATCCAGTCTTAAAAACTCTGTCCTTTAACCACAGAAGTTAGTGCGTCTATATTTATTGTGACCACTGGTGTATTTGCATTTATTGCTACAATTTCTGTGTTTTAAATCTTTCCTATATGTTAACCATATTCTTACTCACCACCCCCCCACACACACATATCATTTCTTCTTTCAAATCGAGGGGGTTTTGCCTTTTTTTTTTTTTTTCCACGTCGCATGTTTCTCCTCTACCCTGGTTTGAAAGTTTCACATTCTGCCTATTTTTAATGGTTACCCATATACCAAAAAAAAATAGTAATATTAATCCCCATATTTTAAAAAATCAGAAGGACCAGGAGGAGGGGAAACAGGGAGTTGTTCAGTGAGGAAAAAGTTTCAGTCACGCAAGATAACAAAGTTCTAAAGATCCGTTGTACGACAATGTACACATAGTTAACAATACTCTTAATACTATAACGTACTGGGGCGCCTGGGTGGCGCAGTCGGTTAAGCGTCCGACTTCAGCCAGGTCACGATCTCGCGGTCCGTGAGTTTGAGCCCCGCGTCGGGCTCTGGGCTGATGGCTCGGAGCCTGGAGCCTGTTTCCGGTTCTGTGTCTCCCTCTCTCTCTAACCCCTCCCCCGTTTATGCTCTGTCTCTCTCTGTCCCAAAAATAAAAAAAATAAATAAAAAAAAAAACGTTGAAAAAAAAATACTGTAACGTACACTTAAAAATTAAGAGGACAAATTTATGTGTCTTTGACTATAACAAATTTTTAAAAAAAAAAAGTCAGAGGGGCGCCTGGGTGGCGCAGTCGGTTAAGCGTCCGACTTCAGCCAGGTCACGATCTCGCGGTCCGTGAGTTCGAGCCCCGCGTCGGGCTCTGGGCTGATGGCTCAGAGCCTGGAGCCTGTTTCCGATTCTGTGTCTCCCTCTCTCTCCGCCCCTCCCCTGTTCATGCTCTGTCTCTCTCTGTCCCAAAAATAAATAAACGTTGAAAAAAAAAAATTTAAAAAAAAAGTCAGAGAAGAATCCTATAGCCTATGAATAAAAACTGATTCATTAAAAAAAAATGAGCTCTTTAGTTTCTCATCAGTGTCTCCCAGATTATTTTTTCCTATACTCTAGTTCTGTCTTGTTTTTCCTTATAACTGTACATGTTGTGTTATTAACAGTATTTTATAAAGTCAGTATTTTTAAAAATTATGTTTATGTTTCTTTCTTTTTGAAAGAGAGAGAGGGAGAAAATGAGTGGGGGAGGGGCAGAGAGAGAGAGGGAGACACAGAATCCGAAGCAGACTCCGGGCTCTGAGCTGTCAGCACGGAGCCTGATGCAGGGCTCGAACCCACAATGGTGAGATCGTGACCTGAGCTGAAGTCAGACAGTTAACTGATTGAGCCACCTAGGTGCCCTTATAAAGTCGGTATTTTAAAAAAATTTCTCCATTACCGTCTTGCATATTTTGGGGTGTATTCTAATTCCAAAACAATTCCTTTTGTTGGTAGTGTGAATGATGCCATATATATATAAAACGCCCTCTAGGTAACATTTCTGGTATTTATAAACGCTACTATTTAAGTATGTTGATTTCGTTTTGAGCAAACTTACTGAACTCCGTTCTTCCTTTCTTCCATTTTCTATTTTTTATTGCTCATGTTGGTTTTCTGAAGCCTTATTTTATTCTCTCTGATTCTTAAATCTGTATTTTTCTTTCCTTTTAAAACAGTGTCTAGAAATTCCAGTCCAGTGTTAAAAAGTTGATAAATAATGTAGGTATGAGCATCCTTTTCTCATTTCTCACCTTCAGGAGTATGCATCTTATTTTTTATTCAACTTTTTAATTTCCTTATTGTTTCTTTTATAAACTGTCAGCTGCCATCACATACAAAGCTTTGTGAGGTTACGTTACTGACGAAACATCGTCACTTAACATCATCTAATGCAAATAATTGTCACTTAACATCATCTAATGCAAATAATTGCTTTTACCACCTTTTCCAAATGCAAACACCTGCTTTGAAACACTTTAAGTTCTTCTTCTTCTTTTTTTTGGAATGAAATATCTAGCTTTATTTTTTTTTTTTTGAATTTTTTTTTGGTTTTATTTAAATTCCAGCAGTTAACATACAGTGCTATATTCCTTTCAGGAGTACGATATAGTGATTCAACACATCCATACGCTACCTGGTGAGAAGTCACCCCCACCCCGTGACCATCCGTGAGTTCTCGATAGTTAAGAATCTGTTTCTTGGTTTGCCTCTTTCCCTCTCTTTTTTCCCCTTTGCTCATTTGTTGTATTTCTTAAATTGCACTTGTGAGTGAAGTCATATGGGATTTGTCTTTCTTTGACTGACTGATTTCACATCGCGTAATACTCTCTACCTCTATCCACATCAGAAATGCATCTTAAATTTCTTCATCCGGTAAAAATAATCTATAGTATTTTGGCGTAAAAAATTTCCACATTGGGGTGCCTGGGTGGCTCAGTCGGTTGAGCGTCCGACTTCGGCTTAGGTCAGGATCTCACAGTTTGCGAGTTCGAGCCCCACGTCGGGCTCTGTGCTGACAGCTCAAAACCTGAAGCCTGCTTCGGATTCTGTGTCTCCCTCTCTCTCTGTCCCTTTCCTGCTCATGCTGTGTCTCTCTCTCTCTCTCAAAAATGAATAAACATTAAAAAAAAAAAGTTGAAAAAATTTCCACATTAAAGAAGTTCCTTTCTTTCCTTATTTTGCTAATCGGATGCAAAAAAAAAAAAAAAAAAAAAAAAAAACACCTCATACGAATTTTGGAATTTTATGTGCCAGTTGAGATAATCATAGAAGTTTTTTTTTTCTACGTTGATCTAATGCGATGAATTGCACCGGTAAATACACTTACATTAAACTATCTTTACTTTACTGAAATAAAATCCACTTGGTCATGAGGTATTGTTTTTTAATATACTCTTAGCTTTGGTTGACTAATAATTTCTTTAGGACTTTTGCATCTCTGTTCATGAGTTAAATAGGCCTAAATATTTCTTCCGTTGCTATCATCTGGTTCTGGAATCAAAATTATACAAGCCTTATAAGTGCTTTCAGAATTCTTCTTCTTAATTTCCGACATCAGTAGTTGAGAACAGGAATAAACTATCCAATATTAGGTAGCACACAGCTGGTAAGCCACCTCGGCCTGAGTTCAGGTTCAAGGTGTTTGAACTCTACTTCAGGTTTTCCATTTTGATTGGTCCATCCGTGGTCTTTATCTTTCGTGAGCCAATTTGGGTAAATTATATATTTTTAGAAATGATTTTGTTCATCCAGGTTTCCCCACTTTTCAGCCTGGGGTTGTTCTGAATATTCTTGGCTTTTAATCTACATTGTCCCTGAAAACATTTCCCTTTTCTCATTTGGCATTTTATTTGAATCTTGTCTCTTGTATCCTGCTCCAGAAAGTTTATCTGATGAATCTTTTCACGTTACCAATTTTAAGTTTATATATCTTCTCTATGGTTTTATTAACTGTAGAATTTACTTATTTGCCCCCTTGTTAGTTTAGTCCTTGTCTTTCGGGTTTGCTCTGTTGTTTTTCTCCCCCCTCCCCCGCCCAAGTTCTGGAGTCAAATGCTCAGTTTATTTATTTTTGGTTGTTTTTCTGGTGTTTTCTTTTATAAATTAGGTGAAGTTGTAAATTACCCTTAATGTCCCATATACTTCCAAATGTACCAATTTCACCATCATTCAGTTCAAGTATTACTTGATTCTTTTTTTGATGTTCTCTTAAACCTAATAATTATTTACTGTTATGTTGTTCAGTTTTATAAACGTACGTGATCTTCTAAGAAATCCTGTCGGTATTGATTCTGGGTGTTATTGCACTTTGGTTTTCTATAGAATACTGGTCCTCTGGAATCTAATTTACCATCTTTTCTCAGTGGAAGAACCGAGTCAAATCACTGAGCTTGCCAATATAGGCAATTGACGATCTAAGACATTTCTTATTTTCAAAAATATACGTGGCTTTTTCTATGTGTCTTTTCTCTTTCATTTCTGTCATAAATGAACTGTGACTGGAGGACACATTTTGTGTAATCACAGTCCTGTTTACAATTGCTGGGATTTACATAATGACACAGTATGTGGTCAGATTTTGTTAATGTTCCAGGACACCTTGAAAGGAATGAGGATTCTGTGGTTGTTGAGTGGGGCATTACTCTGTACGTGTCAGTTAGGCCAAGTGTGTTAATTGTGTTGCTCACATCTTTTATATTCGTATAGATTTGTCCTCCTTGCTGCAACAACTACGATAAGTGATGTATTGATATCTTTCACCATAGATGTCTCTGTACCTTTTAATGGCAGAGATTTGTGGGTGTTTTGGTTACACCAGGGTGCACAGCAGGTTGGCTGGGAGCTATACTCCAGTCCCCTCGTTCCCAGACCCTGGACGGTAGGGATGCGGTCACCGTTGTGATTGTTACCAGTCGCTGTGTCAGAGCACGAGAATGGCCTCCTGATTCTTAACGCTTCTCTTCAGAATTAACCCGTGTAACTTCATCTCCTATGTCGTTGACCAAAATAACTCGCATGAGTACGTTTAACTCCACGGAAGTGGGAAAACGCCAAGAAGAGAACCAGAAAAATTATTGTGGCTGCAGTAATTAACCTCCTGCTCTGCCCTTCTGGTCACCACAGATCTGATTGACTCACCTTACCCCACACCAGAACACATTAATCAAGGCCGAGCCCTCATTCGATCACCTCAGGACCCGATCAGAGGGCGTTCAAGTGCACAGCGAGAGGTAGCCCTCGGGATGCCTGCCTCACCTCCGTAAACCAGCTGCTGCTGTCTGTCTCCTAATCTGGCTTCCAGAAAGGAAGGATTTATGATGGCTGTTGGATGGCCGTGCTACCACAGGATACGGCACGATGGAGCTTCCGGCCTTTTAAGTTGCCTTTACTAACAGAATTGGCCCAAATTACTCTCTCGTTACTGGAATCAGAAGCCTCACCAATTCTCTTGTTAGCTGCATCTAATCCGAAATTTTTTGTTTCATTTTTTATATTCTTGGTTACCAAAGGTTAGATTTGGCTCTTTGTCGGATGCTATGCTTCTTATTTATACTTTCGATCCTCTCTTTTGCTTCTTTAAATACATACATAGGGGCGCCTGGGTCAAGCGTCCGACTTCAGCTCAGGTCACGATCTCGCGGTTTGTGAGTTCGAGCCTCGAGTCGGGCTCTGTGCTGACAGCTCGGAGCCTGGAGCCTGCTTCGGGTTTTGTGCCTGCCTCTCTCTCTGCCCCTCCCCTGCTCGTGCTCTGTCTCTCTTTCTCTCTCTCTTTCGAAAATAAACATTTAAAAACATTTTTTAAATATATACATAGATTTCAAATAGCTTTAAAGATATATTCCAAATTTTTTTTTATTCTCTCACATGACCCCTTGTTTCTTCACGTGTTTGGTGACTCTTGGTTGATTGTGAAATCACATTCCCTAAACTTCCCTGCACGAGAAAATCCTGGAGTATGAATTTAGGGTGAGTGTCTCCAGAGAAATTTCACTAGTTTCTACCAGGCATCTGTGGCCTCCTCGAAATTTCAATTCTTGGCTTACGGCACTTGAAACCAGTCGAGTTTGAATCTGGGCCCCCAAACCTTGTGAAAATTGGTGTATTGATTCAGGTATTCAGAAGGTCTTTATTCTGTTTTTCCTTTCCCTCCGAAGCAGGGGCTGAGACAGACCAGTTCCCCCACTGGACGGAGACAGCTTTGGCTGTCTCTGGAGCCACGTTTCCTCCGAGCCTTCGGAAACCAGCTCACCTGACAAGCTTTTGGAGGTGCACTCAGCACGTCTGAGCGAGGTAAACCCCAAAACAGACCGAGTGGGCTCTGTGCTGGGGGCGGGGGGCAGCCTGGGCTCCTGGAGCTCTGCCTTTCCACGGAGGCCACCTCTCTCATCAGGGAGTTTCCACGAGTGTAGTGATTTCTCCTGCCTTCCCGATACCTTACGTATGTGGAGCGTGATGGTGGAGGGCTCCCCTCTTTGGGAAATCTGGCCATGGCAGACGCAGACCACCTGTCCTTGGCCCGGGTCATCAGGACCACGTAGAGGAATTGCCTGGATCCTGCTACACCACAGCTCACGGGCTTAACCCCAAAGACACCAAGTTTGTATATGACCTTCACGGGGCTAGCGGTGTGAAGGGGCAGTCCTTTGTGATTACAGATTTATGCCAGCATGTCTGTCCCGACTTTTTTTTTTTTTTTTGAGTAATTTTGGGATGTTATCTCTTGTTCCTGGTTTGTCCATCACAGCTGAAGAGGAAGGTCACCCAGGGCGGCCCGTGGCTTCAGTGGGCGTTTATGTCCCAGGGATCAAGCTCTTCCTTCGTGTTCGATCTCTGAAATTTTCTCTTGCGTCTTTTTCAAGATCAGCTCGGCGCGTAGAATGGTTGTTTAAGCTTGATAGGGCATTTTAGTGTTCTTAAAAGAAGGGTTTCAGGTAACCCTGCCCACAACACTTGTAGAAACACAAGTCAGCCTTTCTAGAAGTGTTTCTTCTGGTGTTTCATTCTAATTTGCTCCTGATTTTCAATTCCTTTTCTAGCAAACCTGTATCTTGTTACTTATATCACCATTCACCCAGCCAAATTCCTGTTTTGATCAGGCCGCACACCCATTATTAAAAATCACAGAGGTCCTGGGCACGTGGCTGGCTCAGTCAGTTAAGAGTCAGACTTTGGCTCAGCTCATGATCTCAAAGTCTTGTGGGTTTGAGCCCCGCATCCGGCTCTGCACTGAGAGCTCAGAGCCTGGAGCCGGCTTTGGATTCTGGGTCTCCCTCTCTCTCTGCCCCTCCCCACTTGTGTGTGCTCTCTCTCTCTCTCAAATATTTTTTTTTTTTTAAATCACAGAGGTCCAATTCTGTCCCCCTGACCAACGACGAAAATGTTCCCAGCACAACTAATTGACATCCAGTGAGAAAGAAATTGTATTATCTGTAGGTTTGGAGGGATGCCTGATCTGACCAGGTTTGATGTGACAGAATATCTCATTACTCACCTTTGGCAGATGTCACCTCTACAATTGTTTGTATATACATTACCTTCTTTCTGTACAATTAATATGAGAAAGGTAACCGCCCATGTCTGAATGCTCCTTACCTCATTCAGCATCATTCCACACAGAATGGAAGAAATTAGTCCTCCTATCATTCCAATTACATTTGTAACTCCCTTAAGAAATCCGTAATAACTGTGCAAAAAAGAATGACAAAACACAGATGTAAAGTCTTACAAACACTACAGGAAAAGCCAGCCTAATGAAATGAGGTTTAAGAGAGCTAACTGTTTATTTCCTGAATTTTTCACTCCTCCTCCTCAAATTCCATTAAAATGTCAAAAAAGTATGCCAATACAATTAACTTTCCGGTTACAGCACAAAGTCAGAAAAGTTGGCTTTTTAAGAGATTGAGAAAATGAGACCATGTAGAGTGACAGCCAGCAGGATTAAGAAATCTGTAGATACAGTTGAGAAATTCGGAAAGTGATGTTTATTGGTAACAGAAACCGGTTTAGGGTTAATACAGAATCGAAGGACTCTATTCACCTGGCCTGTTGCCACAGTCCCAGATCCTGGCCCCAGCGACTGCTCCAGTCCTCAGACAAGGAGGGCAGAAGCTAGTTTCCAAACAACAGTGCTTGGCCAGTCCTGGGTACCCAGACCCAGCTCTGCCACAAGTCAACTACAAAAGCAGGGAAGCCCCAGAGAACGATCAGTAGACTAGGGGTCAAATCTATCTGTCAATCCACGGAGCACAAGGAAGTGCCTTTCAGAGAGCGGAATCAGTGTCTTACCGAGAAATGAGTTCTCTCCAGGATGGGGAGAAGGTCACCAGACCTTTCCTGCCTAACAGATTTCACCATTAGGGGTTCTGTGTGTTCTTCCTTTTTCTGAGAGTGAGGGTTTTCTGTTTGTTTTGTTCTGTCCATTTGATTTTGTGTCCCTGGGTCTATTTTATTCCTCGTCTGCCTTCACATGTGGGAGGCTGTGTATAGTTGGTCTGTTAGTTTCTGTGTCTTAAGAGAGGCGTCACCTAGGGACCCAGAGTCCCTGCAAGCAGCTGTAGGCAGTCACTGGGTGCAAATTTGATTTGCTTTTTTGGGGGAGCTAGAGGGTGTGTCCTAACGTGTAAAGAAGAACATTTATGATCATGAGCAGCCACAGGTGCAGATCGGGGCAGAGACCTCCAACTGTCCCCGGAAGGTAGAGTTCCCTTTTTCATTTTAGCGGTAGGACCCCCTAAGGTCTTTGTGGGAATTGGGCCACTGAGGACTTTTGTGGGCCTTTGTCACATTTGCCTTCATGAGCCCCTCTCCCCATAACGATATTAAAAATTATATTTTATGACTGTGTGTGTGTGTGTGTGTGTGTTGAAGAACTTTTCAGTGTCATCTAATTGTCAGATTTACTGACATGAAGTTGTCCATAATATGATTTCCTTTTTATATGCTGTGACTTACCATAATGCACACTTTGATGTTACTCATTTGACCGTTTTTCTCTTTATTTTTCTTAATCAGCCTTCATTATTTTATTAATTTTATTAATTCCCAAAGAACCAACCTGTGGCATTGTTGATTTTATGGTATGACTTTTTTCCCCCTAATCTTCAGAATTTGGGGGGAGGGTTAAATTTGCTCCTTTTTTCTTGGCCACTTGAGATCAAAACATGATTACTGATTTGAAGACTTAACTTTCTTTTGATGTATATGTTTAAAGCTATACATGTCTCTCTGGGCATGATTTTAAAACCATCCCACATACTTTGAAATGTCCTATTTCATTATAATTTAGTGAAAGTATTTTCTAATTCCAACTGTGATTTCTTCTTTAACTCAGACAGTAATTTGAAAGCAATAGGTTATGTGTCATTTACTTTTGATGGCAACCTTAATTCACTGTGATCTAAGAATATCCAGTAAAACCTTGGTATGTGAGCATAATTCGTTCCAGAAACATCATTGTCATCGAAAGCACGTATATATCAGAGTGAATTTCAAGAACGGTTGGCTCAGTTGTGATCAGGTGACATTCGGCCTCATGTACAACTCGTATTGCAAGACGTCACTCGTTTATCAAGTTAAAATTTATTAGAAATGTTTGCTTGTCCTGCAGAACACTCACAGGACAAGTTACTCGCAGTCCAAGGTGTTACTCTTCTGAATGATTTCAATCGTTTTAAATTAATTGCAGCTCGCTTTATGACCCAGCATATTGTCAGTTTCAGTAACTGTCCTGTAGGCAACTGAAAATAATTGGGATCCTCTCCTCGTTGAGCACAGTGTCGTGTTCCATATTCGTCAATTAGGTCAAGCCCGTCACATTTTGTTCTTGTCATTCTAGTCGTCCACGTCCTTACTAACTTCGTGTCTCCCTCATATTTTGTACAAGCTGTTCAAAGAGGTTATGAAAATTTCTCCCTCCGTGGTATGTTTGTCTAGCTCTTTGAGTCCTCTCTGTTCGTACTGAACATAAATTAAGGCTGTATTCTTGGATTCAGAGGTATAATTCTGATATTTTTCTCTTCACCATTGTGAACCAACACTTTATTTCTAGTAGTGTTTCACTTTTTCCTATACTAGCATAGTTGTTTCAAGTTTCTTTTGGTTAGTATTTGCGTGGGATACCTCTCTATATCCTTTAATTGCATCGGTGCTATGTCCTCATGTTTATTGCATGTTTTATTTGTAGCAGGCTACAGTGTCCTTTATCATTGAGCTGGACAGTCTTGATACTCACTTGGAATATTTCATCCATTTTGGTCTAATACAATAACTGATATACTTATGACTGTCTTTATCTGTTCACTATTTTCTTTTTGACCTCCGCTTTCACATTCCACTTTTTCTTTCTTCTAGATTCATCGGTTTTACTTTTTCCGTCTATGACAGTATTTCACTGTTGTTTTCAAGCACTGAAGATATTATAGCATGTCCTTTTCACTTTAGTATGAATTACACTTTTACTCTTTTCTCTACAACACCGGAAGCTTAGAACATTTTTAAGATTTTAATATTTTAACATTTCTGTGCATCTCCCTCTTTGCATTGTTGCATCCTGTATTTTAATTCCTTAATGCAGTTTGGTTTGATGTGCATTTCAACTCACAAGGTATTCTCTACTGTTTTGCAAATCAGTGGTCTCTATAATTACACACATATTTACCCTCTTATCGCTCCTGAGTCCTCCTAGCACAATCAGGTTTCAATAGGGATAATTTCTTTTTACCTGAAAATTTTCTTTCAGTATCTCTTTTAGTGAACATCCACTGGTGACAATTTCTCTGTCTGAAAACATTTTTATTTTGCTTTGACTTTCGAAGAGTGTTTTCACTAGGTATAAAATTCTAGGCTGACATTTATTTGTCTTATTGAAACCAGAGGTCAGGCTTAATATTGTGCTACTTGGAAGTAACATGCCTTTTCTCTCTAGTTCCTTTTAAGACTTTTTTTCTTTGTCTTTGATTTTTAGCATTATTAATATATATATTATAATTTACGTGTCACATGGTTGAAATTCACAGAGCTTTGTGCATGTGTGGTTTACCATTTTTCATTACTTTCGTATTATTTGGGGCTGTTTTCTCGTAAAATATGGCTTATGTCCCATTTTATTTCTCCTTTCCTTCTGAGACTCAAGTACAGATTTGTTAGCCTTTTTACCTCATTCCACATTTCCATTTATTCTCTTTTTTTTTCCTGTATATTTTAGTTTGGATATTTCCTATGATACACCTTCCTATTTACCAATCCTGTCTTCTCTTTGTGGCTAATTTGTCATTAAACCTATCTGTTGGGGCACCTGGGTGGCTCAGTCGGTTGGGCGGCCAACTACAGTTCAGGTCATGATCTCGCAGTCTGTGAGTTCAAGGCCTGCATCAGGCTCTGTCCTGAGAGCTCAGAGCCTGGAGTCTGCTTCCGATTCTGGTTCTCCCTCTCTCTGCCCCTTCCCTGCTTGCTCTCTGTCTCTCTCTCCCTCTCAAAAATAATAAAAAAAAAAAACAATAAAAAAATTAAAAAAAAAAACCCTATCTATTAAGATTTTAATTGCAGACATTTTATTCTTCAGCTCTCAAACTTCCATTTGATTGTTTTTATAGATTCCATTGCTGGTCAAATTCTTTATCTTTTCATCTCTTTTCTTCAGCTTTCCCCCCTGGTTTCTTGGTATATTCATCACAGCTATTGCAAAGTTCTTCTCACCTGATAACTTTAATATCTGTATCAGTGGTAGGACTATTTCTGATGCATTTATGGTTACTGATCAGATGGCCCTATCCCTTGTCATGCCTAGTGATTTTTTATTAAATGCTGGGCATTGTGAATAAGAGCTGTAGGGACTCCAAGAATATGTCATACTTTTCAAGAAAAGATTCACTGTTCTCTGTACTAGATTTGGAGAGGAGGGAATACATCACTAATCTAATTAGGGAATAAAGTAAGATGAGGCTAGGTTCCACTGTTGGCAAGAGTCAGTTTACCTCTGGAACCCCCCTAGGTATTGCACTCCATGTTGTTACATGGAGAGTTCAGTATATTTGGCCGGGGCCCTCCAGGCTTTGGTAGATATTGTCTCCTTTGTACAGATAGTATAGGAAATTCTGCCACTTGCCCTGTGGAACTTCAGAATTCAACAAATATCTCAAGGAGAGAAAGTGACTTTATGTTCAAATTCTCTTAATTTCCAATGTTGTCGCTCCAGCCCGTGCACCTGGAAGCTTGGCTAATCTCTCTATCCAGAGAAGCAGCCTCCTCCCAGGGCCAAACCTGGATTATTAGCCATTTGCCAATTGGCACATGACCCCAAGAAAAAAGTGGCAGAAACTGTCCGCTCACCTCAGAGGTGCCGTCCCCTTGTGTTTTTGGTCTTATTGGCCTCTGCTGCAGCCTGATGTCTTTTAATGACTGTTTTTGGTATGTCTTTTAAAGATTTTTTTTTCAAGTAATCTCTACACCCTACATGGGGCTCGAACCTACAACCCCGAGATCAAGAGTCGCACACCCTACTGACTGAGCCAGACAGGCGTCCCTACTTTTGGTACTTTATTTGGCCTTTTCAAAGGTTTCCCACCTGGAATGTCAATCATCCACAGCTGCCCAATCCTGTGTGGAAGTTGAACAGTTTTCTCAAATTTTGCTTTGCAGTTGTACAATGTTGGGTGCATAGAAACTTAGAAACTTATATCTTCTAGTGAATTGAAATAATCATTAAAAATTCTTATTTCTAGTAATGCATCTTGACTTAAAGTCTACTTTGGCTGATCTGTTTTCCTTGATTTTGCTTTTAATCTATTATATTTTGGTTTTGTTTTTATTTTAATCCAGATTAAGTTAATTTGGAACATATAGTCCTTTTATATTTTATGTTTTTTTTTCTGATACATTTGACTTAAAATGACCATCATTCTTTTTCCCACCAATTTTATGTTCCTTTTTAAACTTTACTCTTTACTTCTTTTTCATTGTTTTTTAAAAATATTTCCTTTACATCATTATTTTCCTTCAGTAGTTACCCTAGAGATTAAAATATATATTCTTGACTTATTTTAGTCTAATATAAATGAATAGCCTTGCAAATTCCCATTAATGAAAACATCTTAGAACACTTATTCACATATTCATTTGTGCCTTTTTATCTTCTGTGCTGTTCATTGTTGTGCATTTTAATTTACATATTTTTATACCCTAATGGTATTGTCTTTTGTGAATTCAATAATTATTAGATTTATTTTATTTTTTCCTCTCTATCTCTCTTTCTTCATTCCATATTTCTGTGCTTCATCTGTGATTATTTTTCTTCTGTCCAAAGAATTCCCATTTAATAAGTTTTCATTGGGTGTCTGTCGCTGGTGAATTCTCATAATTTGCCTGAAAATATTTTTATCTTACCTTAATTCTTGAAGGAATTGTTGCTGAAGATAGATTTCTAGTTAACAGTGATTTTAGTTTATTTAATTATTTTTTTTTACCTATTTGAGATTCGTTTCTAGCTTTCATCGTTCCTGTTCAGAAGCTGCCAGTCTTATTATTTCTTCTTTGAAAGCAAAGTGCCTTTTGCACTTGGCTGTTTTTAAGAGATCTCTGTTTCTCCCTCCCCACCTTTCTGGTTTTGGTAATTTTACTATGACAAGTGTAGGAGCGATTTTCTTTATATTTGTCCTGTTATCTCTTCGGTAACTAGGACATCTTTGACGACTGTGTTCTCCTCCCAGATTCAGAAGTCTTCAGCATGTTGTTACCGGGGAAAGGATGTGACCTATTTGTACTAAGAGAGGTGATTTAATTCCATAGTTGAAGAAATAAACAGAATCTTCAGTGTCAAGATCCTGAATGCCTTGACAATTCCTCTGAAAACCATGAACCCATCCATACGATGGAACGGACGGTTCTTTTGATCTGAGAGTGGCAAGGGGAGAACGTGTGATGCTCTAATCCTCATGCCATTCAACCCTCAAACAGTAGCTATTTGATATGAGGAATGAAAACAACCTGGAGGTTGCTGTAACGCAGGATAATCTTCTGGACAACAGTCTGCTCTACATTTGCTCATTCCTCAGCTGCAACAGTCTGGGGTAAAAAGCATTTTGGAAATTTAAATAGCCACTGAAGGAGACTTTCAGTTTTATCCATTTTATATTTTGGCGTACTATGATTTAGTAGAGCCCAAATAATATTCCAATACCTGAACTACAGTTGAGACCCACACGGAGGGGGTGCACAATCCATCCAGTCAAAAATAATTAAAAGTGGGGGCTCCTGGGTGGCTCGGTCAGTTAAGCGTTGGACTTCGGCCCAGGTCATGATCTCACAGTTTGTGAGTTCGAGCCCCGGGTCGGGCTCTGTGCTGACAGCTCGAAGCTTGGAGCCTGCTTTGCATTCTGTGGCTTCCTCTCTCTCTGTCCTTCCCCTGCTTACACTCTGTCTCTCTGTCTCTCTCTCTCTCTCTCTCTCTCTCTCTGTCTTTCAAAACTAAACAAACATTTTAAAAAATTATTTGAAAAATAATAATTTAAAGTAATTCAAATCTTTTTTGGAGCCTTCTTTTAAGAATGTCAAGGCAATGACAGTTTCTTCTTAACGCATCACAGAACATCTTTCTAATTCTCTGGGCTTTTCTACTCTTGGTACCCACCATAAGCAATAACGGCCACTACATTCTTAGGTCTTCTCTGTCTCACTCAATCCTAGTTTCCAAACAGTACTCTCACAAAACCACATGTGTGTGTTTCTGCTTCCTTCCAGAACTTTCTTCCCCACCACCTTTGTTCTGCTCCAACCTATATAATCCCTGTACTACTCTTCAGTTCTAACAAAGACCAAATTTCCCTGAGAGGACAATTCAGAACTGTATCTGCTAAGAGAACTCTCTCTAATAGGCAAGAGAAGTATATGATTAGGAACATTCTGCTTTAAGTAAGTTTGGTCTCCCTCCCATTAGTAAAAGGCGATTAAGCCCTACACATTGATATGGTTGAGCTATAATGCACATATGCCCTAAAGACCAAGGATGACCTAGCTTAAGAGACTGAGAATTGTTTCTAGTTTGTGTATTAGGATATTTATTCTCCCCGACTCTACAAAATTAGCTGGCCGACCTGGAGTTTGGGTCCATTGGAACTCAGTGCAACTCAGGCCAAGTGCTGTGTTACCCCAGCCCCTGCTGGTTGAGATATTTCAGGTCCTACTGAGCAGATGCTAGCAACTGGCACTGTTGAGGGAGTGACTACAGCTGGTCCACTTTGGAAGCAGACGTATGTAGGTATGCACCCTCCGTCCTTATTGCTGTATGACTTAACATAAATTCCTTACCCTGCTCTTTTGTTTCCTCGCCCACACTCATGTGGATAACATGATCTCATTCACATTGCAGCATGATGGGCACATGGAAAATACTCAAGAAATGCTACTATTTATAATTTCCTTTCTCATTCTTTTTGGTTTTTTTTTAATGTTTATTTGTTTGGGAGAGAGAGCACAAGTGGGAGAGGGGCAGAGAGAGGGAGACACAGAATCCAAAGCAGGCTCCAGGCTCTGAGCTGTCAGCACAGACCCTGATGTGGGACTCGAACCCATGAACCGTGAGATCATGACCCGAGCCGAAATCGGACGTTTAACCGACTGAGCCACCCAGGCGCCCCTCCTTTCTCATTCTTGACCTCAAAGTGCATATGGCTCAGTTGACATGGTGCTTTCTGTATCAAATAATCCTTACACGTTTTTATACAATTCCAGGTGATCAGAACACCTGTGGGCATTTTTAAGGAGGGTCTTGGAACTGAATAAAACAAATGGATACATGTCCTCATTACTCTGACGCTCACCTTGTGCAGATATGATGGACGAGGTTCTTTGTAGGAGTTGACAAGTGGATTATTTTTTGTTGATTTTGCATCTCTACCCCCACGGCCCCTGCTTTACTAAACTTCAGAGAATCGTGTTCATAGTGGATCTAAGTTCCCCAGGGACTACTAGCCCCGCAAAGTACGATGTAGACAGCGCCCCCTGGAGCTGTGCAAATGGCAGAACTGCTGCCATCGGTCACAGTGTATCTTTAACAAGGGCAGAACTGGGGACCCTGGGTGGCTCAGTCAGTGAAGTGTCTGACTTCGGCTCGGGTCATGATCTCACGGTTTGTGAGGCCAGGCCCCGTGTCAGACTCTGTGCTGACAGCTTGGAGCCTGGAGCCTGCTTCACACTCTGTCTCTGTCTCTGTCTCTGTCTCTGTCTCTCTCTCTCTCTCTCTCAAAAAAAACCCATAAACATTAAAAAGAATTTAAATAAAAAATTTAAGTTAAACTAAATTCAATTAAAAGGCGGAACAGTAAAGAGAGCAAAAAGATCTTGCTAGACGGATCTGGATTCAAATCCTAAGTAAGATCCCAAACCAGTGATGAGATCTTAGACGGACAAGTATCTGACCCTCAGTTTCCTTGGTTGTTAAATAAGTATGTTTACTAACTGGGGGGGTTGTCACGAAGATTCATGATATATAAACATGCATACACTAACAACAACAGCGGAACAACTAACCTTTATGCGGTGCTTGCTGTGTGCCCGGCGCTCTTCTGTGTATTTGACCTGTTAACTTATTTAATCCTCTAATAACCCTATGAGGTCCACATTCTCTTATTACCCCCGTTTTGTAGATGTGAAGCAGGCACAGAGAAGGTAAGCAGGTTGCTTGAGCGGCGTGTTCACGCTATTATCGAAACCGAACCTTCCGACTTTAGAACCTGTGCTCTGAATCACTGGGCTACACTTCATACACATAAGAGTTGCGCACATTAATATATCATTAGGCACATAATTATTACTTAGAGGAGATTTCTGAACTATACTGATGCTTCTTTGGGAAGCATCTTGGCCTGCCGGCCATGAACTCACAACACGGTGGAAATCTTAAAGCGCCCTGGAGAGCTTGGATACAAGAAAGAGATGTTTACCACCGTACCTGGGAGCAATATCCAAGGCATTTATAAGTACTCCGGTCATACAAAAGCTTCCTGTGGAACAAGTAAGTATCAGGAAAACAATGGTGCTGTAGAAGCTGAAACTCAGGTGAACCAGGCACAGACCGAAGAAGGGAGGCAGGAAGAGTCCTGGGGAGCCATCCAGACAACACAATTAGGGGCGTCCCGAAGATGGGGTGAAGTAACTCAAAGTGCTTGAATGTCCTGGCTGTTCCTTACCTAGTGTGCTGAAGAGCTTCCGGATGGTGTTGAGGCGGAGAATATTCCTGGACAGGAGGAAGTCTGCAGCGTGACCTGCCAGGATACCAAAGCTCCAGGCAAACAAATAGGGGAGGGCTGACAGCAGCCCATTCTGAGAAAGAAATGTCATCGGAAGGATGGGTCTGGTAGCCAGAGCCATCCCTACACTGAAGTTCAGTACGGAACATCTGTATTGCCATAGGAGACACCGTCAACATAACAACCACAGAATTCTGACTGGGGGCCACACCACCCAAAAGAACGAGGAAAACAGCCTTGAGGTCAGACATAGTTGTCACGGGGTGTCTCGGTCAGATGAGTGTCCGACCCTTAATTTTGGCTCAGGTCACGATCCCAGGGTCGTGCAGTCGAGCCCCACATCGGGTTCTGTGCCGAGTGAGGATTGCTTGGGATTCTCACTCTCCCTCTGCCCCTCTCCCCTCTCCCCTCTCCCTGCTCGTGCGCTCACACTCTCTCTCACCCCAATAAATAAATAAATAAATAACGGTTGTCACAGTATGTCTAGTTTTCTATTGGTAGTGTCATGGGAACTGAAAGTTCTGGATAATAGAGATGAAGACTACACTTGGGAATGGGGACAGCTGGCTCCGGGGAGAAAGAGTGATGACAAGATTACAAACATTTATCTGGTGCTTACTCTGGATCGCTGCTATTAATTCTTTCAACCCCTCCATGGTCTCGTGGAGGGCAAAATTGAATCAGAAAGAGCTTAAATGACCTCACTGTCACGTTGGCCCCTAGGCTGGGTTCCTAGGGAACCCTCCTCACTTAGGGGGTTTCTGAGTGAGGAGGTTCACTGCAGAATGCCACTTTGGGCATTCCATTTCTATGGGAGTCTTTTCTGGTTACCATGGGATCTGACATAAGGTTCCAGGCATCAGTGATTCTCCAAGTCAGACAAGCAGTGAGAGCGCCCGTCGTTTCAAAGCAAGACCTGAGTCATGGGTTCTCAGCCTGGGACTCATTGCCTTGTTCCAAGAGATAGGATGGATGTGACTGGGCACGGTGGAGGGGAGTATGAGTCCCTGTAGGGAACGATGGTGTTGAGCCTTGAGTACTATAGCAGGGCAATAATACATACAGTGAATGGTGGGGAAAGGCACTACGGGAACAGGACTGTGTTTTGCGGAGGCCAGACACGGTGCCTACACCTTTTGTTCCGGGAAATGGTGACATAAAAAGTGAAAACAGTGAGTCTCCAGGTGCAGAGCATCAGCTAGACAGTGTAGAGAGGCCAAGAGCTAGGACTAGAGTCATGAGAAGTTTCATAAAGTTAAAAGGAGAGGAAAGGTGTCCTTACCTCTTTTACATTCACATGAAGGTTGGAGTCGACAAACGTCGGGGTGTACAAGAGCATGATGTTTGTCCAGTGGAAAGCAAAAGAACCGAAAACAATGGCCCAGAGTGGGAGAGACTTAATCATAGCCTTGATCGGCAGAGACTGTGTTCTTGAGCTGCTCTGGGAAAAAACAACAACAACGAAACGTTGACTGTCAGCCCATTAGAAGAAGCTGGAACGCGGTTTCTTTGGGCACAGAATCTGGGAGCTGCCACCGTGGAGCGTCCGTGTCCTACCTGCTGCTGGTTGAGGGATGACAAGATGTAGTTCTTCTCACTGACGCTTATACACGGGTGGGTCTTGGGGTCGTCATAGAACAGAAGGAACCAGAGAAGACTCACGCCACAGCCACAGGCGCCTCTCAAAGCAGAACAGGTTAGAATTGAAATTGCTTCTGTCCGTAGTAAGTGCCCTTCCCACCCTGACGTGTCTCGTCATCGGTCTGAGAACCTGAACCTCCTCTTTCTTCTTTGCAACTTTACAGCAAGGCTTGCATTTTGGGCAGTCCTCTCTGTATCCGAGGCTGCCTCTGCCTCCGGAATGAATTTTGCGGAAAGGGCGGCAAGCCCTCTGGCCCTCGAGCCTCTGTATCCCTCCACTCATGAGAGTGGACCTCCCTGCTCCTAGACAGACCCTCATCTCTAGATCCCCGATGTGTCCCACCGTGAGAAGACGGCACAGCCGAGACCTCAAAGGGCTTGACCATCACCTAGCTTTGGGAGCTTCGGTCTTGGCCACGCTCCTAAGATACAGCCCCGGCCTGAGGGATTATACAAGTCCTCCATGAGTTTGCCAAGCGATTTGTCGTTTTTGAGTGTTTTGTACTAATGACCCTTTAGCAATCCTGTTAGGACAGGGGGTGCAGTGCTCGTCAGTGCATCTTCCAGAAATGCATTCATTCATTCTGTACCATTCACTATTCTAGGCGCTGGGGGTACAGCCGTGGATAGACCAGACAGATATTTCTGTCTTCGTGGAGTTTATTTTCTAGTGGATGAGAAGGAGAGCATGAAAAGTAAGTAGGTAAAAGGTGTTAAATGTCAGTGGTAAGAGCTGTGGAGAGAAGTTGCGGGGGAGGAGGTGAGGGGTGAGTGTCAGGCTCCGTGGAGGCTGGGATGTGGATGTGGGGCCAGGCAGAGGGGGCAGAGAGTGCCAGAGCCCTAGGTTATGAGGCCAGTGTGACTGGAGAGGAAGCAAGGGCTGGGGCGAGGCGGTGGGGGGTGGGAGGGTCCTGGTGGCTCCGTCGGTTGAGCGTCCGACTTCGGCTCAGGTCACGATCTCGCGGTTCAGGAGTTCAAGCCCCGCGTCAGGCTCTGTGCTGATGGCTCGGAGCCTGAAGCCTGCTTCCGATTCTGTGTCTTCCCCTCTCTCTGCCCCTGCCTTGCTCGCGCTCTGCCTCTCTCTCTCTCAAAAACAAATAAGCATTAACAAAAAAAAATTTTTTTAAAGCATATTGACAACATACAACTCCCACCTCACTCCGTGGCCTGAGGACCTAATCCCAAGGTGACGCGTAAGTGGAGAGAAGCCCCCTAAGACATGGGCAATACGTACATTTCCGTGTGACAGTTTAGCCCTCAGAAAAGTCCTGTGGTGCTGTCAGGGAATATTGATGTGCAGAAAGGTCAGCTTGCTCGCTCCGAGATGCGTGGTTAGTAAGCGGTCACCGACACTTAGCATGAATCACGTTTTTAGGGAGGGAATACGGTCCTAGGGGAGGAGCCTGGGGCAGAGCTTTGAAGAAAGCCAGGAGTTCGTGGCAAGGAGAAGAGGAAAAGTCTGCAGAAGACTGAGCAGGAATGGCCAGAAGAATGAAGTCTGGTCAGGGGGTCAGGCAGACACCCCCCCCCCCCCCGCTGCCCCCGGTATTGTTGGATGTGATTGAGAGTTCAGGTTCAGGACCGAAGAACCTCCACTTGATTTGTGGGCATGGAGGCTTGGCCAGCTCTAACATTTGTGAGGCCCGGGGCAAGACACAGGAACATTTAAAAGTCGCAAATAAAGCTACTGATTTGTACTACACTTGAATATAATATGTCTTCTCGTCCTGTGTTGACCCCGCTAACTTCAGAATGGCCTGGAGAGAGACTTCTGCTTTCTGATCCGGCACGTAAGGAACTTGGAAGAGTCATCCTTCCCATCCTCGTGACCAGAAAAGTGTTTAGCAGACTAAAAATCAACAAGTCGCCTTCGATCCCACAGAGAGTTGAGGTCATAGGGCAAGCTGTGGCTCCCCCAAATTGGAGAGACGGACAGGTGGACACAGAGAATGGCGGCTCCCCGGAAGAGAGGACTGGAAGCGTAAAACTGCACGGAACCAGTACCAGGGCAGGAGGAAATTAATGAAGGCTGACCTCTTACCCTCCATGAGATTCATGATTTTTAAAGCCATTAACTTCATATAAATTATTACGTTATAGTCAGGTTTTTTTTTTTTTAATTTTTTTCAGTTCTGAATAATGACTGGGATTTTACAGAAAGAGACTCACCAAAAATATAGAAGACCATGGGCCAGCCCAGGGATTGGCAGATGAATCCAGTCACAAGCAGAACAATGAAGGGCCCCAGCAGAACCCCTAATCAGAAAGCACAAAGAGCGCCCCTAAGGAGCAGACATCTGAACCTAGAGATAATGTAGCGTCAGGGTAGCAATGAACGATTTCCGGTGAAATACATTTGTAGAGCAAAACACTGGGCAGAAGAAACGAATAAAATATTTACTTTCCCCCCCCCCTCCCTTTTTCTGTTGTTTGAGATAAAGAAGCCTCTCCTTCTTTCTAGACAGTTTCCGCATCTTTAAAGGGGGGCTGCCGGAACAGATGGTTTCCAAAGCCCCGGGCAGTTAAAAACACACATCTTTTACAGCTCTAGGAAGAACACGGCACAGTGAGGTAGCAGTGACACTCACACCTTCGAGGCCCTAGGTCGTTACCTGATAGACTCAGGGAGGTGAGTCGGCCTCGTTCCAAGGGTGGAGCCCACTTGACCCATATTGCGTGCTGAGCTATTAATGCTGACCCCTGAAATCAGAAGGATTAGGACATCTGATCTCTGATGCTTCCTGTGAATTCCAGCCCTGTTCACTTGTTGCGTTATCTTAGTACCTGGGAAACTCCCTGGGCCGCCCGACATGCGATGATGCAAGCTTCTCCACCTTCAGCGGCCATCGGCAGGATCAGGCTAAACAGGGAACTGAGTAATAGTGCAGAGCCGATCATTTTCTTGATGGAGTATTTTTCAGACAAGTATCCAACAGGAATTTGGATGATGAGTGTGCCATAGGAGATGGAACTGAAGATGATGCCCTGGGTTTTAGGACTCCAGTTGTACACAGGGTTCTGGGGGGGAAAAGAGAGACAGAGAGACGCATGGAGTTACTCTGCATCCTGGTGAGTTACTGTGATAGTCAGGGATGCGGGGACGCTGGTCTGCAGGCTTCCTTGGGGTCAAGGAGCTCCCCTCTGCTTCATTTTCCATCATGGGACCTTTGCTGCTCCTTTATAACATCATTTCCTGTGGGTACTGACATTTCACACTGGTATCTTCAAGGCTAATGGCGAGTCCTTGCACCGTCTCTACCCCCAGTACAGTGTAGACGTTTAATACTTATTCCTGGAACATTGCTACTCTGCGTGTCAGGTCTTCTGTGGAATACTACACTTGCCGCCATCATTAATTGCCTGTTGCCTTCTGTCTTCCTCCGACTCCTCCGTTAAGTTACCCTCGTTCCCCAGACAGACATTTCCCCACATACGTACTACTCCCGGAGACAGAAACCGTGATCGATCGAATCGTGAAGAGAAAGTGTCGGGCTGAACCGTGAAAATCATTGGATGAGACAGTGAAGGAAGAGGGCCAATTCTCTTTTGGTGCTTGGTTCTCTCCTTTTCTAAAATGTTCTGTCTCGTGTTTCCAAAATCCTCCCCTGAGATCTGTCAACTCACTTGTATTCCACGCTCTACTGCCTGAGCACAGCCTCCTGTCACCGGGCCACCTCTGCTCTGAGCTCCTGTGTCTACTGTTGCCCGTAAATATAATTGCCTCCCTAGTTTTTAGCTGCATTTTGTAATTTCAGGTTACAACTCAGATCTGCTCTGTGGAAACAATTTTCTGGTGAGTTTTCATCTTTTGGATGTGTTTGGAAAATACATGCTGTATTCTCTCTCTCTCTCTCTCTCTCTCTCTCTCTCTCTCTCTCTATCTATCTATCTCTCTTCCATCTAGTTCCTTTGTATGGCCGCAAAGAGAATTCCTTTTGTGTGACTCCGATGTGAAGGAGATCAGTTTCCCTGGATCTTCTAAAGAGGCTCTTTTTTTTTACGTGTGTGGCCCCTGCAAATACCCATTTTTCTAGAATATGGGGTTCTCAATATTTAAACCAAAGCAATGGAATACTACAAATGTTTCAGGATACCGTTCAAGGAAAAATTGGATAAAAAGATTTTAACAGATTTCTGAGGGACAAACGATGCAATAAACTGCATACTTAATCTTTGACATAAAAAGTACAACTTGACACGTGTAATTATGTGCATGCTCACAAAACCGTCACCACAGTCAAGGAAATGTACGTGTTCCTCACCTCCAAAAGTTTCCTTACTTCTTTTTGTAATTCCTCTTTCGTGCTGTTCTCCCACCACTGATCTTCTCTGCCTGTCACGACATCAACGTTTTTATTTTCTGGAGGTTTTCTATAAATTCGCCGTACTTATTTTGAGTTTCATGCATTTATTTTTAGCATTCATTTGTGATAGTGCAAAGCAGTACCCTGTTTTAGGACTGTACTATAGCGTGTGCATTCATTCATCTGTTGAACCTTTTTATTGTTTCCAGTTTGGGGCTGTTACAAATAAAGCGACTGTGGGCATTTACGTACAAGTCTCTGTACGGACATGTGTTTTCATTTCTCTTCAGTAAATACCTGGCATGGAATGGGGGGATCATACGGTAGGTCACTGAAGTGGTTGTACCATTTTACATCCTCCCCAGCGATGTTAGAGGCTTCGGTGTGTAGTCATAAACCTTTATGGATTTAATTTGTTTGTCCCTAATGACTGATGATGTGGGACATCTTTTTGTGAGTATTTGCCATCCTTCCCTGTATCTTCCTTGGCGAAAAGACTGTTTACATTTTTCCCATTTTCTTATTGGGCTTTTGTTTCATTTTTATCGAGTTTTGATAGAATTCCTTTATTAGACAGGATTTGCAAACATTTATCCCTGTCTCAGGTCTCTTTATTCTCTCAACAGCTCTTTGGAATGGAATGGAATGGAATGGAGTCCAATTTTATGTATTTTCTTTTGTGGATCAGGAAAAAAATCAGGAGTTTATATCTGTGTGAGTTGGTTTCTGAACTCTCTATTTTATTTCATTGACTCTTTTTTGTGAGCTATACCACACTGTTTTGATTACTATAACTTTATGACAAGCCTTAAAGCCAAGTAAGTGGTATTAGTCCTACAAATACTGACTTTTCAACAAACATCCAAAGACAATTCACAAATGGTGGTAGAACAATTGTATATCTGTATGTAAAAAAAGAATCTTCTGGGGCGCCTGGGTGGCGCAGTCGGTTAAGCGTCCGACTTCAGCCAGGTCACGATCTCGCGGTCTGTGAGTTCGAGCCCCGCATTGGGCTCTGGGCTGATGGCTCGGAGCCTGGAGCCTGTTTCCGATTCTGTGTCTCCCTCTCTCTCTGCTCCTCCCCCGTTCATGCTCTGTCTCTCTCTGTCCCAAAAATAAATGAAAAACGTTGAAAAAAAATTAAAAAAAAAAAAAAAAGAATCTTCAACCCAACATACATAAAAATTAAGTCTAAATGAATCATATGTTTAAATGTAAAGCCTGAAATTATACAATTTTAGAAGAAAACATAGCAAGAAGAGTGGTTTTTTGCCTCGGGCTATGCAAAGATTCCTTAGGTATAAAAACGAAAGCATTACCCACAAAAGAAATGTTAATAGAAGTTCTTTCTGCAGAAGGAAATGAAATCGCTCAGGAGCATGGATCTGTATTAAAAAAGGAAGTGCATCAGAAAAGAATAAATGAAGGGATAAAATGTTTTATTTTGGAGGTGCCTGCGTGGCTCAGTCAGTTGAGGGTCCCGACTCCTCATGTTGGCTCAGGTCATGATCCCAGGGTTGTGGGATTGAGTCCCGCCCCGCATCGGGCTCCGTGCTGAGTGTGGAGCCTGCTTAGAATTCTCTCTCTCCCTCTGCCTCTCTCTCTCTCTCTCTCTGTCAAAGTAAATAAATAAAAAGAATATTTCACTTTGAATTATTCTAAAAGATAACTATTTGTTGAAAGCAGTAGTGTAATCATGTACTTATAATGTGGATACTGAAATGAATAACAGCACTTTCCCAAGAGTCGGGAGAGCAAAATTAGGAATAATGTGTTATAAAGTACCTGCAGCGCACATGAAGCAGTTTGGTATTATTTGACGGTGGATTTAAATTTTTTTTTTAACATTTGTTTATTATTGAGAGACAGAGAGAGACAGAGTATGAGCGGGGGCAGGAGGCAGAGAGAGGGGGGAGACACAGAATCCAAAGCAGGCTCCAGGCTCTGAGCTGTCGGCACAGAGCCCGACGCGGGGCTCGAACTCCCAGACTGTGAGATCATGACCTGAGCTAAAGTCAGACACTTAACCGATGGAGCCACCCAGACACCCCGATGTGATGGTGGATTTAGATGATGAAAAAATGTATATTGGAAATGCTGGGGCAACTACTAAATCAGGTGTCTTTTGGGGGTTGCCTGGGTGGCTCAGTTGGTTAAGCATCTGACTCTTCGTTTTGGCTCAGGTCATGACCTCACACACAGTTCAAGAGTTTGAGCCCCATGTCAGGCTCTCACTGACATTCTAGAGCCTGCTTGGGATTCTCTCTCTCCCTCCCTCTTTGGCCCTCCCCTGCTCGCTCTCGCTCAAAATAAATAAATAAAAAATGAAATAAAACAGGTGTTTTTTAAAGTCTAAATGATACATGAAAAGAAGAAATAAAATTGAATCACTTAAATAATTAAACCCAGAGAAGGCAAAAAAGAGAATTCAGAAAAAGGAAACAGAGAACAGATGTAACAAATAGAAAACAGTTACCAGTTTTATATTCGTCTCTTTCTCCTTTCAGTTCTAACAGTTTTCACCTTCTGTATTTTGCTGCTCTGTTGTTAGGGACATGCATGTTCAGGATTATTGTATCTTTTTGGAGACTTGACTCCTTTATCATTAGGTAATACCCCTTTATCTCTGATAATCTTCCTTGCTATAAATTCTGCTTTGTCTGAAATGAATATGGCTACTTAAGTTTTCTTTTGATTAGTGTTTTCGTGGGTGCATCACATCTTTCTTTATCCTTTTACTTTTTATCTATCTGAGTCTTTGTATTTAAGAAGAGTTTCTTGTAGTTTCTATGTCTAATGACCTTTATTTCTTATCCATATCTGATCATTTCTGTCTTTTAACTGGTATATGTGGACCATTCATATTTAAAATGATTATTGATATGGTTGGATTAAAACCTCCTTTTTTTTTTTTTTTTTTTTTTAACATTTCTCGTATGGCCGGCCTGTTGGCAATAAATTACCTCCGTTTTTATTTGCCTGAAATAGTCTTCATTCTTTCACTTTGGGGGTAATTTCATTGGATATAGAATTCCATTTTGGCAGATTCTTTTTCTTTTAACACTGCAAAGATTTTTTTCCCCTTCTCTTCTTGTTTGAATGGTTTCTGATAAGAAGTCTTCTAAATTCGTCTCCTTGTTCTTCTGTCGGTAAGATACTTTTCTCTCTGGCTTCATTCAGGATGTTCTCTGTGTTCTGGTTTTCTGCAATTTAAATATGTCCAGTCGGTTTTTCTTGTTGTTAATTATTTGCCTTTTTGGTATTTATCCTGTTTGGCGTTCTCTGAGCTTCTTGGACTTGTGATTTGGGGCCTGCCAGTAATTTTGGAAAGTTCTCCGCCATGAGTTTGTCAAGTATTACTTCTTGGGATTCTTTCTCTCTAACCCCCCTCCCACTCAGGTGTGCTCTCTCCCTCTCTCTCAAAATTAATAAATAATATCATATATTGAAAAAAAATTAATAAATAATAAAAACATTAAAAAAAACAAATGTTACTTTTGTCACTCTTTCTTTTCTTTTCTTTCTTTCTTTCTTTCTTTCTTTCTTTCTTTCTTTCTTTCTTTCTTTCTTTCTTTCTTTTCTTTTTGTTTTGCTTGGCCAAACATCTCAATTCTAGACACCCTAATGCTTGGTTTTTATCCTTCTTCACAGGGAAGGATTCACACAACAAAGCCCTTCACAAATATCGAGGAATGCTGTAATCATGGGACATGTTTAGTTAGGTTATTATTAGCAAGGTGGTTGAAGCCTTAGACTTCTTCTTCTGATTATTAGTGTCCCATCAATTATGATAACATGCAATCTCTACGCCACCTAATTAGAAAGACAGGATTTGCAATTTAGGACTACAGCCAGTATTTTTCATATACCTTCGTGACATCCAGGCTCTCCTCTGTGGAGGTGTTGGGCGCACCGTGTGGGCCCGAGCTGTTCACCATGACCACCATTGTGAGGCTCAGACACGTGCGCTGTGACATTATGATACTGTTACAGACGTGCAAGAGGAGAGCCAATCCGTAGCGGAAGGAGCAAACACTTGGAACTAAGAAGTAAAACAGAAAGTGTCCATTGTTAACACAGCCGAGGTAAAAACATACAGTAACTTTAGGAAGGGCACTCGGAAACTTGGAGCCATTCTAATATTATTTATCATATATTTTGTATTTTATATATAATCTATACGTATAGATTATATATAAAATATATATTATATATATTATAATATATGTATTATATATCGCAGTTTATATCACAGATTATATATATATATCGCAGTTCGTGGGTTCGAGCCTCACCTTTAGGAAGGGCACCCGGAAACTTGGAGCCATTCTAATATTATTTATTATATATTTTATATTTTATATATAATCTATAAGTATATATTATATATAAAATATATATTATATATATATTATAATATATGTATTATATATCGCAGTTTATATCACAGATTATATATATATATCACAGTTCGTGGGTTCAAGCCTCACCTTGGGCTCTGTGCTGACAGCTCAGAGCCTGGAGCCTGCTCGCGATGCTGTGTCCCCCTCTCTCTCTGCCCCTCCCCCCCCTCATGCTCTGCCTCTCGGCCTCTCAAAAATGAATAAACATTTAAAAAATTTTGTTTAAAAAGAAAGGAATTAGACTTTTAAAGGTCGATACTGTATCCAGCCAGCTAGCCAAAAGTCACTGTCGTTTCTAAAAAAACATCTGCTGTTTGGGGTAGGTTTTCTACGTGGGGAATACGCAAATAGTGATGATTTCGTTGGTTCTTTGGCGATCCTCGTGTCTTTAATTTCCTGTTCTCCTTGGATCAGAACCGCCGGTGAATTGTTGGCCGCACTTAGCATCCCTGGTTTTCATACCATGGTTCCTGATTTACACGGAGTAGCTCTGATGTTTGCACATTTCAGACAATGCTTGTCGAAGGCTTTGTTGTGGATGTGCTTTCCTAAGTGTGTTTTCTCTTGCTGTGTAAAAAAAAGTCTGCAAACCGAATGGCCTAAAACGACACCCATTTGTTAAGACAGTTCTGCAATTGAGAAGTTTTAGCATAGAGTTAGCATAGTACACTTAAGTTTTCTGCTCATGACCTCAAAGGCTAAAATCAAGGGATCAGCCAGGCTAAGTTCTCAGCTGAAGGTTCTAAGCAAGGATCTATTTCCATTCTCGCTCAGGTTATGGTAAGGATTCAGTTGTCTGTGGATACGGTACTGAGGTGGCCGTCTCCCTGCTGGCTGTCGGCTGGGAGATGCTTACAGTTCCAAGCGGCTGTTCCTGTGACTTGTCACGTGGCTTCCTGCAGCTCTGAAACCAGCCCAAAAGAATCTAGCTTAATGTTGAACCCTCTCACACTTGGACTCTCCCTAGCTGCTTGGTCTCTGACCTCTAGACCCAAGTGGAAGGGCTGGGTAATTTCCTGGATGATTTCCCTATTTTAAGATCAGCTCATTTGGGACCATGTTTAAATCTGCTAAATCCCTCCAGGCGGCACCTAGCTTAGTGTTTGCTTAAATAACTTGCGGGAGGTGCACACACACCGGGGGCCAGAATCTTAGGGGTAGTCTTAGACGGCTAGCCACCACGGTCCACCCTCTGGTCCTTAAAAGCTCATGTTCATCCCCCACGCAAAACACATTCACCCCCTTCCACGGTTCCTTAAAAGTCTCATCTTATCATACAATATCAGCCCACGTCCATTGCCTCCTCCAGATCTCAAAGTCACAGATCTCATCGAAATGATCTTAAACCCATGTGAAGGAGGTTCCTAGAAATAACCCCCGCTAGGGCACGATATTTCTGTATCTGTGGACTTACGAAGGGGGAGACAAGGTACGTGTCCCCAGGACTCCGGCCACACATGCTGAGGCACACTGGACACTTGCTACGGCTCTCCCAGTTCCAGAAGGGGGAGAGAGGGTAAAAGGGCATTGCTGATTCTGAAGTGTTTTGAAGTTCGGCTAAACAAATGTTGGATTTGCTGCTAAGTGGAAAAAAAAAAAAAAAAAAGGCGGTAATGCCTGGAAAATTCGTTTTCTGCACGGCTCTCCCTTTGTAAACAGATAAAAATAGTAGGCGAAATATATTTAAAATAAAGTATGTCCTTAAAAGCATGGATGATCTGCCAGGAAAAATGAAATATTCAGGCCGAGGGTTCCGTGAAGACGGACTCCTCGAGGCATAAACTGATCTTTGAAGGCAGATTTTTTTTCCCTGAAAGCATTTGATCTCAGTGTCTTTTGTTTGTTTTTTGTTTCTGTTTTGCCTCCCAGGGCTTGGGGACAACAGGAGTCAAATACCAATCCCCAGGCAATGGGAGGGGTCTGGTAAGAGACCTTCTTCTCAGATACCCAGATGCCAAACATCTCCTGGCTCGGTGAAGGGTGAACACACCGACACACAGCCTTGCCAGGGACACTGCTGAAACTTCCGCCCTGTGCAGACAGGCCCTGGAGCTCAGCAGAGGGAAGAAAACCATTCAGTCATCAGCCAGTCCTTCCAATGGCTTGTGGCCTAATGCTGACTGTCCAGGGGCCATCAGAAAAATGTCTCCAGCCGCACATGGATGCACGCACCCTGAGAATGGCTTGCTCCAAAGCTTTCTAAGCCTCATCTTTAAAATCAAAAGGAAAGGGGCGCCTAGGTGGCTCCGTGTCAGGTTAAACATCCGACTTCGGCTCAGGTCATGATCTCACGGTTCCTAAGTTCAAGCCCCGCATCAGGCTCAGTGCTGACAGCTCGGAGCCTGGAGCCTACAACGGAGTCTGTGTCTCCCTCTCCCTCTGTCTCTCTCTCTCTCTCTCTCTCTCTCTCTCTCTCTCTCTCTCTCTGCTCCTCCCCTAATCGCATTCTGTCTGTCTGTCTCTCTCTCTCTCAAAAATAAACATTAAAAAATTTTTAAATAAAATCAAAAGGAAAACGAATGGACCTGGAAAACTAATAGGGACACTCGGGGGGGAAAAAAATCCCTGGAGGAGAGAAAAAAGCTTCCAGAGGGCCAGGGGGAGCAGGGCTCATGTGCAGAGGAGGGTTCGTGTCACGGTCGTTGGGGGGCCTATTTCAGTTTATTCTCTTACTCCAGGAAGAACGTGAGTTACTTCTAAGTAAGTCTTGAGTTAGAAAGTAAACCACAAGGGAAATTGTCAAGTGCTCAGGCCTGGCAACAGTAAAATACTGCAGGTGCAACTCCTCGGCAGTTAGAGCAAAAGGTGCACCCCGAGGATATTAACCAGAAAAGAAGAGAAAATTCAAGGACTTGGGACATTAACAAAGGAACACACCGCAAGAGCCTGACAGGAAGGAAACGTCAAGCAGAAGGACAGAATCGATGATAGATGCCATGTGAGCTTATATGGTTTATGTGCTTTTGTGTTTATGCGTTGTATACACTCATGTGCAAATTTGAGTATCGATTAAGTGGACAATAGAAAAATGACCAAAATCACAAAAAAGCAAAAATAATACAAGAAGAAATGTGAGACGTAACAGACCCCCCATCTTTACATAAATTATTCATTGCCCCGCCCCCTTCCGGGATTCTGTTCCCTATGACATTCACGCAATTCTAAGACCATAGTGCTACTTTCTTCTCGTCCTTTCCCTGCCCGACTCAGAATAAACAGTTTTCAGTAAATATCCACGTGTTGATGTCCAAGGATGCGGTGACTCAGGACCATTCATCCTGTCTTCGCTTCCATCCATGTCTTTCTCCTTGAGACAGGGCAAAAGTAGTTGACCCTTTCTGGTACTCTCCACCACGTGATTAAGTGGACGAGTGTGTAAGAATTGAAACAAAGAACACGAATTGTTTTTATTTAGGGTTTTTCTTTTTTTTTTTTTAAGTTTTTCATTTATTTTGAAAGAGAGAGGCAGAGAGAAAGGGAGAGAGAATCCCCAGGGGGCCCCCGCACCGTGAGTGCTCAGAGCCTGACAAGGGGCTCAAACTCACGAACCTGTGAGATCATGACCCAAGCCGAAATGAAGAGTCAGATGCTTAATCGACTGAGCCACCCCGGTGGCCCTAGGGTCTTCCTAATGGAAAACTATAGCAGGACGAAGGTTTTCACCTCTTTTCCCGGACATTCCTAAGACCCTTTATGTGTTTTCGTGGAAAAACGTGCTCACCCAGAATCTGTGATGCCATGTAAGAAGGAGAAAGCGTAACCAGTGAGACAGAGAATAATTTCTACCTTTCCTAGGAGAGAACTGGTTATCCATCTGCACGAATGGGATTCCGGTTTCTTCTTTTCTTGCTGCCGGGTCTGGTCTCCACTGCAAGAGCAAAACACTTTGGTGTCAGCATAACAGGGAAGAACTGACTAAACACCACCCAGTACTACCTTCCGATTGAAAACACGCATCACAGGGAAACGCTGCATACCCCCGCCCCCACTTAACTCAATCATGCGTTTCCTCTGACGCTGCACTCGGACGCTTTGTGGGTTGATTAAAAATATATAACCCCCCTGAAAACTATTTTTAAAAAGAATAAAAACCCTGCTAACCCATGATTCTATGTCCCGTGAAAATATCCCTCAAAAGTGAACCAACCGAGCAAAAACTGAGGGAAATCGCTGATGGTAGACCTGCCCTCCAAGGAATGTTAAAAGACGTTTTATGATTGCATTTGTAGAGCAAAAAAATAAAGAGGGTTTTCAGGCAGGGAGAGATTGCTAAAGGTCAGAAACTCGAATGTACCAAAAAAGAACGTCAGAAAAGGAGTAAGTAAAGGTAAAATAAATTATTTTTTCTTCTAGCTTAATAGAGCTGGAAGAGAACTCTCTGTGGGTTAACTTCGCCTTCTCACGGGCAGGCGGATCATTCTGCACAGGACTTTCCCCTTGGACAGACTGGCTGCTGCTGCTCTGTCTGCCCTTAACCGTCCGCAGACGCTGGTCCTGGGCTCGTCTACAACTTTGACGTTCGGCCCCATCCCCTTCGATGACCGGATGCTTGAAAGACAAATTCCTGAGGTTGGATTTGCCAAGTATTTTTGAGTAAACAGCTGGTCCATCAGCATTATCATTTGCCGAACTGTCTGCTTGGCTGCTGTTTATTTCAAAATACACACACACGCACAGACACACCCACGTGCCACACACATCCTGTACAAACACACACGTGCTCTGCGCCCACTTACGAACGCATCTCAACCCACACATAACAAACTCCAGCACAGACATCGCAAACGTACTTCTGCATACTTTCCACCATACGCACCACAGACACCCCCACACCACTCACACAACGCCACGCAATGCACAACACGTGGCTTCTCTTTCCTTGTCTGTCCACACAACTGCTCTCCTCCCCTTAATCCCTAGAAATAGGTTCTTTTTACTTTCCCTTAGGAAAAATCTGTGGAAATAGATCTTGCCCCCAAATTTCCCCAGCTTGCTAAACTGATAGGATCTTTAACGGAGAAGCTCCCCCCACCCCCCCAGCCATCACTCTGGGGACCTGTTAATTGCATTTAGTGAGTAGCAATATAAGAGTGAGACTGACCTGATTCAGGACAGAAAAGCAATTCCTTCTTCCCTCGGATGACTTTGAACTTTTGAAAAGTACTGAATTTCTGGATTTACCCATTTTAGCCCCACTAATCCATCAGCAAATCCTCATGACGACCTCGTTATGTCAAAGTTAAAAGCTTACTCTTTAACTTTCACCCTTCCTCGAGTCTTCAGGGGAGGAGTATGACTGTTAGAATCTTCCAGTGGACTAGAAGCGTCCTGGAAATCCACCATCGAATTCATGGCCGTAGTCGACAGCATCGCTAGTCTCCTGCCGGGAGGAAGAGAACCAGCCTGGTAGTCAGTGCTCCTAGGACAGATGTTTTCTATTGAGGATGCATCTGGGTTCACAGGACCACTCCTACAGGAATGCTGTGGCTTTTCATGCCCCATAAATGCCCCGTTAGCTTTTTGCCAGCCTGCCTTCCTTTTCCCCTTTTTTTTCCTTCTCTCTGTCTGGCTTCCCTTCCCTTCCCTCCCCTCCCCTCCCCTCTTTTCCCCTCCCCTCCCCTTCCCTCCCTTTTGCAAAGGCCACATCTGTCTGACATTCAAGCTACTCAGAGAGAGATGCATTTTATTAAAGTATATCCTGCAAAGGGAGTGATTTCCCCATGGCTTCTGCAATGAGCAAATTCTCCTGGTTCCACCACCTCTCCGTAGGTATACCCGAGAGTGCTTTTACCTTGGAGTTCTGTGAAGGCAACCTACTGATCAGATAGGAACATCTGAGCCCTTAAATCGAGGATTTTGGACGATAGTTTCTTACATACATAAGATTATTTTTTTTAAAGATGTGTGAGTATGCTTATAAAGTGCCTAATACATGTTTGGCACTTAGCAGACACTCTACAAATTGAATCAGTTATTTTCTCTCTAAAGAAATGCTGAAGACTTTTTTTATGATGATTTATCTTTGAGAGAGAGAGACAGAGCTTGAGCAGGGAAGGGGCAGAGAGAGGAGACACAAAATCCGAAGCAGACTTCAGGCTCTGAGCTGTCAGCACAGAATTTGACACAGGGCTTAAACCATGAACCGTGAGATCACGACCTGAGCCGAAGTTGGACACTTGACCAACTGAGCCACCCCGGCACCCCAGGAAGTGACGAAAACTTTAACTTGCTTGCCCAGGAGACTTTGATGTCTTATACATTCCGCTGGATTTTTTTCCTTGTGAGAATTCCAGATTCTGGTTTGTACGGTTTGAGGGCAAGGCTGGTGGTTTCTGGCATTTTCTGACCATTTAGTGGTTAAAAGCCCCAGATCACCAGTTGTTCAATGTCCATGTTTTAAGTAAACAATGTTCCCACTTAGTATCAATGTCTCTGGTTCCAGTTACTGATTACCCGAAGGGAACTATCCTTCTGTGTGTTGGCTCCAAAGCTTTCTGTTGCTCTGTGATACGCTTTCAAATCACTTCTGGGTTCTACATTTGGATTCTGTGCTTTTCTTATTAAGTTTTTAGATGTACCATTATACTGGAATTTTCAAACGTGCAAGAAAAGTAGAACAGTCTAATATAACCACGTGCCCATTAATCAGTAATTATCAACGTTTGGCCACTGGAGATACATATAGAGATATCTCCAGTGTTTGTTTTCTGTAGTATTTTAATATTTATTTGTTTTTGAGACAGAGACAGACAGAGCACGAATGGGGGAGGGGCAGAGAGAGAGGGAGACACAGAATCCGAAGCGGGCTCCAGGCTCTGAGCCGTCGGCACAGAGCCCGACGCGGGGCTCGGACCCACGGACCGCGAGATCATGACCTGAGCCGAAGTCGGACGCTCAACCGACCGAGCCACCCAGGCGCCCTTGTTTTCTGGAGTATTTTAAAGTAAACCTCAGATATTATGTTATTTCTCCCATAAAAAATACAGCATGGATATATAACTCATTAGTGATTTAAAAAAAAAAAAAAAACTAGCATGCTATCAGCACTTCTAAAAAACAGTAATCCCTTAGTATCACCAGAGAGCTAGTCATTATGAAAATGTTTCCAGTTGCTTCAGAGTTGTCCTTTTACACTTGATTTATTTAAATGAAGCTCCAAACAAGATCTGCCTGTGGCACTCAAGTGTTATGACTCTCACCTCTCCTTAATTTTGTGACCGTTCCTTCCTTCACTTTATATTTGCTGTTACTTAAAAATAACAACAGTCGTCGTAACAAAACAAGGCGATTTGCAGAGTGACTTTCATAACTGATTTGGCTAATTCCTTCCTTTTAGTGTTGTTTGATAAATTTCTTTATCCCTTATAGCCCCCAAACTGCTCGTATATGGAGAGGCTTGCTTAGATCCAGGACAAGAAGAACTCATGGGGTGCCGGAGACTTCCACGGTGGTGGCCTGGCTCACTTTGAGTGACATAAGATTGCTCAGTGGGTTCAGATATTCTCAGCTTGATTGGAAGTTCTCAGCCTATGGCCTTGGCCGTTTGTTGGTAAATGCTGAATCACTAAACGATCCGTTATTTTATTTCTATCATGCCTTCTTTAGGTAGGAGCTGGAATTTTCTACAAAATAAGAAATTTGCCTAATCTAATATTTGGCTACCCTGAAATACAGATTTCATAGGAAAGTCAGGATACTTTATAAAGTTGTAGAATAATAATTTAGTGCCTTAGCAAAGCTGACCAAGGAAAATTATGACCTCCTGGGTTTTCTTGGATGTGTTTCAATCTGCTGAGTCCCTATTTTTTGATGCTTAAATTGTCTCTTCTTTGGCCAGTAGGAAGCTATTCAAGCCGGTCTCTATTGTCCTTAAGACCTGACCTCGTTGTCTGGGATAGTGTCCTTGTTTTCTAACACACACACACACACACACACACACACACACACACACACGCACATTCCAAGCTCCTCTAGCGTATTTCCTGTTCTCAGACCTGGGCTTTCTCATGGAATGCAGGTTCCTTTCAGTAGGAAAAAGCATCCAGAGACCACACTCTAAGCATTGAGTATTCATTGCTCCTAGGTCCCATGGCTTCTAGGCCTTTTCAGTGGAAGAACTTCAAAAGGTGTTGTTTTTTTCAGTTACAAACTCTGTGTGTTATTTCCAATTCAAATGAAATGTTTGAGGGATTTTTTAGAACCTCTGATTTGACGCTCTTGACTTTTTCTCTTACATTGAACATCTTGATTCCTAATAAATATAATTACTTTTTTGTTTTATTGTAACGTACCTGTATACTTGTTCAGTGCCTACCCTGAAGGCTCAACAAAAGCATGGCACAGCCTCAGAACCTCTGGGGCTTCAATACAATAGTCCTGTCCCTTTAGTACTCATGGTGACAACATGAAGAGCTTGTCATTAGCACGGGACATCCTTATTAGAAGGACATATTTTGACAGAGACAGACATGTGCAGAGGGAAGAAGATACGAAGACGCAGGGAGAAGGCCATCTTCAAGCTGAGGAATTCCGGAGGCTACCAGGAGAGAGAGTCACAGGACCGATTCTCCCTCAACGCACGGACAGAATGGACTTCGCTGACATATTCAGACTTCTCTATGTGTGAGACAAGAAATTACGGCTTTTCAGCCACCCAGTTGGTGGCACTTCATAAAGGCGGCCCCAGGAAACGAATCCACATGCCCACTTGATTATCTCATTATCACCACTAACGTGTCCCAAAGTCAATTCGTTATCTTCCCTCTAAAAAGGATTCCTCTTCTTGCAGTCTCCGGTCAGGTGTTCGGACCCTGTGTGTGCAGTCTCTCAGGTTAGAGACCCCGACTCCTTAGTGTCTCTCTTCTCCACCCCAGCTCTTCCCTCCCTGGTTCAGTCCTCATCACTGCTATGTGGACCACACTGCAGACAGTCATTTAATAGACTTCCTGGTTCTGGAATTGGGCCAGAGTGTTCTATCCAGAGAGAAAATCTGTGCCTGTCACTCTTGCTTTGTGGGATACCCCTCAAGCTCCCTAACATGGCAAACATGACCTTTATGCACTGGTCATACCCCCCTCCCTAAGCTCATCTTCTGTTCTTTCCCCACTGATCGTGCATGATTCCTTTCAGAATCCATCCTGTTGTTTTTTGTGTGTTTTTTAGGTTTATTTACTTTGAGGGAGAGAAAGCAAGCACACAAGAGCATGGGTGGGGCAGGGGCAGAGAGAGAGGGAGTCAGAGAATCCCAAGCAGGTTCCATGCTGTCAGCACAAAGCCCGATGGGGGCTCGATCTGACGAACCGTGAGCTCATGACCAGAGCCAAAATCAGTCGTCGGGCCCTCCACTGACTGGGTCACCCAGGCACCCCAGAATCCATCCTGTTTCTTGTTCCCATGCTTTTGTACAAGTGGGGCTCCAATGTGGGGAATCTTACCATAAAACTCCCTATTTAGCTCAGGAATTCCTTGCAGAAGGAATTCCCTCCTCCCCCACCATGCTTTTCCACATGGGACATAACCATTCGCGTAGTCTCCCCTAACGGACGGTACGTACCTCTGCCATGTGCCTAAGACCATGCCCTGGCAGCCATTATGTCTGTCCTCCACACTGGACTGGAGAATCGTGACTCTCCGATCTCAAGGACCTAGATTCCAGACTGGAGCAAGATCTCAGTAATTGTTTTTGGATTTATTCGGATTTGACCTCTATCTTCTTGCCGTGGCTTTTCATTCAGAACTGTGACCACCACATCACCTCTGTATGAGATGACTTGCTGGCCATACTGTCTACACAGTGAAGATCACCACGGGGAGCAACTGAGAAAATGGCCCTGGCCCCTCTGCACATGCTCTAACCCACTGATACCGATAAATTACCATTTTACAAACATGTTGATCCATTTCATGTTGTGAACTTTCTATATGATGGAACCACTGAATTGGTTGGTTCCTGGAAGGAAAACATGGCAGACCCACACCACGTAGGTAATTTGAAGACGGTGTTAAAAGAGACAGTTTATACAGGATTGGGAATGGAGTGAAGGCCAAAAAAAAAAAAAAAAAAAAAAAAGGCCTGAAGGCACAGGAGAAGAGAGAAGCCACCAGAATGTGTGGAAGTCCTGCCAGTCAGGTGATCTGAACAGTAGAGGAAGCATCAGCCACCGGCAGACCCCACAGGAGGAACCGTAGAGACAGAGATACTCCCTGTCCTCACTCTTCAGCCTGCGTTGAAAATCCAGCAGAGGCCAGTGGAGTCGGGAGTGTGGATACAAAACAGGTCAGCTTGCCGGGGCCTAAGCGGGGCGAAGAGTGGAACACACAAAGGCAGGGGCATGCGGACCATATCCGATCTAACAAATACAAATTAATACTCCCTTTTACAAATAGGAAAAACTATTGTCCTAGTGAGGTTATGTCCTCAGATTCAGAGTCTCAAAACACCGATTCCTGTTTTGAGATCCAGAAACTGTGAGTCTGGCCGGTTAGCTCTGATACAACAGTTCTTCTAAATCCACCGGGAATTCCATGAAGAGGACAACTTTGTTCATGGCTATCACTTTATTTGAACTTTCATTCATTGGGTATTTTCCCCCGGAGGAAATCTTAGCAACATAAAGAACCGATCTCAGATGTGAAAAGAATGGCAGCAAACAAGGTTCTCTCCCCTGGTCTTCTCATCACCAAGGGCTTCTCCTTTGTGAAGAGAGGTGCCCAGTGACTTTCCATCCTACCGAGGTGAGATAACTAAGGAAGAAAAAGGATGTTGAATTAAAAATTTCAATAGCGTTCCTCTAGTTAAATGCATAGATGAAACCATTATCCTTTACCTTCATAAACGAGTGAGTTTCCTGTCCTTAGCCCAGTCTTGGACAACTGCATCTCCAAATATAAGGTAGAAGATCAATCCCGATAGGTTAATGGCAAACAACAACAGAAAGACATTTCTCCATCCGAATTCGGGATCCTGAGGACACAAAACCTCCAGTAAAGTTTCCTCCTTCATCCTTTTTTTGCTACGAGCCCATATTTATAGTTTAGAAGACCATATTTGCTAGTGGCTCTCCACGTCGACGTTCATTTCCTGCAAGAGGCTTGATGGTTGGAAAGAAAGAATTTCAGAGTGCATTTAGAATATTCCTAATAAATGGGATTTGGGGACCTTTACAGTTAACCTACAGAACTGCGTTTGTCACTATTTACCGCAGCGCCATGCGTTTTCTCTTGTGTGCAAATCATGACACGCCAAGTATGCTAAGAGTGTTTTCTTCTTGCGTTGCTGTGGTGTGGGGGAAACACTGCAGGCTCTGGAGCTAGACGGGTCTCAGAAGGAAGAATTCTGACTCTGCATCCTCTCAGTGGAAAGACCTGTTCTATCAGATTTTCAGCTTTATCATCAGAAAGTGAGGATCACAGTATACCATTCTCATAATGGGCATGGGCATCAATAATTAAAGGAGATTACTGTGTATGAAATACCTACAATCGTGCCTGCGTGTACGAGACACGTCAGCACATCTGCTTTTACTATGTGTCTGCTTTGGGATGGTTATGCAAATGAAAATTGCACCGCGTTGCCAAAGACGTGGCAAGTTGCATCGGGGCATGGAATTTACCGTCCCACGACGTCGGTACGGCTGTGTGATTTCAGTTTCAAAGACCGAATGTTGCCAGGGGGTCATCACTTCTGTGGCTTCAGAACAAGGAAAGACTGAGGTCACGAAAGGAATTGTTCTACATTTTTCTCTGCCAGGTTGACCTCATGACAAAGTTACCCACAGTTTGCTTTTATTTTCTACGACGCAAGCACATGCTTTAGGGACACTACTAACTTTACAAATGGATTTGGCAGAGCGTTTTCAGAGCCCTTGACCCGAACACTCTACCTGACTGAGGAGAAACCCGCTGATGGTGGGTGCCACTACAGCTGCTGTGTATCCGAATTCCCTCGAGGCTCCCATGAGAAAACTGGAATGCCTGTGGGTGACAGGAATGTTCCAGGCTGGATCCAGAGATGCTTCACAGTATCCTTCAGCCTTGCTCATGTGATTACATCAGAAAGGACTTGCACTGTGTACGTTCAGTGAGGGGCACTGAGACAAATCAATAACCCCCCTCTCCCCACATCCCTGACAAAAATGGCCACAGGTCCATCTGTGGTCCTTGCCTGTGATTTATTATGTCCCAAAGTTTGGGGCTCCCAGAAAGCTTCGGGCTAAGTCTTTCTCAGAATAGGTGAAATATAAGAGTGGAGATGACCATCCTACCTTGGAGCAATGTCTAAGGCGTTGATATAGATCCCTGACTGACAGAAGGGGGTTAACCCACATGAGACTATGAGGAGGGTCATTGTGGTGACGTAGTCAAGGGTGAGGTAGGTCAGAGCCACGAGGAGCACTGAAGAGGGGAAATTTCCTAGGGAACGAGGAACAGACATATTAAACAATGAGATACACCTTTGGCTGTTGTATTTGTATGCTTTGTGAATCATCTGACCCTCAAGCCCTGTTCTTACCAAGAAATGTGGCAATTTTCCTCACGGTAACGAGCCTAAAATTCTTGGTCAGGAGGAAATCTGCCAATTGGCCTCCCAGGATACCAGTGACCCAGGAAATGATAAAAGGAAAGGCAGACAGGAACCCATTCTGAGGGGGAAAAGACGTGAGTAAATCATCATAATAGGGGTGGTGAGCCCACACCTTTTTTTTGAGAAGCCACTGATAATCATACTGACAACCCCGAAGACAACCCTGAGAGCAGGGGAGAAGCAGAGAGAGAGAGACAGACAGAGGATCCAAAGCAGGTTCTGGGCTCCGTGCTGACAGGCTGACAGCAGACAGCCAGATGCGGAGCTCGAACTCACCCAACTGTGAGATCATGACCTGAGCTGAAGTCAGATGCTCAACCGACTAAGACACCCAGGCGCCCCTAAGACCATTCTTTCTTTCTCATTTCTTTTTTTTTTTTTAATGCTTATTTTATTTTTAAGAGAGAGAGAGAGAGCATGGCCAGGGCGAGGGGCAGAGAGAGAGGGAGACACAGAATCCGAAGCAGGCTCCAGGCTCCGAGCCATCAGCACAGAGCCCGAGGGGGGGCTTGAACCCACCAACGGCAAGATCATGACCTGAGCTGAAGTCAGATGCTCAACTGACGAAGCCACTCAGGCGCTCCTGAAGTCCTACTTTCTTAACAACATCAGGAGCCTTTTCAGTCATGTCCTTAGAGAAGCTACCAGCGTGAGTGTTAAATATTAGATCATTTCGTGGTAGGTAGTAGAGGATAAACTTTCCTGGATGGAACGATTTGTGAAGACAAAGTGATTGGTGAGTCATGCGCGCTGGAGAAAGGCCCAGAGGGAAAGGCACTCACATCTCTGACATTAACGTTGAACACCGAGCTGATGTAAGTTGGCATGTATACAATCAGTATGGTGACCAGCCACTGATGGCTGAAACTGCACAGACAAATGGCATACAGGGGTAGAGACCTGAGCATGGCCTTGAACGGAAGAGGCTGCTTACGAGGGCTGAGCTGGAAACAAGCGTACTGGTTAGGACGGTAAGATCTGGGCCGGGCCCACGCGTGAGCTTCGTTACCCCCTCGAAATGCAGAGGCCGACGCGAGCTCTCTGCGGATGGTCGCAGCCCTTACGTGTACCTGTTGGGCCAAGGAAGATACGATATACTCCTTTTCTGTGACACTTATCCATGGGTGAGAGACGGGGTCATCATACACCAGAACAAACCAGAGAAGGCAGTAGACGCAGCCAATGCCTCCTGTAAGCAGAGGATAAAATTGGTTACCATGCCGGTTTCTGCTTTCTGTGGAAATTTCTTTTATGTTGGCACATTTTCGAGCACAAGTCCTGGGACAAGCCCTTGCTCATAATATCCCCTTTGCAAGTCTCAAAAAAAAAAAAAAAAGAGCGCACGAATATCACAACTTTCTAGAACCCTCTTTTTTTTTTTTTTACATCTCTTGATTATTCGTATGTATGGAAATCACAGACCCTAGGACTTGGTTTTCTCAACCTTTTTAATATTACCAAAGGAAAGCTGTCCCTTTCCGCGCTTTCGACGGCAAACGTGTAGGTTTTCGCATTAAGCAACCCTCCAAGTTCTCCACGGACGCCAGCTTGGCTCAGCTTTGACGCTAACTACTGGTAGTTGGCACAGACACTGCAGGGGGAGGGCTCAGTCCCACAAGGCTGCCCCCCACTTCGGATGCCAGTCACAAGCAGTGGGTCCCTGGGTTACGCACGCTTCTGACTTGACTGCAAAGTGGGGGTTCCTACATCCCCCTCTCGGTTTTGATAATTGGCTGGAACATCTCACCAAAGTCAAGGAAGCATTTACTTACATTTACTTACGTCTGCCAGTTTGTTACAAAGGATATTGTACAGGCTGCAGATGAACAGCCAGACAAACAGGTACACAGGGCAAGGTCTGGAAGGGGTTCTGAGCACAGGAGCCCCTGTGGAGCTGGGATACGCCACCCTCCCAGCACATGGAGGTGTTCACTGATCTGGAAGATCCCACGGTTCAGGGATCTTTAGGGAGGTGACATCACGTAGGCATAATAGATTATTAACTCATCCTGCAGCCTCCTTCCCTCCTGGAGGATGGAGGCTGAAGCTTCCAAGCTTCTAATCGGGGTTTGTTCTTTCTGGTGCCCAGCCCTCATCGTGAAGCTGTCTCGGGTCCACCAAGAGCTGTCTTGTTAGGACAAAAGATGTTCATAACACTCAGGCAATTACAGGGGTTTTAGGAGCTCTGGGTCGGAACCTGGGGACAGAGACCACATCCACATTTCTTAACTGTGTCACAATGAGCCATTGTAACAGGTGTTCAGAGGTTCTCTCATTCTTAATTGCATTCCCCTCATGACGAAAGATGTTGAGCACCTTTCCATGTGTTTACTTTCCCTCTCTGAAGCGTCTTTGCCACTGCCAAACCATTTTTTGTTCTGTTTTCTTATAATTGAGTGTTGAGAATTATTTACACATTCTGGATAAAAGTCCTTATTACATACGTGTTTTGCAAGTATTTTTTCCCTGTCTTTATTATCCTAATAACAGCTCGTAAAGACAAGTTTTTACTCTGATGAAATTCAGCCTATCAGTTCGTAATTTTACGGATCAAGCCTTTGGTGTCACGTCTAAGAAATCTTTGCCTAACTAGAGAGCAAGGATTTTCTCACAGGCTTTCTTCTGGAAGGATAATAACTTCAGATTTTAAAATTAGGTCCAGGATTTATTTTGAGTTTGTTTTTGTGTAGGGTATAAGACTGGACCAAAGTATCCAGTTTTTGAGCGACATCTTGTTGAAAAGCCTATTCCTTTCTCCATTGGATTCCCTTTGCATCTTTGTCAAAAATCAACTTACCTTTTATGTGTGAGTCTGTTTGGGACTGTGCTCCGCTGATTTATTTTCTGCCAATATGCCAACACTGCCGTGTCCCGATGGCGTAATCTTCTGTGTCTTAACATCGGGCAGTGTGAGTCCTCCAACTTTGTAACTCATTTGCAAAATTATTTGGCTCTTCTAGAATCCTTTTATTTTCATGAGAACGGTTTTCAGGGCATCAGTCTTTCCCACCTTTTGTCGGATTTATTCCTATGTTACGTACTTGCCCGTGCTATTGACAACAGTACTGCTATTTTTAATTTAAATTTCTTAGTCTCTCAACTTTGGTGTGGCTAAAAATGTCCTTATTTTGTCTGTTTTTGACATCCCCCCCCCCATCCCCAGAGTTCTATGTTGACGGTTTGTTTCTTTGTTTTCCTTGCAGGACATGAAAACTTTTATTTCACTGCCTTCCTCCTTGCGTTGCTTCCGACAGGAAGGCTACCCTCTTCACTGTCTCTGTTGTTCTGTGTGTGATACGTATTTAGCTTTCACTGCTTTTAAAATGTTCATCTTTCTCACTGGCTTTCAGCCATCCGGTTACCTATAACTTGATATCGTTTTCTTCATGTTGCCTGTGCTTCAGATCCATTGTTCTTGGGTCTGTGAGCGTGTAGTTTTCATTGACTTTGGCAACCCTTCACCCATTATTCTAACATCGGTGCCAGTTCTGCGTCCGTTTTGATTGATCTTTTTACTCTTTTTCTTACAGGTTGTGTCTTCCTGCTTTTATGTTGCCACGCCTGGTAATCTACGATGGGAACCGGACATCGTGGATGACACCGAGGTGGGTGCTGAGTGTCTTCGTCTTCCTCTACCAGATTTTTGAGCTTTTGTCTGCGCTACAGTTAGCTTGCAGAGAAATAGTTCGATCCTTTTAGGTCTTGCGTCGTCATTTGTCAAAGGGCCCCCCAGCGCTTCCTCTGGAGCCGCTGGAGAAAGAAGGCGGTGGGCATTCTGCCCAACTGCCTCTGAATTGTCAGTGTTTTCAGTCTGTCTTGTGGAAACAGACTCTGTCTCCGATTCTTTGCAAGTCCTCGATTCTGTTCTTTGATCTTTTCCAGTGAATTTCCCCACCACGGGCTCAGATGATGTCTTCACACACGTGCCCCACAAATAACCGGGTTTCCTCTGTATGTCGTTGCCTTTATTGGGTGCTCTTTCCTGCCTCACACTCTCCCGGCTTTTAGATTTGTCTCCTCAGTTCTGTTTCTGCTGCGTTCCCTCTTCTTGTGCCCTGCCCTAGACCTCCAGGTTGTGGTCCCTCCTCGCCTTCGCCTTGTTGGTGTTTAGTGTTTTCTCTCCTTTTGGAAGCTTGCACCCAACCCAGGCCCCTGTCCTGATGGCACTCGATGGGAGAGAAAACCCACAGCGGTGGCTTGCTCTCTGCGCGTCTTTCTTTCATCTGTCCCAAACCACTGCTCTGCAAGCCTGTCACCTGCAGCCGGAACCGGGGGCAGGGGGAGGCGGGGGTGGGGGGGGGGAAGCGCACGCCCAACCACTGTGTGCTAATGATGCTTTATGGCAGATCGATAGCATCGCAGACTGATCCTTGGACACTCGCCCTGAATATGAAACCCTGGAATGGGGAGACAGCTGCTTACCAAAGATATAGAAGACAAAAGGCCACCCAAGGGTTTGGCTGATGATGCCACCCAGGAGGATGATGGTGAAGGTTCCCAGCATCATTCCTGCAAAGAGACAGAGTAACCTGTGGGGCTGTGGACCGCCGCTGGATAGACACCGACAGAATGACGGATGATATGTTAACGTGGTGTCACCAACCATAACCAGACTAGCGTATCAGAATACGTGAACTTCAGATTTATCACTTAGTGCTCCTGAGGGCCCGTTTTTCTGGGAGTTCCCTGATAGCATTGCAGACAACAGCCATGCTTCTTCCTCCCGTGTTATTTTAATTTTTAATTACGCAAGTCATGTGACATATGCTTATTGAGAAAGTAAATTATCGCGAAGCAGAGTCCCGCGACGTGCCGCCCCCGTCCGTTCCCACTCTTGTCTCTAATATTAACCATTACCTGTTATGTGATATATCGTTGCATAGCTTTCCTCCCTGCAAACATATATAATATGTATCTACACACACACTTACCTCTTGGTAAAGGCATTTAAGCCACATGCAGGCAGAAAGCTAGATTTGTCTGTTACGGTGCCAATCACGCTTTTAATTTCCCTGGCTTCACAGAGCATTCTCATACATAGTAGGGCACCCTTCCTTCCAACAACTTTTCCAAAACTAGGCTATTATGTGTTTTTATTTTCCAGATTAACACCAACTTGTCAAATTACAGACGCGTGAGTTTTTATTTATCTGTTTGTTCCTTTTATTTATTATCTATTTATTTAGTTTTTAATTAATTTTTCTTATTTTTTAAGGTTTATTTGTTTTCGAGAGAGAGACAGGATACATAAGCCGTGTTCATTAACGATAAGTAATTCGCTAAGAATGATATGTTTGTCTTGGAATGTAGATAGAAAAAGGTAGAAAGAGCAGCAGCCACATAATACTAGGTAGGCAATAATTATAAACACAAGACTCTAGCTATTCGCGGGCATATCCAATCGGAGGTGTGCGGGAACCAGAGAAAAGTGTGCACATCTCTTCCCAACTCGGCGTTCAGTGACTTGAAGTTGCTGTCTTTAAATCAGCCGCGATGGTAGTATTTAGAGCACAGAAATTGATAAATATTTTGAATCAGCTTTTTTTTTTTTTCCTTCCTAGAAAGAGCCTGTTTACCAGCCCAGTGGTGGTGACTTGTGACGGTGGGGGCCTCCTTCAGCCATCCGCTGGGAATTCCCACTCTGGCCCCCGGACCACTCTGCCTGCAGACGGAAGTAACACCCCTGGCAGTAACAGGTTCTTTAGCGGCTAAGTGGAGGCCCCCCGGCCCTGTGTCTCTCGCATGGAGCAAGTGTGTGTCACTGGCCCAGGGTGCCGCCCCTCCGTGGGCTCCCTCGCCTGAAGCCCAGCTCTGGTTCTCCCATCCACACCACCAACGGGCAGGATAATGCAGCAGACAGACAGAGACAGGGTGTTCGAACATTCAGCACGCGTGACCCAGGTAGGGTGATCCTTCCACCCGCTTTACCTTAAACGTGTTCAGTTACCCGATTTCCCACCTTACATCTCACTCTGTGCTTCGAAGTCGTTTAACTGTACAATTACGGTGCCTGATTTGGCCTGTGAGCCTGTTTGCCCCATGACCTCTGGGACAGCTTGCCAGGTGGTGTACTTGGGGCTGACATTGCATCAAGGCAGTTTCCTCCCTAACAGACACGCTTTATTCGTTCTGCATTTGTGTTTCTAACACTACCCGTGTGGCTGTCTGAAAATCGCAGGGTTTTGGTTTTTTTTCTATTTTCACTGCTGTATGATAAACTATCATCTTCAGATTGTGTGTGTGTGTGTGTGTGTGTGTGTGTTTCTATTACCTATGAGGCCTGCCTCAAATATGAGATACCAGTTCTGTTTTGTCTGCTTAGCCTTCCTCCCTTAAGTGGCTACAAAGTTTCCTGCCTCTAGATGTGCCTTTGTGGTTCCTTGGAGAGAAAGACCTAGTACGTTTTGCCCCAGAGGCTGATAGTACTGGGCCCTTCCACCGTTAGGTGTCTTTGTGGGAAGTCTTCCTTCAACCTCACGGGATGAGTCCTACTGCTTACCAGTTCAGCCTGTTGAGAAGTCCTAGAATCACCAGAAATGGCCATTTCTGTAAGAACTACTGAGGCAGGTGGGTAGGCTTAGCCCATCCCACCTACTGATGGGTTCCTCCAATGGCTTCCTGTTGGCCCCTTAGACAGCCATTGGATCTGTGCTCTTCTGAAGCAGAAGAGGTTTCTAGAGGCCAGTAGAGACTACCTTCTTGGGGCCACTGAGATGGTCCCTAACACCCAAAACAAGGAAGCCTCTGGAACTTGCAGTCTTCTAGATTCCCAGGATTCTCCTAGTCAGTTGACCTGTTCCAGGAGCACTATGCCTATAGAGCAGGAAACGAGAGGGAGGGAGCAGCTACTTCTACAAGGTCACTGTCTTCCTTCCAAGATTTTAAACTTTTCTTCCATGCTTTCCATGGAAGGCCATCTCCCTTCATTTAGGTATCCAGGCCACTCATTGCAGTTAAAAATATTAGCGATTATACTTTTCATTACTGACTATTTTTATAGCAGTCTGGTTTTTTTAATTACTGTTTTTAAATTTTTAATTGAAGCATGGTTGATATTAGTTCCAGGTGTACAACATAGTGATTTGACAATTACATTACAAAATGCCACAGTAAGCATAGTTACCATCTATCCCCATACTAAATTATTACAACATTATCGAGTATGTTCCCTACGCCGTACTTTTCATTCCCTTGACTTATTTATTTTATACCTGGAAGTTTGTATCTCTTAATCTCCCTCCCCTGTTTGGCCTATCTCCCACCCCCACTCAACCTCTGGAAACCACTGGTTGGTTCTCTATATTTATGAGTCTGTTTCTCTTTCCTGTTGTTACTGTCATTTGGTGGTTCTTTTAGATGCCACGTATAAGTGAGACTGCACGATAATTGTCTTTCTCTGTCTGACTTACATGACTTAGCGAAACAGCCTTTTTGGGTTCATTCATGTTGTTGCAAATGGCAAGATTTCATTTTTTTGGCGACCAAATAACATTCCATTATGTCTACACACCATATCTTCTTCATCTGTCCATCTATTGGTGGACATCTGGGCTGCTTTCATATCTTGGCTCTTGTAAACGATGCTGCAGTAAACCCAGGAGTGCATATGTCTTTTGCATTGGTGTTTTCATTTCCCTCAGGTAAATACTCAGATGTGCAGTTATTGGGTGGTACGGTACTTTTATTTTTAGCTTTTTGAGGAACCTCTATCCTGTTTTCCACGGTCGCTGCACCAATTTACATTCCTACAGATAGGACGCAGAGATTCTCTTTTCTCCACATCCTCACCAACCCTTATTATTTCTTGTCTTTTGGATGCTCGCCGTTCTGACGGTTTTTTCTTTTTTAAATAAATGTTATGATACATAGTCCCTTAGATCTCTCCCGTGGTATTGGTTAATCATGTAAAAGCTTCTTTTAATTTCTTCTTCATTTGGATTTGTTCTCACAGTTTTTGAGTTTGGTCTCTCTCTTTTGTGCTTTTGTTTTCTTTAAAATGTTTGAGGTTTTGTGGGGGGAGGGGGTCAATCTCAATGCTTGAGAAGCCCCATTAGTCAGCTGCGATGATGGATGTGAGTTTCCTCATAGTCCAAATTAGTGGACTATTCCCCTATCAGTGGATATGAGCTCTGGTGACAGAAAATACTTCTCCAGGGTTGTAAAGGGCTCTAGACGGTCCAGAGGGGGGTGAGGTCAGTCAGGGTGTGTGTGTGTATGTGTGTCTTGTTTTCTGGGCTTGAAGAGTCCCTGACTCCCTTGTGATCCATAAGTTAGCTGGGGAGTTACCCCAGTTTTCTTATCCAGAAACTACTTCATCAATCTCCTGGTTGTTAGCCCTATTCTTTCTGTTTTTCATTCTTCCCCAATATTTTTAGAATATTCATTCCAGATACACTGTCCAGGCAAATCATGATCAGAAAGCAGTTCTCAGAACAACTGAGAACTCTGCCAAAGAAGGTTAAGTTAGATCTGTACCTCATACATAGAATACCAATATAGACTCCCAGTGTATTAGAAATTTAGGTATGAAAACGAAATCAGGCAAGTTCAAGGAAAAACGTGGGTGGATGCTTTTGTAACTTGTCCATCTATGACTCAAAATCCAGAAGCCATAAAAGAAAAGGATGATCAATTTAAATATGCAAGAATATAGTTTTTACACATAGGAAAAGTCATTATAAGCAAAGCCGTGTTATAAATGACAACTTGGGGAAAAATGACAGAAAGCGGGGCACCTGGGTGGTTCAGTGGATTGAGCGTCCGACTTCGGCTCAGGTCACGATCTCACGGTTCGTGAGCTCGAGCCTCGTGTCGGGCTCTGTGTCGACAGCTCGGAGCCTGAAGCCTGCTTCGGATTCTGTGTCTCCCTCCCTCTCTGCCCCTCCCCCACTCGCACTTTGTCTCTCTCTCTCTCTCCGAAAAATAAACATTTAAAAAATTAAAAAAAAAAACAAAGTCATGGCACAAAGGATCCATCTCCTTAATTTATAAATATTTGGTCGCCATTGAGGAAAAAAGAAAAACACATTCAACAGAGAAATTCTCACGTACCCCAGGGTGAGAATGTTGGATTGAGTGGACTCATTTCGGTTATGTGTTTCTACCTGATAGAGCGAGGGTGCAGAGGCGGCTTCGTTCACATGGAGGACCCCATCTCTCCCAAAGCGCGTGCTGGCCCCCAAATATCGAGCCCTGAAGTCAAAACAGTTAGAGCTGTTGGTATGTGGTGCCATGTAGAAATTCATATCCATTTCATATTCACAAACTGTCTGGATACCTGGGCCAGGCCCTGGACTGTTCGGGTTGCAATGAGGAAGGCTAGCCCCAGGTCAGCCGCCAGCGGGGTGAAGATAATGAGAAGGGAGGATACAACCAAAGAAACGCCAACCACACGCTTTGTTCCTATTCTTCCAGCCAGGTACCCGCTGGGAGCCGTTGTCAGCATCATGCCATAGTTGACAGAACCAAAAATGATGCCTTGGATTTGAGGGCTCCAGTCATACACAGGGGCCTTGAAGAAACAGAATGCTGTAGTAAGCCGTTAACAGGAAGGTTCTTACATAACTGAAGACACCTCTTTATATCTCTCACTTGCTTTCAAATCACTATTTTGCCAAGTAAAACTTCTCTTAAGTGTTAATTTATTTTGAGAGAGAGAGAGAGCACGAGCAGGGGTGGGGCAGAGAGAGAGGGAGAGAGAGAGAGAATCCCAAACAGCCTCTGTGTTGTCAACGTGGGGCCCAATGCAGAGCTCGAACTCACGAACCGTGAGATCATGACCTGAGCCAAAATCTCAGGAATCGGATGCTTAACTGACTGAGCCACCCGGGTGCCCCCCCCCCAAATAAAACTTTTTAACATATAAGCTCTAAACAAACAGCAAAAACAAGAACACAGCTTAAATCTCGTATTGCTTACCTCTGCTGGGAGACTGTTTGGCGCATCATTTGAGCCACCAAGTGCGTCAAGAGGCAGACTCTCAGTGGAGCCATTAAACTGGGACTGACGGTTTGTGCCGTTGACCATGGCCACCATGCTGATGTTGATGGCAGCATACTGTGTCATCAGTATAAAATTGCAGAAATGTGTGATAAAGGCTATTCCATAGCGAGTGGAGCGGAAGCTTAGAACTGGAAATATCATAACATGACATTAGTGCTTTCCTTATTAAGCCATCATTTGCTTCTCGCAAGTTATACCACAGGAAGGTACCACAGACCATCACCTAATGAGTGAAATGGCTTTGCTATTGGCTTTAGGAAAGATACAAAAGGAGGCGATCACTGAGTTGAACTGAAGGTTGTTTTCATACCATGACTGTGTAGAGACTGACTGGCTCTGAGGCATCTATCCTTCCTATGGTTTTGTCTCTCTCGTTCTTGGGTTATTGTATTCTATAGTTGATGAAATTACTCGGAAGTAAATACCTATGTGGCAAAATATACATTTTATATACACATAAGGAAGTATATGTATATGTACCTATTTAAGTCACATAATTTGATCAACTAAATTTAATTAAATTACATAATTTATATTGTATGTCCTATGTTACACATTATATACAGAAAATGTAATTTTTTAAACTCTGAGGGAATTGTTCGTTGGGGTAGAGGATTGTTCTCCGCACATGTCCAGTCATTGAGGACGAGCTTTCATTTAAAGTTTAAAATCAAGCCCCTAGAAAGATTTTCTCATTAGAGAAATTGACAACTACAAACTATGGAAAAATATAGCGAAAAAAATAGCAGAAAGAGAAATGAGCACAGCATTCAAGGCTGTTTTTGTATTTCTGGGGAAGATGGCTGTTGCCGGGAAGAGGCTATTGCAATAATGCAGAAGAGAAGTGAGGGGCATTGGACTGTGGTGGGAGCAGCAGAAGCGGGAAAATGTAATCGGATCCCAAACGGACCCGCGGGGTGGGGGAAAGGCACACTAAATCAAGCTTTAGGTTTTACAGACCAGTGGGGGAGGGGCACCAGAGAGGTTCTTGTCTAGGAACTAGAAGAGTAGAGTTGAGGTTCACTGAGGAAGGGAGTTGTGTGGCCAGAGCAGGGGTTTGGGGAGTGTGGGGATCAACAACTTATTGTTGGACCAACAGAGCTCCCTTTTAGGCACTCTGAGTGTTGAGAATGTTGTTGGATACACAACTCTAGAGTTTAGAAGAGAGGTAGGAGTTGAGGTATAAGACTGGGAGTTAATAATCTACACGTGATACCTGAAGCCATGATATTTGGGAAGTGAGAACACAGAGAGAAGAGAACCAAGGACTGACCCTGGGGGTTCCAATGTTTAGAAAGGCCAAATGAATGGGGAGAGACCAGCAAAGGAAACTGAAAAGGGATGATCAGTAGGTTTTGGAAGAAAACTAGGAGAGTGTGGTGTCCTAAAAGGCCAGGGGAAAAGGGCTTCAGGGAGGAGGGAGTCAGCAGGTGCATCAGATGGCTCCGATAGGTCATGGGACATAATGACTGAGAATTAATTCACTAAATCCTCTGAAGCCGCTACCACGGCTATCCTCGTTTTATGGATGAGAAGGACATAGATACAGAGAGACCCGCTATGTGTCAGGTGTCTATGCTGTTAACCATTGTTGGGCAAGTATATGATGGCTTTTACTTTGTCCTAGATGACCCCATGAGAATACCTTTGCTGTAAGTCAAGTGCACTCATCTGTGGGGTTTACATGGTGTGGGATAAGAGGTCCCTGTGTGTCTTCAAGAAATCCTCAAAACTTCAAGGAAGGAGGTACCTTGAGATAACAAAAGAGTCTTCCCCCACAAGGACATACTGTTTTCTCATTTAGTGAATGGGGTGGGGGAGGCAGAATTTGGAAAAAAAAACTGTAAAACATACCCAAATTAGAGTGAGAAGCTCAAATACAATATTCTTGTGAAAGTTTTCCTTCCTGATTCAAAGCTGGGTGGTGACTTCTTATGTCAATCAAGTCAACTAATAATTTGTGAGTTCTTGTGTTCTCTGATTTCTCCACGTGGCCTGGGATCTTAGAGACCAAAGGCTACTGAAAAACAGTATCAGCAAACCAAGAGACTAATGGCTCACAAATGAGTGGGTTGAACATCAGTCTCGTTAGGTTGCTGAAAGATTAAGTAGAGGATGTGTTTAAAAGGCTAAGCCTGATGCTTGCTTGCTAATAAGTATTTCCTACAAGCTACTACATGTGTCCTTAAAGATTTTTTCTGTCCTATGTCCATAATGGATGAATCATTCCAGCCATATCCACTCTAATAGATTGGTGCCAGCGTCATGCTGGCTGTGAAATATTTTCAAGGATTACCCTTAGCTACATGAGAGTGTGTGAGTTTGTATGTATGTGTGAGTGTGTGCAAATTAATAAATATCTTATAGGCATAGTATTTAACCGCTGGAAGAGAGCACTGACACTATGAAATCATCGACTTTTGAAACTTGAAGGTTATATATGGAAGAATTCGATACTACTCTAATCAGAGTCCAGGAGACTTGTTTTTTAACATGATGTGACAAACAGAGCCTAGGGTGACTCCAATGATTCCCACCTCATGAGTTCACAAATGTGTCTAATCCCCTCCACTCGAATGGGGGCAAGACCTATGAGCTGCTTCTAGCCAGCAAGTGAAGGGATGCACTCTCATGATTTTCATTATAAGACTCGAAACTGAAGCTGGATACTTTACTCATGGGCTTGATAAAGGACGCAGAGAGTTGGAGAAGCCAACACGGTAAGGAACTATGGGCTGCCTCTAGGACAAGAGAGTGGCCTCTAGCCAAAATCCTGCCCAAACCAGGACCTTCAGCTGTACGGTTGTAAGGGGATGAATTCTCCCAACAACCTGAATGATCTTGGAAGTGGGATCTTCCCCAGTCTAGCCTCCAGATGAGAACACAACCTGGACAACTGCTCAATTGCAGCCTTGTGAGATGTAGAGAAGAACCAACTAAACCAAGGCATGTCTTAACCCCTGACCCACAGAAGTTGTGACATCGTAAATGTGTGTCATTTTAGGCCATTAAGTTTGTGGTAATATGTTTGCAGGGATAGAAAATAAATACGGTTGGCATCAAATAATAAAGATGCGTTATATACATTAACAGACTACATGAAAGGTTTTTTTGGAGGAGAGGGCACACATTGAAAGATGTTTGCATTACACAGCATTGAAATTTGTTACAAGGCTAAAATAAGACACCAAAAAAAAAGAGAAAATCTAAGGAACAATAGAAAAGCATCCAAAAAAATCATACAGTGAGTAAAGGACATTACGGCAATTCATGGAGGAAAGCTAAATTATGCATGTGATTCTGAGCTCTCTGGTTAGATATATGGAAGAATAAAGTTGGAACAATATCTCATATTTTAAATCAAAATAAAGTCAAGGTATAATACTGTAGCAGTGCGTTTTGTCAAATTAAAGCTGCCATTGATTTTAAGATGTGTCATTTTTTGTTCCACTAAAAATCAATTGATAAGCTAATCAAAAAATCAAACTTAATAGATTCTGAATCTATCAAACTGAATGCCTGAGCTCTCCCTCCCAAGCTTGGTCCACCCACATTCTTTCCCAACTCAGATGATGGAAATTCTATCCTTCCAGACGCTTGATTTCTTTCTTTTGCACCTTAGATCCAGTCTGTCTGGAACATACTATTGTCTTTACATGGAAAATGTGTACAGAATCCAACCACTTCTCACCAGAGCCATTGCTGTCTCTTGGTTTAGAGCTGTTTCCAGAGGATTCTGGCTACCAACACCTCTTGCTTGGATATTTGCAATAGCCTTTAACTTGACTTCCTGCTTCCAATCTATTTTATGGTTTTTTAAAATGTTAATTTAGTTGAGAGAGAGAGAGAGAGAGAGAGAGAGAGAGAGAGAGCGCAACTGGGGGAGGGGCATAGAGAGAGGGAGACACCGAATCCGAAGCAGGCTCCAGGCTCTGAGCTGTCAGCACAGAGCCTGACACGGGGCTTGAACTCATGAACCACGAGATCATGACCTGAGCCAAAGTTGGACGCTCAACCGACTGAGCCACCCAGGTGCCCCTCCAATCTATTTACAATATAGCAAATGAACTGTTGTAGTCATGCCACAAATTAGATCACCCCCTCTTCCACTCAAAATCCTTCATGTGGCTTCACTTTAGTTCAGATTGAATACTGAGGTCTCTATGGTGGCCAGTGGAAAGGAAATATTTACGGCCTTTGCATCAAAATTTTCATTTCTTAGGAATACACACTGAAGAAATAATAATTCCAACTTCGGACAATTGCTATGTTAAAGAATGTTTGCATATGTATAATATATGTAAAGATAGCTTAGTAGCAAAACAAAACTCTAACTTAAATTTCCAACCACAAGAGGATTTTTCAGGTAAATAATGCTCTATTAGACATCCTGAAACACTAATACGCATCCTTAAGAATAGTTGTGAGTATTATAAAGCAATATGGAAAAGTATGTGTGGTCAAATTAAAAGTTTTCTTACTATACCTAATTAAGCAATACAATTATGTTTACAATATTCCATGCAGCGACAAGAAGAATACACAATAGTGGGTGTATACAAATTTGGCAGCAACTATCAAAAACTGTAAATGCACACGGACAAAGATTAAAAGATAATCCTCAGAAATGCAAGATTTTTTTCGAACAGTGATATTTATTTCCTTCATATATTTGAAAAGCACACATTAATATTACCTGATTTTTAAAAAGAATTCAACAACTTATATGAATTCATTTGTTTGTCTTATGACAGTGCACGTAAAGAATCCACTACCAAATCCTAAACCCAAGGAGTCAAGGTTGAGTTTACCTTTCTTGGGAACGAGACTCTCATCCACTCGTGTATCTTGGGAGTGTTTAGTCTTCCCTGCTGTGGGACTCAATTCCGTCATGGTGGCCATCGTGTTCTTTCCCCAGATGTTTTTCACCTATTGGGGCAATATGCAATCCACAGGTGTCAGCCAAGAGAGACTCCTCTGATACGCATAAACAGTGGTCACCAAACAATTTAAAGCTAGGCCATTTCATGTGGGTGGGGTCCTGGGAGGATCATTATTCCCTCCAGGCCTCCTACAACTGATGCACCATGCCTAACGGGAGGAACTGTTTATTATTAGGATCTAGAGTGGTCCCTGTGTGCCAGGGTAAGAGTGCTGGCTTTGAATCTGGGCATTTCCAAGTTCAAATCCAGGCTCATGATTTACCTAACGTGCCAAGTGTCACCAGGAGCAGATTTGAGTGTTTCCGTTTCTTATCTGTTGTAAGAACACCCACCACCACCACAGCGGCAGCACCTTCATCAAGAATCACAAGGGTTCAATAGACTGCGCAGGTCTGGCACTCAACGAGTGGTTGTCACATAGTCTACTGTCATCGTTGTCAGAGCCACCACAGATGTGGGTCACTTCAGAACTCCTCTGGAATCTTCTACTGCACCCGACAACCTGCTTTCTAGTGCCCCCATGATTCCCAAACTGCTTCCCCATTTGACCCCCCATGAGGGTTCCTGTATGTATGTCACTAATACTTGGGGACCATATTTGCCTGTGATGATACAATTTTAATCCCGTATTATTCATGGCCACAGATGATAATGTGTCTGCGAAGTTCTGGAAATAACTAACATGGGGATCTAGGCACTAATAGTTGTTTGGGGTCCCTACAATTTGGACCCACGACCGCCTCAGATGCACAATGTTTCTATTATAAGCAGGATCTGCTTGGCTTCAAGTTATAAATATCCTGTTGTTTAATTAACAGGTAGTTGGGATTGTGAGGTTGGTTTTAACTGACCCATAGCATGAAAAACTAAAACCATAATCTGGCAGGGAAAATGGAGGTAAAATTGGATGATCAAGCTTAAGACTCTGAGCCCTCTCAACTTTTGATGTTGGATCATGTTCTTAGTTTCCCCTTCCTTAGACTCTTTGATGAGGGCCATGCGACATCTGACAGTTGTCTCACCAAGAAATACAATAATTTCTGGATGGGAGGGTGGTTGGCTTTTTGTAGAAGCACTTTACATGGAAGTCCTAAACAAAACAAAACAAACAAACATGCACAAAAAAACAACATGACAACCAAACAGGCATCATCAGAAATGTTAAGCTATATAGGGAAAAATTATGTAAATAGATGAAGGCAGAACCTGAATTGAGATAGGAAAACCAGAGAACACAAGATGGCTCAGAGAGGAGGGTACGGGATAAGACCGTGGGGTATTGAAGTCAGGTCACATGGGCCGGCAAAAGCAGACTGCTACATTTCTAGGAATTTTGCAAGCTGGTTGTTGAAAACAGCCATTATTGGCAATTAAATTATATAAATTTGGAATGAAAGAAAATATAGTTTAAAAAGGTAAATATTTGCAGCCCATGACTTCATAATTATGTTACTGAGTTTTACTCTTGGGTATGTCTCCCGCATCTAGATGTTGTTCATGTCTCCCGCATCTAGATGGTGGGAATACTATATAAAGACGTGGTGTTGCATATTTCTTCCTAACTCTGAATTCAGTGATGTCATGTTGGTGGCTTGAAACTGGCCACAACTGGAGTATTCACATGAAAAAACAAAAAAGACGAACGGTACAAATTTGGGCTTGATTTGTTGGTTTCCTGGACTTAAGAAACTTATTAAATAATATTATGTTAGACATGCGGGGGTGCCTCAGTCGGGTAAGCGTCCAACTCTTGACTTTGGCTCAGGTCATGATCTCCCGGTTCCTGAGTCCGAGCTCCATGTTGAGCCCTGCGCTGACAGCACAGAGCCTGCTTGGGATTCTCTCTCACTCTCTCCCTCTGCCCTTCTCCCTGCCTAGCACTTTCTCTCTCTCTCTCAAAAAAATAAAAAATAAAAAATAAATAAAGGGGGAAGAGAAGGAGGTATGGCGATGTATGGAATTCTCCCTTTAAAAAAATGTATAAAGGTATTAGTGTCAGAAATTTTATGTTAACTCTCACGTGGTATTATAAATTTTAGTAACATGAAGTTAATTTGGAAAATGTATGCATTTTGCAGATGGTAATGTAGAATCAAACAGTTCCGATCCCTGCAACTATATAAAAAGCTAAATAATAATAAAAATTTTTGGACTGTTGTGATTCAGAGTCTGCAATCTGAAAATGGTTTCGGTCTGGTGAATATAATCTGTATGAGAGAGAAGTAATTCAACAGTAGATCAGGTATGACATTTAATGACAACAAATATATTGGGAAGAATTGGCAGATGGAGATTCAATTTCATTTGTCAAACTGTGGTTGAATTTCAGCCATAGGTTGCTACCAACACAGCGTTTAGCAAAAATACATGAAAGTTTTACACCTTAGGTACACAAAATGTCTATTTGTTTTCTACACCTCAATAAACCTGGAGACAAAGGACAGTACTACCTGATAATCAACTGACTATACAGAACTTATAATAACAGTATTGTATATTATTATTCGTAAACCGTGTGCCTCAGATTCTATCGGTAAAATAAAAAAAAATTAGTTTATTTATTTATTTTGAGAGAGAGTGAGTGAGTGTGAGTGAGAGAGGGGCAGAAGGAGGGAGAGAGAGAATCCCAAGCAGCCTCCATGCTGTCAGCGCAGAGCCCAACATGGGGCTCGATCCCACAAACCATGAGATCATAACCTGAGCCAAAATCAAGAGTTGGATGCTTAACCAACTGAGCCACCTAGGCGCCCCGATAAAATTTATAATATACCCATGTGTGTTTGCATATGTGTTTTTCCCGCCCTGGAAAGCCAGTTGGGAAATACCAGCGCACCACCAGGGTAAGGAAACCCGTCACCCATCTTCCCCTTGGGCCTCTGCTCTTGGTGCAACCATTTACTATGAACCCACATTTTTTATTTTGCCCTCGGCATTTAAAATTTTTCCTGGAGGGATTTATATCACTTGACACCCTGTTTCAGGAATTCCAGAGAGCCGGTTATAGGGAAGTCCCTGCACCACCCCCTCCCGCCCCCCAGGAACAAAGGCCCCGTTTCCCTGCTGAACGAACAGATGTGGAATCTGGTGCCTGGGATCCATGTTCATTCTTACTTTACGTCCCAGCACAAGGCACTCGGACCAAACTCCTCTACAAACATGAGTATGTCGGGAGATTCATTAGGCCCTCCCACTTCCCACAGACGTGGTGGTTCTCACGGAAAAGAATAAAGAGGGATTCCATCCTACACAAGTCCCAGGATTAAATTCCAAGTGTTATTTGTTTCCACTGACCCGTGGCTGCTGGCCCAATTCTACGAACCAAGTATCCTTCTGTGTGGCTTGTTGGCTTCTCCAGGTCCTATCTCCAGGACCGGAGACAGACGGCTGTCTGATCCGTGTGATATACTGAGCATCCTTTTGCTTTATGAACAGTTTGTTGCCTACCTGGACCGTGTTCTTCAAACGACCTGGACTTAATGTCTTGCCGTCTCCTTTTCGTGGCTTCTTTCAACTGTATGCTACGCCATTTTCAGGGACACCAGGAGAACCGTGAGCTTGAGTCTCAGGCACTGAAATTCGTCCGTGACATCCTAGCTGGCCAAACTTTGCACATGGTGCCGTAATCATTCCACAGACAAGCAACAGCATATAGTGATTATAGAGTGATCTCGAACTTAAGGCTATTTTACTCTTTGCTTTTATGCCTGGACTGCCTCACAGCTGGCCCTGAGGACGGAGAGCAACATCCTGTCCCCTGGGTTTGAGGCCACATTCCACTGGATGAAAGCACTATGGCGTGCCACATTCCTGGTTTCCCACAACTTGACCTATTCTTTTTTTTAAATTTTTTTTTCAACGTTTATTTATTTTTGGGACAGAGAGAGACAGAGCACGAACAGGGGAGGGGCAGAGAGAGAGGGAGACACAGAATCGGAAACAGGCTCCAGGCTCTGAGCCATCAGCCCAGAGCCCGACGCGGGGCTCGAACTCACAGACCGCAAGATCGTGACCTGGCTGAAGTCGGACGCTTAACCGACTGCGCCACCCAGGCGCCCCCAACTTGACCTATTCTTAAAGGTGTGTGTCTGGGACCTTTCCATCATGGCAGGACGGAGTTCTTGAACTCTCCAGCGCTGAGTCGATGTCTCCAGGATGGCATCCCCAGTGAAACTTCTCTATTCCACAGAAGATCTTTTTGTCCATTTTCAAGTCACTTTCAAGACTCATAAACGGGAATACTATCTCAGTATTTATTAACAGCGTTCTCAGGGTATCAGCTTTCTTGGAAGCAGACGCTTAAATAATAACCTGGGTAAAGTCATCTCAGGTACTTTTAGTTCTCTATTATCTCTATTCTAGACAGCCAGACATGCCTTGCTCTGGAAACCTCGGTGCCCAATCCCATGTCTATGATATGACCATATCTATGATCATATATATGTGTGTGTATATATATATATATATGTAATTTTTTACAAACAGCTACCTTGAGTTTCCAGTATGGGTCCAGAACACTGTGCTGGTCGCCTGGGTCAGAGACTGTATATGGCATCCTGAGATGTTTCTGCTTCCAGGCAGTGCTCCCAAGGAATCACACTGAAGGTCAACTTCCTGCAGACCTTTAGGTTTCAAGCCATGGGTGTCCCGCTAACGTCTCTGAGGTCACAAGTGCCATCAAAAAGTTGCAGCTCCTATGTTCCTGCCTTGAGGACTCTCTCTGATTATCTTTCACCTGCCCTCAGCCCCGCCTACCAACTGCTTTTGACCCTAGTGCCCTTCCATCGCCCCCATCTCCGCAATTCCTCTTTTCTCCTCAGCCATCTTGGTTTGTTTACATTTTCATCATGTCATGAGTCATGACTCAGCTCGGCATTCTTCTAGATGCTGCCTTGGATGAGAGCCGCCCCCAGCCTTATCTTGTGTCAAAGCCCTGGACCCTCTTTGGTCTGGGAGGGAAACCAAGGGGATGAACCTGATTACAAGAGGCTGGGGTCCTTCAGCACGCCAGGCATAGCCTGTTGCCGCTATGAATCCGTCCAAGAGAAAAGCCCAGTACAGACGTCTTGGTTGCAGCGAATCTTCGTGTAAGGGATGGAGAGGTGGTGGCCCGTTGCTTCTTATCTGAAATATTTCTTGGACGCTACCCTCTATCTGTTCCTTGTGTCCTGCCAGCTGTTGGTATAATGGAAGTCATGCCAGCCTCTGCTCCTAACTACTGTACCGACCAGCTTACATCAACCCTAGGTGGAGATTTTGACACTCTTCGTCCAGGACACTCAGTTGGTAAATAAAAGAGCTGATACTTGTTTCACAGGCCCCTGAATTTAACCCCCCAAATTCAGCTTCTACACCCCTCACTAGAGTCCCTGTTTCTTGAAAATGCCATCCACAGTTGACATTTTATGCACGTTTATGGACGATCAGGCACAAGACTTCAGCTCCCTGCTTGTACCTCGCTTCCCTCTGCCTTGTTAAGACAGGGTTTTGCATCTGACTTCGACTCAGGTCATGATCTCACAGTCCATGGGTTCGAGCCCCGCGTCGGGCTCTGTGCTGACAGCTCAGAGCCTGGAGCCTGCTACAGATTCTGTGTCTCCCTCTCTCTCTGTTCCTCCCCCACTCATGCTCTGTCTCTTAAAAATAAATAAACGTTAAAAAAAAGAAAGAAAGTAGGGGTTTCTACATCTTCCCTCACCTTATTTTTAAATCAATATGAGAAAACCTGGGACTCTGGGAGCATATAAAATGGTCAGTCTTTACACAGAAAGGACCCGTAGAGTTTCATATGAATCGGTAGGACAAGTGACTTACCAACTTAGTGTCCAAGGGATGACTTAGACAGAACTGGCTACTCCTTAGTGCTCTCTCCCTTCACTCCCAGCAGAAGGCTGAGGCTTCTTTCCTACCCTGGGACTCGAATTGCTAATCATTAATGAGATTCATCCAGCGAGATTTATACAAAAAGTGGAATCTTTTTTTTTCTCCCTTGTGTTTTTTTCCCTGTGAATTTTTGTTAATTTTTTTCTTTGAAATATGTGAATTATAATGTTACAGATCAGCTTGACCTTCCCTGTTGGTTTTCCTTGTCCTTTCTCTTTTGACACCCCATAATAACAAAACCATTTCACATAAATTCAGTGAAGTTTCTCCGTACTGTTTTATTTTAACTACCCGTAGGTGGGTTCCTAAACTATATAAAGCAATGCTTTGTCTGCGACTTAAGTTTGTATACCTGCTGCCGTGCAGTGTGGACTATTCCATAACTCACTTTGGACGATAAGCAACGTGGATTGGGAAGAGCCACAAGGGCACAGTCGAGGTCATTGCCTTTCAGTTTCTTTTGCTTGGCTCGTTTTCGACAATACCTCTACGTGGCTGAAAACCTCCTCACTTGTCTGTAGTTCCTTGTCCTCAGCTCAAAGAGGAGGCGAAGGGGTCACCCCCAGCTTCCTGCAGATGGTTCGTTTCCAGCTCCCCGCATGCTCGGTGCCTACACAGCAGACCCCTTTTCCCATGACAGCGTTCCAGCCCGTCTCCAGCCGTGGAAAATTAAACCTGTGCTTGGGAGCCTCCTTGCTTCAGATCCTACTCATCGCCTTGACTTTGAGTTCCTTCTTGGTTTATGGCCCCAGAGATCTTCTTCTGATTTGGAGCGTGGCTCTTTGTATCTATTTGAACTGTCCTGGGTGGGGGAGTAAACCACCCGCTCGCACCTTGGAAGAGTGGGAGCCGGTAGAGCGCATCCGTGAGCTCAAGAATTCAGAAGGAGCCCAGCCTCGGAGATTCAGAGCTCCTGTTTACCTAGCATTCATTATGTGTCTTCTCACCCTTCTTTTAGGCAACTTGTATGGTAGTCTTAAAAGATAAGAAGAGAAAAGAAAAGTGGATTTGTCCCTTTGCACTTGGGAGATTTAAGCATGGACGCTCAAAGTTCATGATGCAGGAAGGGGGGATGTAAATTTCAACTTTCTGTGCAACAGACTTTTCCCTGAGTCAGTTCGAAAGACTCTGGACTCTGGACCCCGCAATAAATGAGTAGCAACTTCCGAATTCAACTATCATGTGAAATGTGACTAACCCTGAATCATTATCCAAGCCAGAGAATCCAGCCTTTGGTTTTGCGATTAACTTTTAACTTCATTTTAAGGTTCCCGAGCGCTGGTCGCCCTTCTGTTCCACAAATTTGACTGCGAAGAAAGAGCCTCATGTTGTTGTGTGGGAAAAAAAATTCAACGTTGCAAACGTCTATAATGAATTTTTGGAAACTTGACTACAGGTTGAAATATTTCCTTGACTCAGATTGTAATGTCCACCTGTATGAAATTTACGTTTTCCTTTTGAAAAATGTTGATGTTTAAATCACTTTGTTTTAGTCCTGAGAATTAGTGCACATTTCTCCTTGGATGTGCGTCCAAGTTATCCTCAGAGTGGTTTCCCTAAGACGGTATACAACTGTCATTAATAATGAGCCACACGACGAGGCAGCAGGATGCCGGCTCTGATTCTGGGTGCTGTTTCAGAGGACTTCGGTGCACTGTCCTATCGTGATCACAGAGAGCCTGTTGTTTCCAGTCTAGAAGGTCAAGGTGGCCTCGGCAGAGGAAATACCTCTCATGTGCACTCTGCCCCCTAGTATCTGGCAGTGACTTGGGAGATCCAGGGACAACTGTCAAACAAACACATCAGATGAGTCTAACTCCCGAGACGAAAGACTTGGCTAAATGGTAACCGTCATTCTCTGGAGCTTGGCAGCTTTTTCAAACACTCTTTAAACTGTGAACCCCCCATGTTGGCCTGTTACACCCGCTTAGAACCTTAAGTCTTCGTTGTGGTTCTGGCGAAGCCTTTTTTTTCTCCAAGTCACATTCCTCTTTTGCCTCACTGTCTCTGTAGCATATGGGGCCAATCCGGTCATCAAGCTCATAGTGGAACCTCACCGGTATTATTCTGCCTTCTGTCAGAATTCCAATCAATATTCCAACATGACTCTCCGTAGAACTTGCTAGCTAAATGTGTTTGCGAGTAAAGATGGTGGTTATCTCTTCGTTTCCAATCCTTTGTTTTTAATTATTTACTAAAAAAAATTTTTTAGTGTTTATTTGGGGTGTGGGGAGGGGCAGAGAGAGAGGGAGACAGAGAATCCGAAGCAGGCTCCAGGCTGTGAGCTGTCAGCACAGAGCCTGACACGGGGCTCTAACTCACAAACTGTCAGATCGTGACCTGAGCCGAAGTCAGACACTCAACTGGGCCACCCAGGCACCCCCCGTCTTCCTTTCCAATCCTTCCTCTACTCCATCTCTCACCCCCTTTTCAGTGACTCCCTTGGATGGGGTCACTGATTGAACACCAAGGGTGTGCTGGGCACTGTTCTGAATGCTTTCCATACAACATTTTTACTGCCTGCTCACGGCAAAACTCTATGGAGACAACTGTTACTACTATGCCCATTTTACAGAGAAGTTAAGCAATTTGTTAGTAAGATGTGGAGTTGGGCCTCCAGTCACCCAGGGAATCTGGGAAAATTGGTCATTTCTAAGAAAACTTTGCTTTTCACACATCTGATTCGGGTTGTAAGAGTGTTACGACATTCTGGGATGGCGGGTGAGATAGTGAAAAGGGTATAGTTGTCATGACGTATAGAATTGTTGAGTCACTGTATTGTACACCTGAAATCGATATGTAACTCTGCATGTTAACTATAGTGGACTTTTTAAAAAATTAATAACAAAAGAATCTTATTCCCCAAATACTTCTGTTGTTATTCAGTTATCTAATTTAAAGATTCCTACTAATACTCTCTCTTTTGGGGAGGGGCAGTAGGTTTTCCATTAACTTTGGTGCTCTGTCTTTAAGGATGTTGAGATGTACTTGTTTAGGGATTTTTGTCGGTGGGATTGAGCTACCAAATGCAAGAGTGTATTTCCACGACCTAAGTGTGAATTACTACTTAGGTGTGGGTTAACAGTTTCCTGATTCTTGGGGACTGTCTTGAGAGAGGAGAGTAGAGATTAGATGTGCCGCTGGGCCTGGGGTGTGAGACACTGACATTTTAAATCTGATCTGAAACATTTTTTTTTTTTTTAATTTTATAGAAAAAGAGAGAGCGTGAGTGGGGGAGAGGGACAGAGGGAGGGAGAGAAAGGATCCTAAGTAAGCTCCGGGCTCAACACGGGGCTCGATCCCACAACCCTGAGATCACGACCTGAGCTGAAATCAAGAGTCAGATGCTCCACCGATTGAGTCACCCAGGCGCCCCTGAAACATTTTGTTTATTAGCCCTCAGTGCCCATGTCGATCATTTACAAGTGTAGCTAGATTTCAAATCCTGGAGAACAATGCATAGTTTCTTTCTATTCTCTTTTTCTTTTGTTCCTTTGCCCTGCCTTGATGAAGATGAGGAATATGCCTCAAGCTTGACTTGGCTTCTCTGAGGTTCGAAAATGTACATGAAAGCTTTCAATTTGATTCAATCCCTTTTGATCTTTCCCTCTCCCCCTCTGAGCTCAGAGTCTCCTTTCTTTCTCAGTGCTGATTCAGGTGAAGGAGCAAGATCATGGAACTCAATTACTGCTACAAAAGAGGATTAGGGGCCAAACTCATTTATGGGCCGTAGCAGGGCAAGGTTAAGTTTGGATTATACTCAATCACTTGCGGTTTCTATTTGTCAGACACGTGCTTAGAGATGACAGGGAACCTGGGGCCCCTGGGGGCTCAGTCGGTTGAACATCCGACTTCAGCTCAGGTCACGATCTCACGGTCTGTGAGTTTGAGCCCCGCGTCGGGCTCTGTGCTGACAGCTCGGAGCCCGGAGCCTGCTTCGGACTCTGTGTCTCCCTCTGTCTCTGCCCCTCCCCTGCTCATGCTCTGTCTCCAAAATAAATAAACATCAAAAAATTTTTTTAGAAAAGACAACATCAACAGCAAAATAGGAAAAAATAGAATGGAGTACGTCAGAGTGCATCCTACTTAGGAAGAGTAAAGATTGTTTTGTGAAATTTTGATTCTGAAACATGTATACAGATGTATGTAATGAACATGTATACGAGCATTGCCTTGCAGTGTAAAACTGTGTATTACTGGAGGTCAAAAGGGTTGAAATTTTCTTTCTAGTACACACATTTTATAAGTTTTTATTTCTATTAATAATGCCTCTGCTTTGTTAAATCTCCCAGATTTAATACTTTTGTTTGGCATTTCAAGAAGGGCAGGCTGGACTAGATCTTGAAAGTTCTCATTAGAAGAAACAAAGAATTTTTGTAACTTTGTATGAAGACAGATAACCAGATGTATTGTGATGATCACTTCACAATGCACACAAATATTGAACAATTATGTTGTACACCTGAAACTAATATGTCAAGTATACTTTAATTTAAAAAAAAACCCTGTGGACTCATTAAAATTCAATTTATTCATATAAAAATAATAAAATAAAGTTTTAGAACCCAAAAAAGGCCAGCCTAAAAAATTATTACTTAACCATGTACATACCTCATTTTCTTGCACTTCACAGATCCTGTATTTTTTTTTAATGTTTATTTATTTTTGAGATAGAGAGAGACAGATCGTGAGTGGGGAGGGGCAGAGAGAGAGGGAGACACAGAATCGGAAACAGGCTCCGGGCTCTGAGCTGTCAGCACAGAGCCTGATGTGTGGCTCAAACTCACGAATCACGAGATCATGACCTGAGCTGAAGTCGGACGCTCAACCGATTGAGCCACCCAGGCGCCCCTACCCTCGTTCTTCTTGAGTAGCAGCATGGCCTTGATGTTGGGCAGGATGCCGCCCTGTGAGATGGTGACGCGGCCCAGGGGTAACTAACATGTATATATATATATATATATATACATATATATACATATATATACATACATACATATATGTATATATATGTATATATATGTATATATATACACACACACACACACACACACACACACATATATCTTGGTCTTTCTTTCCTTAAGCAGCACATGATCTCCTATACACCATAGATATATAGTTGATGACTCAGCCAAGCAAAGAAGGAGCACTTTTCCATGCTTTTCCATTGCAATTCATCCTATCCAACGTGTTTCTACGATTTCATCTGAATACAGAGTCTAAAGATAAGACTCCCTTTGTCACCTGTAAATACTTTTTCTCTTTTCACAGCAGTCGAACTGGTTTGGAATGTGCGCGAACTGGTTTGGAAAAGGAGGCTAAGAAAACCATGTGTTATATGCATCTCTGTATTATTTGAAGACCTCATTTTCTCTACAGAAGACTGGAACACAAATGGTATGTAGATGCATGAATCATAAGGTATGTTACGTATCAATAGTGGTTGATCAGTAGATCGTGTGCTGGTTAAGGATACAAGGAACCAGAGATACCTAACATTCATGAGGCCTGGAACAGACATCACACATCTAGGCCCCAAATATTCACGATACCCTAAATAGAAGTATGTCCTGCCCTTCGAAAGTTCACATCATTGTGCCCCTTCCTGTTTACAAAAGACCTGCCTTAGTACCTGTTTTGGCTAACTGAAAAAAATCCAAAGAGGATTTTCACTTTCATGGAAAAAAAAAAAAAAAGTGAGATGTGAGAACAGCGTTTAGTGTTTGCTTTCCAGCCGGCCGCTAGGAGGCGCTAGAGAGGCCTCGCTGAGTTCCTGCTCCAGGAGCCACGGAGCCGCCCTAGCTTTGAACTGGGGTCTGTGAGCCTTTGTGCTTTAACCTCAACTTAGTCGCACATCTGTTAGCAGGATGTGTCCGAAAGCGTCCAAGAGGCCTAAGCGACGTTATTTTGGGGGGTCTGGAAAAGCTAAACATTTTTTCCGTATAAATGAATGGTCATCGCTTCTTCACTTTTTGCCATCTCGACTTATGAAAGGTTTTTTTTGTTTTTTGGTTTTTTTAAATTTTTTTTTTCAACATTTATTTATTTTTGGGGCAGAGAGAGACAGAGCACGAACGAGGGAGGGGCAGAGAGAGAGGGAGACACAGAATCGGAAACAGGCTCCAGGCTCAGAGCCATCAGCCCAGAGCCCGACGCGGGGCTCGAACTCACGGACCGCGAGATCGTGACCTGGCTGAAGTTGGACGCTTAACCGACTGCGCCACCCAGGCGCCCCTCGACTTATGAAAGGTTTGATAGGAGAGTAGGGGCAACATGTATACGGGAAACACTGAAGATTCAGGTTATGCTTCACGTGTGTGATCCCTCAGTCTTTGTGAGTCCTTGGTTCGGCCACTCACTGGGGGAACCCATTCTGGCACCAGGTGTCCCCTGCAGGCTCTTTGGAGAGCCATGGCCACGGGCAACAGTGCTTGCCCCTGTGTCTTTCCCCTGGAGCAAGTGTGTGTTATCTATTCACATGACATCTTCCATCTGTGGGCTCCCTGGTTGGAATCTCAACTCTGATCCTTCTAACCACTTGCTTCTGGCCGTGGGTTCCACTTGTGCAAATCTAGTATCTTAATTTGGTCTGGGAGACTATCTGTTTTGTGCGTGGTCCGCTTCCTTGTATCCAGCTGGGAAGCTCCCTGCATCAGGACAGTTTCCCACAAGCCACCTCGGTTAAGATCAAGAAGGATGAGGGAAGCAGAAGTTAGCTGCGAGGAGAAGTAACCTGTAAGACATTGCAGGATGTGGAAGCAGGTACTCTAGGATCTTGTCCAGGGCCATAGGCATCGTCAGTTCCTTTTGCAATGGGTCTTTGAGTGGATCACCCAGTGCATCACCACAGGTGACTACCGTTACCCCCCCAAGCCTTTCAAAAGTTCATCAGAGGAGCACCCGGGTGGCTCAGTCGGTTAAGCATCGGACTTTGGCTCTGGTCACATTCTCACTGTTCGTGGGTTCGAGTCCTGTGTCGGGGGCTTGGAGCCTGGAGCCTGCTTGAGATTCTGTGTCTCTCTCTCTCTACCCCTCCCCTGCTTGCACTCTGTGTGTGTCTCTCTCTCTCTCAAGAATGAAGACTTTTTTTTAAAGTTCTTTTCATCAGAACATGCATATCATAAACCAAAGACATTGTTTACAGCCATCTTAGTTTTTAAGATTAAAGTTCTACTTAATGCCTTTTCCGCTAATAATTCATGGGTTATGATTGACCCAGTCAGCTAATAAATTAACACAATCTGCTCTCAGCTTTAACACCTTTCCTTAGGAGCACACAGTTCTGCTTGCGTTTTTTTGTTGTTGTTGTTGTTCCCAAGGTTGCACAGTAAGTACTATGCGTTCACGCTCCAGTGTACCACTTAGGACATGATAGTCTCCATCCTTTACCTTGTGATTAGAGGCTTTAAATATTATTTCATGCCATGTTTACAGCTTTTCTTCCCTGCTTAAACGCCACCTTCGTCATGTTGTCAGCATTTTACGGTATCTTGGCTTAAGCTGTTTCCTAATGTGCTGGTCCAGCTATAAATTTTTCAGAATTTTCCAAACTACTGAGGTTTTCAATCAGTCGTGGAGACGCTGGCCCTTGGCCCAGGTCATTCACTTCCCCTAGCAAATAGTTCTTGCTCAGTCTAGGGGTGGCCCAGTCTCTACCAACAGTTGACTATCGGTAGGTAGATACCTGATCCGAACTAGGCCAACATCATTCCTCATGGACTTCAATCAAGGAAATCAGTTCAAAGTGCTCTTGGTAGAGGCCACACTCGGCTGCCAGTGTATAACTTTCTGGTTGCCTTTTGCTTTTTGAATGGTTCATGCCAAGTGTTAATACTATCCAATCAGAGTGAACTTCAAGCAGCTCATTTGCATGTAGTCATTCTTTACTTCTCATCCAGCCAGAGATTGGGTGGCACCAATACCTCATTTGAATACAGCCACTATAAATAGGTCATTCTCTTCACTCATAGCAGCGAAGGCTGGATTTATGCTGCCTGGCTCTTCTTTTAAGGATTTTGCTATTTCTATAAATGCCTCCCAGAGGGATTTTTCGCTACCTCTAAAAAGGACTCTAAGAAAACTTTCACCTCCAAAACTCAGAAGATTTGCAGGAGAGATGTTCCAGAGACCACGTGCCTGGAAGTCAGGATTTGTACCCCATTCTCTCCCGTTGCCTCTCACCTCTCTCTTCCTCCCTCCCACCTTGTCTTCCTCTCTTTCCTTTCCCTTCCCCCTCCTTTCTTTCTCCCCCACAACCCCAGGCTTTCGTTTCCACTGCCTTCTTACACGTCACTTTCCTTCTCTTAGCCTCCAAGACGGAAAACCCCTTTGTCTGGCCGTCTGGAGCCTTACCCTGCTATCTTCAACCATGAGACAGGAAAGGTGTTCTGTCCAGGCTCCAGGTCAGAGAGTCTCGTGAAGGACTTCTGTTGGCCCAGCTCTGGTTGCGTCCCCAACTCTCGGACCTGACACCAGGGCTGGGCCATTAGGTAGAGCTCTTGCGTTAGCCGAGTCTGTCTGATACGTGCCTGTGGTCACCTGGAGGGTTCTGGCTAGCTGTTACCATAGATCCAGAGTAGTATAAAGCACTAATCTTGATACACCAGGGAAATCGGTTTGCATGGCTACGAACAACCTTCTTTTATGTGTATGTATTTTTAATACATATTATATATAAATATATAATATAAAAAATATATCCTATAAAATGTATATATATTTTTTTCTTGAGAAAGACCTAACCAGGAATCGACCTTGATAAAAATGATAGGTAAGAAGACTTGTACTCAAATAGAATGTATTTATGAGGGAGAGAGCGAATCTCAAGGACGGTCCATGCCCCGCGCTGAGCCCCACTAGGAGCTCGATCCCACGGCTGTGAGATCATGACCTCGGCTGAAATCAAAGGCTGAACGCTTAACTAACTGAGCCACCCAGGCGCCCCTATGAAAAATGAAATATAATAGGATAGACCAAGGCACTATTCAATAGAATTGAAAATCTGAGAGTATACCTCATGTAATAAAGGTAATTGTTTTATAAATATATTTGTTTCGATTCGTCCTCCATTCTGCTAATGTGTGTGGTGCTATTTCACTGTGGTTTCCATTTCCATTTCTCTACTGTCCAACGAAGTTAACCACCTTTTATATCTTTAGCCACTTAGAATTTCTCTTTCGTGAAGTCGCTGTTCAAGACATTGGCCCATTTTTCTATTGGGTTGTCTGCCATTTCTCATTCTTTTCTCCCCTGTATTTAGTTTGCCCATCCATTAGGCGACTCTCTTCTTTTTCGCTTCTTTTTGTTTTCTACAAACTCCCCTTCCTCTCTATATTGTAAATGCCCAGAGGACAGAGCCAGAGTGTTCTCATCTTTGCATCGTGCTAAAACACCTGCGCAGAAATACCTGTTGTTCTGCATTTGGAGCTCTCTTCACCCGTTAAGGTGGCTCAAGGTTGGGCCCCTGCGCTTCTACGGGGCTTTTAAAGATGGTGGGATTTTCTTCTCTAGAACAGTTGCAGCAAAACCAGAGCCAGCTAGGTGTGTGAGAGTCCAGCTCTCACAGCCTACAGCATGTGTTTTACGTGGTAGGAACCAGAAGCAATTCCTGTTGGAGGCACTGATGACTATCCGAGAGTCCTGGGAAAACAGGAAGAAGTTCAAACGATCTTTTTCAACCCCCAGAAAGAAACTTCTTTGGTACGTGAGATGGTTCGACACTCTCTTCCTTGTTATAGCTTCAGGATTCTTCTCCTTACAAATCATCATTTCATTTGAAAGCGCCTCTGTGGTCTCCCTTCAGTTCTCGTTACATGCTCCAGGCTAGCTCCTTGTACCTTCTGGAAGTGCCCGTCTTGCCTCCACTTGAGCTTTTCAATTCTGTCTTGATTTCTAGTTAACCTCATTCATTTAATCCGTGCCTGGTCATTTCCTGGTCGTGAATCCCCTGGAATCTAGCTAGGATAAGTAGACCTCCGTTTTGCCTGATGCAAATAATCCTAATCTAAATAATTTGAAAATGGTCTATTCAATTTTAGCATGTGAATTTTAATAGAATTTAACCACATAAATAAACACCCATGTTTCGTACAATGTATACAAACCATAAAAAAGTTAATTCTGTGGATTACAGCCTGAAATTTCTGTCCCATGCTGAGCTCTATAACACATGACCATCGCTGCTAGCCGGTCTTCTCTGTGTCCATAATCACCCCCACGAAGGTACTTATCAGTGACTATTTTCACACAGATTTTTATTCATCCAGTATTTCCCAAAGAGGAGACTTCAAAGGCAACAGGGATTGACGTTTCAAGTGTGTCCAGCAGTTGTCAACCCTGGCTGCATGTTAGAAACCCTGCAGCGTGTCTAACAACCAGGGGCACCTGGGCTCCCCCACAGACCAGTTCATTCAGTGTCTCTGCGGGTGGACCCCTCATCCGTGTGTTTTAGAAACTCCCCAGGGAGACCCAACAGGAAGCCAGAGGAGAAACGCTGAGGCTATGGCCAAGAATATGAAGGAAGAAGGACAATACGGAAAACGTGTCGCAAAGTTAATGGTCAGCGTCGTAAGTGTGCAACTCACTATCCTCACAGGCGGGTGATGGTCTTCTCTTTGGCCCAGTCCTGGATTTCTGCTTGTCCAAATGTGATGTAAAAAAACATGCCAAACATGTTGACGGCCGCAGATAGGAAAAAGACATTCCTCCATCCAGACACAGAATCCTGAAGGCAGAGAATGCAGAATGATCAGCCTCGGGTTTCCTTCTCCACCCGTTCTCGAAATCTTCCATTTCGAGTATTGCAACATTGATCTCAGAGTATCTAGGGAATGCTATGCAATAGCCAAGAAGGTTTTGTGAAATTTTGGGGGGACAGAATGACACCACAACGAACATTGGGTACTGGATTAAGAGGGATTTTTCTTTAAATCAAAATAAGTTAACCTACACCAATGTCTTTCTAGAAATTTGGATCTCAACATTCATGAAAACATCACATTCCTCATTGAAAGTTATGCTTCAAGTGACTTTTTTTTTTTTAAGAAAACATTTATTTTTGAGAAAGAGAGAGAGAGAACAAGGTGGAGAGGGACAGAGAGGGAGGAGGACAGAGGATCCGAAGCAGGCTCCGTGCTGACAGCACACAGCCCGATGTGGGGCTCAAACCCATGAACCATGAGACCGTGACCCGAGCCGAAGTCCGACGCTCAACCGACTAGCCAACCAGGCGCCCTTAAAGTGACGTGTTTAAGACCTCACCCTTGCGTTCTCTCTGTTTAGTTTTGGTCTTAGCTGTTGACATCAGTGTCACCAGCCCCACTTGGGTGGACATCTCAACACGGCGTGAGTTGTATTTGGCTGGGATGATCCTTCTCATAGTTTGTAGTTCATTTCTGGCATTATAGTCACGGCAGACTCCTAGCTATTTGGTCAAACATTAACCTGGAAACTAGATCACATGGAGACGTATTAAAAATGAAACGAGGGAGAGACGCCTGGGTGGCTCGGTCGATTCAGCGTCCGACTCTTGATTTCAGCTCAGGCCGTGATCCCAGGGCTGTGGGATCGAGCCCTGTGTCCCGCTCCACACCAAATGTGGAGGCTGCTTAAGATTCCCTCTGTCTCCCTCTGCCCCCTCCCCCACCGTATTCTTTCTCTTTCTCTAAAAAAAAAAAAAAAAAGAGAGAGAGAGAAAAGAAATGAAAAAAGAAAGAAAGAAAACTTTTTTGTAAGCTGACCCATGTCATCCTGCCACCGCAGGCTGGCTCTGCTTTTCTCTGGGGGCCTCCTAGCCCTCGCTTCCCACTGAGCCAGCCTCATGGCCCATGACCACAGCCATGACCTCTTCACCATGACTTCGCTTCTCTTTTTTTACAGTGGCCTTGGGACACTTGGTGTTTCCGTTTTGTAAATTTTTTCTAATTAGAATGAGTCTGAACAGACTTCATAATCTTTGTCTCCTGCCCCTCTGTCTTCACCCCCTATCATCCCTTGACGCGTCCCATTCCCTCGGGTCAGAACCAACAACTGCCTCATGCTTTTGCTCCGGGAGGCCACCTGGGCTCTGTTCTCTCCACCTCTGCCCATTCTCATCAAGGTAACATCCAGTCATTTGTAGAGGTTCAGCTTATGCTGTTCTTTCCCTGGGAAACCCGACCTAACAAGACTGTCTTTCCGAGTCCCCTGTGAGTAGAGTGGTTGTGTTGACACCCGTGCTTGTTGTCTCGGTCGGACCGTACAGTCGTGGAGGGCGGGGGCCCCGCCGTGACGCCCCAGCGCCTCAAGCGGTACCTGCTACTTGCAGACTTCAATAAACTGGCCAACCTGGCTGATGAGGAATCCGGTGGCTGTGGAAGAGATGATCCCCGCGATGAGCCCGAAGCCCCTGGAGATTCCCATGAGGAAACTTGCGTACCTGCGGGGTGGACATTTCACAGATGGTTTCCTTTTTATTTTCTGTTGAATTTCATCTAGTTAATTAATGTATTTATTTTGGAAGGAGAGCCAGAGAGAGAGGAGGGGAGAAGGGCAGAGAGAGAGGGAGAATCCCAAGCAGGCTCCACACTGTCAGGGCAGAACCCGACACGGGGCTCGAACCCATGACCCTGGGATCATGACCTGAGCTGAGGTCAAGAGTTGGACGCTCAGCCGACTGAGCCACTGGGGCGCCCCAACAGATGATTCTATATACAAAGCTGTCTAAGGCTTTTCAGCAACTCAGCTTTAAGGCAGTTCGGTTATTACAGCAAAGTCATTTTGCTTAATGCTGTGTTTTGTTCACCTAGAGACATTCAGGGCAATGTCTGTTTGCCAACCCTGAAATCATCTCTCTGCCAGGTCAACAACCAGGGATGACCTCAGTCTCCCCGGAGACCAGGATTCACCCCGATCCACATCCCAAGGCTGCTCCGCACGGCAGGCAGTTCGTGCAGTGCCCAGGACAACAGACTCTGGACAAAATGCCTGAATCCAAATCCTGGCTCCGCCTTTGTGTGACCCTAGGCATGTCACTTAACTTTCTTGTGCCTTCCGTCTTCTCCAGTTTAAAGTGAGGGCAGGTGCACCTGGGTGGCTCAGTCAGTTAAGCGTGTGACTCTTGATTTCAGCTCAGGTCATGATCTCATAGTTCACGAGTTCAAGCCCTGTGTCGGGCTCCGTGCTGACGGCACAGAGCCTGCTTGGGATTCTTTCTCTCCCTCTCTCTCTGCCCCTCCCGTGATCGTGCCCTTGGTCTCTCTCTCAAAATGACTAAATAAACTTAAAAAAAAAATCATGATTTAGAGTGAGGACAACAATAGGGCCTACCCTATGCAGTTGTGAGATCAGATGTGTCGATGTATGTCTATCGAGTAGGGCTTGGCTCATGGCAAATGCATACAGTTGAGGGAGCTAATATTATCAACTCTGAAAGCTTTTCCAGAACACATGTGTGTGGACCCTTTCCCAGGGCACGCGGTTTAGTCCTGGGTGGGGAGGCTTGGGAAGCTTTTCATCTGAATGATTACTGGCCAAGATCGACAACTGTTGCTCCAAAATGCCTTAGGTCGTGGCCACGTAGTGACATTTCCAGTTAGCTGTCATCATTTATCATTCTCTCGTCTTGCGCGTGTCATAACGGGAAGGACTTGCAAGAGGAGGACTGAGGCCTAGCACCTCTGGAAGACCGTGCACGAGAGGAACAAACAGGTGTAAGTTTCTACCTGGGGGCGACATCTAAGGTGTTGATGATGAACCCCGAGTCGCACAGATTGCTGGTCCCAGGAATGAGTATCAGCAAAATAATGGTTGTCACGTAACTGGAAGCCACGAAGGGCAGGGCCACGGCACACAGAGACGGAAGGAGGAGCCCTGGACAATGGAGTCACAGCGTCAGGAACCCTCGCAGACCACATGTGGGAAAAAGGATCAGTTAACCAAGCCCTTGCCCCGGTCCTTACCTAGGGATGAAAAGAGTTTTCGGACAGTGATTAGTCTGAGAAGATTCCTGGACAGAAGGAAGTCTGCCAGCTGGCCTCCTAGAATCGTGCAGCTTGAAGCAGCGATGAAGGGCAGGGATGACAGAACCCCGCTCTGAGGGAAGGAAACGTGTTCCGTGAGTGTGGACGTGCATAGAGCACCAGGCGGGCGCCGTGGGCCCACCCCACAGACGTTCGAGTCGTTTTCAGGGAATTAGTGTCCTTTTCCACAGGGGAAGAACGCTGTCTCAGGGAAGAGGGCCACTCACGCTGCATTACACTGGTGTCCGGAGAAAAGTAACATTAATCTCTAAGGGAAACGGAGGAATCAGCCCGTGTGGCCGTGTCGCACAGGTCTGCCAGTCAGCGGTCGTGTAAGCCAAGGCACGTCATCTTACGTCTACGTGTCCCCGTGTCCGTACAATGGCAGTCATCACAATGCCTCTCTCAAGGTCATCGTGAAGGTTGTATGAGGGGTTACGTGCAAGGGCAGGATGCTGTGGGCAGCACGGAGCTGTTTCTCCTCATTGCCATTACCATTTCCCCAGAAGGACCGGAAGTATACTCACATCTCTGATGTTAACGTGGAGCACGGAGCTGATGTAGGTCGGGAGGTATGTTATGATTATGGTGCATAACCAGAAATGGCTGAAAAACCCCGTGAAAATGGCCCAAAGCGGTAGGCATCTGGCCATAGCCTTTATGGGGACAGATCGTCTAGGAGAACTGGACTGAAAGGAAATATCTCGTCAACGTGGGGTTGGAACAGCCCCGAGGGGACCTCTCCTGTGAGCCCCACCGCCGCCCTAGGTACCTCTGCACGGGCCACAGGGTGCACTGTACCTGGTGAGCCAGTGAGGCCACGATGTGCTCCTTTTCCCGGACGCTTATGCATGGGTGATGCGTGGGGTCATCATAAATCACTGTGAACCACAGGAGACAGCAGACGCAGCCAATGCTACCTGGGAAGCCGGGACCCAGTTAATTTTCAGGTAGATTTGTATGCTGGGGGAAGGGGGTGTCCTCCGAAATGGCACGCCTCTCCCTCAAAACACCCTTATCAGTTCATGCTTATTCCACCAAAGGACCTAAACTTTCCTTATTTCAATTCTTCTAAAAAAAAATTCTTCTAAAAAGAAAAAAAAGCTCTCCAGTCTCCACCTGTCAAACACAGAGCGCCATCTGTCAATGTCAGAGCCTTCTGGAGAGACCACGGGGGTGGCGGCGGGGGGGGGGATCGTACCACTGCGCAGCTGGTTAATTACTCTTAGGGCCCCAGTAGTTATAGTGTTTCTTATGACACACATTGTTGTCTTACTTTGGAAGATGTGAATAGTCAGGATTGAAGAAGACAGGAATCGTACATACATGAAACCACCTGCCAGGAAATCGGTGGGGCGAGGCCAAGTTTCTGGCATATTTGCAAAAGACGGTGTTATTTGTATTCAAACAATGCCTCCGTTAGGGATTTCCGGAAGAAATATTCCTTGACGGCACGTGATTAACACGTGCGGACCGAGATGACCCGGGACTAGCATCATTCGTGAGGAAGCCTTGCAAGCCAGAACCGTATTGGATGGCATCCTTTGGTCAGAACAAGAGGACAGGCCTGTGTCTCGTGGCTGAGATGGGTCATTGGAAGAAGGTCGGATGTTAACAGTCTCTGGGGACTAATGTTCTTTAAATTCCCTCTAATGACGGGATCCGTCCATTCTTTTATTTATCGAGCAAGAAGCCAGGCGCTGTGATAGTACCAAAGTGATAAAAAAAAAAAATTATAGAATAGATTCCTTGCCTCACAATTTCACAGTCCCATGGGGAGGGAGGGGGGGCAAATAGATAAGTGTGTACCAGCATAGCCTAGAGAGGGAATTATCAGTGAGCACCACAGAGGGCAGGAAGACGGCATCTGACAGGATAAGGCTTGGAGGTCTCCCTAGGGGGGTGCGAGTAAATGGAGCTTTGCAAGATCTGCCTGGCAGAGAATAGGTCAAATCATCTTTGCGGTAATAGCAACTGTAATAAAATACGAAGACGCGTTTCAAGTGTGTGTCGCCAACTCTCGGTGACATTGACGTGCCGACCACGGGGCAACTAGAGCCGGCATTTCGGACACGGTGGCGGAGAGTCTGCAGAAGACGCCAGGGGTGGGAGCGGAAGGCCGGGCTCCCCGTTCCTCAGAGGCCAGCCCCGCGCGGAGTGTCGTCTCCTAGACTGGGGTGAGGGAGCCACCGGCCCTCAGCGGCCTTCGTCACCTTCTGTCCCACAAAGGGCCCGTTCTCTCTTGTGGGCACGGGGGACAGAGCACGTGGGCATCACGCTGAACGGCTGGGACACGGGGCGCTCGGGACAGAAGGGAAAGGGACTCACCAAAGACGTAGAAGATAAACGGCCAGCCCAAGGCCTGGCAGATTAGGCCCCCCACGCAGAGGATGATGAAGGACCCAAACGCTGCCCCTGAGGAGAAGAGGGAGAAGAAACACTTACGACAAGACTGAGTGTTCTCCCTGGACGTTGTCCCGGCAGCGAGGAGGCCGACTCAGAATTTCTGCGCGAGGACAGCCTCTCTTCCCGCTCACGGGTCCCCCCCGCCCCCGGGACAGCCACGTGGAGTAACTGGGATGGACCAACAATACTGATGCGCCTCCTGACACGGCAGCGTGGCTCCCTGAACACCAGTGAGCGCCTCTGGCCCCCGTGAGGGCGCATGTCGTCGGCAGCAAAGTCCTGGAGTCCCGTCATCGGCTGGCGCGCAGCCGCTCCGGCCACCCGCCGGCGGTTGGCATGTGGACCATTCACGCGATCTCGCGCACGGGTTAATTCCCTCTCTGGTAACACGGGAGCTTACAACGTACTTAATGGTCAGACAGTTGTGAAGATTAGCCCAGAACAGCAAAGAGCTCAGAATCACTTGGGCTCTTCAGACTGTCCTTTCCAGGCTGATGTCTGTCTCTCCTTACCGCTGTGAAATCTGCTCGTCTTAATTCCCGCTTGTGTGTCTTTGCTGAAATGGTGTTTCAGCGCCATTAGGGAAGTATTATATAGATTTACTTGATGGTCTTACACTTATGCGGACCCGAGTTCCAAACGTTTTCCCACAGTGCGTTTCTGACTACCCCAGCTCACAGCCGCTTCTAAACCCCAGTGGCTTTACAGCACCGAGGTAGCTCTCTCTTACAGAGGCTATGTAACCGTCTCACGTTGTTCAGTCTCTCGGTGGCACTTTCTCCTGCCCGTCCCTGCCCCCCCCCAAGACATCCCAGGCAGAGAAGGAAAGACGCGTTTGGGTGAGGCCGATTCCAAAGCTCTAATGCACGTGTATATCCTTACCTGACCCCGCAATGCTGGTGAGTTTGCTTCGTTCGAGTGGGGGAGCCCACTTTGCCCAGATGGTAAACTGACCTGTCCAGGCCATGCCCTGAAATGAACATCATTAAGACCTTCGGTCTCAGTACAGTTCAGGTACCTGTGTCCCGCTCCGAACGAGAAAGTATCTGGATACCTGGGCCATGCCCTGGATCATCCGAATCACAATAACCAAAATCACTCCGAAGTCAGCAGCCAGCGGTGTAAAGAGGGTGAGGAGGGAGGAGATCAGCAAACCAGCACCAAGCATCTGTTTTGCTCCGAATATCCCTGCCAAATATCCACTTGGGATCAGAGTCACTACTATCCCATAGCTGATGGAGCTAAAGATGATACCCTGAGTCTCTGGGCTCCATTCATATACAGAGGCCTGGGGGGCGGAAAAAAAGAAAATGCTTCGCTAAGAAGTTCTTTTATGAGAATCTACTTTATTTTTTTATTAAAAAAAGTTTTTTTTAATCTTCATTTAATTTTGAGAGAGAGACAGAGTGTGAGTGGGGAAGGGGCAGAGAGAGAAGGAGACACCGAATCCGAAGCAGGCTCCAGGCTCCGAGCTGTCAGCACAGAGCCCGCCGCGGGGCTGGAACCCACGAACGGTGAGATCATGATCTGAGCTGAAGTCCGAAGCTCAACCGACTGAGCCACCCAGGTGCCCTGCAAAAACCGACTTTAAAACCAGTGCTGCTTGGGTTGGTGGGATCCTGGTGTAAAAATCTACTTATCTGTATTTGTTACCTAGCAAATATTCCATCTCTTCCAAACGTGCAACCAATTATACCCCTAATTTGCTCCTTTCAGAGGAAGAGTAAAGACAAAGGAAATGAAGAAGGAAAGAGATAAAGGAATGATTACGTGGTAAGAAGAGGTGCATGAAAAACAGCCATTGAGAGAGATTTCACCTGAGAAAGAGTTTCCTTTAACCGTGTGCTTCCGGGAAAAGTTCGGTGACATGTTGACTTCTATTTCAAAAATATTCGGAAAGCACAACTTCCCTGAATTCTCATCAAAATCTGTCCTTAAAATCAAGTTGAGGAATTATGGTCTGCCCTGGCAGAGATGACTTCCTGAAACACGCACTGCACGTTAATGAGATCACATTCTTCTTATGAGGTAAGCCAATAAATAATTTTTGGCAGCCTACTAGGCTTGTGGCATCATGCTATAAATTGAAGAGACAAAGAGAAATTTGAGAAGAGACAAAAACAATTTGCAAAGGTCCCAGGAAGGAAGCAATACTTGGACCACCCTTTGAAGGATGATTATGATTTGCACAAAGAGAAATAGGAAAATTCATTTTTGTTGAAGAGCGAAAGTAAACTTGTAGCATTTGGAGTGAAACCAAATGCTGAGAAACTAACCAGGACTCTGAGCTGCTCAGAACAAGGACCTTCCCTGGGCCACTGACAGCAGATCTGAGTGTGCTGAGAAGTGGGACCAGGTTTTTGGAGGAGCACAGCACGTCGAGAGAGAGGGAGAGAAAGAGTATGAGCAGGGGACAGGGACAGAAGGAGAGAGAGAATCTTAAGCAGACTTCACACCCGACGTGGGGCTCAATGCAGGGCTCAGTCTTACCACCATGAGATCATGACCTGAGCAGAGATCAAAAGTCAGACATCTAACCAACTGAGCCACCCAGGCGCCCCGAAGCTGTCTTGTATTCTTGAGCACAAGAATGTGAATGTGTAGAATGAGTGATGGAAAAAAGGCTGGAGGCAGAGAGGTCCAAGGTAATACAATCATGAAATACAAAGGTGACATCAAAAATCTACAGTAAGGGGCACCTGGGTGGCTCGGTCGGTTAAGCGTCTGACTTCGGCTCAGGTCGTGATCTCACAGTTCGTGGGTTCGAGCCCCGCATCAGGCCCTGTGCTGTCAGCTGGAGTCTGGAGCCCGCTTCGGCTTCTGTGACTCCCTCTCTCTCTACCCCTCCCCTACTCGAACCCTGTCTCTCTCCCTCTCAAGAGTAAATAAACATTAAAAAAAACCAACTCTGCAGTAATTGATAGTTTAAAGGAAAAAATTTAACAATAGGGTATAATCCTGATTCTTCTACAATCCTGTGATAAACATTTTATTTAACTCATTGACGAAGAAGGAATTGGTAAGCTGTTACAGCTGGCCCAAAGAGAATTCAGAGACCCATAAGCAGGAAGTGATGCTGATATACTTACCCCTGTGTTAAATTCCTTGATGGACGTGCTGGGGTTGCTGAGGGTTTCTGCCAGAGGTCCTTCTGCGGAGGCGTTGGATAGACCATGCGGCTGAGAGCTGTTCACCATGGCAATGATCGCAATGCTCAGACTCACACGCTGGGTTATCATGGTGAAGTTTGAGAAGTGCATGATGAGAGCCAGTCCATAGCGTAACGAACAAAAACCTGGAGCTAGGAGACAATACGGAAGGACGCACTGAGCATCCTGACCGAGGCCGCCGTCTTTCCGTTTCTCCCACGACTACACCTGGAAAACAACAGGGCCCTCGCTCGGCCCCACTGCCTTCTCTCGCCAAAATAACCATGACTACGGTGCTCCTTGGCCATATTCTTAAATTGACTTCAAGACAATGAATCTGGGCTCTTACAGTCAAGCAAAGCAAATATGACCTTTTTCCAGAGGTGTGGGAAGCAGATGGTAACTATAGGAAAGTCTAAGGGAGGGCGCTTATGTCATATTGTCCCCAGTAAAGTGAGTGGGGGAGGGGGGAAGATGGCAGCGGGGAGGGGGGGGTCAAACCGGTCCCCCAGCTGTGAGTCAGAGGTCTTGTCCGTTTTGCATATACATTTACCGTAAAGCTGGGAGCTTTATACTTACCATGGAGCTGCCTTTGAAAGAAGCTGACGGAACACCCAAGGATTCACTTTTAAATATCTGAGATAGTGTGTGTGGAAACGAGCACCGTCCCCCCCCCCCCCCCCCCCCCCGGCTCCTGAATGTGACACTCACTTGGAAACACCTTTGTCATGTCACTAGACCCTGCCTCCACGTATGCCCAGCTTTCAAGAACTAACACAGCGGGGCTCCTGGGTGGCTCAGTCAGTTAAGTGCCCGAATTCAGCTCAGGTCACGATCTCATAGTTTGTGGGTTCAAGCCCCGTGTTGGGCTCTGTGCTGACAGCCCAGAACCTGGAGCCTGCTTCAGATTCTGTGTCTCCCTCTCTCTCTGCCCCTCCCCCGCTCACACTCTGTCCCTCTCTCAAAAATAAATAAACATTTTTAAAAAAGAAAGAAATAACTAACTAACTAAGGGCCACTTTTACTGAGTTTGGAGGTGATATGGCAACGGGCGAGTATTCAGTATGTTACAAGAGCAACACATTCTTTAAAAGTCCCCACAAAACGCAACAAGGGACCGATGTTGCAAGGGTTCCCAAGCGAATGATGGATTCAATCTCTTCTGTAGATTTGGAGAAATGGAACTAAAGAGAACCAAAAAGAGGGCCTGTGAACAAACAGATAAAAATGTAAGGAAAGAAATCATTTGTAATGGCCAAACAGCCTCAGTGATAGGACTGTTTGCCTGCGAAGGACGTCTTTCCATGCCACGGGAGGATTCCAAAGCCGCTTGGCAATCACATCATGGCAGGAATTCATGCACAAGTTGTTTAAAATGACTTTTTCAAGACTTATTCCGTTCCTTATGTCCCAGGATCTGTTGGGCATTTGCCTTGATTTCTAAGAGGTAACTCAGTGGGGCTCCCTAAAAAAAAGCAACGGGTAACAGGACGAGGGGCCAGAGCTGGTCCAGTGTTGTTCAGAGAGTCTTTATAATGGGTGACATGATAAGAAAGAAAGAAAGAAAGAAAAAGAAAGAAAGAAAGAAAGAAAGAAAGAAAGAAAGAAAGAAAGAAAGAAAAAGAAAGAAAGAAGGAAAGAAAGAAGAAAAGAAAGGAAAAGAAAACGGGAAGAGAAAGAGAGGAAAAAGAGCCGTGGAGATAAGCTTCCAGCCTTCCAGCAAGTAGTCTTGATGGGGAAGATTTACCTTTCTTGGGCGAAGGCTTCTTGTCCATTTGGCTCCTGTGGAGGCAGTGGTGGGCTCTGTGGTGGACTTTCCCTCTGCCCCGAATCTCTTTCGCCACGACTGGCTTTGATCTACGGAGTGAACAACAATCCGAAACACGGCACACAGATAACTGTCTCATGTTAACGTGGTCCTCTCTCAGCACCGGTAAAAGTTTTGATCCAACATGGCTATACGATTGACATTTTGAGCATGCTTCTTGATTTTTACGCTAATGGAAAACTCCGTTTTTACAAGAAAATCCAGCTGTAAGCACCAGCTATGTGACTTAGAGCCTCGTCATTTAAATTCTCCAACCATTCATTCTTGTAAGAGTAAGCCTCTTTCTGGAGTGTGCCACAAGAATTAAATGAGAAAATTGCAAGCCACAGAGAACCGAAGGCGAGGCATGTTGCGGCTTAAGGTGGGTCAGAGGACAGGAAAGTTAAGTAAAGCTCGGGAGCTGGGGAGAAAGTTCCAGAATAGCCCTTTCTCTCCTTATGATCATGTTGCCATCCCTTCTGTACAACCAGAACGATGCTGTATTGTGGCTTCTCTGAATAGGAAGGGGGACATTGCATAACACTTAACGTGTATTACCTTTGAGGCTCTAAAATGTTTATTGTTGCCTTTGCCACACACAATTTGGACACTTTCTTGGGCTGAAAAGTTCTTCAAACCGTGTGTAAAGTCACACTGAGTGAGGCTTTCTACTACAATTCCAAATATATCCAGTTATTTTGACGGGAAAAGAGAATTCATGATCCCCAATTTTGATACTCATATAGCAATGAAACTCTCTCGGTGGATACATACATTGATTTCCTTTAGGAGCAATCCTCATCCTGAGATCGCTGTCAATATGGCAGCCATTCCTAAACTTTACAAATACTGGATCATGCTTATATTTCATCGCTCAAAACTTTGCATTCTTTCTGCACACAAATTGAGCAAGACTTATCTGCACCCTCAGGGATGGTCATAACCTATGACTTCAGGATAGAGGCTCATAAAGAATGAGAAGATGAAGAATTTTGTCCCCCCATAATTCGCGCCCGTGTTGATAGCTGCACGTCCCCAGAAAGAGAGGCAGGTTCACATAAGCGCCAGCAGTGGCTAATTCTGGGTTATGGGACACGGTGGTCACATTATTCTAAAGGATTTTCCATATCTGCTAAGTGCTTTTGCTGTTTGTTTGTTTTGGTTTTTTTACAACTTGTAGACACTCGTGTTATACCGAGAAGCCGCTAGTGTGAAAGATCGATGATTGGGCCTTCGGCAACACAGACAGGACAGTCTTCTGCTCGCCAAGTGTCTCCTGAATTCTAAGAATAACATCTGCCCATCTAAGTTTTGAAATTTTCTTTTTTGTTTACCTGGACCTAGATGGATGCCCAGTTGCTAAACAAGAGAAGGTCAGCACCAGGAATCATGTTGGCTTTCGTCCTGCCGTGGAGGGCTTATGAGCCTTGCAAACATCTGGCTGAGATCAGGAGCCCGGGTCAGTGCGTTTCACTCAGATCCTAGCTGAAGCAAAATGGAATGGACGCCTCGTTTACCCAGAGTTTGGACCACTTTCTGTCTGATTTCCCCTGTTACGTAAGATCCCAAGACTTGCCTGAAGGCAACTTTTTCACCGTACGTGCAACCAAGAGTCATCACACCCCAGCTACAGATTCCCCACCAACCGCTCTGATAAGTCCTGCAGGCCCCGAGCCCTAGAGCTGAAAGACGCTCTGAGATCTTCTGCCCGACTGTTCACCATGCTGCTGAGAAAACTGCTGTGCGGGAAGTCCGAGAAGTGGACACAGGCCACGTAGGTCAAAGAGCCAGCGCCGGGTCTCCTGACGCCCAGCCTGCTGCTGCCTCTGTCCGCTAGAGCCACTTCCCCTATATGCTCATATTTTAAGCACAGCCTAGAATGCAGTAGGGTAGGCTCTTTCAGGAGGGTTCCACAGGGGAAGTTACATGGCTTTACTTTTCTTAGTCATTTCTTCAAGAAGGACATTTGATGGTGAAAATACTTTCCAGTCGAGCTTCGAATAGTTAAAAGAATAAAAACGACTGCCTTTTCTTGCTGTTTTTGTTAGTGCAATCCTGCCACAAACCTTCCTTTCCCTTGTATCTGTTGCCACCCCGCCTTAGCTTACATGACTTAACGGGCTGTTTTGAATTTTGTCTCAATAGCTGACTTCAGTTGTGAACTTCCTGTGTCCTTTGCACGAGACAAACAGAAATCGGGCAGACCTCCCAAACCACTGTAGCCTAGGGGCTCTCGGGACGTAGTAATGGAAACGATTTTCCTAAAGTAATCGCAGGAGCCCGTGAAACAACGGGATCTGTGCCTTGTCGCGACCGATAGGCGCTCAGAGACAGTGGTTTGAGTCTGGGTCCAATTGTAAGCATGGTTGAGGACCCTCCATTCCACAGTGACATTTCTAAAACCTCGTGAGTCAGAGAGGCAAAACTATAAGTAGATATAGGAAAATGGAAAAGAAATGAAACGAAAGTCTATCTTCTAAAAATAATTTCATGCGGGGCGCCTGGGTGGCGCAGTCGGTTAAGCGGCCGACTTCGGCTCAGGTCATGATCTCGCAGTCTGTGAGTTCGAGCCCCGCGTCGGGCTCTGTGCTGATGGCTCAGAGCCTGGAGCCTGCTTCCGATTCTATGTCTCTCCCTCTCTCTACCCCTCCCCTGCTCACGCTCTGGATCTCTCTGTCTCTCAATAATAAACGTTAAAAATAATTGAAAAAAAATAAAAATAATTTCATGATACAATATTGAGTTGTATTTGATATAAAATTAACAACGTAGACAATATGGTTTAGGCCTAAGCAAAAGAATCGTTTTTTCCTATTAGTCTCAGCCTGGAACTCACTGTTTCATTATAGTGGTCTTTCGATTGCTTAGATTTCCCCTAATCCCCAGCCTGTCTTGCATCATCTCTGTTAGTCCAATCCCCCAGTTTGCTCAGAGTAAATGTTACATGTGGCTGAAAGAGCATGAACTTGTGGTTCAAAGGGTATCCAGGGACTACGTTCTTCTCTGCTATTCACAAGCTGAGCTTTTTCACTTCAACTTTTTCACAGTTTTCAAAATCTTTCAGCTTTTTCACAATTTCATACACTAGGGGAGCTTTAGTTGAATACAAAATAGAAGCAAACAGGAAATACGGGGATAACATTACTTCACAGGACTATTGTGAGTGGAAGAAAAGGTCTGAGGCATGCCTTCTGATTGTAAAATGTACGTTGTAAACGGTTATTGACATTAACTACAGCAATAATAATAAACAGGCATCAGAATGGCACTCGGGACCTCTCAGGTGAATCAGTCCCGATTTATGCATTTCTGGAGAAGTGCTTCTCAACGTTTATTTATTTTGGGGACAGGGAGAGACAGAGCATGAACGGGGGAGGGGCAGAGAGAGAGGGAGACACAGAATCGGAAGCAGGCTCCAGGCTCTGAGCCATCAGCCCAGAGCCTGACGCGGGGCTCGAACTCATGGACTGTGAGATCGTGACCTGGCTGAAGTTGGACGCTTAACCGACTGCGCCACCCAGGCGCCCCTGGAGAAGTGCTTCTGATTCATCATTAAACTGGTTTTAAACATTTCCTTTGGAAAGTGGGTTCTTCCAGGGCGCCTGGGTGGCACAGCCGGTTGAGCGTCCAACTCCTGTCTTTGGCTCAGGTCATGTTCCCAGGGTTGTGGGATTGAGTCCCGCGTCGGGCTCCCTGCTGAGCCTGAAGCCTGCTTGGGATTGATTCTCTCTCTCTCCCTGTGCCCCTCTCTCCTCCACTTGCTCTCTCTCTCTCTCTCTCAAATAAAGAAAACAAAACATTTAAGTGGGTTCTTCTACTAGAATCCACGAGATGGGAGAATAAGGGATGCATCTTGCTAGAACATCAGAGAACATCAGAGAACAAGAAGCAGTTTCTTCCATGTTAGTAAGACTGAGGCCCCTTTGTGTCACCTGCCCCTACCTTTCTGAAAAATCAGTAGGGCTGAAGTAAAACTGGTTATTCCAGTAGGTAATTTATGTCATTCGGTCAATTCACTTATGGATTTAATCGCGAAAAAAAAAGAAAGAAAGAAAAAGAAAAACCGTATCAAGCATCAAGAGTGGGTGATCCTAGAAAGCAGAGTAACGCCAAAATCAAGCGCAGTTGGGTCAGTGCCTTGGGGGACTCACGGCTTGGCTCGCCAGGAGATGTGCAAGATTCCCCTTGACCCTTTCCTCCAAGTGACAACCTCAGGCTTGCCTTCCAGGGCAACCGTGCTTTGGACTAGGGACCTTCTCTGGCAGGTTGGGAGAAGGCACCTTCTTCAGTCTTCACCAAGAGCTTCCCATCGGAGCACCTGTGGGTGCTCATCATGGTCTCTCTGAGCATCTTCCCTGAGCTCTGAGGGCAAGGAGCCAGGTGAGCTCCACAAGCATGTACGTTCTCTTGCTTTTATCTTATTCACAACTTCCTATTCACCTTTTTTTTTGAGACGTTTCAAATATACATGGCAATCTGAAAAGACTCATCAGTCACAGTCCCCAAATCCAAACCTTGTTAGTTCTGATCCAGCATTTTATCCCACAGTGAAACCCACCCAGCTCCTCAAGGTGCCACAGTTAATACAGAATCCCCAGAGAAGGGACCATTGTCCAGTGTCCATGGACATCGGTGTCCTCTCAAGCCGTGCTCTAGAGTATCGATTCAATCGATTGCACGTTTTAGAAAGTCTCTTCTTCATTTTGAAGCCAGAAACCGTTCCCAGATGGGAATCCTTAGGCCGCTTTCATGGTGCTCCTCTGACTTCCCCTCAAAGTGCTCCCTCCCTTTAATGGATCTCTGATTGATTAGTAATTATCCTCAGACCCAAAAAGAAGAAAAACACTTACCTTTGCCATTAAACCAGTATTTTAAGCCCTAGACTACAAGGCTACTTGAAGAAGTTTCTGTCCCTTCCTCCCTTTCAAATAATTCCACAGAGTTTCACAAGGATAAATAATTAGCCACGTGGCAGTCAGACAGCATCAGGTTTGGCCCCACATTCTCAGAGCAGAGAGCCTGGGTTTGACTCTGCTGCTTAATTTTTAACTTCATTTTCAAGTCCCCACTGATAAAATGAGTGTCTCGAAAGGTGACATCATGTTTTTCTGCTCAGAACTGTGCATGCAACCAAAAAAAGTCAACAAGCATTTTTCCTGAAAGGAAGGGGCCATGGTGTGGAGGAAACAGCAAAGCTCTTAGGATCGGAGAAATGACGTCAACCCCACCTTCACTTCCTGGTGTTTTCTGTGGCCTTGGACAAGTCACCCGCCTTCTGTGAATTGGTTTCTACATCAGTAAAGCAAGGTTCTAATACTGAACTCGTGGGGGGATTGCACAAATTAAATGAAATATTTATGCTGACCGATAGTAGGTCCTCAATAAACGAGACGTTCCCAGGGGTTCTGGTAAGTCAGCTAGACTTTCCTTAAGCTTTTGGTGCCCACATGCTAATAAATGTGGACGTTGGCTACTCCGATATCTACTCATGAAGCGACCCTGTGTTGGGGAACGTCATCAAAAACGTGTGACCACCGGCTGACCCATGAGCTAGACCTAGGCTCTCAGAGCCTCCTCGCCCTCTCCTCTGTCCTAGGAATGTGGGTCCCGCTTGTCCTTCCTGCTTCCAGAGCCTGCTCCAAGGACATGGCCTTGAGATGGTGATGTGGTGTTGAGAACACCCAGTTGGGGCCTCGTTATAAACTTCGAAGATTTGGAGGTGGGTGCAGAGATCCGTTCATTTTGCTGCCACCCACGACAAGTGTCGCATGCACATTTCCTTTGCTATTATTAAAACCCGTCACCTACCAACCTGGAGAGGACTGCCTCTTTCTTCAGTCTCTCCCTGCCCTCTGAGTCCAGGAGCCAGTTTCCGATTACGCTCGGGATGTCCCCAAGAGCGGTGCAAACCAATACCCTGAACCCTTCCTTCCTGCTTCTTCTCTGAACCTTTTGTACTCCAGGCTCTGCTCGACTCCTGATTCTTGGATTGTGTCTCAGTTGTGAGTCGTAGTTTTTGGTCTGTGGTTGCTACCGGATACTTCCAGTTTGACTCTTGGCCCTGATAAATGAAGTGAGGGCCCGCCCTCTCTGGCTTCATTAGCTTCAAACTGCCGTGGTTGAGTTTCCTCTCAGGTCTGACTCCCCAGACTCCCCCAGAGAGCCAACTGGAGTCAGCCCCTTAGTTTAACTCCTTGGTTCCTTTGTATTGGTTCCCTGTTGCTGCTGTAACAAATTAACACAAACTTCGTGACTTAAGACAACACGTATTTATTCTCCCAGTTCCGGAGGTCAAAAGTCTAAAATGGGTTTCACTGGACCAAAAACCAAGGGGTCTCCCAGGGCACATTCTCCCTGGAGGCTTTAGGGAAGAATCCATTTCCTTACCTCTTCCAGCTTCTAGAAGTCACCAGCTTTCCTTGGCTCACAGCCCCTTCCTGCATCTTTAAAGGCAGCAGCAAAACATCTTTAGATCTTTCTCTCAAAGCCTGACCCTCCTGCCTCCCTCTTTATAAGGACGATTGCAATCATATTGGACTCACTTGAAAACTCCAGGACAGTCTTCCCACCTCAAAATCCTTAACTTAATCACGTATGTCATGTGCGCTTTGCCACGCGAAATCACATGTTGGCAGGCTCCGGGGATTAGGATGTGAAAGTCTTTAAGTGGCATTATTCAGCCTGCTTTTAAGGCATGGAGGGGGAGCCAGGAGAATTGAGATAATAGTTCCTTTCTTCCTTTAATGAAAATCCTGGTTCTTGACTTATTGCAAAGTCATCAGGTACCTGATAAGCCAAAAAAATGGTTAAAAAGAAGACAAATTAGGGCTTTTTTTTTTTTTGCTTAGTCTGCCCAGAAGAAGAAAATTTTCTTTTTTTTTTTTTTAATGTTTATTTATTTTTGAGAGAGAGAGAAAGACAGAGCATGAGCGGGAAAGGGGCAGAGAGAGAGGGAGACACAGAATCCGAAGCAGGCTCTGGGCTCTGAGCTGTCAGCACAAAGCCCGATGAGGGGCTTGAACTCACGAACTGCGAGATCATGACCTGAGCATGCCCTGAGCCGAAGTCAGATGCTCAACCGACTGAGTCACCCAGGCGCCCCTAAGGTCTGATAATTTCTAATTTGCTCAAAGGCACAGCATGACTTAGCAGTAACCCTAGCAGAGGAAGTAGCCAAGAGCGGATTCCCCAAAATAAGAGTAAATATACTAAGGAAAAATGGCCCACAGTCCAATGCCACAAGTAAGGTTCAAACTGTATTCTTCAAACTGCATATTTTGTTTAAACAGTGTAATCCTATAGTGGAGTTTTGCAAACTCTCCGAAGGGATCCGTGTATTTGAAAACTGCTGTATTCACAGCTCTTGGCATAGTCTTTGGCCTATAGTATGTGTTCGTTAAACATTAATTTATTACATGGGTGAACTCTTGAGTCATGCTCGCCATCAGGAGTCAGGATTTCTGTATACTAATAGAGTATATTCTCTATAGTAATAGAGAAGAAAAGATCAGAGGCCCTTAGAAAGTTAGGTCTCTCTGGCCTGGTATTAACAGCTGTTTCCATTCAGAGCAGTTTCATTCCACACTCTTTCTTTCTTTTTCTTTTTCTTTTCTTTTTTTTCTTCTTGGGGAATTTATTCTGTTCCAGATGTGGTGCTTGCTTCTGAGAACACCAGTTTGTTTAAGACCTGACCCATGACTGCACAGAGTTCGGAGTCCGCTGAGTGAGACGACTCCCAGACAGACAGCTGGGATGACAGGTCTTGAAAACAAATAATACACGCGTGCACGGGGACACCAGGAAGAGCAGATCAGGACCCCGCCTTATCTGCTTCCAGGAGGAGGCACGGCTGTAGTCAGTCTTCACAGGTGGTGTGGGTGAGTCAGTGACCAAGGGCAAGGACCTTCCAGAAAGAGCAAAGGCACAGAGGCGCAGTGTGGACGATCGCAATTGTTCAACACCACCAGGGATTACGGTGCAAAGCAGGAAGGGGATTTGGAAACTGGCCGCAAACATGGGAAAGATTTTTTTCTGTTCATCAGTTGCTTTTCCCCGGTAGTAGAAATAACCAGCCAGGAATGGAGATAGAAAGTTTTTAAGGTTTTCTAGCCACAAAAACTGCAAAATTTTTAAGAATCACTCGAACGAGAAACGTGTGGCTCAAAGGAAGAAAACAATAACATTTTATTAAGGACATAAAACACAACCTGGCTAGGTAGAACTATGGACTACATTGTTGGGTGGGAGCACTTAACATCGTAAAAGTGTTGATCCTCTCGGAATTCACAAACACATTCAGTGAAAATGCAACTCAAAAAAAGAAAGCCAGAGGGGCAAACTGGAAATAACCTAAGAGTTCATCAATGGGAGACTGACCGAACAGATTGCAAGACATCTTTATATTTAAAAACTGAGCAACACTTTAAAAGAATGAGTGGTATCTGTACCGTTTGACTTGGACGCTTTTTATTTTTTTCTTTAATATTTATTTAAAAAAATTGCATGTGTGTACGTGTGTGAATACACATAAGCATGTATTTGTCTATGTGTGTATACGCATGTCCAGACGTATATGTCTACGTGTACAGGTATACACACACGTATATGTTGAGAGAGAGCTAGAGAGTCAGAAACAGCGAAATATCTAAGATAAGTGGCTCTGTGGGGAGAAATAAGTCTGACCTTCTCACTTAGGTTTTTTTTTATCTTGTTTAAAGTTTTGTACAAAGAGCGTTTATTTATTCCGGAATCAGAAAAAGAAAAAGCCCATTTTGATTTTAGAGAAACCTGTAGCACCCAGATCACACACTCCACGTCAGGGACTGATAGGAAATTTGGGTCAGAAGTCAGCAAGACTGGGTCACAGCGGCCTTTATGTAACACTCAGGAGCGTGAACTTCACCTTGCAGCCCCTGTGGGAGACAGCTAAGCACAGCAGTGTACTGAGGCCACAGGGAAAACACGGAACTTTTTTCTGAAGTGCCAGTTTTATGCAATACTTTGGGGAACATGTTTTTATTTGTTTTAAACAAATTGAGTCACGTGTAAAACTTGCGTGAATTCTGAAAGGAAAACTATGGACTTGGGGCACCTGGGTGGCTCAGTCGGTTCAGCGTCTGACTTCGGCTCAGGTCGTGATCTCTCTGTCTGTGGGTCCGAGCCCCGCATCGGGCTCTGGGCTGACAGCTCGGAGCCTGGAGCCTGCTTCAGATTCTGTGACTCCCTCCCTCTCTGCCCCTCCCCTGCTCATGCTCTGTCTCTCTCTTGCTCTCTCAAAAAGAAATAAATGTTAAAAAAAGAAAGAAAGGAAGGAAGAGAAAGAAAGAAAGAAAGAAAGAAAGAAAGAAAGAAAGAAAGAAAGAAAAAGAGAAAGAAAGAAAGAAAGAAAGAAAGAGAAAGAAAGAAAGAAAAAGAAAGAAAGAAAGAAAGAAAGAAAGAAAGAAAGAAAGAAAGAAAGAGAAAAGAAAGAAAAAGAAAGAAAGAAAAAATATAGACTTGAAGAAAGAATTCCTCCAGGCTTTCTTGTGTTACACACCCAGATTCACTCTGTGGTTAGCTATCTTCTAGTGGAAAAAATTAAAAGTGGGAAGCAAAACGTTTTAAGCAAGCGTGGGGTGTGATCAGGTTTATACTTCTAGGAAGTTTAGCCTGGTGGTTATGCCTGATGGATGAGAGTGAGTACGTCCCTAACTGAAAAGTACTACTAGGTAAGAAGCTCAAGGTGGGAGTCACAGAATTAAACCGACTTCGCTTTCCAAGAGGGACACAGAGGGTGGCAGAGAAGGGCTGAACCACAGGAGGAGCTTCCCGAATCATTCCACATGACTTCTCTAAGTGAACGTCCTAGAACTTGAAATCTGGCTGCAGTGGGGCACCTGGGTGGCTCAGTCACTTGTGCATCTGACTCCGGCTCGGGTCGTGATCTCGGGGTTCCTGAGTTGGAGCCCCACATCGGGCTCACTGCTGTCAGCGTAGAACCCGCTTCGGATCCTCTCTCCACCTCTCTCCCTGCCCCTCCCCGACTTGTGCTCTCCGTCAAAGATATATAAAACATTAAAAAAAAAAAAAATCTGGCTGCAAAATGACACTGCGGTCGAAAGAAGATAAATAGGCCTCCAGATCAAGGTCCCCAAGGATTCGAGCGGGCACTAGCATTCACCTCTCGTTCACAAAGAAGATTTCCCAAGGGGTTCTCCAAGTGAATAAACACGGATTATCTCTATGAGGCCACTGGCCTTCAGACGGGGCCTTCAGCTTGGAGGTGTTGTGCGCCCTATGCAAAAGGCAACGATTGAGTTTATCTCCCGACCCCGCAGTGAAAAGGAGGCTGTGGACCTCTTGCTCACCTTCTCCCTGGGCCTGCAGCGTAATCACAGCCTTCAAGGCCTCAGGTCCTAAACGGCAAGAAGAGGCAAAGAGAGACCAAGCCTCGCGCACCAACAGCAGCTTTTGCTAGAATTTTAAGAGAAAGAGAGACCCTTAAAAGCTACCATGGAAAGCTCGCGTATTGTCTATGGAGGGAGCAACTTCTTATGCAAACAGCAGATAGGACAATGGAGAAACACAACAATAAAGTCGAGTGCAGCAAAGGACTCGCATAAATCACTTCTGTTTGTCCTTCTCCGACTCGCGGTGTACTTGTGATTTGAGAAACCAGTGTCCTTGATTCCAAAAACTTCTCACCTAGTACCTTCAAACACTTCTGCTCTGATCAACCGACCTATTACGGGTATACAGAAACTCTCGTCTATCCTTGACCTTGAACTGCATTTTCCTATACTGTACACGTTCCTGTTCGTCTTTCTGGTCTGTTCTGCATTCTGAGCTAACTCCTCAAAATGTTCTTCCACTGCCCTAAGGCGGCACGGCCGAAATTTCACGGGCACATGCGTTACCTTGATGAGGAATTTGTGAAAATTGACGAAATGTTTGCAAGTGTCGAGTCTCTCAGGGGGTCTGGGGTGGGCCTGAGGTTTTGCATTTCTGTGAAGCTTCCAGAATGATGCTGACCCTGGTGCTATCGGCCTGTTGCTCCTTTGTGTGGAGCTGCTCTTATGCGCTCTCCCACTAAATTTGCCTGTAATTCATTCCAGGGACAACAGGTAGTCTAGGATTTATTTCAGCAATAAGTCTTCTTCTTTCGAGGCCTGTATTTTTTCTAGTATTTCTCAAGTTTTGAAGCAGTGGATTTTTATTACACTTTGACCTATTTCGGTTTCATAATTTCCTCGTGTTTTTAAGCAGAAGTTAATGTTGCGTTTGTTTCCTAAACATAGTTATCTTCATCTGGCTTTAAAATTATTTGCATCTAGAGGCGCCTGGGTGGCTCAGTCAGTTGAGCGTCCGACTTCGGCTCACGATCTCACGGTCCGTGAGTTCAGGCCCTGTGTTGGGCTGTGTGCTGACAGCTCGGAGCCTGGAGCCTGCTTCGGATTCTGTGTCTCCCTGTCTCTCTGCCCCTGTCTCGCTCATGCTCTCTGTCTCTCAAAAAATGAATAAATGTTAAAAAAATTTTTAAATTATTTGCATCTAGAGGAATGTCACATGCCATTTGTTGAGTCTGATCACCGTCTTTTAGCTTTATGTAACTTCATGAATTTTGACATTTTGGTGTGCAAACTCAATTTCATTGTTTTCACTTGTCTGTCTCTGACTCTCTCTCCTCTTCCTTGTGTGTTTTCCTCAGGTCTTACCTTACACTGTCTGGGACTTTTTCTGTGTGGCCTTCACCTGCGTTTTAAGGGTCGCATTCTAGAACCATGCCACGTCTTACCCTAGCATCCCAGGCCTCCTGCCCTGTGATCGTATTCTGGCCATCGTAAATCTGGTCTCTGATCCTGTAGGCAGCTTGGCTGACATACTAGCCATCAACCACAGCCTGTATTCGCCTGCCTACCTCCCCAGGACTCCATCTTGCCGAGCCCCGGACGTATCAGGCCACAGCTCGGTCCACAGCCCGCGTCACACTGTGATAGACCCTGAGATGCCTCCGCGATCCCGGTCTCCTCGTGTCCACGTCTGTGCTCATGTCCTTCAGTACGGATGTGACCTGTGATTTGCTTCTAACCAGTGGAGTATGGCAAAGGTGATGGGATGTCACCTCACAATCGTATCGCAGTAAGCCTCTGTCTTATTAACAGGTTTGCATTCTCTGTCTCTCCCTCGCTGGCTCCGAGGGAGCGCGGGGCTGTATGAGGGAAACCCCCATCTGGGAAGAAACTGCAGGCAGCCTCTGCCAGGGAATGTAAACTTTCCCTTCTGCAGCTGTAAGGAACTGGATTTTGCTAATAATCTGCGCTGGAAGTGGCTACTTCCCCAGTCATGCTTTTGATGAGACCTCAGATTCGGTCGGCTTCTAGACTGCCGTCAGGTGAGACCCGGAAGCAGAGAACCCACCTAGGCCATGCCTCAGCTTCTGATTCACAGATGCCGGGTAAAAATAAATATGCTTTGCTTTAAGCCCATAGGGCAGTTTTGAAAAGCGCTAACGTTTGGATCATCGGAGCCTCGGAAGTACAGGAGAAATAGCACGGAGCGGAAAACAAAATATTTGAACCAATATTGGCTGAAAACATCTCAAATACAGGAAAGGCATGAATGTACAGGTGCAAGGTCATCGGAAAACTCCCAACAGGATAAAACCGAAAAAAGAAATCCATGCCCAGACACAGGCTGGTCTGGAAGATCTCTTGCAGAAAGAGAACAAAAATAAACAAGCAAGCAAAAGAAACAGATAAGCCATCACAACACAAAGCCATTGGGATAGAGAGAGGTGTAGACCAGACCGGGGGAGTGACAATGAGAGTTGATGTTTAGAGGAGTGTGTGTGTGAGAGACAGAGACAGAGACAGAGACAGAGAGACAGAGCCCTAGCCCAGAAGGAAGAACCACACAGCCTGTCTCCTCCTTAGGATCCCTTCATCTCGTAGCCTAGAAGGCACAGAGTCCCTACTGAGCCTGGCCTCTGGTGATGCGGGTCAAAGGTCAAGGGGACTTGTGGCTTTTAAAAACTTTTTATTTTGAAATAATTTCAAACTTAGAGAAAGATTGCAAGATAAAATACAAAGAATCCTCCTATACCCTTTACCTAGATTCACCAATTATTAATATCAGGCCACATTTGCTTTGTCTCCATCCAATACATCTAGTTAGAGATCTGTGTCTCTCTCTCTATATATAATTGCATGGCGATGAGTTCTTAAAGGGTACAGGCTAGGTGTCTTGTAGATGGGTTGAACTTTTAAACCTCACCGCCAAGTGCCCTTGGGGTCCAAAGATGTCTTGGCAACAGAGTTGAAAACAGGTGGAAGGTCATAGGAACCGGAGAAATGGATGAGCAAGCCAGGCGTATTCATTTTCCACCTTCCCCAGCACCTCGGCTCAGTGGTGGTTGTGAATTTTCCCCCCAGGTAAACATCCCGTAAAGGAAAGATGCAGAGAGAGGGGAGGAAGGAGGTATGAGTTCTGCCAGATGTGCCTCACTCTGTCGGTCTCAGATTTATTTGAGGCCAGTCTTCCTCATGGACTCCATGCTCTTGGTCCTGGGACTTCACTGTACTCACATATTATGGAATATTTTTAATGACTCTTGACCTTTTCACATGCAGTGTTTCTGTAACTTCTGGCCCCCTTCTTCCCATGGTGAACTTTCACTTCTCCTTCAGACTGTGGCTCAGAGGTTATCAACTCTGCAGAAGGATCCAGATCCTGCCAAAACCTGCATGCTTCGTCGTTTCTTCTCTTGGCTTCAACACTTTTTATTACCTTGTTATAGCGTGTTGGATATACTTTTTTTTTTTTACATATTTTAGCTTTCTGGAAACTTTTATAGGAAATAAATGATCTCTAATATAAGTGCTATCTCCCCAGGGTCCAGGCTACTGTCTGCCACAGACAAGCTGTTCAATAAATGTTTATTGTGTGAAGAAATAAATGCACTAAAAGTGACTGGATACAATTGTCATTGTTAGCCATTTAAAAATCATCCATAAGAACGAGATTAAATTTACAGTTGGTTTTTAATATTGATCAAAGGAGTAGTTCTGCTTTCTTAAAGGCAAAACCATATGGACCTAAGACACCAAAAACGCAAGACTGCCATCTACTGATCAACATGTAAGCAAAGACACGCTGAGATGCAGTGGAAAATACGTGTCAGTTTCAATAATGCGCTCCTTACGTAGGTTACAGGAAATGGGAAGGAAAGATGGAAACAAAATTAAGAGATGTTGCTATGATATTTTCCTGGAAAATATTTTCTCCTCATAATTCATGCAAAATATGATAATTTTATTTTTTTGTAATCATAATTTTATTTTTTTTATGTTTATTCATTTTTGAAAGACAGAGACAGAGCACAAGCAGGGGTGGGGTGGAGAGTGGCGGGGGAGGGGGACACAGAATCTGAAGCGGGCTCCAGGCTCTGAGCTGTCAGCACAGAGCCCGACTCAGGGCCCGAACTCACGAACCATGAGATCATGACCTGAGCCGAAGTCGGATACTCAACCGACTGAGCCACCCAGGTGCCCCTCTGGCACCCATCTTTTTGTCCCATCTGTTTTTGTTCCCTTTCCTCATTTTTACTTTCTATTGGACAAGTTGAATATTTTTTATGATTCTGTTTTATTTCTTTTTGTGGCTTGTTAACCATAATTCTTTGTTTTGTTATTTTAGTGGTTGCTTTAGAGTGTAGAGTGTACATCATTAAATCACAAGTCGTCTTTTTTAAAAATATTTTTACTGTTTATTTATTTATTTGGAGAGAGAGAGGGAGAGAGAGAAAGAGAGAGAAAGAGCTCATGCGGGTAAGAGCAGGAGAGGGGCAGAGAGAGACAGAATCCCAAGCAGGCTCCGCACCATCAGCACAGTGCCCAACACGGGGCTTGAATTCATAAATTTCACGATCATGATCTGAGCTCAGATCAAGAGTTGGATGCTTAACCGACTGAGCCCCCCGGGGGGGCCCCAATCACAGTTTATCTTATAGAATAAGAGCGTTAAATAGTATATTTGCATTACCCTTGCCCTGTTAACCTGCCTTCCACATACACACACATGCACATATCGCACAGCACACACACACACACACACACAATCACACTGACACACACCATGTATCACACACCATCGTATGCCCCATAACACGTGTCACACACGCACGCGTACCACACATACGCGCATAGAGACGTATGGCACACAAGACAGACTCTGTCGGGGCGTTGTTGCTTTGGCCTTGCTGTTATTTGTGTTAGCGGCAGTTTGTTTCCGTTTTGGCATCCTCTGAGAGGACCCGCTTGGGAAGAGCTCTGCCTGGGTCCACAGTCACGTCCACGGCGGTGAAAGTCATGGGGATCTGCAAGGACCCGCCATGGGGCCAGGGGTTCAGGACCTCAGCCCTCAGCCCCGTCCGTGTGCCCGTTACTTCGGGGGCAGATACGTCCCGCGCTGGGCGCGGGGCCCGCCACCACCAGACGCGCCACCGGGGCCCGAAGAGCCACTGGGTGGCAAATGGGCGGGAGTGTCTGTGAAGGGCCCAGAGGACACAGAGAGACTCCCGTCCGGGAAGGGAAGAGAGGAGCCCGTTTCACGGTTTGGGACCCGCGGGGCCGCGGCTGGGCGAGCTCTGTGTCCCCGAGGGCGTCTCCTACTGCGGAGAAGGGCGGCATCGGAGTCCCGTCCAGGGGCGCGGAGGAGGAAAATGGGACACCGAGCGGGACGGAGACGCAGGGGGCGTGCTTGGCCGACGCCGTGACCCCGAGAGACGCCGCTGCTGTCGCCACCCCGCCCCGCCGCGCCCCTCGCCAGTTACAGAACCGTGCGCGGCCCCAAACCGGCACAAACGTCGGCCCCGAAGGCTGGTGAATCCTAAAGCCGGTGGTGGCAAACGTGGACCGACCTGAGTCAGTCTGGGAACGGACGCTCCGCGGGCTTCTCGAGCTGAGATGCTCCGGTGCTAAGGTCACGAAATAGTTGACGGGGTTATTAATCTGCCCCGCCTTTTTATGGCTGTGACAGAGGTATTCTGTGCTAAGATCCGGGCGATACTCCCCTCCTCCCGGGACCCCCGCGGCCCTCCTCTTCCTCCTCTCGGGACCCCTGCGGTCCTTCTCCTCCTGCTTCCGGGACCCCGCGGACATCCTTCCCCTCCTCCTCCCCCGGGGACCCCGCGCGGCACTCCTCCTCTTTCCCCTCCTCCTCTTCCTCCTCCTCGTCCTCCTCCTCTTCCTCTTCCTCCTCCTCCTCCTCCCGGGACTCCGTGGCCCTCCTCCTCCTCCACTTCCTCCCGAGACCCCGCGGCTCTCCTCCTCCTCCTTCCCCCTCCTCCTCCTCCTCTTCCTCCCAGGACCCCGCGGCCCTCCTCCTCCCCCCCCCCCTCCTCCTGGGACTCCGCCGCCCTCTTCCCCCTCTCCCTCCTCCTCCCGGGACTCGGCGGCCCGCTTCCTCCCGGACCTCGCGGGCGCCGCCCCAGACCTCCTTCCGGGACCTCCGGGCCCGCCTCCCACAGCAGTTTCGTTTCAGAGCCCGCGGTCGGCGAAACCGGGCGTCGGGAGGCGGCGGCGGCGGCGGCCCGGGCTGGGCGGGCGTCCGCGGCGGGGGAAGCAGGTGGGACAGGGCGTCGGCGCGGGGGCCGGGGATGCGCGCGCGCGTGTGAGTGTGAGCGAGCGTGCGAGTGAGCTTGGGGGGGGGGGCGCGTGCTGCCGACGCATCGCGCGAACCCTGCACACGGTCGGCACCGCTTTCCGGCTCCCGCCCGTGGTCTCCCGGGTCGGCGGGCGGTGGCGTCGGGGGAGGGGTGGGGGCGGGCCGGGGAGGGGAGCGCCTTCCCCCGTGCGGGCGGGCCCCGCGTGTGCCGCCGGAGAGCACCCCATCCCCACCCCTGCCGGGGCGCCGAGGTCCCCAGAGGAATTCCTCGGTGACTACGAGAGACGGTCCCGGCACCTTGAGCGGCACCCCCGTTTTCGGTTATGTTACTGTCAAAGGAAAGGCCGCTCTCGGGGCGTCCCCGCCGCTCTGCCCCCCGCAGACACGCGGAAGCGGGAAGTGGGGAACGGAGCGAGGTCCCCAGCCGCGCCGCGGTGGGCGCGGGGTCGCCCCCTCTGCTCCTGGTCACGCCTCCCCGTCCGGTGTCCCCCTACCCGCCCCCCCCTCCCGTCTGCTTCCCGCCTCCCCCTACACCCCCGCTTCTGCGGAGCCCCTTTGCTCCAGTCACCCCGAGACGCAGGCCCCGGCCTGGAGAAGACACAGCCCGCTCCCTAATTCTGCAGGAGCTCTGCCCCCCACGACAACCCCTCTCCCAGCTCCTTCTAGTTCTTTTCCCTCAGGCTGAGAGGACTCTGGAAAGGACACATGGGTTCTTCTCCTTGTCTTGTTTACTTTCATTATCGGTCCTGGTTGGGGCTCCCTGAGACTCTATTAACCCGCTGTCTTTTGTTCCTTGTGGGACTGAGTGCGGTGGGGTGGGGCGAGGGAGGGGGAGTGACAGCGGGGTAGGGTAGAGTCACGTTGGATGACCTCCATGGAATCCTTCATAGACCACCCAGTTACCTCGGTGTTCCTACCAGTCCCAAAGAAATAGTTCTGGGAATAGTGACTCTGGATGTTTCCTAGAGCAGGAAAGAGTATCAAGCTCCCTCCCTGACTTCTCTGTTGCTGCAGGAAACCTTCCTTGTCCTCTGTCAGTGTTTGCTGGAAGGAAACTTTCTGCAGTGACAGAGTGTTGCCTATGTGCTCCTGTGTAGCCACCAGTCACCGCAGCTGTTAAACGACTGAAATGTGGCTGGCCTGCTTGAGAAGCTGAATTTTTAAGTTTTATTTAATTTTCACGAATGTAAATGTAAGCGGCCACACGTGATAGTCACTCCTGTTTGGCACAACATAGCAACATTTGTTTGAAAAATTCTTAATGTTTATTTATTTTAAAAAGAAAATTTTTTAATGTTTATTTTTGAGAGAGAGAGAGAGACAGAGTGTATGCTGGGGAGGGGCAGAGAGAGAGGGAGACGCAGAATCGGAAGCAGGCTCCAGGCTCCAGGCTCCGAGCTGTCAGCACAGAGCCCGACGCGGGGCTCGAACCCATGAACCCTGAGATCATGACCTGGGCCGAAGTCGGACGCCCAACCAACTGAGCCACCCAGGCGCCCCTAACGTTTATTTACTTTTGAGAGACAGAGCGCAAGTGGGACAGAGGCAGAAGAGAGGGAGACGCAGAATCCCAAGCAGGCTCCGGGCCCTGAGCTGTCAGCACAGAGCCCACCACGAGGCTCAAACCCATGAACCGTGAGCTGAAGTCGGTTGCTTGACCCACCGAGCCACCCAGGTGCCCCCAACGCAGCTACATTTTACGTATCATCTAAATTCCAATCCGTTTCTTCTCTAGAGAAAGGAGACTCCAAGGCGCGTGGAGGCCAGCGCAGGGCACCGCGCCGAGGCTCGGGTGACGTGTACTTCCATCCCTGTGGATTTTCATCTCTGCCTCTCGATCCGGTATTGGAGCCTGTCAGGCAGAGCCATGGCCTCCCCCATAGTCACCAAGAAGATGAAGGAGGAGGTCACCTGCGCCATCTGCCTGCTCCTGATGGCGGAGCCCGTGAGCATCAGCTGCGGGCACAGCTACTGCAGACAGTGCATCAAAGACTTCCTGAAGAACCTACACCAGGAGGAGCCGTCCCTCAATGTGTTTTCCTGTCCCCACTGCCGGGCTCCGTTTCGGATGGCCAGCGTCCGGCCCAACAAGCACCTGGAAAATCTCATCGAAGCCATCAAGGAGATGGACCAGGAAATGTCGTGTGAGGAACACGGAGAGTTCCTCCACCTGTTCTGCGAAGACGAAGGCCAGCTCATCTGCTGGCGCTGTGAGCGGTCACCGCAGCACAAAGGGCATGACACAGCTGTCATCGAGGACGTATGCCAAGGCTACAAGGTAAGCGCGTGGACCGGAGGGGCTTTGGCGAGTACCGCTCCCATGCTGCCCCCGGGCCTGAGGTTACGAGGCCTGTAACCCGAGAAAATGACCCTGAACTACAGCTGTCATCACGTCATCAGGTCCTGTCTTTCGTGGTGTGAAAAATGGTTTATTATGGGTCCTCATTGAGTCAAGTCCTGACTGTCCATCTTGACCTCCAGCGGGAAGGCCACCCTCTTGTCCCTCTCCATTCTTGCTGTGAGGCGCTTGTCCGTGCTCCAGAACGCAACGCGCTCGAACCCAGCCCTGCGTGGTTTATTGCCTCACCCCATGTGTGTCATTTTAGCAACCACAGTGGGGGACACTGTGATACACTCTGCACACACAGGAAATAAAGATGCACCACCTTTCGGGTGTCCTACAGTCTAGTAGGGAAGACAGTCAGCAAGAGAGGCCTGGAGAAAAGAGAGGGCAGGGCGTTCCAGAGAGAGGGGACCGTATGTGCAGAGGCACAGCGGGGCGTGGGATGGAGGGAAAGGTGGGTGATGGGCTGGGAAAGGAGGGTCTGGGCCCGGAACCGCAGCTTCAGCTCAGAGTCTAAATCCCAGCCCAGAGCAGTACTGGTCACTGGGGGGGGGGGGGGGGGGGGGGGGCTTTTATTTGCAAATCGGAGGATCAGGCTGGCTTTGAAAAGGACGTCTGGCCACTGATAAAGTAAAAATAGCAAGGGATAAAATTCAGATTATTCCCATAAGGAGGGGGAAATGGGACAGTTTCAAGCAAGATTTGGGAAGGGGAGCTGAAGGATTTGGAAATGATTGTTCACGGAGGCTGAGGTGGACGGAGAGGTTTGGGGCGGCGCCTACGTTTCTCACTCCAAAGCAGTAGAGGGAGGCTGGCCTTTGCCACGGGGAGCGAAGGAGGGGCACAGACCTGGCACCTTATTCTCTCTCTGTCCTGCTTAGATTAGAGGAAGATTGTTGTCCCCAGTGTGGTGCTCATGGTTCCCTCTCCCATGAGGTGGAGGTGGGTTTGGAGTAAGATTCCCGGGTCCCCTGGGTAGAAAGGGCAATATCATCTTTTCCTGACAAGCTTCACAGAGCCCTTTCCTGAGAACACTCAAGAATTAATAAGTATACTTACTGGGTTTACAGAAGGCAGGGGCTGACCCTTGTAGTATTAGCCACAGCTAGCAATTTGGGTCAGCTTAAAATTGTTTTCCATGAAAACGTGAGAAACTATTTTGAAAAATAACCCAAAAGCTTGATATCGATACTAAATCATTTCAGACTGGCTTCGTGGATTATCACTCTTCAAAACATACCAGCACTACCCTCCTCCATTAGCTGTCTCCATGAACTTGAGCTGGCATCCTGGTCTTTCCTTCCCGACTTAGCACAGCACACACAAAGTTGCCTGTGCGTCAGACATTCTGGCATTGGTTGTGTTTGGTTCAGCACATTCTTTTATAAAATCTACCTTGAAAAATTTTTTTAATGTTTATTTATTTTTGAGAGAGACAGAGACAGAATGCGAGTGGGGCAGGGGCAGAGAGAGAGGGAGACACAGAATCCGAAGCGGGCTCCAGGCTCTGAGACGTCAGCACAGAGCCCGACGCGGGGCTCGAACTCACGAACCGTGAGATCAGGACCTGAGCGGAAGTCGGGCGCCCAACCGACTGAGCCACCCAGGCGCCCCAATATCCAGTGTTATTCTAATAGTCTGGGAGGCCTGGGGTTCCTCTTACGTGCCTAAAGAAGAGTTGTCACATTGAATAGACTTTATTCACCCCATTTTCCCTTCAGGAAAGGCTCCAGAATGCCCAGACGAACTTGAAGCAGCTGGAAGAGGAGTGTACGAAACAGAAGGTGCTCGCAAGAAAGCAAATAAGCGAATGGAATGTAAGAATTTGGGTTCATTGATCTCAAGCTATTTTCTACCCTAGAGCAAAGGCGCGGCGGGTGATGGGTAAAACAGGATGATCATTTATTTTCCCTAAACCAGACCAAATAAAACCCGATAAAACCCAGAGAAGGAACCGTTACATGCTTCGATGCCCGTGGTGGTCTACGTCTGTGAGCATTTATCTCCAATCCCTTCAACTTTCCAATAGTCATTGGCTGGAATGCCCGTGTAGGTGAGAGCCCTCCTTGCCTACGTTTCAGATTTGAAACACCTTACGGTACCTTCCTGGTTTGAAGGCCTCAACTTGATTACGCTGAAACGTTGACCACAGAGCAGAGTGTGTTCGCTCATAGGTTCGGAGGCCAGTCTTTGTGAACACCGAGAAAACAGTCACTCCGGATTGACCTCCTTGGCTGACTAGCTGCCCGTGATCAGAGATGCATTCCTGTATGGAAATATTTATGTAATCCATCAACACACGGCCGAACCCCTCAGGCTGGCCGACCGCTTTGCCTCTCTCGGGGGTCTCTTCCGATCTCTGCCCTGTTCCTTTGGGTGCGGATGCTAAACCCGCAGAGGACGCTCTCCCTTCCCTCATTTCTGGGATCTTGGGCCGCGGGGAGGATCTTGATTATAACTAATACGTACAGTGGGGCACCGGGGCGGGGCAGTCGGTTAAGCGTCGGTCTCGTGATTTCAGCTCAGCTCACGGTTTCACGGTCGTGAGATCGAGCCCTGCGTCGGGCTCCGCACTGGTGCATGGAGTCTGCTTGAGATTCTCTCTCTCCCTCTCCCTCTGCCCCTCCCCTGCTTGTGCCTTCTGTCTCAAGAAGAAAAAAAAACAAAAAACACTAATATATACGGAAAACCCACCCAGGACACTTTTAGCACGACATGTCAGTCATCCAAACACTGCTTGAATTGGGAAAGCACTGGTGGAAAGTGCAGTTCTGTATCTCCCAAAATGAAAGCCTGGTCCCACAAGATGTGTCGTCTGGCTTCTGTCAGTCTACACATAACTATGATAAAATCCTTCCACCCCGACCTCCCCCTGCTGGTAGCACTGACCTTCCCTGCTGGCCTGTTGTCTTAGAGTCACGTCTCCAGATGTTCATGGCGAGCTTTTGCTTCGGGCCATTCCCTCAGGCCCAGAAATACCTCTTTATATCCCAAATAAAAACTGGGGTTTCCCCCCCCCCTCTGTAAACCTTTAAAGCGTTTGGCTTCAGCCCTGGTTCCATGATCAAATTATCTGGCGCTCCCGCCCCTCCTTCCTCCTGCATTTGGCCGAAGAAGGGAATCGATCGGGTGACTGTGTAGAATTGTGACAACTCTCCCACATCTGAGAACAGCCTACAGAGGAAATTTGTGACAGTCATCCAGCTCCAGTGACTCCTGGGAAAAGGATGTCACAGTAGCTGTGAAAACTTTTCTTCCGCGTGTATGTTAAAGTATACGTAACACAGAATTTACTGTTTCAATCCTTCGCGAGTGTACAATTCCGTGGCACTAAGTATTTTCTCGTTATTGTGCAACCATCACCGCCACCTATCGGCGGGAACCACTGGTGGGAACCCCTCTCCGGAACCTTTTCATCAGCCCAAACTGAAACTGTGCCCACTACACGCTCAACTCCCCGTTCCTTTCTCCTCTCAGCTCTTGGTAACCACTCTCCCACTTTCTGTCTCTATGAATTTGACGAGTCTACGTACCTCATGTAAGCGGAATCCTACATTTGTCCTTTTGTGTCTGGCTTATGTCACTTAGCATCACGCCTTTAAGGTTCACCCGTGTTGTAGCGTGTGTCCGAATTTCGTTCCTCGTCGCGGCTCGGTAGCATGCCGTTGCCTATCCGCCACGTTTCATCGCTTCACCCGCTGACGGGCATTCGGCCTGTTTCTGCCTTCTGAGCTTACTTTCTTGACTCTAGGAGAAGATAGAGAGTCAGAAACAAAAAATCCAGTCTGACTTCCAGAATCTTCAGAGCTTTTTGCATGAAGAGGAGAAGTCTTACCTGTGGAGACTGGAGAGAGAGAACAAGCAGACTCTACAGAGACTGATGGATAACGAGGCCACTCTGAAACAGAAGAGCCAGGAGCTCAAGAGTCACATCCTGGAACTGGAGAAGAGATGTCAGAGCTCAGCCCAGAAGTTGCTGCAGGTGGGGCCATGCGCTTGTGGGGAGGCACCCTCGACCTGTTAAGAGAAGAAGGGCGGGGCCCCTGGGTGGCTCAGTCGGTTGAGCGTCCGACTTCGGCTCAGGTCATGATCTCACGGTTCGTGGGTTCGAGCCCCGCGTCGGGCTCTGGGCTGACCGCTCGGGGCCTGGAGCCTCCTTCGGATTCTGTGTCTCCTTCTCTGTCTGCCCCTCCCCCGCTCACGCCTTGTCTCACTCTGTTTCTCAAAAGTAAATAAATGTAAAAAAAAAAAAAAGAGACGAAGGGTGAGGGAGCGTGGGAAGATTGGCAAGTTGCCTGTCTCGCTCAAAAGTGGCACGTTGATGAGGGGAATTTAAAGGAACGTTTAGATACACCTCGGTATCTACAGGGTGGCCTTCACTAGTCTATAGGGTACCTTTATGCGAATCAGAAAACTAGACCCCCACTGGGTGGACGTGGTGGGGTCCTTGGCCGAACAGGATCATGGGGTAACTTTTGCCGCCATCGGCCTCTGTCCCATGTGCACGGAACCCTGACTGTCAAACTGCCTCCTGAAATGCTCCGCCGGGAGACTGGCGGATGTTCAGGTGGGGCAGCCAGCGTGAGTGACAGTTTTCCCTGATTTGTTCATAGAGCCCCCCACGGCCCTTATGGGGCCTTCTTTCAGCTGAACGAAAGACCCAGCCCAGTAAGGTCAACTATGCCAGGAACTGTTCGTTCTAGTTTCCGCTAATGGAACTAGAGGTTCTCCCGCTGTAAGTGGGAGACTGTACGTGACCTGCCGTATCACTGTGTGATAACTGTCCCCACCATCTTCGTGGCCCATTTGCAGGGGGCTGTGCGTGGATTCGCCACGAAGGACCCTTTGTGGCAGCTGGTCTTTAATATGGGCTCGCTCTGAAAGAAACGAGGTGAAGGCAAGAAGGAAGTCTTGCCAGCGGGCGCGTGGGCAAAGCTTCTGGCCTCTTGCGTCAGCATCCCACAGGCTGTGACTGCAGACCCCGCAGCTTCCCACAGATCCCAGCAAGGCAGAGAACAGACTCAGAGGCTGGCGAGCGTCCTGTCGTGCCGAACGTCGCAGGAGGCTGGGGTGGGGATGACTCTATCTAGTGTCCGTCAGTATCTGAGGCCGGGGTCACTCTCTGTGCTTCTTTGGAAGGAGCATTTCCGGAGAGCAGCCCGTGCGCCAATCCTCACGAAATACTCAGGTTCTCACACTCCCTTTTTGTCTTTGTTTCTCTGTAGGACGTGAAAGAGACTTTGCGCAGGTAAGTCCTATATGAATGCGGGAGGGGAGGGCCTGGGTAGACCGAGTTGAATGGAATGTATCACTGAAGAGACCCTTGGCCTCTCCTTGTTCTAGGAGTTCGGCTGTGAAGCTGGAAACACCAGAGGCCCATTCTTTGGAAGTTCATACTGTGTGCAGTGTTTCTGAGCTTTATTTTGATATGAAGAAGATGTTAAGGCGCTATCAAGGTATGTGAAGAATCCCGAAATGCTATGGGTGGGAGGGACCTTATGTGGTAATCACATTCGCCACCTGTCCCCGGGCAGGCTCATAGCCAGAGAGGTCATTTAGTGACGTTTAGTGGTACTTCAGCGGAGACATAGCATATTGGTTATCTGTGCAGACCCTTCAGATTCCTGCTCTCCCGTGTATTAGCTGAGTCGTCCCAGGCAAACAACTTCCTCGGTTTCCCCAGCTGAAAACTGAGGATGGGAAGAATTTCCACTTCCTTGGGTTGTTCGTGAACCGTAAATGTGTCCACGTGTGTAAAGTGCTTAGCACAGTGCCTGGGACATAGTGTGTGTGGTTAATATTTTACTCAACCCTCAGGACGACGTAAGAAAGATAAGTAAGTGTTACGGACTTTGGCCCAAATGACTTTAGGACCGTGGCCCGGATAACACAGACGGGAAATGCTACAACCATGATGGAAACCAAATTTTACCAAATCCAAAGCCAGAGCTTCTTGCTCTGTTGTTTCTCTCCCTCAGTGCTTTCTGTGTTTCCACTACTCTTATTTATAATCACAAAATTTAAAAAGCTCTGAAAACTGAAAGTGTTCTAAAACTTGTTTGGCCACAAAATCGGAGCTAACCTGAAATGATTTGGCGGCTGTATAATCTCTACCGGCAAACGAATATAGCAGCTTAAAACACCACACACGTATTAATCTCACAGTTTTCGTCGGTCACAAAGCGGGGCACAGCTTAGTTGGTCTTTCGGTTAGGATCTCACAAGGCTGCAAATTAAGGTGTTGGCCAGGCTGGGTTCTCATGGAGACTAGCTAGACTGGGGAAGAATCCCCATCTAAGCTCACTCAGGTTGTTGGCAGCATTCACTGTTTTACGATCGTAGGGCTTAGGGCCCTGGCTTTTTGGGAGCTGTTGGCTAGAGACTGCCCTCGGCTTCTAGAAGGCACCCCTCAACCTCTTGCACATGGGCCTCTTAACATGGCCGGTTTTATTAGTAGCATAGAGTTTATCATTAATTCTCTCAATTTTTAAATTTCTGTATTCATTCCAATTTTGCCTTCTCTCTTATCTTCTCTTTTGATAAGTCTTTTTAGAGGTATGCTTGTTGTATTAGTCTTTTCATGAAAGCCACTTTTGGCTTTTCCTTCTCCATTGCATTATTTTCATTTCATTGGTTTATTGTTTATTTGCCTTTTTTTGTTTAATATTTTTTTTAACGTTTATTTATTTTTGAGACAGAGAGAGACAAAGCATGAACGGGGGAGGGGCAGAGAGAGAGGGAGACACAGAATCCGAAGCAGGCTCCAGGCTCTGAGCCATCAGCCCAGAGCCCGACGCGGGGCTCGAACCCACGGACCGCGAGATCGTGACCTGAGCTGAAGTTGGACGCTTAACCGACTGAGCCACCCAGGCGCCCCTGTTTATTTGCCTTTTTAAAAAAGAAATTCTCTTTGGGTTTCTCTGTTCTTTTTCTAATTTAAGTTGGATAGTTAGCTTCTTAATTTCCAGCTTTTTTCTTTTTCTAAAACAAACACTTAAAGGCTATAAAATTTTCCTGAAAATTCCACCTTAACCCCACTGTATAATTTTTTGTATGTAGCATTCTATTATTGTTCAAGTCCAAATATCATCATATTATGATTTAGCAACATTTACATTTCCTATTTAGAATATTTTTTTAACTTAAAATTAAAAAAAAATTTTTAACATTTTAAATTTATTTTTGCGAGACAGAGAGACAGGGCGTGAGCAGGGGAGGGGCAGAGAGAGAGGGAGACACAGAATCCAAAGGAGGCTCCAGGCTCTGAGCGGTCAGCACAGAGCCAGAGGCGGGGCTCAAACCCACAGACCACGAAATCATGACCTGAGCCGAAGTCAGACACTTAATCGGCTGAGCCACCCAGGTGCCCCAAGAATATTTTTTTTAATGTTTATTGATTTTGAGAGTGAGAGAGAGCATGGGGAAGGGGCAGAGAGAGGGGGAAAGAGGGGAGAATTGCAAGCAGGCTTCACGCTGTCAGCACAGAGCACGACCCGGTGCTCGAACTCAAGAACGGTGAGATCGTGACCTGAGCTGAGATCAAGAGTAGGATGCTTCACCGACTGAGCCACCCAGGCGCCCCTAGAATATTTTTTATTATCTTTATGTTATTGGTTTCTAACCGGATTGTACTGAGGTCAGAGAATATGGTCTGTGCAATATAGATTCACTGGAATGTGTTCAGACTTACTTTCTGACTAGTCTTTACTCTGTACATCTTCTATCTATACCTGAGAAAAGTGCATAGTCTCCGTTTATTAATTGCCGAGCCTTACATATATTTATTAGGCTGGGCTTGTTGGGTTGTTCAGATCTTCCCTTTTTTTTGCCTGCCTGATCTATCAGTTATAGGAAACAGAGTGGTAAAATACCGCGTGATGATTGTAGACTTGTCTGTTTCTCCTTGCAATTCTGTAATTTTTGCTGTCCTGGTTAGTTCTGGTCCTTGACTTCTCCGAGTGACTAAGACGGTGATGATGCAGATGATAGTGTTCCCATTACTACCACTTACTGGCCACTTGCCCATATTCCAGGAACTCTACCGAGCATTAAGTGTACCTAAACTCATTCGGTTCCCCCACAATTCTTTGTGACAGAGATGACAATTTCTAGTTCATATGTAACAAAATTGAGTCCCGGAGAATCACTTGCCTAAGCTCTCGCCACTAGTAAGAGAGGTGCTTGGGTTCCAGCATAGGCTGCTTGAACTTAAATTAAACTGTGCTCTCACAACAAAAAATGTGCCTTTCTTTCTTTCTCTCTTTTTCTTTCTCTCTCCTTCCTTCCTCCCTTCCTTCCTTCCTTCCTCCCATTTTTCTTCCTTCCTCTCTTCCTCTCTCCCTCCCTCCCTTCCTCCCTTCATCCCCTCCTGCCTCCCTTCCTCCCTCCCTCCCTTCCTCCCTCCCTTCCTCCCTCCCTTCCTCCCTCCCTTCCTTCTTTATTGACCTACTTACTTAGTTACCTTTTTTTTTTTCCAGTCAACGTGACTCTGGATCCAGACACAGCCCATCATGAGCTAATTCTGTCTGAAGATCGGAGACAAGTGACTCGTGGATGCTTCCAGGAGAATCTAGGCAATTCCTCTAGGAGATTCACCGTCTTACCCAGTATCCTGGGCTGTGAAGGCTTCACCTCAGGAAGACAGTACTTTGAAGTAGATGTAGGAGAAGGAACTGGCTGGGATTTAGGAGTTTGTTTGGAAAATGTGCATAGGGACATTGGCGTGATACAGTGCCCTCAGTCTGGATTCTGGGCCATCAGACTATGTGTAAAGAAAGGCTACGTAGCGCTCACCTCTCCCCTAACCTCCCTTTATCTGAGGGAGCAGCCCCTGGTTGTGGGGGTTTTTCTGGACTGCGATGTCGGGGTTGTATCCTTTTACAACATGACCACTGGCTCCCACATCTTTACCTTCCCGAGGGCCTCCTTCTCTGATACTCTCCGGCCCTACTTCCGGGTTTATCAACATTCTCCTTTGTTCCTGCCTCCCCCAGACAAGTAAGGAAAGTAGCAAAACCTTCTGGTTTAGCTAACGTAGAAAATATCATGGAAATCCCTTGAGGGCAGAAATTTGGTCTGTTCTTTCCGCTGCTGTTGCACTTAGAACTCTGCCGCACTTGTGGCTACTTAATAAACCTGCTTTGAATGAATGGATGGAAACTGCAGAAATCCACAGATGGTCAGCCTGAGCTCGAGGAAAGCAAGAGAATAGCAATGAGCATGCATCGTCTTCTGCAGCCCCTCCGTGGGTTCAGAGCCTGGATTTACAGGAGTCTCTGGGTGACCCACAGGGAGACCCAGGGCTCAGGGGGTCTGCGTTCTCCCGGTTTGTCGGATGCCGTACGAACTCATGGGTGGGGAGTGAGGGAAAGCTGCAGTTGTGTCTGCCAGCTGCAGGGAAGAGCAGGAAAATCAAAATAGCAGTGCCGCTTCTAACCGCTGACCTGGGATTAATCATCTGAGCCCTAGGCCCGGATGATGGGGCGAGTGCGGATGCCCACCGGGCCTAGCGAGCTCTGTCTGGGCAACAACAAGTGAAGTGTGAAAAGAAGAATGAAACGTGGTCTACGACGAGATGTTCCGAATGGAAAGGAGAGAAAGAATGAAAACGAATTTTCTTGGGGGACTCAGTGCACCACCTAGAAAGCCGTCTTCCTTCGTCTTATCCCTTCTCTAAAAGTCAGTGGTTCCTTTGTTAAGATGCTGTAAGCCCCAGTGCCAGTCACACCTTTGAGTTCTCCGTCTCCGAGTGCTCCCATGTGTCTAGGGAGAACTCCATTTCTCCTCTACCCTCTCACCCCCACCTACTCTGGCTGGATAGTTCACTTCTCACGACAGGTGCAATGTCCTACTGTTCATTTCAATTCTGACAAGTAACTAAAGTTCAAGCAGACCCCATCGGTTGAGGGCTCAGTCCCGCAAGACTGTCCCCAGCCTCGGAGCCTGCTTGGGGTTTTCTCTCTCCCTCTCTCTCTCTGCCCTCCCCCGCTCACACTGTCTCTGTCTCTCTCAAAATAAATAAATAAACTTAAAAAAAAAAAAAAAAGATACATAGGATGAGGTCCAAAAACGTTCCTAGTACAGGAGCTTCTGTCCTTAATGGAGTTGGGGGTATGTCACCCAGCACGTGGTCATGTTCATAACCCAGAAGCTCTCCAAACCCTGTACCTTTGGGATTTTTATGGAGGTTCCATCACAAAGGCACGATCAGCTGTTACCCCATTACCAGTCCCTCCTCCCTTCCTTTCCAGAGGGTGGGGTGGAGGGGGGGGTAGGTGGGATGACTCTGGAAGTTCTAAACCATGGCTTGGTCTTTCTGGTGACCTGCCCCCGTCCTGGAGCTATCCAGCAGCCACCCAAAGCTGCTTCGTTAGAACAAGAGACGCTCCTATCACTCAGCAAGTTCCAAAGGATTTAGGAGCCCTGTGCCAGGAACTGGGGGCAGTGACCAATACATATATTTTCTATGATCTCACGACACGTTAATAACTTCTCTTTGTGTCCTATTTGCCTTTTCTTAGTCTAATTTACGGGACCCTAGTTGGAGAACGTAAGATAGGAAGAGGAAAGTGATCCCCCTCCCCCCAAGGAACCCCAGTCGTATGCGTTCTCTGGCCCCATCCTCTGAGTGCACGGACCTACTTCTGGAGCCTCAGACCCACGGGATATTTGAGAGACCACACCTTTGTGCAGGATAAGTCACTAAGTCGTCTCTACCTCTAGGTGTCCTGCCGTCCCATCTTATCCATAAGTGTAGTCTTTCCCAGTGGAACTCTGCTCAGAGAAGTCTATACCGTGAAACAGCCTGCTGAATAGGAAAGAACGATGATAAACATTCAGCTAAGACCTTTTTTTTAATTAACAAAACAAACCTTTGGAAGCCATAAGGGTAATAGAGATAAAATGAGAAACTGATTCAGGTGCAGGCAAGTTCCAGAAAGAAAACGAAGTTCTGCTCGTCCTTAAGGGGAAAAATGCTACCATACTGGATAAATCCTTGACTATTCAAATGCAGTTTTAAAAAAGAAAACAGGAAGTAAAATGGAATCAAGAGAGCATATGCAGGAAATCCTAGCTTTGAGAGTAATTTGAAGAATTGCGTGCAAATAAATTTGAAAATTTTGAGAAATTACTTTTTAAAAGAAATCGAATGACCTAATTGATTCAAGAAGGGGAATGAAAATCGAAACAGACTAATACATGCAAATGGCATTCAGGAAGTAACAGAATCCCAATACACGGAAACAAAACAGATAAAGAGCAGATGATTTTATGGCTACTTTTTCCCCCCCAAAGGACTAGCAACGCATTGCTATTGGGAGATTAGATTGAGTTCTGTTGACTAGACAACCCAAAATGATAGTGGCTGAAAGAGGTTCATGTCTCTCCCATACAAAAACAGTCCAGATGTAGAAGTCCAGGAAATCCAGAAAGTCCGGGGCCGGTCTGGAAACTCCACAGATTTGCCAGGTTCCTGTTCGCAGCCCTTCCCCCACAGCTGGGATCTAAGCCGGCTAGAGCTCCTGCCATCTCCCCTGCATTCCAAGCTGCAGGACAGAGAAGGGAACATGGAAGTAAAGGGCATGCATGCGACAGCTATTTTTGACGTAGCTTCCTAAAACCTACCGTACAACTTTCTGCTTGCGTTGTCTCAGCCAGAACTTAGTCTAAGACCTCCCCTAGGGAACTGAGAAATAGCCTCGTTCTTCAAGGCGGCCGGCTAACATTCCGAGATTCTCACGTCAAGGAAGTAAGGGAGATTAGACATTGAGGTAGATGACAACGGTCACCACATGCAGATATTATTTAAACTGTTCTAGTTAGTGGATTAAAAAAAAAAAAAAAGAAAGCTACAAACTCATTGACATAAAAACTTGACAAAGATACCCCCACAGCCACCAAGGAAATGAAATCTGATAACTGTCTCAGACAGCTATAACAAAATACCACAGGCTGGGTGACTTAAACGGAAAACATTTATTTTTCACACTTCTGGAGGCTGAGAAATCCAAGATCAAGAAGCTGGGCTGATTGGGTTCCAGGTGAGAACCCTCTTCCTTGTTTGCACTGCACAAACCAGACTCACGCTGCGCTTTTGTACCTGGAAAGAGATGACACGAAGGACCCGTGGGCTGTCATGGCTGTAAAAGACTAAGTCAAGGCCATTCACTGAATGCGTGTCAATTTCTGCCTCCAGCCACCCCCAGATTTGGTTGCTTAAAACTGCTACCAACGATTACACTTACAATACACTTAACCTCCACGGGCTGGAGGTTCTTGTAGCCAGGGCTGCAGGTGGCTGAACCCGGTCCTGCCTTCTCCTGTCTCTTTAACACCTGGAGAGTCAGCGGGCCCTGCCTGGTCCGGGATGGGCTCACCCATGAGTCCGGAGGTTGGCAGGCTATTGCCTGGAGTCCCTCCTCCTCTTGGCAGATAAGCTCAGCCTCTTTCACGTGGTTGCTCAGGTTATGAGAGAACCAAGAGGGGACCAGGTTGCAATGCACCTGGCTCTTTTCAAGCATCTGCTTCGGTGACATTTGTGAAATCACTTGGCCAAGCCCAGATCCAAGGGAGAGACAAATACATTCCACTTCTTGACGGGAGAAGCTTCAACGTTATGAATGCAAAAGCAGACAAACACGTGGGATGAGATACATTTGGGGCAAATTTTGCAATCTATCATAAGAAACTTGTGGCTTAAAGTCTCAGCAACTAGGGGCGCCTGGGTGGCTCCATCGGCTAAGCGTCCGACTTCAGCTCAGGTCATGATCTCAGGGTTCCTGGGTTCGAGCCCCGTGTCAAGCTCTCTGCTGACAGCTCAGAGCCTGGAACCTGCTACAGATTCTGTGTCTCCCTCTTTCTCTGCCTCTCCCCCACTCACACTCTGTCTCTCTCTCAACAACAACAAAAAAGTGTCAACATTGAAACTAAGCGAGGGAGGGAGGGAGATTCAGACACCCTGAGTCCTTGGCGTGTGGCAGATTCAGGCCTAGCTTCTCCCTGGAGACCAGGTCTATTAGAACTCTCCACATCAGTAATTGCACTCTCTCTGCCCACAGACAGCCTCGGGCCCTGGGCCTCTGTGTCACCTGATCCTCACCCCCCACCTCTCTTAGCCCCGCACCTCATGCCCACCTGTATGGCCAGCCTGCTTCTCCCGACTCCCAGGGAAGGAAAGACTCATCAGGCAGCTGGACGTAGACAAGCGGGAAACTCCAAAGACCTTTCATCCCAATTCCCTTCTTCCTGGGAGTAAGGGAGACAAGAAAGTGTTGTTTAGGAAGGTGTTTGATGAGCCTGTTAACGAGCATGCGGTCAAGAGAATCAGGCTGCTTGAATTTACCCTGAGCGTCTCTGGACAAGTGAAAAGGGTCCCTCGCGTGCTAATCTAGGAGTCAGGCGTCTCTTCACTGCAGTGCACAGGCAGGGCTCTCAGCCCTCAGAACTCATTCCGGCATGTCTGGAGGCGGGGGTTCCGGAGACAATGGCCAAGAAAGAATTCTTGAGACGTTTTTGGTGCAAAAAGATTATTTTATTATAGCACAGGGACAGGACCTGGGGACAGAAAAGAGCTGCCCTAGGATTGTGAGGAGTGACTGATTACCTAAGATTTTCTTTCCCATGGAGGTGGGGGTCCCAGGGAAGTGAGTCTACAGGTTTCTGGGGATGGCGTTTTTCTTGTAAATTACTAAGACAGTTGCAAACTGATGAAGAGTCATGTCCCGTGTCCCGCGTGACTGTGAGCTCTAGCAGTTAACCATTTGTTTTTCCCTTCCCTTTGTTTTTGGGCATCCGGGGCGCCTGAGGAATGTCACACAGACCCCACTCCAGAGGAGGCGGTGTAGGGCGTTAGCTTGTGCTCTGCCTTCGTTTCCCTTTTGCCCCCTCATCAGCTCTCCTTCCCACCTGCCTTGCGTCTCAGCCTGTGTCTCTTTTCTCCAATCTGAGGACGGGACTGATTTTTCTTTGACATCTTGGTGCCAATCCTAAATGCCTGCTGTAGTTTACTGGACACCCGGGGTCCATAAAATATATCAAGTGAAGTTTAAAAATAGAAAATTCCACCCTCTATGGGACAGATCTATGTCTGGTTTTATTTACAAGAGGATACGTGAGGCCACCTTTCTGGGTCTCCCTTTCCTGGAGAGTAATACGGGGCCATAATCCCAGGCTGTTGTGAGAAGTGCTCAGGTACAGAACACCAGCTATGTAACACAACAGATTGGGTTTTTCTGTTAATTTAACAATTGCAAAGCACTTTCCTATTGACCTGCTAAAGATGAATTCTTGGACCGCCATCATGTAATCTTTGCGGGACCCTGGGTAATTCAACCCCTTCTCTGGGCCTCCATCACTCCAGAAAAAGTCCTAATTCAGTTGTAGAGACGACAAAGAAAAACATTCACTACTGTGGGGGACTCGGCCCAGATCGGTGGTTCTCAACGCCTGCAGCCCACGGTGTGATCTGGAGAGCTTTTTCCCGACACACCTAAGCCGGCCTGCCCCGGGCAAATCACAAAGGGATGTGAGCCCGGGGAGCCCAGGCCCAGGGTTGACATCTTGAGCTCCTATAGAGACACTGAAGGGGCCTCTCCCCCGGAGGGATCATTTCTTTGGTCTTACCCAGGTCCCCCCACCCCAGGAGCCACAGGGATGGTGGAGCACCCCCTTCTCTCCTGAGGCCTGTTCTGGGGAGTTCAAGGTCCCACCCGCCATCACCCCTTCCCCTCGAGCCTGTCGTGTACGCCACCCGCGGGGCGGGCAGGCGCCCGAGCGCGGCCCGCAGGACCGGCCCCTCCACGCCGGCGCTCCTCGGCCCAGACTCCACCGCTGTCCGGAGCGGGGGAGACCTCGCGAGACCGGATTCCGAGTCCGCGGCCGCGGCGCAGCGTCCGCCCCTCCGAGCCCTGCCCCGCCTCCGGCCGCCGGAGCCCCGCCCATCACGCCGGCCCCGCCCCCTTCTGCTGCCCCGCGGCGCCCTGGGAATCTCCCGGCCGCTCCCGGTTTTCCTTGTTTCCTTCAGTGGGCGAGCGCTCCCGCAAAGGAGCTGATCCTGGGGAGTCTTCAGGGGATGCAGATGGAGACCCCGGGTCTGAGGCGGGCAGAGCGGAAAGAAGTGAGGCGAGTAAAGAGACCCCTGCAGGGTGGGGTGGGCCGGGAACCACCGACCCCTCCTAGCCTTGTCCTGGGGGGGCTGCAGCCGCCGGGCTTTCCGGAGAAAGCCTGCCAACGGAACAGTACAAAACTACCTGCGCACCCAACCCCCAGATCTTTAAAAGTTAACATCCGACTGTGTTTGCTTCGGATTGTGTTTAGGGAAATAACAGGTGACAGGCTTTTATTAAAAATATGAAAAGGGACTTTACGAAATATTAGATGCAGCGTGACATGATTTAAATGAAGTTTTAAGGACAGGCAAAACCGCATTAAATGCTGTCTTGCTGCGCCCACCGCGTGCATCTAACCTTCTGTCACTCGCTCTTTCCCCCGCGGGGTATTGATTCTGTTTATCTATGTAGATACAAGCAGTTGAGTCCATTGTATTGAAAGAATAAATCGTATGTATTCCTGTGTTCTCTGTAGCTGAACGTTTAGGCTGTTTATTTGCCCAGTGGGGATATTGGTGGAGAGCGGGCAGGCTCTGACGCTGGCATCTCCTGGTGTTTCTAAGATGTTTTTAAGACGCTTCCGTGCTGCTGCGTCTAACCTACCTAAATCCTGACACTGTAGAGTACTTCTCCGCAGTGTGCATAGTTCTTCACCCTCCCAGTGACAGACTCTCAAATTCCAAGTTCTTAAGTGCTGCCAGATACTCTTCCTGGTGGCTTCAGCATCTAGAGTCCTGCACCAGCGGGAGAGTTCTTACGTCCCCTGAAGCCATCAGCGCTTGCTTCTATCTAGCTTTATAATTTGTGCCAAATAGGGAGTAAAATGACACCTCATTGTGTTACCTGTCCATTTTGAGGAGTTGTAAATCTCTAAATGATTGTTAGCATTTCCGTTTTTTCATCTGTATTCTACCAGATGATACCGTTTGTCGATTTCTCTGTTGAGTCAGTTACATGTTTTTGTTGATTTCTCAGATGTTGATATAGTTTAGCTGTTAACTCTTTTCTTGTGTTTTGATATTTCAAGTATCTTCTCACAAACACGGTAACTTTGTCATAGATTCTTAATTGAACTGGAAGCCTGAAGTTTAACGTAATCAAAAGTATTAATTTAATTCTGATCAATGCCAGTGGAATTTCCTTCAAGTATTCATGTGTTTGTTTGTTTACTGTTTATTTCAAACCTCAGAGTTTACCCTACACTCTTCGGCATTTAATTTAATTCAACTGGATCCCACCTTTGTAGGCGATGGAGGGTTGGGATCCAGTTTATTTTTGTCATTCAGTGAGTTTTCCCAGCACCACCTACAGACTATCTGTTCTTTCCCCATTGACATGCTTTGCCTCCTTTTCATATGTTCAGCCCCTGTAGCCACCCACGTCTCTCTCCAAGGTCTTATCTTCCAGTGTCTTATATTTCTTCGTCTTTTGCAAACGGGGCCACAGCTTACATTCTAGTACACATCTCTGTGCATATGTACAAGAATTTTTCCAGGGCGTATACCAAGAAGGAAAATTGTTGGGTGTTAGGGGATGCACACTTTCAACTGGACTCCGGACTGCCAAGTTGCCATGCCTTTTTTCCCCACATTCCTGCCTTTGAGGGTGTGAAATGATATCTCACTGTTGTTTTAATTTGCATTTACTTGCTTTTTGCAAATTACCTGTCATTTTGTAGTTTCCTCTTCTGCCAGTTGTCTGTTGGTATATCTTTGTCCAGTATTCTTTTGGGTTGTTTTTCTTACCTGGCTAATTTTTAAGAGGTTTTTATGAATTTTGGGTTCTAATTCTTAGTGAGGTAACAAATAGTTTCTATGAGTATATTGTTTGTCCCTTAATTGTGATTAGAATGGATCTTGTCCTATAGAAAATGTTAATTTTGGATTGTTCAAATTGAATACCATATCCCTTAATCATTTTTTGGTTTTGTGTCTGATTTAAGAAACTCTGCCCTTCCCCTGCGGTCATAAGTATTCTTATTTTCTACTAAAAATTTCAAAGATTTTCTTTTCTAATCTGTATCTTTATTGGATCTGGAACTTTTTGTGAGGAGTAGAACTGTAATTCTCTTTTGGTTCTATATGAAAGGCAATTACTCAGCCTGAGTTCTCAGTCTCTCTCCACCAACTTTTAGTATTACTTCTACTGTGTGCTGTGCGTGGCACCGTTTCTGGGCTTTTCTTTTATTGTACTGATTTCCTTGTGTATTTCTGAATCAGAGCTCTCTCCTCCGTTGGGGAAAGTAAATAGTCCTGCCAACAAAAGACACCTCCTCCCCCTCCCCGAAGGTCGGGGCCTCATAAACACACCATCAGCAGGGAAGGCTGATGTGGCATGGTTAGAGATTGGACTTCTCACTGTGACCTCACCCAGGATTCAGCTAGTGTAATCCTTCCACCCCAGTTGTTCAGCGACTTAGCAGGAGCCTTAATCTGTATAAAAGCCCCGTACGTGTGTGCTTGGTGGGGAGAGTGAGGGAGTGAATCGGGGACAATCCTGTTCTCCGGATCTTCACATCCACGTGGTCTCGGAGGTGGAATCTCATCATGAAGGGTTGCCGTTTTTAGTTTTATTTGTTTAAACGTTAAGTATCTTCTTTAGAAATTAAAGCGTCACTAAAGCTTAACATATAATATGTTTACACCCCCATATGAGTGAGTTTATCTGATCGCTTTTAGGTGATAGATAAACCAGGCCCTTTTGAAAAAAACCAGAATGATGAAATATGGAAGGACTGAGCGGCCTCTGTCAGGAAGGGCAACTTTAAAACTATAGGCTAAAATAAAAGTTAGAGGTTTTTTTTTTATTTTAATTCATCGTGCCATTATTTCTCCTCTTTAATCTCCATGTATATGTATTTATGAGTTGATTATAGTATTTTCAGTGTTTCCTGTGCTTAATTATCCTGGTAATTGTCACCCACCCCATTCCAGCCAAGAATCTACTTAATAAAAAATCAACTTTATTGAGGAATCATTGATACACAACAAAATGCACCTGTATTAATTATATGATATACTAAAATTTATACACCCGTGTAGTTACCGTCATAATCAAGATACAGAATATTTCCATCAACCAGACAGTTTCCATGTGCCCCTTTGTACACAGTCCCCCGTCCCCCAGCCAACCACTGATCTGCTTTCTGTTAATAGCTTGGTTTTTCCATTCCGAAGATTTCATATGAATGGAATTTACATCGTGTATTCTTGTATCTGCCTTATTTTTCTCCATCTGTTTTTGAGATTCATCCATGTCATTGCACACGTCCCGGCTTGTCCCCTTTTATTACCGTGTGTCCTTATATGGATACATGACATTAATTTATCTAGTCACCTGTTGATGGGCGTTTGGGTTGTTTGTAATCTATGAAATTGTGAAAAAAAACGAGATGTTTGTCTACAAGTCATGGTGTGGACATGTTTTCATTTCTCTTGGATGGAATCGCTGGGCTGTAGAAGGTGTTTAACTGTATAAGAACAGCCATACTGTCTTTCCAGAGCGGCCGTGCCATCGTCCCCTTTGTTCCACAATGTGTGGGGGTACTGGTTCCTGCATACCCTTGCTCACACCAGATCAGCGTTTTTAAAAAAATTTTTTTTCAACATTTATTTATTTTTGGGACAGAGAGAGACAGAGCATGAACGGGGGAGGGGCAGAGAGAGAGGGAGACACAGAATCGGAAACAGGCTCCAGGCTCTGAGCCATCAGCCCAGAGCCCGACGCGGGGCTCGAACTCACGGACCGCGAGATCGTGACCTGGCTGAAGTCGGACGCTTAACGCTTAACCGACTGCGCCACCCAGGCGCCCCAGATCAGCGTTTTTAATTTGGGGCATTCTGTCAGGTGTCAAGTGGTGTCTCATTGTGATTTTGACCTTGTATTTCTGTAATAACTAATAATGTTTAGAATCTTTTCATGCACTATGAAAAGTACTATGTGCTACATCTCTTGAAAACTTACTTTGCTTTTTCTTTTTCTTTTCTTTTTTCTTTTCTTTTTTTTTTTTTTTTTTTTTTTTTTTTTTGCATTTTGTCTTCCTGAATGGTAAGTTTCTTTCTATTTTCTGGGTACAAGTCCTCTGCCAGACAGATGTATTATAAATATTTTCTTTCAGTCTGTGGTCTCTCTTTTCATTGTCTTAACTGTTTTTTGAAGGGCAGAGATTTTTACTTTTAATGAGGTAAAGTCATTTTATCATTAATGGTTCACGGGGTTTTTGTACTTTTTAAGTTTATTTATTTTATTTTGGTGGGTGGTGGGGCAGAGAGAGAGAGGGAGAGAGAGAATTTTAAGCAGGCTCTGCACTGTCACCCTGGAGCCCGACGCGAGCTCACAAACCATGAGATCGTGAGTGACCTGAGCCAAAATCAGGAGTTGGACACTTAACCGACTGAGCTCCCCAGGCGCCCTGTTTTTGTTTTTTTTTTTGTTTTTCTTTTGTATTTTTAAGAAATCTTTGCCTATCCTGAAGTATTGAAGATTTTCTTCTATGTTTTCTTTTAGAAGTTATGTAATTTTTATTTTTACATTAAGTCTGTGATCCATTTGAAGTGTAAGAGTTAAGAGTTTTTCTCCCCTTCAGGGATATCTAGTGGTTTGAGAACCATTTGTTGAAAAGATTGTTCTTCCGCTATTGACTAGCCTTGGCCCTTTGTCAAAATCAGTTGACTGTAGATGTTTGGAACTATTTGCCGGTACTCTGTTCCGTTCCATTGGTCTTTCTGTCTATCCTTCTACAAGGACATATTGACATACTGTCTTGACTACTACAGCTTTTTAATGAAATCTTAAAATTAGAGAGTAGTAAGTCCTTAGACTTTTCTTCTTCTTTTTTTTTTAAAGATCGATTTGGCTGTCCCTGGCCCTTGGCATTTCCGTGTGAATTTAGAATCAGATTGCCAGTTTCTCCCCACCCCCCCAAAAGCGCCAGCTGTATTTTTTATTGGGATTGTATTAAAGCTATTATATCAGTTTGGAGAGAATTGAAGTTTCTCCCATTTATTTAGGTCTTACTGAATTGATGTCAGAGGAGCATAAGGGAACTTTCTGGAGTGACAGAAATATTCTGTATCTTGGTTAGGGAAACAAGGGAACATACATTTGCCAAAACTCATCAAGCTGAACATTTAAATTCTGTGTACTGTATGCAAGGGACTGCAATGAAGTTGATCTAAAAAGTAGTAACAAAAATGACCTCCGTTATTCCACTTTTCTTTCATTCACGTGATTCATAATCATCAGAATCATTTGACTGACCCAGTTCTTTGCTGAAGGTTCTGCGTTGGTTCATTACTGTCTCACTTACCCAACACCTCCCCCATCCAGGGGTAAATGCTGGCCTCGGTGACATGGCAGGACGGGGAGATGGGTGTACAGAGTGACAGCAGAGCATCTGAGTCCGAGACCATTGCATGTTTCCTGCAATCTCTTTCCTCTTTTTAAAAAAATGTTTTTTAATGTGTATTTATTTTTGAGAGAGAGAGAGAGACAGAGCACCAGCAGGGGAGGGGAGGGGCAGAGAGAGAGGGAGACACAGAATCCGAAGCAGGCTCCAGGCTCTGAGCTGTCAGCACAGAGCCCCACGAGGGGCTCCAACTCACAGACCGCAAGGTCATGACCTGAGCCGAAGTCGGACGCTTCACCGACCGAGCCACCCAGACGCCCCAGTCTCTTTCCTCTTTTACCTGGACCAGACAGTCGGCTAACGCTTTGCATCCTTACCTTGCTCCTTTCTGGTCACCGTCCATAATGTCACCTTCTGACAGTCCTCCCCATAGTCTGCCTGGTGCCTCCTCCCCTGAGGCCCCGGGTGCTGAAGATCACCCCCTTTACCATGCACACGCCCAAGGCGCCTGTTGGGGGGCCGGGGTGCGGGAAGGAAACGCCCTCTTGCCTGGCCGTGGCCCAGCCTTGACCCACTTGGAACTCTCTGGCAGTGTTGCGTCTTGAGGAGGTCTCTCCTGGGATTGTGGCTGGGTTCGTAGTTGGCACCAACCCCGTCGCCGTCACACACTCCTCCGCTCCTGTTTGCCACTGATCAGGCGCTAGTCTACCCCAGGACCTTGGCCCTATTTGTGGAGAAGACAGAGCCATCCGTAGGAACTGCACCAGCATGGAATCCGATTGATTTACCGTTCTATCCTGCCGAAATGCGGGAGACAAGCTGGTGAGAGTTTTGTCTTCACCAGTGGGAGGGTTTTGTTTGTTTTAGGAGCTGGAAGACAGAAACCTAAACTGAGCTCAGCTGATAATGTGTGAGCTGTCGGACTAGCTGTCGCCTGTGTGAATTCTGTAATAATCCAAACTATCTCACAAACCTCCAACTCAGTCGAAACCATATTTGAAAACATGAGCGAAAATTACATTTATAACATAGGAGGCCCTTATGTTTTCTTCGGATAACAGAAAAGTATGAGAGAAAAATGCATTTGCTTGGGAACTTTTAATATTTAGCCTAGCAAATCTGGCCAACACAGAAATCTGCTGATTAAATTTTACTAGTAAAGTAAAAACATGCATTTTGGTAAAAAAAAAAAGGGGGCTTCTCTGCTATTTTGTTTTTTATACTCATATAATACATAAGAAATTAAAAAAGCTTGAGGAGAACATTTTATTTCTACTAATAACCATTTTAAAGTTATATGCTAATCTAAGTCATATGTAGCTAATGGCTTCATAAATAAGAAATTCTGATAGAATCATACAGTAATACAATGAAAGCTTTATAAATGTCCATAAACCATACATATTTTAAGAAACCAATTCTAAGAGCCATTATCAGGAATATGCTAATTGTAAAATCACATTTGTTTACATACATAAAACACATACATGTTTTAGGGCAGCCAAAATATTCAGTATTTCCTTCTTATAAAGCAGGTGAGTGACTCCATAAGTTTAATCAGACCAGCAGCTTTGAGGAATTGCGCAGAAGAATCAGTGGTTGTTATAAAACAGACCGTAATCTAATAAAAATGTTTGGGGTGCCTGGGTGGCTCAGTCCAAGAGCGTCTAACTCCTGATTTTGGCCCAGGTCACGATCCTGGGGTCATGGGACTGAGCCCCACATCGAGCTCCTCGCTGAGCCTAGAGTTGGTTTGAGATTCTCTCTCTCTCTCTCTCTCTCTCTCTCTCTCTCTCTCTCTCCCTCTGCCCCTACCCTGCTCACTCTCTAATAAAAAATGTTTGAGACAAGCAAGAAACAAATCTGAGTATGTCCTGTGACAAATGATGGAAAATATACTCACAGATTTAGTTAACAAAATTTAAAAGTTGGGATTTAATGCAGAAAAGTAAATACAGGTCTTCATTTTGTAAGCGGGCCTCCCTGGGCACTTGGGAAGAAACACAGGGTCCCGAGGGCCCGCCCCATCTGGTCGGCTCCGTGGGCGGCCCTCCGGCAGCCCGCGGCCGCCCTCTGGTGGACGACGCTGGGAACACACAGAAAACCCCCGTTCCAGCCTCCCTCCCCTCCTTGTGCCAGGGAGTAGGATGCCCGCGCTTGGCGGTCTTGAAGCCCTGCCCCTTGACGTCCTCGTGTCACACCCGTTTCGCTTGCGGTCTCGAAGAATCGGCTTACTGTCTCTCGGAGGCTCCCTTTGGCTGCAGACCTCATTCTGAGTTTTACCTTTTGAAAAGGCGCCCCGTGTGCGTCCCGGAGCAGGGTTTTGGCCATGCTGGGTGCGGTGGGGAAGGCCTCTGATACATCGGTGGAGATGTGGGGTGGCCGACGAAGGTGGGCTGGAGAGGGGGGTGCCGACGTGGAGGGAAACTTCTGGAAGCTCAGAGGACGGCGATGGAGCAGCATGTACTGAATATATGCGAACGAACGGGTTTTATTGTGCCCCGTGCCGCGGACAGAGGAGCTCCGCGAACTGGGGGGGGGGGGGGGGGGGGGCTCTTTCCCTCGGGCAGGCCCCCTCTACTCGCATTACGAGTCCACCGTCAGTCCTAAAGGCAACACCAAGCCCCCCGCCTGGAGGCAGGGCCACCCGGCTCCGCCACGGCTCCGTGGCGTGGACCACGTGGACCACCAGGCAAGCCCATCGACAGGTTTGATTACTGATAAGCAATACTTTTGAAACGCGGTGAACATTCCAGGATGGCTCCCTTTTGAGGAATATATTGGCCAGCTTCCCTGCCTCTTGGACTGTCAGGCGGGGCGGAAGGAGCCCTGAGACCCCAGGGAGACCAACACCCCTCCCTGGGAGCGGTCTCTCTAATGAGGCAGTGGGGTCTCCAGCTGCGGGACTGTTGTCCCCTCGATTTCTTCCTTGGACTTAAAAATTCAAGACAGTTCTATTTTATGATGATACCAAGGCCCGGATTGGAATCATCCGCGAGGACACTGGCAGTTCATGGACAACATTTTGTGGATAGTTGAAAAGTGAGTTGTGATTTAGTTGGACTACCTACCTCCCGTGCTTTTGTCTCAAGCTCTTAACCCTCTAGGTGGTGGATATTTCCTTTTCCCAGGGGGCTTTGGGGCTCCCTCAGGTTCCTGTGTAAATCGGCCCTATTATCTTCCAGAACTGCAACTTGTACTCACATTTCCAGGCGTGTGGGGACGAGAGGGCACTGATGTTTCTGTACCCTCCCCTTCCCCCAACCCCCTGCCCACCTGTTTTTTGAACCTTTGCTCATAGGATCCCAGCCCCCCCCCCCCCACCTTTGTAGAAGCTGGTGAATGACAACATCAAAGCCACTATGGATCTGAAGTTAGGTAGACTAACCAAGTGACAAACCTTATCAAACTACAAATCACAATAAACGATAAAAGAAATTTTCTTATGAATCAAACGGAAGCCCCGCGATGTTTCAGTGACAGTTGTCCTCATTAGGGAGTCCCACTCTGGGAGTCTGTTGCCACACTGTTTTGACCCAGGGAAGTTCAGTGTGGAGGTCTGAACACGGAGGGAATGACCGAACCCACGCGCCTGCCCGGAGCCTTTCTGCCCCGACCTGAGCGAGAGGAAGCCCGGAAGGAGGGGTTTATGGAGACCTTCCTGTGAAAGTAAAGGCATGTGGATAAATGTTTAATAGCTCTCAGGAAACAATAAGAACACACACTCAAAAACAAAATCGTCCCTTCCATTTGTAGTGCTTGCCCACTTCTGTGGTCAAACGACCCCCACTGTGGTTGATTTCAGACTGCGTGGTGCCCAAGTGTGGAGTTGGGAGGGGGTGTGTCGCAGCACAACGTGTGTTACCACCACACCGACGCGGGACAGGTGAGCAACCCCGGGGGGGGGGGGGGGCGTAAGTAGAAGAGTCATCGGGAGACATGAGGGCAGAGAGAGAGGGAGACAGAATCCGAAGCAGGCTCAGAGCTGTCAGCACAGAGCCTGACGCAGGGCTCGAACCCACGAACGGCAAGATCATGACCTGAGTCGAAGTCGGATGCTTAACCGACTGAGCCACCTAGGGGCTCCTAGAATTTAATTTTTAATAATCAATGCATTCCAACAGCCAGCTCACAAAAGGCCCGCAAGCTTGGCCACAGGCTCTGGTGAGCTGGTCCCCGCCCACCGTCCGTAAGTACCTCTCTGCCCAGAGCCGTCTTCCCACTCCGTGTGAACGGCCTACTCCTGGGACGTGGGGACGCTCTTGACTCCCAGGTTGTGGCCAAGAAACCCAAACCTCTGGGACCTTAAGCAGATTGTCAACGACCGATGATGGCCAGGAAGCGCTGGAACAGGTGTCAGAACCCCCACCTCCCGGAAGCTCGCTCCCTGCCTGCGCCGGTTCTGTCCCTCCCCCCCCCCCCCCATCCTGGTACCCAGAGGGCAGGTTCTCCTTCGGGGCATCCGATTCCCGACGCAGCCGCCCTCTGGCGGCTCGGCCTTCGCACTGCAGCTCTTTCCTGGAGGAGGACCCGGAGGAGGACCCCAGGCCAGCCAAGGGGACCTGCAGTGTGAATCCAGCTCTCCTCCCGGGCCCATGCTGGAGGCGGTTTTCAGGTCACATGGGTTCTGGGGAGAAGGAAGCCTTTGTCCCCCTGGTGGATCCCGAGGGAGCCGGCCAGTGATGCAGGAGGTGGAGGGAGCTGAGGACCAAACCTGAGTTTAGCGGGAGCGGCAGTGACAGCAGGGGCCCAGTGGGACCCCGAACTCCAGCTGACCCTTCCTGGGTCCTGCCTGCCATGGCCGAGGCTTCCGCACGCGTCCCCGTCCCTGGGCCCCTCTGGGATGTCTACTGAAGAACCTACCTGCAGGTGTGGAAAGAGCAGTATATGACTGCAGAAGTATGGGTTGATTGCCTCAGGACCCAGTATTTCCCCCTTTATACTCTCCTCTACCTCAATCATCCCCTTGGTGACCTCACCCAGGTTCATGGCTTTAAAGGCCATCCATATACCAGTAATGCCCCGATTTAGAGTTCCACCTTAACTCGACTCCGTCCTGCCCCAAACCACTCTCCTCAGAGCCACCAGCCCTCTCCATGGTACTTGCCAAGGGGCTCAGAACTCAGGCCTCCGCCCAGTCCATCACTTGGGCAGCGGCATTTGAACGTCGCTTGTTAAGTAATCTCATGGACTCAGAATTTCTGACTAAACTCACAACTAAGAGCTGGTTCTTCGAAATAATTCATAAAATGGATAACCCCCAGTGAGATTTATCAAAAAGAAAAGAGAAAGGGACCCAAATAAAACCACAAAGGAAAGGGGAGAGATCACAACCAACACCTGAGAAATACAAACAATTATAAGAGAATATTATGAAAAATTATATGCCAACAAACTGGGCCATGGAAGAAATGAACAAATTCCTAGAAACTCACAAACTACTAAAAGTGAAACAGGAAGAAATAGAAAATTTGAACAGACCCATAACCAGGAAAGAAATTGAACCAGTAATCAAAAATCTCCCAACAAATGAGAATCCTGGGCCAGATGGCTTCCCAGGGGATTTGTATCAGACATTTAAAGAAGAGTTAATACCTCTTCTCAAATTGTTCCAAAAAATAGAAATGGAAGGAAAAGTTCCAAACTCATTTTACGAAGCCAGCATTACCTTGATTCCCAAATCAGACAAAAACCCTGCTACAGATTACAGGCCAATATCATGGATGCAAAAATTCTCACCAAGATACGAGCAAATTGAATCCAACAGTACATTGAAAGAATTATTCATCATGATCAACTGGGATTTATTCCGGGGCTTACCAGGCTGCTTCAATATTTGCTAATCAATCAACGTGATACACCAAATTAACAAAAGAAAGGATAAGAACCATAAGGTCTTGTTAATAGATGCATTGAAAGCATTTGACAAAATACAGCATCCATTCTTAATAAAAACCCTCAACAAAGCAGGGACAGAGAGAACATTCCTCAACATCATCGAAAGCCATATAGGAAAGACCCACAGATGATATCATCCTCAGTGGGGAAAAACTAAGAGTCTTTACCCTACAATTAGGAACAAGACAAGGATGTCCACTCTCACCATTACTATTTAACATTGTACTGGAAGTCTTAGCCTCAGAAACTGGACAAGAAGAAATAAAACACATCCAAATCAGCGAGGAAGAAGTCAAACCTTCACAATTTGCAGATGACGTGGTATTCTATGTAGAACACCTGAAAGACTCTACCCCAAAATTGCTAGAACTAATACATGAATTCAGCAAAGTTGCAGGATATAAAATCAACATACAGAAATCGGTTGCATTTCTATACACCAATAACACAGCAGCAGAAAAAGAAATCAAGAAGTTGATCTCATTTGCAATTGCCCCCAACACAACCAGATACCTAAGAATAAACCTAACCAAAGGGGTAAAAGATCTGTACTCTGAAAACTATAGAACATTTATGAAAGAAACTGAAGACACAAAGAAATGGAAAAACATTCCACGCTCATGGATTGGAACAACAAATACTGTTAAAATAGCTATACTACCCAAAGCAATCTACACATGTAATGCAATCCCCATCAAAATACCACCAGCATTTTTCACAGACAGAGCTATAACAAATAATCCTAAAATTTGTATGGAATCCCAAAAGATCTCAAATAGCCAAAGCAATCCTGAAAAAAAAAAAAAATTGGAGGCATCAGGATTCCGGATTTCAAGCTCGATTATAAAGCTACAGTCATCCAGACAGTATGGTGCTGGCACAGAAACAGACACATGGATCAATGGAACAGAATACGAAGCCCAGAAACGGACCCACAACGATATGGCCAAGTCCCCTTCGCCAAAGCAGGAAAGAAGATCCATCAGAAAAAAAGTCTCTTCAACAAATGGTAGTGGGAAAACTGAACAGCAAAACATGCAGAAGACTGAAACTAGACCACTTTCTTACACCACACACAAAATATATTCAAAAGATCTAAATGTAAGACAGGAAGCCATCAAACTCCTCGAGGAGAATAAGGCAGCAACCTCTTTGACCTTGGCTGGAGGGATTGTACACATCGCCAGAGGCAAGGGCAACATCAAGTTAAAAAAGCTTCCAGGGGCGCCTGGGTGGCCCAAGTTGGTTAGGCATCCGCTCTGGATTTCGGCTCAGGTCATGATCTCACAGTTCGTGGGTTTGAACCCTGCGTCGGGCTCTCTGCTGACCGTGTGGAACCAGCTTGGGATTCTCTCTCTCCCTGTCTCTCTCTGCGCTTGCCCCACTTGTGCTTGTGCTTGCTCTCAAATAAACTTAAAAAAAAAAAAAAAAAAAGATAAAAAGCTTCTGCACAGCAAAGGAAACAATCAACAAAACTAAAAGGCAGCCTACAGAATGGGACAAAGATATTTACAGATGACATATCTGATAAAGGGTTAGTATCCAAAATCTATAAAGGACGTAGCAGACTCAGCACCCAAAAAACAAATAATCCAGTGAAGAAATGGGCAGAAGACACAGATACTTTTCCAAAGAAGACATCCAGATGGCCAACAGACACATGAAAAGATGCTCAACATCACTCATCATCAGGGAAATACAAAGCAAAACCACACTGAGATACCACCTCACACCAGTCAGAGTGGCTAAAATTAAGAACTCGGGAAACAACAGATGTTAGCAAGGATGTAGAGAAAGGGGAACACTTTTGTACTGGTGGTGGGAATGCAAACTGGTGCAGCTGCTCTGGAGAACAGTATGGAGGTTCTTCAACAAGTTCAAAATAGAACTACCCTACAATCCAGCAATTGCCTTACTAGGTATTTATCCAAAGGATACAAAAATACAGATTGGGAGGGGTACCTGCACCCTGGTGTTTACAGCAGCATTATCAACAATAGCCAAACTATGGAGAGAGCCCAAATGCCCACTGACTGACGGATAAAGAAGATGTGGCATATAAATACAAAGGAATATTGCTTAGCCATCAGAAAGAAGTCTTGCCTTTTGCAACAAGCTAGAGTGGATTAGCTAACCGAAATAAGTCAGGGAGAGACAAATACCATATGATTTCTCATATATGTGGAATTTTAAAAACAAAACAGATGAACATATCAGAGGGAGAAACAAACTATAAGAGACTCAAAGATAGAAAACAAACAGGTTAATGGAAGGAGGAGGGTGGGGGCTGGGCTAGATGGGTGATGGGTACTAAGGAGGGAACCTGTTGGAATGAGCACTGGGTGTTGTATGGAAGCAATGAATCAATGAATTCTACTCCTGAAAACTATATTGCAATGTACGTTAAGTAGAATTTCAATAAAAATTTGAAAAGAGAAAATATATATTTATACTTATATACATTTCTATATATTAAAATCTGAAAGCTATCGAAAAATTTTCTTAAAAAAGTAGAAGAGTTGAAGGTATCATTTAAATATAATGGAGATACCCAAAATTAACGAATATTATCTGAAAGGACAGACAACAGCTTAATTAAAACCAAGAATTAAAAAGTGATTTCTGCTACATTATTTAACTTTACTTTGGAAATTCTCAGCAAATGCAGTACAAAAAAGGAAATACAATGCTTGGTATTGACATTGAGGAAAAAAAAAAAAAACCAACGGTAAGATTATTTTGCAGAGGACTAGGAAAAACTCAAGGAGCCCTAATTTAAAGAGTAAAGAGAAATAGAATTATAGAAATTGGTAAATTCATTGGCCACAACATATCAAAACATTTCTTCCTTCCTAGCAGTAAGACCGAAAAAGCCGTCCATTCGCAACAGAAACAAGCATACAAATCGGGAATAAAGGTACAGGACTTATATGGAGATCAATAAAAAGTTAGAAGACATAAATAGATCCCATTATTTAATACTTTAATAACAAGGACATATTTCAGTTTTGTGGTAGAAATGGACGGATTATTTAATAAATGGTGTTAGGACAACTGGTCATTATCTGGAAGAATGTAAACTCAATTCTATCTTGAACAACATAAAATTCTAGATGGATCAGAGACGAAATATTTTTTAAGAAAGAAAAATTCTTTGAAGAAAACCTAGGCTGCTGAATGAATAATGGTGGGGTAGGGTTCAGTCTCTTAACCAAAATGGAAATCTAGAAGCTACAAAAGAAAAAGATACGCTTCTAACTAAAACATTTAATATTCCAGATTCTATAAAATCTATAAAATTCTATGAAAGATCTCCTTTTATAGAATACATATAAATGGAAAACACATCATAAACAAAATATGGGAAACAATGCCAGAATTAGAAAACTATCTGCAACACAGGTGATAAGAAGTTTCCTGTCTCTCCTATATAAAAAAACAGAATGGGGCAAGAGACACAAACTGCCCGATGAAAAAAAGTGAGCAAAGGAACAAGTAGACATTCTCTGAAAAGCGTATTCAAATGACTAATAAACCTAAAGGAAGGATGCACTAGTGACTATAATAATGCAAATCAAAAGGACAATGTGAAATAATTTTATACCCGTTAGACTGGCAGAAATTGTGACCACACCTTGACAGCTGGAATGGATGAGGGGAGCTATTTTCAGGATAGGTCAGCACCAACCCAGACATCAAATACACTCTAGCAATTTCAGTGTTGGAACTCTTGCACCAGGGTCAGTAGTGGTAAATGGAAACCGTGTCAAAGCTTACCAATAGGAAACAGGTGAATAGTTTATGTTACGTGAAGGACCTTTAAAAAAAAGGTTTGACTAAAGGGGATTTTTGAGAAGTTTTGGTAAAAAAAGTTGCAACGTATATAATAACACCGTTTTGTAAATAACCCTGGCCGAAGACCAAAATGAACAGTCATGCCTGTGGAGGACGGGTGCTTGTAAAAGAGTTCAAAGAAAGCACAAACCAATTTGAGGGAGGAGCGCAAATGTGGAGCGCCTGTTTGGCCGACTACGGGATAGTGGGCGCCCAGCAAGCCAGTGCAAAAAGGAAAAAGATCATCTGAAAAACAGAAGAATTCGTATGGGCACGCGTAAAAAGAAGTCTTTACGGAGCTGTGCTAAGTAGTAACCCTGGCTCATACTGTTTTCTCCTCGGATGTGAAAGGCGGGATTAACATCTGAATCCCAGAATTAACTCAGAAAAACCTTTACAAAGGGGCAATTCTGCGAGAAAGTGGTCACTACTTACTATGGTATATAGCACCGCCAGAATGGGCAACCCTGCGCGCAGGAAAACACCGTGTAGTTAGGCTAGAGTGGCTTTTCCAAAATCCAGCCAGGGCAGCTTCGTTTCCTAAATACAGACAAGCCCGATGAGGGCTTTTGGGCTTATGGCTCTCAAATTCCATTGCAGCCAAGCCCCTTGGTCGTGACCTCGGCCAGAAACTCGCCCGCAGCTCGCCCCACGCTCAAGCGCCCGCAAGAACGACCTGCGCTTCCAGAGCTCGGGCGTCTCGGCGCCGCGGGAGGCGTGCAAGGCCTACCTGGCGGGGTTCCTAGGGCTCCTCGAGGACACCGGCCTGCGCGCCATCCACGCCAGGGCGTCTCCGTCCTGCCCCGTCCTGCCGGAGGACGTCCAGCTGGCGTGCCGCGGGTGCGGAGGGCGTGGCCAAGCCCTAGGTTGCACCGATTGCCCGGAAAGGCCTTCTCCAGGGAACCAATTTTGGAAAAGGCCGCTTTCGCACTATTGTCCACACCACGTCCCTGCTTTGAACTCAACCAGGAAAACCGAGTAGTCGTGGCACACGCTTCCAACCCGGACCACGGCGGGGCTGTCACGCCCCAAATAGTTCACGTGGATGACGGACTAGCTTGGGGGTGTGGAACTTGGTGGCAGGGACGCCAAGTTCCCCCATGTACTTCTGGTACTGCGCGGGAACCTCGGGTAAAATGAAGTACTAGGGAAGGGGCTCTCAAACCGCCCCACTTGAAGCCCCTTCAAGCCCCAGAACCCTAGTCTCAAGTACTAGGGCCTAGCTCCCCGTAGCGACAACTCCACTGTAAGGGACTGAGCACGGGGCAGAAGTTGGTGGGGACCCTGGCAAGAAGGCAGAAATTCCGCGAAGCCCAAGGGCACACGTACTAAAGCTCTTTCCCCGGAGTAGGTTGGTGGCTCTTAAAAGAGCCGTTGGGTTATTGGAAGAAGCTTCCAACTGGAACCTTTACTTCTTCTTGGGCGCTGCTTTTTTGGGCTTGGCAGCGGTCTTTGGCTTGGTCACCTTCGCCTTGGCCGCTTTGGGCTTCACAGCCTTGGCTTTGGCAGGGCTCTTGGCTACTTTCTTAGGCTTCACGACCTTGGGCTTCTTGGGACTCTTGGAGGGCTTCTTGGTTACAGCAGGCTTCTTGGCCTTTTTCGGGGTCTTGACGGCTTTTTTAACAGCCGCCGTGACCTTTTTGGGCTTCTTAGAGGCGCCCGTCACCTTGGCTTTCGCCACCTTTGTGGGGTTGGCCTTGGCCTCCCCAGGGGAGGCCTTCTTGTTGAGCTTGAACGAGCCCGAGGCGCCGGTGCCCTTGGTCTGCACCAGGGTGCCCTTGCTCACCAGGCTCTTGAGGCCCAGCTTGATGCGGCTGTTGTTCTTCTCCACGTCGTAGCCGGCGGCCGCCAGCGCCTTCTTGAGCGCGGCCAGGGACACGCCGCTGCGCTCCTTGGAGGAGGACACGGCTTGCACGATCAGCTCGGACACAGAAGGGCCCGCGGGCTTCTTCTTGGCGGCGGCGGCTTTCGCGGGTCGCTTGGCCTTCTTGCCCGGCGCGGGCTTCTCGGGGGGAGTGGAGGCGGCCGGCGCGGGCGGCGCGGTCTCGGACATGCTGCGAGGGAGGCGGGCAGAGCCAACTGCAGGGACCTGACGGGACAGGAAGACGCCGGGGACGGCGGCGCCGCGTATTTATAGGGCGGGGCCGCGCTGTGATTGGTGCTCGCTCCGCTCGCCTCTCGCCTCGGAGCGCCGCCTCTCCGCCGGGTCCCTCTAGCCAGCCGCGCGCGCGGGCGCGCGCGGGCCCCGGGCTGCCACCCCGGCCGCTTCGGGCACGGAAACTCGGGGCGGGGAGGGGCCGGGCTCTGCGGCCCCCGGACCTCAGCGCGGACCGCAAAACCGGCCTCATCTCGGGGGGCGGAGGGAGAGCTGTTTGTAAACGGGGCCCTCAAACAGGAATCCAAGGAGCTTCAGCTGGGTGTTGTCAGGGGCGCCTGTTTCTAATTAGTAAACGTGAAAGGTGGCGTCTTGAGTGGCGGGAGGGAGAGAGGAAAGCGGGGTGTGCTTGGGTTGGGGGTGTGTGTGTGGATGGGTGGAGGCCTCGTCTTGCAGGTTCGGGACCAGCTCTCATCAGTGCCGTGGCCTTGCCGGCAACGCCGAAGACTGATACGCCTGCACCGGGCCTTTTGTGAATTTTGGTCAGAGGAGTGTCGTGGGAAACACCAGAACTCACGCGGCAGTTAACACGCAAGCTGCACGTGCAGAAAACAATATACAAGTGTGATTGCAACTTATTTTTACAATCCAATGCGTTGCACGAATTCCCGATGCCTTTTCATCCTTCCCACGTAACCCCAACCAGCGGCTGTTCCCCTTTACCTATCACCTTTTCCCTGTCAGTATGTCGCATTCACCAAAGACTTCTGAAGCTCAAAACCAGACAAGGGAGGGGCATCAAATAAGCGCCGGGAGGACTGTGGGGGCTTAGGTTTCCTTGTGTGAAAGCGAGAGGACACAACTGGTTAGAGCGATCTTCCTTTCGCTTCCTTGTGGCTGTAAGGAGCATTGAAAAGTATCAACACCGCTAAAGCGATTTCACATCGTGCAGAAACATGAAAGAACAAAATGCCTCTCACGAGAGGCTCTGGGCAGTCGCCTGGCGGCCGGGAGAAGACAGCGGCGTCTCATTCCCGCGCTGCGCGGCAGAGGTTCTCAAACAAGTCCGCGCGGGCCTGGGTAACCCGAGCCTCCCTGCTTCCCGCCAACCACAGAGGGGCTGGTTGCCAGCTTACCGCCAATAATGTGATGTTCCCACGTCCATCTTCCCTACCGTTCTCAACCGTTTCCCATTTTCCAGGGTCCAGGTTTTCAAAACGCAACACGTAATTTCTAACAATCTGGAAGGGAACGATCTGAAGCTAATCCTTTGAAGGATAGTCGATGACACTAACAGGTACACAACCTTTCTCCAAGAACGGAAGGTTTCGTAAGTGAAACAGTTTTTGAAAATCAAGCTTTTCTTAGTATAATAAGTGAGGAATCTAATTAAACGCAGGTGTTTAAAAGAAAATGCTGGATTCAGGAATTTAAGCAAAGGTTCCCGACTCCTGTGTAGCCATTGGATTCAAATAAACTAGCGAATTTTCCACCCAAATGAGATGCTAGATTTCTTTTCTTAATGGCCGGTCAGTATAAAAGACTCAACCAATCAAACGGTAGAATCTGGTATGCCTACTCTAAGTACAAATCTGTCACATTTGATGCTTTTAAGCTTGGAAGAATTTTAAAAACTGTAAGGTTAGGCCTTGGCAGTGGTAAATTTGTCCTTGTGGCTCTGATTTCCACTTGATCGGAACGAGGACACGCCTCCTCCTCAAGGCTCAGAGGTCGGTACTGGGGAGTTTAGTCACTGCTATTTTACACCTGGCAAAATGCACTCTAGACTTTAGAAGATATAAGGTATACGAGACACGTAAGAATGCTCCACGTTTAGAAGTCAGCTTTAACATTTAACAAATAGATTCCTGATTAAAGGAAAATTTCTGTAAACGCTAGCGTAATTTGATTATGGTTGAAATTGTCTTGTCGGATTCAAAGGAGTTCCTCAACTTAAGCATTACAAAAGAATCACATTTTTGAAAAAGATTTCAGAAATTTATAACCTGATATCGGGTTATTGAGCAGGGACTCTGAAGAGTACGTTATTGCGGACATTATTTCTCAATTTTTCCTCCCGAAGAACTAAAGAAATACAGAGCTTTGGAGCAATACCAATGAAGTCCATGTCTAGTTTTTTGAAAGGTAAGGTTCAAAGCATTGCATTCAGACTGAAAGTCGGAAGTGGAAGAAATAAAACCTTGGAAAGAGCTGAGGATAACGTGATAGCCAATGAAACTGTGCAGTTGTTGGAAAATTCAGAGATAGACCAATCAGAGCCTGTAGCCTTGTAGTTAAGCATTTCTCTCATCCAATCACTACACCCTACGTACTATAAATACCGGCAAGTCTGCCCTACATGTTTGTGCGGGCGTGGTATGTCTTTCTAGATCGCTTTTGCTATGGCTCGTACCAAGCAGACAGCGCGCAAATCGACGGGCGGCAAGGCCCCGCGCAAGCAGCTGGCCACCAAGGCGGCCCGCAAGAGCGCGCCGGCCACCGGCGGCGTCAAGAAGCCGCACCGCTACCGGCCCGGCACGGTGGCCCTGCGCGAGATCCGCCGCTACCAGAAGTCCACCGAGCTGCTGATCCGCAAGCTGCCGTTCCAGCGGCTGGTGCGCGAGATCGCGCAGGACTTCAAGACCGACCTGCGCTTCCAGAGCTCGGCCGTGATGGCGCTGCAGGAGGCGTGCGAGGCCTACCTGGTGGGGCTCTTCGAGGACACCAACCTGTGCGCCATCCACGCCAAGCGCGTCACCATCATGCCCAAGGACATCCAGCTGGCGCGCCGCATCCGCGGCGAGAGAGCTTAACGCTGCCGGTTCTTTATTTTGAAGCTCAAACCAAAGGCTCTTTTCAGAGCCACCCACGTTTTCAAGTAAAGTAGCTGTACAAATCTAGCACCACATTTAATAGAACCAGCCCTGCACTTAGAATTGAAAAGCTAGGTATCGACGATAATTTGACGGGTTACAGGTAAATTTTGTCTAGATATTTACTGTATTTGCGAACAAAGCTGGCCCTTTAAGAGGTTAGGTCCTAAGCCGGTTGGCGTTTTAAGAGGAACCCTAAAGGATTGGTCTTTGGAGAGGATTAAATATGGTTTATCGTGCATCATTTGTGGAACTGGAACAGTATAGTTTTACCAACTATAACCTGTAAAATAATTTTAAAAGCCTGGTTTTGTCATTGGCCAAACTACCCAATTTACATTTCTTTGATCTTGGTATTTTTGCCATTACTGAAATTTACTGTGAAAGACTACCTTCTTTATTCTCTGCCAGATTATTTTTGGAATCAACATGAATTTACTATAAACGCAGTTCTTTAAAACAATGTCGCCCAGTTAACACTGGTCAAACTGGGTTCTGACCCACCCCCCTCCCGCCTCTAGTCCTGGGGCTTGGAGGAGGGGTTAAGGGAGGGGACTGTTGCGTCACATTTCCCGCCTGCGCGCTTTCCATTCTCTGTATCTGCAAGGGGGCGGGGGACGTAGTTATATAAGGATCGGCTCTCCGCTTCTTTGTCACTTACTCTTGGTTTGCTTTCCTGAAAGCCATGTCTGGCCGAGGCAAAGGTGGGAAGGGCCTAGGCAAAGGGGGCGCCAAGCGCCACCGTAAGGTGCTGCGCGACAACATCCAGGGCATCACCAAGCCCGCCATCCGGCGGCTGGCCCGGCGCGGCGGCGTCAAGCGCATCTCCGGCCTCATCTACGAGGAGACCCGCGGGGTGCTCAAGGTGTTCCTGGAGAACGTGATCCGGGACGCCGTCACCTACACGGAGCACGCCAAGCGCAAGACGGTCACGGCCATGGACGTGGTGTACGCGCTCAAGCGCCAGGGCCGCACCCTCTACGGCTTCGGGGGCTAACTTGCCGGGTTTCGCCACCAGAACGTTTCATTTCTCAACCAAAGGCCCTTTTCAGGGCCACCCAACTGTTCAAAAAAAGGGCTGTCCCAAACGAATAGGGCACTTGAGCCTACCAGCTCCGTACTCTACTTAGAATCCACAATATTGAGACCGAAACCCAGAAGGTTGTGGGGTTTTGAAAGGAAAACTTCAGTTCGATAGTTGTATGTGCCAAGGTAACTCCCTTAGCTCAATGGTTTATTTTACCCCCTCCTCTGTTCCCACTCACCGCATACGAGCAGGGGAGTAGTGATATTCCAACTCAAAAGTGAGGGGTAACCAAAGCAGAGTAAGGAACTTGACAAGGGATTCCAGGAACAAAGAGGGACATTATCCAATCAGCAAGTCCCATCCATGGTTGTCAACCAATCAGAACTGATGATCTCATGTGCTTCCCCCCCAGAGGCGAGCCGGATTGGGGGATGGGAAGGCTGACCAGAGAGGCCAAAGCCCCGATTTAGGAATTTAAAAAATGTCTTTTTGCGGATTATGAGATAGACCCTGTCTATCAGGCCCTCTATCAGGTCCCAAGAAGAGTACTGAAGTTGTTAGCGCTAATAGAGCGATTTGTCTAAAATACATACATACATACATACATACATAACATACATACATACAAGAAAAACCTGGAAATGGTGGGCAAGGGAGGAAACCAGATTCAGACTGCCAGAAAACCCAGAGAGCACTGGATTCAGGGGAAAGTAAAATCTGGCTAATGGGGGAAAGTGCCTCATTCACTGTCAGCACAGCCCTCGCAGTTAGCCATGCTTTTTTTTTTTTTTTTTTCCTTCCTTCCCAGAGAAATGGAAATTAGGGTGATGGAAATGTACATTAGATAGTGGGGATGGATGTACAATTAAGTAGATATACTAAAATAAATTGGATTGTACACTTCAAAGTGTGTGTCGGGGGGGGCGGAATATGGTATATACACTATATTTCAAAATCTAGACAGCAGGAGTGAGACCGTGTGCTGACTGCAGCCACCGTGTGTTAGCTTCAGCCAATGTCTCTCCTGGCTTTTTAGGTCTCCTTTTCCACCTAGTAATTGTCCTCCAAGATTTCTCCGGGAATGATAAAAGTACCTAGCCTGGCTTAATTTAAATTGACAATGGGGAGGATTCAGAGCTGCTTCCTGGACCGTCAGAGGACCAAAATGGGCATGGTTGGGAGAGTGGTCACTTTATTTCCTTAGCTGGCGTTCCTTCAAGAGATATTTGTTGACCTCATGTGACGTGCCTGATACTGCTGTAGGCAGTGGGCAAATCAGACAGAATTCTCTGTCCTGGATCCGGAGTATATTAGAGAGGTGTGTGGATGCAGAGTTTTCCATACGGGAGGGGAGGTGCGGTGGCTGTAACAACAGACACGCCTGGCTTCTGTTACGGTTGGCCTAGCTTATTCACAGCCTTACAGACAGCACCATGCCCATTTGTCGCACTCACTGGCCTGGGTGAAAGCCTCTGAGCCTTCCTCCGTCCTAACACTCGTGAAGGCCTTGTTCAGAACAAAGATACTGCTGCTGCCCGATTTCCCACTCTGCACCATTCCTCAGATCTAGGTAAGTCAAGGAAGAGTAGAAGGAGAATCTGTCGTGGCGGCACTCTGGTGAGCCTAGGGTCTTGTGTAGAAAATTCACGCATGCATTCGTTCAACTGATGGGGTACAGGGCATGCTATTCCCTGATACGCCACCTTGGCATATTAAATATGTTCAACTCAACGAACTTGAGCGGCAGAAGCAGGAATATCACCCCGACACCTCCTCACCGCTTGTAACCCCCACTTCTCTCTTTTTCCCTGAAAGCAGAAGATAAATCTCTTCTATGAAAAGTACCCTCCTATACCAGGAGGAAGAGAAACATCCTTATCACTGGAGATGTGGAATTCAGAGTCGAGAAGTCTGTATGAACAAACCTTGTTACTTCTTTACTCCTAGCCCAAAAGCACTTTCTCTGTTCTTTAGAAACGTATTGTCTAGAAAGATACAAAAGCTTCCGGCTCTGATCACTTCCTTGAATCTCAGATCTTTGTGGGGGCTCCTGTACATCTGTATATAACTAAATTTGTTTTTCTCCTGTTAATATGTCTTTTTTGTTGCAGGGAGGTCCCAGTCAAGAATTTAGAAGAGCAGAAGGAAAAATGTTTTTCCTCTCCCTCCACAACAAACCTGCATACCTGTTAGCTCTCAGCCCTGTTCTAGGAGCTAGGGAACATCTCAGGGACAAAACAAAGCCCCCGCTGTCACAGGATTATATTCTAGTTGAGGAAGACAGGACCACAAACAAAATAAATATATAGCGATACGGGTGGGGATACATATGCTATTTTAAAGAATGAGCAGAGGGGGTATTCGTTCACATAGGGTGGTCAGGAAAGTTCTCTTTTCATAAGAGGGCATTTGAGCAGAGGCCTGAATGAAGTCTGCAGCCATGCAGCATGTCACTCTATGTCCAGTGACAGCAGAACATGCCACACAAACTATGTGCCTGACATCAAGATTAAAGGCACCGGGAAAACAAACAGGTGCGAGAAAAGCACTCTGACCTCTCCTTTCTCTTCCTGAAAACAGGAGAGAAAACCCCATATGGAAGAGGTCACCCCTCTACCAGGAGGAAAGTCATATCTTTGCCACGTTGGATCATCAAAGCTGGGAGAACTCTGTACAAACCTTGTAAACTAACGCTTATCTTCCTACTTACTTTCCCACAATTAACTGCCCGGCCCCCAGCCCCCTTGCCTTGTTCTGTTTTCACAGTTTACTCTTCTTTGTCCAGCTCGGTACATAAGTGTTCAAGTCCAATTGCTTCTTTGGGTGTTCATTTCCTTAGGAGGGCACCTTTGTCCCGGAAAACCCATTGGTGTACCTCAATGACTATAGATAAAAATATATATGTATTCATGTAAATATAAATGAATTGTATGCTCTTTTCCCATGAACCTGTTTTATGTCAATTTAATTCTTAGGCCTGCTAAAACCCCTAAGAAAGCAGAGGTAAAATTTTATCTCTCCTACACCAGAAGATACTTCTAGGAAGAAAGAAAAATCAGGACAAAGGCTCGGAGCCCGGAACATGCTTGCTCCACTCCACAAGCAGCAAAAAGGTCAGTGAGGACAAAGAAATGGGAGAGTGAGTGAGGTGAGAGGATGGCCGAGGGCCAGATCACGTAAAGCCATCTTAGGTAGCGTGACAAACTCATCCTGTTTGCTTGGGACTTTCCCCAAGGTTGAGCGCTGAAAGCTCCATATCTCAGAAACCCCTCCAACTCAGCCAAGCTGGACGTATTGGCTATTGTGCTTGTAGGCTGTGACAAAGACACTGGCTTTTGTTATGAAGAAGGAACACCGCTGGAATGTTCTGGGCAGATGGCGGACACGACATCTTTTGAAAGGATCGCTCCTTCTGTGGGGCTGAGAAAAAAACTAGCCATCAGAAGTGGAAACAGAAAGACTAGTTAGGACTCATTATGGTCATCTGGAAAAAAGGTGATTGTGGCTTGTCCAGGAGTAGAAGCAGAGGATGTCGGGAAAGGTGCTCTGATTTGGAAGATAGAGCTGACTGGGTTGGATGAAAGTTATGAGAAAGAGCTCAGACAGGACCGCATGTTTTCTGGGCTGAGCCCCCGGAAGAATGGAGTTCCATCTATTGAGGTGGGGAATACTGAAGGAGGAACAGATTTGGGGTTTATGCGTTAAGATACCTAATGTGGACAAGTTTTAGATGTCCATTAGATATTCAAGTAGATATATCAGATATACAGGTGGATATGCGACAAGCTTCATTATGAAGCTCGAAGTGGGTGGAAGGAAACTGATAAAATTTTAGAGGTGATTAAGGCCACCCTGCTAAAAACCAGTAGGATTGAGAGAGAAGATGACACTCTCACAGCCTTTAAGTGTCACTACAAGCTGGCGGGACACTCAGAGCTAGGCCATGGAGTTCTGTTGAGCAGCAACTATTTCACAGAACACAGAGCAAATCAATAGTGAGACAAAGAACAGAGAAGGGGCCAAGAAATGAGCCAAAATGCACTCCAGGTTGCTTTATCCTTTAGTAGGTCTCCATAGCAGCCCATTTATGACGGACTGTGTGTATCCCCTGCAAATTCGTATGTTGAAATGTTAACCCCCAATATGATGGTATTAAGAGATCGGGCACTTGGGTAGTGATCAGGCCATGATGGTGGAGCACTCATGAATGGAATTAGTGCCTTTTATATAATAAGAGATCCCAGAAAGCTCTCTGGTCCTTCTGTCTGCCATCTGCAGACACAGTAAGATAGGTCTATGAACCAGGAAATGGGTTCTCACCAGGCACCAAATCTTATCTGAATCTTCCAGGACCTTGATCTTGAACTCCCAGCCTCCAGAACTGTGAGAAATCAATATTCGTTGTTAGCCACAGAGTCTATGGTATTTGTGTTATAGCAGCCTGCACTCAGACCACCACTTCAAGGATATCCAATCCCTTCTTTTTAATTTTTAATGTTTTTTTTTTTTTTTTTTTTTTTTTTTTTTTTAGACAGAGAGAGACAGAGCATGAACGGGGTAGGGTCAGAGAGAGAGGGAGAAGTATCCAAAGCAGGCTCCAGGCTCTGAGCTGTCAGAACCGAGCCGGACGCGGGGCTCCAACTCACACACCGGAAGATCATGACCTGAGCCAAAGTTGGACGCTCAACTAACTGAGCCACCCAGGCGCCCCAATCCCTTCTGATGACAATTTATATTTCTATTCATTTACCACTACAACGTACAGTAATAAATGGTGTTGAAAGTCTTGATCTCATTGTCTTACCATTGACAGGCGGGAGTGTCCCAAATTTTTCTCTAAACCAGACCTCTCACTTGGAACTCAAGAATCTTCCAATTGCCTATTCAAGTATCTTCTTGTGTCAGAGAGACATGTTAGCAGAGTAACCAGCCAGCAGAGTTTTAAGCAAATGTCAATATATTTCTTAAGCATTAAATCAATGCTGACTATTCCGTTGTGATTTACCAATTGGAGGACATAACTTCAAAACTTTTTATAACCATGTTTGAAACGTTCATTAAAATAAAACCTTACATTTTTAAAAATATTTACTCATTTTTGAGAGACAGAGACAGAGCGCAAGCAGGGGTGGGGCAGAGAGAGGGAGACAGAACCCAAAGCAGGCTCCAGGCTCTGAGCTGTCAGCACAGAGCCCGACGCGGGGCTCGAACTGAAATCATGACCTGAGCAGAAGTCAGATGCGTTTAACTGAGCCACCCAGGTGCCCCAACAACCTTAGAATTTATACAGGAGGCAGGAGGGAAATGAACCGGACAAAGGGAAGAAGGGGGAAGGTCCAAGACAGTCACCAGAGCCAGTGACCTGAGGAGGGGGCTTTCTCCCTCAGCCCCTCGAATTTGCGCCCTGGAGACCTCAAGGCTCCCAGTAGCCAGAGACCTGAATAAGAACAGACTCCCTTTAATCTAGTAAATGGCAATTTCCCCAAGCCAAAGGCTTAGCGAAGGCGCGCGGCCTGCGGACGCAAACCTGCAATGCCAAGGCATCTTAAGCTCAAAGACACCGTCTGCGCAAGGCTGTGGGCCGACCTCACCCTCACCGGCTCCAACCCCGGAGATAGAAGTGGCGGATGCCAGCGCGGGCGGGGAAAGCCTGTGTCGTCCTCTGTCCGGGCATCGCTGGGGGCAATCACACGACAACGAAGAGCCTTCTCGGGCCATCCCTGGCTTCCAGAGGCGGGAGCACGCTCTGGGAATTAGTACGGATATTCACCGGAGCCTCCCCGGACCAACGCGTTCGACAGCGACTGAAGCACGGCCGCCGGCCAGGATGGCCTCTTGGGGGAAAGGGACGAGGGGGAGGCCAACTCCTTCCCCAGAAAGCCGTGGGCCGGGGACTTCAGACGCCTCCCCATTGGCTTTCCTCGGCCAGCCCCTGCTCCGGATTGGCCCGCGGCCTGCGCCCCGCACTGTGCTGCGAGCTGATTGGTGGAGAGGTAGCAGGGAGAATGGAGCGTTGCTCAGTTTATGCGTGAGACGAAAGCCGAAGCCTTAGCAGGTAGGCCGAATGAGCCTTCCCAACAGGAGAACTAGAGAGTGGAAGAGGGAGACGCGAACAACTCTTTTTGAGACTAAGTGGGCGGCCCTGAAAAGGACCTTTATGGAGAAAAAATGGCGACGAAGGCTTAACCCCCGAAGCCGTAGAGGGTGCGGCCCTGGCGCTTGAGCGCGTACACCACGTCCATGGCCGTGACCGTCTTGCGCTTGGCGTGCTCCGTGTAGGTGACGGCGTCCCGGATCACGTTCTCCAGGAACACCTTGAGCACCCCGCGGGTCTCCTCGTAGATGAGGCCGGAGATGCGCTTGACGCCGCCGCGCCGGGCCAGCCGCCGGATGGCGGGCTTGGTGATGCCCTGGATGTTGTCGCGCAGCACCTTGCGGTGGCGCTTGGCGCCCCCTTTGCCCAGACCCTTCCCGCCTTTGCCCCGGCCTGACATTGCTGCCTAAACACGTTCTGTGAGTAAGTCACAGCGATGGCCCCACTCCCGACCGGCGTTATTATAAGCAGTCGTCGGACCTGATTGAGAACTGAACGCGCGGGCGGGAACCGAGGCGCCGCGACTGCAAGCCGGGCTCCGCCCCTCTCTGGGCTTACAGCCAATGGCGGTGTGGGGGAGGGAACGGAGTGAGGAGTTTCAGTTTTAAGCTCTAGATTTTTCTGAAACCGTTGATATTTGTATCTGAAATTATATCTTCCCGTGAGAATGTTCACAGGGGCTCATTTTTTTTTTATACGCAAGTGCTGTCCTTTCTCCTTCAGAAGGGGATGATTGGGAAGGGTACCCTAGGACGCCACCCCAAAATAGGAGTGGGGAGCTCAGACACACCTTGGCCAAACATGCCCCGTGCGTGTGAACGGTACGGTATACGCCGCCCGCACATAGGCCTGTCTGACATAAGGGCTATTTCTGAGCAGTTTAGAGAAATACCAGACGCAGGAGAATCTCTAAAACCAGAGGAGAACTCACACTTTCTTAAGGGGAGTTTCACATTTGTGAAGGAGATCTCAATCGGTGTCTCCCTCTCTGTGCCAGAAAGAAGGACGACTAGATCAGCACAGAATCTTGTCCATGGAGAAAGCCCGGCCTTGATTCTGCAGAACAACCTTGTGTTGCTTGCCATCCTTTCCCTGGGAGCCCATAACCGGCGCCCTGTGCACGCCCCTCCCGCATGACATCTTTTGTCTTTAGTGGAAGAGAGTATGTAAAGGGGGTGGCTTGGGCCTTTTCAGGTGTTCTCAGTTTTTCAGAGTCTCTCTTTCCCATGTATACCTGAGGTATATATATCATTAAACCTCTGTTTTTCTGTCCTTAATCTGCCTTTTACGGCAGGGTCTAGGCCAGAAACTCAAAAGGGCAGGGGAAGTCATTTTTCCTCTATTACAGCGGCGTGACCTTGCAAAGTTGCCCTTCATTTTCTTTATCTGTTAAGGTGGAGCGCTGATGGTACTCAGGGAACTTTTGTACAGATTGAAATTACCTAACGTAAACAGAAGGCTAGACCAGAGATTGGCGCAGAGACATAAATATGGCTGGTTTTTTGTTGGTATTGTTGCTTAAAGAGCCTGTCTGGAGTTAGGATGTTGCCCTGAGCCTTCACTTTCAGGCTTTTACTCGTGACACAATATAGGCAACACAGATACGTATATAATAGCGAAGGTTTTTTTTTTTTTTTTTTTTAATCACAACATTTAATAAAGTACAAGACATTGATGGGTTCTGGGTTTTTGGTTTTGTTTTCTTTTCAATTGAAGTATAGTGACTTACAATAGTATACTAGTGTATAACGTAGTGAATTGGCAATTATATACATTATGAAATGCTCATCACAAGTGTCGCTACCATACAAAGTTGTTACAATATGATCATATTCCCTATGCTGTGCTTTTCGTCCTTGTGACTTATTTATTGTATAACTGGATGTTTTTCCTTCTTAATCACCTTTACCTTCTTTGCCTCTTACCCCTCGCCCCTAAACTACCGATTTGTTCTCTGTATTTATCTGTTTGCTGTTGTCATCGATGCTGTTTTATAGACTCCACATGTAAGTGAAGTCATATGGTATTTGTCTTTCTCTGCCTGACTTATTTCATTTAGCCTAATACCCTCTAAGTCCATCCATGTTGTGAATACCAAGATTTCATTCTTTGTATGACTAATGTCCCATTTTATTTACAAATGACCTCTGAACAATGCAGGGCTTGGGGGGCTGATTCTTGCACAGTTGAAAAATCCAGATATATCTTGTGACCACTCCCTGCCCAAACTACCAATACCATACTGTTGATTAGAAGCCTTACTGATGACATAAAGTCTATTAATATGTATTTGGTATATGTATTATATATTGTATTCTTATTATAAAGTAAACCAGAGAAAAGAAAATGTTATTAAGAAAACATAAGGAAGAGAAAAACCTTTACAGTGTGTTGTATTTGTTATAAAACTCTGCAAATAAGTGGACACATGCATTTTGAATCCGTATTGTCAGCTCTATGTAAGACGCCATCTTTATTCATTCACCTAGTGACTGACAGGCTGTTTTTCTGTTCATACATGACATGTTAAATATGGTTGCCTGAGAATATCCCTAGGTGCCCTTTCCAAAGGGGCATTGGCAAGTAATGTTCCTTCCTGGCTCTCCGGCAGCCGAATCTGGAGTACAATTCACATTTCTACACTGACTTCCCACTGTGGTGTTAAACCTCAGACACTCATGGATTAGTAAGTCACTTCTACTGGGATGACTGGAAGGGCTACTACTAAATCTTTAACTCTGAAAAATACACCCTGACCTTGGCCTCCTCCTCTCTTCTGAAAGTCTGTATAAACCCAAAGTTCGAGAGCCAGCAGTAGTAGCGGTGAATTTCAGCATGTGGTGTCGTATCACCATGGTGTCTGGGAAAGAAACACCGTGTTTCATGAAGGACCTTCCAACAGCCATTTAAAAAATACAATCTGTATGTTAAACGCCTTTTTTTCCCTCCAGCATGACCATAGTCACTCCGCTAATAGAAAGTAATAAATGCTTCATGCAGTGATATTAAAATGTGGGCACAGCTCCCCTTCCAATATATTCAGTAAATTTCTTTCCCCCCACCCCCCCCACACACCTTAGCTCTTACTCCTAACATTTGTGGCCTACATCTGAGATGGGAGTTCATGCACCGACCTAAATCAGGTGGACAACCATCAACAAAACACAAGATTCACCTTGAATTGTGTGGTTTGCTTGGATCGCTTTACATTCCTGGATTTTGATAAAACAACTTTGACTTTACAAAATATTTGCAATATTTATGACTGAATTTCCTCCATTCTTTGATTTTAGAATACCCGCTGAAGTTTCATTTCCAAACTGGGCCGAGTCTATTCAATAAAGTCATGCCCAATGAAAAGGACATTTAGAGGGGAAAGTTTGAGTTTTTATTTCAATTTTCAAAGAAATGTTAGAGTGTAAGGGAGAATCACACAGAGCTCAGGAAAATTCATAGCATTTCTCCAATGCCACGTGTCCAAAAATCAACTTCTATGATCCCAGTAACTATGATACCCGCTAAGGTGGGTAGTGTTATTCCCTATTTTTCTGATGATGGAGAAATCAATTTGTGTCAGACGATACGGTAAGTGGTAACACTGGGATTTGAATGTGGGCAATCTGATGTCTAAATACTGCCCTGTGCTTCCAGTTTCCAGAATACTCCTGCAGAAAAATTAACAACGTTATGGATTCTAAGATAGTGCTATCCTTATTCACCACACTGGGCAGTTTTTCTGTTGAGGGGCTCAAGTAAATGAAGACTTAGAACCAAATCCACATTCCTTGACTGGGAAGGGGATGGGGGAGGGCAGGGGCAGCCAATCTGAGCCACTGTCCCCTGGCCATCCCACCCTCAGACAGCAATGGGCACTTGTACCTTTTTAAAGCTATCCTTTCAGGCCCTGTGCCTTAAACACCCTTTTTCTAACAGATACATAACATATCGAGGAAAAAGCCAAACAATGTACATAAAAGCCAGCACAGCAATAAGAAAAACCAAGATATTTCGACTTCAGCTGGGGCCCAGATGTGGGCTGGGGCAGGGGACAGACCCTGGCTCAAGCCAAGGGCATCATTGAGACCTTTTACATAGATAACAAAGGTCTGTGCCAGACAATTACATGTAGGAGAGCCTGGAAATTTAAATAAAAATACAACGCAATGACACACGCAAGTACACACACACACACAAGCACACACACACACACACACACACACACACACACATAGAAACATCCAACCTTATTACTTAGAAAAATGCAAATATTTTGTAAAGTCAAAGTTGTTTTATCAAAATCCAGGAATGTAAAGCAATCCAAGCAAACCACACAATTCAAGGTGAATCTTGTGTTTTGTTGATGGTTGTCCACCTGATTTAGGTCGATGCATCTACTCCCATCTCAGATGCAGCCCAGAAGTATTAGGGGTAAGAGCAAAGGTGTGGGGAAAACTGAAGCGAAGCCTTTGGAATTTGGAGCTGTCATTATTCAGTATTCTGTATTGCTCTGAAGTTTGTTATGTATAGTGTAAACGCTATGATCTTCGAAGTGTTTGATAGTTGGGGATGTAACCTAAAGCTCAAACTTCTTAGAGGCAAAATTAGGCACTTTCAAAGTGGGCAGTTCATGTACGCGGCTACCGGTTCAAGGTCGTCCCCTTTTCAGTAAAGGCACACGATATAGTCTAGGAAAGTGGGTTGACAGGGTCATATGCAGTTTGTCACATGGTTTTCAAAAACGGACCCTTTTGCCGGGTAGAAGTCCCATTAGAACAACTAGATTTCAAGTAATGCTTAGTATGGCCATGCTCACCTAAACACCATCTAAAGGTTCACAGCCACTTTTGTTGAGCTAATTGGGTGGCTCTGAAAAGAGCCTTTGGGTTTAAGGTCGGCGATCCTTCGTTAAGAACTTACGCCCTCTCGCCGCGGATGCGGCGCGCCAGCTGGATGTCTTTGGGCATGATGGTGACGCGCTTGGCGTGGATGGCGCACAGGTTGGTGTCCTCGAAGAGCCCCACCAGGTAGGCCTCGCACGCCTCCTGCAGCGCCATCACGGCCGAGCTCTGGAAGCGCAGGTCGGTCTTGAAGTCCTGCGCGATCTCGCGCACCAGCCGCTGGAACGGCAGCTTGCGGATCAGCAGCTCGGTGGACTTCTGGTAGCGGCGGATCTCGCGCAGGGCCACCGTGCCGGGCCGGTAGCGGTGCGGCTTCTTGACGCCGCCGGTGGCCGGCGCGCTCTTGCGGGCCGCCTTGGTGGCCAGCTGCTTGCGCGGGGCCTTGCCGCCCGTCGACTTCCGCGCTGTCTGCTTCGTGCGAGCCATCCCCCAAGCAGGCCGAGAGCGTCTTCTCCGAAAGCGGTGAGAGGCACACAGCCCTCCTTCTTTTATACAGCCGGACCGCCAACCATTGGACCCAAGAGCATTCAAAAGTTCCCGCGCCCTCCTCGGATTGGTCCAGCTCCGTGCGGGGAGCCCGGATTAAGAGTTGCTTTCAGGTTGGTGAGTGAATCTTAAGCCCCGCCCTTAAATGTGGTTACTCTGACGTCATTTATTTACCCTTTCGTTCCTATATCCACTGTGAACAAAAATCTTGCACAGAAAGCTGCAGATATTTTAAAGTGTAAAGTAAGGTAATCATGCAAAGCCACATAGGGACTTCCAATGGATGTTTTGTTGTTTTTAGAGAGAAACCATCAAGATATTCTGCAGGTGTTTAGGTAAATACATGGGCTGCCTCTAAAATGACATTCAGAATTTTCTTGGGCGTGGCACAAATATTGTGGAGAGTTAGTAAAATGCTCCTTGTTTGCAAGCATGAATTATCAAGGAACTAGGACTTAGCCTCACTGCTTCAGCAAACATGCCTTCACAAACTGGGATTTTAATGGATGTGTTCCATAAAATGAAGAATCTTAATCTAGGGACTTTCACTATTACTTCCTTCTCCAAGCTACTGTCGTTGCGAAAAACTTTCAAACTTCATCTGTGGAACATAGCAATGCCCTTTTCTGGACTAAAAATGCGCCCTACACGGTTAAACACGGTCAATGGGGTTAGCAACGTTTACACTAATTTCCCGTGTTGTTTTAGCCTCAAAACTGTGAAAGCATTTCTGTGGGGGCAAAGCCTTCCAGGTGTAATTATGACATTTCACCTCCCATGTTTTTAAACGCTAATAGTTCAAAGCACAGCTCTTTCAAAAGAAACTGTGGGTGGCTCTTAAAAGAGCCTTTTTAAGTAGCTAAGCGGACTTTATCTTGATCAGGAAAAAAGCCTGTGTAAAAAAAAGTCATCAGCTTATTTGCCCTTGGCCTTGTGGTGGCTCTCGGTCTTCTTGGGCAGCAGCACGGCCTGGATGTTGGGCAGGACGCCGCCCTGCGCGATGGTGACGCGGCCCAGCAGCTTGTTGAGCTCCTCGTCGTTGCGGATGGCCAGCTGCAGGTGGCGCGGGATAATGCGCGTCTTCTTGTTGTCGCGGGCCGCGTTGCCCGCCAGCTCCAGGATCTCGGCCGTCAGGTACTCCAGCACGGCCGCTAGGTACACCGGCGCGCCGGCCCCGACCCTTTCGGAATAGTTGCCCTTGCGGAGCAGGCGGTGGACGCGGCCCACCGGGAACTGCAGCCCGGCCCGCGACGAACGGGTCTTGGCCTTGGCGCGAGCCTTGCCACCCTGTTTTCCACGTCCAGACATCACCAGCAGAAAAGGAAGCAAACGTCTTCAAAAGAAAACGCGAGCAGTATAGAGCTAAACTGAGAGCAAGAGAAGTATTTATACTAACGGCAGGTATGCTGAATACAAGTCTCCCATTGGCTCTTTTCAAGTAACCAATGAAAAAGCATAATCAGCATCCCTCATTTGCATAAAAGCCCTCCACCTAGCGGGAGGTTTTTGAATACTCCACTGTAATCTGGCGTGGAGAGCTTTTACGTTAGCACTAATAATTGAAACCATTTGATTTTCTGAACAATACGAATTCAAAATCCAATCCGAAGCAGAAATGATTGTCCTCATTGCTCTGTCTTTTGGCTGTTTTTTCCTTTTCCAGGATTGTGACTGTTTCTGGAAAGGAATAAACAGAACAATTTCTAAAATAGTTTACATTTAAAAAGTACATCTATTCCAGCAGTTGCTTTAAGTCTTTGGACCTCACAAAGTAACAGAAAGAAAGGAAACAAACAATTCTTTGTCAGAGCCCAAGCCTTAACAATGTCTGAACAATGAAAAGTGTCTGAACAATGAAAACTAAAGGCAAGAACTGGCCCATCCTCTCCCTGACTCAAGACAGTAGGTCTTTTGTTTAAATCATTATCTTACACATGAGGTCTTATGGGATCACCTTGAAGGTAGGTAGAGTACTGTTTTCATTTTAGAGATTGCAAAACATAGAGACCCCGATTGTGAGTTTTTTGTGTCTTGGTCTTTACCGGCTCACACTGAGTTAATGAGACGGATGTGGGAACCAGAGGCAAATGAAAAACTAACTTTCCTTTCTGCCTACAGCCTTTGCCATAGGCAGGGCGACATTCCTCTAGGAGCTCAGCTGCCTGGATGATGACACTTTGCTGCTAAGAGCAAAAGGTAATCTTATCTTAACATTCACCCTACCCCCCAGGATCCTGTAAGTCTACTTTAACATATAAGAATTCCTTTGAAAACTTCCTTTATTTCTACCATCACAAGATACATGTTGGCACTCATACTCCAAGCTTATGGCCCACTGATAAACATCTGAAGGGTCTCATGACTGAGGTTTTACTAAACAGTAATAAATGACCTTTTGCTAACAGCAGTTAGGCTCTCGAGGTCCTGGAAACCCTGCTTCCAAAACTCCTTAGAGACTTATGCTATCCCTAACGCCCTCCCAACCTGAAGGTATATGATCAGTCACCCATCACAACCCCAGTGTAACTCTTTCTGCCCCCGGGTCCTGTCCCCGTGCTTTAATACTATCACCTTTTTACACCAAAGGCGACTCAAGAATTCTTTTTTGGCCATCAGCTCTGGACCCCCCCACCACTCCAAAACTGCGTCAGGACCAAGGACTCCAAACTCCTGGTTGGGAAACCCATTGCCCCCGTTGCCATTCCCAACTCCTACCTTCTCCATTTTTTCACTTGGCTACAACACTTGGTTGGTTCAGAAAATTCTTCTGTCATCCTCCATATCCATAGCGTACTGCACCCCTCGTGGTTAGAGGGCCGAAACATTGAAACGCAAACACAAGAAGTCTTGGGACTTTTAGGAAATGAGGGAACAAATGCCCCACAACACTGAAATACACAAAAAAGATGATGTATTATAAATGCGGTGTTTATATGACTGCAGTCTTTGCCTGGTCTTAGCGCTCATGTCAAGGAATACAGTAACATCGAGAGACATTGCCGGGAGGAATCTTGGTGTTTTTCCTCTTATGGTCCAGAAGATAGACCTTGATGGGGCCCAGAGGAAGGTGAACAGGTCTATCTTCTGGACCATAAGAGGAAAAACACCAAGATTTTTGCAGACTCAAGCCTAAAGGTCTTCTGAGTCCCAAATAGGATGGTAAAAGGAACACGAACCTATGTGTAAGAAAAATCTACTCATAAGCCAACGGTCAGAGAAGCATCCTTTGATCCAGTGAACCAGGCAGGAGAGTCAAGATGTGCATCTTCCATTTCTTTTTTGCCTTCTCTTAAGTCTTCAGACACTTAGGACTCTTTCTCTTGACAATATTCACTCTCCTTTTAATTTTTCATCATTATCTTCAGTGTCAATGACAGCAGTAAACAACAACCACTGGCTCAATGTCTTTGCAAGATGAAGATATAGAAGGTCTCAAATCCTGCCTCAAAGACTTGACACTTTTTGAAAAGAGAAGGACTGTATGTCTGAAGATTAAATAGTACAGGATATTCTGCCTCCAAAAATGAAGGTGTAAGCAATCAGGAATATGAGAATGGGTGGCAGAGAGGGGTAATCACTGCGAATCAGAAGGGTCAAGAGAGTTCATGAGGGAGGTGAGTATTCAGCATTCAGTCCACACATACTCATTGAATACCGACTAAATGCCAGAGAGTTCCAGGTCCACGGAACATGGCAGTGTCCATGGCAGATGGAAAACTGTACCCTTGTGGTGACGCCCTCCTAGCGTGGCGAGGTGCACAATGGGCTAAATGCACAGAAGAGGACAGTGCGGTTTTTGGTGACGAGCGGCATGGAGACAAAGTAGGAAAAGGGCATATCTGAGACACACGGGGACGGTCAGGGAGAGCCGCACCAGGAGGGTATGAGTTCGGGTATGAGTTTCAGGTTTGAGTTCAAACCTGAAAGCGGTGAAGAAGCTAGCCAAGCAGGAAGAGTGAATGCTCCCATGAAAGCCCACGCTCATCCAAAGCCAAGGGAATGTCAGGAGCCGAGGGCCAGAGGTAGGACTGTTCTAATTTCCTGAATAAAGTAGGTCACTTTGGATGGAGGAAGGGGTATGTAGAGTGCTGGGTAAAATAGGAGGCAAGATTAAGGCCTGTTTCAAAACCGCAGAATAGAAGCTGGAGTGCAGACATTCGCAGCATCGGGAATCCATACTCCATCAGATCGGGGATGAGAAGAAGGCTTCCGGTCATCAATATATAGAGAGGAAATATTTCAGATAATTATATTATAAACAGGGTAAATGATTTAAAAGGAGAGAAGCTTGGTACAGTTGACCTGGTAACATGTAGATACCAGTGGACTGTGATGTTATGTGTATGCGATACCTAGAGCAACCACTAAAAAACTATCCAAAGACAATAAATGAATCAGAATCAAATTGTCTAAAGAAAATACTCAAGTAGCCCACAGGAAAGCCAGACCTAGAAAACAAAAAGTGGGTAACAGTGAGGGGGAAAACAAACAAACAAACAAACAGACAAAAAAAACACCAGAAAACAAAAACTAAAATGGCAAACTTAAGGCCTAACATGTATGGGAGAAAAATTTTTCCTCAACCCTTTTAGGGCTCCTCGCTAGGTCTGATAATGAAATTGCCAAAGATAAATTAGCAGGAGAAAAGCATACACATTTTATTAGAACTTTTACACGTACTTGGGAGCCTTCCTAAAAAAAATGAAAACCTAAAGTGACCAGAGTAGGAAGCTCTTACAATGAAACATCTTTGTAAAGGACTGAAAAGACAAAGGGGTTTGGGCAATGGGTAGTAAATGGTGAAGAAGTAACAAGGTTTGTTCATACAGCTTTCTTGGCCCTAAATTCCCTGTTTCTGGTAATAAGCATGTTTCCCTAATCCTGTCTTTAGGGAAGAGGAGGTCAAAGTGAACTTCTTGCTTTTGCTGTTTTCCCAAACTCCTTTGACTTAAGATATTCAGTATGTCAAGGTGCCATCTTTTGGGGTAGTAGGTCTTGAGCCCCATCAATGTCAATAATAGCACTAAATATATATGATCTAAATGCATCCATTAAAAAACAGAGATTGGCTGAGTGGATAAAAATGTGCTACAAATGTACGCTGTTATAGGGGAGGAAAAATAATTTTCCCTCTACCCTTCTAGGTTGTTGGCTGAGACCCCCTCTTATTGTTGGAATAAAAGATTACCAGGAGAAAAACAAACTGAGGTTTAATAACATGTGTACCTCCTGTACACAAGGGAGAGATCCAGGAAGTATTGAGTAATGCCCCAAATGGCCCAAGCCACCGCCTTAAATACGATCTCCAGCTAAACACAAAAGATGTTGGGGGTGGGGGTGGGGGGGCCAGTTCTGGGAAGTTACCAGGCAAAGCACATTTAACCGGGTATGGTTAAATCTTTGACCAGATTTAAATCTTTAGGCAGATTTAAATCTTTGCCTTGTCCAATGGATCCCCCTAGTTTTAGTCATCCTTTTCCCAGTACAGAGAGGGAAACACTCTGACAAATGCAGATCTCCCTGGTAAATGTAAACTTCTCTCACAAATGACTAACTTCTACTGGGGTTTCAAAGCTTTTTAAATGTCTGCTATTTAAAGAAATAAAGAATCCACTCAAGGTAATCCTTACACCAAAGAGGTATATTTTAGGGTGGCAAATAATGTCCCCCTTCACTGTCTACAAGGAACTCACTTGAAACAGAACCACACACGCAGGTTGAAATTAAAGGGTAGGAGAAGTGAAACCGTACAAATATCAACGAAAGGAATCAGGATTGCCTCTCCTAATCAGATAAGTAAACCAGAGCAAAGAAAGTTACCAGAGATAGAAAGGGACATTACAGACCGATAAAAGGGTCAAACTACTAAGAAAGCCATACAATTCTAAATGTATAAGCACCAAATAACAGCCTCGCAAAATACATGAGGCAAAAAATGGTTGAGCCGAGTGGAATAATAGGCAAATCCACAGTTAGAGGTAAACAGGTCAACACCCCTATCAACAACTGATAGAGCGACCAGACAAAAAGTTAGCAAACACATAGACCCCAACAAATGGCACAGCCACTCATTTTCATCTGTAAACCAGCAATGAAAATGCAGAGGTGGACAAACGTTCCCTTCTTCCTTTCTAGGCCCTTTGGCTGGTTTAATAATTATACCGACACCGGGCAGATTAACAGGAGAAAAACAAAAGTAATTTCTTATGTATGAGAGCCCCACAAAGACAGGAGACTCAAATGATGAGGGGGTGTGGGGCAAGCTGAGGGCAAAGTACAGGCTAACAGCACCCCTCTGCCCCCACACCCCCCACCCCAGGTGGGATGTGTGTGATATTCCTCGGACACTCCTGGCCACCCAAGAACAGGGGAAAGGAAAGAAAGCAGATGGTTGACTCGTGGAGATCACAGTCCTGCAGGACAGGAATCTCCTTCAGTTTATGGAGAGCTCTCTTAGTAAATGGCAAGAAAAAGGCAATCTTATCCACAGCCTAATTCCCAGACACCTATAGGCTCCATTTCCTGGAGCCCTAATATCACCCTCATCAAGATGGAAGGGGGTTTAAGTGCTTGCCATGGTGATGGGGGAAACTAAGGCAAATGAAAAATTATATTTCCTTACTGTCTACACCCCATTGACAAGCCCTTGAAACCGGCAGAGTGACCTCCCTCTGGGAGCTCAGCTGCCTCAATGGTCACACTTTGCTGGGGGCAAAAGAGAGCCTTAGCTTAACATTACCCCGACCCCCCAAGATCCTATAAGTCTCCTGAAACACATAAAAATTCCTTTGCAAACCTCCTTTATCTTTAATCCCCAAGTATATGTTGGCAATTATATTCTCAGCTTATGGGCCCTGATATACATCTGAAGGTCTCATGACTGAGGTTTCACTAAACGGTAATAAATGACATTTTTCTAACAACAGCTACTCCCTCAAGGTCCTAGAAACGTTGCTTCCACAATTCCTTAGAGATACACTCTACCCCTAACCCCACCCCGCCCCAGCCTGAGGGTATATAATCAGTCACTCTTCACAGCCCCAGGGCAGCTCTTTCTGCCTACCCGTCCTGTCCCCCTGCTTTAATAAAATCACCTACAGGGCGCCTGGGTGGCGCAGTCGGTTAAGCGTCCGACTTCAGCCAGGTCACGATCTCGCGGTCTGTGAGTTCGAGCCCTGCGTTGGGCTCTGGGCTGATGGCTCAGAGCCTGGAGCCTGTTTCTGATTCTGCGTCTCCCTCTCTCTTTGCCCTTCCCCCATTCATGCTCTGTCTCTCTCTGTCCCAAAAATAAATAAACGTTGAAAAAAAAATTAAAAAAAAAAAAATCACCTTTTTGCACCAAAGAGGTCTTCAAGAATTCTTGCTTGGCCATTGGCTCCGAACCCCCCTTCCCCCTTCACTCCAAAACGTCCTCACAAAGGCCGTCAGGCAATTGAGGCCTGTAGGCTATCCTGAGCTAAGAAATGGGATAGGGGCCTGGGGCTTCAAAGGGGAGGGGGCAATTCACAGAAAGGTAAGCGTAGATGTTTGGTCAATCAGATGTTTGCTCTGCCTGGCAGAAAAACCTTTCAGATTAAAAAAAAAAAAAAAAACAAAACAGGTATGCCTGACAATAGCTCTCCTTCTGGTACTGTTAGAGTAGGCAGTTAGTTACATTGCAACAGGATGCCTGGAGGTCAGCAACGAGGAAGTGGTGGCCAGCTATCTGGAAAGTGAGAGGCCCGTCACACCAGACAGGCCCAAAATGGCGGCGCTGTGACAGAAAGCCCCTGAGCAAATTAGGAAAAAAAGGCCTGAAACCCCGCTTTTCGTCCCTAGTGAACATCCTAGTTAACACCTAGGATAAAAGAAAGAAACCCGAACCCCAGGGAGGCAGCTGGCTGTCTCTCTGGAGCTTTCTCCTTCTCCTATCTCAAGAGTGTACTTTTCACGTCAACAGACTCTCCCACTTGTGTCCCTCGTCCGCTGTGTTCTGTCTGTCTTTGGATTCTTTCTCCTGACAAGACCAATAACCTTTGGCGACTCCTTTGGGACCGGCTCAGTCGAGGCCTCAGGGCGAGTTTTCCCAGTTTACCCGGCAACAAGATCTCTATTAATTGAAAAGGATAACAGAAGGTATGCTCTCACTTGTATTACATTTATACACCTGTCCATATAGACTTGCACAAAGTAAAACTTCCGGAAGGTTGAGGGCAAAAATGTCCCGGATAATGGAATTACAGTAGATTATTATTTGTCTATTTGAAATTATTTTGAATGGTTGATGGGCAGACAGAGGGGGTTGGGAGACCTTTCATTTGGAGGGAGGCTGAGATTTTGGAAAAGAGAAGAAAGGTCCACAAACAGATAACAGGGGGTCCAGAAAGTGTTTCTCCCCTACAAATTCAGCTCTTCCTGTCTCCAGGTCACCTTTGTTGGACCGGAAGGTAGGAAGAACTTTCCATGACTGAAAGGAGAATCAGGAAGGTAAGACAGGTTATTTTTTGCTCGTTTGCTTCGTTACTCAGAGACTGCCTCTCTGAAGAAAATGTGGGTGTTTTGTTAAGCAAGGGGGTGTATAAACCCTTCTAGAATTTAACTTTGATGGCTTGACTGCTGGCCTTGCTGTGTCCAAAGTTGGTGCTTTATCGGATACAACTGAGGAGATTTTATAAAAAAAATTTTCTGGTTTCTCCGCACTCCCACTATAGATCTGGGGTCCTACCACAGGGTCCGGACATCGATTTTTTAAAAAATTCTCGTTCACTTGTTACAGATCAGCCAGGTATCCAGGAGAGATGGCAAAAAGGCCTAGGTCTGAGTCTAGGAGGCTTGGGGTTTAGTTTGAACTCGTCAATTAAGGGTAAAGTTTTAGGTAAAGCATCAAATATCAGGAAGGAAGGGAAGCAGGAGGGAGAGGAGGAGAGAGAGAAGAAAGGGACCGAAGCAAGCAGGCGGGCAAAAGTTTTGAAGGACAAGATGGGGAGAAAATAATCTGATCATTTTGAAAAGATCATTTTGAAAAGGATAGGAAATAATATTACCATCCAGATCTCACCTCTCCAGGGGAAGAACATAAGTGTCAGTGATTCTTAAACTGTAGCCGGAGTTTGATAATTAGAAAAAGAAAAAAAAAAAAAAAGGAAAGAAAAAGGAAAGGAAAGGAAGAGAAAAGAGAAGAAAAGAAAAGAGAAGAAACACAAAGAAACAAAACAAAAAGAAGAGAAAAGAAAAGAGAAGAGAAAAGAAAAAGGGCCTGGGAGGGGTGAGGGGAGATGTCTTTTTATAAGAATTAATTTTAAAGACAGGGGTCTCTTTCACAGCTATATGTTGCCTCTGCTGAGAGTAAATACACAGCAGTCTACTGACGTGGTATCTGGGAAAAGAGAATTTAAATTTAACTTTTCATTTTAAAGGGGTCCTTAAAAAAAAAAATTAAAGAAATCCTACTTCAAATTTGACTTCTTCATCCAAAGGACACTGTTGTAGATCGCCCTTACGTAAGGTGTTCGTAAACCGATGAAAAATATTCTTTCCCTCCCCTTTTCACAGGCAGTCAACAGCTCAGTCCTGCCCAATCTGACACCGCCCCCCTCAAACCGGGACCCAGACCTGCCCAAATATCTCCTTTTCCTCCACCAAGATCATTACTGTCTTTTGAGCATCATTTTTGGAGTCCCAGTTTTTTGAAAAAGGTTTACTAAGAACAACCCGCATACCAGCCTCTGCGGGGCCCTCCCGGCCAGCCAACGAGGTGCCGCGAAGGGGAAGCGCGGGAAATTCAAACTCTTTGTCCTTCCTAGAGCTGCAGGGCCGTGCTTCCCGCCCTTCTGGTGGCATTCCAGAGAAACCAGTGACACAGGAAATAGGAGCCCGGGTTGCCCACCTGCAAGAAAAACTGAAACGGCTTTAGATCAGCTGTTGCCATCGGTAAACAATTCTAATGCGAAACTAGAGTAATTTCATTTAATGTGTGCGCAGAGAGCTTGAGGTATACCCCATAGATACCCACGGGAACCACGGGTGGCTCCGCTGTTTACCTAATGCTTTAGGTCCTGGGGAGTTGAGGCTCCGGGAATACGTGCCCCTACCGGCTTTCTAGTACCTGGACCTCTCCTCCTCCCAATAGGGCAGCATGGAATAGTAATCCGCGGAGGGTCCCTATTTTGAAATGCTGTAGTCACTGCTTTACCTAGCAGGGAAACTCCCGTCTCCTTTAGAAACGTGCAGACACAGGGAAAGGAGTGAGCGCTTCCAAGTATTCCGAGTTTGGGGGAAAACGAAACGTGAGCTGAAAAAAACCTTACAGGTGAAGTGGCGCTTTGCAGCACAGCCATTGCGCCACAGTAGTTTATTTCGCTGAGAGCCTAGTTAGTGACCATCCAAACGCATGCTTGGCTCTAAAAATGCCCCCACGGATCACCATTTCAGTGGATTCCTTAAGACTGTAGCCCAAGCTTGCAATTGCTCAGCCGAGGAATGGAAGTTATAGCTCTCCTTTGATAAAGTGGGTGGCTCTGAAAAGAGCCTTTGGGTTGGATTGTGCCTCCAAACACACTCACTTAGAGCTGGTGTACTTGGTGACGGCCTTGGTGCCCTCGGACACGGCGTGCTTGGCCAGCTCCCCGGGCAGCAGCAGGCGCACGGCCGTCTGGATCTCCCGGGACGTGATGGTCGAGCGCTTGTTGTAATGCGCCAGGCGCGACGCCTCGCCCGCGATGCGCTCGAAGATGTCGTTGACGAACGAGTTCATGATGCCCATGGCCTTGGACGAGATGCCGGTGTCCGGGTGCACCTGCTTCAGCACCTTGTACACGTAGATGGAATAGCTCTCCTTGCGGCTGCGCTTGCGCTTCTTGCCATCCTTCTTCTGCGCCTTAGTGATGGCTTTCTTGGAGCCCTTCTTCGGGGCAGGAGCAGATTTGGAGGGCTCAGGCATGTTTTTTTCCTAAGAGCTGTAGAAATGCTAATCGCACTCACCACAACAAAGGTTAGTGTTGTGAGGGGTCCAGAGCCCATTCTTTTATACTTCTTCAATGCAAATGAAGGTTCAAGAATTATCACTTCTGATTGGATAAAAGCAGAACACTTTCATCAAGGGGAGGGGTTTATGCAAATGAGGGATGCACAGTTTCTCTTCCTATTGGATACACAGGCAAACATACTTTGACCAATGGGAAGGCGTATTGGCTCATCCCCTCTCTGCCTATAAAAGAACTTTTTTTTTTTTTTTTTTTAATTTCCCTGAGCTGCCAAGTTCGTCTCTTTGTATTTCGCGGAGCTTTAGCTGGTGAATTAGTCTCCCTTGATATGTCTGGACGCGGTAAACAGGGCGGCAAGGCTCGCGCCAAGGCCAAGACGCGCTCGTCGCGGGCCGGGCTGCAGTTCCCGGTGGGCCGCGTGCACCGCCTCCTCCGCAAGGGCAACTACCCCGAGCGGGTGGGGGCCGGCGCGCCGGTGTACCTGGCGGCCGTGCTGGAGTACCTGACGGCCGAGATCCTGGAGCTGGCGGGCAACGCGGCCCGCGACAACAAGAAGACGCGCATCATCCCGCGCCACCTGCAGCTGGCCATCCGCAACGACGAGGAGCTCAACAAGCTGCTGGGCCGCGTGACCATCGCGCAGGGCGGCGTCCTGCCCAACATCCAGGCCGTGCTGCTGCCCAAGAAGACCGAGAGCCACCACAAGGCTAAGAGCAAGTAAAGTCTAGCCCAGAACACCACGGATCTTCCGCTTTTCTACAGCTAATCAAAGGCTCTTTTCAGAGCCATCCACATTTTCACATGAAAAGCTAGTAACCAGCCTGTTACGTTGGTAGAATCAGTCCTGAATCTGTAAAAGACAAGGTAACATCAAAACCTTGTTCAAGAAAAACAAAAAACCCCCACTGAACTTTATGTCAGATGGAACTGACCTACAAAAAGTAAAGGGCCTCAAATGTAAGCATAACAAGCAGAATGGAAATTTGCGTTTGGCCAATAAGAAAGCCGCGCGGGATTTTCAAATTCTCAATTTAAGGAAAACCCATCGTATCAAACTAAGTCCGAGATCATTTGTTGCTGTCCAGTGTAGTGTGAATCTAGCATTACCAGACCAAGTGCTTTACATGCTATCTTCCAGGTCCATTCAGGGACCCTGCCATGTAGTTTCACACAGGAAACTGTATTAAGGGAGGTATAACGACCAAAGACCTAGGAAGTGGCAGTCCAAGAGACCCGAGGTTTACTTAAAAATAACTACTCCAGCCGTCTAGGGGAGAAGGAGACAAGACAATCGCACTCAGAGAAGTGTGCAGCCCAGCAGGTTGGTGACATTCGAGCCTGTCAGGAATTGAGAATCTCAGGTCCCACTTAGGTTTACTGAACCAAAAGTTACGTTTCGCATGGTGAAATCCTCGCTTTTCACGCTGTACTCAGTGAAAGGATAAAACAGAACCTGGACGCTGAAAAGAGGGATGAGGTGGAGTGATTCATCCAATCAGGCTCTCCAGTAACTAATGTACCCTTCGACCAATGGTTTTATCGCGCGGTTCTTTTGAAAAATGACAAGACCAATCAGAATGCTTCTTACTGTATATAAGGGGAACTTCGCCCTTGCTCATCAGGTTCTGTGTGTTCTTGGTTGTTTCAGATGGCTCGCACGAAGCAGACGGCGCGCAAGTCGACGGGCGGCAAGGCCCCGCGCAAGCAGCTGGCCACCAAGGCGGCCCGCAAGAGCGCGCCGGCCACCGGCGGCGTCAAGAAGCCGCACCGCTACCGGCCCGGCACGGTGGCCCTGCGCGAGATCCGCCGCTACCAGAAGTCCACCGAGCTGCTGATCCGCAAGCTGCCGTTCCAGCGGCTGGTGCGCGAGATCGCGCAGGACTTCAAGACCGACCTGCGCTTCCAGAGCTCGGCCGTGATGGCGCTGCAGGAGGCGTGCGAGGCCTACCTGGTGGGGCTCTTCGAGGACACCAACCTGTGCGCCATCCACGCCAAGCGCGTCACCATCATGCCCAAGGACATCCAGCTGGCGCGCCGCATCCGCGGGGAGCGTGCGTAATGCCGGCTTCTGGTTGAAAAAGGCTCTTTTCAGAGCCACCCACACTTTCTCTTAAAAGTACCTGTAACTTTTAATTGCTTGGCGTAATTGAGCCGCTATGGAAATAGTCCTTTACGGATATCTTTCATGTTCGGTATCTGAGCGTTTCATATCCCTTTCTCCCAGTCCGTTCTAGTAAGTGATTTGTCATTGGAGTGGCGGCTTGTTGAATGTAGATCTAGTTATTCACACTTTAGACCAGTTTGACGTGCATACAAGAAATTGAGGACAAAGTAAGCTTTAAATTGGCTTTGAGTTCTCCAGGGAGTTGTTTAATGTTTATTTTTGAGAGACCGGGCGAGTAGTGGGGAGGCAGAGGGACACCCCAGAATGAAACCGGCTCCTCCTGGCTCTGAGCTGTCAGCACAGGGCCTGCCGGGGCCCGAACTCGAGAACCCGGAGATCCCGACCTGGGCGGAAGTCGGAGCTTAACCGAGAGAACCACCCAGGCGCCCCCTCCAGGGCGTCTCGTTGGTAGTGCAATTCTCTGAAGAGCTTCCACGGATTGTTACCTGGTTGGGCTTTAATAAAAGAGAACATTTAGTTATGTGAGTTTGTAGGAGCTCCTGACCATCTCCTGTAATTCCTGCCCTGGTCCACTTGGCATAATAGAAGTTAACCTAATAGCATGATCAGTATCCATCCACTTAAGTGTTAATTTCCTTGTTAATTTCCTAAGTTTAAAAGTATAATGAACTGATGCTAGTTAAGCTTTTTCTGAGGCCTAAAATTGACACAACTTGGCAACTCTTAATTACAATTCAAAATTTCAAATACAAAACTAGACGGTGAATATTAATTTATAATGGAAAGCTGAGCCAAATTCCAATTTTGCAAAAATAAAACCATAGCCATCACAAAGTTCAGAAGAATAGCACATTTTATTAACTCTCGAATACAACCTTATCATGCTTATTTTCCTGTTTTTTGACCGCATACTCCGACTTCATCTTCACTCGAAAGTTATTTTGTACTATTTTCTATATAGACAATAGGAAGGAAGAGAATTCAGTATTTCCTCCAGCACGATTGATCACAAACTGTTTTGTTCTCCTGATCGCTTAGTACTTTCAGCTTCAAAGCACATTATTGGTAATGTCATGTGTAAGACTGTTTTCAAATTTAGAAAATCCTGTCAAGCTTCTTGCATACGTGAGTTGTAAAATTTAGAGGATTTCTTCATGGACTAGCTTCCCGTTCTGTACATTTCAAATCTTGACTCGTCTGTACTATACGTTCACTGCCAGCGCGGTTGCTACAAAAATGTAGATGTCATATAATGACAGGAGTCCGACATCTTCTTGTCTGTAATCCAGCTGAGTTTGTCCATGAACAGGAGAAAACTCCTTGACACCATTCTTACTTCAGATTGGCTAGAACTGAACTATATATGAGCACATCTGCAAATCGCACTTCTCATGTCATTAACCCTTACCCAAATACATTCAACTCCATTTTCTCTTACCCAAATCCAGATATGTTCTTCAGTATCTCACCATAATCAGACAAAAGGTGAACTGTAATGAAAGGGAAGATTAACTTCCAATAGACAACAAGTCTAACCGGCTGTGAAGAAAATATTTTAACATTGAAATTTTGCAAAAAAAATGAGACCCAGTGAACACAGTCCCAAGAGCCCCTCTCAGGCCTTTGCGCCTGATATTTGAGTTTCATTAGCTTCTGGGTAAACCTGCTTCTGATCACTGGCTACGTTTTTCTAACTTATATACGGCTTTCCCATGCTCTCCTACCACTCTGTTCTAACATCTCAGCCTAGCACCCTAGGAGTTGAGAATCACTGGTTTGGGATGACTCTAGGTCTCTGGGAAAGAGCTTTGCTTTGCATGATGCTTTGAACTGTGGTACCATTCTCAGAGTTACCAGAAGAACAAAAGTTAGTGGGGAGGAGATAAAGTCAACTCTGAGCAGTGTGAACATTTTCAGTATCGCGGTGAGTTCCCTGGGACAATATTGCAGGACGGTATTGATCTAGCCTGGGCTGAATATCATCTTCCTTTAGAGAAGGTTCCATGGAAGAGGTCCCCACATTTTGGGTCAAGTAGCACATGAACCGATTGGCCTGCATTATTATAGAACATTCTTAATACAACCCTGAAAATCAGGTTCTCTGTCTCCATTTTATAGAGGAAGAACGTTAGCCCAAGAGAGTTTACTTTAATTGGCCAGATTCATAATAGATATCACTGACAAGCAACCTCACACCAAACCCACACACTAAATATCTTCGGACCAATAAGACTTCCTGGAAATGGATTGTTAGACCCAGTTCCTCCTCAAGGCTCACTCGGACTCACAGATTAGTGGATGGGTGGGAAATGCAGTGGCCTGGCCTGGGCTATGTTCTGTTATCAGAGTCCTCTGGTCAGTGGCCTAGTACAAGGGGAAATGCATACGATGCATAGAAGAAACATCACCTTTCAGGGATGCTCTCTGGGCTTCAGGACCAGCTCAGAATAATCATTTCCTTGGAAACATCTGGATTCTACTACAGAGCAGGTATTTGCTTGTGTTTTCATCACAGTATTTAGTTACTGTGGAACTATATCATCCAAGATAGTAGCCACTAGCCATATATGGCTATGAAGCACTTGAAATGTGGCTGGTCCAAACCAAGATGAGCTTTACGTGTAAAATACGTACCAGGTTTCAAAGAGTTGTCTGAAAAATAGAATTAAAAAAAAATCTCAGTATTTTTTATATTAGATAACTTGTTGAAATAATATTTCTATAATAATGAGTTAAAGTACCATCAAAATAGATTTTTCTTGTTCCTTTTCGCTTTTTGAAATGTGGCTACTAAAAATTTTCAAATAACCTATGTGACTCCTATTGTATTTCTGAGGAAAAGCACTACTCTGCAAAGGGTGAAGACACCGGCTCACTGAGCAGAAACTAACTAGCTATGTTCTTAATACCACCAGTCCTCAGTAATCATGACACCTCCCTCAGAGTGCTGTGATAAGAAGGTGTTTGAAAAGAAATGGAGGGGCGCCTGGGTGGCTCAGTCGGTTAAACGTCTGACTTCGGCTCAGGTCACGATCTCAAGGTTGGTGGGTTTGAGCCCCGCATCGGGCTCTTGTGCTGACAGCTCGGAGTCTGGAGCCTGCTTCGGATTCTGTGTCTCCCTCTCTCTCTGCCCCTCCCCCGCTTGCACTCTGTTTCTCTCTGTCTCAAAAATACTAAGAAAACATTACAAAAAGAAAAGCAATGGAGACTTCTCCCCGACAATGCTTGGCACGTTGTAAATTAGAACTCAGGAATTGCTAGCTCCTAACAGCAGTGTTGTTCCCACTGTACCCTAAATCCCAGCTCTACTCTGAAACCCTCTAATGATGTCACCTTGCCTTTTACTGGACCAACTGTTCATCTCTGGCCTGGATTTCAACCCAGAGTTACTGTCTACATTTCCCTTAGCGTAGAATCACCTAGAAATTTGCCTACGAGAAGTACTAGGATATTTAATTTTTCAGCCACGAGACCACTTGTGTATGCGCAGAAAAATTTTAAAAGGTGGGTATAATGCATTAAAATAACCTGTAATTTCTTTTTTTCCTTTTCTTTTCTTCTTTTTTTTTTTTAACGTTTATTTATTTTTGAGACAGAGAGAGAAAGAGCATGAACAGGGGAGGGGCAGAGAGAGAGGGAGACACAGAATCTGAAACAGGCTTCAGGCTCTGAGCTGTCAGCACAGAGCCCGACGCGGGGCTCGAACTCACGGACCGTGAGATCATGACCTGAGCTGAAGTCAGACGCTTAACCGACCAAGCCACCCAGGCGCCCCTAACCTGTAATTTCTGAGTTACACTTTTATCGTACGTGGACATGAATCATGAATTTTCATGTTGAATTGTCAATCAGCAGTTTAGTTGATGCGGTAATCATTGCCAAGTTTAGGTAGTCAGCCATGTTTGGGCAATTATTTGAATATATTATTGCCGTTATCAATATTATTTTATAATAATAAGTAGATTATTGAAAACGATAACATTAATAATGTCAAAATAAAATATAGACTTCATAAACTAAAAATCAAGACAAGGACCTTTTTCTTAAAGCAGCCAATGTAGAGTCTAATGAATGGCTTACAATATTAGACCTAAGCCAGTCAACTTTGTGGACACCCGTGAGGGAATGGGCCAAAATCAAGGAAACATATTGTTGAAGGTCTTATCGAAAGTCTAGGCAAAATGAGAGGTTTTATGATAACTTTTAGCTCTCTGTGAGTGAACTCTCCCCTCACCCTTACTAGAGAAGGGCAAATATTTGTTTTTGAGGAATACATTTCATTTGAATAGTAAAAGGGTGCCCTTTACCTATGCAAATATGTTTGCAGGAGACATTCAATGTTAGGATCCATTGTAAGTATATGAACCTAAAAAGTGTGTGGACTTGAAAGCATGAGTACTTAGCACAAGTACTTATGGTACTTTAGCACAAGTACTGTGATTAAATTTAAGTGTCTTAATTGGGTCTCCTGGTTGCTGCAACTTGACCCAACCTGAGCCAAGGGAGGCTCCTGCCCCAGTGACAGGAGTACAGATGGCTCAGAGGACCCAGAATCCCCACGTTAGGAACCCAGAGAACGAAGCTCTATGCATCTCTCCTCCGTGCTCTGCCCTTGGCTCCATTCGGCATTTTTGATTCATCAGACCTTCCGGTGTCTCCTACAGATGACACCTCCCAGCCCCTGACATCAGGTCACCTCAATTTCTGCAACTCAATTCCAGTTTTTGAACAGAGAATTTTTGATTGGTTCATATTGGCCCAATGACTTTTGGACCGGTCAACCCCCCTTTAAGGTCAAAAGTTTAGGTCCACGGAGGACAGCGTATATGAAGACCCACTGATATGAAAGCTTTAAACCAAGGATGAGGCTAGAGAAGAGCAGGATATTTGGGACCAGAGGGCATTCTAGAGTTTATTGTCCATAAGGCTGCCATGAGCCACGGACAGTTGAGTGAGTTCTTGAAATAGCCACGTAGGAACTGAGATATGCTGTTTGTGTAAAATACATGGAGATTCCAAAGACATAATACGAGGAACAAAAAAGAATGTAAAATCTCTCATAAATATTTTTACATTGATTTTGTGCTGAGCAAGAATATTTTGGACATGTTAGGTTAAATAAATTATGTGGTTTTTTTTTAATCTTTCTTTTTGAGTGTGTGTGTGAGAGAGAGAAAGAGAGAGTGGGGGGGCAGCAGAGAGAGAGGGAGACAGGATCTGAAGAGCCTGATGTGGGGCTCAAACTCACATACCATGAGATGATGACCCCAGCGGAAGTCAGATGGTTAACGGACTGAGCCATTCAGGTGCCCCTAAATTATGTTATTAAAACTGATTCACCTGTTTCTTTCTTCCTTACTTAATTTGGCTACAGACAGGACTGTTCTAGAGGTTGTTCATTCACTAGGCATAGATCCCTTCCATTACTGGATATCTTCAGTGTGCCAGGCCCCAAAGGAATCAAAAATCTCATAGGTTGTCATTTTCAACAGCAACAAAGATGACAACATATCTGGGAATAAAGGGTAATATATAATATGAAGATCTGTCTGCAGAAAATTTGAAACATTCTCCACAGGTACAAAATATTGGGGGGGGGGATGTGAAAACAAAATGTTCTTGAACAGGAAAACTCATCCTCTCCCCAAATTAATTTGTAAATTTAACACCATCCCAATAAAACTACGAGGATATTGAGGTTGTGTGTGTGTGTGTGTGTGTGTGTGTGTGTGTGTGTGTGTGTTTATGTGTAATGGAAGCGTGAAGAGGTGAGGTGGGAGGGAGGAAGCATCTTAAAGTGCATTTCGAAAAACAAAATAAAAACTAGAATAACCAGGAAATTCTGGGGAAAAAAAAAAGAGCAACGACAGGGAATGAGCTCTATCTTCCCTCGGTCATGTTATAACATCTCAGTTTCTCAAACATTCATGTTATAACATCTCAGTTTCTCAAACATTCCATTTTTATTTCAGTACCTACCATGGGTTATGTATTCTCAGCATTGAAGACAGTGCTGTGAACAATACTTAACAGTATGATCTCACTGGAGAAATGGCCAGAAAGATCAAAGGGACAAAGTAGAAAACCTGGGATTACTCCACATATCCATGGAATTTAGCCTATGATAACGGTTGGCATCTCCAACGGGAGTGAGGTGGGGAGGGGAAAGGAAGCAGAAATGGAAGAGTAGTACGCATTTATTAAACCTTGTAACAAAATACAGGGGTTTCAATTGCTTCTAAAGTGAAATTGACAACACAAAAATTATTGAAACAAACCTTGGAAAACTTTCTTGGCGTGCATGCGCGCGCGCGGGTGCGCTGTGCTCTCAAAGAAGGGAGGTCTTTCTACACATGAAAACGAACATTAATTATAGTATCCCATTCCGTTGGGAGGGACGGTGCGGGCAGGAATGAACTCCGTGGTCACTACCGGTAATGGGGGGAAATTAATCTAAGTTACTTAACGACTACATCAGTCGCTGTGGCAATGGGCGGAGAACTGAGCTTCGGGTCTCCAGAAGCCCCGGTTCCTGGAACCAACGGTGTTGACCAGAATATAAAACACGACGCTGGACTTTCCTCTGCCCAGAAGAAACGCCATCAGTATGAAAGAAGCCGCAGATACCGCCGTGAAGATAAACTAAAGGCCTTCGTTAGAGACATCACTTCACCCCCACACATGCATATACGTTCCCAGGTTTACCCGTACGTTACTCGCGTAGAAACCGTTGGGCCTTCGGCCGCGCAAAAATGCGTTGAAAGCATCTCCGGCGTTTAGATGTTGACGTCTACCTAAAACGACGCTCGGTGACCCGCTGCCGGGACAAGATGGCCGACGAAGGGTTGTTGTGATGCACTCCAATCCCATCACACTTTTGTTCAAAGTTACATGACGCGAGGGACAGAAGGGCGCCGGTCCAGCGGCGCCCGGTGGCAGGGTGGCCGCCGCCGCCGCCGCGCGGTGGTCCAGACGCGGTCCTCAGCGGCCGCAGCGCGCGGGCTGGCCCACGGGAGCGCGCGGCACGGACGCCCGCACCGTCTCCTCCCCGGCGGGGTGCTGCGGCCGTCCCCGGACACGAGCTGGACTTTCCAAACCATGGGAAGTGTCCGAGGTATCAGGGACACACTTACCGGGCGAAAAAGGCACAATCAATCCACTGGAAACGAAACGTACACAGAATACACAAGAGGCCGGCCTCCACCCAATAAAACACGCGATGAAAAGCGTGGGCCGGAGGAGTGGGCCAACCCGCGAGCAGGGCGGGACTTTTGAACGGCTTTCCAACCCAATCGGGGGATTCCTGGAGACCGAGGAACTGGCTGACTTGATTTGTGGTTGTTTTCGATGGCCTGGCGCGGGGCGGGGCTGGCGCGCGAGTGCGCGCCTCCGGGGCAGCGCTTCCGCAAAGTAGCGGGGGAGGCCACCCGGGATACCGCTGGGCAGGGGACGCGCCCCAGGGCTGCGCAGAGACCCCCGCCGCCTCTTTCCGGCTGGCGTCAACTGCAGCTGCCAACCACACCTAGAGCCAAAGGTTAAAGGGAGAAAGGGACAGGGTTAGAAGGTTCAGCTCTTTCTTTGAGGTCAGTGGTGGCTCTGAAAAGAGCCTTTTTGGGTTTCAGAAGCAGACGTTCTTCAACAGCCTACTTCTTTTTGGGTGCAGCCTTCTTGGGCTTGGCAACCTTGGGTTTGGCGGTCTTGGGCTTCACGGCCTTAGCTGCGCTCTTGGCGGCCTTCTTCGGCTTGGCAGCCTTCGCTTTCTTCGGACTCTTGGCCACTTTCTTGGCGACAGCAGCCCCCGCCGGCTTCTTCACCTTCTTCGGGGTCTTCTTGGCGCTCTTCTTGGGAGTGCCGGCGCCGGTGGCCTTCTTGGCTTTCTTGGCCGCCCCGGCAGCCTTCTTGGGCTTGGCCGCGCCCGCCTTCTTGGCTTTGGGCTTGGCCTCCCCGGACGCTGCCTTCTTGTTGAGCTTGAAGGAGCCCGAGGCGCCGGTGCCCTTGGTCTGCACCAGGGTGCCCTTGCTCACCAGGCTCTTGAGGCCCAGCTTGATGCGGCTGTTGTTCTTCTCCACGTCGTAGCCGGCGGCCGCCAGCGCCTTCTTGAGCGCGGCCAGGGACACGCCGCTGCGCTCCTTGGAGGCGGCCACGGCCTTGGTGATGAGCTCGGACACCGGCGGCCCAGAAGCCTTGCGGCGCACCCCTGCGGGTTTCTTGGCCGCCTTCTTCTTCACGGGGGCCTTCTCCGCGGGGGGCGCGGCGGCAGGAGCGGCGGGAGCGGTCTCCGACATGCTGAGGCTGTAGGACCGGGGACAAGTGGCAGAGCGCCGTGGGTGCGCCGGGGCCGGGCCGCCGTATATATAGAGCGCAGGCGCGCGCTGATTGGTGCTCCGCTCGCCCGCCTGGCTGGCAGGCTCCGAGCCGCCGCCGTGCGCCCAAGTTGTGTTTGTTCCACTTCACAAAAGGGGGAAAATGTTAAAATACCCCGCACCAAATCTCCCGGCTTTGGTCGGAAAAGGATCCGAGAAGCCTCAGGCTCCGGGCTCTCCATTTATTTTTTCCGCAACCCCAAAGGCGACGCGTCCAGGAGCCCCCAACTCCCCCAACTCCGAGGGAAGTCCAGGACGGTGGGAGACCACTTTCTGTTTTTCTCTTAAATTACCTGTTCGCTCCTTTGCCCCTGAAAGTTCTTTTTCTCAGGGGTGGTTGGGCACATGGTTGCCTTCTTTGGGAGACAAAAACGAAATGGTTTCCACCTAAATTTTCACGATAATTCTCTTTCTTCGCGAGGGAAGTAACACAGGTCCTCTGTGAATTCTGCGCACAGACCCACAGGAACCGTGGACTGGGACAAGGATTCCCGGGCCAGTCCAAAGCAGTTAGGGTTGGATGAAAGGGGGTCCAAAGGCCTTGGGGGGTGTCCTGGACCGTGGGGGGTTAGAGACTTAAATCTTAGATTTGAAGACACTGAAATTCTTTATCAACTCCGTCTTTTCGTAGATGGGGGCGGGGCACTCTTCACTTCTCCAAAGGCGAGAAATTGGGCAGTTTTTAAAAAAGATCTCAGGTTCCCCTCTGGGTTGTGCAAGGCAGGGGGTCTGACCCTCAAGAATAGAGATTATAAGGGAAGAAGGGAGACCCCCTAAGCCTGCAAAGAATCCTCAATAGACTTGGTAGCTATAGACATTGAGATGATCTCTCTCCAAAGAAAACAAGCATTTATTTATTTATTTTTATATGTTCCAATAAAGACATGAACTTCAGCACGTGAAAATTCTAGATTACTTCCAGTAACAACATCTAACTCATGTTATGGTACAGAAGGAAACTCTCTACCTGGGAATTCGACGGTCTCGATGGAAGGAAAGCAGCTAACATTAATGTGATACACTTTTATAAGATGAACTGGAGATTCGAAGTAGAACAAAGTGGATGGCAAATTTTTAAATAGAAGTAGAGGAAAATTCCTAGAACATGTAAGTTTTTATACCATTTTTCTGTTGTTGGTAAGATTACCCCTTCTCATGCCCTTTGGTGCTGGTCATTCGGATTCTATTCTAAAGTTTGCTTTGTCTTTTAGGGACCAAGGAAGTATTACAACTTACCCGAAATTCCCATTCAAATATACAGCCACATGAAAATATGTGTTAAAGATGCCAGCCTTGGACCGGGGTCAAAAAAGGTTATACAACTTAAGTTCAGTGATGAAAAAAAAAAAAATGAGGCATTTTTAGACTAAGGGTAACTCCATTGTAAGTTTCACTGAACAACATTTGTTCAACATTCGGAAATCGTGTCTACTACTGATCATGTCCTCTGAGAATTAACAGCCTAATGAGATTAGTGATGGATGAATTAGCAGCCATAGAAAACCACTCTAGACCTTCCATCCCTCGCCGTGATTTTGGATATAGGAATCGTAAGAAATTATCGAAAGTGTCTGAACAACTAAAGCACTTTTATCACACTAATGTATCTTGGCATCAAAATAACGAAATCAAATAAGAACATGCACTTTGCTCTGAGTCTATGTACAAGGAGTACCCCCCCCCCCCACACACACACACATAAACAGCCATTTGAAATTCAGTGAAATGTCCTGTACCCACCAGGAAAATAGCAATGTAGAATCTTGATTGCCAGGTCACTGGACCTCCCCTCACCATCAGTTGGTGTCCTGATTTATACATCAACAGCACATAAGTTTGATTCCTGTGATTCAATTCTCTAATATGATCACTCAGGTTGAATCAATCAAAACACATCTCCCTACAGGCAAGTCTGACGTCCAGATCTCAGGTCATTCGGACACCAGCCACTCAGTCTTGCTCCCAACCTCCTGGCCACAGGGTAGAGACCAGAAGGCAGAGAAACAAGATTCTTGATCTTCTCCAGATTCTTGTAATGCATGTTGAGAAAAGCTATCCAAAAATGAAAAATAAGGCAAAACTGTTTCTTTGTGTCTTTCCAAGCTGTATTAGAAAATTGTCTAAGTTCATTTGCAGGTCATTTGATGCTCTAAGGCAATACTACACGAATAGAATGTGGGTCACATACTTAATTTTATGTTTTCTAGTAGTCACATGACACAAATAAAAAGAAACATGAGTTTAATTTTAATAATATATTCTGCTTCACTCAATATATCCAAACTATCGCCATTTCAACATGTAATCAGTATTTTTAAAAATACGATGGTTTATATTCCCTTTTTTTCACATCGTGAGGCTTCCAAATTTAGTATATTTTACATTCGTAGAATATTCCATTTCAGGCTAGCCACCTTACAGGTGCTCCCTGGCCACATAAGACCAACAGCTACCATTCTGGACAGCACGGCTTTGGCAAAGGTAACTTTGACTTCATAATCACTCTTTGATTACACCCAAAGTATGTAAAATTAGACAGTGACATATAGAGGGTTGATACATTACTAAGTGTTTTGTCCAGTAGAGAGGCACATGAACTCTTTTCAGTAGAAAAGCCAACCCTAAAAGTGATGATTGTATTGCTTAATAGAACATTAACCAGTTTTGTATTTTTCCGCCTTCCTGCCTTTTACCTTCTCCTGCCTAAATGCGTATTTCATTCTCCTGTGTCCTGCTTTGACCCAACTTTGCCATCCTGCTTGCCCCCTTGTCAATGACATAACATTCTTTGACCCAGGCATGAGCTCATTCTAAACAGTACTTGTATGAGACTTGTGTTTTTAACCTCTTGAAAAGCATACTTTGACGCTCGGTTCATCGGTTTGTTCCAAGCGCTCTAAAACAGAACCTTTAGAAACCATTCTAAAACTCGGGAGATACAAAACTTTTTGACTGTCAACCTTACAGTGACCTTAGATCTGGCAGGTGGGTCACAGAGTCTCAGGCTTTGAAACAAGATGGGACAAGCCCGTGAGCCACCAAAAGCCTATTAAAATGACCTCCAGGGGAAAATTCAGGTGAAGGGTGTGGTCTTCCCCCTCAAAATTGATGGCCTTAAGGGGGCCAACAATAAACTGAGGACAGAAATACTGCAATGAGGTCAATTGTGTGTTCTTGTATCTACACACATTCTGGATATTACAGGTTGGCTGCTTTCGTTTCATGGGCTTCAGGTCTGGAAAGCTGGTGAGCAGAGCTAATTACGCAGAGCCGAGTGTCCAGTCCAAAAGACTGCCATGGGAGCTGGACAGAGGGTGTGGGGGAGAGACGTGAACAGCGAGAAATACATAAGGACAGTGAGGGGGGTTGCTGGAGCAGGTGCATGGACCCTCCCTTTACCAGGCCAGAATAGGGTTCTGTCTGCTTTTGAAGGTAGCTAACCTGATATTAATAAACCTTGTTACAGGCCCCAACTGGGAGCGATTAAAACCTGCTCTTTCCTGACTCACGAGGGATGGGGCTCTAATAATACCAGCCGCTCTCCTGGCCTGCCTGCCCAAGGGCGTAAAGTGTTCGTGCTTGGGTCCACCTTGAGGTTGATAATAGAGGGCAGCCTGAGAAAAAATATGCAGGAAAGAGATTCAGGAGAGTGGCCTAAAGAAGACTGTAGGCCCTCCAGTCTGTTTGCTTGCTTTTTAGCCCCACAAACAAATAACCCAGTCTCTGCCGGCAAATGGCCAATGATTAGGGGATCAGACCTGAGCCAAAATGTTTACCCCACCAGCCCATGGGGCACTTTAAGGGCTGAGACCACGGTTTCTGTATGTTTATTCCCGGACACATCCTTAAAAGACATTGGTGCTTAATAAATGCATCGGGAGTATCACCAATGGAACGACACATTCCAGAAAATATTCACCTGACATTTTGGAATTGCTCTTAGGACCACATAAGTGACGCAGGAAACTAGCTCATTCATTGCCACCTCACTCTTTAAGCGTGTTTTCAAATGACTGTAAGCTGTTTCAGAAGTCAAACCTACCCTCAAGAGGATTTCTCAACAGTGAGATTATATACATTTTTACAGCCTCCTAGTCTAGGTCTCTAATAAAGGCAGTGATAATGCACGAGATGCAGACATATTTTAGGCAATAGCCTTAATCGGAAGGAGGGTATAGCCTCACTCAGTGACTGTTTTGGAGGAAACACGGACATACAAGTTTTGATAGATTTGTTAGGATGTGTTCTTGCCATCACGATGCCATGCATGAGCTTCCCACACACAGGGCACTTGTTAAGCAAAAGACACTGAAAGAGATAATAAAAGCAAAGATCAGCCCAGCAAAGTGTCTCCTCTCAAAGAGCTGTAACTGGTGGGACAGTCAGAGACAAGCATAAATATCATGCTGTGTGATGAATCTGGTGGGAAAGACCAAAACCACTGAGAAACCGGAAGAATAAAAAAATTAAAATGTTACTGTGCTGGTTACACCTTCGCCTTCAAATCCTTACCAAACCCACTGGGAAAATAAGACATTCGATTTCAGCCTAGAGCAGTGGTTCTCAAACTTTAGATTCCAGGACTCCTTTACACTCTTAAAAATTAGTAGGGCACCCCCCAAATCTCATTAGTGAAGGTCACGAATATAGACATATGAACCACTTTAGAAATTAAAACTGAGGATTAAACTAATAATGTATATCTAAATGCACTTGGTAGTATCCATTAAATAAAAAATTAATTTTATTTATTTAGAATTATACATAATTAACAGATGGCATATGTTGTATATTCATCTATATTATATACTATAGGCTTGTATATATAATGTACAGTATAGGGTACCACCTGCTACGTTCTCGGGCTTTCCCAACTTTCATTTCCTCCTCTGTAGCATGGAGTAGCACCTCCCCCAAGGAATATAGTGAGAATTAAATGAGGTAACATGCGTATAGTTCCTGAGACGGCGCTGAACACACAGTTGCCTCTTACCTGAAGTTTATTTCCATTAGATCTGCCCACCATGGGATTCTGCTGTTTTGGGGGTGACTCTGAGAAAGCTGGTACTCTCCTTAATTTGAGAATAGACCATCCATCAGGCTTGTTCACTCTTTCCAATTATGTGTGCTTCCCCTGGAAGCCTCTGAAAGGTCACACGACCCGGGTACTACCCCAAGGGAGACTTTAAGAAGAGGTTCTAACAAGACGAGATGAAGTTGGGGCATCGGAGAAAGGAGATGTGTGTGTGTGTGTGTGTGCGTGTGTGTACACGCATGCAGTTGTGAGTGTGTGTGTTGGGGAGTGGTAGGTGAGCATAACCCAGGACCATCACTGTCACTCAGAATCTACCCCCACACTACTGTTCTTGGAGCTCACTCCTTGCCCGAAACTCCATGGGAAACGGTTATGAGGACACTCACGGTCACCCAGTCCCTGCCTTCTGTATGTCAGGTGCACGCACACTTTCAGTGGCAGGCAGGTCTGGCTGTCAGGGAGGACTGTGTTGCCAGTACATGAGAGGGACCAAGGTACTCCGTCACCCTGAATTTGTTACTACCAAACTCACCTAAGCTAGCTTAAGTTAAACAGAAATCCTCGTTGGGACCAAATTCTTGTTGGTCCTAGCTCCGGAGGTTGGTCCTAGCTCTTGTTGTTACCTCCGGATTTGTAGCTATGCTTCACTTAAAACATAGATTTCGTATTCTTTTCATGGTTAATGGGAGTGGCACTTATATTTCCTCTTAACTTTATCAAATACTCCAAGAAAGATACAGAGGTGGCACAGTACATTTCTCAAAATGACTGTCCCAGAAGCTGGAATGCCTGGGTTCAAGTTCAACTTTGCCACAGGACGAGTTAATTCCTTTCTCTATGTTGCAGTTTTCTCATCTGTAAACGTCGATAATAGTACCTGATTCATAGGATTACGAGAATTAATGAGTTAATATTTATGTAGTTCTTAGAATAAATAGTGCCTACCATATAAGTACAAAATTTTACATATATATGTTCAGTAAAATTAGTTGTAGAAGCATATATGTATTGTTATAGCCACAATATGGCACCGTGCTGCAACTTTGGTTTTAAGAGTGTCAACAATACTAATAAACAGTTAACCGAACACTTTCTACGGACCAGGCATTGTATGCACTACTCTCGTTCCGTCTTCACCACCGACCTACACACCCTTTACAATCATTATCATTTCATCGATAAGAAGGATGGAAATTGAGAGTTCAGATTTCTCCTGGGCCAGCCCTTGAAGGCTGATTACCATCCATAGCCCTAAACACACACACACAGCTACCAATCGAACTACAGTTGAAGGCAAGGCTTACTTTTAATCTATGAAGTGCATACAAGTAAAATACACCCCAGCTATTAAATACTTACTAATCTGTTCGGTGAGTTTTAGGTAGGAAGCGTTTTCACACGTGTGAATACTTCCTGTTTGGACCTCACACCTTCCCAGCGGAATCCAGTACAATCCATCGTGCTGTTTGTTTTGATTGACACTAGGTGGCGCTCGTAACCAACCAACGCTTATTTTAGAGGCTGGTATGTTCCAATTCGTCCAGGCCTTTATGTAAGTATTAACGTCTAATCATACACTTAACAGTTCCCTGTCTCTTTTGGTGAACAGAAATTGCTATCCCCGCTTGACAGATGGCGATCCGGGGGCCTTGGGAAGCCTTAACACTGCAGGAGGTCCACAGGCAGAAAGAACATGAGAGGAACAAATTGAGTGACTTGGGCTCTTGTTTAAATGGTGTAAGAAAATCATGCTGGATAATTCATTCATTGCGCAAAGAATTCGTCAGCACCTTCGATAAGGCCAGCACCGTGCTGGGCTCGGAGAATAAGAAAGTAAGTAAGACAGGCTCTCCCTTTATGGTGGGGTTGGGAGGAGGGGAAACCAGGAAATAGTGGATCACCGTACTTGTGAAAAAGGGGTCAGAGAGGGCCTGAAAAGGGGAACAGTTGATTTTACCTGGGAGAGGAGGCCAGACATCGAATCTCACAAGCGCAACTTTTAAAGTACTCAGTTACTTCTTTTCATTTGCCAAGTGCAATGATCGCAGAGAGGAGAAAGGCGAACGAACACAGCATTGTGCAAAGACGGGGACACGGAAATTGCCTCTTCTCCTGCTTAGTCGGGAACAAAATTATGAGATTTCTGGTTAGGTGTATCAGTTATGGCCACGGGGGTAGTCATAAGAAGAATAATAACAGATGTATTCAACAGTATGTGGTGTAGGGGGTTGTGACCTCGCAATGTGCCTAAGATCAGTCCGGCACCTTGGCTGAAACGCACACACCTCAAACAGAGCCCCCAAGAGTGTCCTGCACTGAAGGGTAGGTTTATGAAGGTCCAAAGGAAGAGCCTCCTGCCACCTAGTTTGCTCGTCTGTGAAATGCAAAACATTAAGTAATTGTAAAACACCCAATTGCTGACCAGTAATTAGAAAGAGTTGTCGATAAAGAACTGAATAGAAAGGTTATGTGTTTAACCTTTGAAGTTTCCAGGGCTAGCTGAATTGTCCAAGGACAACAGTACAATACCTAGGTTTGCTTTGGCCTCGACCCTTTCCTGCCCGAAGGCATTTCCGAGGCAGGATGCTGTTTGCGCCACTAGGCACGAGATGGCGCTCCAGATCCAAACGGCCCCCGGCGGGCGGGCTTGACTCCCGGGTTGCCTGCTGGCGAAGTCATCATTTATTCACCTCGGGTTGACGTTGTAATACCCAGAGGGTTTTAAACCTCATCCCTGTACTGTCTTCGGCCGGACAGAAGTGATTATTACTCACGTGTGACGATGACAGTACTGAGAAGCAGCGAGACTGGAGTAGGGCCCAGAGCAGTCAAGTCGAGGGGCTGGCGGCCGGGACCTCTCTGGTCACCACTCTTCCTACAGAGAAATACATTGTCCTGGACAAGAAACCCACGTGGCTTGATTCACTCACTCGTCCAATAATTACTAAGCAGGAGAAATCCGGACGGACAACTACTGTCGCGGTGCCTCTGGTTAGAATTAAGAAGACGCGTGGGAAGGGAAGGGGCGGGGAGGGGGGGGGGGCGTGGGGGTTAGGGCTCTCCGCCCAGCACTGAGCACAGGCCCCAAGAGGAACTGAGCCCAGCTTCCCGAACGATGGGGTGAAAACAGGCTGACAGAAGCCACGTCAGCTGTGTCTCAAATGTGAGTAGCATGTTAAGCAGAAGAACCCCAGAGACCTGGGGAGACTGCACATGCTTTATCTTTTAAAAATGATTATTACTGGGGCGCCTGGGTGGCTCAGTCGGTTAAGCGGCCGACTTCAGCTCAGGTCACGATCTTGCGGACAGTGAGTTCGAGCCCCGCGTCAGGCTCTGGGCTGATGGTTCAGAGCCTGGAGCCTGTTTCCGATTCTGTGCCTCCCTCTCTCTCTGCCCCTCCCCCGTTCATGCTTTGTCTCTCTCTGTCCCAAAAATAAATAAACGTTGAAAAAAAAATTTTTTTAAATGATTATTATTGGGGTGCCTGGGTGGCTCAGTCAGTTAAGCAGCCGACTTCGGCTCAGGTCATGATCTCGCGGTCCGTGAGTTCGAACCCCGCAGCGGGCTCTGTGCTGACCGCTCAGAGCCTGGAGCCTGTTTCGGATTCTGTGTCGCCCTCTCTCTGACCCTCCCCTGTTCATGCTCTGTCTCTCCCTGTCTCAAAAATAAATAAAACATTAAAAAATTTTTAAAAATGATTATTATTTTAAGAGTGAGATAACCACAATATAGACCATCTGTGAGAGGATACTGACCTGTTACCTGGTAGGAAGTGACATCCTCAGAGAAGCAATGTCATTAACCAATAGAGAAGTTTACAAAAACTCAGGTGGTACCAAAGTGAACAAGCGTAGGCTCTATCGCTTTTCTCATCCATAATGAAAACTAATATATGGACCGTTTCCATTGGGAGATATTAAATATCGGGGACATTTCTTCCCTCGAAGTTTCTCGGGCTGCCAAAGGGGCTGAAGGATCACAAGGAACAGAAGTAGTCACCACGTGGACCTCAAACTCTTCCCAGCTGCACTAGACCCCTTTCCACTGTGCTATGTCATCAGTTCTCGCGACACTCGCCACCAAAATGTACCGCATACAGTCCATTCCTAATCTGCGGGGTAATTGTTACCTTCTACTGGTGTCTATATCTGTTCACAGTGGGAAGAGAGCATTCACATCAAGAATGGTTTGACGAGCACACATCATCACCCCCATTTAACAGATGAGCAGATCGAGGTTCATAGAGGCTGCGGTAAGGCGGTTCCGTAGCAGAGTAAAAGTAACCAGTAAACAGAGTAAAAGGCCAGGATTAAGCAGCCAGGTCTTTGGACTCGTGGTTAGATGAGGTTTGCGCGAAGAAACGGAATTGTCACTCCAGTTGTGGAATGGACCTTCACCTCTTTCTCCTGCTGGTTGCAGATACAGCAGAATTCCAGGGTGCTGCTATTTGCTTAGTTAGTGTATCAGGGCATATCTCTTCAACCTGACCATAAACTTCTCGATAGATAGCAAGATGGTTTTGAGAATGAAGTGAGATCGTGTCTAAAGAAGGTTCGTACGTGGTTCCTAGCGAATAGGGTTCTCTCCCGTCACTAGTACATTGCATTTTTTTTTTTTTTTATAGGAACCAACTTGCAGTTAGCTGTGCTGACTGGGCATGTCAGTTTCTGCTTCTTCCCCAAACCCCCCCCCCCTTTTCCGGTAAAGGATTTTACAAAGCCCTCAAAGATGAAGAGAATGGGAGATGAAATAATCCGTGAAAGCTGTAAATGGAATTTGGAAATCTGGAGAGCAGGCGGACAAATGCCTTGTTGGACCAGAGAAAGCTGTGTACAGTGCCGGGGGGGGGGGGGGACAATAAGAAACAAATACATTTCCTCACATGGTGCCCTAGAAAGATCTAAGTCTTTGGCACGCCAGGTGCCTTTGAGGTCAGGGTTGCAAGCAAGACTGGAAACAGACTTGCTAGAACCCTGTGGAAAAGGCATTTTGATGCCCGGATTACCTCCCCATGTTAATAGCCAGGCAACCACTGGCTCAACAGGAGACTGAGGGTTTTCCTTAGGTGGCACGGAATCAGAACGACTCTGGACGCGGAGGCCTCGGGCATAGCTGACAAGAGGGCGCGTGGCCGAGGCACAAAACTGAAAATAAGGCTTTGAGAGAGAATCTGAATACCCCAAGTTCAATTCTCCCAGCTCCTTCCCCTTTGTCTCCTGGAACACTCCTACCCAGGCTTGTATCTCCTATCGTTTCTCGTTTCAACCAATTTCCTCTTGAGCATCTACTCTGGGTAAAGCCCTGAGCCAGGTAGGATAAATGTGTTGGCTTGTATTAGTTTGCTGCTGGACAGAGTACCACACGCTGCCTGGCTTACCCAGCAGAAGTGTACTTCCTGTCACACGTTCTGGAGGCTAGAAGTCTAGACCCAAGGTGATGAGAGGGTTGGTTCTTTCTGAGGGCTGAGAATGAGAATCTACCCTGGGTCTCTCTTTTGGCAGCCTCAGGCATTCCGTGACTCGTAGAGGACCGTCTTCTTCCCTCTATGCACGGATGTCTCTGTCCAAATTCCCCGTTTTTTTTTTTAATGTTTGTTTATTTATTTATTTATTTAGAGACAGAGAGAATCCTTAGCAGGCTCTCAGCCTGACACAAGGCTCGAACTGATGAAGAGACCCTGACCTGAGTGGAAATCAAGAGTTAGAGGCTTAACCCACCGAACCACCCAGGCTCCTCTCCCCTGCTTTATAAGGACACTGTATTTCATTTTCCTTTTCTCTCCTTGGGTAACAAGCAGGACTTGGACAGTCTGAAATCGCTGTTCTGGGGTTTGGTTCTGAAATGAAAGGGTCGGTGGGGTTGATTCCTTCTGAGCAACGCGAGAGAAAGTCTGGTCCAGGCCCCGCCAGCTGCCCTCGGAGATTCACACTCTCCCTCTGTGAGCTTCTCTGGGGCAGAATCTGTCCTATTGGATTAGGCCCCGTCCTAATGGCCTCATCTTAGCTGGATCATTTGCAAAAAACAAAAGTCTGTTTTCAAATAAGGTCACATGCACGGGTACGGGGGGCGGGGGGTGGGGGGCGGACTTGAACAATTTTAGTGGGGGACACATTTCAACCCATAACACCGGGCATCCACAAGGGTTTCCAGAGACGTGAAGGACGGGGGCTGAAGCACTAGCCAAGCGGGGAGGCCAGCCTGGAAGTGGTGGCCTGGGTCTTGTGGAGTAAGCCAATATCTCGGTAAAGAGTGCGAGGGCCCATTCTTCATCCCACCCCTGCTCCTCAGAACCCCCTTCAGTATATGTAACCAGCCATGGGACCTCTGGGCAGGAAACAGCGTCACGGCGCCCAGCCCTGTGTTCTTTCCTCTTGATTCTATACTGAGCTTGCTCAGGCATCAGGAAGGCCTGCACTCAGACCACAGAGGGTCCCTGCCCAGCACGAATGGAACCTGTCAGTGCTAGATGAAGGTGCCTGTCCCCTGGGGAGAAGAAGCCACATACCCCCGCCACACTGAACACGGAGGCCGGAATGGGGCCACCATTAGCACGTGGAGTAAAGATCTAGGATGTCCCGGCTTGTAGCCTTGGGGGGGCGGGGGGGGGGGTGGCATATTCACCTGAGCAGACAGCTGGGACAAAGGACCCGGAATCTCGCACCCTGGTGAGGTGGGAAAAGAAGTCACAAGTTCAGGCCCATTGAACCTCAAACGTTGCGTCTCACTTCAGAGCCGTCATCAGACTCTGCCACACCACTGCTCAGACGCCATTTGGGCCATGGCTGGAATAGGAGTTCTTTGGAAAAAGCTCTTCTGATCAGGTAGGAAAGGTAAGAAGATGCATGGTGGGGTTCGCTATCAATCTCTCCTGCGTGGCCAGCCCCTGGAGCCCCAGACCAGACAGCATTTATTGTCTCCGATGTCCCTTCATGGAGTGAGAGCTCATCCCTGGCCCTTTGCTATCCAGCAGGTGGGGTGAGAAGGCCTTTACTCCACCAGGACCCCCTATATCTGCCAGAGAAAACTACACGGAGGAGTGTGGGGGGGGGTTTGATCTATTTACGTATTCCTTTCTGCCCCCATATCCCACTCCTATTCCACCTTTGCAGACTGTCTTTCTAATGAGTTCAATGGGCATGTTGAGTTGCAAATGTCCCTCAGGGGGAGAATGTCCTTGTGTTGCACTGCATGTATTTTTTTAAACATTTATTTTTGAGAAAGAGAGAGACAGAATATGAGCGGGGGAGGGGGAGAGAGGGAGACACAGAATCCGAAGCAGGCTCCAGGCTCTGAGCTGTCAGCACAGAGCGCGATGTGGGGCTCAAACCCATGAACCACGAGATCATGACCTGAGCCGAAGTTGGACGCTTAACCGACTGAGCCACCCAGGTGCCCCAACACTGCATGTATTTTTAATTTACTAATGTCCTTGATTTCCTCCAATACCATGTGGAAGTTGCCCATTTTTACTCTCTCAGTGAAGGGTCCCCTGTCTGCCTGCACCTCCTGGTCACCCACAGACATGTCCCTTTATGGAATACATTTGAGAAATTCTTTAGGAAACGTGCCCCGGAAGGGAGTTGAAGCCCCGTTGTGCACTCGCATATCCACGCAGACACTGGGCAGTATTCAACTTGCTAACATATTAATGCTCTAAGAGGCACAAAATGATACACCCCTTTTCCTTACCCGTTCTTCCAAGTGCTTTGGATTTTCTATATATAAGTTTCCTGTTCCCTTTTTTCACTCATTTCTGATTTGGGGTTTCTGTCTCGGTCTTCTTGACTTCGAGGCGTTCTTTATCTATTATAAGTACTAATCCTTTGGTCCGTTTCCAACATCATATATAATTTTCTGCCATTCTGTCAGCTCTTTATTAACTTTATACGTGGTGTCCTTCACTGACCAAAAATCCTTAATTTCGATAGAAGCACTTTCCAGAATACGGATCAGTGGGATAGAGCTGAGAGTCTAAAAATAAGTCCTCACATCTCTAGGCAGTTGATGTTTGACAAGGGGTGCCAAAGCAAATCAGTGAAGAAAGAACAGTCTTTTCAACAAGTGGTGCTGAGACCATTGAAGATCCACAGTAGGAGATAACGCAAAATGTATATTGGCCTCCCCTGTAATTCCTGACACAGGGCTCCTGAAGGGCCTGTAATTTCCTGGGTGATAGGAGCATCTTTTGTTCTGATGAGGCAACTCTGGGTGGGCTCCTGGTGGCTCTTGGATGAGGGTCACCGGAAAGACCAAGCCGTGAATAGCAGCTTGGAATGTTCAACCTTGCCCTCCCTCCCTCCACCCTGCTCGCCATGCTCCAGAGAGGGAAGGAAGGCTGGAAATGGAGTTGATAATTGAAGCCCCCATAAAAATAGGAGCCTCCATACAACCCCAATGGAATGGGTTTGAGGGAGCCTCCAGGCTGGTGGGCACATCCACACCAGGAGGGTGACACAGCCCAGCGCCACGGGGACAGAAGCTCCGATACTCAGGACCTTCCCAGAGCTCACCTTATGCATTGCTTCACCTGGCTGTTCATCTGTGCCCTTTATCACATCCTTTAATAAACACCTAAGTGTTTCCCTGAATTCCGTGAGCCACTCTAGCCCATTAACTGAACCTGACAAAGGGGTCACTGGAACTTTACAGCCCGTTGGACAGAAGCACAGGTGATAACTTGGGCTTGAGACTGGCATCTGAATGGGAGACAGTTTTGTGGGGCAGGGCCCCTTTTCTGTGGGATCTGACACTATCTCTAGGTAGATGTGTCCGAACTGAGTTTAATTGTAAGAGACCCAGCAGGTGTTACAGAGAGTTGCTTATTGTTTGGGGGCAAAACTACCTATTCGGTGAGGAGAAGGGTCAGAAGTGCTTTGTGTGAGTAGCACAGGAGACACAGCTGCATATGAAGGAAAAGCTCAGATTTTTACCTTTACACACATGAAAAAGAATGAAGTTGGACCTCTACCTCATACCATATCCAAAAATTAACTCAAAATGGATCAAAGACAAGAACGTAAGAACTAAGACTACAAACACTCAGAAGAAAACATAGGTGTACATCTTTGGGACCTTGGATTTGGCAGCGGTGTCTCAGATAGGACACGAAAAGCACAAGTCACGAAAGGAAAAATAGATAAATTGCACTTTCTCAACCTGAGTAGTGTCTGTGCTTCAAGGCACACCAGCAAGAAAAGTAAAAAGACAACACACTGAATTGGAAAGGATGTCTCCAAATCATATGTCTGCTATAGAACTTATAGCTGGAATGTGTGAAGGACGTTGGCAATCCAATAATAAAAAGCAGATTTTAAATTTTAAAAAGCAAATTTTGAAATGGCAAAGGATAGATAGAGGCACCTGGGCGGCTCAGTCAGTTGAGCATCCACCTCTTGGTTTCATCTCAGGTCGTGATCTCACGGGTTTGTGGGTTCGAGCCCCAGACGGGGCTCCCATGCTTGCGGAGCCTGCTTGGGATTCCCCTCTTTCTCTCTTTTTGCCCCTCTCCCCTGTTTGTGTGCTCGCTCGCTCTCAAAATAACTAAATAAACTTAAAAAATAAAATAAACTAAAATGGCAAAGGATCCAAATTGACATTTTTCCAAAGGTTTGCAGATGGCTGATAAGCAGGTGAAAAGAGACGTTCGCTGTCACTAGCCATCAGGGAGAGGCAAATCTGGAGCGCTATGGGGCACCCCTTCTCACGGACCGGGACAGCCAGAATTAGAAAGATGAACGAGAAGCCGTGCTGGAGAAGATGTGCTCAAATCAGACTCTCGTTCCCTGCAGATGGGGGGGTGGGGGGGTGGGGGTGAAGTCTCGTAGCCGCTTTGCAAAACAGTCTGGAAGTTCCCCCAAAAGGTTAACTAAACACAGAGTCACCGTATAACCCAGTAATTCCACTCCTAGGTGTCTGCCCGAAAGAAACGAAAACAGAAGTCCGCACAAACACTGGTACACGAATGTTCAGAGCAGCATTATTCCTCACAGACAGAAAGCTAAAATAATTCAGGTTTCCATCAACCAACGAATGGATAAATAAAATGTGGTGTAATGGAATATTATTCCCCCATGAAAAAGGTGCACGAAAACATTATGTTAAATAAGAGAAGCCAGGGGCGCCTGGGTGGCTCAGTCAGTGAAGCGTCGGTCTCTTGGTTTTGGCTTAGGTCACGAGCTCAGTTTCATGAGTTCGAGCCCCGCGTGGGACTCCACGTTGCCAAGGCAGAGCCTGCTTGGGATTCTCTCTCTCCCCCTCTCTCTGGGCCCTTCCCCCACTCATGCTGTCTCTGTCTCCCTCAAAATAAATAAACTTTTAAAAAATAATAAATAAATACACAAATACATACACGAATACATAAATAAATACATAAAAGAAGCCAGTCGTGAAGAACCACATATTGTATGCTTCCATGTGTACGAAATGTTCAGAACAGGTAAATCTATTGGAAGCAGAGGGTAGATCAGTGATTGCCTGGGGTGGCGTGGGGGAGGGGGGATGGAGGGATTTGGGGGTGATGTCTAAAAGGCACAAGGTATCTTTGCAGAGAGGATGAAAATATGTTCTAAACCTGGGGTAATGGTTACATGGCTTTGTGAAAATACAAAAACCCACTGAATTTTACACCTTAAGTGGATGAATCGTATAGGATGTGAATTAAATCTTGACAATAAAGCTGTTGCCAAAAAAAAAAAAAAAAAAAAAAAGATCACCATCACCCCCCAATGTACTCGTCACCAGAATCCAACATTTTCCCAGTTGCATTTCCTATCCCCCTACAGTCAGGCCCTAACTTCCAAGTTTGATTTTTTTTTTTTTCTTAGATGGTCAAAGTTTGCATCCATGCTTAAAAAAGCATTGCTTCTTGGATTTATTAGGTATATAAAGGCTTTAGGAAAATCGGATGTATTAATAAGTGTGTTAGTGTGTTTTGAAATATCTAAAGCAGTAGTTCCCAAACTTTGGGGGGGGTTGGGTGTTGGGGGGTGGCCGCTTTTAAAATCCTGACGCCCAGGAACCACCGCACACCAATTAAATCGGTTCCTGAGGGTAAAAACGGCATCCATAGTTTTAATGATTTTCCAGGTGATTCCAACGTGCCACCAAGTTTGTGAAATTTAGCTTAACTATGGAAATTGTGAAAGACGTTTCAGTGGAGTCTCTCATCTACTAACCTCATGAGGTCATTAATTCTAATGTAGGAACGAAATGAAAGGTTTACACGACAGTCGTTTTGCTAAGTGGAATAACGGGATGCGCCCAAGTTGAGCTGACGATAAAAGTTTTGAAAATGTATCACCGAATTCTTAAATCACTGGCTATTTAAATACTGCAGATGAGAAATGGAACTACTTAGACCCGAAACTTGTCGAAGTTTCCAGCATCTGCAACATCCCCAGAGGACGGAAAACCGGAGGGACAGCGGGGTCACCGAGACCTTCACGTGGTCCGGGCCGCAAGGGAGTTCAAGTGCCAGAGGCCCGGAAAAGGATCGCGCTGGCCAGGAAGTTTTGCCCGGTGTCCCCGCAGCCTCGGCAGCGGCCCCACGGGGACTCGCCGCCCATGGCCGCGTGGCCGCCGCACGGAGGCGGGTGAGGCGCGGGGACGCGCGCTCCGAGCCCGGGGGACGCGCGGGCGCGGCGCGGAGATGGGCCCGCGAGCGCGGCGCGCGCTGCTCCTGCTGTTCCTGCCGTTCCTGCTGTTCCTGCTGCGGACCGGGGCTGCGCACCCGCGGCCGCCGCGTGAGTCCGGGCGGCGGGGGCGCCAGATCCAAACCCGCTTTGCAGCGCCGCCGGGGTCGCTAAGTGCGGAGGGACGGCTGGGCCGCGAGCGCCGCCTCTCCCGGGAGGGGGCGCCGCCGCCGGGCGCGGGCGGGGTGGTGAGACCCCCCTCGTCGGGGACCTGTGACCCCCCCTCCCCCGTCCCAGCTCCCCAGGGTGGCGCCCGGAGCCACCCGCTCCCCCCCGCCGACCGTGAAGACAAATCTGTGCGTTTCTCACTGAGGCCGAGCTAGGATCCTGGGACTCGGGTCTGGGTGCTCCTGCTCCGCTTTTGGCCGTGTCTCGTCCCCCGGCCGTCCCCAAACAGGAAGTCCTTCTCCCGAGAGACGCCCAGGACCGGGCCGCTGTTTCCGCGCGGGGCTCCGCGGAGGGCTGGAGGCCGCGGCCCGGCGGGGTCCCCACCGCACCCCACCTGGCGAGCCGGGGGCTGGGCTGGCCGCGCCCCCCACCCGCACCCCCCTGCGGCCTCGGGTGGGGGGAGGCCCCGAGCCAGATCCGCCCGGGCCTTAGTGACTCTGGGCGCTTGTGCTTTTCCCTGGAAGAAGAGCCTATCTGTGATTTCCGGGCTTTTGGACTGAGCGGCACGGTTCTCATTTCCAGCCGCTGGAGGTTGGTGATCTGCGGTGTTAACCGTACGGTGTAATTAACTGGCCTTTACTAAAGGACGCCAGCGTGATGTCCCCTAACGTTTAAGTAATGAACTCGCTGTCCTGTGGTCTAGGTTGGACTCTACGGTGCATTGGGGAGGTCGGAGCTATTCTTAGGGTGACTTTAGGGGCGGTTAAACCGGCCCTGGGGTTAAATACGCACCCACCCCCCCTCCAGGTTACAAAGAATTGAGGCAGCCCCTCTCTGGTGGGAAAAGAAGTACCAGCACGGTTTCTAATCTCAGTCGACCGCGACGCTTTATATGCCTTTGCACAAAAGCCTGGGAACAACACGGACGGTTCCTCGTCCGTGTATCCACGGTTTATCCATGAGGAGGATGAGGCAGGACCCGCTCCTGGGTGATTTTGTTCCATGTTACCCTGGGCTTTTGAGGCAGAACCCGGGTCTCTGTGGCTGACTGTTCAAGGTCACGCCCCATCAGAGGCTGAATCATGAATTGGATGTCGAACAGAAATATTCATCGCTCACAAGTCTAAAGAGGGTACCAAGCGAGTGTTGCCCTGTTCTAGGCCCGCGGGGAGGTGGGAGCCATCCTTGCCCTCCCCCCCCCCCCCGGATATTTTGCATTCTAGTGGGAGGATGGTCATGAACAAAACGACACAGAGCACCAGGGAGTGCTAGGAGCTGTGAAGACACCCAGGGCAGGCCCTCTGGGGCCAGGGGACAGCGGGGACCCGAAGGAAACGAAGGTCATGGCCACTCGGAGCTCTGAGTGGGCCCTGAAAGTTGAATTGGAGCAGGCGTTGGGGCCCCGGTGCTACTGACACTTTTCTGTCATGGGGACCCTTGCGGGCTTTGTGGGAGGGCTTACAGCATGCCTATCCTTAACCCACTGGATGTCAGTGGCACTCCTCCCAGTGACGGAGGCCAAACACATCTCCAGACACTGCAACCTGTCTGCTGAGAGACCATTCCCAGTCTGGGAACCCCTGGGCTGCAGGAGGGGCAGGGACATCGGTGTAGCGGGCACGCAGGGGCCACAGGCCACATGTAGTCTGGAGGCAGGTGCTGAGGGAGGTCTGGGTGTTGGGTGAGAGAAAGAGAACCGTCAACGGCGACTCTGTTATGCAATTATTTTAAAATGTTTATGGGCTCGAGGAGTAAGGCGACAGGTGATGCCGTGGCCGCGACGGTGAAGGCAGAAGAAATCCGGAGCCTGGTTTTGGACTTGAGATTCCAGTTGGTCATCCCCGCGGGTGGTGTCCTGTGGGCAGCTGGGCGTAAGAATAAAAATAGGGCACATCTCACCCATTCATCCAGCAAGTCTGTGCTGAGCACCTCTCATGCTGGGCAGGCAGGGGCCCCCAGCGCCGAACCCCCCGTTCCAGGACTGAGGAAGCTGTCGGGGAAACTCACCTGCTGGATACAGGGCTTGGGCTTACTGGGGCTTCTTCCCTATTTGCTTTGCAAGTGTCTTAGTGCTGAAAAGGTGCCCTGGGTGGTTCAGCAGCAGACCTCCCAGCATCTGGTAGCAAACATTTGCTGGTTTCAGTAACAGGGAAGGGTTTCGAGCTGGGAGTAGTGTGGAAAAAACCCACCAGCAAAGTCCTCTGGACTTGGGTCTGATTCAGTCTGAGCATCAACTCCTGGGCTCAGCTGCCCCGGCTAGAGACACGTCGGGATCTTATGGAGCCTGTGGGCTGCAGGGGCGATTGCCTGAATTGTGAGAAGAGGGGCAGAGGCCGGGGGCCGGAAGGAGTGGCAGTCTGCCGGGGAGGGGGGGCGGGGGGCGGGACAGGGAGAGCAGACAGGCCTGTTGCGGAGGGAGGAGAGGCATCACACTCCACATCTCATGGGGTGGGCCGTGACACAGCAGGGGCTGGGCGTTGATTCAGAGGGGCTACGGCACCTCCCAGTCCCCCTGGGGGCCCACGGGGCTGTCCTGTCACCTTTTCTCCAGGGTCCCACTCCCTGAGCTACCTCTTCATGGGCGCCTCAGTGCCAGACCTTGGGCTGCCCCTGTTCGAGGCCTTGGGCTACGTGGACGACCAGCTGTTCGTGTCCTACAATCACGAGAGTCGCAGGGCGGAGCCCCGCGCCCAGTGGCTCGAGGATGGGGCCCCCAGCCAGCTGTGGCTACAGCTGAGTCAGAGCCTGAAAGGGTGGGATCACATGTTCATCGTGGACTTCTGGACCATCATGGACAACCACAACCACAGCAAGGGTACGCGGACGGGGCCCTCACTTTCCGGGGGTGGGCGGAGCGTTTCTCTCCCTCAGAGAGGCATCTGGGGGCCAGAGCAGGGAGTGTGGGGTCCCGGGGGGAGGAGGGGGCGTGTGTGAGGTCGTTCGGTCCCTGGGGACGGTGAGAGAGGGACTTACTCCTGTGGTTTCAGTAACAAAGCTCGGGGTGTCGTCAGAGTCCCACACGCTGCAAGTGATCCTGGGCTGTGAGGTGCGAGAGGACAACAGCACCAGGGGCTTCTGGAACTACGGCTACGACGGGCAGAACTACCTTGAATTCCGCCCTGAAACGCTGGACTGGAGGGCTGCAGAGCCCAGGGCCTGGGCCACGAAGCTGGAGTGGGAAGTGAACGCGATTCGGGCCAAACAGAACAGGGCCTACCTGGAGAGGGACTGTCCTGTGCAGCTGCAGAGTTTGCTGGCGCTGGGGACAGGGGTTCTGGACCGGCAAGGTATGGTGGGAGCACCCCCCCCCCACTCATGCCCGAGGGGAACGCGGGGCGAGGTCCGGGGCTCAGGCCTCAGAGGTAGCCAGGGTCCTGTGACTCTCCGGGAAGGACCCGAGGTCCGAGGTCTCCACCTTAGAACCAAGGTGTCTGACGGCCAAGGGTCACGGCTTGCGTTTTTCCCTCCGTGCCCGCGGCCGGAGAAGCAGTATCTGTGACCTTGTGATGTAACCAAGAGCCCTGTGTATATTTACACCTTTTAGGAACTCAGCAATGTCAATTGTCACATGAATGCCAGGTCACGAGAGTACCCACCGGCGGTGGGGGGCACCAATCAGAGTAACAGGATCCTTGGGAGGTTAAAGGTTACCGTCACAGATCTGGTCACAGAGCCCCAGAACCCAGAGATAGTCCCTGAAGCCTGGCTATCTTCCAGGCCCTTCTTACAAGATTTCTTGTTGGGTTGGGCGAGGTGAATTGCCAGGAGTGGTTGTTCAACCCCCTCTGAGCCACATCCAGGGTAATTTTACCTGGTTCCGTGTAACACGCAGAAGATCCGAGCTGCCCGCGTGCACGCTCGTGTGCGGGCCAGGCGGACAGACTCGGCTGCCGTCCCCGTAGCGCCACGTCAGGGCCAAGCCCCGCAGCGAGCTCTAGGACACAGAATGGCGTCTCTCCGGCAGCCCGCCCCGTCTGAAGAGGGCGTCTTGTCCCTCTAACCCGTAGAGGAGGGAAGTGAAAGCTCCAGTCTTCCTGGCAAGGGTGGAAAGATCCCCTCTCCAGATCCTTCCTCCTTCCTGTCCAGTGCCTCCCTTGCTGAAGATGACTCATCATGTGGCCTCTGCAGTGACCACTCTACGGTGTCAGGCTCTGAACTTCTACCCCCAGAACATCACCATGAGGTGGCTGAAGGACAGGAGGCCACTGGAGGCCAAGGACGTTGAGCCTCAGGACGTGCTGCCCAACGGGGACGGGACCTACCAGGGCTGGTTGGCCGTGGCCGTGCCTCCCGGGGAAGAGCACAGATACACCTGCCTGGTGGAGCACCCGGGGCTAAACCAGCCCCTCGCTGCCACGTGGGGTACGGACGAGAGGGGCGGGCCGAGGGGCTCTGTCGTGGGTGGAACCCGAGCGCTAGCCCGCGGGGAGGGGGGTCTGCGGCGACCCTCACAGCTCCCTCTCGCCTTTGCTCTTTCAGAGCCGTCGGTGCCCAGCACCCTGGTCATTGGAGCCATCAGTGGGATCGCTGTTTGTGTCATCCTCTTTGTTATTGGAGTTCTGTTCCGAATCTTCAGGAAAAGGCAGGCTTCGAGTGAGTAGGAAGAAGGAGGACGTCTCTTAGCACCTCGGACCCCAGGACACGCGAATTCTGCAGGAAGCGGGGCTTTGGGAGGGCAAAGCGGACCTGGCACCCACGAGAAGCCTGTTCCTTTTTTCCTTTGGGAGCACTGGTGCCTCCTTGGGAGCCGGAATGCGTGCTTTTCCTCAGAGTGGAAGGTGCAAATTCCACAAACTTCTTTTGAGCACCGGCTGTTTTGCGAGGTGCTGTTTAAGGTAGTGCAGGGGCTCTGGAGCTGAGGTCGTCACCGTGGTCATTCGGAGAACGAGGAAGGTGGGGGGGGGTTCTGCACAGGTGGAACAGCCACGCAGCCCCCCGAGCAGGAGGCCTCGTGGGAGGTGAGGAATCATCGCCTCATCCCGGCCATCACCACATGTGCCTTCCTAGCTCCTGAGGGAGCATCTGCGGCGTGGGGCGGGGGGGAAGAGGGGCAGACAGAAGGCAGCCGCAGAGCCCTGGGGGCCTTGAGAATGTTCTACAAGGAGACCCCGGGGAAGTCAGTGCAGGGACAGTAGGGGGTCTGCGATCTCACAGTTGGAGGAGTCAGGAGGTGAGAGGGAAGGCAAAGGAAGACGCGGGCTAGAAAGCTGGTAAGCAACTCCCGGTGAGAGCTGATGGTGTGTGAACCCCCGGGGGGCTCTTCCAGCAGGGAGTGGTCCCCGTTGAGGTGACTGGATGAGGGAGGTGAGGGCCAGGGAGGTGACAGCACGCCCCTGTCCTGTCTCTCCTCTCTACAGGAGGAGCCATGGGGGACTACGTGTTGGCCGAATGTGAGTGACAGGCAGCCTGGGACCTCTCGTGGGAGGAGACGTGGAGACTGAAAGAGAGGGCGCCCTGGGGCCTTCTTTGCTTCCAGGACTGAGTCGGACCTAACAAGTAGGAAGCCACCGAGGAACTCTCTGCTTGCGGCCTTCCCCGTTCATTCTCGAAAAGTTTCTCTCATTTAGGTTTTTGAGTTCCTGCGCCTCTCTGGAACCGGCTCTCCGGAATCTCCAGCCGCCTCTAGGGTCTGCCTTATTTTCTGCACCATTTCGGACTCCGTATACCTATGGCCTCTCCTCTCCCACCTCTGGAATAGGGCTCCTAAAATTTTGGGGGGCTCACAGTTCCTTTCAACATCTGAGAAAAACCGTGAACTTTCCCCTTGGGACATGGGAGTCTCAGACCCTTACCAGAATTTTGCGCACACATCCCGGCATTTTCTAGACCCATCCAAGTTTCCTTTTGACCCCCTGCCCTCTCTGTTATCCAGCAATTCACCTGCCACCAAGCCCTGTGGTCTTTTCCACCAGAGGTTGAAGTGGGTCACTGTACAGCCGTGAAGGCCGTGCACTGCACAACCCAAGGAGGCCCATTTCCCAGAAGGGCTCTCAGGCCTGGATGTTTGTGTCCTGTGATAGTTTTCCAGAAAGTGGGTGGGAAGTGTCTTGACGAGGGGCATCTTTTTTCTAATTGGCAAAAAAGTGTCATATAGGTTTCTGTATAGGAATGATTTACGTGAAGGCGTCTACGATGCCTCTGGGATATGCCAGAGTTGGAGGAACACGGTAATTTCCCACTTGGTCTCAGATGCTGTGAAGTGATAATGAAAATGAAAATGAGGAGGAGGAGGAGGAGGAAGAGGAGGAAGAGGATAAGGGGGGGGGGATTTACTTGCTGCCAGACTGAGTTCTGAGACCTACTGACACGCGTTATCTCATACAATTCTTACAATAATTGTTTCATGTTAGCACTATTATCCTCATATTTTTTTAGATGAAGTAAATGTATCCCCGGGCTGCCAGGGAGAGAGGCAGGTTTCAGCCTCTGTCGGATTCTGATCCCTGTCCCGCACCAGTGCATTCAGGCGGTTTAGACGTCGCCCAGGAAATGGAGAAGGGGGGGGGGGGACGGCTCTTCCTGTCTGTCTCGGTGTCTTTACTCTCAGTGAGCTGGATGGAAATGAAGGGGAAACAGCAGAAAATCATCTCAACCACGTTTCCTTTCAAAGTCTCTGGGGAAAGCACTCCACCCCCCATCTGCTCTGTCTGGCATCGCTCCCGGGCCCCCAGGTCAGGGCTGTCATTGCTGGTGTCAGCCTGTCGCCGTGTTGGACCTCACGGTGTTTGGCCTCTGCCGGGGCCACCAGAGTCACAACGCCGGTGGCATTTCCCCCCCAAGAACCGGAGCAACCCTTGTCATATGAAGGATGGCAAAAACGGGGGCCCGGGGGGTTAAGCGTCTGACTCTTGGTTTCGGCTCAGGTCATGATCTCGTGGTTCGGGAGTTCAAGCCCCACGTCGGACCCGGGGCTGACAGCGCGGAGCCTGCTTGCGATTCTCTCTCTTCCCCTCTCCCTGCCCCCCACCCTTGCGCTCTGTCTTTCTCAAAATACATAAACATTAAAAAAAAAATTGTTTTGAAGATGTTAAAACGGAAACCACCAAGCAACCTGGAGGTACCCTGGCATCTTCCTCCTCCCCAACTGTGCAGTTAAAAAAGAAACTGACCTGGGGCGCCCGGGGGTCTCAGTCGGTTAAGCGGCTGACTTGGGCTCAGGTCACGATCTCCCGGTACGTGAGTTTGAGCCCCGCAGCAGGCTCTGTGCTGACAGCTCAGAGCCTGGAGCCTGTTTCAGATTGTGTCTCCCTCTCTCCCTGCCGCTCCCCCACTCGTGCTCTGTCTCTCTCTGTCTCAAAAATAAATAAACGTCAAAAAAAAAAAAAAATTAAAGACCAAATAAAGCTCGACAGTTTGTTTGGTAGGTATTGAATTTGGGCAAAGAGATCTCGATTTTTTTTTTAACTTTTCTTTTTTTCTGGTTACGAAAATTAAGTAGATAAAAAGCACGCATAATTTGTGCTCACTGTAGAAAAGGTGACACTGTCATTCCATTGGCGAGTGGTAAACCCAATTAACGACCTGTGTACTTCCTCTCAGTGTTGCTATATTAAAACATATAAAAGTAACAAATGCATTTTAATAAACATACGTGAATTGCATGGTGTGCTGCCTGATTTTTCTGACGTGCTTATCCATCTTATGGATTCATCAACTTAATAACATTTGTGGGACACTGATGCTGCTTTCAATGTTCTTGCATTTTTTAATGCAAAATTCTCTCTCTGACAAATTCTTTCTCTGTGGATATCCTTCTGTACTCAGAACAGACCGCCCAGAAGCTTCCCGTGCTTTTCTAGCCCATGAAGGATATGTTACAATTAATGAGGCAATGGCTTGTTTTATACTGGTTTTATTTCACACAGGCTGGGATTACAAGGAACACCCTAGCCTTCATTCACAGTGGCCCGTGTTGCGGACCATTGGCGACTGGTCTGTTACTTTTCTTGTTATAATGGAAGTTATAAACCTCCGATTCCTCTCCGTGTGTCTTAGCTTAATTTTTCTGCCCTTGTTCATCAAGTCTTAAGGTCGACTACATTTGAAAAATCAGGATTAACATTTTACATTCTGAATCTTGTATCACCTCTGGCAAAACCGCCTCCAAAGCGCCGTAGTGTGGAGAAGGGTGCCACCTGGTGGCTGTGATCAAAAGTGTCACGGTGGTCATGTGACCGTTGAGAGCTGGGGCCGGGATTTGGGCGCCGGGCCCAGGATCCATGGAGAAGAGGTGGGCGCTTGACCCCGTTTGTGGAGAAGAGCCCCTGAAAGTTTGAGGAAATAAACTAGTCACCAGGTGTTTGCCCACAGGGCACCGTTGAGCTACCTGAACTGGGAACAGAACAGAAAAGGATCTTTGGTAATCTCTCAAGGCAACCTGCCGCAGCTGGTTAAGACCTGCTGGGAGGTCAAGGGCAAAAACTCTCGCTGTGTTTTAATAACATAGTCTTAGGGTGCTGGGAATACTTGATGCACTACAGAGCATTCTTCATGCACACACGGATACACGTTTAAAAACATAACAGCTCTAAAATGCTGGAAAATTCTCACAAGTTAACATTTTAAAGCTATATATTTTTTCTAACCACCCTCTAGTAAGGACTAGAACCCAAGAATGCATGACTTTAAACATTTAAGATTTTCACATGTATGGACAGATATTTCGAGGTTTTGATTTCCCTCTGTAGACGTTGGGTCATCATTGTTTTCATTTGTCTTTTGGAACCAGTGTTAACAGGCAGAATGTCAATTCAATATTAATTTTGGGAGGTGACAATTTCGTTGCAAAGCCTCCTTGGCTTGACATCCTGTAGGTGTATATTGCTTGGCTTGGGTGCATCCTGGTATTTCTTGCATTCTCTTCCTGCGTGATTCTTTCCGGTGTTCACTTGTGCGTGATAGACACGTACGGTGTCTTTTAAGCAGAACTTTTTTTTCTCTCAGCTAATAATTATTACACACTAACCAGACGTCACGTCTTGTTCTGCATACTAATGTTTCTGAAGAAGCCGGTGAGGTAGGAATGACTATTTCATTACCCTTATTTTGCTGTATGGAAACCAAGGCACAGAGAGGTTAAATAACTTGCTAAAGGTTACACAGCTAGAAAATTATTGGGCTGGATTTTTACCGTAGCTAGTCTGGCTCAGGGTCAAGTTCATAACCTCTACACAGTACCTGTTTGTGAGTCAAGAGAACAGGTGGTGGGGCATCGTTCCCAACTTTGTGAGGTGCTCCTGATGGCAACAACCTCTGATGTTTCCTGCAGTGAGGACGGAATCTGTTTTAATATTTCAGATTTTGCCATATCCCTGTAATTGTTTCATAAATATTTGGACGTATTTTCTTGGGGTGTATTTTTTAACTTAAGGACTTTTTTTCTGTCAATAAACAAATTTCTAACTAATGAATTCACGTTTCTGTTTATTCTCTATCATTAAGGGAGAAATTTGGGGATGAGTAGCCTTAAAACACCTATGAACCATTTTTTTCACCAGATTTGGGTAGAAAGTATTGTTAGTGGGGTTTTTTTGCTTGTTTTATTTTTTGAAAGTATGGCTATTTTTTAAACATGAAAGTCTAGCTTTTGATCCAAAGATTCTACAAAAGAATTTTGGAGCCTTCTGTGTACTCCTGGTGGGGCAAGGTGGGGTGAGGTGGGGGTGGGTTGGGTAAGTACCAATATTTGTATAAACCCCAGTCTCATCAGTTAACCTTACTCCATGGGGTTGATTAAATGTCCTGAATTTACAATGTCATTTTCATAAAACAGTCAATAACCAACCAACTTTGATATTGCCAAAGGAGCTTGACAATGTGTGCAGGAGAAAGCATCTGTTTTTTTTTTTTTTAATGTTTATTTATTTTTGAGACAGAGAGAGAGCATGAACGGGGGAGGGGCAGAGAGAGAGGGAGACACAGAATCCGAAGCAGGCTCCAGGCTCCTAGCTGCCGGCACAGGGCCTGACACGGGGCTTGAACTCACGGACCGTGAGATCAGGACCTGAGAAGTCAGAAGCTTAACCGACTGAGCCCCCCAGGCGCCCCTAAAATGTCTGTTTTAAATACGAATGTAACAGCTAATGGTCTTTCCTTTGTGGATGTTTGGAATCGCAGTTTCACCATTAAAACAAATGCAAAATACTTTCTTGGTGCTTTGTGTGTGTGTGTGTGTGTGTGTGTGTGTGTGTGTGTGTGTGATTAAGAGAGTATTCAAGGGAATTTGGAAAATCAAATTCAATTATAGACATTTATAAAAACTTCGAAACAAATAAATGTATCGGAAAGGATAATGTTAGAAATTCTCTGTCCAAAGCACTTTTTTTCTTAGTTGGTCAAAATAAATTAAGAACGTTTATAGGAGCAAGCCCACCCAAGGACAGCAGGCCAAGGAAGTGCAAGGGACAAAAACCCTCAGTAAAATGTTTGGACTGAAAGGAGAAAGAAAGAACACTTTTCTAGAAGAGGAAGGAGAGAGATACAGTGTAAGTTACGGGCCACAGGTAAGCCAGTGGGAGAGACATTTAGAGGAAGTGAATAAGACAGTGGATATTCATACCAGAGAAAAGGTTAGGTGGCTAGGAAGGAGAAATTCATTGACGCTTTAGAATGCAGTGAGATCCCTCAGCCAGTGGCGAGAACAGCTCTCTGCTCCAGACCAGGAGCGATGTCCCCAAATGCCTGGAGACAGCGAATGTTAGAAAGCCCGGGCAAACTAGGTTGGGCGGGGCTGCACTCACACATTTCCTCAACTGTAATATGGTGAAAAGTATTCCTATCCTAGGATTTCTTCTCCCTGAAGTACAACCATACAAAGTGACGGTGGTTCTGGTATTCTCAACCTTGGGCAAGTATCAGAATTGTTTGTTGACTGTAAAATATATCTTAATATATAATATATATTATTACACCATTTCTCAACTCTGATACTCTGAGTCTGCTGCAGAGAGTGGTTGTGGGCATTTCATATTTTCTATAAGACCTTTGATGAACCTCATAGTTTTATTTGTTCAAATGTGTGATGAGACCTATTAGCCACAACTCGTTTGCAGGGTTTTTTACCTGAAGGGCTTAGCTCCCATGTTGAAGGAATGGGGTTCCATGAAATCAGGTTCTCTCTGAGGATGAGCGGGAGGTGAAAAGAAAGCCAGCCACACAGGTTCCAGAGCGAGCCACTCCCTCCCAGGCCACACGACCAAGACCTGTACTCTTCTGAGAGTGGAAGGATCCATGTTTAATATATATCTTTATGTGCATGTTTTAAATTTTTTCTGTCCTAACATTCATGACTTCTGAGTCAGTGTCAGTGAGAAAAATTTATAAATGAAGAAATTAGGAGAAGGGAATAGAAAACAGGAAGAAGATGTCAAAATAAAAGTGACGTTTTATTAATGACAGGGTGGGCAAAATAAAATTGGGAGAAAGCTGACCTAGACTTCTGGTTTAAATCTGGGCCCTGAGGTGCCTGGGTGGCTCAATCAGTTGAGCAGCGCCTTGGCGATCTCAACTCAGGTCAAGCTCTCAAGGTTGTGAGTTCAAGCCCTGCCTTGGGCTCCATGCTGGGTTTGTAGCCTACTTAAAACAAACAAACAAACAAACAAAAATATATAAATGCAGATGGAACCCGCTGGGTTGTGTAGCAAGGGTGGCTCACACCATGTATTTTTTTCCATGAAATTACCACATTATACACACTATTTTTATTTATTTCCATGAATTAAAGAGCATATTGAGATTTCAGTTTTACTTATAATCTCAAACCTTGCACTTTTTCTCTATAGTGTTTGACATTCCTTCCTAGCTAAGTGACCCCATATTAAGTATGTGTTCGAGGTGGGGAGGGTTTAGTAAAAGTCAGGAACCTCAAAACGCTCAATATGGGGGCAGAAGAATGTAATTACTTAATTATTTCGCAAGTGTTACAAATCATATGCCATTCAGAGCTTTCCTACCCTCTGCTGGGTCTCTTTTCTTTGCTAAAACAAGTATGAGGTTCTAACAGGTGGTCTCTCTCAGGCCAGAGTCTCATTTTAAGTATCTGCAATAGGCACCTTTTTGTTAACCAGGATGGAGAGAGGGTGTGCCCTCCCCACCTTTTAACTGGAATAACTGATCTTGGACATTTTCAAAAGCGGCAGCAGGAGGCTAAGGGAAATTTTTGATTTGAAAGGCTCTCTCTTCCAACCACATTCAGATCCAATTCTGCTTTTTTTTTTTTTTCTTAATGGGATTAGCCTTGTTTAAAACACCAATAATCTCATCAAAGGCCCTCCAGGGGAGGGCCTTGTAGGCTTTGTAATGACCTTAATCGAGTATTAGCCCTGCCCTGCGATTAACCCCCAGCTACACCAAATGTTTGTTCTTGTCTCTAAACCTGGAAAAGGTTGAAAAGGGATCAGCTGAGGAGGAAAGCGGAGCTTGTCAGGAATTACAGGCAGAACCGAGAGGCCCAGCAGGGCCAGGAAGAAGGTCCAAGGGCAACGCGTTTTCCAAGCCTAGTTGTACATTCCCTGTCACAGACTTTTGTCGAAACAAGAGTCCCCCAATAAATGTTTGAAAGAAAACAAGAAGTTTTAATTTGCAAATTTTTTTTTGTTTGTTTCCATAGGTCCAGGGCTTACACTGTCCAGCACAAAGAAGGTCATCTAAATACGTCAGTTTAATAGGAATATTAAAAGGGATGGAAGGGAAAGTCCTTTGACCTATAAACGCACCGTCCTTCACATACCACCTCTACATTCCCCCCAAAAAATCGTTCCATAATTTATTAGTTATTAAGTGAAAATACAGACAAACGTGGAGGGGGCGGTCCCTCTAGTCAGCGGCTTTGACATAACACATTCCACTGGCAAACGCGCGCGGAAGAAACGCAGAACAAAAGAGAAACGGGAGCTTTTTGGCGGAAGGAGAGCTGACCCTCCCCCCCGGGCCGCCCTACTGCAGACGAAGGCGAGATTCACTAGCCAATCACAACGTTGGAATGTTAATAAGCTCTCTTTGCCCCACCCCCTGCTGACCTCATGGGGGGGGACCTCGTCAGTGCCTCTTGTTCTCAATCAGGTCCGCAGAAATGCTATTTAAGGAACTGCGTGAGGGCGCAACGCTCACTTCGGTTGCAGCCATGTCTGGTCGCGGCAAGGGCGGGAAGGGCCTGGGCAAGGGGGGCGCCAAGCGCCACCGCAAGGTGCTGCGCGACAACATCCAGGGCATCACCAAGCCCGCCATCCGGCGGCTGGCCCGGCGCGGCGGCGTCAAGCGCATCTCCGGCCTCATCTACGAGGAGACCCGCGGGGTGCTCAAGGTGTTCCTGGAGAACGTGATCCGGGACGCCGTCACCTACACGGAGCACGCCAAGCGCAAGACGGTCACGGCCATGGACGTGGTGTACGCGCTCAAGCGCCAGGGCCGCACCCTCTACGGCTTTGGGGGCTGAGCGCCCGGGACCCGCCATATTTCCAAACACAAAGGCCCTTTTCAGGGCCGCCCACAAAGTCACTTAAAGGGCTGTCGTGCTTGCGGAAATGGGATCGGGGGCATGTAAGACTTCCGCAGGCGCAAAACTGGTGAGCAGTAGGATATTTTTGTGTGGTACTGTAGCAAGTCTTGTGGCGCTTGGGTACACTTTAAGATTTTCAAAGAAATACACACTGGAGTAAATAGGCCAGTAAATGCTGCCAATGAGAGGGTTCCAGAAGGGAAATGCGTTCTGTTCTACACAAACGGAAACAAAAGATCTTCGCCAACGTCCTTCGGATTCATCCGCATGACCGGAAGCGTCCTGGGCATAAAGCTCCGGTGACCGCAGCCGCGGCTATGTAAATGCAGGTCCTCTGAGGACAAGCTCTGATTGGGTGACATTCGGTGTGGCAGAAGCTGCGGAGGGTGAGATTCCGGGGCTATTTTCCTATTGGCCACAAAGGGCTTCATAGCTGTCCCCGGAGCCGGAGGAAAAACCTCGGTTGGTTAACTTTGCGTTTAATCCAGGCGCTACACCAGTACTAGGAGCAAAAAGCACAGAGGCTCCCGGGACCAGTTCTAGACGGATTCGCGCGGTGCCGGGGGCCTGCTGGCTGCCAGGCGCAGGCCGGGGGTCAGTCCACTGCGGGGCACGGCAGTCACACAAGGGACTCACGGCCTTGCCGGTCAAGTGAAGCGTATTTTGGCGCTGCAGCTCCGACCTGGAAGGGAATCGCCGCCGTGTGCAAGCAAGACATGGGCTGTGCATGATTCTGTTCGACTTCAAACCACTGTTTATTCGTTCTGACAAAATTGTCAGAGGCCCTGTTATAGAAATGAATTTAGAAAGGCCAGGCTCTAGTGTTCTCTTCAATACATGGTTATATGCAAAAGAATGCGTTACGTAATTCTGCATTGGGCTTTGTGGGGTTGCCCCCAATACTACCAAGGTCCCAAAGAAATCAGCAGTATGAATTTCGTACTTAAAACCATCTTTAAATAAGAATGCCAGTTCCTAAATTGAGAGCTGGAATAAACGAACTTTTCTTAAAACGAAAAAAGATGCTTTGACTCAGACCCTGAGAATTTCCTAAGAACAGTTTTTGTTAGGTCAGTTCGGACCCTAACAACTCTGTAACCCCACCATTTCCATACAGGTTTTAGAGTTAATATTCTTCAGCCTGTGGAACACAATCTGGACAAGCCTGTACACTCTCTTTGTAAATAAAATACATAGACTTATAATTAGACTAATCCTAAAATGAAGCCATTTCTTAATGTGGCAACATAGTATTTGGAAATATTGAGGATAAGCGCTATTGCAATAGTCTCACAACTGTAAACTGAAAATACTTATTTCTGCTAATCAAGTGAAAAATCGCCCAGATTTAAAAACTTCCCCCTCATCCGGTTTGTTATAAATTTTTTTTTTTTAATGTTATGTTTATTGTACAAAGAGAGAGACAGACGTAAGAGAGGGGCAGAGAGAGGGAGACAGGATCCAAAGCAGACCCCAGGCTCTGGGCTGTCAGCACAGAGCCCCATGGGGGGGCTGGAACCCACAAACCGGGAGATCATGGCCTGTGCCAAAGACGCTTAACCAACTGAGCCACCCAGGCGCCCCAGAAGTTTGTTACAATTTGATTCCTGTATACATTGACACACACCCCCCCAAAGTTGTGAGCAGTGAGTTATGAAACCCTGGTTACAATGTCCCCGTGTACAAGTGTGAACTGTACCGTGGCGCTTGGAAAGAAGTCACCTATGTGTGTGCACGGAGCTGATCTCCACTCCTTCCTCCACATAAACGCAGGTATTCCCAGCTAAGGATGGGGAAGTACAAGGCCGTGTACCCATTTATTTTTATTGATCCTGGGAGTGCAAGCAGGGGGAGGGACAGAGAGAGGGAGAGAATTCCAAGCATGCTCCACACTGACCGTGCAGAGCCTGATGTGGGGCTCGAACTCAGGAACCTGTGATATCATGACCTGAGCCCAGGATCAAGAGTCGGACACAAACGACTGCGCCCCCCCCAGCCCCCTCCCCCATATGCCGTGTTGTAACTAGAAACATTTAAGCTCTTTGGGACCAGGCAACGCAGGAAAAAATTTCAAATACTGGAATCCCTATTGGGCGACACCACATCTGACGAAACTTTCCACATCTTACAATGAAACTTGCTTAGTAGACCGTGCGGTGACCTATTTACGAACTTCTAAGCTTCCAGTGCGGGGCCCTTTTTAAAGTATTTGGGGTGGCTCTTAAAAGAGCCTTTGGGTTCTTTGAGAATCAGCCTTCGGTTTACTTCTTGGATGCCACCTTCCTGGTGCTGGTTTTCTGCTGGGTGACCTTGGCCTTCCCAGCCTTGGGCTCCCCTGCTCGGGCCTTTCCTGGGCTTTGCGCCGGCCGCCTGCCCCGGCCTCCCTTAGCCTTCCTGCTGCCTCGGAGTGCTTTCGGGGCTGTTGCTGCCCGAGGCTTCTTGGCCTTCTGGGTGGTCTTGGCACTCTTCGGGGACTTTGAATCCTTGGAGATCAGCTTCTTCGCCTTGGCAGAAGTGGGCCTTTTGACCTTGCTCTTGCGGGGTTCAGGAATGGTCTTCTTGTTGAGCTTGAAGGAGCCCGAGGCGCCGGTGCCCTTGATCTGCACCAGGGTGCCCTTGCTCACCAGGCTCTTGAGGCCCAGCTTGATGCGGTTGTTGTTCTTCCCCACATCGTAGCCGGCGGCCGCCAGCGCCTTCTTGAGCGCGGCCAGAGACATGCCAGCTCGCTCCTGGGACACCGCGAAAGCCTCCGTGATCAGCTTGGACACAGAAAGGCTCGGGGTCTTGCGACTTGAGCCTGACATGCCCACCGGCTTTCTCCCCCTCCGCTTAGCTAGAGGAGTCTCCACGGGAGCGGGGGCCGTGTCAGCTGTGGCCACAGGAACCTTCTCCGACATATCACGGAGAAATAAACAGAAGTGACGTACCAGGCAAAGCGTACTGTGCAGTGGGATAGGGGTGGAGGGGGAGCCTCAAGGCCTTATATAGAGCACGGCGCGCTGTGATTGGTGCATCGTCAGGCACCGCACCGCCCCTCGGGGGAGGAGCCTTTGTGTTTCTTTTACCCCCAAAAGTTGGATCCCACACAAATCCTCTGAGCAGCATCGCCCAGGGTTTACTGCTGAGTGATCCGTGGAGATCCGGATTTCATGTGCCTTTTCACCTTTTCATGAGAAATGACCTTGCATGCCCGAAGTATCAGATAAAGCCCTTGATTTTCGGCGAAATTCAAGGAGAAGAAGAAAACTTGCTCTTTTCCTTGTAATGTAAAAGTAAGTTTTGGCGCAAAACTTACCTCATCTCTTCTGAGTAGTTTTCCAAACGGGGGGCTTCCAATCGGTGGAGAAAATAAGTTATTCACGCACTGGTTTTTATGGGAAATTCTCTATGTATGTGAAGGAAATAACACAGGTCGCTTAAATGGCTCCCTGTGTAGTTAGACGATGCTTATAGGTATGTGGGTGGCACGTGACCCAAACCAGTCCTCCGTCCATGCAGTTTGATAGAAGACCCTTAAGACTCTAACACGTGATATCTGCTTAGTCCAAATCAGGTCTGTCACCTCCGTGGCTGACGTCCTCAACTGAATTTTGCTTCTGTTTTCAGTCATCCAAACCCCACTCCACCCCACCCCCACTGCCTGATGCCAAGCACACACACGGAAAAAGAGACCGTCCTTATTCTCAATCGCCTATAAAACGGGAGGCAGGAACGGTGGCTGAGCTCAGTGGGAACCACAGGTCCAGATCTCTAACAGAACTGAGTTGGCAGATGTGCCTGTAAAGCTGGAAGAGAGTTCTCGCAACAAGGTTCAGGAGGCTTCTTTGGGCTTGTCCTAGGACTTGCCTCTGTAAGACGTCCAGATGGGGGGGGTTGTTCTTCAAGGCCAGACCTTCCAGGAGGAGAGCAACGCGGTGCGGCCAAAGCTCCCCGGGGTTCTGGAGCCTGCTTCGGATTCTGTGTCTCCCTCTCTCTGACCCTCCCCCGTTCATGCTCTCTCTCTGTCTCAAAAATAAATAAACATTAAAAAAAAATTTTTTTTTAAATGGCCCAATGTCAGAGGTGGGTAGTGTGTTTCTGTAGCCTAAGAAAGACAAGGGCTTCGGCTTTGTGGGAAAGGAGAGAGTCTACGTGTGAAATATTTCTGAAGTGAAAATCAAAACATGAGACTTTCCAACTTCCGGGTGCAAAGTGAGATAGCAAAGTCTCCGCCTCTCTCTGGCTCATGGGCACGTGCTCACACACACACACCTGGGAACACAAATTCAGGAAACGGGGTGTCTGGGCGGGCCTGTCGGTTAAGTGTCCGACTTAGCTCAGGTCATGATCTTGCAGTTCATGAGTTCAAGCCCCGCGTCGGGCTCCCTTCTGTCAGCACGGATCTCACTTTGGACCCTCAGTTTCCCCCTCTCTCTCTGCCCCTCCCCCGATTGGCCTCTCTCTCTCTCTCTCTCTTTCTCTCTCTCAATCTCAAAAAGTAAATACACCTTAAAAAACATTGAGAAAACAATAACCACCTGAAGTGTCTGCATTCTGATACTTCCTAATCTATTTCATTTTAAAAAATGCTGGTTGCAAACTATGGGATTGATTTCACAACCCACTAATGCGCTGTGACCCTCTGTTTGAAAAATCTTTTTTCAGGTTACAAGGTTACAAGAGGTTACAAGAACATCTTACTGAGGACCTATTTCAGGGTTTCTTTACAATGTTTATTTACTTGTGAGAGAGAGAGAGACAGAGACACAGTGCGAGTGGGGGAGGAGCAGACAGAGAGGGAGACGCAGAATCTGAAGCAGGCTGCAGGCTCCAGGCTCAGAGCTGTCAGCACAGAGCCCGACACGGGCCTGGAACCCATGAACCTGAGCCCAAGTCTGTCGCTAAACAGACGGAGCCACCCAGGCGGCCCAAGGACTCTAAGTTTTAACACGTGTTTGGTTTCCCGGACCCTCGGTGTGACCTCTGAGTACTTGTGCTTGGAGGTCAGGTTGTGAAGTGGATTGATCCTTGTAATTAATTACACGTTGACAGAAGATATCATTCCATTGCTTTACAAGTAACAAAGAATTGGGAGCACCTGGGTGGCTCAGTCCATCGAGCGCCCGACTGCGGCCCAGGTCATGATCTCCCCATTTGTGGGTTCGAGCCCCGCGTCGGGCTCTGTGCTGACAGCTCAGAGCCTGGAGCCTGCTTCCCATTCGGTCTCTCTCTCTCTCTCTCTCTCTCTCTCTCTCTCCCCCTCCCCCACTTATGCACGTGCTCTCTCGTGCTCTCTGTCTCTCAAAAATAAATAATTAAAAGTAACAAAGAATTGGAGAATTTTAAAAATTCTTAAACTCTGCAACTTGAAACCTAGAGAGAGGACCATGATTCATATCTTGCACTGGAAATCTAAACGCTACCATGAACACCCACACGCACAGCGCTTACGCTGTGTCGTCATCATCCCAATTATTTCCCCTTCAAAAAAGGAAAAACTGTAGAAGCTAAGTTTATAGTTAAGAAACTGAGTCACAGAAAAGTCATGAAACTCACCCAAGATCTTAGAGCTAGGAAGCAGGAGGCTGGCTTCAGAAGGCTCTGGCTAGTTATGCACATCAGCTGTGTTGGAGCATTTATTTTTTTTTTTTTCCTCTTAATATGTCAGGACTGTTCGTGAATTCCATTTTTAGAGCTTGTATTTTTTTATTAAAAATTTTTTTAATGTTTATTTATTTTTGAGAGAAAGAGAAACAGTGTGAGCACGGAAGGGACAGAAAGAGAGGGAGACACAGGATCCAAAGCAGGCCCCAGGCTCTGAGCTGTCAGCACAGAGCCCAACGAGGGGCTTGAACTCGTGAACCATGAGATCATGACCTGAGCCAGAGTTGGACGCTTAACTGAGCCACCCAGGCACCCTTAGAGCACTTGTGCTTTGTGGACCAATAATATAATTTTATCTTGAAAAACTTTCTATTGTGGGAAAGTCACCCTTCCAAACTCTCATTATTGAAACAATACTCCTGCTGTAAACATTTCCTTAGATCAACTTCTGATGGCAGTTCTTCTGAAGTCAAACAATGGAAGCGATCACAAAGAAAATAAGAGAACTGTTTTCTTTTAAAAATATAATAAAATAGGGGCGCCTGGGTGGCGCAGTCGGTTAAGCGTCCGACTTCAGCCAGGTCACAATCTCGCGGTCCGTGAGTTCGAGCCCCGCGTCGGGCTCTGGGCTGATGGCTCAGAGCCTGGAGCCTGTTTCCGATTCTGTGTCTCCCTGTCTCTCTGCCCCTCGCCCGTTCATGCTCTGTCTCTCTCTGTCCCAAAAATAAATAAATAAAACGTTGAAAAAAAAATTAAAAAAAATATATAATAAAATTCTTCTCTCATGATATGGGAACTATACAGCCCATTCTTTTTTTTTCTTTTTTTTACATGTATTTATTTTTGAGAGAGAGCACAAGTGGGGGAAGGAGCAGGGAGAGAGGGAGACGCAGAATCTGAAGCAGGCTCCAGACTCCAAGCTGTCAGCACAGAGCCTGATGTGGGGCTCGAACTCACAAACCGTAAGATCATGACCTGACCCAAAGTCGGACGCTTAACTGACTGAGCCACCCAGGTGCCCCAGCAGCCCATTCTTAATATTAACATTCTAGTCTGTTATTTAAAAACAATGTTTACCCTATATTTCTGTGTGTGTGTGTGTGTGTGTGTGTGTGAATAAAATAAAGGCTTCTCTAGATTTTCACTGTGTTCAGTGAGATTCACGGGGCTTCACTTACTAACGTGTCCACCCTATATACTTCTTGGATTTTCCTGGTATCTAAGTTTTAGAACTACCTTGTAAAACTGTTATCCCTTTGTCATATGTTTCTTCTTTTTTCAGTAGCTATTTTTGAACTTCATATTTGGCTTTCCACTATCTTTAACAAACACTATTTCACAATTAATCTTAACTCTTCTTCAACTGACTTCTTCCGTTTTGAATTATTCTATTTCGATTGACTGCTTGTTCAGCTATTGAGTAACTATTTTGTTTGTTTTGTAGGAAGGGCATGTGTATAATTTCATGCTTTGTGAAGGTTGTCTCTAAAAGTCGTCAAGTGTTCGGGGTACCTGGGTGGCTCAGTCGATCAGGCATCCGACTTCAGCTCCGGTCGTGATCTCCCAGTTCGTGGGGCAAGCCTCGCATGGCATCGGGCCCTGTGCTGACAGCTCAGAGCCTGGAGCCTGCTTCAGATTCTGTGTCTCCCTCCCTCTCTGCCCTTCCCTGACTTGTGCTCTGTCTCTGTCTCTCAAAAATGAATAAACATTTACAAATTTTTTTAAAATAAATAAAAGTCATCAAGTATTGAATATCAAATGTAGGTACTATGCTGTTCCAGGGCTGAGGGACAGAAAAACAACATTTTTTTTTTTAAATTAAGAAAGAAGTATTACTTGGTCTTTAAGCTAAAGAAGTTACCATTTTCTTTATTTGGGAGATAAGATTTAAACATAGGCACTGACAGAGGCCTGGGTGGCTGAGCCACCCAGTCGGTTAAGCGTCCGACTTTGGCTCAGGTCATGATGTCACAGTTCGTGGGTTCAAGCCCTGAGTCAGGCTCTGTGCTGACAGCTTGGAGCCTGGAGCCTGCTTCAGATTCTGTGTCTCCCTCCCTCTCTGCCCCTTCCCTGCTTGTGCTCTCTCTCTCTCTCTCTCAAAAATAAATAACCATTGAAAAATTTTTAGTATATGCACTGACAATTCTTGGGTGCGGAGATCAACGTCGAAACCAATAACCTGCCCAGGTGGTTCACAATGGAGGACCTTGAGAGGGTGGCGGGAAAGTCTTCCTCTGTTGAGTCAGATGGACCTGAATCACTTGTTCAGCCTGTTTCTGCTGCTCCTTACGAAACTGAACATCTTCAGAAGGAGTTCTAGAAACTTCTCAGAGGACAGAGGAGCTAAACCTGCCACCATCCAATTAGGAAGCACTAGAAATGCCTGACCAAGAAGAAAAGCTATTTGCATAACTGGGACCTCCCCCGCCCCCCCATTCAGGTGACCTTATTTCTGTTCTTCCAGACGTTCCGACCTCTCTTATTAGCTATTTATATGTAAGCAAAGACAGGTGCTCATATCGTGCTGTTTCATTTGTGAATAACACATATATAGACTTCCGTCCAAAACCTTTGTGCTAACGTGACCGAAACAATCCTCCTAAGCCACACAGATGCCAATGAGCCAGTCTTTGAAAGTCCGGAGACACAGCATTGGAACTTGTGAATTTTCTGTTGCACTTTAATACAGAATACAGAAGCATCAGACAAAAAAGCAGGAAGCCTTTTCTTTTAACTTCCCGATAGTAATCCAGTAGACCTCAGATGGCCCTTGCCTAGTTCCCCTTGATCTCACCCCTTCTTCCAGGCTGGCGCATAGATTCGCCCTCCAGAGGCGCTAAAGATGGCCGTGAGGTTGAAAACTACAAGGGGGTGGAAACTGAACAGCTGACAGCACAGGGTGCTAGAGAAGCCTGTGTACCTGGGCTTATTTATTAAGCAAAATAATAATAAACATTTTACACTAGATGTCTTTCCACTTTATTTACCTGTCTGAGGCACTACTCTAGGACCCCTGCGAAAGCCTGCCTTGCCGCACATATAAACCCCAATGCTGCAAGGATAGCGTTAGGCTTTATATCTCTCTCCACCGCAGAGGTGAAAGTGGTTTTGCACACAGTTTGCACTGTAGTTTTGCATGAAGTGCGATGTTTTTCCTAAGCGAGTGGTCAGAGCATGTTTATTCGAGCTGAAGCATTCCTCTTCCGGTGACAAGTCTTAGTCTAGTGCTGGCTCTGGGGACACGTGACTCTGGACCCTCTGAGGCTACTGTCTGCCTGTGGCACGGGGGAGCCCTGGCCTTGGAATGAGGACAAGTGGGTTCTCCCACCTTGCCTCTTTCTGATTCTTAATGATCTTGGCCAAATATAACTGTATTTCTCCTGGGCTTACTCACTTTCCTGGTCTGTGTGTCACAGCAATGACACCGTCTTAGTCTGCTCGGGCTACCAGAACAAAATGCCGTAGATTGGGAAGTTTCAACAATAGAAATTTATTTCCTCATGGCTCTGGAGACTAGGAATCTGAGATCAGACTGTCAGCGTGGCCGAATTCTGGTGACAGCTCTTTCCCAGCCTGTCGTTGGCTGTCTTCTTGCTCTGTCCTCAAACGGCCTTTCTGTGGCGCATGCACGCTGGGAGAGCTAGCTTTTCCTCCTCCTGCTCGGATAAGGTCACCAATCTTTTTGGACTAGGACCTCATTTTACAACTTCTTTCACCTTAAATACTTGCTGAAGCCCCGCCTCCAGATACAGTCACACTGGGAGGTAGGGCTTCGACATATGAATTCTGGGGGGACATAATTCAATCCACAGTACACGCTTTTCTCATGGAGCAGTTAGAGGCTTTCAAGAGACAATGTAGGCAAAAGTAATTTCAGCTACACACAGCCAAATGCAGTTCATTATTCCAGCACAGTCCTGGGCAGAGGAGGCACCTGACTGACAAATACTAGTTTTTGGTCTTAACCAAACAGCCTGCTTATTCTCCATATGGTGGCCCCCCGGGGGACAATCATGGTCACGGGCATCATTAGGCCACCCTTCGTTTCTTACAGGATCACAACTAATGAAAATGTGGGGGGAAAGTACACTCGCTAATAATGAAGGAGCTGGCATTTCTATTATTATTATTATTATTATTATTGGCCTGTCAGGTTAATAATGCTTTAAAAAAATTCTCAGTGTAAACAGTATGTTGGGATTATAAATTGGCATGGTCCTTCTAGATGGCACTTTGGCAATGTTTTGTATTAAGAGCCTTAAAAAATGCTGTGACCTGGTGATTTAGTATTTCTAGTTCTGGAAGTCTATCCTAAGGAGATGATCACATATTTAAACAAAGATGTGTGTGTGATCTGTATGATCTATAATGCATAAAAATAGAACTCAATCTAGGTAGCCAATAACAGAGGACTAATTACCCAAGTAACGATACATTCATAAAAAATTGTGTTTCTAGGGCTGCCTGGGTGGCTCAGTCGGTTAAGCATCTGACTTTAGCTCAGGTAACAGTTCATAATTTTTTTTTAATGTTTTTTTATTTATTCTTGAGAGAGACAGAACATGAATGAGGGAGGGGCAGAGTGAGAGAGGGACACAGAATCCGAAGCAGGCTCCAGGCTCTGAGCTGTCAGCACAGAGCCTCACATGGGGCTGGACCTCACAAGACGTGAGATCATGACCTGAGCCAAAGTTGGACACTCAACCAACTGAGCCACCCAGGCGCCCCAACAGTTCGTAAATTTGAGCCCCACACCAGGTTCTCCGCTGTCAGCATAGAGCCTGCTTTGGATCCTGTGTCTCCTTCTCTCTCTGTCCCTCCATTGGATCCTCCCTCTCCCTCTCTCAAAAGTAGACAAACATTTTTAAAAACTGTGCTTCTAAGCATATTACCTAGAAAATTATATATGTGTATCTATGGCATGGTACCTAAGTTTGCTTTATATATGATATATGTTATGGGTGTACCTTATGTATTCATATTCATCTATACATATTTGTCACATACATATTAAAAGGAAGTACCAGGGCACCTGGGTGGCTCAGTCGGTTAAGTGTCTGACTTCGGCTCAGGTCATGATCTCGCGGTTCATGAGTTCGAGCCCCACATCAGGCTCTGTGCTGACAGCTCAGAGCCTGGAACCTGCTTCAGATTCTGGGTCTCCCTCTCTCTCTGCCCCTCCTCCGTTCATGCTCTCTCTCTCTCTCTCAAAAATAAACATTAAACAAATTAAAAAAAAAAAGAGATACCAGGAGTATTTTAATTTCTTCTTTATATATTTTTCTTTTTACACATTTCTACAATAAACATTTAATATTTTTAGACTCAGAAAAAAAAATATTTTAGCCAGGTTCTTACTGAGCCTTCCATGATCATTAAAAATATTTCCATTTATCTTCTCGTAACGTCGCTTGTTGTTTTATGCGAGAGATGCCGCGGTGGATAGCAGTGAGCAGTGGTGGGAAAAGATGTCTAAAACCCGTCGGCTCCTATGAAAAGAGAGAGATTGACTGATCAATTCATTTCTATAATTCATCAGATACCTGACACTGTACTTGACTCTGAGACAGCAGCGGTAATGGCAATGGCTAAATTCACTGGGAGCTCGTTCTGTGCCAGGCAGTGTGTGCTCTAAGCACTTTATTGATGCCAATGCATTTCATCTTGGAGCAACCTTATGAGGCACCTGCAATCGTTCTGTTCGCTGGATAGATGAGAAGGCGAAGGTTGAGCTTCCCAGGTGACACGGCTGTTGGGTGGCGATTCACACCCTCTGGAGTCTCTGTAGACTCTTAAATAAAGGATGAATATGGTCTAGTCAGTGTCTCCTAAGTTACATTTGAGCTAAGTCGTGAAGGACGAGTAAGAATTTGTCGTGTCAGGGTTTTTCACAAAGGTACCACAGTGACAAAGGCCAGGTGGTGGGGGTAGTCTAAGGTGGGGTGTTTGGGGGTGAGTTGGACTGCCCGTGAGGGATGAGGAAGGCCCATGGCACGGCCACGGGTTGGAGTTCCAGCTCGGTATTCCCACAGGGAGCAGTTGAAACCATCCCGGAAGCCACCCTTCTCTCGGGTGTTCATCGCGCTGCTAACAGATGAAGTCACCCCCACCGCCTTTGAAATAAGTCAAATGAAACATATCTAATGGAAATGCACCCAAATAAATGCCTAGTCTGTTTCTTGAGATGTTACAAAATGCATTTTTCCCCCTCGTCTTGACAAACAAGCAGAGGCAAACCTGATTTTACCCCCGGAGGCGATGGAACCCCATGCAGGAAGACATTGGCAGGGTTTCCTTGTTAGGGAAACTCCCCCCCACCCCACCCCACCCCCGCCTTTCAATGCATGCGGACTGACACGACCCTTTGGCGGGGACATCCGGGTTCCGTGACAAGTGTTCGCACACCTGGCGGGTCTGAGGACTCATAACTATAACCCGTGCTGGACACGTCTAACGCCCAGGCGATCATTTCACTTTACAGACACAGAGACTTTGCCGCACGTTTTGGATGGACTTACAAAAGGGCCATCACGGTCACATTCAGGTAAGTTTTAGGAGAGATTGGCCTGAAGCAGAGCCTGGTGGTCTGCGGGGCGGGTGACAGAAGGCAGTTGTCTCTAGCTGGTGAGGGACAGTCTGCCCCTCACACCACCGCCCACCTCTGCTGACTCAAGATGTGACCTCTGATATTCCGAGAGTGCATTTCACGGACTCACTGCCCCTTCAAATGTCATGGTCTGAACAATGACAAGGGCCACGTGTGGCTTTAAACCCCTTGAAGAGGCCCCAAATTTAAGGCCCGCGCTGGAGGCATCCCCCGGCTCTCCCTCTGTGAGCTCACACATAATCTCGCCCGCTCACACCCGAACGAACACACGGACTGCGGAACCAGAGAAGGAGGGACAGGTCCTCGAAACACGCCAGAGGGACAATGGTGGACTTTGATTTCTCTTCTTTTCTTCATCACTGGTTCTTCTTCCCCGTGTGCTTTCCAGTGACCGTTTTATTGTTTGGGAATTAACTGGGTCAATAGAGCAAACCTTCAGAACGGTGCTTGGCTAAGTGCGACCCCAGTGTTAGCAGCTATGGTTACGTGAAGCATTTTCATTAGTGAACATATTAAAATGACAGGCACTGCCACATGTGACCCACCTTTCCTTTCTCACATTCTGTATAATTGTGTATAATAACTACTGTTTATTGTCTGTCTTCTCCAGCCACGATGTGAGCCCCGGGACGGCAGTGACTTTGTCCCCTTCCAAGGAGACGGTCACTGATGGTGAGAGGGTGGTCCTTCAGGGCTGGGGGAGAAAAGAAAGAACTCAGTCACCCCACGGCTCCCTCCTCATTCTTTCTGCGCTGGATGTTGTCACTGCCTGACGAAAAACCATTTTGACCTTTAAGAGGGCCGGAAGGTGAGGGGGAGACGGATTGGGAAGAAAGCTGGACCTCGTGACTCCCAAGCACTTGCTTGCTCCGAATCCATCGGCTTTTTTTTGCGCCGACCCACGCAGCCGGTCCGCATCTTCCTGCTTCCCTGGCAGGTTAGGGGTGCTGGGACTGAGTTCCGATCAAAATCATGTGGACGGAATAACGTGTGCCGCTTTGGTGCCTGGCCCGTGAAAGCCTCCTTCTGTCTGCAGGCCGGATGTCCGGGCTCCAGCAGAGATCTCTAAGACCCGGGGACATCTGAGGCACCAGGAGGAAGGAAACTGTCCCTGAAGGACCATGGAGTCGAGCCCCATCCCCCCATTGTGACGGGACACTATACAACATTGTGTAACAGAGTGACATATCTATTGTGGTTAGCCCCTAGGTTTGGGAGATCTGTTTCATAGAACAGTGTCACCCACCTTATTTTGACCTGAGGCTTGTCTACTGAAGCGGACTCAACATTGTTATTCGTAGTAGCACCTTGATCCTGGATCTGGTCTCCTAGTCAAGCCCCGAGCACCCTGGGGCCCCCTGCTCAGAACTTCATTCCTCGTTCATCACGGCAGCCCCCACCTCATCGTCCTCATGCCTTAAGCCTGCCTTTGTTGTTTTGTTTTGGTTTGGCTTTTGGTTTTTTGGATGACACTTGCCTAGCTATTTATTCTGTTTTTCAATCTTACCTTCCTAGGGTCCTAGCTCTTCGAGGGAAGGGATTTTGTGATTCTGTTCACTGCTATATGCACACGGGACCTTGGGACACAGGAGGCATTCCACAAAAATTAGTGAATGAACTGATTCATTCCGTCATTTATGTGTGTGGCTGCGCACCAGGCCCGGCAACAGCCCCTAGGGATACCGTGGTGACCAAATCAGAGCCCAGAGCCTGTTGGACAAGACCAGTAGACAAGGGGTCACAACTAAGTACAAACTGTGCAATGCTCACACCGGACAACTGGGAAGCGATGGGCCGGAAAATGCCTGTGGGATGGTGATGAGTAGGGGTTTCTAGGCAAGAAGGAAGGAAAAAAAATTTTTTTAAAAATGGAGGTCCAGTGTATGTGGGTGGCAGAGAGCCAGGAAAGCAGGGTGTTGGAAGACAAAAGAGAGGGGAGAAGGAGGGCCCAGGCACAGGGGGGAGGGGAAGGGCGTGTCAAAGTGCGCTGGAGAATCCTAAAGGCAAGGTAAGTATCCCCTTCAGGCACACGGGGACCACCCACGATGCCCCAGTTCACACGCCCCACCAGACAGAGGTCCCGCCGCCCTTCCCCCCAGTTCCTGCTGATTAAAATCTCTGGTCATTTTAGGGCAGTGAAAAGCCTCTGTGTGATATTATAATGATGGGTGGATGTCATGACACATTTGTCCGAACGCACAGAATGTACACGACGAAGAGGGAACCGCAATGGCCAACTATGGTCCCCGCGCGATTGTGATATGCCGGTGTAGGGTCATCCAAAAGAGTGCCATTTTGGTGAATGATGTTGCTAAGGTGGGAGGCTACGCACGTGTGGGGACTCGGGGTATATGGAAATCTGTACCCCCCTCTCAATTTTGTTGTACACCTAAACATGTTTGAAACATATGTATGTGTCTGTGTGTGTGTGTGTGTGTGTATGCATATATAAGCTCTAAATATATATAAATATAAAAGCGTATGTATGCCCTAAATACACACACACACACATATATAAAAGAATATAGGAAAAATCCATTCAGTCTTATTTATGTTTAGAACTGACTGGGCCAAGTTCCAGCTCTAACCCTGACAATCAAGACCCCTGAGCACTCTCCCAGACCTTCCCCAAAGCCCTCACCCTGACGCCCGCCAGGTATCACTGACCCACCCTCCCGCCTAGCAGCTTCCCTTCCCTTCGCGGTCTGAGAAGCTGCACCATCTCGGTACGATTCTTAAATACACGATTTCATTGACTTTTCTCAGCCGTAAAAACTATATTTATTTCAGTGCCCTAAAGCCCAAATGTGTGTGTGTTTTCAAACCTAGCACCCACTATCTCTCGCCACAGCTATTTAAGCAAGTCCGGCAGTAAAAGGGGCACATTTCCATCTTCAGTATTTTTGTGTTTTTGTATGCTGTCCCACAGCGGAGTTTGGGCCAATAAGAAATAACCGAGGAGAAAAGGGAAAAGAAAAATAAAGGAAAAGAAAATAAAGGAGAAAGTGAAGAGGAGGGAGAAAAGAATGAGAACAAAGGTTTATCCTTGTGGCTTTTGAAGGCAAGTCTTTTACTTGGAGCACTTGAGAGGGTCAGAAGACAAGTTTAGTCTAAGGGATGAGGTCAAGGTTTCACGCCAGTATTGCCTCCTCTAGGTACGTCTGTCTGCTCCTCGATGAGACCAGCCCCGCCACTGCTGTTCCTTTGTCCTGTCAGAGCCAACAGCTGGGACATCTAACACCACGAAAAACCATAGCAGAAAGAAACAGGCCTTTCTATCAACTACAATGCAAATTGCTTACCGGATGATAAAGCTACCTAAGTCTTCAACTGAGCCAACCAAAGCCTTCCTCTTCCTCACTCAAAAAGTAGCTCATTTTCCAGATTTACTCTCTTCTCCTTAAATTATAATGAACCCACAGTGCTTGAAGATGTCAAGCTGATTGGCAGAGTCTAGACATTTTCATCCGAGCCTAGAATATCTTGCAGGAAAGGTCACCGGCAGATGTATATTCGGCCCCCTTTCTTTTTCCGCTTGGTCATCCAGGATGGCCCAGGGTGAAAGTTTGGAAAAACTAACGTTTAATGCCTTTTAATTTAGGACATCTGGGACTACTTAGCAAAGTGCTGAATCTACACACCTTTCCAAATCTGGAAGACTCCAGAGAAATGCGGGGATCATTCTTTATGCCCTTAGGAAGAGGCCTAGAGAGGTCATTAAATATGGGGTGTGGTGGGGGACTGCATTTGCTTTCAACCTATTGGACCAGGGTAAAACATGGTGAAATCGGTTGGCATTCTTTTTATATCAGATCACTTGTGAAATTCCCGATTTATGAAAAACCGGCTTTTACCAAGATCATCATAATCTGCCTTAGGTCCCTTTAGGGGTATAAAAAAAGCTATACATGAAATTTGTCAAATATCAGCAGACACTGAGCACCTACCATGTGCCGGGCACTCTTCAAAAGTGCTTTCTGTGCATTAAAGATCTTTAATCTCCACAAACATCTAGAAGGTAGACGCTATTACCATCATCCTCAAGACACCAGCGAGGCCAGGGGTGCCTGGCTGGCTCAGTTAGTAGAGCATGTGACTCTTGATCTCGGGGTCATGAGTTCAAGCCCCGTGTTGGGCATGGAGCATACTTAAAATTAAAAAAAATAATAATTAACAAAAAAGACACAAATGAGGACACTGAGGCACACAGATGAGATGAGGATTTGCCTCAGTCTCACAGTTAATAAGTAGGGAGTTGGGGGGGTCAAACCTGGAGGTTCTGTCTCCAGACGCTATGCTTTTTTCACCATGGAGCTATTTTACTGCCATGATACCGTCCCTGGGACGAGTGCTTTATATTTCCTGTTTCATTTAATCCTCACCCCAGCTTCATGAGTAAGCAATTATTACCACCCAGAGGCTCAGAGTGGTAGGTTTGTCAAACAGAAACTCAAAGACATTTGGGTAATTACTAGCCGGCTGTTTTCCTGCGTACAAAGCAATACATTGATTTCATCCAACAAAGTCAAAAAAGATGATTCTATAACAGAGACGGGGGGAGAAAAAGCCTGCAGAGTAAGAACAGGATGTTACGTTTGTGCATTATTTTTAGTCTGGACAATCTGTTCTTACACAGACCAAGGAGGACTTTCAAAGAAAATAATTAGCGATTCTTCAGAAACTCTCAAGATTGTCTGTGGAGCACAGGACAGGCTGTCTCTGCATAGAATATTCCTCCAACCCTCAGTCAGCACCTCCGTCTTGGGTAGGCCATGTCTCCACCATTTCTGGCACAGGAATTTCTCAACTCCCCCACTTTTGACTTTGGTCAAAAAAGGTATGAGAGCAATCACACACGTATAAGTATTTGAAGTCAAGGTAGTCTCCAAGTGTTTAACTGGCTTGTCTTAGAATAGTTCTCAAAGATCATTCTGATATATTTTAGTTAAACATGTATCATTTTTCTTGATTATTTCAATTGTAATTTGAGCCACAGTCAGAAGTACTCATTCTCGTTTAGGAAATTTTAGCCAAGGTATGGAGGTCTAGGCTCTGAGGAATCCTATTCTATTCTATTCTATTCTATACTGAGGAAGACCAAATCCAAAGTCGAATTGTTGGAAAGACGGATACTGGAGGAAAAGGCAAAACAAAGAGGAGGAAAAAGGAAGAAACGGTCGACTCTAGATCTCATCTTGACCTGTAGAATCATAAGAGCAAGCTTCCTATTTCCAGAATTCTGGAGAGTTTTTAATGAGTCTCGGATTGTGTTTCCAATAGGAATTTATACCAAAGTGGTGAGATTCTACATATGTCTGCACTGAGAATCAAATATCCTTCTGTCCTGGAGCGTAAAAACAATGTTTTTAGTTAGAAGTCCTGCAGATGGCCTTTTCTACCATTGCTATAAAGCTGACATTTCTATTTGATTTTATTTTACATTACTATTTTATTTTATTTTGTTTTATTTTATTTTTTAGAAAGGCAGACTGCCACATGCAGAGCCTCATATGGACGTAACTGGAATCTTGGAAGCTTGAGTCCCCTACTTCCTCTTACACATGGACCTTGAGAGCATGTTGGGAGATTCTGGTGGGAGAGCACAGCTACTCCTGTACCTTTGACCACAGAATGGCCCTCCTGTATCGGGGAAAGTCATCCTCTCCGACCTAGCACAGCCCCGGAAGGGACTCACATGGAGTGGTGAGGGAGGAAGGGGGATGCCAGCCTAGCCAGCCAGACCAGCCAAATCAACCCTGGCCAGCAGTGGGGTGACAGATGTCACAGCGAGACACTTCTTGAAGTCTCTTTGAATATAGTCTGTAACTGTATATTTTGTAGAAGTGTGTGTGGTGACATCTTTTCAAAGGTAACTTCCATTTGCTCAATTATGATAGTGTATGAATAGCAATTAGTTATTCATAATATACAACAACATCAGAACACCCCAAAGCAAAACATGTCAAAAGAGAAGAGAAACCAAGCCACACGGATCTTTTGGTACAATCTCAAATGATAAGAATTTATGAGAATCTTCAGGGGTGGACACGTTATCATTATTATTAGGGGAAAGAGTAAAATTTTGGCACCATAAGTTTAAGTTGTTTGGGGCAAATTTTACTTTAAATTCTCTCGTATTATCTTCTCAGTAGATGGGGGATGATATGGACAGATGTCCAATATGAATAGTTTTATACAGATTTTTGAAGGTATTTTACCTATGATCTTTTTATCATTCACAAATAGTAAAGGCATTACCATGTGGGGAAAAATCCACAAATTTTAACAATAACATGAAATTGATTCGTTAATGTGGTTCTTAAGGTGGCTGTTGCAGCCTTGCCCCACCTTTATAGTTTTGCAATTTATATTAATTATAAATAAGGTGAGATTCAATCACTTGTCACGTCTTTGGCCTAATCAACATATTTGTAAAATTTGAACTGGTTTGTGCTTGTCATGGGAGTTATTTTTTTGTTACATGACTGTAAAGTCTGGAGATGGTGGGGCTATACAAGAGTGTGAGAGATTTGTGATAGTCAATTTTCAATATTTTTTTAGTGTTAATTTATTCTAGAGAGACACAGAGACAGAGTGCAAGCAGGGGAGGGCAGAGAGAGAGGGAGACACAGAATCCGAAGCAGGCTCCAGGCTCCGAGCTGTCAGCACAGAGTCCGATGCGGGGCTCGAACCCATGAACCGTGAGATCATGACCTGAGCCAAAGTCGGACACTTAACTGGCTGAGCCACCCAAGCGCCCCTGTGATAGTCAATTTTTATTGAGGGGCCGGTTATATTTGATTTTATTTTCAGAAATCAAACTAGAAAATTGTTGTTATAGTATTGATGGTGATGAAAACGTTAAGGGCTGTTTTTCACACTGCAGTTGGGGTATTTTCTTTAGCATTACCTTTAATTGTAACTACTCAGACTTTCTTTAGTTCTTCCTTTTCCTCTCATGAGTAATTATCCTCCCCCCACTGAATTATTGATGATAGGGAACAGTTAAATTAAAACATAACATGATGGGGGGTGGGAGGGAGGAGAGGGTGGGTGATGGGTATTGAGGAGGGCACCTTTTGGGATGAGCACTGGGTATTGTATGGAAACCAATTTGTCAATACATTTCATATAAAAAAAAATTAAAACATAACAGTAAAAATCTACCCGGATTACTCTTCAGAAACAATTAACTACCAAATAATGTGTCAAAATTGTAATCAGGGTGGGACATCAGACAAACCGGCACAAAACGAGCTTAGTGTGAGAACAGTTGTTACAAAGTTATATGATTTACCCTCATCAAGAGGTTGGGAAGCTGGGTTTAGACTGGAAAATTTAGGAATTCAAGGTTCCTAGGTGGCTCAGTTGGTTAAGCGCCTGACCTCAGCTTGAGTCATGATCTCATGGCTGTGAGTTCAAGCCCTACATCACCATCTGTGCTGACAGCTCAGAGCCTGGAGCTTGCTTTGGACTCTGTCTCCCTCTCTCTCTGCCCCTCCCCCACCTGTTCTCTCTCTCTCTCTCTCTCTCTCTCTCTCTCTCTCTCTTTCTCCCTCTTTCTCAAAAATAAATAAACATTCAAAAAAAATGTGAAGACAAGAAAATTTAAGAATTATATAAAAAGCAGACCAAGCAGTGATTTGGCAGTCAATATTTGAAAAATACCAAACACACCTAATTATTTTATCGTCCCTCCTCTCATTAAGTGGAGGGAATAAATCGTTGGTTACCCAATGGCTGTCAAACAAGGCCCAGTGTAAAAGAAATCTTTTTGGTGTTTTGATCTGTAGTCAGAGCTTGAATCTGGGACGGTGAAAAATAAACTTGTCAGAGCAAACTGGTTATTACATTAAGACGTAACCATAAATCATAGGTATATAAAAATGGGGAAATGGTTGCAGTCATATTTTAGAGTGCCCTGTAAAACACAGCATAAAGTGATGGGAGCAGGTTCTTTGATACGAAGCACTTTTGTTGAAAATTATCTCACACTTGGCAGAGAGACAATATATTGAAAGTTCCATTTGAATCCTGAATTTTTCTCTTTCTTGTAGTGTTTTTTGCTTATGTTTTTAATGAATCCTCATAAACCTTCCTGTGCATGTGTTTTTAGATATACCCATACCATAGATAAATATAATGATAAAGTCTATAATGATCAATTCAAAGCCTTTAACTTCACTTCTGAAGTATATTTAAATAATCAGCACGCATAAAACACATATTAAGCTGAATTTACTACGTTAACAAACGGTACCAACTTCCATTTGTTACCGTAATAAATACAGCCATGATCTTGTGTGCATATTTGTGTCTTTCTACAGCTGTAATACTTAATAGGATCAGAACTCTGTGTGTTAATAACAGCCCTTAAAAGAAGCAGGTGTGGCTCAGTTAAGCATCTGACTTCAGCTCTGGTCACGATCTTAGGGTTCGTGGATTCAAGGCCCACATCAAGCTCTGTGCTGACAGCTCAGAGCCAGGAGCCTGCTTTGGATTCTGCGCCTCCCTCTCTCTCTCTGCCCCTCCCCTGATTGCTTTCTCTCTCTCTCAAAAATAAATAAACCTTAAAAAAAAAAAAAAAGAACCAGGTGATTGTGTTCTCTCCTGGCAAAAATAAGCGAATATATCTACTCCCATTCTCCTAAGGTATCTCCGCATTCTCTAACTTGTAAATCTAGGGTCATTCTCAACTGTGTAAAAATAAGAGCCTTGCATAGACCAAATTGTTTTTAGGGATGCATATTTTGTACCCTCTAATTCAGAAATTGTCCAGGTATCCAAAGATTAGGCATTTAAATACTCAATTTAATATGCCTTAAAATTCTTACAGTTATGTATAGGTTGTGAATTCAGCATTTAAGCTGACACGCTGAGCTTTTGTGATTTGTATGCAACATTATGAACATTAACTGTTTTAAAAATATTATCGATTATGATTTAATTTAGTTCAGTGTGTAATTTACAGATGTGTAATTTTAAATAAAGTGATCTTAACTCTTCTAACCAGTAAACCTACTGGAAGAAATTTAATAAGTTCAAATTAATTAGGGTTTCTTTCTTTCTTTCTTTCTTTCTTTCTTTCTTTCTTTCTTTCTTTCTTTCTTTCTTTCTTTTTTTTTAGAAAATAAACCCTACCTATGACCCAGCAACAGCCCTGCTAGGAATTTACCCAAGGGATACAGGAGTAGTGCTGATGCACAGGAGCACTTGTATCCCAATGTTTATAGCAGCACTTTCAACAATAGCCAAATTAGGGAAAGAGCCTAAATGTCCATCAACTGATGAATGGATAAAGAAGTTGTGGTTTATATACAGAATGGAATACTACGTGGCAATGAGAAAGAATGAAATATGGCCTTTTGTAGCAACGTGGATGGAACTGGAGAGTGATATGCTAAGTGAAATAAGTCATACAGAGAAAATATCATATGTTTTCACTCTTATGTGGATCCTGAGAAACTTAACAGAAGACCATGGGGGAGCGGAAGGGAAAAAAAAAAGAGAGGGAGGGAGGGAAACCATAAGAGACTCTTAAAAACTGAGAACAAACTGAGGGTTGGTGGGGGGTGGGAGGGAGGGGAGGGTGGGTGATGGGCATTGAGGAGGGCACCTGTTGGGATGAGCACTGGGTGTTGTATGGAAACCAATTTGACAATAAATCTCCTATTAAAAAAAATAAATAAAATGAAAAAAAAAGAAAATAAACCCTAGACTTGTGTGAACTAGAATATCATACTAATGTTATTTTTACATCATGACAATAACAAAGAAAAAGACAAAGAGCCATTTCTAAAGCAAAAGTGTGAAGCCAATGAATGTATCCAAAAAGTTACTTCATTAAAAATATGTGCTATTTTCCTATACAATTACATATCATGAACTAAAAATGTTAAGTTGTTCAAAAATGATAGAGTTCTGTTTTGTTTCTTATCCTATAACCTCTTAACTAAAACCACTAACTTGGGGCACCTGGCTGGCTCAGTGGGTTAAGCATCCAACTTTGGCTCAGGTCACAATCCCCCAGTTCGTGAGTTCAAGCCCCGGGTTGGGCTCTGTGCTGCCAGCTCAGAGCCTGGAGCCTGCTTTGGATTCTGTGCCTCCCTCTCTCTCTGCCCCAACCCACTTGCATTCTGTCTCTGTCTCTCTCAAAAATAAATAAACATTAAAATAAATTTTTTTAATAAATAAATAAATAAATGAAACCACTAAATTCACAGTTAAACTTTTCTGTTTTCTCTGAATTATAGTTTAAAGGGGCAGCACACTTAAAACATTGGGAGAACGTTTATTTTGATTTGAGTTTCTCTTTTTTAAGTTTTTATTTAAGTCGCAGTTAGTTAACATACAGCGTAATATTAGTTTCAGGAGCACGACAGGGATTCAACATTTTCATGCATCACCAGGGGCTGTTCACAAGTGCCCTCCTTAACCCCCACCATCCATTTAGCACACACACCCCCACCCCCCAACCTCCCCTCTGACAGTCCTCAGTATGCTCTCTATAGTTAAGAATCCATTTCTTGGCTTGCCCCTCTCTCTCTTTTTTCCCTTTGCTCCTTTTGTTTCTCAAATTCCATATACGTGTGAAATCATAGGGCATTTGTCTTTCTCTGACTTATTTCCTCTAGCGTTATACTGTCTAGCTCCTAGTTTCTCTTGCGTTCAATTGTGTCTTTCATTCTTTATATAAGCCCTTGAAAATGTAAATAAGTTTCCACTGTAATTTACTGATCCCCTGCTGAGGTAGAGTAGACAACTTGCTCGAAATCATTTGTATTCACAAAACAGAAAATATTCTCAAAAAAAGGTATCGGAACCCTTCACTTTTGGTCCGACTCAGTAGTGTGATTTATGATACCATGTTTCTTCTCTCTTCTCTCTAACCTTGAAAAGCCCGAAGGGACAATAATTTTGTGTTGCTGAATCATAAACTTCAGAGGCTTCTGCCTCGCAAGAGACAGGCCTTTGCACGCTGGAGATTTGGTTAACTTGTTTTCTTTCTTGTCATTAGTCTCCTGTAAGGCCTAACCGCTTTCTTAAAGTCAAAAGTTAACTACGGATTGCCAGTGTGTGTTTGCATTATCTTGGAAGCAGGAATGCTGTTTTTGCAGATACTGACAACTATTTGGATATGTAAGGAGAAAACACAAGAAAAGAACGTTTGGAAAGGAGGAAAGAGACTCTTATCTTTAGTTTCAGGAATCCACAGCATACAAACATAAAACACCAAACCCAGGGAATCACATTAAAGGCCAGAAAGAAAAGACCAACTTCCTGTTGGTGTGTTCTCAAATGCCAGAGAATTATAAGAACAAATAGTACATAAACACAATCAACCCCAGAAAAATTAACAAATGATCTAGACTTCAGATTCCCTGTCCTTTGCCACCAACTAATCTCTTCACGATCTGACATAAAGCCAGCAGGGTGTACCCGATCTGCAAAGGGCAATCAGGAAAAGCCAAAATAAGAAACAACTTTGGGCAAGAATACGTTGCAGCCTGCAAGCACCAAAGGAAGGTAAGCATAAAACTCCCAACAGCCCAGGGCTGGACAAGGTTCCTTTCCAGGTCACACATTTCTATTGATTCCTATGGTAGGACTTAGGTAAACAACATCTTAGTGGAACCTTCAGAAATAAATGGTCAGGTAGTTTATGAGTAGCCTGCCCTTCACTTGTATAGAAGGGAGAACAAACTATAGAATTATTTCATCCAACAAAGGCAGACCAGAATTTATATAAGAGAAAAAGGGGAGAAGCGACGGAGAAAAACAAGAACGCAAACAAACAACAAACAACCCCTTGTAGTCAACCTGGTAATAGTGAACTTGCACGTTTTGGGGGTAACCTGATTCGTTGACAGGTGGTCAGTCTGGACTGGACCATCAGTCCTTAAGCAGGCTCAATAGGCACATAGGAGAATTAAAAAAATCCAATTTCAGTTGCTGAAGGACTCAGGAAACCTTCGCGTTTGGCTGAGGAGCTAGTGTGACCAGCGTCTGCCACTGTCCTGCGTTTTATCCGAAATTGTACAGGTCTTTGTGTCCTTTGTAACAAAGTTTATTCCCTGTACCCTCCCATGTTTTTAATGGAAAAAGCAAACTTGGCCACTCGGTACTGAAACGTGTGACTTGAGTAAAACAAACGTAGAAAGCGCTTTTTACACCTTAAAACTTTTGCCTGGAGCAAAGTCCAGGAGTGAAGTGCTTTAAGTGGAATTTCCCCACAGACTGCCTGCGGTATCTGGTACCGGAAGGTTCCCTATTGGGAGACCGAGTATGCCAAGTTCAATGGCGTCCTTCCCGTCGACCCACCTTCCTTTCTCCGCCCCTAGTACTTGCTTGCCTTCAGTTCACTCCTTGGAGTCAAGTTACCCAGCAGTTTTGACCAGGCGTCTTCTACAGCAGTATGCGGATCCTAACTACAAGCTACCAGCCACCTATTAAGGTTGGGAGTCGCCTAAGGCAGACAGCACGGACCTGAGACAGCATGCGTTTTCATTGAAAACTCCCCGGAGCAGAGTAATGGAATATAACATTTGGCACATAAAATTCGGCAGTGCGTAGTATCACCTTCATTTCCGTCTCTTAGTACCGTTAAGGAGAAAACAAAAAACCTATTTACTCCTACATGTGCAATGGCTTTTCCTAACGTATAATACCATAAGGTAAACATCTTGCTAGCTTAGCTCCCCCCATGCAAACTCAAGTGTTTGATTACAGCTCTCTTAGTGGACATGTGGGTGGCCCTGAAAAGAGCCTTTGGGGTTGGGTAAGAGGGCGCTTACTTGGCGAGTCTACTTGGAGCTGGTGTACTTGGTGACGGCCTTGGTGCCCTCGGACACGGCGTGCTTGGCCAGCTCCCCGGGCAGCAGCAGGCGCACGGCCGTCTGGATCTCCCGGGACGTGATGGTCGAGCGCTTGTTGTAATGCGCCAGGCGCGACGCCTCGCCCGCGATGCGCTCGAAGATGTCGTTGACGAACGAGTTCATGATGCCCATGGCCTTGGACGAGATGCCGGTGTCGGGGTGCACCTGCTTCAGCACCTTGTACACGTACACCGAGTAGCTCTCCTTGCGGCTGCGCTTGCGCTTCTTGCCGTCCTTCTTCTGCGCCTTGGTCACCGCCTTCTTCGAGCCCTTCTTCGGGGCGGGAGCGGACTTCGCTGGCTCAGGCATCTTAAAACCTCAGAACGCCAGAAGTGGAGTGAAAGCAGGAAGCGAATGTCTGCTACTTATAGGGCTTTTATGCTAATGAAGGATGCAGACCGCGTCTTAGTTCATTGGAAGACCAGCCGTGAGGCTGTCATCCATGGGCAGAACTATGCAAATGAGGTATGGAAATAAAGCTTTTCTATTGGCTACTTGACTGAGACTCGTTACTAGCCAATCAGGCAACCGGGTTTGCTCCCCAGGAAATGGCTATAAAAGCAGCGATGTTTTACCTACTTCCCGGCTTGCTCTCTTTTGGCAAGTGATTAGTTCTCTTGTTTCGGGATTTCTTTTCGTTGCTTACGATGTCTGGACGTGGCAAGCAGGGAGGTAAGGCTCGCGCCAAGGCGAAGTCTCGCTCTTCTCGCGCCGGGCTGCAGTTCCCGGTGGGCCGCGTGCACCGCCTCCTCCGCAAGGGCAACTACGCCGAGCGGGTCGGGGCCGGCGCGCCGGTGTACCTGGCGGCCGTGCTGGAGTACCTGACGGCCGAGATCCTGGAGCTGGCGGGCAACGCGGCCCGCGACAACAAGAAGACGCGCATCATCCCGCGCCACCTGCAGCTGGCCATCCGCAACGACGAGGAGCTCAACAAGCTGCTGGGCCGCGTCACCATCGCGCAGGGCGGCGTCCTGCCCAACATCCAGGCCGTGTTGCTGCCCAAGAAGACCGAGAGCCACCACAAGGCCAAGGGCAAGTGATCTGGCAGTCCTCTGAGTTCCCGGAAGCGCTCTCATACCCAAAGGCTCTTTTCAGAGCCCCCCACCACTTCAAAGGAAGAGCTAATACCACTCTTTAGGTTAAGGCGGGGAAGTCGATAAAGGTAAGTTGATTTTAGCCCAAGCCAGGATAGTGCGGTTCCTCGGCTTTTGAAAAAAAGTGTCCGGGTGTTAAAATGGCCCGGTCTTTCTAGGTAACGGCAAATCGAGTGTCCGACAACTGCTTGTACTTCCTGACTTCACGAATCTAGGCACCTCGGATAGTAATGCCTAACTTAAAACTCGGCTAACCGCGCAGCTCCGCATTTATTTCTTAAGCTGTCTTGCGAAGTTGCTCGGATGTCCTTGAAGGTAAACTTAACGGAGTAACACGGTAACTCCCTTGCCAGTCTCGTAGGTGCCTCGTCTTGGGCTGCGAGCAACCCGTCTTAACTAATCTATAAAGGAGTTAGCCTCTGCTCCTGTAAATTTTCAAAGTATTATCTGAAACTTCAAGTATGGGAAAGGGTCTCTGAAAAGTGGCTTTCCCCGAACAGGATAGTTCACAATACTGACTGAATCCACATTCGAATTGAGGCTTCTCCTGTTTACAAGTCAATTGGCTTTGGAACCAGTTTCTAACTCCTGGTACTCGGTCTTGTCATCCATAAACTGGTGGAAAATTGGTGTTTTCATTAGACCTTTCTGCCAATCAATGCATTTAGAGCCCCTAACCTAGAGCAGTGCTGGACTTTCAACCAACTGCAATTAACACTTTATTTCAAGAGGCTCAAATGCCTAGATTCCTAAGGCAGCCTGAAAAAAAGGTAGAATCGGGCCACAGGCCTCTCCAAAGCAGTTGCTACTAAGGATCTAGTCATTTAGCTGCTCCCAACACCAAAAGCTGCAATCTGGGACCGTGCAAAACTTCCTGCAATCTTATTTTCTAGGATTGAGTCTCCAACTGATTCTTTGGGGTGACTGGGTTAGTGCTCTGGAAAGTTCTTAGGCAGGAAGGGTGAGTGGGCCACGGGTTGCCCACGCCCCTACACTCGGAGACTCTGGCGGCCCAAGGAGAAAGCCTCTTGCACACGCTATTGGAGCTCCCACTGAAGCATTTCAGGTGGCAGTGTTGGGAGCATTCATATCGGAATATGCACGGGGAGGGGAGGGGAGATCGTCTAAACAGAAGCTGGTTCCCCGTGGACATGCCTCCCACTTTCTAAATGGTGATGCTTCTGGAATGGTCTGGAAGCAGCCTCCACCCTCTCAGCCTTCCTCCTCCTCCACTCCCACCCACCTCCCTCCTTCCCCGAGTCCCGCCTCCCGCTCCCCCAGGCTGATACTCACCCTGGAAAAAAGGGGCTAGGGTGTCTGGGAGTTTGGTGAAGACAAAGCGGCAGAACAAGTGAGCGCCTTGATTCTAACACGTTAGAGTTTTCTGAGTTTGTAAGGATTCTAAGGGGTAGGCGGGCTGAGACTGCACACGGGGAGGTTCCAGCCTGGCAGCGGTCCAGACTGGGGTCTGCCCAGAGGACCAGGTTCTTTGCACCCAGAATTTCTTGTATGCTGGAGAACTTGGATCCTTAGGTCCGAATTGCTTTATATGAGCCTAGCAATGCTCTTCATGAACTTTCCAGGTTGGTTTTGAGCCCAGCTCCAGCACTGACCAGGTGGGTGACCTTGGGCTTCGTGGTCAATTCCCCCCTGCCTCCATTTCTTCCTGTTCACCTTCGCTCACCTAGTGGTGAAACAAGTAGGCTCAGCAGTGTGGGTTCTGAAACTAGAACACAGGCACTCAAGGGCAACAGCTGACACTAAGCACTTTACTGTGTCAGGCGTAGTCCTACCTGCTTCCAGAAAATTCATTTAAGCCAACAATCTACAGGTAAGTGCTATCGCTCTCCAGACTTGAAAGCCTAGGTAACAGGAACAGAACATAGACTTAGACCTTGTCTAAGTCCCAAGGTCAGGAAGCCAATACTTTAACTGCTGGCTGTTCTGCTGTAAGCACAGCTCCCTTAATAGGTGATTGTCGGAATAATGAAACCGGTAAAAACTCAATACATAATGGCTTAACTTTGTCCATGTACCCGACTGTCACCAGTTGTATCCTCAGCTGTGAAGAATTTAAGGGAAAGAGGAGAGGTGTTCTCCCTGGAATCTACACAAACGGAGGAAGGTCACCCATGGTATTAGCACTGCAAACCCAGAGGAAAAGCCCCTAGACTTGAAACAAGGGGAACAATCAGGAGGTGGTTCGGTAAAGAGTTACAGGACTTGATACACTAATTTCTTGTGAATGAAGAAGGAGTTAGTGAAGATATGATTTTGAATTCTCCCCTCTGGGCTTCAGTAACAAAACTCTGTATTGTTTGGTTAAGGATACATTGTGTTAATTTTATTTGTTTCCTCTTCAGCAAGACCTCCTTAAAGTCAAAGACCCCATCTTGTTAAATTAACAGTCAGCATAGACCCTTGCATAAGATAAACACTTGAAAATTGGGCAGTGTGTAAATGTTGAGCTGAGTCAGTGGCTGGGCCATCAGGAAGCACTTTGTTCTAGAGGGTCTGCTTATCACCAGAGGAGACTAACAGGTTGCTAATAACATCTTCTCTTTGCAGTAGAAAATCCCTTCTGAAAAACTAGTTTGCATTGGCATCTTATTTGGGGAGCTTCAGAGAAGCATAGAAGGTGCCAACTGACCAGCTCTTACCTAAGAGGACAGCCAAGAGGCCGTTCCCCAAGCAGCGGACACTGCTTAGAGATGTGTCCTAGCTCCCCCTCTTCAGCATACTTCTTTTCCTTCCTCTTTGAAACGTCGCTGTTTATATCCAAAAGCCCTAGCTACTCCTTTGGAAAATTCTCCAGTGAGCAATAAATTCTCAGTAGCTTCAGTTGGTTTCCAGCCATCGAGCAGGTCTCCATCCACCGTGCCTCAAGGGTCCTGGGGAGGACCATTTCAGTTGGGGCAAGTTGATGAGAATGATAAACCCAGGCCTTCCAATTACTGGAGGCACCTGGACACCAGGGACAAAAAGTTGATCTCAGGGATTTACTGAGATGTGAGGCTAAGCTGAATCATTATTTGGTTATTTAGGGCATCCCCAACAATGCAGACCAGGATGATGCAGCATCACCAACTAGAAAACCCCTTTTGACATTTTGAAACCACCTATGCAGCTTTCCTTTATTCCGTCCATTATACAGTCACTTACTAGTTTTTTTTTTTTACAAGCACGATACATTTTATAATTATGAAAAGATCGTATATTAAGGTCAATTACATTACCACCTACGGGTTTGTCATCTGTCGATCCTAAGTTATAATTACCAATGTAACTATTCCTGTTAAATATGCGTGTATATTATTAGAAGACGCTAGGAATTTAACTGAGGACTCCCCCATGCATACTGAAATCGAGACTAAGAAGTGCGGACTGGAAAATAAAGTGAAGTCACAGGCATGGAGTGAGGGTGGGCATCTTAAAAAATATCCGAACTTCATGGGACTTGATTACACTGCAGTAGTTTCCCTGTGTGGCAGCCGGGGCAAGGGGATGGAACCGTCTCCGGGCTTAGGACTAACGCGCGTCATTACAGTTGAGGCTGTTTCCCAAAGAAGTGAGTGTGCTAAGCCTCAGACTCTTTGTCACATGTGGTTTGTCTGCCAGGTGGAGCTTAACCCTTTCCCACTTTCCTCACTCTCGGGGACACCAGGCGGTGTGATACCCAGAACCGAAAGTACAGGACTTGACTTTGCACTACAACAAATTGTCTTTGCGTTAAAGATGGATCCCAACACGGTCAGACTATACCACGTGCTCTAAAGTTCAGAACCTTGACGCTTGGTACTTGTTCCCGGTCTTTCCCCGATGTCCCTGATGTTCCATCACTTCTGCAGTTTCCGAGGCTGTCTTATGCGCGATAAACTTCCAATTTTACGTCTCCAGCCCTGACCTCCGCTGTGAAGTGCAAATGCGTGTATGCACGTTTCTCCCCAACTCCTTCACGTGCAACTCTCTTTTCAGCCCGAATCCACCTAAGACACAGGAGTTGACGTTGTAAGCCTGTTACTCCCTCTATTCCTTCCCACTCAGGAAGTGACACTACCCTAAATTCATTGGCTCAAGCCAAAACTTTAGGGGGTGAGCCTTCCTCGCTTCCCTTCCTTTCCACAAATCCAAACTATCCATAAGTCATGTCACCTATACCCCCAACACGTGTCTTCCTGTATTCTCTACGCTCCTTGCCATGACCTGAGGGGCCATCCATGACCACCTCAGGCCTCTGGCCTCTGGCCTTCTCTCGGACTTATCTCCACCTTTCTGTTCCAGCCGCACTGGTCTCTTTCCACCTGCCAAGCTCTTTCCTGCTTCAAGACATTTTCACTGTTGCTCTTTTTCTCCGAAATACCTGTTCCCTGACTTGTCTTCTGGAAAGCTCTCTCTCACCCTTCAGGACTCTGCTTTCCTTCAGACAGTCCTGTTCTGACAGACCTACCCAGACAGATCAAAGATCTGGATACAAAATACAAATACTGGATGACATTTTAGGAAACATCTTAACCTCAGGGGTGTGTGTGCGTGGGAGTGTGCGTGCGTGTGCGTGTGCGTGTGCGCGCGAACACTGAGGGTCAGGTGTTATTGTTAAGCAAGGCAGGAAACAAAGCCGTAGAAGACAGGACATAAACTACATAGGCCAGAAGGAGATTTAAGACAATATAATAGAAGAAAATGACTAACCAGGATATTTTGTATCTTTTATTAAATTCAAGTGGCCAGGGGCGCCTGGGTGGCTTAGTCGGTTAAGCGTCCAACGGCGGCTCAGGTCACCATCTCACGGTTCTTGAGTTCGAGCCCCGCGTCGGGCTCTGTGCTGACAGCTCGGAGCCTGGAGCCTGCTTCGGATTCTGTGTCTCCCTCTCTCTCTGCCCCTCCCCCGCTCGGTCTGTCTCTTTTTCTCTCTCTCAAAAACAAAATAAATAGACATAAAAAAAAATTTTTTTAATAAATTCAAGTGGCCAATGCATATCAGGGGTAAAAAAGTTAACCTTTCTAGTAGTTAAGCTTTGTATATACCAGTAATAACGGGATGCCTTTTCCTATCCATGGAGAGACACCCACAGAAACTAATAGTACACAGGACTACTGAGGGTGGGGAAGGATTGCCACGGCCTATACTCTTTTGAAAAATTCTCCTGGAAATATCTATTTAAATGTAGTATTAGACCCTTGGCCTTGTGTACAACAAATCAGTTCTAGATAAATAAAGACGGAAACCAAACAGGAAAAAAAAAAAATAAGTTGGCCCTTGAAAAAAGAGGACATCTACCTTCTAGAAACAAGCCCCCATGATATAAGGTTATAGGAAGAGAGGTTTTTCACCTTTACAAGTATCTGAGTGTAAAGTATTAAAATGGGCATGTATTAAGATGGTAACTTCAAATATCAAGAGTAAAGTTAAAAAGGAGCCCCCTCTGCTCACTGCTCCGGCAGGTCACTCTCTGTCCGTGACCCTGTGTAGATTCTTTGAACTACAGTCCCAGATTTTACCTATTGGGTCTCACAGCTCTGGCGTCTCCCCATTCCAGCCTCCACTCCATGAAATCGGGACCTCTCTGCGTTCTCACTGTGCCTTCCCTGCATCCAGCAGAGTGTCTGGGAAGTGGCGGCCACTCAACTCCGCCGAACGCGCAGGGAGGGGATGGCGTAGCCCAGAAAGCCCTCTCTGAGCCCCGCACGTGGTTGTCTGCACGTCTGCGGAGAGGGGTCTGTCCAGTAACCGTCACCCACAGCTCGCCCCGTTAGCAGGTGTGCAGCGAGATCGGGAAGCGAGCCCCGCTTGCCTGCCACGCTCCCCCTTTTCGGCTTTGTGCACTAACCTCCCCAGACTTAATGTCTTCATGATAACCCTCAGGAAGCCCTTCATTGTTTTAAGGGCCTCTTCTCTGCCGGCTGATACCCCCGCATAAAAGAATCCTCTTTAATGTGCTACTGGGTCTGTGGTTACTAAGGGTTCGCTTGGAATCCTGGAAAGAAAAGAGTCACGCAGCTGGTGCGTGTGACAAAGTCAATGCTTTTTCATCCACTCACAGTGTCTGCTCTGCACAGAAGGGCAGCTCCTGGCTCCTACATTCCAACGCGCGGATTATCCAGTTAACACGCTCCTCTCCAGGCTGTTTGTGGAAGATTCTATCCCCCCCGTGTCTATACCCTGGCACTTTACATTCTCCCCACATGGTGGAGTTTCAGTAAATACTCCGAATGAACGTGCTGACCACAAACCTTAGATGTGCCCAGAAATGGAATAGTCACCAAGCCGCAGGGCCTTGAGGGTTTATCCCTGGGGTATGTACCGTTTTAGCCTCCACCCAGGCTTAAATCCCAGTTACTCACTTTGGAGGGAGATCCATGACGGTTCTACAGCTGCTGTGTCCCCAACACAGTAGCCACTGGCCACATGTGACGTTTTCAGCTTAAATATAACATAATTAAATTAAAGAATTAAGTGAAACTAAATTGAAAACTCAGGCTTCAGTTGCACTAGCTACATTTCAAGTTGCTGGTGGCTACGGTCTTGGATAGAAAGATACAGAGCACCTCGGTCATCCCAGGAAGTTCTATTGGTAGGCACTCCTTGTCCTTCTAATTGTTCACGGGCACTTACTCGATGCCCTCCAGGTGGCATCTGAGTATGTAACGTATGGTCACCAGACCAAATACAGGATGCTCAGTTACATGTGAATGTCAGCTAAGCAACAAATAGTTGTTGAAGACTCAATATGCTTTAAACTATTGCACAAAATGTACGACGCTAAGATAAAATTGTTATTTATCTGAAATTCAGATTTCACCGGGCATCTTGCATTCCTATGCGCCAAATCTGGCAACGCTGCCCGAAGAACAAAATGAGAGCATCTTCCAGGGTACCTGCGTGGCTCAGTGGGTTGAGCGTCCGACTTCGGCTCAGGTCACGGTCTCACGGTTTGAGGGTTCGAGCCACGCGTCGGGCTCTGGGCTGACGGCTCAGAGCCTGGAGCCTGCTTTGGATTCCGTGTATCCCTCTCTCTCTGCCCTTCCCCTGTTCTCTCTCTCTCTCTCTTTCTCTCTCTCTCAAAATAAATAAACATTAAAAAACAAATGAGAGCATCTTCCCTGGGAGCCTGGGTCCTCTTGACCGTGGGGAGTTTCTATACGAGCAACTGAGAAGGTCTGACACCAGAGATGAGCCTGTGGGTCTTTCTGCCTGTGTTGAGAAAGGCCGAGGAAGAAGTTCCTAACGGCCTTTACTTCGGTATCAGATCTTTCCTTCGGTTTCCAAAGCTTCTCACTACAGAGATGTCTGGGTCCAGAAAGTGTCTGTGAAAGTCATCGGTTCTCAGAAATAAATGGATAGATGGGGGGCCATGGTCAGTCATGACTGATTGATTCTGCACCTGCCATTTTTTTCCTCCTGAAAACTTATTCCGGGTTTACTTCTTTGTGTGTACACGTACAGCTTGGGGAGGAGAGCAAAGGCGGGAAAATATTATCGAAGAGAAGCTCTCTCTCGTAGGAAATATGTCTAATGGTTTGAATTAGTCATAGATTCAGAGGGTTCAAACAAATCAAACTAGCAAGGTATGTGTTGAGAATCCACCCCTCCACTGGATTACTCTACGAGGTAACCATTAATTCCCTTGTATACCTACGCACTGTTAACTCACGCAGATGTGAGTCAAGCCACCCCCTCCCGCCTTCACTGATGAAAGACAGCCAACTGTATACACTGTTCTGCCCTTACTCTTTTACTACAACAGTGTATTTCGGAGAACTTTCCAGATGTGACAACAGGGAGCTTTCTGTACACCATCCTGTGGGATTGCACTGTGTCCCTACATCTTAGTGCACGGAACCCGTCCGCTATCGGGGGGCATATAAAACGAGATGATAAACCCGGATTCACAGCACGTCCGATTGACAGTCCTCCCGTTCTGCTGGGGTTGTGGAAAGTGAACAGCAACGCGTCACTCTTGGGTGAGAGACTCAAGGTTCTTTGCCTTAGAAACGCTATGGCCCTAGCCGAGGTAGCAATTTGGAACCTCACTTTCTTCATCTGTACAATGGAGGTAATGCCTCCCTTACGTGACTGTAAGAATGAAAGAGGACCGTGTGAATTGTTTGAAGCTCAAAAGAACAACACGGATAAGATCGTGTAACTTTCAACACCATTTCGCTTGCGAGAGTTAGAGACGATACGTTGTAATAGGAACAGTCTCCAAAGTCCAGCCTGCTGCGGGGGCATGAGGTGGTGCAGGGAGGCAGGAAGGCCGGCTCTCAATTACCTGCTTGAGACATCTCCCGGGTGACATGGCCCTGTCCTGCCCACCGGAGTCAGAAAATACCCTCTCCCAATTTCCCCCGGCCCTTCTCCCTATTGCTTTTTTTCCTTCAACCAAGGTCAGCTTTTGTCTATCTGTTTGGGGTTTTTTGTTTGTTTTTAAGGTCACGTTTTAAGAATGTCTCCGCTAAGCTGTAAAGTCTGTGTGTGTCGGGGGCTGGGGGACCCTCTGGGCCATTGTTGCACTGCCCGCTGTGAGCCTGGGGACTGACGTTGCCTGGCATACACTGGTCAGTCCAGAAACAGCTGGCGAATCCATCAGGCAGGCAGGTGTGGGAAGGGGGCATCGATGTACCCAGTCTATACAAAGTGGCTTGTGCACGGGCACACACACACAAATACATGTAGTTGCACAGCAGACACGCAGTGAGACCTTCCGGGAAGGCATGGGAACCTGGAGTTAACTGCTGGGGTTTGTGTCCTAGCTCTGCTCCGCCCCTTACCACGTGTCTGAGTGGGGGTAAGTCACCTGCCATCCCTGAAGATCAGACTTGCCATCTGTAAAATGGGACAGCGCCTCCCAGAGTTTTGAGAACCAATCCAATGGGATGGTACCTGAGGAAGCACAGTGTTGCTCGTGAAGCTTAATATAAACATGCGCGAAACGATGCGGACAGAGATCCATCCCAGTCTATCTATCTATCGTCTATCGATTCATCTGTCTGTTTCCAAATATGGAAAAGCAAAAGCAGGAGAGGGTATTGGGATCCCCCTCGGGGATCTGCTGGCTTCGCCTGTAGAGACAGAAGTAGCCGGGCTTATGCTAAGCTGGAATACTACCTGCTGCTGGTGGCAACTAGGCCCATGGCAGGAGGAAGCTTCTAGAAGAGAGGGCCCAGCAGACATTCGCCGCTGAAATGGCAGCGAATGCCGCCACTCACCTCCCCCCAAGTCTCTTCCAGGTACGGGAGCAGCAGCCCCAGTGGAACGGGTGGGCCTTTCGAACACAGCTGAGCTGTCTTTCCAAGAGCAGAGGATGTCAAGGCACGGATGCCCCATACGCTGCCCCCTCCACTTTGGGCTCGGTTCGCTCCCTGGACGTGGAGAATTCACCCCGACCGGGGATCTGAGCAGCCTTGACACAAGAAAGAAAAATGCAGACGGCTATTAAAAAGAAGGGTCCTGGGTAGATGGGCCCTGGGGGAGGACAGAATAAGTGAGCGTAGAGCACAGAAGGAAGCTTCTGTTTCCTTTGGCTCAGTCCCTGCAGGTGGTGAGTGAAGAGACCAGGGCCCTGAATCAGTTGGCCTTGTGCACGGTTGCCAAAGAGATCAGTGGTTTGTACACGTCCACACCCTGAGGTATATTTCTGCCCTTGACGTCTTGACTGTCTCACGCCTCCAGTGGACAATTTACGTGCCATTTTGGATCTTTCCTTCCTCTCTTGCTACTCTGTGTTCAGTGGAGGGCTGGTAGCCTTAAAACCGTTGCTGCTTACGGTACCAGTAGTTACTAATGGGGATTAGTAAATGCTACACATCAGGGTGTTTGGTTCTCTCCTGGAGAGCCAGTTGTTAAACAGTGAGCAGCACACCGCCGCCTTGAACAACCGTCGCTCCTCCCTGGTGAGGACACACACGTTTGCTCACACTATTTTCCTACCCGGAAAGATCCCGTCTCACTTCCCATGCTTCTGGGCTAATTTAAATCCCACACTCCTGCCCCCCCCCCCCCCCCCGAGTGGTTCAGTTGGCTAAGCGTCTGACGTAGGCTCAGCTCATGATCTCGCGGTTCAGGAGTTTGAGCTCCCTGTTGGGCTCTGTGATGGCAGCTCGGAGCCTGCTTCGGCTTCTGTCTCGCTCCCTCTCTCTGCCCCTCCCCTGCTCACACTCTCTCTTTCTCTCTCAAAAATAAACATTAAAAAATTGGTTTTCAATGATAAATAAATCCCTATAATCTGTACCTCCCATGTATATTTTCGTATTGTTTCCCATCTGTACCTCCCATGTATATTTCGTATTGTTTTCATGCCTACTTTCCAGATTGTAGGAGGACACCTAGCACACTCTTCAGCCAGACAGATACTCACCTGCCCCAACCCTAACTTCCTTCATGGCTTTTGCTCCCTGATCATTCTCCTAATTCCAGAGGGGGAGAGTGGCCATGGCCTGGCAGGTGGTGATGCTGGGAGTGAGGGCTGTGAGCACAGCGGGCTCCGAATGCCCCGAGCAAGGCACCACTAGGGCACAGCAGGGCTGTTTAAGCAGTGACCCCAGGGACTTCCTCGGGGTTGCCTGGTGATAAACTGAGAACAATGGCTGCTTCTTTCCCCGTGGGAAGATCAGCCAATGTTCCCAAGTGCTGGGAGGCTGGCGTTTGCAGCTGACGCCCACACAGAAAATGTTTCTTTTCCCTATTCAAGTCTGCTTTCGTGTTTTTTCTACTGAGGGAACAGCACAGGCAGTGGGTGCCCTTGGGGAGCACTGCCCCTGTGGGCACCAGGATGTGCCCCTCCTTCCTCAGAGATGAGCCCTGAGCGTGGCATGAGAACAGCCAGTGCCCTGGCAGACTTCTGCCCCCCCACCTAGTTCCAGGGGCCACAGCCAAGACCACCGGAGGCCCCAAATAGGAAGGCCTGGTCCGAGTCGCATGACCTCCAGAGGTTGAAGTCAGTGGAAAGGAGTGGAAAGGAGCTTCCACTAAGGACCTAGATCTAACTTTTTGATCATGATGGAAATCTCCTTGTGTCTGTCTTCTCCCATGTCCTTCGTGAAAGCTAGAAACCAATTGCTGTTTCTATAATTTCCCATTTATCTCCTGTAGGTCCCCTTTCTACCGTCCCTCCTCTGCCCACAATCTCTTTCCTCTCCACGTACCAACTATCTTTCAAGGAACACTTTTTGAAAGCATCCTTGTGGGGGGAGCTGGATGGCTCAGTCAGTTAAGCGTCTGACTCTCGGTTTCGGCTCAGGTCATGATCTCACGGTTTTGCGAGTTCAAGCCCCATGTCGGGCTCTGAGCCTGCCTGGGACTTCTTTCTCTCTCTCTCTCTCTCCCCTTCCCCTGCTCACACAGCTCTGTCTCTCTCAAAATAAGTAAATACACTTAAAAGATTTTTTAATGAAACTAAAAAAATTTACAAAAACCCATGAAATTAACTTCTTGTTTTCACACTAGGTGGTCGGTGTTGAAATACGTGCAGACCCGCCACCACCGCGCTCCATGGATGCTCCAGGGGGACCCAGGCTCAGCTCGGCTTCGGGCGCCCGCGTCCCTGTGGCGGAACAGCAGGTGCACAGCGGTACTCTGGCTCCATCATCAGGAACCTCGCTGCCGGGATCTCACCTGTAGCTCAGAAGCTGGGCCTCAGTCGGACAAATTGCCCTTCTACCCAAATTCACCGCTCTCCAAATTAGCGTTAGATTGTGACGGATGTAGCTCCTGCCTCATTGCAGGAAGTAGATTATAATATTCACTGCGTGCCGAGCGCTACCTTCTTTTATCTTCATAAGGAGTTTATGAGGTAGGTGCTCTTATGATCCCAGAGTCCTAGGGACACAGAGGCATAGGGAACTTGCCCGTGTCATCATTTTTCGTTACGCGCTGACACCCGGGGTCTACTGGCCCAAGGAACTGCCTGTCGCTTTGGAGGTTCGTTTGAGTTGACTTGGTCGCCACTCCCATCTTGTAATGTCCTCTTGTAGCTTAGTCTTTAAGCAAGGAACACCAGAAATGAGGCCCTACTCATTTGTTACTTTTTGGTGATTTTTGTCATTCTGAGAGAGAGAACTTCTGAGAGAGACGTTCAACTTTAAGGAAGCAAGAAGATACCTGATATTGAACAATTTGTTCTTTTTCTTTGTGCCCAACCCAAAGGAGACGGACAGCAGCCGTGAAGGCTGGACACTGTGATTTCTGGGACCCTGTGGGATAATGGAAGTAAAAACACAGGTTTGGCCATACGTCAGCCCCTCCTTTGCAACACTATGTGACCGAGAGCAAACCATTTCCCCTTTTTATCCTCAGTTTTTCTTTGTCTGGAAAATGGAACCAGTCCTATCACCTGCCTCGGGGGATGAATGTCAAGGTTAAGTGGGGATAATGTACTGGGCACATAGTAGACACTGAAAACAATGCCCCCTCCTCCTTTCTTTTCCCCTTATCTATGAGCTTGGCTCATCTCTAGGTGTATCCATTCTCTATCACCACGTCACCAACTATCCCCAAACTTGGCCACTTCAGGACCGGAACTTGGCCGTGCCGGGCCCTCTGGCTGTCTCGCAGGCTGCTTTGAAGATGTGGTGGGTCTACAGCGATGGCTGTAGTGGGGCCCAGTGTGTAGCGAAGGCCCAGTGTGGGATCAATCCACTCACAAACCCGTGTACATGGCTGTTGGCAGGATTCAGACCCTCGAGGACTGTTAGACTCAGGGACTCAAGTCCTCGTTGGTTGTTTCTTGTCTTGTGGGCCTTCTAACTAGACAGCTTACAGCTTGACTTTCTTCCGAGGGAGTGAGCATGAGAGAGGGTGCAAGTGAGGGCCCCAGACAGGGGCCACAACCTTTGGGAACCTAATGTGAAAAGGGACCCGCCATCGCTTCTGATGCATTCTACTTGTTCCTAGCAAGTCCCCAAGCGCAGCGCACAGTCACAGAAAACGGATATCCCGAAAGTGTGAACCCTCAGAGGCACAGGGTCACCTTAGAGGATGCCCACCACACGGAATATATCACGACCCGTTTAAAACAAGGTGAAACTGTCTTCTTGATCCAGTATCTTTAGAAATGGAAGAGTATCTCTGAGTTCTCACACACACAGGCCTGGTTGGGTGCAGGTTGGGTCATGTGCTCAGGCATCAAAAATTGCCCAAGTATTTACATTTCTGAATGTCCCTGGAAACTACATTTCCCAGGCTCCCTTGCTCTCTGGTTTCCAGGAGTTTTGACCAATGGAGACGCTGGTAGGCCATGTTGGTGAGACTGGGCACTTCTCCCTTCCCTCTTCACTTCCTAGGGTCTCCCCAGTTGGTACTCTATGGCTCTGTCTCATCAGAGGGCCTTCACTTGGTGGTCTGAGCTCCTGCCTTACCAGCCTGTGCTGTTCCAGCTACACTGGGGGGTTCCAGCACCAGCTCCTAGTTAATAGGAGTTAACACCTCTTCCTCCCTTTGTCCCAGTAGCCCTGGGAGACACACAACTTCCTGCTGCCGCGTATCTTTTGGTTACTCCCCACCCCTCTTTTGGTTTCTCAACTCTTTCATCACCCATTTATATAATTATCTCAATTAAATTCCATCTGTATGAAATCCTTAGAGTGCTTTCTCTTTCTTAACCGGACTGTACTCATCCACTGGGAAACAGTGGGACCAAACACAGCTGACGAACACTGATCTTCCTTGAACAACTAACGTGCAGACCAGTGTTTACAGCGTTTTCTAGTCCTAAATATCTGCCCGGGTCCTCATGCTGCTGGAAGTCCAGCTCAAAATATATCCTCTAATTTGTACCTTGATCTCCTGACCAGAAATTAAGCACACATCTGATACTTTATTTAATATCAAGTGTATCTCATTATACATTAATTAACGGTATGGCTTATAAACTCAGTTCATGTGAATTTAGGATTAAAAAGTAACATATATCAGGGCGACTGGGTGGCTCAGTCGGTTGAGCTCAGTCGGCTCAGGTCACAATCTCACCGTTCATGAGTTCGAACCCCACGTCAGGCTCTGTGCTGACAGCTCGGAGCCTGAAGCCGGCTTCAGATTCTGTGCCTCCCTCTCTCTCTGCCCCTCCCCCGATCACACTGTCCCTCTTTCTCTCTCAAAAATAAAAAATAAAACATAAAAGAATTTTTTAAAAAGTAACATATATGGTCACTTACTATGTGTCAAGCACTGTGACATCACTTCAGATGAGATCAGGTGCATTCAGGGTGCATATGGCCTTAGACCGTTAAATCGCTTCAAAAAAATGACCTCATCTGATCTTAGCAACTCTCCTACAAAGTAGATAATAGTTGTATCTATGAGATTTTTGCCAGATTCTACAACAAACAACCCCCAAATCTTAGTTCGTAGCAATAGCAAAGGTTATTTCCGACTCACACTGTATTTCTTAGTGGATCTGCCATGGCTCTGTTCCATGTTTTCTTCATGGAGGGACCCAGGCTGAATGCGACATAAAGGGATCTTATTGCTGTTAATGATTTTTCTGGGAAGTGGGCACACATCACTTCTAATATTTTACCAACCAAAGCCACTCCTGTGGCAATGACTTACGTTGATGTGGAGGAGAAATGTACTCTTCATATGGGGAGGCATATTGTAAATCCATATTGATGGGCAGGGATGTGTAATCCTCCCAAATATGCAGCAAAAATTTGGGAGTAGTAATACCATCTACCATACCATTGTCATCCAAATTTTGAACATGAGACAACTGAGAAATAGAGGTTAGTAAATTGCTTAAACTCATAAATCTAGTAAGTGACAGGATTTGAATTTGAAATGGAGGCCTCTGCCTTCAGAACTGTGACAGCCAGATTCCAAGATGGCCCTGGTAATCTCACCTTCCAGTATGCACACACACACTTGGATCATTCCCTCCCCAAACTGGATACACTGACCTATGTAAGTAATATAATACTGTGGCTTCTGGAATTAAGTCATAAAAGATACTGTGACTTCAGTTTTGCTCTCTTGGATCACTCACTTTTGAGGAAGTTAGGTGCCACGTAGGGAGTCCTGGAGCAGACCTACGGAGAGGCCAAAGAACTGAGGCCTTCTGCCCAATAGCCAACACTGACTTGGCATCTGGGGAGAGCCACTGAGAGCCATTTGGGGGAATTGGGTCTTCCAGCCCCAGTCAAGTCTTCAGATGACTCCACTTCCAGCTAATATGTTGACTCCAGTCTCATCAGATATCTCAAGTCAAAACTACCCAGTTAAGCGGTGCCTGGGTGGCTCAGTCAGTTGAGCGTCCAACTCTCAACTTCGGCTCAGGTCATCATGTCACGGTTCGTGAATTCAAACCTTGAGTTGGGCTCTGCCCTGACAGTACGGAGCATTCTTGGGATTCTCTCTCTTCCCCCCTCTCTCTGCTGCTCCCCTGCTCTCTCTCTGTCACAATAAATAAACTTAAAAAAAACTACCCAGTAAAGTCATCCCCAAATTTCTGACCCATGGAAACTGTGTGAGATAGTAAATCCTTTTTATTATTTTAAGCCATTAAAGGTTGGGAAAATTTGTTATGCAGCAGTAGATAACTATAAAAGAGTCTGCCATTATGCCAAACTGCCACCATGTATGAATGAACAATCTGTGTAAATATATAGATCTTACATTTACAAACCAGCAAATGCGTATAATGCAGGGGGAGTGAAGGAGGAAAAGTAAAGGGATCCTGAGGAAATAATAATCGGAATTATGATGGATAAAGAGGGAAAGTGAAGAACAGAGTAGAGATGTGCAAGAAGGCCAGATGCAACCTGTTCTTATTCATTGAACCATCTCTTCTAAAGACACCGGCGACATCTTTGAAGAAATGGATGCCGAAGATACTGAGTTAGACAATGATTATGAGTTCAATGTTAAGGTTAACGAAGAGGTAGTTAATATCTCTGAAGTCATTGTTTCTCTAGGCACTCTCTTTCCAGACAGAAGACGGTATTTATTGGGATTTTTGCCAGGATTAAGGGATCTGTGTTTTGACTCTTAAGAGTATATGGGGCGCCTGGGTGGCACAGTCGGTTAAGCGTCCAACTTCAGCCAGGTCACGATCTCGCAGTCCGGGAGTTCGAGCCCCGCGTCAGGCTCTGGGCTGATGGCTCAGAGCCTGGAGCCTGTTTCCGATTCTGTGTCTCCCTCTCTCTCTGCCCCTCCCTCATTCATGCTCTGTCTCTCTCTGTCCCAAAAATAAATAAAAACGTTGAAAAAAAAATTTAAAAAAAAGAGTATATATGTAGACACTTATGCTTTATACTTTTATGCACTTCCAGTCCAAGAAAAGACACCCCAATCCTTCACCTCATCCCCAGATCCGAAATGCTCTCCACCTCCACCTTTTTCAAGGATCCTTCCTGCATCCAGATTCCATAGGATCTCCTTGCTGGTAACCCAGAGGACAAGTCCCTGACCTCTCTCAGGCTTTCATCTTGAAACAAGATGGATTCGTGGAGACTCAATGTGCTTCAACATCCAAATTAAGTTTAGATTTCTTAGATTTTCTCTTGCCATATTTTTTATCTTTATTTCACTGATTTATTTAGCCTCGGGCCAACATAGAACAACTTGACTGAGTTCAGAACTTAAAATACATGTAGGTACATATATATATATATATCGATGTAAATATGGAAGATAGATATAGAAATACACGCACACTCTATAAGGTATAAAAATGAGTTTGAGATCACCTCTTAAACTGCAGCCTCTAGCACAGATTTCCTTCAGTCTGCTGATTGAGAGCTATTATTTATAAAAGCAGTTTAGTTGCCAGTAGTCAACTTCGTTGAAATTAAATAGAGGAGAGAGGAGAAAGAGGGAAGGGACTGAAAGGGAAGGGAGGGGAGGGAGGGGAAGGGAGTGAAGAAGAGAAAGTAGCAGAGCAAATTGCACAGAAAAAAACATACTTATTACTTTTGTTTTGTCTTCAGTTAGGACACGCAGGACGAGGGGTAGGCCAGGGTGAATATAATGTTGTAAGACGTGTTTCTTTTTTTTTTTTAATTTTTTTTAATGTTTATTTATTTTTGAGAGATAGAGAGAGACAGCATGAGCGGGGGAGGGGCAGAGAGAGAGAGAGAGGGAGACCCAGAATCTGAAGCAGGCTCCAGGCTCCGAGCTGTCAGCACAGAGCCCAACGCGGGGCTCGAACTCACAAACCGTGGGATCATGACCTGAGCCGAAGTCGGTCTCTCAACCGACTGAGCCACCCAGGCGCCCCAAGACGTGTTTCTTGATGCAGGCTATGACCAAAATGTTTTTAAAGCCACTGATCAGCTAATAACATACATGAAAATAAACTGAAATCATTACTGTTCAAGTTACAAAATATCTCAAAACTTAATTGCTAAAAACAACCGCCATTTTGTTATGCCCACAGACTTTGGACCAGGAATTTAGATAGAGCAGAACGGAGCTGGCTTGGATCTCTGCCATTATGTTTGGGACTTCAGATGAAAAGACTTTACCACTGTCAGTTGGAATAACCTGGAGCCTCGTCTCATATTTCTGGTCCTAGAAGTAAGATGGTTCAAATATTAAGACAGCCAACCAGAGTGCCCAAACATGGTCTCCAACAGAGGTTGGTTTCCTCACAGCCTGGTGGCCTCAGAATCACCAAAATTCTTCTGAGAGAGATAGCTCAGAGAGCAAGCCTGAGGGCTCCAGCAAATAAGGCAAAAGCTGGTTGCTCCGTAGGACCTGGGCTCGGAAGTCACACAGCTTCAATCCCCCCACCCTCTTGGTGTGAGCTGTCACAAGTCCACTCAGCCTCGAGGGGACAGGAATTAGATTTGATGAGGGCGCAAGAGTCAAGACACAGTGGAGAAAGGAGTGTGGGTCAGGAAAAATTGCGGCAAACATTTTTGGAAAATTAAAGTTGCTTAATCATCTAACCAGGAGGATGTCCAGGCACAAGAAGCTAGATAGTAAATACATTGGGCCACGTTTATAAATGAAATATAACACAGTGCAACTCGACAACTAGAGCTCTCTCTTACCAATAATACAGAAGGGTGGTTCTTATTGAGGGAATAATCAAGACAGAGGGGTGAGTACACTATGGTTTGGCACATATACATTTCAAAATCAGGACAAACTAAACCAGAACGTTCATGGATGTATATAATAAATCTTAGATAAAAACCAGAGAAATAATTTCAGTGAAAGCCCAGAGAAAGAGCCGAATGATGTCTCAGCCTGTACTACCTGGTGTCTGAGAAACTTAGCATACAAAAAAACACAACAAAAGAAAAAAAATCTTTATCATATTTTTAAGGGAAGCATGTTGTTTGCTAATAATAAAGTAATTCATGGATCCATGGCTGTGGTGAAAACTTGGAAAAAACATAAAAGCTTGGACACAAGAATAAAAGTCATCTACATTTCCACCACTATGGAGAATCTATGTCACATGGATGTTTTCCCTTTCTATGAAAAGTGTTACAACATGGTGAGATGTGAAGAGAAACTTTTTTTAGAAAACTTTATTTTGAACTAATTTTAGATTATACAGAAGTTACAAAACTGGTACAAAAATTCCCTTGTAGCCCTCAACTGGCTTCCCCTAATGTTCATGTCTTACATAACCGTTGTACAACGACAATACAGGAACAACGACAATACAGGAAATGCGACAAAACAAAACAAACAAGCAAACAAAAGAACAGGAAATGGACATTGGCACAATGTTATTTACCAAACTTAGACTTTTTTCCAAATTTGACAAACCTTTCCACCAGTATCCTTTTTCTTTTCCAAGGTCTTATTCAGGATCCCACGTTAAGTTTACTTTTTGTTTTTCCTCGGGATTTTCAGGTCTATAATAGTTCCTTAGTCTGTCCTCATCTCTCCTGACCTTCACACTTTTGAGGACTACTGATGAGTCATTTTAAAGAATGGCACTCGATTTGAATTTGTGTGATGTTTCCTTTTCATTGGAGTGAGCTTATGCATTTCTGCCAGGAAATATCCCCCAAACAGGTGTTTTCTTACTGCAAGGAGTTCGTGATGTCCATATGTCCTATTACTTGTCACATTTACCTTGCTCACTTAGTTAAGGGATGTCTTCTGGAGTGAACCACTGTAAACTTATTACCTTTGTCTTCGTAGTTGATAGGTGTCTTAGGGAAGACACTCTGAGACTGAAAACCCTGCTGTTCCTTAAACTTCCGCCTGGCGATTTTAGCATCCACATGTGGATTGTATCCGCAACGAGGGAGAGTTGTCCTTCTCGTGACGTATGTATGTCCTTATGGATACATATTTTATTCTAGGGAGCTAAAAAAGTCCAACGTTACCGATTTTTATTTTGTTGCTCAAATGGCAGCAGCTTTGGTCATTAGTAGCTCCTTGAGACTGGCTACCATGTTTTTTTCAAAGTTTCCATCTTTTAGAAAACACTTCCTTGTCTTCTGGTACCACAAGACGTTCCAGGCCCATCCTGTCTTTTGCCTGTTCCCTCCTTGGAATCAACCACTTATCCAAGGAGCCCTGGTTCTTTGTATTGGAGAATGATGCTTCAAGGCCAGATGTGCTGGGTTCCTTCCCCAACCCTATCGCTTTTAACAGTTTATCTTACTGGTACATGTAACATGACTGTGGTTGGAAGAGTCAGTTACACCAACAGACATATTCAATAAACCGTTACTCCCTCCTCACCCTGACGCTCTGTTCCCCTTTCTCCCTTCTTTATACTCCTTTCTAACCCTCCCCCACTGCCATAGATAGCCCGTCTCCTTTATTTTTGGTTTATCCTTCCTGTACATCTTCCGCACAAATAAGAAGAAGGTGTGTTTTCTTATGTCCTCTTCTTTCTCCTATGGAGGGTGTCATACTATGGATACTCTTTTGCGCTTGGCTTTTTCACTTAGCCATGCATCCTAGAACTTGCTCCTTATTACTTCCGAGAGATGGTTCTTACCCATTTCTGTAGCTTCGTATTCTTAAGTATTGCAAGTGTACCCTAGTTCATTTCAACGTTCTCTTATGGGTTGGTAATAAATTTCTCCCCGACGGTTTATAGTTCCAAACAATGTTGCAAGTCAATAGTCTAGGGAGTGCAATCCACACTTGGATTGAATGGTGTGCAATCCACACATGGTTGAATGACATAGAAAGAATAAGAATTTGTAAGGTAACATATAGGTCCTTTTACGAAAAATTTGCCAGAAATGTTCTACACCAAAAGCTAAGATAGAGTACCTATTAAAAGTCCACAGAGGGGAAGTCTGTCCCGACAGAGTTCCAAAGGTGATCCACACAGTGACCACAGTCCACGGTGCCACATCCTTTGCGTACGTAATACACCTCCTGTGCAGAAACTCGGGAAGGACTCGTTTGTCCTGCAAAAAGCACCTCATCCCCAAACTCTGTCTTCACTAAAACACTCATGACAACATTAAAATAGCCAAGTGCAGAGTCAAGTGCTTGGGACCCAGAACGATGGAGTAAAAGGAACCAAGTACAAGCTTCCTATGCCTTTAACTTGTCTGCAAATCATATTGTTGTGCCTCTTCCCACAATTGCTATTGTGGCCACCATTCACAACATGCTCCCCATTGTCCATCACTTGGGGTTTTTTTTTAGAGGCTTAAAAAAAAGTCCGTATCAGGAAATCCCCCCCCTTTTTTTTAGCTCATTAGAGATTAAAAACTTGAGAATACTTCATGAGTTCAAGAAATTCCATGAGGAAGGCTCCTTCCACTCTAGCCTATGATCCCACACAGCAAAAAATACGTTTCACATGGGAGGCATCAGCACACAGTCAAAGAACTGAGTGCATAACTGAAGCCACAGGCATTGGGCACTAGTATTGGATATTCTAGTCTAGTTCAGGAAGAAAGAAAGAAAGAAAGAAAGAAAGAAAGAAAGAAAGAAAGAAAGATGGAGGAAGGGAGGGAGAGAGAGAGAGAAATAATGAAAGAAAGAAAGAAAGAAAGAAAGAAAGAAAGAAAGAAAGAAAGGTGGAGGAAGGGAGGGAGAGAGAGAGAGAGAAAGAATGAAAGAAAGAAAGAAAGAAAGAAAGAAAGAAAGAAAGAAAGAAAGAAAGAAAGAAAGAAAGAAAGAAAAAGAAACACGTGGCCTGTGCTACTAAATTGATTTCACAACCTCTAGTGATTATTCAGACCTACAGTCTGGTAAACACATTAAGAGCACATACTTTGAAGTCAGACAGATGTGAGCTGGAAACCTAGATGCACCTGTCAGCAACAGCCTGCTCAGAAGTCCTTAGCCGGTGCAAGTCCATATGCTCCTTTGTCAAATAGGGACAACAGCCCAGGCTAGGGATGGTTACATTGACCAAGTAAGAATGTAGGTAGCACAGAGTACAATGACCAGTAAGTGGAAAGGGTAGCTTTTATTGAGAATGATAAAGTGGGAGGGGCACCTGGTGGCTCAGTCCCTTAGGCTTCCGACTTCGGCTCAGGCTATGGTCTCGAGGTCTGTGGGTTCGAGCCCCACTGCAGGGTCTGCACTGACAGCTCAGAGCCTGGAGCCTGCTTGGGATTCTCTGTCTCCCTCCCGCTCTCTGCCCCTCCCCCACCGGCATGCGCACGCTCACTCTCTCTCTCAAAATAAGTAAGCATTTTTAAAAATTAAAAAAAAAAAAAGAATGATAAAACGGGATGAGGAGCAGAGATGCCATACTAGGGGCTTCTGGGAGTCCACAGGAAACCAAGGCTTATCCACCCCATGTGGATGGAAAATCATGAAGCATGGGAGGCTTTGCCATCACTTTCTCACCCTTCCAGAGCCCACTTGAGTGCCCAGTCAGGTGGGAATCCAAGGGAGTCAGGGTTGGATTGCTGCAACACACCCTCTCAACCTGGGGTCACGTCTGGCATGTCACAGGCAAGTCCAGAAATCTGCAGGAACCCTCGCATGACAGAAAACGGGTTTGACCTGTTGGTCACCTCCAGGGACAGCAGTAGTTCCCAGACTCAGCTGGGCATCAGAGGGAACCGAGGACTTCTTAGATATTCTGAGACTCCCTGGAGTCACTGGTTCAGAATCATCTGAAGAAAGACTTTGGAATCTAAACTTAAAATACAAGTACACACACACACACACACACACACACACACACACACCCTAGGTAGTTGGAATAGGGCCAGCCAAGCTGATAGATCAATAGTAAAGTAGAGCCTTTGGTGTTACTCTTATGCCATCATAGAAGAGTGTCAAATAAACATTTGCTTTCATAGTGGGAGATGCTCAATGTATTCTTTAAACCCATCAGTTCATTTTATTGATGGGAAAACACACTGTACCAGAGGAGACAAGCATAGGTGAGTTGAAAGATCACAGAATTTGGAGACATTAAGTCCCTCAACGTCAGAAGTGTAAGGATTACATAGGCTCAAAGCAGACATTTAAGAGAAAACTTCAATGGGTTGTGCAAATTTCAGCCATTTGCAAAAGTTATTGTTTGTCATTGAAAATGAGTATAACACACTGTTCTGGGATTGAATGCCCATAAATCAGGTTCCCTAGTAACTATCAACTGGTCTGTTTTGGAACCTTATCCTCTCCCTTTTTATATTAATATATACCAAAGGGCATATTTATTTTTCACTAGCATGCACTAATTACATTGAAATGTTTATACATTAAGGCTTTAAAAATACAGATTATTTACGGTGATTTTATACCAGCATTAACTTAAGTAGCACTAATCTGAAACTTGTAATTAATGTTGTATCAAAGATATATAGTCTCTTTTGATTTCAGTAGTAAGGTCTGTTGTGCAGGGAGATTTGTGGCAACAAAACTAAAAATTACCATGATGCCCAATGCTGTGTTACAACCAGCTACACTCAAAGAATGGTGTCGTATCACTTTATAGCACTGGCCAAAATGGTACGTTGTCTCTCAAGTACATGGCTTGCAAGTTTTTAAAGACAATTCCAGCCAGACCATTTTCCAGGAATGATTTCTTTAGTTGGATGGTCATTTTTAACATAGACTCTCTGTTGATTGGGCAATTACCCAAACAAACCCATCTTTCACAGATCTTGCAAAGGATGTCTTCAGAGGACCATGACTTAATTTACATAGTCCCGCAAAGATCCACCTCTGAGATGCAAATCTGAACTTGTAATTCAATCCAACACGTAACTTGTTTTCTTTTTTATGGATGTCTGGGAAGCATAGGGCCATAATCTTCATGACGGAAGCCATATTTCGTAGGTGGACTAGCCATTCATCAGCTATTGAGTAATGACAGGGTCTGGGTTGCTCTAATAATGGGAGTAGATATGTCATCATTTACACTTCGAACGTATTTCCCCATACGATCAACGCTTGAATTTCATCTCTAACTCGTTTCTTACAGTTTAATCCTGAAGAATGTGCCAAAGAACCCCGCAACACTGCAAATTCCTCAACGTGTCCCTCCACTTCCAATGATTTTATGGACCTCATCTCTGTGTTATTTGAAAATTAATCCTTTTGCATCTGTCCACCCTGACTAAGTTTTGGGGTCCCCTTACCGTCCCAAATAATCCTGAATTCAAGGTATCTAAACTCATGGAGCAGTTGTCCAGGGAAAAGAGAAGCAACAGCCCCGCCCCCAACCCTTGGGAGCAGAAAGGAAAAGAATTATCCTAAAGAATTATTTAAAAACCCAGATGCAGCCGACAGAAATAAAACCATGACTGCATAGACTGATGTCCCAGGGGTCCAAAATCTAACCCCCAATGGGCAATAATTTGTTTGCCATTAAACTAAACCAGTTTGATGAACTCAAATGCCCTCGGCTCAATAGGCAGGACTCTCCGAGGAGCCTGTGTTACTTCCCTCACTTAAGCGCAGATTTGTAATAAAAATCTTAGTGCCAGTGGCACGGTTTTTGGACATATAAGAAGCTAACCACTTGGAGAATCCTATTTGAGAGGTCAGAAAACTCCACAGTTAAAGATCGGTTTATAATTTACGAAGAAAATAGAAAGTTTTGTTTCTCTGAGTTGAAATTTGAAGAGCACGGCGGGAAATATTGTAAGTTTCTGGCATAAAGCTTTGTGCTTTCTTCATAATTTGAGACCGGCGTGAAGCCTGAGGCTTCAGGGATCATTTTGTGAGAAAAACCGGGCGATTCGATGTAGAGAATTTTGATATTTTTGGCATTTTTTGAGGTGTAACAAACACAACTCGGGATCCGAGAGGACACTCTGCGGCTGCCAGCGAGGCGGGCTGGACAGCGCACCAATCACGGCGCAGCTCCGCCCTATATAAACGGGAGGGCGCAGCGGCGCGGCCCGAGTCCCGGCCAGTGCCTCCGCTTCCGGCTCGAGTCGCTCTCCCCGCGCCCGCCTTCGACATGTCCGAGACCGCGCCCGCCGCGCCCGCCGCTCCGGCCCCCGCCGAGAAGACGCCCGTGAAGAAGAAGGCCCGCAAGTCCGCAGGCGCCGCCAAGCGCAAGGCGTCCGGGCCGCCGGTGTCCGAGCTCATCACCAAGGCCGTGGCCGCCTCCAAGGAGCGCAGCGGCGTGTCCCTGGCCGCGCTCAAGAAGGCGCTGGCGGCCGCCGGCTACGACGTGGAGAAGAACAACAGCCGCATCAAGCTGGGCCTCAAGAGCCTGGTGAGCAAGGGCACCCTGGTGCAGACCAAGGGCACCGGCGCCTCGGGCTCGTTCAAGCTCAACAAGAAGGCGGCGTCCGGGGAGGCCAAGCCCAAAGCCAAGAAGGCGGGCGCGGCCAAGCCCAAGAAGGCTGCCGGGGCGGCCAAGAAACCCAAGAAGGCGACGGGGGCCAGCACCCCCAAGAAGAGCGCCAAGAAGACCCCAAAGAAGGCGAAGAAGCCCGCGGCGGCTGCAGGAGCCAAAAAGGCAAAGAGCCCGAAAAAAGCGAAAGCAGCCAAGGCCAAGAAGGCGCCTAAGAGCCCAGCGAAGGCCAAAGCCGTGAAACCCAAGGCGGCCAAGCCAAAGACCGCCAAGCCCAAGGCAGCCAAGCCAAAGAAGGCAGCTAAGAAGAAATAAGTTTCTTTGGCCTACTGCTTAGAAGCTCAACACAACCCAAAGGCTCTTTTCAGAGCCACCCACAGACTTCAACGAAAGAGCTGTTGCACTGTGTTCCTTGGGGGGCGTGGCCGGAGGGAGGACACCACCGCGGTGGGGCGGTCCCTCCAGCACGGAGCGGCGTCTCCTGGCAAGGCTTATTTGCGTGCACGCCTTAAAAACTTGTATGTGCAGGGGTTTCAGTAAAGGTCCCGGAAGCCTATCCACGACCCAAACTCGAGCTTATTTCTCAAGTAGGTTTGTCAGTGGTGAATTACTCCCACACTGACGGGCAGGGTTGAAAGTGAGAACAGAAGTCTGGGAAGCGGTATTTCCTAGGCATTTGCTAGTACACAGTACGTACGGTGTTTCACCTCCTGACCAGCCCGGCGCAATAGAGCAGGTTGCTACTGCATGAGGCGAGCTGGGAAGGACTATGGGCTTAGGTCCAACGCCACTTACTACCCCGCCTAAAGCCTGACGCATCCTAAGCGCCGGATACCGACTGGTGCAGGCCCCAGACTCCAAGCATGAAGCCATACTAGCCAGCAGGGAGTGGTCTACACCTATAAACCGAAAGCGAGGATGTCTCCGTAAAAGTTTCAGTGACTGAAATCTACGGCGCAAGTTCTTTAACAGGCTTATTTATAGTAGCTTTAGGCAGCCTACTCTAAGCCTTCTGATTGGCTAGAAGCAAAGTAAGGAAGCAGCCAATGAAAAGCTAGACCTGCAAGTATCTTTTACATCCGCATTTGTGACGACACACTAAAATTAATCCAATCGCGGACGAAATCTTACTAACCTTATTTGAATACCGCATCTATAAATAAACGTGGCTTTGGTGCCGCCAGTTATTTTCCCGGCTCTTAGTTATAGCGTATTAACTTCACGCCGCAATGCCTGAACCCACCAAATCCGCCCCGGCCCCGAAGAAGGGCTCGAAGAAGGCGGTGACCAAGGCGCAGAAGAAGGACGGCAAGAAGCGCAAGCGCAGCCGCAAGGAGAGCTACTCGGTGTACGTGTACAAGGTGCTGAAGCAGGTGCACCCCGACACCGGCATCTCGTCCAAGGCCATGGGCATCATGAACTCGTTCGTCAACGACATCTTCGAGCGCATCGCGGGCGAGGCGTCGCGCCTGGCGCATTACAACAAGCGCTCGACCATCACGTCCCGGGAGATCCAGACGGCCGTGCGCCTGCTGCTGCCCGGGGAGCTGGCCAAGCACGCCGTGTCCGAGGGCACCAAGGCCGTCACCAAGTACACCAGCTCCAAGTAGACTCGCCAAGTAAGCGCCCCCTTACCCAACCCCAAAGGCTCTTTTCAGAGCCATGCATGTTTTCAACAAATGAGGTGTAACCCTTTCATTACGGAAGCTGTTTTCGGGGATCTGGTAATCCTAGCACGACTCAATTTTTGGTTAGGGCTGAGTAGAAAGTATTTTCAAGTTACTCTGCAAGTAACACCTACAGTATAAATTGCGTGCTCACCATAAACAACGATCCTCTACATCCATTATTCCTTCGGTTTCACCAAACTAGACCTTAATTTTAAATGGAACGCCATTGCAAGTGTACAACTCCTGGTTCCGTGGGCCGGGCTCCAAATTGATCGTCACGTTGTTGAGGCAGTTGATAAGGAGCTTACCCAGAGCACAAAGGAGCCTGCTCTGAAAACTTTGTTCTCCTCACCTTTTTTTTTCTTTTCCTTTTTAATGTATGGAGGTGATACTGAAAACAGCCGAAGGCCGTGGGAGCGTCCGGTAAATGTACGTGGGCTTTTCTGGTCGGCCGGCCTTGCAGCTGCTCCCATATCTGCTTGCTCTGAGCAGCCGGCCAGGGAGGGGGCCTCTCTGGGGGAGAAGGGTGGCAGAGTCTATACTGTATCCAAAAGTCGCAGCGGGACCGGAAGGGAACGTGTCCGGGCTCTGAGAGGCCTTCCAGTCCTGTCAGTTACTGTCGCCTCTGTCCTAGGAAGTCCTATTTCGCTTACAGTCTCTGGGAAGCATTCAGCTGTAAAGTCCTCTGGGCCACGAGACACAGGCCCACTACGCAGTCCCATCAGGTGTGTGACTGTGATGAGGCGATGGATCCCCCCGGGACCGAGGCCCCCTTCTCAGCACCCTGGCCGCTTCCCTGGCGTGCCCTTGAGGTGAGGCCGGAGTGGAGGTTGGAAGGGAAGGAAAGCCTTTCGGGCAGGCAGCGGTTTCTGTTGCACAAGCTTCGCTGGCCTGAAGGGTTTCAGCTGCTGGGGAGCGAGGAAAATGTAGACTTTCTTTATTATTCGCCAAGAAACCTGATGAGAAATCTTTCCTGGTGACGCTGACGCACCTGCCGGGTCACATCCTCAGGGTAGAAGGTGAGCTAGAAACGGGCACACACACAGACACACACACATGCACACAGACCCACACTCGCCACGGACGATGGCAAGGAAGAGGGTGCCCCGAGCCTTGGTGCTGAGCCAGGTAGATTCTGCCACCGGCAATCTGGACTACTAGCCATTGGTTTCTGGCGTCAGTATCACAGGGATTCAAACACCCAGGTTGAGAATTAATTTAGGGATTAAGCCCAAGCTGGCTTTGTGCCCCTGAGCACCTGGATAATGCAAAGGCAAATCCTCTCTGGGGGAATGAGCTTCGTTGTGGGCCTCAACAAATCCCCGCATAGGACACCTGGAAGGAAAGGAACGAGAGGCTTCGTACAGGACATTAGCACATTATTCAACAAGACACTGTGACCCAGAATAAGAGCAGGGAAATAAACAGAGTAAAAGGAAATTGACAGATACAGATTTCAAGTGGCTCACTTTAATAACTTTTAAAAGAAAAAGGGGGAGACACTTGGGTGGGTGGCTCAGTTGGTTGAGCACACAACTCTTGATTTGGGCTCAGGTCAGGATCCCAGGGTTGGTGAGATCAAGTCCCATCTGGCTGAATGTGGAGCTAGCTTGAGGTTCTCTCTCTCTCTCTCTCTCTCTCTCTCTCTTTCTCAAAATAAGTAAATTATTTATTATTTACAAAGGGGGGAAAAAGGACTATTTGAAATATGCTGAGAGCCTAAGAGAATGCAAAGAATGACCACAAAGATTTGAAAAAAAGAACCAAATACAAATTCCAGATACACACACACACACACACACACACACACACACACACAATTAATTATAAGAAAATTAACATTTAAAAAGCTTGCTTGATAGGCTAAATAGCCAATTGGACCCAGCTGAAGAATTTTCATGAACTCTGTAAGCAGGTCTTAATTATCCAAAATCCAGAGAGAGAAAAGTAAAAGTGAATTGAAGAGATCTGGAATTAGTAGCAAAATTGTCTGAAATACATCTAATCTTGGTACCAGAAGGAACCATCAGAGAGAATGATGCTGATGTGAGCTTTCAAAGATCATGGCTGAGGGTGTTTTAGAGTTAATGGATTACTCGTGTAATTAAAAATAAATAAAATAGAGTGAAAACTGATATAAAAAAGGGGGGGTCACTGCATCACACTGTGACCTAAGCCCCATAAACTCTCACAAGAGATAGAAAGCTGATTACAACAAGGTTGTGTCTTCGACCTGTTCTGACAGGTGCCATCAGACTGAAATACTGTTATAAATACTTGGGGGGGAGGGGAGGATAATTGAGAAGTTATTTACATGCACTCTATACCTATCTGATTACTAAACTTTGTAATTCTAATCGATATTTAATGGACTGTCTTGCTTTTCAGTGCATATAATACTATAATTAGGAAATTTAAAAAATTAATATTCTTTCCAATAACTATTTATGTCAATTACATTATCATATTATTGTATCAGGTAAAATCAAACTGGATGCCATATAGGTATGCTCTCAGTCATCGTGGTCTTTTTCCTCTTTTTCATCAAAGTGGCTTTGGTAGCTCATAACTTATAAAAATTTGTTTCCCTGCTCATTGTTCACGTGTGCATGTGAGTGTGTGTGTGTGTGTGTGTGTGTGTGTGTGTGTCTGTGTCTGTGTGTGTGTGTGTAATCTGTATGTGTTGCTTAGTTTACTTCTAAATTTATTTTAAGTCTTTTTTTTAGGAATGATATATGAATTTTTGCCATTTGATGAGCTCATGTTCTTTTTCTCCTTTATCCTGCCACAGTGAATATATGTAGATTTCCTAATGTTAATCTATACTTGCATCCCCAGCCCAAATCTTACATGGTCATGTTATATTATTATCTTAAATATCAGCTGCATACATTTTAATATTTTAGAGTGTTTTTTTTTTCCCCCTACTCGAGTCACACTCTCTTTTGGGTTTAGCCATATCAGATTTTGTCATTAAGATTATGGTAACTCTCCTCTATTATCTACTGCTGTGTAACAAACTACCCAAAACTCAACAGCTCAATCCATGAACATTTCTTCCCTCAATTTGTTTCTGGGGATCAGGAATCCACAAGTGACTTAGCTGGGTGGTTCTGCCCAGGGTCCCTGGTGGGGCTGAAGTTGAGATGTACACACAGGCTGCAGTCCCCTGAGGGCTTGACCACAGCTGGAAGATTCCTTATTTCTTACCAGAGTTGGCTGGCTGCCCTCCTGCACGAGTTCCTGTTGGCTGTTGGCAGGAGAACCACAGTAACACCTCAGTTCCCTGCCAGGAACCCTCAGGAGGGTAAATCTCTTCAAAATGTGGTAGCATTTCTCTTGCAGAAAGAGAAGTCAGGCAGAGAACATACCCTTGAAGTCTCTGTGACCTAGTTTTGAATGTCACATGCTGTCACTTCTGCCACTTTCTATTAATTAGGAGCAAGTCACTTTAAATGTGGCATGTAATTCGAAGGGGAACTGGGTTCCAGCTCACCTTTCCAGGTAAGGATGTGAACATATTGTGAAATTTTCACATCATTTTTTAATGCTTTAATTACTCGATTATAAAAAATATTTGTTATTTAAGGAGTAGTCAGAAATCATCTAGACCTAATTCCTTTAGGTCGTTAAGAATTCCAGGAGTTAGACTAAAATTGACCACAATCCACAAAGACAAAAGCCAATGAAACTCCTCATGATGTCCTGATGGACTTCTCCCTGAGATTGTAAGGACCGAACAGTTGTCTCTGTAGTCAAATAAACCAGCACGTTGCCGGTATATAGAGAAAATGTTGAATGAATTGAATGAATTCAACAGAGAAATCGTAAACAGCCACCTGTACAACATATCTCTGCTTCATGATGGTTGTAGGAATATCCAACAAAACTAGTAGGTTTGGAAAAGGGAAATTAAAAGGGAAAACAAATGCAATAAAAAGATAAAACCCCAAGCAGAGAGCTAGCCTCTTCTCTGCTGTCCTATCACTCCCTTTCAGTGTATTCAATAAACTTCTAACTCCTTGGGGGGGGGGGGGGGGGGGAAGGTAAAATCTGAAAAATACTTTGGCCTATGCAAATATAACAAATTAATGATATAAAAATCAATGACATAAAAAATAAAAATTAATAAAATTTAAAGTGGGACAAGAAGTAAAAGCTCAATTAGTTGATTTGAGAGGTGGAATTTGAACTGATGATTGAGTCATCCTTAAAAGTAAACTACAATGTTTCAAGTGTAAGGTAACAGATTAAGAGGTAGAAGAAAGACATACAAGAAGAAACTAAAGACCGGGCGCCTGGGTGGCGCAGTCGGTTAAGCGTCCGACTTCAGTCAGGTCACGATCTCGCGGTCTGTGAGTTTGAGCCCCGTGTCAGGCTCTGGGCTGATGGCTTGGAGCCTGTTTCCGATTCTGTGTCTCTCTCTCTCTGCCCCTCCCCCGTTCATGCTCTGTCTCTCTCTGTCCCCCCCCCCCCCCAAAAAAAGAAACTAAAGAGATTAATTTAGTCATGAAGGCTTATAAGGAGATCCATGACATGTGTCAAAATTCTTACTAGATTGTAGCATGGCGACAGTTCAGAGTATTATTACAAATCAGCTCATTCAAGAGATAGTCAATTGAACATCTTTGAGTCAGACACAGGCATGGGCACTGGAAATACAAAAAGAGGTGAGGGTGTCCTTGACCTTCTGGAGCTCTCAGCTTAGTAGACCATCAGTGAAACTTATAGCTACATCTTCAATTTTTTTTTTTTTTTTTTATTGTTATCACTCACTAAGACCTAAAAAAAGTGTTTACCACTCTTTGGAAATCCACTGGCAGGGGAATAGACTTGGGCTCCCATGGAAACTACAAAGCTCCTTAAGACAAAATGTTCATCCCAATATTTGAGTACTAAACAGAATCTAGTAATACTAATATCATTGTGACACAGTGCAAAGTTCAGGTTCACTCCAATAAGCGTCCCCTCACGTCTGACACCAAGTGCAAAGATGAAGGGTCTCCAAAACCATCCTTGGATTTGATCATTCACTAGAATTATACCACAGAATCCACTAAAAGTTGTTACACCCAAGGTTGGGGGTTATTTATTACATCAAAAGGATACAGATTACACATAAGCCAAGGTGAAAGGCGCATGGAGCACAGGCTTCCCAACTCAGAGCTTCTGGTAGGTCCTTTCCCAGTGGAGGCCGGGGGAGGGTTTATGTCTCCCTGCCGCACAACAATATTGGCACAACACACAGACATTGCCAACCTAGGGGATTTGTCATATGAACATGGTTAACTGTCCACGTGGCTGAACTTTAGTCAGCAGGCCCTCTGGAGGTAGTCCACATGCCACATGACCCAAAGCCCCCAACATAAGTGACATTATTACCCTATCCTGTGCAGCCCAGGGCTTCTAGGTAAACAAAGATCATCTTATCATGCAGGACATTCCATGAGCCTAGAGATCCCCTCCCAGCAAAGGGCAAAGGCCACATGTCTCTTTGGATAAAATTGGTTCTTCACCATACACATCGTCATAAGAAAAACCATAGATTTACCGTTTTGATTAGATGGCTATGATTGACCATAACTTGAATTTTCCAACTATTTTCTTTTTTGATGGTTCTGTCAATGGTTTGGGTTTATTTAGATCAACTGTGGACCCAAAAGTTATAAGGAGATTTCTAATTGAAGATAATGTTTTTGTATTTTATTCAGATGAACAACTTCAGCAGTCTCCTCCTTGACTTATACTCCCACTGCCCTCCACACCTTGGCGGCAGCAAAGAAGACTTAGGAGAGGTGGCGATCACGCTGGGGAAAGTTCAGAGTTCTTAACCTTCATTTTGGTGGCGTGGGCACACAGCGCTACATAGAAGGAAACGCTCCCTTTGCTTTACATGGACAGCGGCACTTGACTGACCTTTCCTTTCACCAACCATGAAATTGCTACCGTGGAAAGGGAACAGGAATTGTAGAAAAGTGAAGGACTAACGTTTTCGAATTTTGTCTAAAAGTTTAACCGTGAATGTTAAGCTGCATTTCATAAATACAAAACAATAAAAGTATCACAGCCAAATGGTGGCTATTTTTTAGGAATAGGGAGAAGAAGGAAGGTGAGAGGGACTGAGAAAAAGAATGGAAGAAGCAAATGGCTACTGCGAAAGGGAGCGCCAGAGCCTGAAGACCAAGGGGAAGGCACAGAGGAAGATAGTAGGAGAAAGCAGAGAGGGAAAAGAGGGAGATGAAGAGCTAGACCTTGTTATGGGTTTGACACTTCAGCTGGGAATAGCACATTTTACATACCTCAAATATGCCCCACATTTCTTGGGTTTGGGGGTGAGTGGATGGTTACAATGTTACCACATCTGGGAGACACTCTCTGACCAGCAAATGCACATGGTGCCCTTCAATCCAGCTCTTAACTTGTTCTGTTCATTCTTCTTCATTACCCTTAGCATAACTGACATGAATTTGCATATTGTTGGTTTCCTCTTCCCATTCTCCAGGCTCTAAGGTCCATTGGGCAGAGTTAGTTCTTTTTGCTGCTGACTCCCCAATGCCTAAGGCTGTTCCAGACACACAGTAGGCTCTCAATTAGGATTTACAGCAATCATAACGAGTTAAAGTACACATATAACAACAGGGACAGGGGCCAGAGGTGAGTTGTTGCAATGGCTCAAAAGAATGAGAGACAGCATTCCTGAGTCTCACTTTCCACATCTACACAACAAAAATAATAGTATACTACTTCTTAGAGCTATTTTAAGGATTAAGTAAGATAATTCATGCAAAGCTCTTAAATCAATCTTGAAATAATTTTGTAAGTGCTTAGCCAATGTTAACAAGTATTAGATTTCTTTAGTCATTGAATTAAAATGAAATCAGAGGGGCCAATTCTCTTCAGGTCAGAAACTAAAAGAAGAAAATGCAAGCCTTTGAACTGCTTGAATTCCACCTGTGGAAGGATAACTGGAGGATTTGGAACAAAGATCTTATTGTCCAGGTTTCTCTTTACTGGTTTGAGTCATTATGTGTTCATGCTAAAAATGACTAAAGTGTAGGTAATATTGGAGCAGAGATTCATTATACAAGTACATGTAAAAAACAGAACAAAACAAAACAAAAAAACATCTTTCTTGTGCATCAAATAGTAAGGCTGATGGCAAAATGGCACCTAACAAACCCTTTTTATTTCTTCAGTTGGGGAGAGATATGAATGCAGAGAAGAAATGAATGCAAACAGTAACTGAAAAGTGAATCAGCCATAGAATTATGAAGTATGAAAAGTGATCTGCCTGAGAAGGATTGATTAGTATGAATATTCTGCCCGAATTTAACCCATCCTGGTTTGGTGTTCACGGATTCATTAGAAGGAGAGCCTTAGCGAAGAAGAAGAAACTAAACAGTGTTCTAGCATTTTTGTTTTATTTGTTGTTTTAATTATGAAAATAGAATTTACTGCTGTTACAGGCCTACAGAGAATCATTATTTACCATGGACTATGTTTGCTGGAGAAGTCTAAATGAGGAGGGCAAAAAGTCTGTAAATGAGATGTTAGGACCAATAAAATTTGTGGAGAAATGGAATTCCACATTCCTTGTTGACCCAAATCATTCCCCGAGATCTCTCCTTTTTAGACACACATTTATTTTTCACTTTATCTTCTGGCATCGAAGTCTGAGCGGGAAAAGCCTGAGCACTGTTTTGGCTCTGGTAACGATCTTGAAGGTAAGCAGCTTGGGTTAGCTCAGCTGACATTTGAGGTGTCACTTCCAGCACCTGAATTAAGGGAAACACAATACTTCGAAGCAGTCTCAAAATTCAGCGTGTACCAAAACTACCTGGAACATTTTTAAAACATAGATTACTGCCCTCCCCCCCCTCCCCCCCAGCTTCTGATTCACCAGATCTGTAGCAGGATCCGGTTATTTGCCGGTTGTATTATCCAGGTGATGCTGATGCAGGAAGGCCAGGGAATCACACCGTGCTTTCAACCAGAAGAAAGGATTTTCTTGAATTACGAATGCCAAACAGCAACACAAACCCGTCACATTCAGGTCTAAACTGGAACTGGAAAGTCCTAAAAATTCGCAGCGACGGTCCTGCATCCTCCACGTCCACACAGGCATGGAAATGACCCTGTGGCCCGGCAGGCCCCGCCTCCGCACAGCCAGTCTCATAGCCACGCCCCCACGGCGGCTCTCTCATTGGCCCGTCCTGCGACGCCCCCACACGCCGGCTTTCTCATTGGTCTGTCCTGCCGCGCCCCCCACGCTGGTTCCCTCAGTGGGCCTTCCTGCAACGCCCGTCCATGACGCCCCCTGATTGGGCCGTTTCCGCGGCACGCGTCCCGCCCCCAGCGAGCCTCACGTTGCGCCTGCGCCACGTTTCGTTTTTCGGGCTCCGCGGTGGGGTCGTTCGTTTTCTCGGTTGGTGGCGTCGCCGCCGGCAGGCTGTTTCCCGTTTCGTCCCTTTCTGCTGCGCAAACCGTGGCGATCCGGCCTCGCCTCGCGGCCGCTGGACGTTCGCAACAATCCAGCGGGCCGTCCGCAGATGAGAGCGCGGAACCGAGCGGTGCGCGGACCGAGCCGCGGGGCAGCAGCTTCCCTGGTCGGCCTCCTCTCCGGCGGTTTCCGAGCTGGCCCGGCCTCGCTGCCCAGTGGCCGAGGAGACCCTCGCAGTGGCCGCGCAGGACGCCCGGCTTGCACAGCCCGTTTACCGTCCTCGTAATTGTAGGGGATTTCGTGTGAGCACTGCGTGTGCCTATGTCTGTGTATGTGGGTAATTTTATTTCCTACTCGGATAACCATGCTTTTTAATTTCATATTCGTGTGCACGCAGGTCTAAATCCTTTAGGCACGGTCGGCAGAGCCCAGGCCCCACAGTACTTTCAATGACTCATGAAAATTTTGTCATTTTCTCTGAAATCAGAAGATAAATATTAACTGTGAAGTTGACCAAAAGGCTCTAGTATGTAATGTTAATATATTTACGTTTGTGTAATTTTAATAACATTATTAATTTTATTATTTTAATGGAGGGAGAGGCCCAGGAAGGCAAAAGTCCCTAGGGCCCACAAAAACCAGTGAAACTGCGAGCAGATAGCACACAATCCTTCTCATCTATCTTTGTTTATTTAATTTTTTTTTTTTCAAACACCCAGATACATTTCTGAGTACTTTCCAGATGTTAACTCAGGTGTTCCTCATAATACACACGTGAACTATTGTTATTCTAATTACCCCCATATATATTGAGTCACCTTAAGCTTAAAATTATTTTTACCCAATGTCCTACCATTAGTAAATGGCAGAGGGGATTCTTATTCTAACCCAGGCAGTTTAGGTCCAGGGTCCCTGCTCTTACCCCCTAGAGTAAAGACATCATCTCTTGGCAACCATATGCCAAGAGTAACAACAGGTTAATTCGAGTTAATTCGAGTAACAACAGGTAAAACAACAGGTAAAATTTACACCAAATTCTAGCCAGGCTCCTCTGAGCCTTCTTCTCAACTTGACTTATAAAAGCTTGGACAAGCATTAAAATCCTTTTAACAGATCAAAGCTATATCCCAAAGATAACCCTAGCCCTTCTTAAAGTGCATGCCCTAAATCAAGACCCATCATTCTCTATTTTTCCTTTTCTCTTCCTTTCTTTCTTAGAATCATCTTCAATGTTTTAGTTCATGAACGTGTGTTTTACAATGTTACCAAAAATCCAGCGACGTTTTGTGGCATAACATTAAATTTTTAGTTTATTCTGGAATTTATGAACATTTAAAAGCAATTTTTTTTTTAACGTTTACTTATTTTTGGGACAGAGACAGAGCATGAATGGGGGAGGGGCAGAGAGAGAGAGGGAGACACAGAATCAGAAGCAGGCTCCAGGCTCTGAGCCATCAGCCCAGAGCCAGACGCGGGGCTCGAACTCACAGACCGTGAGATCGTGACCTGAAGTCGGATGCTTAACCGACTGAGCCACCCAGGCGCCCCTGGAATTTATGAACATTTTAGCATGGTGTCATCACAAAACAAACACAGTGAAGTGTAGGTCTAACTCTTTAAAGTCAATCTTGTTTTACATCCTTCGATGACATTTTATAGTTTATTCATATAGATTCGAATTTTTTTTTCTTGGACTTAGAATCCTTAGAATCTAAAGTACTGTTGTGAATAACGTCTGGTTATTAATTTCAGTTCCAGCCGAGGCATTGCTAATGTATACAAAGGTCATGAATTTTGTGTGCCGATCACGTGTCCACTAACCCTGTTGAGCTCTCTCAGATCTGTTTGTAGAGTCTCGCAGATTTCTTAAATGACATCATTTTCGAACAATAAAGATAAGAGCTTTTTCTTACTGAATTTTTATCTATACTTATTCGTCCTCCCCTGGTCTCACAGTGCTGGCCAGGCCTTTAGCACCATGTTGAATGGGAATCGTGTCACCGAGCTCTTGTCTGTTTTTTGGTTTTTTTCTTTTTACTTCCTAGAAATTCTTCTAAAAGTGTACCGTTATATGTCATGCTCACTGTAGCTACTCTTTATAAAATAAGTAGCTACTCCCTCTTGTTCTAGTTTGCTGAAAATGTTTATGATGAAAGAATGTTGGGGCGCCTGGGTGGCTCAGTCGGTTAAGCATCCGACTCGGGTTCGGCTCAGGTCATGAGCCCACAGCTTCATGAGCTTGAGCCCCACATCGGGCTCGGTGCACCTGCTTGGATTCCCCCACCCTCACCCCGCTTTCTGACCCTCCCCCACTTCGTGCTGTCTCTGTCTCAAAATAAACTAAAAAAAAAAAAAAAAAAAAAAAAACCAGTGTTATATCCTAGCAAATATTTTCTCAGTGTCTGTAGAGATGACCATACAGTTTTAACACTAGTAATATCTCACACTGGCAGATTTAGGATGTTCAACTTCTGTTCTTGGAATAAATCCTGCACAAAATGCTATTATTTGTTAAATAACATGGCTTCTTCGTTTCCATTTTCTTGCTTTTTAAATAGAGCTTTTCTTAAAGTAAGTGTTCACAAGTAAGACAAAGCCATAATTTTCTCTCTTTTTGAATTGTTCCTGTTCAGTTTTCATAATAGATTATAGACTTTCAAAAGAAAACACATAAGAGAGATCTATTTTTCTACTGAAACAGCTTTTGTAAAGTAGGGATTATCAATTCCTGTAATTTCACTTAAACCTGTATAACCCAGCTATCCTGAGTACCATTTGGGATGAAGGGCATAGAAGAGATTTTTTTTTAAACTGCCCTTCCTGTTCCCTTATAATCATAACTTGCTTATTCATCTTGTTTATTGCTTAATGTTTGTTCTTGAAAGACATTCTTTTCTGTTACATTTCCTTTCTTTATCTCCCTTCCTTCATTCCCCCCTCCCTCCTTCCTCTCTCTCTCCTTTCTTTCTTTCTTTTCTTTCTTTCTGTCTTTTCTTTCTTTCTTTCTTTTTCTTTCTTTCTTCCTTTCTGTCTTTCAACTTATTCAAAGCATTCTCATGGTTCTTAACAACTCCCTTTTGGTAGCAACGTTCCCTTCTTAATCCCATAACTACCTCTCAACCACCACCCCCACCCTCACGTGCACACACACTTTTTTTTCCTAATTAGTTTTGCTAGAGGCTTGTCTATTATTAGGTTTTTCAAAGAATAAGCTTTTGGTTTACGGATCATCTCCATTTTTTCTATTAATTTTTCTTCTTTTTAAATTTTGAAATTGACATATTAACAATAATATGTCAATGCAAAACTCCATGGAGTTTATAAATAAACAATTAGATCTAATAAGAGTTCAACAGGGCATAAGAGCACCACGTAAAAATTCATGGCCTTTCTCCACATGAGCAATGACCTATCTGGAAATAAAATAGAAAACAAAGACCTCATTCCTACCAGTACAACAGATCCTAGGGATTCTAAGCCCAATTCTCAATTTACTATCATTTTTATTCTAGCTTTTTTGGTTGAATACCTAGGTTATGTATTTTCAGTGTTTCTTGTTCCTCAACATGTGCATTTAACAGTATGTATTTTCCTTTTAGTACCATTACAAATACACCCTACATTTTTCATATGTATTATTCATATTTAGCTCAAAACGTTCCATAGCTTCCTTTCTAATATCCAGCCTAATCCATGTGCTTAAAAGTATGCTTTTAGTTTCCAAGCACTTGAGAAGATTGCTTCATTGTTACCATCTATTTTTTTAACATAGTGATTTGCCAAGTCTGTACATTATACTGTGTTGACCACAAGTGTCGCTACCGTCTGTCACCACACAACGCTATTACATTATACTTCCATTGACTACATTCCCTATGGCGTACCTGTCATGCCCCTGACGTATTTATTGCGCAACTGGAAGCTTGTTCCTCCTACTCTCCTTCACCCATTTTGCCCATCCCCTCACCCTTCTCCCCCTGGCAACCATCAGTTTGTTCTCTGTATTTATGGGCCTATTCCTGCTTTTTTGTCTGTTTTGTTGTTTAGATTCACCTATAAGTGAAATCGTACTGCATTTGTCTTTCTCTGTCTGATTCATTTCACTTAGCATAATACTCTCGAGGCCCATCCATCCATCGTGTTGTCACAAATGGCAAGATCTCATTCTTTTTTATGGCTGAGTGATATTCCATGATGGACTGGACATACTCCACACAGATAGACACACTCCACATCTTTATCCATTCATCACTGACGGACACTTACGATGCTTCCGTATCTTGGATATTGTAAATAATACTAAAAGGAACATAGGGGGGATATATATCTTTTCTAATCAGTGTTTTTGTTTTCTGGGATAAATACCCAGTAGTGAAATTACTCTACTCTCTGGTATTTCCATTTTTAAGTTTTTGAGGAAACTCCACGCTGTTTTTCACAGTGTCTGTACCAATTTGCATTCCCGCCAACAAAACATGAGGGTTCATTTTTCTCCACATCTTCAGCCCTAGTTATTTCCTTTTTTCTTTTTTTCTTTTTTTTCCATTCTAATGGGTGTAAGGCAATATCTCATTCTGGTTTTGATTTGCATTTCCCTGATGATAAGTGATTTGAGCATCTTTTCATGTATCTGTTGGCCATGTGTATGTCTTCATTGGAAAATGTCTATACACATCACCTACCCATTTTAAAATCTTGTTATTCTTGATGTTGAGTTGTATAAGTTCTTCGTCTATGATTTGGATATTAACACGTTATTGGAAATATCATTTGCAAATATCTTCTCCCATTCAGGAGGTTGCCTTTTCATTTTGTTGTTGGTTACCTTCTCTGTGAAAAGCCTTTGATATAGGTGTAGTCCCAATAGTTTATTTTTGCTTTTGTTTCCCTGGCCTGCAGAGAAATGCTAGAAAAAGGTTGCTAAGGCAAACAGAGATTGTTAAAGAGATTATTGCCTGTGTTTTCTTCTAAGAGTTTTATAGTTTCAGGTCTCACATTTAGGTCTATAATCCATTTTGAGTTTATTTTTGTATATGATGTAGGAAAGCAGTCCAGTTTCATTATTTTGCACATAGCTGTCCAGTTTTCCCAACACCCTTTATTGAAGAGTCTTTTCCCCATTGTGTATGCCTGCCTTCTTTGGCATAGATTAATTGACCATAACAGTTGGCTTATTTCTGAGCTCTCTATCCAGTCCATTGATCTATCTGCCCATTTTTGTGCCATTACCATATTGTTTTGATTATTATAGCTTTGTAGTGTATCTTGAAATCTGGGATTATGACACTTTCAACTTTGTTCCTCTTTCTGAAGATTGCTTTGGCTACTTGAGGTCTTTGGTGGTTTCATACAGATTTTAAGATTATCCCAGTTCTGTGGAAAATACTGTTAGTACTTTGTCAAGAATTGCAGTGACTCTGTAGATTACTTTGAGTAGTATGGACATTTTAACAATATTAATTCCTCCAATTCATGAGCACGTAATTTATGAAATGTATTTCCACTGTATGTGTTATCTTCAATTTCTTCATCAATGTTTATAGTTTTCAGAGTACAAATTCTTCACCTCCTTGGTTAAGTGTATTCATAGTAATTTCTATTACGTACTTTCTTTAATGATATCCATTCTAATCCACGTGTTTAGAAGTGCGCTTTTAGTTTCTAAGAATATGAGAAGATTGTTTCAGTCTTACTATTCCTAAAAAAAAAAAAAATTATTTCTATCGCTCCATAGTTAGATTATGATAAAATAGTGCAATATATACGAAACTGTTTTCTTTATATGTATGTATTTATATGTATTCTGAAGCCAGTGTTGAAAATTTGAAATTATTAAATGGGTCCTTTGAAAAATTCAGAAATACTCTACGTGTTAAGTGAAGGAATCACAGATAAATGAAGTTTGTTCATTGTGTTGTTCAATCTTCTATAACCATAAGCATTTTCCTTCGTTGTTATATGAATTTCTAAGAGTACAGTATTGAAGGCTTGCCCTACACTTGTAAACCTGAAATTCTCCTAAAACTTCTGGAAGTTACTGCCATACACAGTTAGTGGCTATGCGGTCAGGTACATCAAGGCCCTAAATGTTACATCTTATCAGTGGATTTTTATTTTATCATTATGAACTATAGATCCTTTTCATTTGTAAAAGTTCAATTTCATTAATTTTTTCATAGGTCTGGGTTTGATTGTCCCTTGCTCCTAGAGTGTATTATTTCATTTTTATTTCTTTAAATGTTCAGTAAATATTTTATAGTCTGTATCTGATAACTTTAATATCTGAGATTCTTTGTGTGAGGAAGAGGTGGGGATTGAAGGCTAAAAGCCTGACTCTTCAAAGTGTCTGTTCTCCTCCTAGGTTAGGTCACATTTATGATGAGTTTATATTTGAACATCCCAAATTCCTAGGAGCACCTGGCACATAATATGTTCTCAATAAATACTAGGAAATAAGTAAGTAATTTATGTGTATCTAGAGAACTTGGATCCAAGATGCTTCCCTCCTAAAGGGGTGTGAGTTTGTCTGCGTGAGGCACGAGGGGACGCACAAGCTCGTGCCACACATTAATGTCAGGAAGCTTTCACGGAAACTCTCTAAGTTGGTCTATGGTGAAATACTTGTAGCAAATTTCCTCTACCCTCCTCCACAGAGCCCTGCAGAGACCAACAGGTTTCTTGTTAGGGATCTTTGCTAGATTTTTTTTCCCCTACAAGCCTTTGTTTTCTCGAAGAGCCCTGGCTTTTTGCTCCAAGTCTCTAGTTCAGTTTAAAGGCTGAGCATCCTCTTGTCCCCAACAGGCCAACATTGATTGACAAAGCGTAGAATCCTGATAATGGTATTTGCCCCTAGGAACCAAATCTGGTGGGTTTAGCAGGCTGGCTTCAGCTCCGAGGTGTTTATTGTTCTGGGAGATTTAGGGAGTTTTCCTTGGTTTCTTGTGATTTGGCCATAATGTGCGAGAGTGTTTTTGTAGTTTATCTAGTCCTTAGCTATTTTGCTTCAGGACAGCTTTCCAGAATATCTTGTTTTCCACATTGGATCTAAAAGTCCTTATAGTGCATACCTCTCTACCCCCACAAATACTTTGAGCTTTGAAATGTGTTTAATATTAATATTACCATACTTGCTGCCTCTTGGTAACGTTTACCCGTCATTCTTATTTTATTATTATTATTATATAAATCCAGTAATGGTTTCTTTTCAGACTCAAATAAGAGGAGCACTTTCTAATCCACATTTTGTATTACACACATTTTTTGGGGGGGTTGTAAAAAACATGGTAAATATCATAAAAAGATAAAATAGGGGCGCCTGGGAGGTGCAGTCGGTTAGGCGTCCGACTTCAACCAGGTCACGATCTCGCGGTCCGGGAGTTCGAGCCCCGCGTGGGGCTCTGGGCTGATGGCTCAGAGCCTGGAGCCTGTTTCCGATTCTGTGTCTCCCTCTCTCTCTGCCCCTCCCCCGTTCATGCTCTGTCTCTCTCTGTCCCAAAAATAAATAAAACGTTGAAAAAAAAATGTTTTTTAATAAAAATAAAAAAATATAAAATATTGAACATGTTCCAGAACTCTAACATAATGCTTTTCTGGGAGAGGCAAATGAAAGCTTACAAAAAAACTTCCATGAGACCACAATCATATAGCAAAACAACTAAAAAATATTACATGTAAGTTAGTATCTACCATTATTTTGGAGTTACATTTTATGTAAATTTAAAAAAAAAAATCTCTATTCTTAGATCCGGAGAGAATTTTGATGGGGAATAAGCCCACCAGAGGAATTCACTGATTTGAAAGCATACTTGTCAATTTTGCTTCTTTTTTTTAAGGTTTATTTCTTTTTGAGAGACAGATAAGGAGGCGCAGGGAGAGAGGGAGACACAGAATCCAAGTAGGCTCCAGGCTCCTAGCTGTCGGCACAGAGCCCAGCATGGACTCAAACTCAACAACTGTGAGATCATGACCTGAGCTGAAATCGTACACTTAACCACAACTCTACCCGCCGGGTTGTCCACTGCTGATTGGCTTGACTCCATTGTATGATACTGGGTGGTCTATGGACAAACCATCCCTTGTGGATCAAATGTTTTATGGTCTGCTGCTTATTTTTAGTCAGGCCTTTTGTCAAATTCCTGAGGGAAACCTGAATGGGAGTAGGTGGCGACTGTTACATTCTTAAGAAGCACCTTATGGCCTAGGCTGTTTGCTGTTTGCATACATCCCCAAATATGTGTTTTCCCCCCACCCAGGGACCTCAGGTCCCTCTCTGCCTAGTTTACCCCATCTTTCCCAATCCTACAAGGTCTTGTGTTTCCAGGCAATGTGTCAAAAAGTGGTCACAAATTATTTGCAAAAAGAGAGGCCCTTTTCAGAGTGAAATCTCATGGGGAGGAAGAAATTTGAGTAAAGTCAGAGAAATCACCATGCCTCAAGTGATTGCGCATAGACTTAACTCTATTGTTGGCTCTCAATCCGTAGCTTTCAAATTTACCCATAATGAAGATATACAAAATTCTCAACTAGTAAATTAATAAAGAGGTCGCAGTGGCAAAGCTAATAGAGACGAACAAATAAAACCAAAGGCAACACGAATATACACCAATAACTAAGTGATCATAGACAAAGAATTGAAAAGGGCAACTTGTTTAACATGGAGAAGAAAAGACATTCCAATAAAATCTGCCCCTTTATGTTCTTTGTTTTCTTGGGCCACTCACCCCGCCACATGCGCAAAGACACATACCTGCAACCATACGGACAGCACCCTAGATTGTGCTTCCCAAACTATAGCGTTCACCCAGATTACCTGGGGATCTTGTCAAGATTCAGTCTGATGTGTAGCTCTGGGGTGGGGCTTACAATCCTATTTGTAACCAGCTCCTTTATGACATCCTGCTGGTGGTCCAGTGGCTATAATGTGAGTGGTCAGCCCTCGGTCAGGGGTGGGTTGGAGGTGATTAAATAAATTGGGGACCAAGGGTCAATGGGAAATGAGACCATTCCTCCAGGATGCGGGCCAGCAAAAGAAAGTGGTGATATATTTGTCTATGATGAAGAAGATTCAAGGGGCACCTGGGTGGCTCAGTCAGTTGAGCATCTCGCTCTTGATTTGGGCTCAGGTTATGATTTCAAGATCCTGGAATTGAGCCCCTAGTCCAGCCCTGCGGTCAGGCCCCAAGATGAGTTTGGAGCCTACTTGGGATTCTCTCTCTCTCTCCCCTTGTAGATTTGTGCTTTAAAAGAAAAGAAAGAAAATTCGAGAATCTCTCAGAGGAAGTGTTGTGTAAAAAAGGTAACCTTGAATCCATCTGCGCAATGGTAATGATAGCAACAAAGCATGTTTAAAATTTTGCAGCTCTGAGGATAATCCAGTGTTCATGAACTAACTTCAGGAGCTGAAAACGAAATAGCCAGATACCTAACTGATTAGAAAAATGAGGTAAACTTGTTTTTTACCTGTACAAAATCTGAATCTCTGCTACTTTAGATATTCATCTTAAAAGGCTTAGGATACTTTGTGACCTAGATGGCTGATTTGTGCACGACAGCAACTATGTTTCTTTACCCTCTGGTTTCTGGGAGGGATAAGCAAGACATCTGAAGCGGGTGGGGGAGAGCGGGGAATGGGAGTATATTCTTATTCCTCTTGGCTCCCTTCCTACAAAACTGGGCAGAAACTGCCTTTGTCTACCGACAGCCACAGCTCCTGTCCGACAGCCGTCTCCTATGCTCACTGCTCTCTTCAAACCCTGCTCTTCTCCTGCCTCTTCTGAACTAGGAATAACAGCCCAGCGTCCTTCACCATTCTTTGTTGATATCCCTTAACCTTGCTCACAACTTTGGAAACAGTCCCTCTATTGTTTAACTGTCCTAAATGATCCAATGGCAGGCAGCTGAGAGTCTGTTCAGGGACTCGCTGCCCATGTGTGGAGTGTGGGTATCTAATAGCCTCCAGTGATGAGCTTCATCAGGGTCCAGTTCAGCGATCCATCTTAGGTCACACTGGTCTTAGGGCAGGTGCTCAGTCACTGAGCAAGGCAGCTGTCAACGGCCTGGTCATTTGACCCAATCAGGAATTTCTGTGATAGACAGTGTGCCCAGAGTTCCCCATTGGGCTGGCAGCGTCTTCACCTCTCTCTCACTGGTCTAGAACCCGGATTTAAATGCAAAGGTACGCCTTTTCCAGGAACCGTACAGGGGGGTTGCAAATCGGAGACGTGCCTTCGACCTGACTACTGTCTCTTTGGCAATTCAAAACACAAGGGAGAGCTTCTACTTTCTAAAATTAATCACCAAAGTAATCTGGATGTTCATAAAGTAGTCTGAACTTGTTATCAAATAGGTTGAGAAGCCTGCCTGAATGGGGGAAACTGCTCTCAGGAATACGTCCAATGGGACCGTAGAGCTGGAGCCAATCATGTGCAGGCAGGTCACACGACGAGTCAGCGAATCACAGGCCGCGAAACGCATTCCTCATTTGCATACCGCTGACTACAAATAGGCGGGATCCTGGCGCGGACTCCATTTTCTCTTCACTCGGAAGAAAGCGGAGTTGAGATGCCTGAGCCCGCGAAGTCCGCTCCCGCCCCGAAGAAGGGCTCGAAGAAGGCGGTGACCAAGGCGCAGAAGAAGGACGGCAAGAAGCGCAAGCGCAGCCGCAAGGAGAGCTACTCGGTGTACGTGTACAAGGTGCTGAAGCAGGTGCACCCCGACACCGGCATCTCGTCCAAGGCCATGGGCATCATGAACTCGTTCGTCAACGACATCTTCGAGCGCATCGCGGGCGAGGCGTCGCGCCTGGCGCATTACAACAAGCGCTCGACCATCACGTCCCGGGAGATCCAGACGGCCGTGCGCCTGCTGCTGCCCGGGGAGCTGGCCAAGCACGCCGTGTCCGAGGGCACCAAGGCCGTCACCAAGTACACCAGCTCCAAGTGAGTGCTGGGAGGCACGATCCAACCCAAAGGCTCTTTTCAGAGCCACAGATTTTCACCACCGGAGCTGTGCGCTGACACGCGCTGGGGTCTTTTTGGGCATTCAGGTTATTGGGAACACACGGTACACCGTGACATGTTGTCGGCTTTGGGTGGGAGATTTCGTCGTGGCCTGTAAAGACGTCCTCACCGGCGAAAACCCCGCGGGCAGAACAGCTAGCGCTCCCTCCCTGGGCCGTTGCAGCTCCAGATCGCTTTCCTTAAAAGACGCACAGGCGCGGTGGCTACTGGCGCCGCGTCTCGAAACAGACCCTGGTGTCCACTTTACGGCAAGTATCACCCTACGGGTGTAAGCAGCCACAATGACATTTGAAAAGCCCGCCATCTAGAGGCGGGACTTCCTCTCCCGGTGCCGCGGGGACCACAGCCCAGGTTCTTTGTGTGGGTCGGGCCCTCCCTCGCACTGCCCTTCCCCCACCCGTTTGCTCAAGGCTCCCAGGGTCCTGCTTAGGCGTGTACCACGGGCCTTTAAAATGTGTGCCTTCACCGGCTGCCGCCCTCCAGTGAGGACACGACGGTTCTTACCAGTTTTTGATCGTGCTTTACCTCTTTCTTAAGTTGCCCTCAAAAGGCTCTCGTCATTAACATTTGATGTTTACACTGTAATGTGACAATACATTCCTCTCCCACTCCCATCCGTGACTCCCAGGTGACCGCCAAAAACAATTCTGGATATTCAAGCGCCAGAGTCTCCTTACTGGTGCAGCCCCAGAATATGAAGTTGGCACAGCAGCCCCCAGTCCCTCCTCTGTCACTTGTCAGTTTACCCCTAAACGGCCCACCTGTTCTGTCTCCAGCTCTGGTCCCCAGCTCAGCTGAGCAAATGGGCGATCCGGGAGAACACGGGGACCCAGGGGAGGTCAGAGGGTGGAGAGCAGGAAACGTGGACTCAGGATATGCGTTTTACTGACCTGATGCTGGACACCAGGACCCGGAGGGCTAGGGGTTGTGATCACGTGATGCCAAAGAGCCTAAACCCAGAAAATTAAAAGCAGAATCTGTCTCCCCTCACTCAGCAGACATTGTGACCTGAGGCTTCTTTCTGGGGAGTTAGCTGAGAAAGGTTGGGCTGGCGGCACCTTACTTATGAATGGAAATAAAACTGTACTCAAGAATCGCTACCTCTATCCTCCAGAAATTTCTAGCCAGCCTTCCCAGCCAGTCTATCTGATCTCTGTTCTCTCACAGAGGCAACATAAACACGCCAAAAAAGAAAAGGAAAAAAAAAAAGAAAAAAGAAAACAAAACAAAACAAGTAATTGTTTTCATTGCCAAGTTATAACTGCATTTCAACTTTTTGTGATCACCTTGATTTCAGTTTGAGGTAATATTAAACTCCTCTGTCCATAGTGAGTCTCCTTTTCATTCCAGGGGAGTGGTTTTGTGAGAAAGCATACGTGACCATGTATTCTTTTCCGTGCCTTTCCATGATCCCCGTGCTGGCTGCACGACATCAGACATCAAGGCCTGTAACCGGCCACTCACCGAACACTCAAAGCAAACCTCAGTGGATGCTTTTCCTCCCGTTTTTTAGTTCTCTGCTTCTCCCCACCCCTTTTCTTGCTTTTTCACACTTTTTGGAATGCCCCCTGACCTCTCCAGCCTCCAGGCCTTTGCAACTGTTCTCTTCCTGAAATGTCCCTGATTCCACTTTTCTCCCCAACACACACAGTTTTGTAATCAACAACTCTCCCTTCGGCTCGCTCAAAATGTTGTTGAGGAAGCTTCTGAACTGCCCTGTTAAAGACTCTCACAGCTGCACAGAACTGGCCATATTCTCAGCCCCAAATTCCTCATTACTGACTGGCTGGGACCCTCAGGACTAGTGTGGTTGAATCAGGGCCTGCTCCCTAAGACCAGCCAGAAATGTTCCCTTCCCTGGAGCACAAGCAAGGAGGGAGGGGGGGACCTGAACAAACCCAAGGCCGGATTAGAAGGAGGGGAAGTGGCACCGACTGCCTCATACAGACGCCTTCTAGGCAGAAACAAGGAACATCCATTTGTCTCATTGGCATTCAAGTGCCAAGCACTGAATTATGCACCCAAGATACAGAGCAGCGCTGCTAACCTTGAGTGTGCTTCAAAGTCACCTGGAGGCTTGTTAGAGGACAGATTGCTGGCCCCACTCCCAGAGCTTCTGTCGTCTCCTTAGCTCTGAGGGATATCTGGGAACTTGGCTTTCGAGCAAGTTCCCACAGATATAAAGACTGCTTCTAGCTGCTCTGCTCTGAGCACATCTGATACATGGAGAGCAAGCTGACCAAAGCCCCTTCCTGCGTGGAGGTTTCCGGTGGTTAAGATGAGGTTATGCTAGATGAGGACAGAAAAATCAGGAAGCAGTTGAAGGGATTTCTTTCCGTATTTTGTCAAATGGTGATCGATTTCCTCTGTGTGGGGCGTTAAGCGACAGCAGTAGGCATGACAGACGAGAGACTGCTCTGTGGGGCTGAGATCCTAGCCGGAGAGGAGAGAGAATCAACACACTGATTCCTCAATTCGATCATTCCAACTAGGAGTTCTCACTGCTATGAAACTATGGGAAATAAACCAGGCGCCGTGATACTGACCAGGTGAGGGAACCAAGGAACCACGGGATACGACTCGACTCACAGGCCAAGAGACTGTTGCTACAACAAAGCTCTAAGGCAGGGAGAAGTCGCTGCTCAAAAATACAAGTTCTGTGTGCTGGGAGAGAAATAAACAAATATGAGGTGTTCGGGGAAGACACTGAGGGTTAAAGGGGGGCCTGAACATGTTGGACCTTAAGCGCCAGGAAGGCACCCAGACTTTTATTGTGTCATGAGAATCTATTAGAATTTTAAAGCACGCAGGCTGCTGTGTGGGAAGTGGGATTTGTGGGATTCAAGGTAGAAAGAAGCAAAGACAGAATTGAAGAAAGAAAGCAAGAGGTAGACATGGGAGGAGAAACTCAAAAGAGTTCATTTATGAACTGAGTTTCATGGGTGAGGAAACGTTGCTGACATTTACTGAGTACTTTCCATGTGTTTAAGACACTCTACCAGAGGCGCCTGGGTGGCTCAGTCAGTTAATGGTCGGACTTTCGATTTCAGCTCAATTCATGATCCAGGGGTTCATGAGTTTGAGTCCTCCATTGGGCTCTGAGCTGACAGCATGGAGCCTGCTTGGGATTCTCTCTCTCCCTCCCTCTCTCTGCACTCCTCCCTTTCTCTAAATAAATAAAAATTAGAAAAAAACAACAAAAAACCTGTGCTAAACTTAGTTTTTTAACATCTCAACATCCACATTATCTAGACATAACAATTCTCTCCTTCTAATCGACTGGGGACAAGCAAGGTGTGCGGCTGGGGTTGGAACCAGAATTTGTGCCCCCAGCCTGTATGCTTATCCACCACTTGCAGTGCTGCTCCAATTCTTGCATAATGACCAAGAATTCTAGGAGAGGATGAGGTTTCAGAGACCGGGACATGGCAATGTTTAAATCCCCTAAAGCATTCCACGGAAGGTAGCAAGTGAGTAGTTGTACATGTGAATCTGGGAACCAGAGCAAAGTGGGGACCGAACATAGAAATTGTGACAAGAGTTTGGAAATAGAAATGTTATTGTTGTTGGCATGCAACGGAATTGGAATTTTCCCATGGGTAAAGAAGAAAGGAAAGAAAAGAAGATGGCCAAAGATTCTAAACGGTGAGGACAAAAACCAGGAGATTAGAGTCACAGAAGTCAGGAAAACAGTGTTTCAGGAAGGAGGACGTGTGTGACCAGCCTGGTGTGATGTCTACTGAAATGACAACATGGGAGACCTTTGCATACGGTAAATGGAACCCACTGGGAATTCGAGTTACAGGGAATAACAGGCAACCCAGACATTGACAGCATTGGGACTCAGGAATGTGGCCTCACCCTTGGGACATAAGAGTCTCCACTGTGTTGTCACCCTTTCTCTAGGGCCATGATGTCTGATTGGAGCCGGCACCTGCCCAGCTAGATCTGTCAAATCTACTTTTCCTAGAAGCTGCGGACAGCGACAGAAGTGAAAGGCCTGAGGACCCAGCCATTTCTTCATTGATCAGGGAAATTCCCTTTCAAGAGTCTCTTGGTTTTTTTGCTTAATATTAGTGTGTATATTGGGGTGGGGGGTTGTTTTTAAAATTATCTGGAATTGAGTTTTTATGGTTGTATCCACAAAACATTCGTTAATACACTTGCAACTTCTTAAGAATGTACGTAAACTCGTATTTGTGGAACCCACACACACACTGTGACCATATTATTTATCCGGGGTTTTCGCACTCAAGCCTGAAAAAAAAAAAAAAATACGAAGCTTCCCCTGCATTATAGATGACAGACGTGGTTCGAGATTTGCCACAGAACATAAAGATACCAAGTGCAAATTGAAAACGTGAAGAGTATGTGTCACAGTTTAAATGTCACCTTCTTTTTCTCTGGGCATCTCTCATTTCATGAGAAATAATAATAGTAATAGCAATCATAATAAAGGACAAAACGGAGCAGATACCATGCATGAGGCACTGGACAAAATACTCACCAGAGGCTTAATTTTATTCACCCCAAACCTATAAGGTAGACACTGCTGCTATCTCCCTATCATAAACGAGGAAACAGACACAGAGAGGGTAAGTGAGCTCACCAAAGACGACACAAACACAGAGTCAGGTGTCCAGTTTCTTTATTTCTTAAGGGATAATGGAAACTTGTAAACTTAATATATGAATTGCTCAAGGACGTAGACGACTGCATTCTTACGCCTTGTTAATATATTTTTCAAGACTGGCAATGGAAGTTCAAAGGGCCTTAACTAAGAAGATTCATGGACTTCTTCCTGAACCGGGCTGCAAATCCATGCCTCATTGTTTTCATTTACTCCCAAATCGTGTGTGATTCAGTCAGTTTGGACTTCAGGCCTCTGAAAATCATAATTTCTCAGATGGGGCTAGCTTGCATTTCCAAACTCACTTCTCGAGAATAGATACGCCTACGGCCCGTAGTGAATAAATTGGGATATTATCGTTCAATATGCGCTCTCTGTATTAGGTCTGCCCTTTCCTCTCTTCAGTTCTGCATCTCTAGATCCCAGATCCTGAAGTCCTAGACTCCAGGTTGTTGACAAGAATCCAGGGAGCCCTGGGGTTTCCCTGAATGAGCCTCGGAGGGGACTTGAGCCCCCTAACAGATTCTCAAAGGAGTCTGTGGTCCACTTATTGTGAAGATCAACTCTACCAAAGGAAGACAGTACTTTCAAATCCCACATTACAATGGCTAAGATGTTTGCGCAGTCCACGCGTTTCTAACACATAATAAGCCCTTATTATTATTATTATTATTATTATTATTATTCCATTTCGTGTTTTGTGCAGAATGGAACACAGTGGCACACATACCAAGGAAACGGCCCCACTTGGAATCAGCTTCCCTTAAAAGCATGTTCATGTCCATAGAGGACTGTCCACACTGCTACAGAAATTGAGAAACCCAAACCGTATTTGGTTTGAAATGTTAAGTGGCTCTAACAGTCTCCACAATACATTAGCTTAAAGACAGTTCTTCATGTCACACGGGACAGATCCTTGTGATTAATCTACCTCTTCCTGATCAATCCAGGACTCTTTTTCCTTCAAGTCATTGTTTTACCATTCCCTAAGGACCTGATGTTTCTCCTAGATCAAACAAGGTCAACTCCTTCTTACCAGATAAGAGGGGAAGTTTTAAAGCCCAAACCTGGGAGTGACTTCTGACTCACCTTGGGCCCCCGTGCCACAACCTAACTTCAGCTGCCAGAAAAGCCAGGACATGTCGCCTAAAGTGACAGACCCACCTATTCAGCTATGCCTTTGCATTCCAGGGAACACATTTTATTGGAAATAGACCAGTTGACACAGCACAACGGTCCCGCAAGAATCTTCACAAAATCAGACCCATTGTTAACACACGGTGGCAATGTTGACAGTCTGAGACTCAAGGTTTACAGACCCTGAGAACAATGTGTAACCCATCTGCGAGCTGCTAGTTGAGCACGCATTTCCTGACGCAAAGGTGGGATCTGAACCACGAAGGTTTGGGGTCGAAAAGCACAATGCTTCACTAGCAGGAATTCAACCATCTGTTAACGCAAATTTAAATGGACTTGTAAGCAAGCCAAAGACTACTCGGGATAAAGAAGCAGCACGATCAGAAACAAATCTGTAGAACACTAACCGGGAGTACAATAGAAGGTTCTGGTGGGCTCAGAAAGAAACCAGCCACGCAGGACAGGGAATCCCTCTGAAACACGGCAGGGACATATATTCAAATCCACAACTTAGCACAGGCTGTTCTGGATCGGCTTTCATTATCGGAGAGCACCAGAAATGCAGAGTGTTGGTTGTCAAATCAATTTCACTTCAAAACCGCAAAATGCAGCCAACTGCTTAACCTGGCTCAACAGCGACTGGGGAACACGAAGTGGACAGCGCTTTTGGAGGACAAGGGAGGTGGCCCTGAAAAGGGCCTTTGGGTGAGAATCGCATGCTTTCGGTAGCGTGAACGGCGACACTTAGCCCCCGAAGCCGTAGAGGGTGCGGCCCTGGCGCTTGAGCGCGTACACCACGTCCATGGCCGTGACCGTCTTGCGCTTGGCGTGCTCCGTGTAGGTGACGGCGTCCCGGATCACGTTCTCCAGGAACACCTTGAGCACCCCGCGGGTCTCCTCGTAGATGAGGCCGGAGATGCGCTTGACGCCGCCGCGCCGGGCCAGCCGCCGGATGGCGGGCTTGGTGATGCCCTGGATGTTGTCGCGCAGCACCTTGCGGTGGCGCTTGGCGCCCCCCTTGCCCAGGCCCTTCCCGCCCTTGCCGCGACCAGACATCCTCACCACACCACTGCAACGCTACGGAAGCACCACTCCCGTCGGCGCCAAGCAGCCCTTTTATAGCAAAGTGCCGGACCTGTTTGAAAACCCCGAGAGCAGGGGCGGTAACCACACTCTGGGCCCGCCCATCGCTCGTGTCTCCTTTGCTGCGAGCGGCGCCGACCGGGCGGGGCCCCTGAGCCGGAGTCTGGCCCGGAGGGGCTTCCGGGAACCCTCCCGGCTCCGCGCAGCCTTGCAGCCGGCACTCCGGGCGACGCTTCCTACACCTTCCACACAGAAGCCTCACGCTTGCCCCTCACGTCTCCCAGACCAACCCGGAAATGCTCACCGAATACCCGCCGTCGTCCCCGAGACGCTTGAGGTCAGCTTTGACGCTAAGCATGTCTTTATAGCCAAGTGTCTTCTGGTCTTCTCGATGGATGGATGTCTGCGTCCCTCACCGAGCCTCGCTGGGTGCAAGTGTCGAGAACCCTGTGCTGCCTGCCGGGAGTCTCCAGTTTATGATCGGATGTATGGTTCCTTAGGGACAGCTTCTGACTGCCACTGTCCCTGCATCACAGCCCAGTCCTCCCCCCAGTCGCACACGCGGAGCCAAGCTCTGGAGACAGCCTGCTGCCACGCTCTCCCTATGACCTGAGCGGTGTCTGCTCGGCTTGTTCTTTGCGAGTACGTAAGAAAGTCCAAGTTCTAGAGCAGTGAAGCTTCGAGGAGATTCTGCATGGAAAGTGTTGGAGGCTGCACGCAAGCACTCACTCGACATTATATGTTGTTGTGAATGCTCTCCGCTCCTCTCCTCAGTAGTCACCCCTCTAAAGTGGGTGCAGCTCCTAAATGAACAGCGCATCCTGGTTTGCTACAACGTTCTTTTGACAACTCCTTCAAATAATAAACACTTACACATTTGACCTGCCATTAATCCCTTTGAGAAGTTCCCGTTGACTTTGTGTAGATGTGGCCTCTCCTCCAGGCTCTGTGAGGTGCACCTGCTTCATCGAAGCTTGTTTTCTGACTTCCTGGTGCACGGGGACAAATTCCAGAGCGGGGCTCTTAGCCTCGGCTACAATGGCAGGCTTCAGGACTTCTAGGAACTGGCAGAGAACAACAGTTCCGTCTTTATTTGCGCTATTGACCAACGGAACCCTGACATGGTCTCCACTGAGGCACACAGGCAGCAAACAGTGTGACCGGCAGGACCCACGATGTACTCTTCTCACTGGCAGGTGCAGCCGTCAGTATTGCCAATATCTTTTAAGCATATCACCCCTTCTACACTGTGGTAATTGTTGGTCACGAGGGCAACCTTGGGACTTTAATGTATTAATTAAAAAACACATATGTGAACACTCCAACAATTTTGGTTGTTGACAATTTCACGTTGGTATTTTAATGTAACTCTTTTCCTTTGTCAATCCTGGGTGTGTTAACTTAAGCACTTAAAAGCATTGTGCTGGGAAGGGGCCCATAAACTTAATCACATATCCAAAGAAGTCCATGACACGAAATGATAACTGAGCCTTCTTTGGGCTCTTCAGAGCCTTGAAAGGCTCTGGGTTTGGAAAATGTGCAGACAGGAGCACTGGGAAAGCCTGCGAATGTTGGAATAAAAACCATAGGTTAGTAACAATCTGATGAGGTTGTATAAGGGTAACAGGCAACGATCTCCACTTATCAATAGCAAAGAAGTTATAGAGAGAGTGTATCTGGTATACGGAGGTGCAAAGGCAAATAGCCAGCAAGCACCCAGAATACAAGTTTGACATTTAGGCAAGAGGACAGACCTGAGTGAGAGACTTCAAAGTTATCCATAGAAAGGTAACTCCTGAACCCATGAAGGTGAATGGAGCAGTACCTTGGAGACTCCCTACATTTAGGTGGCCAAGAGACAGCCCTTCCTTTGTTGGTAATGCACCTCTGTTATTTCCCAGATCATGGTTGTAATTCTGACTTTCTCTTTCTTGTCTGCACTGACTGCTATCACATTGTCATAGCTTTCTTATGGCTCAGCTTCTCTGCACTTCATAATCCTCACTGCTGTCAATGAATATTCTTGAGTTTCAAAATCGAGCATAATGAATCAAGCCACTTTAAGAGGATTAGGAATACATAAACGCTATAAAATGAAATACACAAAATACACATAACAGTGATTTATGCTGAGCTGATCCCTCATGGCATCGCACCTATCTGAATCGTGTTAGTACTGAATATTTAACTTAACATTTAACCTTTGGTGCTGCAAGAAGTAATCAGTCATTTCTGGATTTTGAAGGGATCCAAAAGGAGGGTGAAACCCTCGTCTCTTGGGGTTTGCCCTGGGTATTCTCAACATTTCTTTCTTTCACCATCCTAGTGAACCAGAGACTGATACACGTTTCAAAATAAACATAATAACTTCTGAAAGACAAAGAGAGAATTTGCACAGTGAAAAAAGCCATTAAATCACTCTCCACCACAAATCGATTTCCTATTCAACATCAAGCATATGTTGTAATGTGTTTCCTTCTATAAAAAATGTGGTCGTGAATATAAAACATGCTTTTAAACACTGTTCCTTTCTCAAGGGGGAATCTGTGTGTGAATGTCTGCGTGTATGTGTGTATGCTCTTTGATTCTGTTACTTTCCAAACGTCTCATCCTCAAACATGGCAGATTTCTGACCCAAAGGTTGTAAACATTTTAGTAGCTGATCCCCCCCAAATAAAATCAATGTAAACAAAATTTTTTTTTCCACCAGTTAAGGGCCCCAACCCTCCATTATGCCTCTGAATCTCCTGTCATCATCTATGGGAAACACGGCCCCAACACCCGTGACAGGACCACACATTACTACATTTCCCATTTTTCTCAACAAATCGGGAATGCTTGAAACTCCCAAAGTAACTAACCTTCCAAATTGTCACTAGGAGCAATGATGAAGGCTTTTTGGACAAAGTAGTGATTGTCCATGTCAGTACAAGCTCTTATTACAACCATCATTTACTATCACTCTTGCAGAGAAATGGGGAAAGAGCCTGTGCTATTTCCCTTCCTATGAACCAGATTTTCCGGGTCAGTCTTAGGGAGAACTAAGCAGTTGTTGAACGTTCGAGAAGCCAAGAATGTACAGACTGTTACGAGAGAGCAAGCTAGTGACAGCACAGACGGGAGGACTTCTATTTTAAACGAAACTCGTGAAGTGGTCTCCCTGACCTGTGAATCTCTCAGAGTGTCAGGGGCTTTTGGAAAAGGCTGAGACTGACGTCGTAAAACCTGCAAGAAGAAAACAGGCAGATCTCAAAGCACGAGCTGTCCCGCGTCGCTATACAATAGAGTCGCTGTGATCCCTCCACAGGAAATTTTCATTTTTTTGCTTTGCTCAAGGGTAACAAACACAATTCCGGGACAGAGCTGAGACTAGGTTGCGGTCAAGTGGCAAGGCTGAGCTGGGAACCAATCAGCGCGCCGCGCCGTGCTTGTATATATACACACACGCACACTCCAGGGCCAGGCAGCTCAACTCCGAGACTTTATTATTATTATTGTTTTCTGTACCTTCCGCCAGCCGAGCGCAGAATGTCCGAGGCCGCGCCCGCCGCGCCCGCCGCGCCGGCCCCCGCCGAGAAGACGCCCGTGAAGAAGAAGGCCCGCAAGTCCGCAGGCGCCGCCAAGCGCAAGGCGTCCGGGCCGCCGGTGTCCGAGCTCATCACCAAGGCCGTGGCCGCCTCCAAGGAGCGCAGCGGCGTGTCCCTGGCCGCGCTCAAGAAGGCGCTGGCGGCCGCCGGCTACGACGTGGAGAAGAACAACAGCCGCATCAAGCTGGGCCTCAAGAGCCTGGTGAGCAAGGGCACCCTGGTGCAGACCAAGGGCACCGGCGCCTCGGGCTCGTTCAAGCTCAACAAGAAGGCGGCGTCCGGGGAGGCCAAGCCCAAAGCCAAGAAGGCGGGCGCGGCCAAGCCCAAGAAGGCTGCCGGGGCGGCCAAGAAAGCCAAGAAGGCGACGGGGGCCGGCACCCCCAAGAAGAGCGCCAAGAAGACCCCGAAGAAGGCGAAGAAGCCCGCGGCGGCGGCGGCTGCGGGCAAGAAAGTGGCCAAGAGCCCGAAGAAGGTGAAAGCGGCCAAACCGAAGAAGGCGGCCAAGAGCCCCGCCAAGGCCAAGGCCCCGAAGCCCAAGGCGGCCAAGCCCAAAGCTGCCAAGCCCAAGAAGGCCTCCAAGAAGAAGTAAGCGTATGGGTTCGCCGAGAACGTCGTAAAGGCTCTTTTCAGAGCCACCCACGGGCCTCGGGAAAGGAGCTGTGGCACCGTGCGGACGCAGGGGGCGTGGCGAGCAGAGAGCACTGCAGCTGGGGGGCGGCCCCTACGCAAGGGACGCGGGTCCCAAGAGCGACGCCTAAGTGCACTGCGGGCGGTGAGAATTATTAGTAGGGGTTGGAAAGTCTGGACACTATTTTTGGCACTAATTCCCCCTCCCCAACGTCCGATGGTTCGAAATGGCCCACACTCCACCCGAAGGCAGGAGTAATTGCGGGGGGGAAGGGATAGCTCAACTGCACGCTAACCCAGCCCTGTTTGGGGAACCCTGGTTGTGTTGTGTACGATTTGCCCACTTTGAAATTGGCACTTGACGAACCAGTGCCATGCTTAGGTTAGGGAAATATTTTAGCCACCGCGGCTTTTCTGCACCGTGTTCTGGTAGAAAACCAAGACACGAAGGCCAAGTCCAAGGGTTCCCTAGCCAAGCATACTGCAGAAACCCAGGTTCCTTCCAGCTCCAGCATCTAGGACGTCAACACGCCACTAGGTGTCCATTATGCGAAACCCACCCCAAGGCAAGCTGTACTAGCCAGCGAGAAGCCGTGCCCACATACCCACTCACAATTAGGATTTCTCTGGAAAGGTTTCACTTTAGATTAAAAAAAAAAAAAAAACCAACAGCTAACGTCCTTGAAGGCGCACTTATACTAGCTTCCGGTAGCCTAGTCTAGACCTTCTGATTGGGTAAAAGAAAAGTAACGAAACAGCCAATGAAAAGCTAGACCTGCAAGTACCTTTTACCTTCGCATTTCTGACAACACGCGAAAATTAATCCAATCGCAAATGATCTTACTAACCTCATTAGAATACCGCATCTATAAATAAACGTGACCTTGCCGCGGCTGATTATTCCCTTAGGTCTTAGCCACAGTGTCTTAGGTTTTATCGCCGCGATGCCTGAACCCACCAAGTCCGCCCCGGCCCCGAAGAAGGGCTCGAAGAAGGCGGTGACCAAGGCGCAGAAGAAGGACGGCAAGAAGCGCAAGCGCAGCCGCAAGGAGAGCTACTCGGTGTACGTGTACAAGGTGCTGAAGCAGGTGCACCCCGACACCGGCATCTCGTCCAAGGCCATGGGCATCATGAACTCGTTCGTCAACGACATCTTCGAGCGCATCGCGGGCGAGGCGTCGCGCCTGGCGCATTACAACAAGCGCTCGACCATCACGTCCCGGGAGATCCAGACGGCCGTGCGCCTGCTGCTGCCCGGGGAGCTGGCCAAGCACGCCGTGTCCGAGGGCACCAAGGCCGTCACCAAGTACACCAGCTCCAAGTAGACTCGCCACGTAAGCGCCCCCTTACCCAGCCCCAAAGGCTCTTTTCAGAGCCACGCATGCTTTCGAGAAATGAGCTGTAATCTCTTTTGGAAAGCTGTTTTCGGGTGTCTGATGATAAGTTTATATCTAGCTATGACTCCCACCAATTTTCAGTTACAGGTGCGTAGAAAGTGTTTGCAAGTTACCGGGTCAGTAACCATACCTACCGTAAGTTACGTGCTCACGTCGAACGGAAATGGTTCTAAACAACTACTATCCCTTCAATTTCACAAAACTAGATAATCTGAAGTGAAAATCCCATTTGAGGACACAGCTCTCGACTCCCTGGGCTGGGCTGCAGATTGATGATGAGGCACTTGATAAGGAAGGAGCTTACCCAGAGCACAAAGGCTGCTCTGAAAACTTTGTTCTCCTCACTTTTTTTTTTCTTTTCCTTTTTAATGTATGGAGGTGATACTGAAAACAGCCGAAGGCCGTGGGAGCGTCCGGTAAATGTACGTGGGCTTTTCTGGTCGGCCGGCCTTGCAGCTGCTCCCATATCTGCTTGCTCTGAGCAGCCGGCCAGGGAGGGGGCCTCTCTGGGGGAGAAGGGTGGCAGAGTCTATACTGTATCCAAAAGTCGCAGCGGGACCGGAAGGGAACGTGTCCGGGCTCTGAGAGGCCTTCCAGTCCTGTCAGTTACTGTCGCCCCTGTCCTAGGAAGTCCTATTTCGCTTACAGTCTCTGGGAAGCATTCAGCTGTAAAGTCCTCTGGGCCACGAGACACAGGCCCACTACGCAGTCCCATCAGGTGTGTGACTGTGATGAGGCGATGGATCCCCCCGGGACCGAGGCCCCCTTCTCAGCACCCTGGCCGCTTCCCTGGCGTGCCCTTGAGGTGAGGCCGGAGTGGAGGTTGGAAGGGAAGGAAAGCCTTTCGGGCAGGCAGCGGTTTCTGTTGCACAAGCTTCGCTGGCCTGAAGGGTTTCAGCTGCTGGGGAGCGAGGAAAATGTAGACTTTCTTTATTATTCGCCAAGAAACCTGATGAGAAATCTTTCCTGGTGACGCTGACGCACCTGCCGGGTCACATCCTCAGGGTAGAAGGTGAGCTAGAAACGGGCACACACACAGACACACACACATGCACACAGACCCACACTCGCCACGGACGATGGCAAGGAAGAGGGTGCCCCGAGCCTTGGTGCTGAGCCAGGTAGATTCTGCCACCGGCAATCTGGACTACTAGCCATTGGTTTCTGGCGTCAGTATCACAGGGATTCAAACACCCAGGTTGAGAATTAATTTAGGGATTAAGCCCAAGCTGGCTTTGTGCCCCTGAGCACCTGGGTAATGCAAAGGCAAATCCTCTCTGGGGGAATGAGCTTCGTTGTGGGCCTCAACAAATCCCCGCATAGGACACCTGGAAGGAAAGGAACGAGAGGCTTCGTACAGGACATTAGCACATTATTCAACAAGACACTGTGACCCAGAATAAGAGCAGGGACATAGAGTAAAAGGAAATTGACAGATACAGATTTCAAGTGGCTCACTTTAATTTCTTTAAAAAGAAAAAAAAAAAAGAATTTGAAATATGCCAAAGGACTAAGATGCTAGTAAGATCCTTGACATATGTCAAAATTCCCTACTAAATTGCTACATGGTGATAATTCACAGTATTTCTAATGAATTAGTTCATTCAAGAGATAGTTACTGAACGTCTTTGGGTCAGACACTGGCACGGGCACTAGAAATACAAAAAGAGACGACGTTGTCCCAGACCATCTGGAGCTCTCAGATTTGTAGAAGATCAAGAAAACTTACAGCTAATTGCTTCCTTTTTTTTTTTTTTTTTAATTCATTACAATCTAAAAAATTGTTTTTCACTCTTTGGAACTCTGCTGGCAGGGGAATAGACTTATACGTGAACTACAAAGCTCATTAAATTAAGGTAAAATATTCATCTCAATATTTGAGTCCTAAACAGAATCTAGAAATACTAACAGACATAGTGCAAAGTTCAAGTACACTCCCAATAGACACCCCTCATGTCTGGCACCAACTGCAAAGTTGAAGGGTCTCCAAAACCATCCTCGGATTTGATCATTCACTAGATGACTCACAGAATCCACTAAACTTTATTGCACCCAAGGTTGGGGGGTATCAATTACATCAAAAGGATACAGATTACACATAAGCCAAGGTGAAAGGCGCATGGAGCACAGGCTTCCCAACTCAGAGCTTCTGGTAGGTCCTTTCCCAGGGGAGGCCAGGGGAGGGTTTATGTCTCCCTGCCGCACAACAATATTGGCACAACACACAGACATTGCCAACCTAGGGGATTTGTCATATGAACATGGTTGACTGTCCACGTGGCTGAACTTTAGTCAGCAGGCCCTCTGGAGGTAGTCCACATGCCACATGACCCAAAGCCCCCAACATAAGTGACATTATTACCCTATCCTGTGCAGCCCAGGGCTTCTAGGTAAACAAAGACCATCTTATCATGCAGGACATTCCATGAGCCTAGAGATCCCCTCCCAGCAAAGGGCAAAGGCCACATCTCTCTTTGGATAAAATTGGTTCTTCACCATACACATTGTCATAAGAAAAACCATAGATTTACCGTTTTGATTAGATGGCTATGATTGACCATAACTTGAATTCTCCAACTATTTTCTTTTTTGATGGTTCTGTCAATGGTTTGGGGTATTTATTTATTTATTTATTTTCCACGTTTTTATTTATTTTTGGGACAGAGAGAGACAGAGCATGAACGGGGGAAGGGCAGAGAGAGAGGGAGACACAGAATCGGAAACAGGCTCCAGGCTCTGAGCCATCAGCCCAGAGCCTGATGCGGGGCTCGAACTCACGGACCACGAGATCGTGACCTGGCTGAAGTCGACGCTTAACCGACTGCGCCACCCAGGCGCCCCAATGGTTTGGGGTATTTAGAGCAACTGTGGACCCAAAAGTTATAAGGAGATTTCTAATTGAAGATAATGTTTTTGTATTTTATTCAGATGAACAACTTCAGCAGTCTCCTCCTTGACTTATACTCCCACTGCCCTCCACACCCTGGCGGCAGCAAAGAAGACTTAGGAGAGGTGGAGATCACACTGGGGAAAGTTCAGAGTTCTTAACCTTCATTTTGGTGGCGTGGGCACACAGCGCTACATAGAAGGAAACGCTCCCTTTGCTTTACATGGACAGCGGCACTTGACTGACCTTTCCTTTCACCAACCATGAAATTGCTACCGTGGAAAGGGAACAGGAATTGTAGAAAAGTGAAGGACTAACGTTTTCGAATTTTGTCTAAAAGTTTAACCGTGAATGTTAAGCTGCATTTCATAAATACAAAACAATAAAAGTATCACAGCCAAATGGTGGCTATTTTTTAGGAATAGGGAGAAGAAGGAAGGTGAGAGGGACTGAGAAAAAGAATGGAAGAAGCAAATGGCTACCGCGAAAGGGAGCGCCAGAGCCTGAAGACCAAGGGGAAGGCACAGAGGAAGATAGTAGGAGAAAGCAGAGAGGGAAAAGAGGGAGATGAAGAGCTAGACCTTGTTATGGGTTTGACACTTCAGCTGGGAATAGCACATTTTACGTACCTCAAATACGCCCCACATTTCTTGGGTTTGGGGGTGAGTGGATGGTTACAATGTTACAACATCTGAGAGACACTCTGACCAGCAAATGCACATGGCGCCCTTCAATCTGGCTCTTAACTTGCTCTGTTCGTTCTTCTTCATTACCCTTAGCATAACTGACATGAATTTGCATATTGTTGGTTTCCTCTTCCCATTCTCCAGGCTCTAAGGTCCATTGGGCAGAGTTAGTCCTTTTTGCTGCTGACTCCCCAATGCCTAAGGCTGTTCCAGACACACAGTAGGCTCTCAATTAGGATTTACAGCAATCACAACCGCTTAAAATACACATATAACAACAGGGATAGAGGATGAACTGAATTGTTGCAAATGTTTAGTAGATTTAGCGACTCAGTCTTTTTGGGTCTTACTTTCACAACTATATAACAATAATAAAATGTTCTAATAAGTAGTGTATTACTAAGGATTCAGTCAGGTAAATCTTGTAAAAGTCTTAAAGTACTATGGACATTTATTAACACTTAACAATTGTCAGCAAGAACTATATTTTCCTTAGTTGCTGAATTAAAAGGACAATCAGAGTAGCCAATTTTTCGCAGGTCAAAAACTAAAAGACAAAATATGATCTTTGAATGACTTGAATCCCGCCACAAGAAGTATATTTGGGGGGCGCCTGGGTGGCGCAGTCGGTTAAGCGTCCGACTTCAGCCAGGTCACGATCTCGCGGTCCGGGAGTTCGAGCCCCGCGTCAGGCTCTGGGCTGATGGCTCAGAGCCTGGAGCCTGTTTCCGATTCTGTGTCTCCCTCTCTCTCTGCCCCTCCCCCGTTCATGCTCTGTCTCTCTCTGTTCCAAAAATAAATAAACGTTGAAAAAAAAAAAAAAGAAGTATATTTGGGGATTTGTAACAAAGATCATGTTGCTTAGGAATATCTCTTGATTAAGGATGGTTTGAGTCATTATCTGCTCATGTGAAAATGACTAAAGGTAACATTGGAGTAGAGATACCTCATAGCGCATTATACAAACACATGTGAAAAGAACTCTCTTCCTTATACAGATTCCTTATACAGATATCAGATATACACTGATATCAAATATCAGTGCTGATGGCAAAATGGCACCTAACAAATAAACCCTTTTTTATTTCTTCAATTATAGGAGAAATATGAATGGAAAGAAGAAATGAATGCAAACACTAACTGAAAATGTGGATGAGCTCATAGAATTTATCAAGGATGAACGTCTGTTTTGCCTGAGAATGATTGATTAGTGTGCCTACCCTGCTCCAATCTAACCCATCCTGGTTTAGTGTACATGGATTCCGAAAGCATTATCTCAGTGTCAGAGCCTAAATAAAGGGCTTTAGTATTTTCATTTCACTTGTTTTAATTACGAAAACAGAATTTACTGCTGTTACAGGCCTACAGGGAATCATTATTTATAATGGACTATGTTTGCTGGAGAAGTCTAAATGAGGAGGGTAAAAAGTCTGTAAATGAGATGTTAAGATCAATAAAATCGTGGAGAAATGGAATTCCGCATTCCTTGTTGACCCACATCATTCCCCGAGATCTCTCCTTTCTAGACACACATTTATTTTTTCACTTTATCTTCTGCTTCAAAGTCTGAGTGGGTAAGGCCTAAGCACTGTTTTGGCTCTAGTAACGATCTTGGAGGTAAGTAGCTTGATTTAGCTCAGCTGACACTAAAAAAAATTTTTTTAATGTTTAGTTATTTTTGAGAGAGAGAGAGAGAGAGCGAGCGAGAGGGAGCACTAGCAGGGCAGGGGCAGAGAGCAGGAGACAAAATCCCAGGCTGGCTCCAGGCTCTGTGGTATCAGCACAGAGCCTGAGGGGGCTCGAACCCACAAACCATGAGATCATGACCTGAGCCTCAGTCCCATGGTCAACCGACTGAGCCACCCAGGCGCCCATCAGCTCACATTTATGAGGGCACCTCCAGCATCCGAATTAAGGGAAACACAATACTTCGAAGCAGTCTCAAACGTCCGCGTGCACCAAAATCACCTGAAGTATTTTTTAAAACGTAGGTTGCGGGGCCCCACCTCACAGATTCTGATTCACCAGATCTGTAGCAGGATCCCATTATTTGCGTCTCTATATTACCCAGGTGATGCTGATGCTGCTGGTCCAGGGAATCACACCTGGAGAACCGTGCTTTCAACTAGGAGAGAGGATTTTCTTGAAATACGAATACCAAACAGCAACACAAACCCGATCACATTCAGGTCTTAACTGAAACTGAAAAGTCCTAAAAACTGGCAGCCGCCCTCCTCCAACCTTCGCGACCCCGTGGCCAGGCAGGCCCCGCCTCCCCCGCCCCCTCCTCCCCCCCGGCCAGTGTCACAGCCACGGCCCCTGCGCCGGCTTCCTCATTGGCCCGTCCTGTCACGCCCCCACACGCTGGTTTCTCATTGGCCCTTCTTGCCACGCCCCCTCACGCCGGCTCCTTCCGTGGGCCGTCCTGCAACGCCCGTCCACACCGTCCTCCTATTGGGCCGTTTCCGCGGCAGCCGGTGGGCCCAACGAGCCTCACGTTGCGCCTGCGCCACGTTACGTGCTTCCGGCTCCTCGGGGGGGTCGCGCGTCTTCTTGGCCCTTCCTGCCACCGGCACCAGGCTGCTTCCCGTGTCGCCCCTGCTGGGGCGCAAACCGTGGCGATCCGGCCTCCCCGCGCGGCCGCTGGACGTTCGCAACAATCCAGCGGGCCGTCCGCAGGTGAGACCGCGGAACCGAGCGGTGCGCGTACCGAGCCGCGGGGCAGCAGCTTCCCTGGTCGGCTTCCTCTCCGACGGTTTCCGAGCTGGCCCGGCCCTGCTTCCCAGTGGCCGAGGACACCCTCGCAATGGCCGCGCCGGACGCCCGGCTTGCACAACCCCGATTTCCCGTCCTCATATTTGTAGGACACTTCCTTCGAGTATTTGAATGTTACATAGTTTCTTTTACGATATGCACACTAACCCATGTATTTAGAACTACTTTGTTTCCAAGCATGTGAGAGGCTTTTATTTTTACTGTCTAAAAAAAAATACTCTTTAACTGCTCTATAGGTCGATGAGGATAAAAGAGTGCAGTATAGGGGCTCCTGGGGGCTCAGTTGGTTAAATGTCGGACTTTGGCTCAGTGTCCACCTCTGCGTTGACAGCGTGCAGCCTGGAACCTGCTTAGGATTCTGTCTCCCTCGCTCTCTGCCCCTCCCCCCCCCCCAAACAATAAACATTAAAAAAAATTTTTTTTAAGTGCAGTATATATGAAACTGGTACCTATTTGTTCGGTACCTATTGTTACTATTCTGAAGCCAGGGTTGAAATTTTGAAATGAGTACCTTGAAATAAGTCAGATATTCTTTAGACGTTAAACGCAGGAGTCACAGATGAAGTTATGTTTATCGTGTTGTTCAAATCTTCTATAAGCATAAGCATTTTCCTTGCCTTTTATATGAATTTCAAAGAGTAGTATATCGAAAGCTTGCCCTACACCTGTAGACATGAAGTAACCTTGAATCTGGCCGTTGCTGCCATACATAGTGGCTGTTTCGTCGGGTACATCAAGGCCCTGAAGGTTACATTTTATCAGTGGATTTTTATTTTATCTTTATGAATTATAGCTCTTTCTCATCTCCCGAAGTTCTATTTCATTACTTTTAAAAATGGGCCTGGTTTTGAATATCCCTTGCTTCTTGCCTGTATTATTCCATTTTTATTTCTTCAAACTTTCAGCAAATATTTCATAGTCTCTGATAATTTCCATATCGGAAATTCTCTGTCTGAGGGAGAGGAGGGGATCTCTTTTGTTTGGAAGCCTGACTCCTCATTGTGTGTTTTCCTTCTCAATTAGGTCACCTTTATTATGAGTTTCTATTTAGACACCCCAAATTTCTGGGAGAGTTCCTGGAACGTAATATGTGTTCAATAAATAGTGGGTGAATAGTTAGTTGGTGATAGATAATAAATAATCTGTGTACCTACAGAATTGGGGTTAAAGAGGTTTCCTTTCTGAAGTGGTTTGTTTGCCTCCACAAGGCACTAGAGGGCGCAACGAACCCGCCGTTCTTTAATCTGGAACCTTTCACTGAAATAGACTCTAGGCTTTTGGTGAAATCCTGCTTGTAAATTTCCTCTACCCTTCTCCACAGCTCCACCTCTGAGACAAAACAGGTTTCCTCTTAGAAATCTTTGCTAGATTTTTTCCCCCTCAAGCCTAAGCTTTCTCAAACGCTCTGGCTCTTGCTTACTAGGTGTCTCCTGTTCAGTCTAGAGTCCTTTTTATCCCCAAGAGGCTGACATTGACACAGTGCAGAATCTTAACGCTACTTGTCCCCAAGGGAACCCAGTCTGCCGTATTTATCAGTAGGGCTTCGGCCACTAGCTGTTTATTGTTCTGGGAGATTTGGGGAGTTTTCCTTGGCTTCTTGTGATCTAGGCCATGACATGCTAGAGTGTTTTCGCAGTTTCTCTACTCCTTAGCTTTTTTGCTTCAGGACGGCTTTCCAGAATAGTTTGTTTTCCACACTGGAACTAAAATCGCTTGTAGTGTGTACCTCTCTATCCCCACTAATACTTTGAGCTTTAAAATTTGTTTAATATTAATATTGCTACGCTTGTTTTCTCTTGATAAGCAGTTTCCGGGCATATTTCCCTTCATTCTTATTTTCCTTTATTATGATTTTTTAAATCCATACATGATTTATTTTCAGACTCAGGAGCACTTTCTAATGCACATTTTGAATTACACACAGCTTCTTTGTTTAGGAAAAAAATCATTAACATCATAAAAAGATAAAATATTGTACATATTCCAGAACTCTAATGTTGGGGAGGAAGAATTCCTCTGTACTTCAAAGTCCTTGTAGCTGGACTAAGAGTCAAATTGATATGGGACGGGTTAACAGTTGAAAGTCAAAATTAATGGAGTACACACACAGAATTCACACACACATGGGAATTTCAAAGACCGGCAAAATAAAGTATGTATGTCGTCCTGAACTAAGGAGAAAGGGGTAGGGGTGTGGGACTTCAGGGGGAGGGAAGGCAATTCACAGAGGGATCAGAAGAGCACGTGTTTAGTATTTACACATTTGCCCTGCTTTACAAATGGATGGCTCGGATAAAATTTACCTTTGTGAATCACCCTTATTCAAGGAAAGACCCCCCCACCCCCCAACTTAGGTTCTTCTGTTTGGTTAAGGGAGGGACAAAAGTTTTCTTGAGCTGCTGGGTCTCAAGTGTCTCGAACTCAAAATGTGTCAAAATGGCATGAGCCGGGAGGGTGGGGTGGGAGGTACACGTCCTGAACCCCTTCACTTTCCCCAGCTGAAACTTCCTTGGGAGTTTCATTTATTCAAGGTCGGTAGTTTAATCTCCTTGATCTGGTCTGTTAGTCGTGACCATAGCCAAACTCATTTCAAGAGGCAGTGATCAAGGTGTATTCTCCAAGGTAGGCCCATGGTTCAAATACTCAGGTATTAAACAAGAAGCATTTCTATGGAAACAGAAGAAAAGCAATGGTTGATGATTGGATCTAACGTAAACCCAGTTTTGAGCTGGGATAACCAGCTGACAAGACTTCTATATGGCAGAGTTGAAGCCATCGTCAGACAGCGAGGGCAGGGACTGGCAATCCGATAGATCTTCCTAGATTGTAGTTCAGGGGTCTCTGGTGATCCTTTGAGGGGCCCATAGAGCAACCGCACACAGATTATCTACGCATGAGCTATTAGGGCAATTTCTTCACATCAAGTCATTTATACTTAGTTTGCAGGGCTTCGGGGGAAAAGGGGAAGTCTCGGCTCTCAAAGAATTCAAAGTCAGAAAGACGAAAGAAAAATCAAAATGTTAGCTTAGAGACTTGTGGCCAGGCGCTGGAGGACGCCAGAAGAAATCACGATCCAGTTCAGTTTATAGCATATAGTATTAAAATCTAATATCTACAAAGATGTGTGATTGAAACGTATTTTCTCTGTATACTCACCTTCATTTTTTACCAAAGATAGCCATATTAACAGTATTTTGTTTGCAAAATAAGTCTAGTTTTAAGATATCTTGGCCCGATTATTTCCATAAGCGCAGCAAGAACTGTGGTTGACGGTATAGACTCGTGAAAACCTGCTTTGCTGGAACTTTTCATAAGGAATCTCGAGATCAAATTGGTAATAGCCTCTCAAGACCAGAAGCCAAGCCAAATGCTTGCCCTCAGACTTTGCCTGCGATACCTGTACATCTGGGTGAATTCCTCTCTTCTTGAGGTCCCCCAGATATCCTGAGATTCCTGTGCCTGCCAGAAAGTAACCTTCTCTACTCACCTAGTAAGGTAGCTTGGAATTCTGTAAGCAAGGTATCAGGGTGATATTTCCTGGCTTTATTGGCTCCATAAAGTCAGCCTTAGTTCCTCAAAGTTGATGGGTCATAACTGAGTCTCTGCACATCTCTCTCAAATACGACAATCTAGTCAAAGACTCGGTAGTATGACCATTGTTCCCAATTATGTCTTGTCATAAGGAGAAGAGGTACTTATTGAACTTATATAAATAAACATATTGCCATCAAAATATAAGAATCCTCACTGAGACTTTCTGGATGGTTCAGATAGGGACAAGAGATAAAGCTTTCAATTTGTTCACAGAGGCATATTTTGTCAAATTGCTGAAGTCAGTGAGCTAAGGGAAGAGGTTTTCTTAATCTGGAAAACAAAGCAAAACATTTGTTAAAAGTCAGCAATATTTGAAAGACAAAGTCATACACAGCATAATTGTCTTCCTCAATTCGTCCAGTCCCATGTTATTCTTGTTTGCTTGAATCCAGTTTCTCCACTAGTCCTGGAAATTTTTACATAGTTCCGTTTTATGGTCTGAAGGTTACCAGAAACCCACAGAGTTTTTTCCATGAGGGTCACTACACATGAAGTACATTTGAGGGAAACTTTATAGTGACATCTGAGTAAAAGTATAGCTGTATCAGAAAAGACTTAAAATGGTCGTGGTTAAGGATCTGATTTGAGTTTCATTACAAAGCAATTGACAAGGAAACTTTGTTATTTTTTGCGGACATAGAACACTTCAAGACCTCAGATTTCTAGGAGTTTCTTATCATTTTAGGTGATGTATCTATATGAATACCCACTAACAAGGTTTATCTCTTCTTTCACAATGCCTCCCGTGTAATTTCACATACTAAATAAGCCTAATTAGTTTAATTTCTCATCAAAAATGGTTTTTGAAATGTTACAGGGGCCCGCTAGAAAATTTCACTCAGATTATGGTCCAAAGACTTCATTTTAGAATATGATTCTGGGAAGTATGTCCAAAAAATAATAATAACAAAAGATGTGAATATTCAATCATGGATTGAATCATAAGGATCACAATCGTTATGAAACGATCCTTTTGCAACTAATATGTAACTATCCATTTAATTGTAACAGCAGTAAAAGATAACAGAGTCAAATTCAGATGGTTACATAGTTGTGAGTAAAATTTAGCTTTTTTTAATATTAACACTAGGTTTTCTTAAGTAATCAAAGACCTGATAAATATGGGAAATTATTCTGGCAAACAGAATCATTGTTTTTTTAGGCGGATAACTTAAAAGGTCAAGAAAACATTTGTTCACAATTTCTTATGAAGAGCAGAGCAATAGTTGAAGAAAATTTTGTACTTGTAGCAAAGAGAAAAAAAAACTTTGCACCCACCAGTGTGCATCTGATACTGAAACTTGTTTACTAATTTCAATTTGTCCTAATCTTAGCCAGTACTGACCACATATAAAGTTTCCTTCCGAAGAATCTTTCTCCATAAACCTACAACTTTCTCTATTTAACATTCCGATCTTGACTTGAATGTTCTGTCTTTAAGCAACCAGTCTTGTTTTAAGGCTTTCTTTTGTCTCAACAAATATGTCTTTTTATTACTCATACTTCTTACCAAAAGCACATATCTTACTTTCCTTGCATACAGAGCTGTCATTTCTAGCAGTCTCTATTACATTTATTAAAATGACTTATTACGATGATTAGTGCTTAGGGGCGCCTGGGTGGCTCAGTCAGTTAAGCATCCGACTTTGGCTCAGCTCATGGGTTGGAGCCCCGTATCATGCTCTGTGCTGACAGCTCAGAGCCCGGAGCCTGCTTCAGTTCTGGTGTCTCCCTCTTTCTCTGCTCGCACTTTGTCTGTCTCTCTCTCTCAAAAATAAACATCAAAAAAACCTTTTGAAAATGATTAATGCTTAGAAACCTTAATTCCTCTTGAAAACTGAGTAGGAAGCAATTGTGAACTGTTACACCACAACTCTTCATATTGGCCAATTTAAGAATATGTGATATTATTTTTAGAAACATGGATTTTTTCCTAATATAATCTTTCAGTAAAGCATAAAATGTTTACTAGCAAACCTAAATTTATCTTTAGTTTCTCTGTGATAAGGCAAAAGTAGATCAACATGCTCAGTACTTAATATGTCATTATTTTGTTTTATTCGGAACAGAGCTAGATCATCAACAAACTTAACTTTTACCCATCATTCCACTTACAAAACTTTAAAAGGTTAGCTTTCCAAAGATTTTGGAAGTTATTTAGTTTACCTATAAAGCTTTTTACTTTATTTACATCTACATAAATTATGTGTTTTAACAATTATGCATAGACTACCCCGCAACAACTTCACGAAGTAGGCATTCCAAGTTTTTTTTCTTCCTAACAAATTTGGCAACAGAAATGATGGCGGTTTAGGGTGATGATGCGGTGGTCCAGAGCCAACGGCCAAGAAAGAATTCTTGAAGATGTCTTTGGTGCAAAAAAGTGATTTTATTAAAGCATGGGGACAGGACCCGTGGCCAGAAGGAGCTGCAGGGGGTTGTGACAGGTAGCTCATCACATACCCTCAGGTTGGGAGGGGGTCAGGGATAGAGTAAGTCTCTAGGGTATTTTGGAAGCAAGGTTTCCAGGACCTTGAGGGGCTGGTGTTGTGAGGAAAACACCATTGATTTACCATTAAATAAAACCTCAGCCGTGAGACCCTTCAGATGTATATCAGGGGTTATAAGCTTGGAGTATAATTGCCAAGATATACTTGGGGGTTAAAGACAAGGGTTTGCAAAGGAATTTTTATGTGTTTCAGGAGACTTACAGGATCCTGGGGGGGGGGGGGTCAAGATAATGTTAAGCCAAGACTTCCTTTTGCCCCCCAGCAAAGTGTCACCATCAAGGTGGCTGAGCTCCTAGAGGGAGGTCACTCTGCTGGTTTCAAGGACTTGTCACTGGGGGGTAGACAGTTAAGGAAATTTAATTTTTCATTTGCCTTAGTTTCCCATCACCATGGCAAACACTTAAACCCCCTTCCATCTTGATGAGGGTGATATTAGGGCTCCAGGAAGTGGAGTCTATAGGTGTCTGGGAATTAGGCTGTGGATAAGACTGCCTTTTTCTTGCAGTTTACTAAGCTCTCCATAAACTGAAGGAGACTCCTGTCCTGCAGGACTGTGATCTCCACGAGTCAACGATCTGCTTTCTTTCCTTTCCCCTGTTCTTGGGTGGCCAGGAGTGTCCGAGGAATATCACACATGCCCCACCTGGCGGGGAGGGGTGGGGGGGCATGCTGTGGGGGTGGACGGAGGGGTGCTGTTAGCCTGTACTTTGCCCTCAGCCCGCCCCACGCCCCCTCATCAGAAATACCATGAACTTACTGGATTCAGTAAACACAAACAGGATAAAAATTTTATATTTCATGGTGATAACTCAAAAAGCACGTCTATTTTAATGAAGCCAACAAACTGCAATTAGCTTCAATACCAAATATCTTCCCAGATTCTGTGAATTGGAAAATCATTTGGATTATTTTCTACCTTTCTGAGTGTTAGAGTGCTCAATCTTTACAAGCCTGTGCCAGCTTCCAACCAACTAAATATTGTACATTTAGTTATATATAAAGTATATATAAATATAGTACATATTCATTGTAACAATACCATCCAGAAGTAGAGAAAATCTCTCACATTAAAACATACATGGACATATACACACATATCCTATTTGTGGAGAGGACATTATAGGCCCAATTATCTATATATCCAGCTATCTGTTTATTTTTTTGAAAAACTTTTCCCTAAAGTTTGCCTGTCAGAAAGATTGGCTCCTGGGTCCCAGAGAAGATGGGGGTAGAAATTTTACATTAAAAGGCAGAGACAGAGTTTTCTTCAAGGTGTATGTTTGGAGCCCACCTGCCTGTTAAGGTAGTTGCTATAGTCTGGGCAAAAAAAATCATAAATTTGCATTTTAAAAAGGCCTCTCTTCCCCATCCTTCCTTTTTCTTTCTTTCTTTTTTTTTTTTTTTTTTTTTTTTTTCCATTCAGTTTCAGGAGAGTGTGGGATGTGTTTACATTTCAAAGACATGATGAGATTTCTAATTTCAAGGGACAGAGAAAGAGTGCAAAGAAATTTTTTTTCTAGAGTGTCAGGGTAACTGCTATTTAGAATTTACCCTCTTTTAAAACTACAGAACAATTTTCTTTCAATATCCTGATTTTTTTTAATAATAGCCACAAACATTTTCAAAGGAATATGCAAGATCTGAAAATTGATAAAGACAGGTGGGCTTTAACTTGTTTCTAGAGTTGTGGTTGTGGTTGTGGTTTGGTAGAGATTTGTAAAATCAGGACATGTGACCCTAATCCCCCAAAGACTGGATTATAGCCCGAATATCAAGGGATGGCCCATCTTCTTAACTGCTTCTTTTTATCAGGGAGAATTTTAACTAAAATGGGAACCAAAAGATCTACACCTTTGTAAAGTCTATATGTAGCCGTTTAATAACCTTGTTTTTCTGGGCACACAATTTAAATTTGGTTTCTATTAGCCCCTGAGTATTGGCCTTTTGCAAATCATTTGCAGGAAGGCCTAGGAGACACGGTGATCATCTATTTCCTCAGAAGGCAAAGTTGTGAACGTAGTCAAATAATCTTTCTAATTACTCTCTAAATTTGGTAGGATCTTTTGAAAGCAGACGTAAAGGGGCTTTATAGTTTAAAAGCTCTGCTTTTGCCCAGGGGACACTTTTTTTTTCCCCCCTGCAGGTGCGAATAGGGAAGAGTGGATCTAGGCTACCACTGCCAAGGACATGGTGTAGCAATGCTGAGGATTGACAGAGCCCCATTACAGAGCCTTGGAAAGTAAGGGCATGGGCACCCCTACGGCCAATCTCCGCTGCTTTTGTTAAACTCATTTCCAGGGTTCAGTAATTACGTGAGCAACATCTATACTCGGAACCAAGAGATTAGGCCAGTGATCTCTGTAAATCCTGTAGGGAAAGGGGAATTAAAAACAGGCAGATGCGGCCAAATTTTAAGAAGGAGAATTTACATTGGCTGTGGACATTTCCTTTTGTCTTGTGTCTAATTTCCTTTCTATTACCTCATCAAAGGAGTCACCAAGGTGAGCCGTTATAAGACAACTGAGAGCTCTTTAAATATATTTTTCAAGTACAGCCAATCTAAAGGATCCATTGTATGGCCATTGATGAGTAGGATCTATTAATAATGACTTAAAACAAAAAGCCTTTTAATGGCTTACTCCAAGACACAACAGGTGTCCAAAGAGGGCACAGAGGATGCAGACTCCTGATCCAAAAGTTTAGTTCCTAATTAGTCTAAGAAAGCAAAGATGTTCATCGCACAGGCAGTAAGGACGGTATAGTGAAAAAGCTGTCTCTGGTCTCCCATGAAAACATGATACACCTCCAGTCACAGACCCACGAATCAGTGATAAGCGGGTAGGCGCTTCTGGAATGGAACTTTCCAGCTCTAAGAAGTGGGGAAAGTTGAGATGACAAAGATTCCTACGGGCCAGAACTCTCATGACAAACACACCCGGGAGGTGGCACAGCCAGACAGACAGACAGGGAATCTAGGATCCCCAGTCTATTCAACTGGCCATCGGCGTGCACCTGATATGTGTACCCTCCAATTGGTCGAGACCAAAGAGAATATTCTCATTGCTCAGAGGCCAAGCTCTTAAGACACAGACCAAAACAAAAGGAAAGTATTAACAGATCTAAGCCTTGGGTCTCATGGAGCCAAACTAATTCCTAGGAAGTATTTGCTGTGGGGTTGGGGACTGCGGGTTGTTTTACAGTGTACTTCCATGCACAGGAGTTTTCTTTTTTCTTTTTTCTTTTTTCTTTTTTTTTTTTTTTTGATGTTTATTTACTTATTTTTGAGAGAGAGAACTCAAAGTGGTAGAAGGCAGAGAGAGAGAGAGGGAGAGAGAATCTCAAGTAGGCTGTGTGCCCTGTCAGCACAGAGCCAGATGCGGGGCTCGAACCCACGAGCGGTGAGATCATGACCTGAGCTGAAATCAAGAGTCGGATGCTTAACCCACCGAAATCCCGCAGGCGCCCCTGCACAGAAGTTTTCTCGAGCTGGTGTACCTACTATCCATATAACCATTTCCAAGAGCAACTCACCTTACCGCGGGAGTTTTCTTGAGCCGGCCAGCCCTCTAACAGCTTCTAAGTGTTCAATCCATCCGCACCAATTCCGGGGTGAGGGCTTCCAAGAAGTCCCTTAGCAACAAATGACAAGCAACGTAAAAGACACAGACAAACGAACACAAAGCCCATCTCTGGGAGGAAATGGATCGGTTACCAAAGGGTACCCGGCCAAATCAACCAAAGAGCCCTTTAGCCCAAAGAACTAGTTCCACAAATATTTTCTCCTGCTAATCTAAATGTCAAAAGAGAGGAAAAGGACGCTCACCACTCTTGCTCCATCAGACTCCACAGACAGAGACTCCAAGAGGCTGACGTGGTAAGAAATGTGACCTTCCAGCTACATGTCGGACGACCCAAGGATCTCTAAGCTGCTGCAGTATCCAGGACAAACAGTGTCCAGTGAGTTAAAGTACCCTGCAGACTATGCCAGCCTTTGGGGAGCATGAATTTCTGTCCCTTCAAAGCTCCTTCTACACAAGTTGGCATGAAAAGATTTACAGGAAAAAAACAAATTTATAGTATACATCCAGGGAATCCACAAATACATGGAAATTCCAAAGATAGGCTAAATGAGGTCACTAAATCATTCTCGACTAGGGGGCAGGGGGTAGGGGGTTGAGATTACGGAGGAAGGGAACGCACTTCATAAGGCAATAAGAACAGATGTTTGGTCATTAGATGTTTGCACTTTCATTCACATGGGATGGGGCTTCAGAGCTGACAACCAAGAAAGGATTATTGAGATGTTTTTGGCGCAAAAAAAGGTGACTTTGTTAAAGCACAGAGACAGGACCCATGGACTGGGATTGTGAGTGACTGGTTATACACTATGGAGTAGGAGGAGTGAAGGCAAAAGGGAGGCCTCCAGAAAGACTTCCATATGCTAAACAGGACTCCTAGTAGATGCCAGGGGCCTTGAAATTGCCAAGCTAGGGTTGTTTTCCCACTAGTAAGACCTTAACATTAGGACACTAGGGGGTTTCTGGAGAAACGTTATACTCTATAATTGCCTCAAATATTTGTCAATGGGCTGCAGGTTATAAGGAAATTTCATGTTACCTGCCCTCTCCTTTAAAAAAATTTTTTTAATGTTTATTTATTTTTGAAGGAGAGAGACAGACAGAGTGTGACTGGGGGAGGAGCAGAGAGAGAGAGACACAGAACATGAAGCTAGCTCCAGCTGAGCTGTAAGCACAGAGCCCGACGTGGGGCTCGAACTCACGAAACCCACGAGATCATGACATGAGCTGAAGTCAGCCGCTTGACCCACTGAGCCACCCACGGGACGCTACTGGCCCTTTCTTTCTTGCCTTTGTTCCCACATCACTATGGAGGGGACGGTGATGTTGGGGCTCCAGGAAACTGAATCTAAAGGTTTCTGGAGATTAGACTATTGATAAGATTGCCCTTGTAATTTACCAAGATATTTGTAAACAGATGGAAATTCATATCCTGCAAGACTGATCTCTATCAGTTAACCATTTGTTTTCTTTCCGTTCATTTGTTATTAGGTAGCCAGGAGAGCCTGAGGAATATCACTCCTATCCTGTGGGGCGGGGCCTGTGCTACCTTGTGCTCCGCCCTCGGCTTGCCTCATGCTCCCTCATCAGATGGATCACTCCGAAAAATCTTATCTCTATTAATAACACTTATTTTGGGAAAGACTCCACTCCCAATTTAGATTTATCTGTATGGTTAAGAGAGGGAGAAAAGTTTCTCTTGAACCTGCAGAGTCTCAAGCGTCTTCAGCTAAAAATAACCCACATGTCAGACAGGCACCTTAGAGGGGGGTGGCCAGGCCTAACCCGAAACACTATAAAATAATCAGCACTTCTTACACAAGATTGCTTCCCTGGCATTCCAAAACAAAAGAACAGGCCTTCTCATATCCAAAATTAATCAACAAATTAATCTACATTGCTACACACTAATCATAATTTGTTATAAAATGGTTTAACGGGACTAAAGCAGCCAGGAAGAACAGGGGAAAATTTCTCTCCGGATATGACCAATAGGAGAATGCAGCTCGAGCCAATCAGGCCACACGACGAACCCACCAATCAGAAGTCTCAAAATGAATCCTACATTTGCATAAAGCTGCCTACAAATAAGCAGGATCCTGGCGCCCACCCCATTTTTTCTCCTTTCGGAAAACGACAAATTTGAAATGCCTGAGCCAGCCAAGTCCGCCCCGGCCCCGAAGAAGGGCTCGAAGAAGGCGGTGACCAAGGCGCAGAAGAAGGACGGCAAGAAGCGCAAGCGCAGCCGCAAGGAGAGCTACTCGGTGTACGTGTACAAGGTGCTGAAGCAGGTGCACCCCGACACCGGCATCTCGTCCAAGGCCATGGGCATCATGAACTCGTTCGTCAACGACATCTTCGAGCGCATCGCGGGCGAGGCGTCGCGCCTGGCGCATTACAACAAGCGCTCGACCATCACGTCCCGGGAGATCCAGACGGCCGTGCGCCTGCTGCTGCCCGGGGAGCTGGCCAAGCACGCCGTGTCCGAGGGCACCAAGGCCGTCACCAAGTACACCAGCTCCAAGTGAGTGCTGGGAGGCACGATCCAACCCAAAGGCTCTTTTCAGAGCCACAGATTTTCACCACCGGAGCTGTGCGCTGACACGCGCTGGGGTCTTCCTGGGCATTGTTAGGTTACTGGGGACACCCGCGGGAGAACCCGCTACGGGTTCTTTGCTGGGAGATTCTGCCTTTGGCTCGGATCGCCGAGGGCTGTACAGACGTCGCCAGCAGCATAACCGCCCGTGGGCAGAACGGCTAGCGCTCACTTTACGGATCCTTGCAGGTTCTGGCCCCTTTCCTAAGGCTTGCACACGCGCGGAGGCTGCTGGCCCCTTCTCGAAGCTGACCCCGGTCGCCACATGGGAAGTGTCACTCCATGGCTGTAAGCAGCCACAATGACATTTGAAAAGCCCGCCGTGTAAGGGCGGGACTTCCTCTCCCGGTGCCGCGGAGACGGCGGCCCGCGTTCTTTGTGGGCATCTGATCCTCTCACTGCCCTTCCCCACCCGTTTGCCCAGGACTCCAGGATCCTGCTTAGGCGTGTGTCCTGGGTCTTCAAAACGTGTTCACCGGCTGCCGCTCTCCGGTGAGGTGTAACACAACGGTTTTTAGCAAAAGTCTTTGATCTTGCTTTACCTCCTAAGCTGCTCTCAAAAAGGTGCTTGTCATTACGTTTGGCTTTTAGGGTGTAACGTGACAATATATTCCTCTCCCGCTCCCCTCCCTGACTCCCAAGTGACTTCCAAAAACAATTCTGGATATTCAGCGCTACAGTCGCCTCACAAGTGCAGCCCCCAGAATACGAAAGCTGGCTCAGCTGCCCCGAGTCCGTCCTTTTCTGTCACTTGGCAGAATTCGTCCACCTGTCCTGTCTCCAGCTCTGGTCCCCAGCTCAGTTGAGCAAATGGACGATCGTGAGAACTCGGGGACCCAGGGAAGTCAGAGGGTGGAGAGCAGGAAACGTGGACTCAGGACATGCGTTTTACCACCCTGATGCTGGACACCAGGGTCTGGAAGGCGAGAGGTTGTGATCACGTGACGCCAAAGACCCTAAACCTGAAAAATTAAAAGCAGAATTTGTCTCCTTCCCTCATTTCTACAGACCCTGCGACGTAGAGGCTTCCTTCTGAAAGTTAGATGAGAAAGTTTGGGTTCGTGGCACCTTCCCTGTAAATGGAAATACCAAGTACACCCAAGAATCCCTAACTCTGTCCTCCAGAAAATGCACTCGAAAATCACTAACTCTGTCCTCCAGAAATACCTAGCCAGCCTTCCTAGCCAGTCTACCTGGTCTCCCGTTATTCTCTCAAAAAGGCAAAATAAGTATGCAACACCCCCCCCCCAAAAAAAAACAAACAAGTATTTGTTTTCACGTTGCCAAATGTACAACTGCATTTTAACTTTTGTGATCACCTTGATTTCAGTTTGAGGTAATACTAAAACTCCTCTGTCCGTAGCGAGTCTCCTTTTCATTCCAGGGAAGTAGTTTGGTGAGAAAGCATACGTGACCATGTATCATCCCTCTCGGTGCCTTTCAATGATCCGCGTGCTGGCTGCACAATATCAGACATCAAGGCCTGTAGACAGCCACTCACTGAACGCTCAAACCAAGCCCCAATGGATGCGTTTCCTCCCGTTTTTTTGTGGCTTTGCTTTTTGTTTTGTTTTGTTTCTTGCTTTTTCACACTTTTTGGAATGCCCCCTGACCTCTCCAGCCTCCAGGCCTTTGCAACTGTTCTCTTCCTGAAATGTCCCTGATTCCACTTTTCTCCCCAACACACACAGTTTTGTAATCAACAACCTCCCTTCGGCTTTCTCAAAACGTTGTTGAGGAAGCTTCTGAACTGCCCTGTTAAAGACTCTCACAGCTGCAAAGAACTGGCCCTATTCTCAGACCCAAATTCCTCATTACTGACTGGCTGGGACCCTCAGGACTAGTGTGGTTGAATCAGGGCCTGCTCCCTGAGACCAGCAATAAAGGATCCCTTCTCTACAGCACAGGCAAGGAGGGAGGCTGGACCTGAACAAACCCGAGGCTGGATTAGGAGGAGGGGAAGTGGCACCGACTGCCTCATACAGACGCCTTCTAGGCAGAAACAAGGAACATCCATTTGTCTCATTGGCATTCCAGTGCCAAGCACTGAATTATGCACCCAAGATACAGAGCAGCGCTGCTAACCTTGAGTGTGCTTCAAAGTCACCTGGAGGCTTGTTAGAGGACAGATTGCTGGCCCCACTCCCAGAGCTTCTGTCGTCTCCTTAGCTCTGAGGGATATCTGGGAACTTGGCTTTCGAGCAAGTTCCCACAGATATAAAGACTGCTTCTAGCTGCTCTGCTCTGAGCACATCTGATACATGGAGAGCAAGCTGACCAAAGCCCCTTCCTGCGTGGAGGTTTCCGGTGGTTAAGATGAGGTTATGCTAGATGAGGACAGAAAAATCAGGAAGCAGTTGAAGGGATTTCTTTCTGTATTTTGTCAAATGGTGATCGATTTCCTCTGTGTGGGGCGTTAAGCGACAGCAGTAGGCATGACAGACGAGAGACTGCTCTGTGGGGCTGAGATCCTAGCCGGAGAGGAGAGAGAATCAACACACTGATTCAACTCGATCATTCCAAATAGGAGTTCTCACTGCTGTGAAACTATAGGAAATAAACCAGGTGCCGTGATACTGACCAGGTGAGGGAACCAAGGAACCAGGGGATACAACTCGACTCGCAGGCCAAGAGACTGTTGCTACAACAAAGCTCTGTCTAAGGTAGGGAGAAGCCGCTGCTCAAAAATACAAATTCTGTGTGCTGGGAGAGAAATAAACAAATATGAGGTGTTTGGGGAAGACACTGAGGGTTAAAGGAGGGCCTGAACATGTTGGACCTTAAGCGCCAGGAAGGCACCCAGACTTTTATTGTGTCTTGAGAATCTATTAGAATTGTAAAGCACGCAGGCTGCTGTATGGGAAGTGGGATTTATGGGATTAAAGGTAGAAAGAAGCAGAAAACAGAATTGAAAAAAGATCTGGGTTTCATAGGTGAAAAAACATGTTGCTGACATTTATTGAGCACTTTCCATGTGTTTAAGAAACCGTAACAGTTTCTGGGCGCCTGGGTGGCTCAGTCGGTTAAGCGTCCGACTTCGGCTCAGGTCACAATCTCGCAGTCCGTGAGTTCGAGCCCCGCGTCGGGCTCTGTGCTGACTGCTCAGAGCCTGGAGCCTGTTTCAAATTCTGTGTCTCCCTCTCTCTGACCCTCCCCTGTTCATGCTCTGTCTCTCTCTATCTCAAAAATAGATAAACGTTAAAAAAAAATAAATAAAATTAAAAAAAGAAATCGTAACAGTTTCTTTACAAAGCTTAACTCATTTCGTGCTCTCAACTTCCACGGATTATCTAAACACAACAATGATCTCCTTCTAATCGACTAGGGATGAGCAAGGTGTGGGGCTGGGGATGGAACCAGAAAGTGTGCCCCCAGCCTGTATGCTTATCCACCACTTGCAGTGCTGCTGCAATTCTTGCATAATGACCAAGAATTCTAGGAGAGGATGAGGTTTCAGAGACCGGGACATGGCAATGTTTAAATCCCCTAAAGCATTCCACGGAAGGTAGCAAGTGAGTAGTTGTACATGTGAATCTGGGAACCAGAGCAAAGTGGGGACCGAACATAGAAATTGTGACAAGAGTTTGGAAATAGAAATGTTATTGTTGTTGGCATGCAACGGAATTGGAATTTTCCCATGGGTAAAGAAGAAAGGAAAGAAAAGAAGATGGCCAAAGATTCTAAACGGTGAGGACAAAAACCAGGAGATTAGAGTCACAGAAGTCAGGAAAATAGTGTTTCAGGAAGGAGGACGTGTGTGACCAGCCTGGTGTGATGTCTACTGAAATGACAACATGGGAGACCTTTGCATACGGTAAATGGAACCCACTGGGAATTCGAGTTACAGGGAATGACAGGCAACCCAGACATTTGGGACAGCTTCAGGACTCAGGATTGTTGCCTTGACTCTGGGACCCACGTCTCTCTACTTTGTTTCGCTCCTCTCTCTTAGGCTCATGTGATGGACGCTGGCATCTCCCTAGCTGCATCTAATAGATTGTCTTTACTAGAAACTAGGAAAAGGGACAGAATGAAAGAAGAGAAATAGACATGCATGCCCAGGGTGTGCTAGGAGAACGTCTTTTTCAAGAGACTTTTTTTTTTATATAGTTTAAATAATATCAAAAACACAGAGTCAGGTCTCCAGTTTCATTTTTATTTCTTAAGGGATAACGGAAACTTGTAAACTTAATATATGAATTGCTCAAGGACGTAGACGACTGCATTCTTATGCCTTGTTAATATATTTTTCAAGACTGGCGATGGAAGTTCAAAGGGCCTTAACTAAGAAGATTCATGGACTTCTTCCTGAACCAGGCTGCAAATCCATGGCTCATTGTTTTCATTTACTCCCAAATCGTGTGTGATTCAGTCAGTTTGGACTTCAGGCCTCTGAAAATCATAATTTCTCAGATGGGGCTAGCTTGCATTTCCAAACTCACTTCTCGAGAATAGATACGCCTACGGCCCGTAGTGAATAAATTGGGATATTATCGTTCAATATGCGCTCTCTGTATTAGGTCTGCCCTTTCCTCTCTTCAGTTCTGCATCTCTAGATCCCAGATCCTGAAGTCCTAGACTCCAGGTTGTTGACAAGGATCCAGGGAGCCCTGGGGTTTCCTCGGATGAGCCTCGGAGGGGACGTGACTCCCATGAAATGTCTATGCCCACATGCATACTTTCTAACAGATTCTCAAAGGAGTTATTCATCCACTTATTGTAAAGATCGACTCTGCTAAGGGAGGACAGCACTTTCAAATATTCAGATTACAGCTGCCTAAGGTATTTGGACAGTCCATGCATTTCTAACATGAGCTCTTACCCTGCGCCCTGCCCAGAACGGAACACGGCGCAACACATAGGAACACAGGAAACAGACCCATTTGGAGTCAGCTTTCCTTAAAGGGGTCTCAGGTGGACAGAGGGACTGTCCACACTGCTTCATAAACTGAGAAAACAAATCCGTGTTTGGTTTGTAAAGTGAAGGGCTGTAACCGAGACTCCATAGATTAGCTTAAGGACAATTATTCATGTCACAGGACACATCTGTTGTGATTCACTGAGCTGCTGCTGATCGATCCAGGACTCTCCCTCGAGTCGTTGTTCTGCTATCCCCCAGGCCTGAGGTCTTGTGAGGACAAACAAGATCAACACCTTATCTGGAGGCAAGAGGGGAGGTTTTAAAGCCCACACCTGGGAATGAGTTCCGCTGACTTCCTGACTCTTCCACGTGCTCACCTGTAGCCAGAAAGGCCAACACCTGTTGCCTGGGATTAGAAAGCTAGTAGTCCAGCTATGCCTTTATTATGCTGAACAGCCTTCGGTGGATAAAGACCAGAGTGCATTGCAAAGATCCCCAAGACTCTTCAAAAAAACAAATACACCAGGACATCAGAAGATAGAGTGAAATGCTGGCGGTTAGTACAAGGTTTCCAGCAGCTTAACAGGATACAGATAACCCACTGCAGGACAGCGTTCCTCTCAACAGCAGGAACGCTAATCTGTAACGGAGACTTAAGTGGAGAACAGGGAATGGTGTCTGAAGACTGAGATGAGCCCAGACTTGGTAGAACAAACCTGAACATGGACAGCTGCCAAGAAGATGCTTTTGAAATCGGGAAAAACACGGGTCCTAGAGGAAAACGGCCTACAGGAAGCACGCAGGCGATCTCTCCACACTACTTTTCACGGATTAAACCTCACAGCCTGGAAAAAGATTTAAATAAACAGCAGAACCAAAAAGCGTGCCAACTCTTTCTGTGACTAAATAGGTGGCCCTGAAAAGGGCCTTTGGGTGAGAATCGCATGCTTTTGATAGCGTGAAGGAAATACTTAGCCCCCGAAGCCGTAGAGGGTGCGGCCCTGGCGCTTGAGCGCGTACACCACGTCCATGGCCGTGACCGTCTTGCGCTTGGCGTGCTCCGTGTAGGTGACGGCGTCCCGGATCACGTTCTCCAGGAACACCTTGAGCACCCCGCGGGTCTCCTCGTAGATGAGGCCGGAGATGCGCTTGACGCCGCCGCGCCGGGCCAGCCGCCGGATGGCGGGCTTGGTGATGCCCTGGATGTTGTCGCGCAGCACCTTGCGGTGGCGCTTGGCGCCCCCCTTGCCCAGGCCCTTCCCGCCCTTGCCGCGACCAGACATCGTCGTCACACCACCGCAACGCTACGGAAGCACCACTCCCGTCGGCGCCAAGCAGCCCTTTTATAGCAAAGTGCCGGACCTGTTTGAAAACCCCGAGAGCAGGGGCGGTAACCACACTCTGGGCCCGCCCATCGCTCGTGTCTCCTTTGCTGCGAGCGGCGCCGACCGGGCGGGGCCCCTGAGCCGGAGCCTGGCCCGGAGGGGCTTCCGGGAACCCTCCCGGCTCCGCGCAGCCTTGCAGCCGGCCCTCCGGGCGACGCTTCCTACACCTTCCACACAGAAGCCTCACGCTTGCCCCTCACGTCTCCCAGACCAACCCGGAAATGCTCACCGAATACCCGCCGTCGTCCCCGAGACGCTTGAGGTCAGCTTTGACGCTAAGCGTGTCTTTATAGCCAAGTGTCTTCTGGTCTTCTCGATGGATGGATGTCTGCGTCCCTCACCGAGCCTCGCTGGGTGCAAGTGTCGAGAACCCTGTGCTGCCTGCCGGGAGTCTCCAGTTTATGATCGGATGTATGGTTCCTTAGGGACAGCTTCGGGCTGCCACTGTCCCTGCATCACAGCCCAGTCCTCCCCCCAGTCGCACACGCGGAGCCAAGCTCTGGAGACAGCCTGCTGCCACGCTCTCCCTATGACCTGGGCGGTGTCTGCTCGGCTTGTTCTTTGCGAGTACGTAAGAAAGTCCAAGTTCTAGAGCAGTGAAGCTTCGAGGAGATTCTGCATGGAAAGTGTTGGAGGCTGCACGCAAGCACTCACTCGACATTATTATATGTTGTTGTGAATGCTCTCCGCTCCTCTCCTCAGTAGTCACCCCTCTAAAGTGGGTGCAGCTCCTAAATGAACAGCGCACCCTGGTTTGCTACAACGTTCTTTTGACAACTCCTTCAAATAATAAACACTTACACATTTGACCTGCCATTAATCCCTTTGAGAATTTCCCGTTGACTTTGTGGAGATGTGGCCTCTCCTCCAGGCTCTGTGAGGTGCACCTGCTTCATCGAAGCTTGTTTTCTGACTTCCTGGTGCACGGGGACAAATTCCAGAGCGGGGCTCTAAGCTTCGATTACAATGGCTGGCTTCAGGACTTCTAGGAACTGGCAGAGAACAACACTTCCGTCTATATTTGCGCTATTGACCAACTGAACCCTGGCATGGTCTCCACTGAGGCACACAGGCAGCAAACAGTGTGACCGGCAGGACCCGCGATATATTCTTCTCACTGGCAGGTGCAGCCGTCAGTATTGCCAATATCTTTTAAGCATATCACCCCTTCTACACTGTGGTAATTGTTGGTCACGAGGGCAACCTTGGGACTTTTAATGTATTAGTAAAGAAACACAGATGTGAACACTTCAACAATTTTGGGTTTTGATAAGTTTGATTCTGGAATTTTAATATAATTCTTTTCCTTTATAAATTCTCTGTACATCATTTAAGAATTCATCGTACATATATAAGCTTCATGGGACATCCAAAGAAGTCCATGACACGAAATGATCACTGAGCCTTCTTTGGGCTCTTCAGAGCCTTGAAGGACTCTGGGTTTGGAAAATATGCAGACAGGAGCACTGGGAAATGCCGTGAGCATTGGAAAGAAAACCATAGGTTAGTAACAGTAGTCAGACGTTGTGTAAAGGTATATGGCAATGGTTTCTCCACCCATCCACAACAAAGAAGTTATTTCCTCACCCTCTTTTCTTTACAGAGTTTATCTTGGAGAAAAATAGTGCGTCTATGTTTTCACGTTTCCCTTAGGAACATAGAGAAATTTTTCTATGGATTAAGCCCCGTCTCCTGTTTTTTCAGTGGAGAGATATTTCCTAGGTTGAGGAGATACAGTCTGTATATAATATATTATTATCCAAGTCATCTCTAGGTGTGTAAAAATGTCCCTCTGGAATTAGCTTCCCAGTCTGTCACAAGAAACACAGGACGTTGTCACCCCTGACTATCCAGAGATAAGAGGAGTCATAGTTTCATTTGCTTTGCTATATGAGACATGTGATATTTTTTTCTCCTAATTGTAGTCACCACTGTGCTGAGTTATATGAAAGGAAATCTGTTAATACTCACTCAGTATTAAGTACTGAGTACTCAGTTCCTCTCCCTCCTCTATATTGCTACAGAAGGGTCATTTTGTTGACACTATTCTTTTACTTCTCCAACATGTGAAGGGGACCAAAACGCAATAAGTTTCATATTCCTTTATCATATCCGGTAGGATATGGTTGCTGAAACATGCATCCTTTTGTATAAATTGATGTAAGGATCAAAACTCTCTGAGGAGAAATGTAGTTGGCCCACTCTGAGCCTACTGGTAAACATTGGAGCCATCTATTTATTTCCAAGTTGCTTAGACCTTCAATGGACTAAAAGTCCCCAAACAAATCAGGTGTGGCTCACTTAATAAAGAATGGGGGTTTAATAAATAGAATTTACAGAGATGACAGGTAGAAGGTTATCTTTTGATTGGAAACTACGTAGATGAGATAGGTTATGTAGAGAGTATAGACAGAGTATATCTGGTATACGGAGGTGCAAAGTCAAATAACCATCAGGCACCCAGAAATACAAATTTGACATTTAGGCAAGAGGACAGACCTGAGGGAGAAACTTCGAAGTTACCCATAGAAAGGTAATTCATGAACCCATGAAGGGGAATAGAGCAGTACCTTGGAGACTCCCTACATTTAGGTGGCCAAGAGACAGCCCTTCCTTTGTTGGTAAGGCACCTCCATTATTTCCCAGATCCTGGTTGGAATCCTGGCTCTTGTCTAGACTGACCACCGTCACAGCATTCTTCCGACATGGCCTCTCTGTAATTCATACTCCTCCTTGCTGTCTATGAATATTCCTCAAGTGAGTTTCAAATTCAACCATAAGAATCAAAACCTCTTAAGAGGATTAGGAATACATAAGTAAGTACACAAAGTAAAAATGATTTATGTTGAGCTGATTTCCCATCTCATCTCACCCATCTGAGTTGTGTTAATATTTAGTCTTTAGTAACACTTCTTACATTTTTCACATTTCAGTTGAATGTGCTACAGGAAGCAATCAGTCATTTCTGGATTTTGAAGGGATCGAAAAGGAGTGTGAAACCCTCACCTTTTGAGCTTTGCTCTGTGTGTTCCCAGCATTTCTTACTTTCAACATCCTAGCAAAACACAAGGTGGGTACATGCTTCAAAATAAACGTGTTAAAGAGAAAGAATTTGAAGTGTGATGAAAATAAAAATTAAATGCCTTTCTACCATAAACATATTTCCTATTCAACATTAATAATACAAACCTATCTCCTTCATAACTAAGAAATGTACTAGTGAATATAAAACACGCTTTTATAAAAATTGCCCTTGTCTCAAATGAACTGTGCGTGGAAGTGTAAGAATGCATGTGTGTGTGTATGAGTGTGTGTGTGAGAGTTGCATGTGTATATTCTTTTTTTTTTCCAAATAAGCCTCAATTTTAATAAGTTCCTCTACATACACATTTGCTACTGAAAATTGAACTACCACAAGAAACTTTTATTACAACTCTAATTTTTGAAACCCAGAAAATCTAGCCTACGCACTCTGCCATGACTATAATTATTCTCTCTAGCCAAACCACCCAATAGTCTCTCTATATTCCTCCTGCGCAAGTTACTTGGCTTCCAATTTGATGTTACGGGTTTTTTGTTTTGTTTTGTTTTGTTTTATGTTTTTATGGTTGAGAGAGAGCATGAGTGGGGGAAGGGTAGATAGAAACACACACACACAGAATCTGAAGCAGGCTCCAGCCTCCCAGCTGCCAGCACAGAGCCCTACTCTACAGAGCGATAGTCGGACGCTTCACTCAACTGAGCCACCCAGGAGCCCCATGTTAGGTTCACGGATCTTCATGACTTCGGGCTTCTCAAACACCCAGGCAATACTCAAAACCTACTAGGACTTCCTTGGGTCATATCAAAAAGTGGAACTAAAGTATATTGAAGTCACTCAAATGCAAACTACAGGATTCCTCACAAAATATTGGTACCAAGGTAGAAAAGACAACACGGAGCTAATATCACAGATTATCAAAATATCATAGTTTGTCTATGACAGAGCAGCTCTCCCAAGCTGCTGCATACTGATTCTAAAATTACCAGCAAGAAAAACACCATATAAGGTTTATGTTTACATAGACTCGATGTCATAATTATTCTCTGTGCTGCTATCCTCGGGAGGTCTGGGATACAGGCAACAATGACATCTACATCTAGATCTTTCTACTCTGGGTTCATCCGTGGAACGCTGGTTGAACTAGCGATGGTCTTTAATACACCACATCAGCCTTTCCATCGTTTCTTTCCGAGCAGTTAACACAGTCCTTACTCCATCCCTCCTCCTGATGCTGAGTATTCGGGCCACAAGTCCCTGTGGTTCCTTCTCCCCGTCCTGCTGTTGGGGTGGATATTCTGGTAGAGGGGAAGAAGTTTGATGCTAGGGTCGAGAGTCAATTTACTAAGGTTCTTTATTAATACTTCGAAGATGGTTTGACAGCTGAGCCTCCCTGGGAATTTTCTTCACTGGCCATCTGAGAAGGTTCCGGGACACAGGATGCATAAAGCTTCGTTGGCAAATCCATTGAAAGCCAAGTCTCAGACCGAAGCTCCCTCTAGACCTTTGGATTTCAGCAGAAAGTAATGAGCACAACTAGCTACAAAGTAGCCTGGAAAGTACGAGATAGCCCAGAAAGGGCGAGAAACACTGAGGCTCCAACAAACTATGGCGAGAGAAAGAACACGTGTATATTCTTTGATTCTGTTACTTTAGTAGGTTGCCCAAGTTTATCCCCAAGCGTGGCAGATTTCTGTACCGAAAAGCTTATTAATATTTTAATTACCGATTCCCCCAATAAAGACAGTGTAAATAAGAAATTTTTTAAACCATAAAGGAGCCTCTTTTATAGCCCTCCTAGATATCCTCTGTCATCATCTATGGGAAACACAGGCCAGACAACCAGGTCAGGACCACACATTGCTACATTTCCCATTTTCCTCAACAAATCGGGAATGCTTGAAACCCCCAAAGTAACTAACCTTCCAAATTGTCACTAGGAGCAATGATGAAGGCTTTTTGGACGAAGTAGTGACTGTCCTTGTCAGTACAAGCTCTTATTACAACCATCATTTACTATCACTCTTGCAGAGAAATGGGGAAAGAGCCTGTGCTAGTTCCCTTCCTATGAACCAGATTTTCCGGGTCAGTCTCAGTGAGAACTAAGCAGTTGTTGAACGTTCGAGAAGCCAAGAATGTAGACTGTTACTAGAGAGCAAGCTATTGACAGCAAAGACGGGAGGACTTCTATTTTAAACGTAACTCGTGAGGTTGTCTCCCTGACCTGTGAATCTCTCAGAGTGTCAGGGGCTTTTGGAAAAGGCTGAGACTGACGTCGTAAAACCTGGAAGAAGAAAACAGGCTCAAAGCACGAGCTGTCCCGCGTCGCTATACAATAGAGTCGCTGTGATCCCTCTACGGGAAATTTTCATTTTTTTGCTTTGCTCAAGGGTAACAAACACAATTCCGGGACAGAGCTGAGACTAGGTTGCGGTCAAGTGGCAAGGCTGCGCTGGGAACCAATCAGCGCGCCGCGCCCTGCTTGTACATATATATATATATATATATATATATATATATATATACACACACACACACACACACACACACACACACACACACACACACTCCAGGGCCAGGCAGCTCAACTCCGAGACTTTATTATTATTATTGTTTTCTGTACCTTCCGCCAGCCGAGCGCAGAATGTCCGAGGCCGCGCCCGCCGCGCCGGCCCCCGCCGAGAAGACGCCCGTGAAGAAGAAGGCCCGCAAGTCCGCAGGCGCCGCCAAGCTCAAGGCGTCCGGGCCGCCGGTGTCCGAGCTCATCACCAAGGCCGTGGCCGCCTCCAAGGAGCGCAGCGGCGTGTCCCTGGCCGCGCTCAAGAAGGCGCTGGCGGCCGCCGGCTACGACGTGGAGAAGAACAACAGCCGCATCAAGCTGGGCCTCAAGAGCCTGGTGAGCAAGGGCACCCTGGTGCAGACCAAGGGCACCGGCGCCTCGGGCTCGTTCAAGCTCAACAAGAAGGCGGCGTCCGGGGAGGCCAAGCCCAAAGCCAAGAAGGCGGGCGCGGCCAAGCCCAAGAAGGCTGCCGGGGCGGCCAAGAAAGCCAAGAAGGCCACCGGGGCCGGCACTCCCAAGAAGAGCGCCAAGAAGACCCCGAAGAAGGGAAGAAGCCCGAGGCGGCGGCGGCCAAGAAAGTGGCCAAGAGCCCAAAGAAGGTGAAAGCTGCCAAGAGCCCGCCAAGGTCAAGGCCCCGAAGCCCAAGGCGGCCAAGCCCAAGAAGGGGCCGGCAGGAACTCAGAAGTTTGGCTAACTGAGAATACCTAAAGGCTCTTTTCAGAGCCACACAATTAAGCTTATGCAAGGGCTTGTAACACTTGGTTTCTCCAGGATCTTTCACAATTTACAAGAACAAGAACAAAGCACTATCTCATAGAAAAGGTCATTGGCTCTGAAAAGAGCCTTTGGGCATTAAAGTTTTCACTGGCTGAAGGAACTTAGGCCGGCTCCCCACGGATGCGGCGCGCCAGCTGGATGTCCTTGGGCATGATGGTGACGCGCTTGGCGTGGATGGCGCACAGGTTGGTGTCCTCGAAGAGCCCCACCAGGTAGGCCTCGCACGCCTCCTGCAGCGCCATCACGGCCGAGCTCTGGAAGCGCAGGTCGGTCTTGAAGTCCTGCGCGATCTCGCGCACCAGCCGCTGGAACGGCAGCTTGCGGATCAGCAGCTCGGTGGACTTCTGGTAGCGGCGGATCTCGCGCAGGGCCACCGTGCCGGGCCGGTAGCGGTGCGGCTTCTTGACGCCGCCGGTGGCCGGCGCGCTCTTGCGGGCCGCCTTGGTGGCCAGCTGCTTGCGCGGGGCCTTGCCGCCCGTCGACTTGCGCGCCGTCTGCTTCGTGCCAGCCGTCTAAAACTTCCCACAGCAGTTAGCTGCGGGAAAATGCAACCATACCATCCTCGGCTACTATATACAACGAGACTCCCTCTGTTTGGACAGGTATTTGTTTCCTATGGCTCTAAGTGAAGACATTGGTATTGACCTTCACTCCCTGATTCACATGACCTCTAGTACATTTAGACCCAAAATTAACATCTTCCACCAAAAAATAAAAACAGCTTCTTCCGATCCACCACTGCTGGTGTTTTCAACTCTTTCCGGCCTCTACCTTATTTACAAAGATATATCACTTATCTACCTCGCCTGTTTCTTCACAAAGTTCTTTGGCTTTTGAAAGCAGAATCTAATACAAATTATTCCAAAGCTATCTACTGTTGGCTGAATAACAATTTAAGATATGACCTCTGAAACCGGCTTTCTTTCGATCATTTTGAAAAGACACCCTATAGATGTCACTGGCCAAGTAGGTTTTGCTTTTAAGTTTGTTTAAGAGAGAGGTGGGGGGCAGAGAGAGAATCCCAAGCAGGCACTGCACAGGTGGCCGAGAACCCCACGCCTGGCTCCAACTCGGGAACTGTGACAAGACCATGACCTGAGTCCAGAGTCAGACGCTTAACCCACCGAGCCACCAGGTGCCGTGGCAAGGTAGTATTTTACCTTAATTCCACTTTAGGAAGACAAATTACACGTCTATTTCTTGATGTCTCTATTCAAACTCAGATTTTTAGGTATGTATTTATACAAGTCCTGAATGCACCGGCCATTAAGCCTGATTTGATTTCATATTTAATGTTGTAAGGTTATAATCTTATTAACACGTACTTCCTTTACACAAACCGAAGTTTGTGTAAAACGGTGTTGAAAGATACCCAGAGTGGTAAGTGGTACAACATTACTGTGTGTTCTTAGTACTGATTGAAGGACAACGGGTTCTAGGGCATGTATTGTATTCCGATTGGCAACTGATTAGGGCCCAAGCTCATTAATGCTGGATCTGGTTTGTTTATAAAGTGTGAATTGCAGGTGATTCTCTCCATTAAAAGGCAAACTGCTTTCAATAGCATATAATATTAAAGGTCCAGTTCTATCGTCCTGTAGGTCACTAACTAGATTTGGATCTCCATTTCCAACAAAGAGGAAACATCAACCTTCCCTTTACCTGATGGTTTACAACGCTGGGGACTGCAGCACTGATCTGTTTAACCCTTGTGACACATCTCTACATCCGTCTTAGTTTACTAATGGGAACTATGTTTATGGTAACTCTAGAGTGAATGGCTTGTTAACCTTTGTGAGGAGTTGGGAGCACGTACCCCTATTCCTGGATTGACGAACTACCCTGAAGGGCATTTCCAATTAGCTATAATTGAAAAGGAAAATGTAAGCCCTTTTCATGAATACGGGGGTGGCTCTGAAAAGAGCCTTTGGTTAAAACTGTCCCCTCAATGACCTAAGGTGCTATTTTTCCAGCTTACTTGCCCTTGGCCTTGTGGTGGCTCTCGGTCTTCTTGGGCAGCAGCACGGCCTGGATGTTGGGCAGGACGCCGCCCTGCGCGATGGTGACGCGGCCCAGCAGCTTGTTGAGCTCCTCGTCGTTGCGGATGGCCAGCTGCAGGTGGCGCGGGATGATGCGCGTCTTCTTGTTGTCGCGGGCCGCGTTGCCCGCCAGCTCCAGGATCTCGGCCGTCAGGTACTCCAGCACGGCCGCCAGGTACACCGGCGCGCCGGCCCCCACCCGCTCGGCGTAGTTGCCCTTGCGGAGCAGGCGGTGCACGCGGCCCACCGGGAACTGCAGCCCGGCCCGCGACGAGCGCGTCTTGGCCTTGGCGCGAGCCTTGCCGCCCTGCTTTCCGCGTCCAGACATTTTAATACCCTCCAACCAGTGAGCTTGGGAAGGAAAAGTGAAATGGGGGCTCAAATCCTCTCAGCAAATGAGAAGCAATTATACTTGCAAGCCGAATTGTAAATGACGCGTTTTGATTGGCTAAAACTATCCAGAAGTTTGCAACCAATTACAAAGGACGACTAACCCCACGCAATTTTCACGTCACTGCCTTACACTTTAGGACAATTTATCCGATCAAAGTCTAACTCGTTTAACGCCTCATTCGCACAGGCGCCCTACGAATATTATGAATGCCAGAACCGGGGCACATATTTCTTATCTCAGAAGCAGAGTTTTTCATCGTCATGCCTGAGCCAGCGAAGTCCGCCCCGGCCCCGAAGAAGGGCTCGAAGAAGGCGGTGACCAAGGCGCAGAAGAAGGACGGCAAGAAGCGCAAGCGCAGCCGCAAGGAGAGCTACTCGGTGTACGTGTACAAGGTGCTGAAGCAGGTGCACCCCGACACCGGCATCTCGTCCAAGGCCATGGGCATCATGAACTCGTTCGTCAACGACATCTTCGAGCGCATCGCGGGCGAGGCGTCGCGCCTGGCGCATTACAACAAGCGCTCGACCATCACGTCCCGGGAGATCCAGACGGCCGTGCGCCTGCTGCTGCCCGGGGAGCTGGCCAAGCACGCCGTGTCCGAGGGCACCAAGGCCGTCACCAAGTGCACCAGCGCCAAGTAATCCTGACAAAATGTCTTCGTATTGAACCCCAAAGTCTCTTTTAAGAGCCAGCCAGTTTGAGGGCTTAGATTTGGTAGGACTGCTTTGTTAGTGCTGTGTTGTGGTAAAAAGAAACTGGTTGCTTTCCACGTTCAGCATTGTACCCTTCTAGGAGTTTCATTTGCTTAAGGCAGTATAACTTGCAAATAATAGTGGGAACGGGCCTATGCACGAAAACTGAAAAATGAACATCACTGACTCCAAGACGGGGTCACTTACTTGTACTGAGCATTCTCCGAAGGCTTGTTAAATGAAAGGCGATCGTTGGCAAAACGCCACAGTAATGATGCCGGCCGTCCAGGAAAGAAACCGCCTTTGTACTGATATTTTGGTGTCTCTCCCTTAAAATTGTTCTTTTCATCCAGGGTGGACTTTATGTCAGGTTGTTTTCTATCTTGACCAACAAAAACTCTTTTTAAATTAAAAAAAAAAAAAATTCACAGGTCATTGCAGGTACACCGCTGCCCGGGTCCATGCAGATATATAAAATGGTAATGAAAATATGCATTTTTCTGCCTGTTGCTAGGACACTACTTAAAGTTATAAACTGCCATGAATCCACGAACGGCATCCTACATGACTTAAATGCGAAGAATGTACATACAAAATATTTTTAGGCGTTTCACCCAGGTCGGAAAAAAGTAAAGCTATTCTGTATTCTTGTTTAATTTCTTTCATGAATAACAGACTTTCTACTCCCCACAGAACACAGATGCACACACACAATACAACGTACACGAAGAATATGTAAGCCTTCAAACAATTAACAAAAGCAACAAGGAGAGAAAACTAAAAGAAAGAAAACTGAAACTGCCAGACTGGGCACTTTATACTACCGTAGTCAATGACTGCTTTATGTAGTAGCCCCAGAAGGAAAGAAATATCTAAACAAAGTATATATGACTTTCCTGGGGTACAGGAGCGCCCTGAGACTATGTACGACACTGTGCCTACGCGTTCTTCCCCCGCACAGAGCAGCAAACATATAGCCTTCTATCAAACTCTGAAAACACTATTACCTACTGCGCTAGGCAGAAAAGTGCCATCCCAATTATATTTAATTTCTAATCTCTATGGCTCTGTGAATAGGTTAGGGTCCAAGACAGAGGGCAGTTAAAGTTCCAGATGGCATCAAGATTGCTAATCACCTGAATTTTAAAAAGGGAATTTCTCCTGGATTATCCAAGTGACCCAATGAAATGCCATGGATGCTTAGAATTGGAAGAGGCAACTGAATACAGAACCAGAGAGATAGCAGGGGGCTGATGTGGCCGGAGACTTCTGGCTTTGAACACTGAGAAAAGGAATGGAAAGCCAAAGAAAGAAGATAACTTGGAGCAGCTATAAAAAGCAAGGAAACAGATTTGCTCTGAGAGACCCCAGAAAGGAATGCAGAATTCTTGACACCTTGACTTTCCTTGAGTGAGACCCACCCCCAAATGCTGTTTTACAGAATTAGGAAATTATAAATTTCTACGGTTTGAAGCCACAACGTTTGTGATAATTTGTCAGACCACCAGTAGGAAATTAACACATCCACGCAGCTTAAGAATGATTGATTCCGGATTCAATGACATTCTCTAAAATTAGAGTAGATAAATATTTAAATTTAAATGTGTAGATGCACGGAAATTCTCCCTAAATATTGCAGACTCCCATAGTTTTCAAATGTCTCTAGTTTTAACGGCAGCAACTTCCCATTCCTTCTTTGCTAGTGTTCAAAAGGTCTGGATTTATCAGCAATAACTCTTCTTCTTTGAGTAACACTTCCTCCACTCACTACAGTTGTATTACGTCTGATTATAATTCTTCTTCAAAAAGTTCGCATATGTTGCATGTAGAGGAGTGATGGAAAATTTTAATTCGTAACGTCCATGAAAGCCTTATGAGTTGTAAAGCCTTCTCCAAGGCGAGTTTTTACCACAATTCTTGCATTTGTTTTCACAAAAGTGTCCATCGAATGGTTTATTTTAGTAATTTATTATGTAGTGACATGCTCATTTTATAAAGACACAGTGGGTGTGAGAACCAAAGTTGATTTACATGGCAGAACATGCCAACCAATGTCTTCTGACTCTTTCAAAGATGTCTAGAGAGAATTCAGACACTTCGCATCGAATACATTTCTCACCACTTTTATTAAGGACCTTAACATAGATTATCTCCTCTCTCCAGCACTAGGCTCCATATCTCATCTCCTTCCTTGGTGCCTTCTTTGTTCGGCTTTCCTTAAGTGTACGAATCAGCCAAAAGAGAAAGCCTTGGTTGGCCTAGGAAAGGAAATCCCACATCCCTACGACTGTCAGCTGACCTCAAATTCAATTCACTTCTGTATTCTGGAATAAATACTTTCCCTGCCTGGAAGAAATGATGCTGATAAACCTGAGACTGGCAATCAATCCCTTGAAAGCAAGAAGGGTATCTTCTATGATTACCAAAGTGCCAATGGAGAGAGGAAGTGCACCACCCAAATGCTTTCCAATGTAAAGGAGTAATGGCCCTTTAAATCAATGGAGGCCGAGGGCCATGCATCATGAAAAGTTTTCAATTTTCTGGATTTTTACCAACAGAACTTAAAAGTTACACACGTCGTGGAATACTTAAAAGCTGAAACTAAGGTATTCCCAGAGACAAGTGAAGGAAACAGTAGCCACATAGAAGGCTTAAGGCAACAGGAAACAAGTTGTCAAAAATTGTAAGGTTGGAGAACAGGCAAGGTGGAATTCAGCGTGAGAACGAATGGGGGAAGGGGGGGAGGGAAGAAGGGGGGGGTGGGACACAAGGGTGGAAATGATTCTGGGAGCATAGAAGCCAGAGAGGGTGGACGGGGTGGTGGCATTGCTGTTGCCAGAGTTAGGGCAACTCCTAGGGTTTAAGGAAAAGGGAACTTTCTTTTCACATCTCCCTCGCTGTCTCCAAAACCTTTAAGACCCAACTGCAAATTACATATATGCAAATTTCCAGGCCCCATATCATGTAGGGTAGGAAAAGTGTAGAGAAATTCTGAAGTGAAGGACATGCTTTACCAAGCACGGAGGAACAGGTCATGTTTCTACTTTCAAGAGTATCTAAGAAAACTCAGTGACAAAACTGGGGGTACGTGCTATTAGAGAAATCCTTAACGTGACAACTCTTTAGATGAGAATTGAAGTGGCTCTGAAAAGAGCCTTTGGGGTTGGTTAACAAGAAGCTTACTCGGCGAGTCTACTTGGAGCTGGTGTACTTGGTGACGGCCTTGGTGCCCTCGGACACGGCGTGCTTGGCCAGCTCCCCGGGCAGCAGCAGGCGCACGGCCGTCTGGATCTCCCGGGACGTGATGGTCGAGCGCTTGTTGTAATGCGCCAGGCGCGACGCCTCGCCCGCGATGCGCTCGAAGATGTCGTTGACGAACGAGTTCATGATGCCCATGGCCTTGGACGAGATGCCGGTGTCGGGGTGCACCTGCTTCAGCACCTTGTACACGTACACCGAGTAGCTCTCCTTGCGGCTGCGCTTGCGCTTCTTGCCGTCCTTCTTCTGCGCCTTGGTCACCGCCTTCTTCGAGCCCTTCTTCGGGGCCGGGGCGGACTTCGCGGGCTCTGGCATCTCAACTGCTAACAACTCAGTACACGGATTAAAAAAAACAAACCCTAAAATGTCTGTCTTTAAGCAGAGTCTCCTCTTTTATAGGGCATCTATGCAAATAAGGTATGCAGAAATACCCCGATCTGATTTGATAATGTCTTTGGTGACGTGAATATGTAAACTTGATTGTGTCATATCTTCCTTCTTATTGGTTGGATAGCGAACGGTGATCTTTTTAACCAATCCCAGCTCGCGTTTTACACTTCCATCCACCAGTATAACTGGCATCTTTTTGCTGCTTCCAGGACATTTCTTTTTCGCCTTTCCTGCGGACTTTCTCTCGCGGATACCACTCGCTATGTCTGGACGCGGGAAGCAGGGCGGCAAGGCTCGCGCCAAGGCCAAGACGCGCTCGTCGCGGGCCGGGCTGCAGTTCCCGGTGGGCCGCGTGCACCGCCTGCTCCGCAAGGGCAACTACGCCGAGCGGGTGGGGGCCGGCGCGCCGGTGTACCTGGCGGCCGTGCTGGAGTACCTGACGGCCGAGATCCTGGAGCTGGCGGGCAACGCGGCCCGCGACAACAAGAAGACGCGCATCATCCCGCGCCACCTGCAGCTGGCCATCCGCAACGACGAGGAGCTCAACAAGCTGCTGGGCCGCGTCACCATCGCGCAGGGCGGCGTCCTGCCCAACATCCAGGCCGTGCTGCTGCCCAAGAAGACCGAGAGCCACCACAAGGCCAAGGGCAAGTGAAACGTTTACGGAATCTGCCTGCTCTCCCAATCCCGAAAATCAAAGGCTCTTTTAAGAGCCACCCATCTTTTCTGGGAAGTGCTGAAATACTACAGAACTCCTGAGACGTTTTGTTTCCTTACTTGCTAACCTTAAGGTAGCCTATTTCGAAGTTTCCTATTGTAAAAACTGGACAACTCCTCCCGGTACTCCCACACAATGGTCAGATGAGTTTAAGATGTTACACCTCTGATGCCTGGAGGTTTATGCAACATTACATAAAATGCTCCCGCCAATTGCAAATGCACAAGCCATTCGCAGTAAACCAAGTGGCAATTCTGAGGTCGTAACTTCGGGGTGTAGGTTACGTATATAACAACGATAGTCATCGAGAGCATTGTCTGTATGTTGAGATTGTTTAAAAGCGCAGTGTATACACATGTACGTAATTATATACACACTCTGGTCAAAGTTGCGGCCACAAAGTCAAACACGCATGAAAGAAATGAGAGAACAAAGGAGACATACCTGACCAATCACATATCAGGGCGGGCTTTTCGAATTCTGGGGCGGCCTGAATTCCCGCTGCAAAAAGTTGTGCGTTTCCGTCTTTTCACACAAAAAGGAAATGAAGTCCGCTGAAACACACGAAAGGAAACCTCGGTTTTATGAACTCAATTTAAAGTGCATTAAGAAGAAATATAAACTGGAATAACTTTTGATTCTATATTCAAATCTTACTGGAAATCCAATCATTTCTCGAACGGCACCCTGAGAACCAATTAGATCACAGCGCGGGACCTGCGAACCACACTGATCTCTCCTATAAATAGGGTCAGAAACGGCTCCTCGCTACTCTCCGGTTTCCTTTTCTGTGTCATTGTCATGGCTCGCACCAAGCAGACGGCGCGCAAGTCGACGGGCGGCAAGGCCCCGCGCAAGCAGCTGGCCACCAAGGCGGCCCGCAAGAGCGCGCCGGCCACCGGCGGCGTCAAGAAGCCGCACCGCTACCGGCCCGGCACGGTGGCCCTGCGCGAGATCCGCCGCTACCAGAAGTCCACCGAGCTGCTGATCCGCAAGCTGCCGTTCCAGCGGCTGGTGCGCGAGATCGCGCAGGACTTCAAGACCGACCTGCGCTTCCAGAGCTCGGCCGTGATGGCGCTGCAGGAGGCGTGCGAGGCCTACCTGGTGGGGCTCTTCGAGGACACCAACCTGTGCGCCATCCACGCCAAGCGCGTCACCATCATGCCCAAGGACATCCAGCTGGCGCGCCGCATCCGCGGCGAGAGGGCGTAATTCCCCAAGGCTGTCCCCTCCGGACTTTGAAAAAGGCTCTTTTCAGAGCCCCCTACTTTGTCAAAAACTGTTGTAACGCTTTCTTTCCGATTGCTCCCTTGGTGAAAGTAAGTTTCTCTTTTTCAAGAATACTCTGAAACTGTATTAGATGGATCCGCCAGTTTTTATAACAAAGAATCGGCTTTGGATTCATAGTAATTCTGTGTAATGTGTAACATTCCGTTACTTAGTCTTTCAAACTGCAGTTGTTTGATAAGGGCAGAGAATGGCTTATAGGTATTAAAGATCAAAAGGGATACTATTGTTGGGATTTCCTTCTTTACATGCAGCCTTTTATATCCTTTTGGAGTTGAAAGAAAAGAGCAACGTTTACGATTTCCATCCTCAGAGTCAAAGTCTAGGTGAATCAAGTGAAATGCGTTATTTCTTTTTAATGGATCTCCAGCCCACTGGATCGGCCCCAGTAGACTAAAAAGTAAATACAAACATGATTCCTTTTGAGGTGGAGAAATTGGTCTTCATGCCACTACATTATATGTTCTCGAAGTGTCGAGTTCAAAATAATAAGCTGTCTCATTGTGAATTATTCTGATATATAACCATCAGTAAGGGAACATCAGGAAGATGAACCTAGTTCAAAGCAATATAGGACATTATCAAGATCAGCAATAGTTCAAGAAAGTGAAGGAAACTAGGACAGTCTCCCCACAATATTCCTCTTTGACATAAAAATTGGGGGCTAAAGGCAGTTAAGCAGCAATGACAGAAAAAGTGTTGTGGGCCCTTCCCCTTTTCCGCCTTAAGACAGGATATAAATTCTATACTGGAGACTCTTAAAAGCCCAGAGAGGGACCAGAGGAAGCCGCAGACAAACCTTACTGTTAGCTTCCTCCCATATACCTACCTTGCCATGGTTTTCGGTCCTTCAAGGCCTAAAACTGCCTTCCCTTGTCCAGTCATTTCTCCACACATTCTTTGTTGAAGATGCTGTGTAAGCTGCAGTGCTAAGGTACCTCTTCCAAGGGTTCTTCCCTGGGTTTCTCCCATGTGTATGCGAAATAAACACGTTAATAAACTTCTCATTGTTTTTATCCTGCTAATCGGTGTTTTGTAAAACGGGCCCCAGCCAAGAACCAAGATGGATAGAGGAAAAACTCACCTCCCTTACAAAAGAATGAGGACTGGAATAAAACCAAAAGAGCAAATTTAGATCCAGAAAGTGTTATTATTCTACAGCACAATTACAACCTTTAGATGATCTTTTCTAATGACATAATTTTCATCTCCAACCGACAAAAATCACTGAAATTATCAACATCCTACAAGTTACCTAAACTCATAGATTTTTCACAGATACTGGACCCTAATAAGCAGTCTAACAGAAGCACATACCCTTGAAATAAATTTAAAAAACAAAAACACTGGCAGGCCTTTTAAACTACGCTCATATGAGACAATGTAAAGAAATGCAGTCTATCCCTTTACCTTAATTAGATATTTGGATATTTCTTAATAGGTTTCAGATCTGTTCTGGTCTGTGACCAGAGTCTTTCCCTTGTCCTCAGTGACCTCATGCCTGATGATGAATGTGCTTCTCATTTGCGCTTTCCACCTCCCTGCTTACCAAGGATTTACCATGACACTGAGGGACTAGTGTTGAATCTCCCAGGCCTAAAGAAGTAGAAAGTACCAGCAGCTCTGTGACACCCTGTTTATCTCCAAGTCAGAGCCGCATGACATCACTTGTTTAACTTGTTTCACAAATGTGAAATTGTGATTCAAAAAATATACAATAAACATGTGACACAGAGAGTACTTAAATCATCAATGACTGAAAAGGGTAAAATGCTCTGAAAGGTTCAAAGAATATTGAAGAAATTCGGGTATTTATAAACAACTTAACACAGAAATATTGGAATAGGATTATTGAATGAGGTTAAAACAAAACTAATAATGGCCAAGAAGCCATAAATCGTTGGAGTTAGAGCTGTTCCACCAGACAGAAAATACTTACAGCTCTACCAAATAAACCCCTGCTGAATTTGATACATTCAATCGATAGTAAATAGTGAGATGATCAAAGTCCATGGTCCTGCAATTCTTGTGTAGTCTTTAACCTTTTAGGATACTAAACATCATGGCCCATCCTTTTGTTCCCTATTTCCAAGCGTCAGATAAAGTGTCGCATACTGTGAATCCTTACTGGAAAGAAATAAAAACATAGGACCTGCAAGATAAATTTCTATGAAACTGCATGAGGTGACTCCTTGACATTGTACTCATTAATCAAATACACAGTAGACACTGTAACCTTTTATTGTTTCTAGACTCCAAACTGATTCACCTGATTTTCTTATCTGTCTCTCTTGGTCTTAGGTTCCAGAAACAGTAAACCATTCTCGGGCCTTCGTTTTCATGAGATGCTTTTACATTTCCACAGTGATTAATTTGCTTCTTAAAAAAAAAAAAAAAAAAAAAAAAAAAAAAAAAAAAAAGATACCAGATTCTACATTCTCTTGTACAGAAGCTTAAGCTCTTTTGAACTATAATTGCATTAGCAAACACTTTTGGATGTTCTCTCTCTCAAAAAAGTATACTTTTGGAAAAAAAAATATTAGCATAGAACTTCAGGAAGTCTCCATCAGCCCGCCCTTAAAGAATTCTAAGGTTGACAATTTTTCGAGTTACCCCTCTTTTCTTGCTTTGATGGGTTATGTTTTCTTTGGCAAGCCTGTGTTCGCTCCCTAACATGATTTTATTTTTTTTATTTTTTTACAATGCTTCATTTGAGTTTGGGGCCAGTCTCTGGGCAACTGTATTTCTTAGAAACGTAGATGGCCCTTGAACAAGGTTAGGGGTGCTGACCCCTTGCATAGTTGAAAATCTGGATAAAACTTTTGATTCCCCAGAACTTAATGACTAACAGCCTACAGCTGACCAGTAGTCTTACGGATAACATGAACAGTTGATAAACGCATACTTTGTATATTGTATTAGATATTGTATTCTTATAATAAGGTAAGCTAGAGAAAAGAAAATGCTATTAAGAAAATAGTATTTGCAAGCACATGGATGGAACTAGAGAGCATTATGCTCAAAGAAATTAGTCAGAGAAAGACAGGTCTCATACGACTTCACGCATATGAGGAGCTTAAAATACAAAACAGATGAGCATAAGGGAAGGGAAGCAAAAATAATATAAAAACAGGGAAGAGGACAAAATATAAGAAACTCTTAAATATACAGAACAAACAGAGGATTGCTGGAGGGGTTGTGGAGGGGGGTTGGCTACATGGGTAAAGGGCATCAAGGAAAACACTTGTTGGAATGAGCACTGGGTGTGTTACACAGAGGGGCTGAATCACTGAAATCTACTGAAATCATTGTTGCACTGTATGCTAACCAACTTGGGTGTAAATTTCAAAATAAAATTAAATAAATAAATAATAAATACAATTATTCCTATAAAAAAAGAAAGAAAATCATAAGGAAGAGATAATACATTTGCAGTGCTTTATTGTGTTTACTGAAAAACAGTGTGCATATAAGTGGATCCATGCAGTTCAAACCCCTGTTATTCAAGAGTCAACCTTACATTGAATTTCCACCATATTTCAAAGCGCATGATGGCAAGCAAGGTTGGGTGAAAAATCAAGAAGCAGAGGGGGCAAGGAAGAATCCTGGAGCAGCGCTGCCTATAGAAAATAATGCAAGCCACGTACGTTATCTTAAATTTTCCACTAACCACATTTTAAAAAGTGGAAAGATGCAATCATTTCAATAATATATTCTATGTAATCCTAAATCTCCAGATATATTTGTTTCAATCAATGTAAAAACCTGAATAACGCAATATTTCGATTCCTTTTTTTCATCCTAAATCCTCTAAACTGGGTGTATATTTCATTCAATCTGCTACTAAATTTTGATTGGAAATAACTTGATTTGCATTTCAATACCATAAACTTTACTGTTGGCAAATTGAGTTCACATGTCCACGTTGTTCAAACACACGCCAAATTTTCCAATAACTGAACAGAGTAATACCTCTTCAATTTAAATTATTTAATATTAAAAATTCAGTCCCTCACAGCATTAGACACATTCCGAATGCTCAAAAGAGGGTCCAGAGCACTTTATCAGACAATGCTTTCTTAAAAGGAATTGTGTTTGGGGTGTGAAGGTGGTGATGGAAGCTGGTTGTTAAATGGGAAAGTATATAAATTTAAATGTAGCCATGTAAGGGTAGCACTGACCTCGAAAAGCAAAGATTTGCCCATACATAGATATAGAGGTAATTAGGAAGAAAAACAAAAACAAAAACAAAACCTGAACATAAATCCAGATTACAAAATACCAGATTGAGGGATTTAAGAATATGGAGGGGCGACTGACTGGGTGGCTCAGTCAGTTCAGAGACTGACTTCGGCTCAGATCACGATCACAGGGCCCATGAGTTCCAGCCCCGCATTGCACTCTGTGCTGACAGCTGGGAGCTTAGAGCCTGCTTGGGATTCTGTCTCCCCCTCGCTCTGCCCACCCCTGCTCAGGATCTGCGTCTCTCTGTCTCTCAAAAAAAAAAAAAAAAAAAAAAAAAAAAGTTAAAAAAAATTAAGAATATCGAGAAGGAAGGCAAGCCCTGGGGCAGGAAGACAGAATTTTCTCAGGCAAAGTGGCCGTCCCTGTGTCTCACACTGGACCTGACATTTACCCTTTGACGGCCAAACCATCTTTGTGATTAACATTTCCATCCTGCGGAGGAAGAACCTACAGTGAAAATGGGAGAACACAAGCCACAAAGCAGGACGTGGGCCTCAGAAGGTGAAGTGCAGGGAGTGCAGGCCGCAAGCCAGGGGACAGGCCTCCCCATGAAAAGCCCCCACCCGTCACACTCGTGTTCGTGTCAGGCTGCGGACTGCAGTTCTTTTCTCGCTCCCTAAGAGCATCCTCCCAACGTCACTACTTGACCTCGATGTAAAGTGGATAAAACTGCTTGAATGGGAGGACAGAAGGGAAACACTCCAATACATTTCAGACATGCGACTAGAATTCAAACCAATGCCGAATTTCGACTGCGACTTGCCCGAGGTGTGCAAGGGTCCTCACAGTTCAGCCCGGAGAAGCAGATGTTAGCTTGACAGCTGCCATTATTTCGGTCCCTTGATTGGCCTGAGACGTTTCCTTACAGGCCCTTAAACAGAGCCTTCTTGCGTCTCCCCGGCTACGCGCGGCCTCGCGCACTTGTGGGCGGGGATAAACTCGCTGCCCCGCCCCCGGCCCCTCCGGCCCTGTTCTCAATAAGGTCCGCCACAGGGTTATAAATGAGGATTTCGTCGCTGTGTAACCTGACTTCGCTGCTAGGTTTTACTGACCGGAGGACATGTCTGGTCGCGGCAAAGGCGGGAAGGGCCTGGGCAAGGGGGGCGCCAAGCGCCACCGCAAGGTGCTGCGCGACAACATCCAGGGCATCACCAAGCCCGCCATCCGGCGGCTGGCCCGGCGCGGCGGCGTCAAGCGCATCTCCGGCCTCATCTACGAGGAGACCCGCGGGGTGCTCAAGGTGTTCCTGGAGAACGTGATCCGGGACGCCGTCACCTACACGGAGCACGCCAAGCGCAAGACGGTCACGGCCATGGACGTGGTGTACGCGCTCAAGCGCCAGGGCCGCACCCTCTACGGCTTCGGGGGCTAAGACTTTGCGTACGAGAAGTGAATTCTTTGCCAACCCTAAAGGCCCTTTTCAGGGCCACCTATCCATGCACTAGAAGGAGCTAGCGACGCTGTTTATTTCCTTTTCGTGGGAACTGAGGTTACTGAATGTATTTTGCGATCTGAGTTCCATGACTTCCGTATAATTTAACCATGTTTACTCCTTGTCCGGGGGCATTAAACATCAAGGCAGCCTTTAAGGTTTATGTTCACGGGCTGTGTCTACGGGTTTTTCTATTTTTGAGACGTGCCCACACTTTAAGTTGCAATCCATTTATAGACATGTCCCAAACATGAGATTGTACACCATTAGCCTACTCTGTTCAAGGAAAAGCAAAGTGAGAATGCCCAGCTACTACGTGGTAACTAGGGGGAAGGGTTTGATGTGAGAAGCTTTGACCGAGCTGTAGAGTGCGGCCACCTATAAGCAAGCCTCCTAGGTGGCACGTGGGGACTTTTTCGCGCCTTTTCTCCCTCATATTTGGATTATGTAAAATGATTGCCAATAAAATGTGTATTTAAGCCACAATGATTTGGGGGTTTGTCTTAACCTTGTCACATCTATTCCCTGATATTCTATAATAAAAGCAGCAATGTTAAGTCCTCTCACAAACCCGCTGGTGCCTCCTTTAAAGCCAGAAAGGGAGCTACACAGACACCTAGCCCCGTGCTAGGGCTCAACCACCTGCAGTGTTTTCTGATGTGTCCACACTTACAGAGGAAAGGGGGAGGAGGTCTCCGAAATAACCAGGCAAATTGTCTTCTCTGTCTTCACTTCAAGAGAAAGTCATTGGCAGTAGCCTAATTAAAAGCACTTCAAGGTGTTTGTAGCCTTTGTCTTTACCTCTTAGCATCAATTCCTGCCTCCAGGCAAATTGAACTAGAGTAATGAAGGGACAGGGGAAAGGAGGAAAACCGCTATGTTAGTGAACTTTCTTTGGGTTCTTAGCCTTGATTTTTCTTGATGGGTCCTGTGATGGACTCGTAGGGTGTCCGCCAGGATTCCCCCTCCTAGTGCTCACCCTTGTGATCTAGCCCCCTTGGGTGTGGACATGACTTGTGACTTATTTCCAACCCACAGAGTACTACAAAGGTGACTGGATGTAATTTTTCTGTATATGATTATTGTTAACTGACGTGTATGTTGTGTAATATCTATCCTCCTTGACTTTAGCATGCTGGCTTTGACGGACCAAGTATCCATGGCAGCATGCACAAGCGCCAAGAAACCAGGGGCTCTTTAGAAAGTGAGGGAGGCCTAAAACCAAAAGCCTACAACCATTCAAGCCAACAGCCAGCAAGAAAGAAAATGAATTCCTCAGCCCTACAAGCACAAAGAAACAAATTGAGTTAAGCAGTGAGTTTGGAAGATGATATTTCCCCACGCAAGCATCCAAGAGACCTCTATCCGAGGTAACATCGCAATAGCGTCCTGATCTAGGACTCACCTAAACTCTGCCCAGACCCACAGAAACTCACATTGTACATGTGTATTGTTTTAAGATAGTAAATTCAAATGATTTTTTGTGCAGCAACAGCTAATACGGTTAGCTAACACACTTAGCGTCTTCAATCAGTGTTCCATCTAAGATAACATAACATGAACTGAAACTGCAATCATTATCTAATGGAAGACATACATTTTAAAAAGGAAAAAAAGTGGGGGGGGGGGAACAAACCTATAATGGAAATATTCCCTTTGACAACTGTGTATCTCACGTATATCTGTGAGATACACAGACAACTGTGTATCACACGTATCTCCAACATAAGTATACATAGGTCATGCCTTGCAGGCTTCCCTAATACCAAGCCTATAAACAATGACGTGCTCAACAGCAATGCATCTAACTCATTTTACTTTCAGCAGCACAAAAACAAACCGTCTACTTTTCCATAATTAACACATGAAACCCCATGATTTTCATCCATATCTTCTGTGATCCCTGCATACCTAGATCTTTTCTTATTTTTGTTTCATTTTAGTTTTTCTCTGTCTAAATGAATACAGAACGGTACAGCAAAGGCAAGAAAAGAAAAACCATGTAAAAGTGGATCAAAATTAGGGTTTAGGAAAATGACTCAACAGGCTGTGCAGTTGATTACATCAATAACATACAGGCAAAATAAAATGGATGATAAATTCATTTTAATGTACATTTGAAGAATTGTCGAAACGGTCTACAACAGATGCTATGATTAAATTCTGCAGTTCAGTAATACCCATGCCTAATTTAGATCTATTATGGGATGAATGACATTCAGAGTTTGGTGTCCTGTGCAAAATAATTTCTCATTGCACGAGTTGGCCTTTGTGAAATACATATAATTATGTTGTTATAATGTGGGCATTGTAATGAAAACAAATAACCAAAGTACATGTACTTAAGTACAGACAACTGTAAGTTACAGACACCCAGTGTGAAATTATTTTAAAGTCTAATGATTGAACAAAGAACCAAGTAAAAATTTAAAGAAATCACACAAAAACTATTCTTTCAGGGCTTTAGCCAAGTTCCTACTATACATATTTCACATAATCTACGTGGCTCTAAAGATTAACATAAGTTCCAATACACACCTCATACTATAACAGTTCTCACATCTTATGGAAACAGGTCTGTAAAAAGACAAAACATGCTTTTAAAGCCAGTTGAGGAACCTTGCTATTACAACTCTTTATATGCAAAAGTGAGTGGCTCTGAAAAGAGCCTTTGGGGTTGGGTAAGAGGGCGCTTACTTGGCGAGTCTACTTGGAGCTGGTGTACTTGGTGACGGCCTTGGTGCCCTCGGACACGGCGTGCTTGGCCAGCTCCCCGGGCAGCAGCAGGCGCACGGCCGTCTGGATCTCCCGGGACGTGATGGTCGAGCGCTTGTTGTAATGCGCCAGGCGCGACGCCTCGCCCGCGATGCGCTCGAAGATGTCGTTGACGAACGAGTTCATGATGCCCATGGCCTTGGACGAGATGCCGGTGTCGGGGTGCACCTGCTTCAGCACCTTGTACACGTACACCGAGTAGCTCTCCTTGCGGCTGCGCTTGCGCTTCTTGCCGTCCTTCTTCTGCGCCTTGGTCACCGCCTTCTTGGAGCCCTTCTTCGGGGCCGGGGCGGACTTCGCTGGCTCAGGCATGATAAACAACACCAAAAGCAGAAAAGTTGTGACCAACAAGGAAAAGAGTGAGGGGGGGGGGAGTATCCCGAGTATTTATATCACGTATATGCAAATGAGGGTCCAAAAGTCTGAATTTTGATTGGACCAAAACTGACCAATAGATTAATAGCATGTAAAAGCAGCGTTGCAAACGTGCTTTTTTATTGGACTAAAAAACTAACTCTTCCAGAGAATCCAATAGGTTAATTTACAATACCGCCTTATTGCTCAAAGTGCATTCACCAAAAATCAAACAAAAAAGAAAAAAGAAAACCTCTCAATAAAACCTTATTTTAAGTTATGAAAGTAGAAACTTTCGAACTGGCACGCGAAAACGAGGGAAGGAAATTCTATTGTATAGCCCAGTAGAGTCCTAACTACTGCTCCTTTGGGTTTGTCATAAATTATCCAGGACACCTCGGGTCTCTTCTGACAAGAGTCATGATATGCTAGACTATTATCATTAAGGTATGTTGCAAAAGACTCTCGATCACCGCCATCTTTTTCAAGTTTCAGCATTGCAAACGTTTTCCTCAATGCTCACCCATTAGACCCCGACTGACATTTTAAATCCATTAAAACCAAACATCAGAGTCCAATCACCAGTTTGAGTCAAATACGGTATTAAAAAGAACGAGGGGCTCCAAAACATTGGAATTTTAACGTGCGAATCCGGAAATACAAAATTCCTTATGTGTTAACATTATGTCCTAGACCATACTGGAGTGAACTAGATATTTGCTGTAAATATAATGAAGTGGAACTCATGAGATATTATACAGTGGGATTTTCAAATAGGACAGGAAATACCTTCCGGATGAAAACGAGATAACTATGCAGAAAATGGCGGATTTTTTAAAGAGAAATTCTCAAGTACTGTCTTGTTTCAAGAACACCGTACTTTGTATAGACAAACAGAAGAAAAATTCAACAGAATTATTTACGAGAATTATGGAGTTTGTCGGTCCTATTTGTTGTGTGCCAAGCATCACAAGGGAAACAAATAGCTTAGTGATTTTTTTTCCCCCAAAGGGGCCGGGAACAAGTCGGTTAATTGAAATTAACCAATCAGAAACTAGCACGGAACAGATTAAACCAATGCTAAATCTCAGGGAGCACTTCCGGAATGGAGCTCCAGTTGCCTCACCGGGATTGCCCACAATCCAATCAGAGTGATTCTGCCCCTGTATAAATGCAGGGGCGAGCTGTTACCCTGGTTTCCTGACTTTGCAGTTAGGCTATGGCTCGCACGAAGCAGACGGCGCGCAAGTCGACGGGCGGCAAGGCCCCGCGCAAGCAGCTGGCCACCAAGGCGGCCCGCAAGAGCGCGCCGGCCACCGGCGGCGTCAAGAAGCCGCACCGCTACCGGCCCGGCACGGTGGCCCTGCGCGAGATCCGCCGCTACCAGAAGTCCACCGAGCTGCTGATCCGCAAGCTGCCGTTCCAGCGGCTGGTGCGCGAGATCGCGCAGGACTTCAAGACCGACCTGCGCTTCCAGAGCTCGGCCGTGATGGCGCTGCAGGAGGCGTGCGAGGCCTACCTGGTGGGGCTCTTCGAGGACACCAACCTGTGCGCCATCCACGCCAAGCGCGTCACCATCATGCCCAAGGACATCCAGCTGGCGCGCCGCATCCGCGGGGAGCGGGCGTAAACTTGATTTCCTGATTCTGTGCCAACTTTGAACCCAAAGGCTCTTTTCAGAGCCAACCACTTTGATCTATAACAGATGCCGTGACACTTAAACAAGTTCCGTTGCTAACCGAGCTCAAACTTGTAGCAGGCCTGGAAGACATTTAGGGCTGTCTTAAATTAAGGTCTCAAGCCTTTGGTCTCCTGAAGTTTTCCTAGTGTGTTTAGTTACATGGTTTTACTTTCAAACCCGTATTTCTCCATATGTTGCATAGGTCTGACAGGTTTCGCTCTGGCTCTCGGATTTATGGGTTTTATTCTAAACTTCGAGTATGGTCTGTTGCACGTTTTTGGTATCGTGACCGTTCCCTTGCCTCTTCCATCCTACAGGCTCTTTGACTTTTGCAACGTTACTTGGCGCTGTTCGAGGCGTGGCCCGTTGTGTCTTTGGGGGCCTGGGCTGAGCCTTCAAGGCTTCTGGTTATCTGTCTCTCCCAGGGTTCACCGTGTTGAACTTATAGAATCCCAAGGCCCCAGAACCCTTGGTCGGCATTTAGCTGAGCAGAATTTGGGGACCCAACTCACTAGCAACCGCCAGACCTTTATGAAAGGTGATCAAAGATCTCCCCCTAAGCCTCTTAAGGGGAGCCAAGGTTTGGGTTATTAGCTGGAGCACAAAAAAGTAAGAGGGTAGCGTTTCCTGAGAACTTCTTGCCGTCTATCCTTCCCGGTGTATCTACCAGACTAAACAACCAAGAGCGGTTTGGGTGGGTCTCAGAAAGTACCTCTGGAAATGAAGAACGCAGGAATGAGGATCCTTTCAACTGACGCTTTTGACGCAGGAATGAAGATCCTTTTTAACTGACGCTTTTTCTTTTTTTAAGGTTTTAAGGAATTTCTACACCTAAATTGGGGCTCGAATTTACAACGCAAAAATCGAGTTGCATGGTCTATTGACTGAGCCTTTAACTGCCATTCAAAAAGGCACTTTGGTTTTCCTAAATTCTCTATCTTACTCTCGACTTAAATCTTATGAGACTACCTCATATTTATCCGTAAAACATGGCAATCCTTTGGAAGCTGGAGAGTTTTCTTAAATTATTCTGTTCAATGCCTGTAAGAAAATGGTTTGATGCTATTATTAAACAGATGTTCCTTTTCCATGAAAATAACAGGTTTCTCAATTTCTAAACCGGTAACTGAATAGAAGGGAAATCAGGAATTCTGTTCTAAAACCATTCAGGGAGTTATTTGGAAATGTAGAAGGATGTTTACTAATTGGGATGCACATACTACTTGGAAGGATTTCATCTCTCATGTATTTAAACGCTTCGGCAAATTTGAGTTTGAGACAGGAAAAGGTATCCTTAACTATAGAATTGAGAAGCTTCTATAAAAAAAAAACAACAAAAACTTTTAATGGACTGTTTCACCTCAAGGGTCACTAAGGAAAGGGACTACTGGGGTGGTATACTTAACATTGACAAAGCTATACATAAAGTGCACAGGCAAGTCAGCCATCGTAAAAAGTCCTAGAGGTTTTATAGAAGAAATTTTTGTTCTTGCAACTCTTTCAGACATTGAGACTTGGGGATTTGGGAATAGGGAACTCTGGATCCATATGGAAAAGAGCTTAGCTATCCATAGCTAAAATCAGTGGAGTGTTTTATATGTGTAATGTTGGATAAAGGCATTCATATTAGAGTGTGGTTTCCTGCTTCCTTTGAAATTCTAGCACAGTGAGTTTTTTAATCTGTGTTCTGTCTCACCGGATGTTGGTCATCAGGATATGAGGACCCAGTGGGCACAGAAAACATCTTTTTAGGTCATTAAATCCACCAGAATATGTAGAATGGTCCTTCGCCTGAACAAACCCTCAGAAAACTTCCTAGTTAAATTGGAATTTAAAAAAATTATTGCACAAACAGATTACTGTTTACTACAGTCCTGACTATAGAAATAAAACATTAGGGGCACCTGGGTGGCTCAGTCGGTTAACTGAAGGCGGTGTCCAACTTCGGCTCCAGTCATGATCGCTCGGTCCATGAGTTCAAAGCCCCACATTACGCTGCGTGCCAACAGCTCAGAGCCTGGAGTCTGCTTTGGATTCTGTGTCTCCCTCTCTGCCCCTCCCCTGCTCGCACTCTGTCTCTCTCAAAAATAAATAAACACTTTTTTTAAAAAATGGTAGAGTTTGTTTAATTTTCATATACAATTTTCCTAAGTAGAAATAAATTTATTGAGTGGTTACAATGGGCCAGAAGTCAGGTATAAGGTTCCACAATGTAAGAAAAAATAGTAGTACTTGATATCAAATTGCTTTTAATGAATTTTTATTTTATTGGAGAAAGATCACAAATTATGACTCAGGTCACATTTCATATGTACCTACTGGTAATTAAGTCGTATATGCATTTCGGGTTTATCTGGTTGCCTGAAACTACATCACTTTTTTCCACTGTATAATCTCCGAATGACCAGGAACTTTCTCTTACGGAAATGATAGCTAAAATCAAGACAATTCAGAAATTTTATTTCATTTTGCATACACTTCCTACCGCAACTGGCAGCAGAGGGATATTGATTTTTTATATCTGGAGATTTTTTTGTCATGAAAGCATTATAAATAGTTTTGGTTTTCTTTTTGTTGTAGTAACCCCAACACCTTCGGCAGCATAGCACGAGTCAGAAAGTAAGGGAGGTAATACCTAAGTCAAGCCATGGGGAAGAGGGGCATAAAAGGGGCAGAGAGATTTATTACTCTTGGCTTCCTTCATAGAAAGACAGAAAATAAAATTACTAATTCTGCTTAATATCTGGGGATAATCCCACCTATTGGACAGCATTAAAAACTCAGTCAATTAAAATGAGATATCGCCTCACACTTGGCAGAATGGCGAAAATCAAAAACACCAGAATCAACAGGTGCTGGCTAGGATGTGGAGAAAAAGGAGCCCTCACGCACTGTTGGTGGGAATGCAGATTAGCGCAGCCACTGTGGAAAACAGTACGGAGGTTCCTCAAAAGGTTAAAAATAGAAGTCCCTTAAGGCCCAATAATCACATTACTGGGTATTTATCCAAAAGATTTTTTAAAAAACACTAATTCAAAGGGGTATAGGCATTCCTTTGTTTATCGCAGCATTATTTACAATAGCCAAACTATGAAAGCAGCCCATGGATAGATGAATGAATAAAGTAGATGTGGTATATAGACAATGGAATATTATTCAGCCACAAAAACAGAAGGAAATCTTGCCATTTGGCAACAACTTGCATGGAGCTAGAGAGTATTATGCTAAGCGAAATAAGTCAGAGAAAGACAAACACCATATGATTTCACTCCCATGTGGAATTTAAGAAACAAAACATGAACAAAAGGGAAAAAAGAAAGAAAGACCAACCAAGAAGCAGACTCTTAACTATAGAGAACCAACTGGTGGTTACCAGAGGCGGGGGGTAATGGGTTAAATCGAGAATGAGGATTAAAAAGAACACTTATGGGGAAAAAAAAAACAACAAAAAACCTTTAGTCAATTAAAAACACAAACCTTAGACTAGTGGAAAACCATGACTGAGGCCCTGAGGTGTAGTTTAATGAGAGAAAAGAATAGAAGCATTATAAATTTGCCATGGATAATAATGGCACCCAATTGTTAAATGTCATCAAAGCACGTTATCAGAGGCTAGACGTGTTAATTAGGGGAATTTATTCAAGGAGATGGAACTTGAAATGGAATTGGGAAAACTCTCCCAGGCAGAGAGGAGAGAATGGCAGGTGAAGAAAGTTGTTTTAAAAAAAGAAAAAGAAAAGAACAAATGAGAAGGCACTGAAAAGAACATTTGAGTTGTTATTAGTGCTAGTTAATGCAAGCAGAAAGTATTATTATGAAAAAAAATTAGACTGCAAAGTTCCCACCTGAACCTAAGGCAATGGGAAGCCAGTCACCCTATGCATAAGACAGATCACAGAATGACCAGACTTGCAGAGTTCAGGGCTGGAGAATTAGGAGCCTGGGTGGGAAACAGTAGAATCATCCCAAGCCGGAGAAGATACAGAGAGCATGTGAGAAAGGCGGAAAGATCACTTACCGAGACTCTAAATAAACATCAACCTGATTTAGTGACTGAGTGACAGGAACAATTGGGGCCTCAATACAGTGACAGGAATTCAGTGTGCTGCCTCCCGTTATAAGAAGTCAGGCAATTACTAAGCAGAAGGAGAAAGTGGTTACTTCAGACTGGTCCTGAAAATTGTATTTATATTGATTGATTGATTGATTGATTGATTGACTGGTTGTGTGCTTCTGAGAGAACTACTCACAGGGGCTCCTGTCTGATGTTTGCCATCCGTAAGTGTCAATCTCTCAGGTTTTTCTAAACCTGGACTTTTGCAACAATAACGGACAGACCATCTTGGTTCACCAAGAGAGCATCAGAAACCCAAGCATGAGCATTTCAAGAGACCCTCAAGGGAGACCGTCCCAGGGACGTGGTCAGTGGTGAAACACGGTGACTGGGAATGAGCTTCCTGTTCCCTCGTTCTCTGGGTGCAGAACACTAAGACAGCGGTGGTCTTCCTTACCCAGGACGTTAGCTGTAACAAAAATTGGGGAAGATGGGAAAAGATTTAAATAAGTTCTGATGCCTGTGAAAACCCTGTCCTGTCCCAGGGAAAGGAATCCGAATACGAATATACAGAAACCATAGAAAAACTAGGACCTTGATTAAATCATACTTAGCTGTGTCTGAGGCATTCCAAAGGGCTTGTGAAGTAGTTAAGTCACAACGGGCCTGAAACAGAATTACAATAACTCTACTACCTTCTGGACGAGGCTGAAAATGAAACCAAGAACTCCACTCCCTTTGTAGCTGATACAATACATGGGGCACACGACGAAGTAGAAACAAAGAAACTTGTACTTGAGACCCAGGTCCACCGTTCAGTGACAAGCCAATTCTGGGCAGATCATCCTTCCAAGCCACAATTTTCTTTTTCTTTTCTTTCTTTTTTTAATTTATTCTTCAGAGAGATCGAGAGCGAGAGCGAGAGCGAGAGAGAGAGAGAGAGAGAGAGAGAGAGAATCGCAAGCAGACTCCGCACTGTCAGCACGGAGCCCAGCCCAGGACTCGACCTAACCTGAGCTGAAACAACAGCTGAACGCTTAACCAACTGAGCCACCCAGGCACCCTCAAGCCACAATTTTTTTTTAACTGTGAAACCAGCATTTTAACTATACCTAATGCCAAAGCCTCAAAGGGAGGTGGTGACAGAGCGCCCTGTAAACTGTAAGGAACTGCAGAGACACTCGTAGTCATTTTGACCACTCACTGAATGCCCCGTGCTGGCCTCATTCTCTGATCCCACCTGGCTCTGCATCAGAAGTGAGCTCTCTCATCCTGCGTTCGAGAAAGCGCACGGGTCTCTTGCCACTTCTCTTTTCCGATCCATACAACCTCTTGTCTTCAAAAAGATTCTTTTGAGTCAATATGTCACATTCCCCCATTTATCCAGATCTCATCCTCAAACAAGTCACTGTCATAAAGAGTTTGGGGGGCTCTTTCTGGAAAGAAGAAATTATGAGCTGCAGCTGTGATTCGGAAAAGTTGAACCCCTGCTCAGAACAGCTAGGAAGAGGGCCGCCTGGGTGGCTCAGTCGGTTGAGCATCCAACTTCGACTCAGGTCATGATCTCACAGTCATTGAGTTCCAGCCCTGCGCTGGGCTCTGTGCTAACAGCTCATTGTCTGGAGCCTGCTACAGATTCTGTGTCTCCCTCTCTCTCTGCCCCTCCCCCACTCACGCTGTTTCTCTTTCAAAAAGTAAATAAACATTTAAAAAAAAAAAAAAAAGAACAGCTAGAAAGATACTCTCGGATACATCCCCCAGGCCTGTTTTAACAAAGTTTGAAAATAATAAATGTTAATAAGCTATGAAGCCGTAAGCGCAGGGGAGGAAGGCTGCAAATCAAGAAACAAAGTCAAAAGGGACTTGAACCTTGAGTAATCTGTGCCCACTGGAGATGTGATCAGCAGTATCGGAGTTCTTTCCTGCTATGGACTCTACGGACGGTCTGAGGAAATCTAGACACCTTCTCCATACTTAAAGCATACTGGATAAGAAAGCGGCATTAAAATGCAGTTATCAAAGTGTATTTCTTTTAAGGATGTGTATGCAATGTGTTTCATCAGGGACACATCAAATAACAAGGGGCACCAGGTGTAATGATGAATGTCAGTGCCAAGAGCTCAGAGTGCAAACTTCATTTCAAAACACCTTCAGTACTTGAAACTGATAAGAAAACATCTGTGGTTGTCATTACTGGAAAAGCCACAGGCACTAGCAAAATGCATTGTGATTAGTTGCCTACACACATAATTGAGGGAAATGACAAATTGCATGTACTCTTTGAGAAAATAAAGATGTTTCCCCACCCACCATTACAGCCCCATAATGATCAGATTTTTGCCAAGATTTCCCAGTAAAATTAAGTGGACTTCCTTGAAATTAAATAAGTAAATAAATAAACAAACAAACCCACCTCGGCCCTGGTGGAAGATCAACCCATGTAGAATCCAAATATTTTGCTCTGGTCACCGCAACTCCAACTCCGGGAACTTTCTAACAAACCACGCAGACTCCCAGAGATTTTTCTTTTATTGCGTTTCACCCTTTCTATTCTTTCATTATTCGGCATAAATATTCAAGCCAACCATGCCTCCCTGGGACCTCTCAGCAATCCAGGGGAAGGAAATCTGGCAGAGAGGATGAATAACAAACCACCAGAGAAGACTTTTACCCTTTTGAATGTTCCTTAGCCTCGGGGTGCTAAATAATTATTCAGCTTTAGAGGAGAATAGCGTGAATAGTGCCCCAAAGGAGGCCTCAAACTAACCAAGGGGGAAAAAACAAAAAAAAAAAAAAACAAAAAAAAACAAAAAAGCAAGATTTTCTACTGCTCCACAACATATACAAGCTTTAATGTCAACCTCTAACTGGCGCAGTATTTTTCTACCACTGGGGGCACAGCAAGTCAAGAGTACCTTCTGATTGGCTAACTCAGAACAACATCTGCAAACCAATGGGAAAGAAACATTAGGAAACATCCAGTGACTGTAATAGCCCCTTCTTCAGACCGGCGTTTTACACAACAGACCCTTCTCTAAACACGTGGGGGCGCGGGAAACTGGGCAAGGCTCGCGCCAAGGCCAAGACGCGCTCGTCGCGGGCCGGGCTGCAGTTCCCGGTGGGCCGCGTGCACCGCCTGCTCCGCAAGGGCAACTACGCCGAGCGGGTGGGGGCCGGCGCGCCGGTGTACCTGGCGGCCGTGCTGGAGTACCTGACGGCCGAGATCCTGGAGCTGGCGGGCAACGCGGCCCGCGACAACAAGAAGACGCGCATCATCCCGCGCCACCTGCAGCTGGCCATCCGCAATGACGAGGAGCTCAACAAGCTGCTGGGCCGCGTCACCATCGCGCAGGGCGGCGTCCTGCCCAACTGCTGCCCAAGAAGACCGAGAGCCACCACAAAGCTAAGGGCAAGTGAGGAGTTACTCACTCACGGTCCCTGCCCCAAACAGTCAAAGGTTCTTCTCAGAGACACCAAACTTCTCCTCGAGAACTGTAGCCCTAGTGACAAGAGCTTACAGATTAGAATTGCAGGGAGAGGCGGCAGGTCCCTCCAGAGCCACTGAATTCGAAAGCCGCGGACCAATCACCTGCTCCGGCGGGAGTATTTGAACAAGAGAGGAGGAAGGAAACTAAAAAGGCTGACGACGGAGGAGTGTTGAGACGAAACAGAAAAAAGTACCTTAAAGATACCAGTTAAGCTCTTCCACTTGAAATAGTTGGGTGGCTCTGAAAAGAGCCTTTGAGAACTCGGAGGCAGGACATACCGCTACAACCTTCACTTCTTCTTAGGCGCAGCTTTCTTTGCCTTTGTCGCCTTAGGCTTGGCAGCTTTGGGCTTGGCCGCCTTGGGCTTCGGGGCCTTGGCCTTGGCGGGGCTCTTGGCCGCCTTCTTCGGTTTGGCCGCTTTCACCTTCTTCGGGCTCTTGGCCACTTTTTTGCCCGCAGCCGCCGCCGCCGCGGGCTTCTTCGCCTTCTTCGGGGTCTTCTTGGCGCTCTTCTTGGGGGTGCCGGCCCCCGTCGCCTTCTTGGCTTTCTTGGCCGCCCCGGCAGCCTTCTTGGGCTTGGCCGCGCCCGCCTTCTTGGCTTTGGGCTTGGCCTCCCCGGACGCCGCCTTCTTGTTGAGCTTGAACGAGCCCGAGGCGCCGGTGCCCTTGGTCTGCACCAGGGTGCCCTTGCTCACCAGGCTCTTGAGGCCCAGCTTGATGCGGCTGTTGTTCTTCTCCACGTCGTAGCCGGCGGCCGCCAGCGCCTTCTTGAGCGCGGCCAGGGACACGCCGCTGCGCTCCTTGGAGGCGGCCACGGCCTTGGTGATGAGCTCGGACACCGGCGGCCCGGACGCCTTGCGCTTCCCGGCGGCAGCGCCGCTCTTCTTCGCCTTCTTCTTCACAGGTGCCTTCTCTGCGGGTGCGGGCGCCACAGGAGCGACTGGCGCGGTCTCCGACATCCTTCCGCGTTGCCAACTAAGACAAAAAGTAAACTCAAACTGTCAGGGCGGCGCGTCTCGGAGGCCGGCGGCGGGGGGTTTATATAGCGAGTGGCTGAGTGATGATTGGTTGCCTGCGCCGTGCGCCGCGCCGCTCAGAAGGGCTCCTCCGCTCTGCAGTGTGGCTGTGTTTCTTTCCCCTTAAAAAAGAAGAAAAACGTAAGAAATCTGGGCATGAAATAATTAGAGATTTGGGGGAAACGGATCCGAGAGTGTTCAGGCTTCATCCCTGCCTTATTTGCTATCCCTAGTTTCAAAACCAGTACCCTGAAACTTTCCCGATTCCCCCAACTCTCTTTAAAACTTCGGCCAAATTGAGACAACTTTCAGATTTTCCTTAAAAATACTATTTCTCTCTGTTCCCATTGCACGTCTGTCTTCCAGGGCATGGATCTGCACATTCTCTTCTTTGCAAATTTATATAAGTAAGCTCATTTTTATTCGAATATACAAGGAAAAACGCTTTTTTCTCGGGAGCAGTAGCACAACTCTCCCGCAGTTGTTTGCACTAAGCCCTGGGAATTGGCAAAGGGATAGAAAATTCTACGTACACGATGGATAACTATTTTTTTTTAATAGAATCTTTTTTAAGTCTTTGAATGACCAGTGTGTAAACTGGATTTGATCCCCGTATTGGGGGGATTTAAACATTTCAGGAAGGATGGGGGGCGAGGTGGCTCCGTGGGTTTTCCAGATAAACAGTTCTTAATAGCAGCTTTCCTAAAATACTGTATAATAGGTTTTTCAGACCTAGGATCGGCATTATAGATCAACTGCAAAGAGGAAAAGAGAATCATGAAACAATAGAATGGCGGGTCTACATCATATGAGTTGAAGAATAGAAAGTTACGTGTTTATATCCCATCCGTCTCCTTGAAACTAAATTACTTAATGACAGACAGCCTAAGATTTTTGAACTCCAATATTTAACATAGAATTTTGTACAGGTTTCCTGTATTTCAAAATGAAATTTAAAGTGCAAATGTTATTTGACTCTTTTTCAACATTGCAAGTAGGGACACAAGATTAGAAAGAAAAAAATGTCATTGAAATCACTTTCTGGACTTTCATAATTCTCCCTGGGCTTTTGACTAACAGACTATGAACTATGCTGTGACAACCTAACTTACTTGGCTACCTATGCCCACCAAAGGAGTTGAACAAACATTTCACGGCAGGTATGACCCACTTTATTATTCCATCTCTTGTCGTTTGCAACACAACAGAGCTAATGAAATTGGGTAAATATTGGATAATGAAACACAAATTTAATATTATCAACCAAATAATCAGATAATGAAATTAAACTACATGCTTGTGAAAATAAATATTTTGGTGTTATGTTTCTTCTAACAAATATCCTTCTTTCCAAAAATGTAGTTATTCCAGCTTCCATCCAATGATGATTTAAGAATTTTCTCACATAAGTCCAAAATAGGATAATCAGCTTTAAAGATGTCATCTCTCCACACTTAACTAATTTCATAAAAGTCACTTGGCTTATTTTTAATGAGTCAGGTATTGGCTGGCACTGACTGAATACAAGTCTGTGGAACTTGAGCCCGTGTTATATACCAAATACAAATACTGTGTATAAAGAGGTAAACTTACAGGATGGACTATGCAGCATTTAGTTCTCCCTCGGCAGGCATTTTAGGAGTGTCTAAAAGGGACTGTTTGTCGTCCTCTATAGCGTCATTGGCAATAGCAATGGCCCCAAACATTTTACAGGCCCTTTTCAGACTGGAGCCTACTAGCTAATATTATCTAGACCTAAAGATAGAATTTAAATTGAGATTTTTAAAAGTTTACCATTTGGGTCATCATGGTAGTCAAAACATCAATTGTTGAATAATCAGTGGAATTGTCCCCTAGGTTGCAAAGACTCAATTTCACATAGGTGAAAAGTGGGGGCCTGGGTGGCTCAGTCAGTTGAGCATCCAGCTTCGGCTCAGGTCATGATCTCACAGTTTGTGAGTTTGAGCCCCACTTCAAGCTCTGTGCTGACAGCTCAGAGCCTGGAGCCTACTTTGGATTCTGTGTCTCCCTCTCTCTTTCTGCCCCTCCACCACTCATGCTCTCTCTCTGTCTCTGAAAAATGAATACACCTTAAAAAGAAAATAGGTGAAAAGTTCCTACAGCAGATGTCACCACTGCATTCTTGTACAACTCTTACTTGTTCGCACATAAGGGAGAGGACATCAGGGCTATTTCCTTAATTGTAGGTAGCATCTGCCCTTCCTAGAGAAGCAATAGTTGAGACTTGATTTCACCTGAAAAGTTCTTCCCCAAATGTTTAGACAAGGATGGGGTTTGGCTGTTCTAGTGACTTCTACTGTCTGAGACCCAGGTACTTATCCTCTCTGTACCTGTAGCATGGACGAGGATCTAGAAAGCTGGCTCACCCCCAGGTATTATACACTTGAAACGTCCCCCCTTTTATTTTCGTAGCCCACACAAAAAAAATTTGCGTTTATTACTTTTGAAGCCCAAATCTGCATATATGTTAAAACAATTGATTTTTCCGTTAGACCGAGACCTGAACCGTTTATTTTATACATGTAAAAATAACTGAGAGGAACTCCAGTTAGATGGGTGATGGGTAGCTCACTTATGAATTCATGTTCTCCCCATTTTGGTGTTAACCTCCCTCTCCTCATAGTAAACCACTGTGAGAGGTCTAGATAGTGCCCAGCAGGTCAGCCCACAGCAGCTATGCTTAAATGTTCCAAAATTCAGTGAATTTCGAAGTTCAAGGAGAAAAGGGACTATGTTGTATAAATACCAAACGAGTGAATTAAAAATAAAGGCTATATAGCAGATAGAGCATTGTGTTAGAACCAGATGTGTTCAGAAGGACCACAAGAAATCACATCTATTTTAATTTCCTATCACGATGATCTCATCTGAGGACACTCTCCCACTTGAAACTCCTCTCCAAGGTGAACCATATCTCATTGCATTTCCTCAGAAGCGCACTACAATGTCAAAGTTGTATGACAATTTCCTTTTTATATGTTCTTCTCTACCTAGATCTGGTATACCCAGAAGGTGCCTACGCTCTATCACACTTTGAAAATATTCCAACCCCCACTTCCTGCAGTAAGCCTCATTTTCAAATACCCTTCCCAGTCTGGACTAGAAGTTCCTCAGAAGAAGTTCACTGTCACAGCACAACCCAAGAGAACTTACATGCAATGATGAAAACGTTCTGTATCTGTACTGTCACACAGACAGCCACTACCTACATACGCTATTGAGCAGTTAAATGTGACTGGAGTGACCAAAGAGATCTTGAATTTGATTGAATTTTAATTAATGGAAATTTAAACAAGCACATGTGGCTAATGGCCAACATTGGGAAGCCCCGCTTTAAAACCACTCTTCTCAAACCTGAATAAGCATACCATCCACTTGAAGATCCTTTTAAAAATGCCCTATCAATTCAGGAGACTTGGCGTGGGGCCGGAGAGTCTGTGTGTCTTAAGCTCCCAGGTGATGTTCATGTTGCTGAGATACAGCTGGTCCACCCATTGCTGCCAGGCAGAAACTAGTATTCTGAGCTGATGTCTGACTCCTCACCGTTTACTTTTCTCTTCCCTCTCCTAAGCTTTCAGTTCTTTGAAAGAACGTGTAGGATGGTCTTTGCAGACCTGGTATTTATACACCGATCTTGGCATGTAAGTTCTTGAACGAAGAAATTAGTGATTCTTCTTTGGTGCCTGGGACGTCACTGTGTGTTAAGTCTGCAGGTAGCTGTAACTGAGCTATATCTCAAATAGTGTCTAAGGGAAATGAATAATCTTCTGACTGCCTATATCGTAAGTACCAGCAGAGAAGGAATTTTTAATTACCTTTTATAGCACGTAGAAGTCAGGCTCTTAATGTGAATATATGGAAGATGCGTAACTGTTGGAGTTTGTCTATTAAGCATATCAATGCGTCATCTGTGTGACGCCTTAATTCACTAACCTTACCTCACTGGACGAGTTCCAGAGTTTCTTAGCGGTATTTTTATTAGTCCTGTAACTTTGCAAACTTTTACTCAGCATGATGTATCTGCAATGTTTTACTGACATAGATCTGTGGTAGGTGGCAAGATCCTAAGACCAGAATTAGAAGACCTCAGTTCTACCCCGTAAAATACCGCTTATGAGAACAGGGTTAGCTCTCCAAGCCTGGGATTCTTCATCTTTACAATGCAAATAGTGCTTTATAAATCTGGAATCAGAATAGAAATTCAATTCACATTTGCTCCCCTTCCTAGAGTTCCTTATCAAGAATGCTGAAAATCACGTAAACGTATATGTTCTGCCAGAGGGGAATGATTGTTCCATGAGCCACCAAATTTAAATAAATGCTGCTAAAATTGTAAGAAGTCATTCTTTTACTTTTAAAAGAAACGTCACATCTAAAAGCTAATTTTAATTGTTGACAAGTTGTAATTTACAACTACAAATTACAATTACAAATTACAATTACAAATAACAATGCCTCGCTTTCATAGGCACCTGTAGGGTCACCGCCTCCTTTCTATAAATGGTACGAGGTTACGAGACTTCTCCAATGCCGACTGTCTGAGACCCCCTCCGGCAGGCACAGGACAAGCCACAGAAAGCGACAGCTCTGACCCGCGCGAGGACACGGACGCCAGACCAGCCCACCCGCCTCCCGGCGCCCCGCCCCCGCGCTCCGCGCCCCGCCCCCTCAGCCGCGGCCCGCGAGGCGGAAGTGGGAAGAGGCGGGGCAGAGACTCGTTCCCGCCCGCGCCGTTCCGGTTTCCTAAAAGGTCCGCGACCGTGGTATATAAAGGGCTGCAGCCGCAGCAAGGTACCACACCGTGCGGTGACTCGCTACTGTAGCTATGTCAGGTCGCGGCAAGGGCGGGAAGGGCCTGGGCAAGGGGGGCGCCAAGCGCCACCGCAAGGTGCTGCGCGACAACATCCAGGGCATCACCAAGCCCGCCATCCGGCGGCTGGCCCGGCGCGGCGGCGTCAAGCGCATCTCCGGCCTCATCTACGAGGAGACCCGCGGGGTGCTCAAGGTGTTCCTGGAGAACGTGATCCGGGACGCCGTCACCTACACGGAGCACGCCAAGCGCAAGACGGTCACGGCCATGGACGTGGTGTACGCGCTCAAGCGCCAGGGCCGCACCCTCTACGGCTTCGGGGGTTAAGCTTTGCACCTGCAGCCTCCGCGCAATCCCAAAAGGTCCTTCTCAGGGCCACCCACTCGGTCACACGAAGAGCTGTTAACCGAGGAAGGTTTGTCTGTGTTCCCTTTAGTTCTGGCTGCGGGCGGGCAGCTACGTGACCTGGCCGCGGTCATGTGCACGGAGCCAGGGGAGGGAAGCCTCAGCTGGGAGAATGCTGCATCCAGTGCGTGTGTTCTGGCTGCTTTATGGCGCGGGCTTTCTCGCCAGCGACTGCATCCTTCTCCATTTTCCTGTCCGGCAGGCAGCTGGCCTTGAGGCCACGCCGGACCTGCCCTGCTACCAGTTTTCTGACAGTTCGTATTTGTCCTCATTGTTAACAGGGCCCACAAATACCACCAGTAAGTTTTGATTGGACAAGTTTGCTAGGTGCATATCCTAATCTGACAGTGATGGCCCAAATTAAGTCTCCATATTCCTCTACTGGCTCCTTCCCATCTCTATCTGTATGTCTATCACTATCTCTATATATCTATATCTACATCTATATCTATATATCTATATAATTCAGTATCAACTTAACCCATACCTCTATCATTCACTACATCCTTGACATTTTATGAAATCTCCAAGTAATCTTGAGTAGGTCCACGTCTCAGTCACTCTTCATGATTATGTGACTTCACCACTCACTAAAAATACCCTTGCCGAGCGCCTGGGTGGCTCAGGCGGTTAAGCGGTTAAGCGTCAGAGTAACTCAAGTCATGATCTCATGATTCGCGCGGGTTCGAGCCCACCTGGGGTTCTGCGCTGACAGCGCAGGGCCTGCTTGGGATTCTCGCTTCCTCTTTCTCTGCCCCCCCCCCCACTTGCGCGCATTCTATCTCCCCAAAAATAAAGTAAACTTAGGAAAAAAAAATACCCTTGCCATGGTTACCAGTGACCTGCTAATTGCCAGATCCAAAGTCACACAAAAAATGTCATCCCTGCTACAGCTAATCCTGTTGCATCACTCCTCCCTCCACAATCTCCCAAGTTTCTGTGGTAGTTTCCTTTCTGACCCAGATCCTGTGTTCTCCGTGACTCTTCGGTTAGCTTTCTGGGCCCTATTCCTCTGCTTGTGATTCTTTCCAATGAACAAATGGGTGTTCTCTTCATGTCAGTCCAGAGATCCTCCTTGAGCCATCTCTTCCCGACTGTTCCATCGATGGTGAGACATCCAGGCACCCAGAAAAGAACCGAGTATCAGCTGAAAAGTAGCAGAGTAGGCCACCCCAAAATATGGCACTTTGGCATGAGGATTATTTGAGCTAAAGGCACTTGGAAAACAGCAGATGCGAGAATGGGGCTCTGACCTTCCCATTTCTCTCTGAAAGCAGAGAATTATCCCGTGTGAAAGGCGTCACCCCTATATCAGCAAGAGAAGAACGCTTATCACCAGAAATAAGGAGTCAGGGCTGAGAGAAATCTGTACAAACAGACCTTGTTAAAAAAAGCCCCTTAACCCCCCTCCCCTACTTTTGTTTTTATTTCATGACCACTAATCTTTATTCAACCTAATCTTTGTTACAACCTAAGTATGTAAGCACTTAGGCCTAACCACTTTTTGGGGTCTTCATTTTCCTGTAAAGACCCCAGTGAACGCATAAAAACATTAACATTTGTATGCTTTCTCCTTGTTAATCTGTTTCATGTCAGTTTCATCCTCTGGCCCAGCCAAAGACCTCCAAAGGGTAGAGGGAAGTTATGCCTCTTCCACACAGCCTTCCAATCCTATTCTCAGTGCCTTTGTATGACCGCAGGGTCCTGACACTTGTCCGCCTGCGTCCTTCCCAGCTACAATCCCTCTGCCTCGCCGCAGGGACCTGAGTGACCACACATTTCATGATGCCATCTGGGCAAGACTACAAAAAATAAAAAGCCTTCACTGGTTCTCCTAACATCTGCAGAATAAAATCCAAGTCTTGTGCTTTACCTGGTCCCGGCTCACCTGCACAGGCCATCTCCAGACCCCTTCCCCCACCCCCCACGGGCTTCTCTAGCTGAGAATACGGAACAACTCATCCTACTTGGAACTTTCTTTTCATCAGCCGTCTCCTTTACATATACTTCTTCATCCATAAAGAACCTTCGGCTCTTTTTGGAGGTTTCCAGGATCTTTTTCCTGAACCGCTCACTCGTAGGTTCATTGCGGGGGCCCTGTACCTAAGGCTAAGGAAACACACAGCCTAACAAGGAAAACAGAAGCTGAGCCTGTGTATCAGAGATGCACAAAAGAGCACTCAGCGGGAGGTAACTCAAAGCGGAAGTCAGAGTTTGGGGGTGTATGTACCTAATTTAGTAGGGGACAGGGAGGCAAAAAGGGCTCTTATGGAAAAGCAAATGACTTTTTGAAAGATACATGGACCCTAAAAGAATAGATGGCAGGTGTGATAGTCTCTGACAAAGTCAGTCTGGGTGTGGTACCAATTTCTCCTTTCCAACAAGACACTAGAGTTGTTCCTGAGGAGCGGACGGATTTTGGACAACCGAGTTATTTTGAGAGGATCTGTGCCAAGGTCCAGCCCCAGCAGGTCCAGGGGTTCCCGAAGGATGAACAGCGGCGGCGAAAAAAATTAAAAATAAAAAACTAAATGGACACAGACAACAACAGTGTATTAGACTGGCTGCTTTATTGTAGCAAGGGTGGCATTATATTTGTTAGCAAATTCCTTGTAGCCGCATTATCTATGTTTCTAGGCATTACCTAATTCTAAAAATGTGCCTTTGTGTGATCACCCATAAAGGAACAACATAGTTATTTTCTTGTAACATTCCCTCCTGCCCTTTCAAGGTCATCTAGCTCTCGACACCTCAAGTGGAACGTTTACAGGGATAGGACTTTTTAATTGTTTCTTTGAACCATTTGCAGTATAAGGAACAAAGGTTTTCACTTTGGTCTGGGGTGCGGGAAGGGAGCCAAGAGGGCCCTGGGAACCCACGCTTAATGCATTCCCAGAGAAACGATGTATGCCTAGGAACTAATGAACCGTTCTGTACCTTAACCCACCAGGTCCAGTTATCCTCTGGAATGCCTCCTGGGGACCAAGCGGGCCTAGGGGTTGGAGTAACTTGTATCCATAGATACGTTTCTTTGTTGCCGGAGTGGAGATTTCCAACCCATTTGCCCCCTCCTTGGCTGGGAAATACGTGGGCCCATCCTTCCTTTAGGTAGAGAAGTCTTTATAGGGGGTGGCAAGGGCTGGATGTGGGGCCGCACAATTTCCCCGCGGACAATTTCTTTCCCCAATGGTTCTTTTCCCGGGGGGCCTGGTGTGGGCAATTCCCCAACCGACAATTCCCCAGGTACTTTCATTGGTAGGGGGGCTGCCCCGACCAACGCTAAGGCCAAATTACACGAAAGCGGGAGCACGAGAAGCTTCACTTGTACTTGTGGGCCACCCTGCAGTCCCCATCCGTCCACCGCCCGGGCCCTGCCATCAGGCTGGTTCGATAGCTCGGCTTCCAGCAGATCTGCTTTTAGGCAAAGAGAGATTTCAGGAACCCAAATGCTTTCAACACAAAATTCATCCTTACGCTTTGTATAAGCGCTTCTATAAAGCAGCATATTTTCGGGGGGCATATCCGGATCCCTTCACCCCTTTCAAGAGAACTGCACCTGATTCTCCCAAGCCAAAAACACACCCCTCCACACAAGTACCCAACACAACTTCAGAGTCCCCTCTCCAACTTTGGTGCTACTACACCCTTAAACAGTTGTTGGTGATGACTAATACGTTTTCCCCTCGAGATTGCTGGAAGGCTTGGACAATATCTTCATCTTAACAGTCTCAGGACCCAGATAAATTATTAGCACATGTTATTCACTTAGTAAATATCTGTGCAATGACTACAGGATTCAGTGAAATGAATAAGCTATCAAAGGCCACAAATAAACTTTTATACGAATTGCTCCCCTTTAAATAATATTAGCTGCCCCCCTAGAACTTTTTCCTCTTACCATTTTCCTTTACACAAATATCAGGCTTGTGAGTGCCAATCACCACAGCAGCCTTTTTATTTATTTATTTATTTATTTATTTATTTATTTATTTTAATGTTTACTTTTGAGAGAGAGAAAGAGCGAGAGTAGAGGAGGGACAAAGAGAGGGAGACACAGAATACAAAGCAGGTTCCAGGCTCCGAGCTGTCAGCACAGAGCTTGATGCGGGGCTCGAACCTGCGAACTGTGAGATCATGACCCAAGCTGGGATGCTCAGCCAACTGAGCCCCCCAGGCGCCCCCCACCACTGCAGACTTTTAAGATGCAAATTGCAAGCCCTTAATTTGTAATGAAAATAATTTGATGGGTCCCAACCCTAACCCAAAATTTTCTCACAGAAATGCTACTTTCATAAACTTACACGTATTGATAGCGAGCCAGTTTTTCATCACTGTTTACTGGGATAGCAATTGTTGCTATAGAATTCCTAAACTTTATGTTGCCGGCATGTATTTATATAAGAGAAAGAAAATAAAAGAGGTATTAGCAGCAGCCTTTTTGGGGGGGGGGGAGCTCCACATTTGGTTCCTTTTCTTTTTTTTTTTTTTGGGGGGTAATCTTTATTTTTCAGAGAGAGAGAGAGAGAAGAGAGAGCGGGGAAGGGGCAGAGAGCGAAGGAGGCACAGAATCCAAAGCAAGCTCCAGGCTCTGAGCTGTCAGCACAGAGCCTATAATGGGGCTTGAACCCACAAACCACAAGATCATGACCTGAACCAAAGTGGAGGCTTAACCAGCTGAGCCATTCCGGCTCATGCTTCCTTTCTTATGTGTCATGCCAAAAAACAAAACAAAACAAAACAAAAAAAACAAAAAAAAAAAAAAAAAACGGTTTTTCAGTTCCGTAGCTAGGGTTACACTTACCTACAATGTAGATTTCCTAAAAGTGTATGGTGTTATATTTTTAGCAGATTCACTTATACAGTGTGAAAAATAGCTATGGCAACAGATCTTTTATGAAAATACTTAATCACCCAAATTAATCCAAATTACTTTGAGTGAAAGTGGTATGTTGATTCAGAATTATTGGCTGCACTTCTGAATCTAAGATTAAAATTTGGATTTACCTCTATCCATTGATGTAGCCTTTAAAAAAAAAAAAAAAAAAAAAAAAGCAGGGATGCCCTGGTGGCTCAGTTGGTTAAGCATCCGACTTCAGGTCATGATCTCATGGCTTGTGAGTTCAAGCCCCGCATCTGTGCAGACAGCTCAGAGCCTGGAGCCTCTTCAGATTCTGTCTTTCTCTCTCTCTCTCTCTCTGCCCCTCCCCTGCTCACATTCTGTCTCACAAAAATTAAAAAAAAAAAAATTAAAAAAAATTTTTTTAAAAAGCTAGGAAATGTATAGAAAATATCAACCATCTTGTGTAAAAAATGAAAATATCACCCCATAAAATTTTAGTTTCAAGTACATGTGTTTCTGTTTGTTTTGTTTGGTTTTTACCGTGGAACCTGGAGTGAAAATATTTGCAAACCACTGGTCCATTGATTTCCTTTATAAACGCATTCGGCTCCCAGCTTAGAACTTGGCCTCACTTACCGAGGCTTCTGAAGCGCAATGCTCAGGCTCCCTCCCAGCCACCATGGAGATATATGTGGCCAGGCTCCACCAATCGGTCTCACCTTCGAAAGACTTCTCTTCGAAATGGAAGGACGAGACAGCAGAGACTCTTCAGTGAAATGACTGAGTCACTCAAATGAATAAGCTATCAAAGGCCGCCAATAAACTTTTATATGAATTGCTCTCCTTTAAATAATATTATCTGCCCCCCCTAGAACTTTTTCCTCTCTCACCATTTTCCTTTACACAAATGTAAAGGAAAGCCATGGCTTCCAGGTGGATGACCCATAGCCCCAGGCCGATTCTGCAGAAGAGTGTGGGGTTTTAGACCTGGAAGTATCTTCAGGCCTGGTCCCACAGCCCTCCCCGGAACGCAGTCTGTCCCTTCACCCTTGCCCTTCATGTGTGATCAACCAGAGTCAGCCTTTCTGGTTCCTAACTTTGAATTAAAAAAAAAAAAAAAGTGTTAAATGGTTTTAAATACTTTCTGGTAGAGTTTGTGTATTTTAGGTACTTAAAGTTGTTTCACAACAGTGATGTGTAGGAGAGGTAAACTTAACAGGGGAGAAACAAATTTTCTTTTACCTGTGCACGGGAACCTTCACAGGAAAACGAAGACCCAAAAACGTGGCTAGGCGTGTGTATTTACACACTAGGTTGGAAAAGTTGCTCAAGTGCTTTAGGGAGGCTGAAGAAAGATAAGGGGTATTTTAACAAGGTGTAGTTTTACAGATTTCTCTCCATCTCAGGTCCCGTCTCCGATAAGAATATTCTTTCCTCCTGGGACAGGGAATTTTATCTCCTGCTTTCGGGAAGAAAAAGGAAGGTCAGAGCACCCTTCTTGCCTCTGCTGTTTTTCAAGTGCCTCGGCTGAAAAGAATCAATATGTTGATCATCAAGTCAAATTGATTTCATTTTCTTTTTTAATTTTTTTTTAACATTTATTTACTTTTGAGACAGAGAGAGAGCGCGCATGAACAGGGGAGGGTCAGAGAAAGAGGGAGACACAGAATCTGAAACAGGCTCCAGGCTCTGAGCTGTCAGCACAGAGCCCGACGCGGGGCTCAAACCCACAGACTGGGGATCATGACCTGAGCCGAAGTCAGACGCTTAACCGACTGAGCCACCCAGGCGCCCCTTGATTTCACTTCAATATCGAAGCAGCACATATTGAGATGGCATGCTCTGAACTCCCACAGAGGCAAAAAGGCTTTAGTCCTTGTGGTCATGGCGGACAGAATACTACCCAGCCCAGCCCACCCATGAGGATGGGTCCAGATCCCCAGAGCCTGTGAATATGTTACCTGACCGAAAAGGACTTTGCAGATGGAATTAAATGGAGGGTCTGGGGTGGGGCGCCTGGGTGGCTCGACTGGTTAAGAGTCCAACTCTTGGGGCGCCTGGGTGGCTCAGTGGGTTGAGCGTCCAACTTCGACTCAGGTCATGATCTCGAGGTTCATGAGTTCGAGCCCTGCGTTGGGCTCTGTGCTGGCAGCTCGGAGCCTGGAGCCTGCTTCAGATTCTGTGTTCCCCTCTCTCTCTGCCCCACCCTTGCTTGTGCTCTGTCTCTCTCTGTCTTTCAAAAATGAATAAACATTAAAAAAAATTAAAGAAGAGTCCAACTCTTGATTTTGGCTCAGGTCATGATCGCATGGTTCGTGAGTTCCAGTCCCATGTTGAGTTCTGCGCTGGCAATGTGGAGCCCTCTTGGGATTCTCCCTCTCTCTCTCTCTCTCTCTCTGCCCCTCTCCAACTTGCTCTTTCTCAAAAATAAATAAACATTTCAATGGAGTGTCTGGAGATTAGGAGATGATTCCAGATTACACAAGGGAGCCCGGTGCAACCACAGGATTGTTGTGAAAGGAGGTATGAGAGTCACAGAAGTGGCCATGGAAGCAAAGACTGGAGCCATGTGCTTGGCAGACACAGGAAGGCGCTACGAGCCAAGGAATGTGGGTGACCTCTAGAAGCTGAAACAGGCAAGCCAAAGAATTCCCCTCTAAACCTTCACAAAGGAATGCGATCTTACCAACACCTCTACGGTAACTCCTTAGACCCATTTTGAGTTCTGACTTCCAGAAGTGTAAGCTAACAAATTTCGGGGTGTTTTTTAAGCAACTAAGATTGTGTTAATTCGATAGAACAGCCACAGGAAACAAATACAAGACTAATAAAACCTAACTGAAGTAGCCTTAACCTTCCTTTGTCACACTGTGAAAATTTGACTGAGATTTTACCTGGGAACTTAAACTACATTTGCCCTAGTAGAACGTAGTTTCCAGAGTAAAAGGAGTAATTATTTTATCTCTAAGATGCTCAGTTTGGATTCGTAATCAAATCAATACTTAATCTCCTTCTATGTGACAAGTGATAAGATGGACTCAGCTACCAGATGGTCAAGATCATCGAAGCATAATGGTTAAAACAATGTAGTGGTAAAATTCCAGGCACGATGACCACCGGAACATAACAGAGAGCCCAGAAACCCTCACACCCAGGAGCACTTAGATGGGGCAGAGGTGGCGTAAGAGACCTGCAAGGAGGGGTGCCTGAGGGGCTCGGTCGGTGAAGCCTCCGACTTCAGCTCAGGTCATGATCTCACAGTTCGTGAGTTCGAGCCCCACGTCAGGCTCTGTGCTGACAACTCCGAGCCTGGAGCCTGCTTCGGATTCCGTGTCTCCCTCTCTCTCTCTGCCCCTCCCCTGCTCATGCCCTGTCTCTCTCTCTCTCTCTCTGAAAAAAAAATAAATAAAAACATTAAAAAAAATTTTTTTAAAGAGACCTGCAGGGAAAATATGATGCTGTCTTTAAATGATGCTTGGAAAGCTGGATAGCCACATGGAAAACAAATGAAATTAAAGCTCCCCCACCCCAAGGATTAAAACCGGAAATGTGAAAAACAAAACACAAACTCTTAGAAAACAGCATAAGTAAATATCATCATGACCTGGGATTAGAGAGGACATTTTTAAAATAAGACAGAAAAAAGAAAAGACGTAAAGTAACAGATGGGTACGTGCAACTGTACCCATCTTAAAAGCAAGGAGTTCAGTTTATAAAGGCGACTACGTAAAAAGCAAAACTACAAGTCACAGAACTGAAAATGATATGAATCTAAAATCGACCAAGTGCTAGGATCCAGAATACATAAATCCACATTTGTCTAGTTAATTTAATTAATCAATACTTATTCAAATCGATAACAAAAATGGGAAAACGATCTAGAGATTGGACAAAGGCCTTGATCAGAAACTTCACAAATGATGGGGCGCCTGGGTGGCGCAGTCGGTTAAGCGTCCGACTTCAGCCAGGTCACGATCTCGCGGTCCGTGAGTTCGAGCCCCGCGTCAGGCTCTGGGCTGATGGCTCAGAGCCTGGAGCCTGTTTCCGATTCTGTGTCTCCCTCTCTCTCTGCCCCTCCCCCGTTCATGCTCTGTCTCTCTCTGTCCCAAAAATAAATAAATGTTGAAAAAAAAATTAAAAAAAAAAAAAAAAGAAACTTCACAAATGAGAAAAGCCAACTGACAAGCTGGTACCACACAGATCATCCCTACGTGACCGCACGTCTTCCAGCTCAGGGGTCTCTTCTGTCGCCCTGCTGTGAGGACAGCCCAACCAGAATGAAACACCTATCTGTGGGTTGCCCTATTTCCCTTTGAAGCCACAGGTCCCTGTGCCTTTAGCTCAGGGTGGCCTATAAATCTCAACTGACAGGACACCTGGGTGCCTCAGTCAGTTGAGCATCTGACTCTTGATTTTGGGTCGGGTCACAGTTCGTGAGATCGAGTACCACATCAGGCTCTGTGTTGAGGGCGAAGCCTGCTTGGGATTCTCTCTCTCCCTCTCTCTCAAGATAAGTGAATAAGTACTTGAATGAATGAATGCATGAATGCATGAATCAATCAATCAATCAATCAATCAACCTCAACTGACAGACTTATCCCTGGGTCTCATACTCTGATGGGGCTCCCACACATACATAATTAAGTTTGTTTTTCTCCTGTTAATTTGTTTCTATAGCAATTTACAGCCAAAGAACTTCCAAGGGTAAAGGAAAATGGGTTCCTCCCCAGTAGCTTTTTCCACTAAGCCTTAAGTCCTTGAGATCCATGCAAGCTGTTATCTGGATCACTAACCTCCCTTTTTATCACCCAGCAGGAATCCATGCATGGGTGTATGAAAACATTTCACATCCACCCATTGAAAGATACAAGTGGTTTCTAATTTAGGGCTATTGCAAATAAAGCTGTTATGAACTTCCATGTACCAGGTTGTTTTGCCCCCGCCCCTGGCAGTTTTGTGTTATTCTGTATTTCCTGCAGTCCACCTTAAAATGACATTTTTTAAGACACAAAATTGCTGCTATGCTATCTGGGAGCCTAATAACCTTTTGAATAGTCACAAAGGAATCCCACGGTATTGCTATTATCATTTGCCAGGTTGCTTCAAGGTTCAAAAGTATTGCACCATCGTTCCCGTTGTTTCTGAAATCTGACTTCTGGGTTCTGTAGCCGAGGATTTACCCCACCAAGATACTCCAGTGTTTGCTGAATAAATGCTGGTATCCCCGTCCTGTGGCTCTGGCCATGGGATTTGTGTTTCCACTGACATTCAGAGCTGTTCGCTTGGTTCCTGAAAAACCTCCAGCCTTTCCTAAACCTCACGGCGGGATAAACCCGGGGATGAGGCTAAGAGTTCCCCATTACCGATGTCCCTAAGACCTGACTGCGCGTACAAATCCTGCATGGCGCTGGGGATTGTCATAGGACTCTGAATTTGTTTGAGCAAAGTTGGGAGCTGTTGCCTCCTTGGTTCTTTGAGGATTAACAGATTATTCACCACCACCTGTGAAAGCTCTGAGTCCTGCCTTAGAGACTACATGGTTCTCATACGGGGTGTAGACACATTCTGCACAACCTCGACTTTTCAGTCAGTCACGAGCTGCTGCAACAAGCCAATTTCCGGGGGGGGTGGGGGGGGAGGCTAAACATACTTAGCTCTCACTCCAGGCCCCAGGGTTGGTGCACTGACGCCCCGCGCAGTTCCACAGACAGGCTGCTGCCCACACTGCGGCTAGTGCTGCTGCATGAACTCTGGAACTTCTGTGGAACCCAGGTTTGGGGTACCGGTAGCGACCTCCATTTCCAGCACAGAAAGGATGACGGTCTTTACTGGAGGATGTATTGCTCAGTAAAGAAATAAACGCACTGCCACCTTCACTGCTCCCACGCACGACTCAGCACGCCTTCCTGAACATCAGTGTGCGCATGCCCTATCAAACGCAGGAACCCAGTTCGCTTCCTGTCATTTCAGAATGAAATGTGAAAACCCACGCCGGGGTTCTGGGTAGGTCCGGCATCAACTGCTGCCCTTTAAAAGTGGCATCTAGCCAGCTACTCTGTAGATTCCCCAAATCCTGAGTGGTCAATTTCGGGATTGGACGTAAATTGACGCTACTACGTCTCAGACCGAGTAAATACACCAGTCCAAGACGGCCGTATGAACCCTTCACTACACTCCACATGGTCGAAGGCAGGAAGGAAAAGCCAAGACCTGTCAAACACCCTCCGAAGGAGGATGCAGTGCCAAGAGGCCTCAAAGGGCGCACTCGGCCTAATCAAGGTAAGGATCCCGAAGTTTCTCGTGTTCAGGTGGAGGCCAGAGTAGGAAGCTGGGGAGTCAGCTCCCACGACAGGTACCAATGCTACTCAAATCTTGGCAAATGCCGCTGCCCCTAGAGGTCCTCCCACATGGGGGGAGGGGAGAGATGGGAACGGAAGTACTGCGCGGACACTACTGCCCAGGATACAGCTCTTTAAATTGAAAAGAGCGGTGGCTCTGAAAAGAGCCTTTGGGTTTAAGGTCGGCGATCCTTCGTTAAGAATTTAGGCCCTCTCGCCGCGGATGCGGCGCGCCAGCTGGATGTCCTTGGGCATGATGGTGACGCGCTTGGCGTGGATGGCGCACAGGTTGGTGTCCTCGAAGAGCCCCACCAGGTAGGCCTCGCACGCCTCCTGCAGCGCCATCACGGCCGAGCTCTGGAAGCGCAGGTCGGTCTTGAAGTCCTGCGCGATCTCGCGCACCAGCCGCTGGAACGGCAGCTTGCGGATCAGCAGCTCGGTGGACTTCTGGTAGCGGCGGATCTCGCGCAGGGCCACCGTGCCGGGCCGGTAGCGGTGCGGCTTCTTGACGCCGCCGGTGGCCGGCGCGCTCTTGCGGGCCGCCTTGGTGGCCAGCTGCTTGCGCGGGGCCTTGCCGCCCGTCGACTTGCGCGCCGTCTGCTTCGTGCGAGCCATAACGGGAAAATGCACACCAGACGCCCAACTGAAAGTCCCTTTGCGCTGCCTCTTATTTATAAAGGCAACGTCCTCCTGATTGGTCCGAATCTTCAAATTCCGCGCCGCGAATTGAGCAACCTGATGGGCCTTCTGATTGGCTACCAGGACTCACTTTAGAAAATCTCGTAATCCTGAAATGTACTATGTTCCCAGAGTGCTCCGTCCTTTATTCAACCTGTAGTTAATGTTTCACGGTACCTTAACTGGTTTTGTCTTAATCCTCTTGTCTGGAATTGAATTTGGGAAGAGACGAAAGTGAAACCTCTACAGTTCCTGAATGGTTTCAAAAGCTCTCCGTCTGAACGTGATTGATCCAGTTCAGTATCGTCCTTTGTCATTTCTCAGTTTCTGAGCTTGAAGCCACGTTTTATATTTTATATTTATATTAGCTTGAAGCCACGTTTATATTGAAGGAAGCGCCGTATCCCATAACTACCAACACACCAACAAACATTGGCATCACTTCCAGACACTCTGCTCATAAACATAAAAATCGCTCCGCTGTTGAAATGTGACGGTCCTTCGCTTCGTGAAAGAGCCTAAATTTTGCCGACTTTGAGCAAACCAAACTAGTAATGCCATGGCATAATTTTCTTAAAATTTAAATACTTAATTTTTGTGTTCTCTTTATTGCGTTTAGTAACCGGGTAACTGCAATTCGGCAGGACGATGTCATAAATTTGTCAGGTTTTTGTGTCTTTAGGTCGGGATCTAGGGAGAAGCAAGAGTTCATAAACAGGTATTACTGACAAGATATACTTTTGCAGTTTTGAAAAGGAAAGCTCTGATGGTGGAGAAAAGGGTCTAGACTTGCTTTCACACAAACGACCAATCAGAAAGTAGATTTAAAATCACCTTATTTGCATAAGGCGTTTCTACTGGCAGATTTGCTCCAATCAGGAGTCAAGATAGATTAAGCCGCTATTTGCATACGAGGCATATAAAAGTAGGCCAGCCTGACGCTCAGCTTTCAGTCTGTTAGACTTTTTTGCTACGTTTGTGCGCCATGCCTGAGCCAGCCAAGTCCGCTCCCGCCCCGAAGAAGGGCTCCAAGAAGGCGGTGACCAAGGCGCAGAAGAAGGACGGCAAGAAGCGCAAGCGCAGCCGCAAGGAGAGCTACTCGGTGTACGTGTACAAGGTGCTGAAGCAGGTGCACCCGGACACCGGCATCTCGTCCAAGGCCATGGGCATCATGAACTCGTTCGTCAACGACATCTTCGAGCGCATCGCGGGCGAGGCGTCGCGCCTGGCGCATTACAACAAGCGCTCGACCATCACGTCCCGGGAGATCCAGACGGCCGTGCGCCTGCTGCTGCCCGGGGAGCTGGCCAAGCACGCCGTGTCCGAGGGCACCAAGGCCGTCACCAAGTACACCAGCTCCAAGTAGACTCGCCAAGTAAGCGCCCTCTTACCCAACCCCAAAGGCTCTTTTCAGAGCCGCTCAACCTTTCACATAAAGAGCTTTAATCCTGGAGTGTTGGTAGTGTTAGGCAAGAGCCATGTGGCAGTTGAACTGCTTTTCTCGGTCTTTACTTTCCCATTCTAGTTTTCTCAGTAGCTTGTGTTCATGAAACGGTATTAAGCAAGGCCTGAGCAGAAAAACTTGTTCCGAAAGCAAGGCAGTGCTTGGCTGCTTAACTATTGAGAGTTTCAGAAAATGAAACTAACTTGGCAGATTTTTCGTCAGGGCTTGTACTGAGAAGTCTTGGGCTGTCCGGACGAGCCTGGACGAGTTCTACATATTGGCATCCTTTATAGGCAAGCCTGTGTAGAAAGCACAATGTGCTTGGTGAGTCTGAGTCATTGTTCAGTGGGAAACAATAGAATGCTATATACCCGATGGCGTGAGAAACTAATTTCCTAGTAAATGGAAGGGTTTGGGAGGGAAACCACTGAACTTAGAGGATAGATGTCTATTGAAGAATAACCCCAGACTTTAGTTGTTATTCTGCAAGTAATTGAGGCATTCCGTGCTTCTTTGGAAAAGTAAACAGGATTTGTAAGAGGAAGGAGAAGGTAAAGAAGCGGCAGAGAACAACCTGGAAACACCGCCTCTTGTTTTGCAGTGATGTCTGCCAGCCAGCACAGGAGCCAGGCCTGGGCCGTCTTCCCTTAAGAGGCTTGATAGGAATCCTCAACAGAAAACACTGTCGCCTATCCATTTACAAAATACCCTGAGACTCATGTCATCAAGAGCCCTTCAGTTACTGTCCTCACTTTTGGTAAGCCCACCCTCCCAGGCATTTCTCTGTTGGATCAGGGAGTGTGGAACAGAGAGGGTGGTGGTTAGTGCACGGGGTTCTAGGATCACAGATCGGAGTGTGCCTAACTTTCTTCCCTAAATGACGTGTTGAGGGGAAGGACTAGGACTCTGAGTTTATTTGTGTATTTGTTGAGAGCCTCAGAAGGTGAGCTTCAGAGAGTGACAGGTACTTGGGGAAGAGCTCAGTGAGCAGGATAGAAATAATCTTTGACCTCACAGGGCTCTGAGTCTAAAATGGACATTTCAATAGGAGTCTCACAGACTAACAGAAAGGGCAAACCTCTGTCTGAAGGTCACTTTAGCATTGCCAAAAGTTGAATGGATTTAATCTTGAGTAGGACAATGACAAGGGAAGAGGATGTGGCTACAGGGAGAGAAGAATCGATGTGCAGAAAAAAAAAAACACGCAGACTTTGCATTTATGGACTAGAGTTAACAACAGGGGCTATATATTTATTTATGCTTTTCATCAGGCCATGTCTCATTTTGGGTTCACGGGGATTGTGTAGAAGTTCGGTGCCTAACTAAAATGTAGGATCTTACTGAAATGCAGAAAGGAACGCTATCATAGATCTTGTCCATTAATCTTCTTAATGGACACCCTTGGGAGCGACAGACAACCTAAAATAGTCACTGGTTAAAGTAGATGAAAGACGGTTTCTCTCTCATGAACAGGTGTATAAATGTAAGCTCGGGCCTGGCATGGGGTCTCCCTAAGGAGCTCATCTCCCTTTGTGTAATGTGCATTGGCTCTGTCATTGGAGAATATTCTCAAATATATTCTGCTCTTGAATTCTGCTATGGAGGACCAACCCAAGACCAACTAACTGGACGGCCGCAACTCATAAGAAATGTTAAGTGGGTAATTCCTAAGTGAGAAACTTACGAGAAGTGTTATGTGGGTAAGCAAGAAATTGTATGAGATGGAGACAAAATTCAAAAGCTGTATTGACTAAAAATCATAAATTTGTTGCCTGTCAGACATGGTGCACATAGAGAAAGTAAGCAGAGCTCGTGTGCTACACGGAGGTGGGAAGAGATGAAAGAGAGTGAGAAATGCCAGAATTTGCGCCACACCAAATATTTATGAGGTACTCAGTATTCAGTCTTACATTGACCACCCCTTGGTGACTTCCACTTTAGGCCCATTTGCCTTCTGCAGACAAACACCCTCGTCAAGGGCATGGCTGCTTGGGATGTCACGGGCAGCCAATACGGGAGGCTGTGTGTGCCCAGAAATGGCCTGCCCGGTAGTATAATTGAAGACATGAATGGGGGGTTGGGGGGGTGCCTGGGTGGCTCAGTTGGTTGGGCGTCCAACTTCAGCTCAGGTCATGATCTCACCGTTCATGAGTTCGAGCCCCACATCAGACTCTGTGCTGGCAGCTCAGAGCCTGGAGCGTGCCTTGAGTTCTGTGTCTCCCTCTTTCTCTTCCTCTCCCCCGCTGGCTCTCTCTCTCTTTCTCTCTCTCTCTCTCTCTGTCTCAAAAATAAATGGACAGAGGGAGACTGATGAGCTCCTACCTCTTCACGGGGACACTGGAGCTTCCTGGTACAACACAACTGAATTGTAAGTATTGGCAATAATTGCTTCGGCTGCGAAGAAAATAAAATGGTACCAGTCTAGTTAGAATCAAATTTCCCCGTTGAGATGAACAGTGATCACCGCCACTGGGAAGCCAGGGCGAGCGGTGTGCGATCAGCACAGGCTTGGGAGATCAGCAAAACACCTGGGAAGGTAGAGGGAGGCCAACAAGGTCAGACTCAAAGCCCGTGAACAAGGTGAGGCTGAGTTTGGAGTCCAGTGACAGCCCAGTATTTCCATGTACATTCTGAGGGCCACCATCCGGTATACAAGTTCCAGCCTTACCTGCCTCGGGCCTGACTTCTGCACTTTTTACCTTGATGGGTTTTCTCAACTCATTCCAAAGATATCACCATCAGGGTAACATTCGTTATGCACCGAACCCCCAGAAGATTCAGTCCTCTACTGTTGTTCTAAAAAGCTCTGTTCTCTCATTTGGAACCTCAAATCTCTTACTTTTGATTTTAAGTACACTATCACACAATTAAGACCCTTTCCTGAATCAGGCTGGCAGTCCTCCATGAGCTTAACACTCGTCTATACCCGCCCTTGCCTCTTGGTTCACCTTCCTCACTGTGCGCTCGGGAACCTGCAGTGATACTTTCTCAAAAAATATTAAAAACACGTGAATCAATGCTGAGTTTCCCTGGGAACCCCAGCTTGAGAACACAGAGGACCCTGTCCTCTGGCTGCTTATCAGACCGTGACCCTGAATATGCTCCCAGCTTAGGACCTGTTCAGTCATCATTGTCCCCTTCTCTGTGGAATGATCTTCTCACAGATGCGTGCAGAACCACCTCCCTCCCAGGCTTCCTGCCTCTGCCTCGGTGGCACGTTAGTGGGGGAGTCCTCCCCACCCACCCTCTTTAAGACTACAACCCTCCACCACCCATCCCTGGCAGTCCTTAATCTTCTTGGCCTGTTTCTTCCACCCCTGAATCTCTTTACCCACCAAAATACTGTGTTTGTTTATTTTTGTTTATTTCCTGTCTCCCACAACGACAAGGACAATGTCCGTGAGCCCCACCCCAAGGGAACCTTACCCATGTTACTCACTGCTCTATTTCCGGCACCTCCAATGACGTGGGGCGCGTTGTAAGCGCTCAAAAAGTTTTTGATGGGTGTTCAGATAAAGCAAAATAAAAATATGCATGTAACACACAATGGCCATCCATTGTCTAGCACCGGAGATAAAACCCATGGCTGAATTATCAAAATGAGCACCTCTGTGAAGTAGCTTACCTCGCTATGCTTCAATTTCTTTGTCGTTGTATTTGGGCTAATAATGGCCCCTCACCCATAGAGTTATTGTATGGATTAAATAAAATGATCTATGCAGGCACCAAATTACACTTTTGAACTCATGAAGTCATGGTTCTTTTACCACCTAGACAATTCCCTGGGACAGGGATTGTTAACATCTCTACCTGGCAAGTGACCTAAGGGAAACCCAGATGCCACCCAGAGCTTGGAACAGGCCACCAGTGGGCGTAGATTCAACCAGAAACACTGCTGCTGATTAGCTCACCCAGTGAAATACAGCTGGGGGGGCTCACCACTGTTCCTGATACACGAACCTCTGGCCTAGTCCCCGAAGACGTTCATGTCTGTAATCTTGAATTTGCAATTCAAACAAATGGAGTTTGTTACCTGAGCGTACACATTTTGCCTGTGGCCATGAAACTAGCACGTCTGAAGTATCAGGATATGAATTGCATTTCACCTCTAACCTGCACAGGTTTGCTCTTTTCTCCTTAAGTATAAAATGCTAAAAGGTCAGCTTCTATTTGCTAGACCTGGATAGAAAGAAAAGTGCGCCCTAATTTTTGTCCTGGAGCACAACTGGGACCACCTAAGTATAAAACAGAACCTGCTTAACTGAGAAACACACAGAAATTCCTATGTTCAACCGTTTCCAAGGCCTTGCATCTCAGAGCTAAAACCTCCAAGGCCCTACTTGATCTGGCTTTTTATCTCTCTGCCTTCACCTCCTCCTATTGTGCCCCGCCCATTCCATGCGGGGGGGGGGGGGGGGGAGGGGGAACACCTCAGGACTCCCCTTCCCTGTCCTCTCCCCTCGCCTCCTTTCAAATCTATGCTGAAATTGTATTCTTGTCTTCATACATGCCTTATCTAAATTTCAATTCCCCATAACATTCCTTATTCCACCTTCATTTTTCTCCTTACCATCTACCACACTACCCCTGATACTCATCTGATTTGTTGTCTGTCCTTCCTGGACGTGTAAACTCCACGAGAGCTGAGAATTCTGTTTTGTTCTCCGAGCATTATTCCCAACGCACAGAACAGCACCTAGCACATTGTAAACTCTCAACAACTATATGTGTGGAGTAGATAAATTTTTAAATTCATCAGTGTTGAGAAATGTTTGTTGGGGGAATCATCACAGATCATTTTGGGCTTTAAAATGGTAGACGTGTTTTTGTTTTTTTATTTTTTTTTTAATTTTTTTTTATTTTTGAGACAGAGACAGAGCATGAATGGGGGAGGGTCAGAGAGAGGGAGACACAGAATCTGAAGCAGGCTCCAGGCCCCGAGCTGTCAGCAAAACCCCGACGCGGGGCTCGAACTCTTGGACCCTGAGATCCTGACCTGAGCTGAAGTCGGAAGCTCAACCGACTGAGACAACCAGGCGCCCTGGTAGACGTGTTTTAAAATATTGAGAGCGGAAATGATACGATTTTTTTTACAATGATCAAGAGGTACAGATAAAACATATTTGGCTACTGTTGATGATGTTGAAGCTGGTGCAGGGTATACAGAGTTTATCAAACCATTATTTCTTCTTGCCTATGTTCTGAAATGTCACATAATAAAAAAGTTCGAAAAATGAAAAGAATAGCTGTGGGGGAGAAGATAAATTGACAAAGGCCACAGAGAAAGACCAGGTGAATACCCAAACAGCACTTCGAGCCCAGTGTTGGCCCAGAAGTCCAGGATGTTCCTTTTTGTAGCATCCCTTAAAATCTGGTATTACCAGGACGCCTGGGTGGTTCAGTGGGTTGAGCCTCTGACTCTTGATCTGGGGCTCAGGTCATGATCTCACGGTTCATGAGCTGAGGCCCCTCCTTGGGGCCTGTACTGTCAGCACAGAGCCTGCTTGGAATTCTCCTCCCTTTCTCTCTGCCCCTTACCCCCTACCCCACCGGTGCTCGCTCTCTCACTCTCTCTGAAAATAAATAAACTTAAAAAAAAATTTTTTTTTTAATCTCGTATTGTCAGTTGCCCAAAGCAGCCCTGTCTCTCATCATAGACTCACACTGGCCCTATCCTCAGAAATTCCTACAAAAGCCAGATACTATTTGACTCATTGCAGCGAGGTTAATAGTTGTCAACCAAGCCAGAAAATCCATATATATATATATATATATATATATATATATATATAGTCTCTGAAAGCAAGCTACAAACCTGATTCTACAGATATAATTCCTTGCTAAACTGGGAGTCAGGAGTTAAACAGGAGCTAACTACAAGATTGGAATTTATGTAGCATCTGGTCTTGACCCTAACTTCCTGTTGGTAGCATCTGAGCTTTCATAATTACCATTGCCTAGAAGCACCCCATAGACTACAACTAACATGGTCCTGACTGGACATCAGGCAAAGATATTTTTCACAAAACCTCTAATTGTCTGTAATGTGTCGTCAATATTGAGATCCCTGCTGTTAAATCAAACTATTTTCCCAGGAACGTGCAACTGATTTGGAGAACATTTAACTCTATGACATAAAGAAGCATGCTGTTTGCAAATGATTATTCCTGGTGAGAGTTCACAGGTAGCTTTCTTGATGAGGCCAAAAATATCATTTTTAAAAATGGGCTTCTTAAACTGGTGTCAGTGACAAGCACATAAGGTGAACTTGGTACAATGCAGCTTCTGACCAGGCCTGGGGGGATGGGGAGTGGGGCACACGTGGTGATGAGAATCTTCATCCCTACAAATGATGCCCTTGCTGGTGGGCACACCCTTTATGAGTCAGACTGTAGAAACCACCAGGACTGTTATAGGCTCTGTGACCAGTAAGCTCATTAGAAATCCTGAGTCTAATTCTTTTACAGTCAACGATCAGGCTGTACTATTGTAAGTTTTTACAAAAAAGCCAAAAAAACTCACTTTACACGATAAGGATAGGAATTCATCAAATTGAGATTTCAAACGTGAAAAAACTAAACATGTCCACAGCTCCAGTTTTCCAACTGCCAATACCCAAACCGGTGGGAACTTTGTGTAAACAGCAAACGTACAAGCACCAGCACCCAAGCTCACTTTTTGGGAGTAAAGATCCCCAACTTCCACATGTCCCCATTAACCAGTCACGTATGAAATAGTGGATCATCCCACGGACAGGCCAGAGCAGCCCTGACTTCCCGAACTCACATGCCCCTTCCCTGGAGCCAGAAGGTACTACCTTAGAACTTTTAACCACCTGTCCACTCACGAAGCAGTTTAGGGCACACCTTAAGGTGCAGAATACAGCCAGCAGTTTCTGAAGACAGCCAAACGCCATTCACCAGACCAACTTAAAGACAGAAGGCCAACAGGGCAATCAAGTCTCGAACATGAAAACCCCTAGACAGCTTGAAGTGAACAAAGTTACAGCAACTTTACAGAAAAAGTGGGTGGCTCTTAGAAGAGCCTTTGAGTTGATCGAGATCAAGAGCGGGAAAGCTTTACGCCCGCTCCCCGCGGATGCGGCGCGCCAGCTGGATGTCCTTGGGCATGATGGTGACGCGCTTGGCGTGGATGGCGCACAGGTTGGTGTCCTCGAAGAGCCCCACCAGGTAGGCCTCGCACGCCTCCTGCAGCGCCATCACGGCCGAGCTCTGGAAGCGCAGGTCGGTCTTGAAGTCCTGCGCGATCTCGCGCACCAGCCGCTGGAACGGCAGCTTGCGGATCAGCAGCTCGGTGGACTTCTGGTAGCGGCGGATCTCGCGCAGGGCCACCGTGCCGGGCCGGTAGCGGTGCGGCTTCTTGACGCCGCCGGTGGCCGGCGCGCTCTTGCGGGCCGCCTTGGTGGCCAGCTGCTTGCGCGGGGCCTTGCCGCCCGTCGACTTGCGCGCCGTCTGCTTCGTGCGAGCCATTTCAAGGAAAGCGAGGAAGTAAGCCAATCTGACAAGCAAGGCCAGAGGCGTTGCCTTTATATATACTCAGAAACATTCCGATTGGTCTCGCGTTTTTCAAAAGTCCCGCGCAATGAAACCATTGGCTAAAGAGTGAACGACCTGATTGGTGAATTAAAACAGACTCCGATTGGATGACTAGTTCATCATTTCAATCCCCTGTAATCTTTGTCATAGCGATCCTAGGATTTAACACTAATATTCTGGCTCAATTCATCTCAAAACCAATTAAATCACTTGGAGGTCGGGGAAAAATGCCAATTCTGATTGAGGAGACCTACGTAATGGGACCTAACGTTCCCAGGACCACGCTTTCATCACAGATTTATGTATATTTTGTTTCAGATGGTTATTTTTACTGAACTGAACCTTGAGTGGCCTAGACTGCCACTTGTGTCCACTCTGGGAAACCACAGGTGAAACGCCTCGTCCCGGAGACGACGGGAGATCACCAGTGCACAAGAAATGTTTATTGAACTTCCTTAAGGTGGCCGAATAGCATACTGCTTCTTTCAATTCAGAATTGAGACAGCTTGCTCTGATTTTCGATCCTGTAGTTTTGCTGTTTTTAAGTGTCTTAAGGGACTCTAGGTTACCGTGCCCACCCGCCATTTTTCACAGGGTTCATTTATTAAACTATCCTCCTTACTTGTGGTTATTTAAGCGCTTTACTTGCGCACAACTTGGGAAACATGAGAGTCCAACCTATCCAGATAAGCACTAGCCCAATGCTGTACTTAAAACTGTTAAGCTTATTCAGAAGTCCCGTTTCCCAGGATCCCAAAGTAAAGTCAACAAAATAAATTGCAATGAATGAACTGTAACCAAAGGCTGCAACCATTTAAATTTTACCCAATTATGTTGCCTCGATTTGAGTTACAAACTCTTTCATGTGAAAACGTGGACGGCTCTGAAAAGAGCCTTTGGGTTATAAAAGTTTTTTAGCTTTAGTGCACACTGGGATTTAGATAGATTCACTTGCCCTTGGCCTTGTGGTGGCTCTCGGTCTTCTTGGGCAGCAGCACGGCCTGGATGTTGGGCAGGACGCCGCCCTGCGCGATGGTGACGCGGCCCAGCAGCTTGTTGAGCTCCTCGTCGTTGCGGATGGCCAGCTGCAGGTGGCGCGGGATGATGCGCGTCTTCTTGTTGTCGCGGGCCGCGTTGCCTGCCAGCTCCAGGATCTCGGCCGTCAGGTACTCCAGCACGGCCGCCAGGTACACCGGCGCGCCGGCCCCGACCCGCTCCGAGTAGTTGCCCTTGCGGAGCAGGCGGTGCACGCGGCCCACCGGGAACTGCAGCCCGGCCCGCGACGAGCGCGTCTTGGCCTTGGCGCGAGCCTTGCCACCCTGTTTTCCGCGTCCAGACATGATGATGCTGTGACTACAAAGCCAGAAAAAGAAGGGACTGAGCCTACCTCGCAAGAAGCTAGACTATTATACTCTGCAGAGGTTTGGTAAAGCAGCCTATGCCGTTGCCCGAACACAAATTCTAGCCAATCAAGAAGCACGTCCAAAACGACAATGTTTCTAATTTACATAGAACGTTTATGGTAGAAAGGTCAAATTATTCATGGTTGAACTATGGGGAAGAGCCAATGAGAGTTTAGGATAAAGAACAGCCTATCAGAAGCTAAGATATTGAAGAGTCCAATCAGAAATCGTAATTCTGCGATCCCTAATTTGCATACACACCAAATAAAAAAGAGGTCGCTTGCTCGTAGGCGTATTTTCCTCGCGTTCGCCTAGAGGTGTTGTTGGGACGCAATGCCTGAGCCAGCGAAGTCCGCTCCCGCCCCGAAGAAGGGCTCGAAGAAGGCGGTGACCAAGGCGCAGAAGAAGGACGGCAAGAAGCGCAAGCGCAGCCGCAAGGAGAGCTACTCGGTGTACGTGTACAAGGTGCTGAAGCAGGTGCACCCCGACACCGGCATCTCGTCCAAGGCCATGGGCATCATGAACTCGTTCGTCAACGACATCTTCGAGCGCATCGCGGGCGAGGCGTCGCGCCTGGCGCATTACAACAAACGCTCGACCATCACGTCCCGGGAGATCCAGACGGCCGTGCGCCTGCTGCTGCCTGGGGAGCTGGCCAAGCACGCCGTGTCCGAGGGCACCAAGGCCGTCACCAAATACACCAGCTCCAAGTAGATTTGTTCACCGTCACAGCACCAACGATTTCAGGCTCTTTTAAGAGCCGCCCATATTCTCATTTAAAGAGCTGTAATCTTCCGAACTTCTGGAAACTGCAACTTGTTTAAGTCACGTTTAATTTGCTGAGTACTGGTAAACTCTGAATTTGGGAACAAAGGTTAACTTCTGGCGTGTGCGGACCATCAAGAAGCAAATGTGTAAGTAGCTTGATTATGGTGCATTTGGCTTGGCTTCTCCCGACAACTGGAGATAGTGGACCTAGGGTTGCCCCCACCTCGAGAGGTTTTTTTTTTGTTTTTTTTTTTTGTTTTTTTTTTACCGCTTTTGGTTTCATTTTGTCCTCCCCGTTACCTTTGGGGAATTCCCTTCAGGAAAACCTGGAGTCCTAGTTTTGAGTGGCCCTAAATGAAAACAAGTGTTAACCATTCTTGAGAAAAATGAAACCACTTTTTTGTAATTTCTTGTTGGGTTTGTGAGTGGCTACAGCGGCACCTAATGGCGCGATGTGCCCTCTGCAGCTTGACTTTCTAGACTTAGCGGATCTGCTAGTCCTCAAATCCACATCCTCTCGATTCCACGAATTCAGCAAACATTTTAACGTAGCTAAACATTGCCTCTTGGAAAAGATCAGGAACTCTATCCACTGGGGTTTTCTACCCGGCTTAATATACCAGGGTGAAAGAGACGCTACCTAAAACTGGGTAACAAGCAGGAGGTGGGGGGAGTCCCAGAGTTCTTCCGAAGCCTCCCTGTGTCCTGGATAGCCTTGTCCCCAGTTACTTCTTCATTCCCTAGGATTTTAGTCCAAGGAAGAGGAGTTCAAAGGAATTTACATTTCTGTGCTTGTCCTTCGCCTGATTTCAGCCTACAATCACCCGTGAAACGGAATCTTCCATTGTACAAGCGAATGTCCTGAGAATTGAGATTCAGCAGCCCTTTTACATCAATAAATACTATATGGAATATATATCACGGATATGGAAGGTAAGAATCACCTGGTAGCAAATGTAACTTTTCTGGCGCTGTGGTGCAGAGGGGGAAAGCATGAGCATTGGTGGTGTAAACTGAGCTCAAAAAGCTACACGTCTTTATCTACAAATGCCTACATGGTAAATTTCCGTGAGCATTAAATAAAGCGGCTCCGTTTTGTAATGGGGCTTGTGAAGGTTCTCTCGGCCCCACATGCAATTAAGGCATTCAGTTCCGGCTCTCCAAAGCTAATTTTAAGTACATTTAGAAAATAACATATTCATGAAAAGAAATACACAAGCAGAAATGGACACCATAAAGGGTGTCCAAAGATACAGTCCTGGCAGCCTGTTTCAAAGCTACATTTGAGCAAACTTCTTAAACCTTCTGTGAGCATTTCCTTGCCTCTAAAATGGGAATAATAATTAGTACCGACTGCATGGCATTGCATGGCATCAATAAAAGATCACAGTGAGAGCGCTAGGACAGTCCCTGCAGAGGGGAAAGTCATCCAAGATAGCAGCTATGGCTAAAGCCTCTGATTGAAGGGGTAGGAAAGGTGCCCATGTTAGTATCTGAGTCCTGAGGCCTTGAACAAGGCAGAAGACCACAAAAGTATAAAGGCATGGGACACCAGGTGGGGTTCTTTGTCAATCTAAACCCCTTCTAATAGTCTGAACCCCTCCTTAGAATCATCTCTCCACCCTGAACTCTTTTAAGGACCACCTAGTGCCTGTGGCTGTGAGACTTCCCCACCTCTGCCTGCCAGTTCAAGCAACACGTGCCTAATTTTCCAGGGACTTCCTCTTGCCTCACCTGAGCCAGCGGCACCTCATTTAACAGGAAGGTGTGCGTTGGAGTATGAGGAAGGGACGCTGGAAACACACAAGAGCTGTTAGTAACTTTTTTTTCCTTTTTTGCTCCCATGCCTCCTGTTCTCTTTGCCTAACCTCGCCGTGGTGTCCGGCCAGAACGAAGAATCATCTTCAGAAAACCAGCTGGCACTCTTAAAGTTAGAAGAGAATCGCGACATTGCTGCCTGTGGTCCTTCCCAGACAAGGGAAAGCCAGGGCCGCCCTACAGACGGCTGTGCTGTTGCCAACAACTTCAAAGACAATCAATCTCATTTCAAACAAGAACAATCCTCAAAGGGAATACAGATAACCGCAAAATAAGAAATCTTTATACCAAATAAATGTGGTCCTTTCTACCAAATAAATTTAATTAACTTTTAATATTAAGGAAAACTTACTATGCTGACCTTACGTTTCTCATTTTGACACAGAATACAGAGAAAAGTGGCCGGGACTAACACTATTCTTAGATGAGCATCTGGGAACCACTGATTTGTTCAAGTCCCTTCATTTCAGAATTTTAAAAAATGTCTCTGAATCAGCTCAGCTAATCAGAGAAGGGGCCCGGGTTAAAACAGATTTCTTGACTATTTCCCCTAAAATTATACCTACTTCTCACTTCCACGTGTTTGAAGACTTATATTCTATTATTATAAGTAATCCGCACACATATTAATATCATTAGCAGAATATTATGAAGTAATCCACACAATGAAAATTCTACTTGATCTTTCATATTCCAGCAAAGCATCCTGTAATTTTTTTAAGGCAGTCAACAAAGCAACTGTCAACCAATAGACAGATGAATCGTGACATAATCAGGCATGATCACACGCTCTAACATTGCTATGAAAGCAAACGAGCTTTAGCCACATGTGACAACGTGGCAACTCAGAATAAAGCAATTCCCAGAAACCAGATGTGATCTAATACTGTGTCAATCCATTTAGGCTAATTGTGCAGTGATAAACAACCCCCAGATCCCAGTGACTTACTATAATAAAGGTTCTTGTTTTGCTCATGTTTATTGACTGTGGGTGAGTTACTGCTCTGATTCCACCTGCCTTCAGCCTAAGAACCATGCTGGAGGAATAGGGACAGATCACACAACGGCTTACTGAAACGACACATGTCATTTTCACTCATATTCACTGACCATAGCAAATCACATGAGCAAGCCTAATGCCATTAGTGCAGGAAATAAAATCCTCTCACCAGATGGAGTTGCAAATGTCTGGAACGATAGGGCATTCTTCCACAGATACCATTTTTTGATAGCAAAGACTAAGCACCAAAGCCACATATTATTTAGATTTCAATGCATGTGTGATTTTAAAAGGATAAGAAATAAAGGCAAGAAAATGACAGAATTCAAGACTGTGGCTATCTCTGGTGGGGTTGAAGAAGGACAAAATTAGGCCAAAGCAATGGATTGGTAATATTTGTATAACCGGGTTGGCAATTGGGTTCTTTAATGTTTATTTATTTTTAGAGAGAGTGAGAGACAGAGCGGAGTGTGAACAGGGAGGGGGCAGAGAGAGAGGGAGACACAGACTCTGAAGCAGGCTCCAGGCTCCGAGCTGCCAGCACAGAGCCCGACGCGGGGCTCGAACTCACAAACCGTGAGATCATGACCTGAGCCGAAGTCAGACGCTTACAACTGAGCCACCCAGGTGCCCCAGCAATCGGGTTCTAATGTGGTCATCATCATATTATCCTTTATAACATGTACACGTAGTTCAGATATTCCTTTGTATATATTGAGAATTATAAATTATAAAGCTAATAAAGGAAAATGTGCAATTATATTGGTGGAATCACCTCACGTTCCACAAAACAGCAGAAGCCTCCTAAGCTATTAAAAGTTGCCTATACTGGGTTTTGTTTATAAGAAAGAAAATCACCCCTTAGATCCCAAAAGTCTGTAGAGGCCCACAAGGGACAAAGCAGGGCACTTTGCCAAAGTCACTGCTGATACACACAAAATGTGTATTTCAATGGATCCTTCTAGAAATATTTTTCTTTTCTGCAAGGTTGCTTGTGTAGCCTTTTTCATTTCATTAACTGTAAATCCGTTTAACCTTCACTTCATTCCTATCTATTCATCCAGGCACTTGAGAGTTTCAGTACAGTTTCACTCTAATGGGGAAAGAGATACACATGCACCATTGAAATCCAGTATGCTAAGAGCAACAACTGATTTTGAAAAAGATATTGTTCCACAGTGAGAAAAACTGTAGGGAAAGACAAAAGGAGACACAACTTTGCACAGCTCCCTGTTGTCCAGAGTAAAGCCCAGATCCCCGTCACGGGCCTGACAGGCCTCCTGAGCCTGGCAGTGAGCCTCCTGGGCAAGCATCCGCTTAGGACTCCCAATACGGACTTGACTTACGCTCTTTGGACACCCTTTATGGTGTCCATTTCTGCTTCACATTTCATGGGCGGGGGTGGGGGGGGGGGTGTTGACTTCCCAAATAGACTGCAAGCTTCTCAAGAGCAGAGAAAACAGACTGGGGGGCGTCAGGGGTTGGCATGCCATCACAGACAGCCTCCCTAAAAGGATATTTGACTTAAAAAGGGAAGAAGGTGAGGAGCGATGCCTCCAAGGATCTGGGAGCTGAGAGGCCCATGTAGAAAGAAGAGTCTTTAAAAGATCTGTGTACTTGGCCTATTTGAGAAAGTTCCAGGGCCAGTGTCACTGGGCTAAGAAGGAGAGGGAGAGTAGACAGTTTGAAGTAACAAGGGCCAAGAGAGTAAGGACTTTGACTCTCACTTTAAGTGAAATGAGAGCCGTTGGAGGGTTTTCAGCAGAGAGGCGACTTGATCTGATTTACTCTTTATTATAATCCCTGGCTGCTGTGTGAAATATAGGAGGGCGGAAGCAGATGGGGCTGCAGGAATAACGATGGAGTGACAGCCGCTTGGCCAGAGCAGCAGCGATGGGAAAGTGCCGGAAAGGGAAATGCTAGCCTTCTTGCTGTGTTTTCCGGGTACAGCTGACAGGACCTACTATGGACTGGAGAGTCGAAAACAACTCCAGCTGAAAGGTTGGACTCGCCGTTTTCCAAATTCAAGATGTTGACGAGAGAGGCTGGTCTTGCAGTGGTGGTGTCGGATTTGGAAATGGATATTCATGGACTTCCAAATAGAGAAGTCAAGTGGGTAGCTGGGTCTCTGAGTGTGCAGTTCAAGGGAAGTCTCTGGGCTGATGACTTAACTTCTTCTCCATTATTGTATAGACGGCATCTCCACAACAACAGGGGAACACCAGCTCAACAGATCAGAAACGTGTGTTCTCAGGGTCCACTTTCTCAGATCAGGAGCTGGTGAAGGTAAGGGAAGAGAAAAGCAGCTTCAGACACAGAGCTCTGAACGTTGGCCTCCACAAACAGGCTTCGGGAGGCCTGAGAACTCACTGGAACTGCATGCAAAATATACGGGGAAGTTGTCCATTTTGAGAAGGGTGCCTATTATCTATCGGTGGATCCCCAAAGTGATCTCCCGTGGTTCTAACTTCAACAGACTATTTGAGTGACAGCTCCACTGTCATTGCACCCTCTTATGACTGAGGGCAGCTTTCCACATCTGTAAAATGAGACTATTTTCTTCTGCTTGTTCTGAGAGTCACAGGAGAAAGGGAGGATCACAGAAACACGCGTAAAACCATCAGTGATCTATCCACATATCATGAGTACAGAGCAAACACTCCTTACTTACCTGACCTAGGACTCGGTTCTGGAACTGCTTCTCTTCATTACCAACCCTCTTTCCTAAGAGATCTCATCTCCTTGCGTGGCTTTTTCACTCTCGTGGCATCAGGGCAGTTATACCCTGACAACTCCCAATAATGTTTCCAGCCCAGATCTCTTCCCTGAACTGCAGATTCATATATCTAGCTAGCCTAGTTCCTACCTCCCTCTTAGAAATGTAATAGGTATCCCAAATTCTGCATGTCCAAAGCTGAACCTGTGATTCTCCCCAAAACTCGTTCCTTCTATATTCTTATCCATTTTAGCGACTGGCATTACCATCTTCGATGCAGTGGCTAAAATCATTGGGATTATCCGAGAGTGTTCTAATTCTCTCATACCCTACATTCACTAGCTAACAAGAGGGCCAAGGGCAAGTTGTCCAAAATATACGATGGTGTATTATTTCGAATTGAAGCTACGTGGGAAAAAGCACATGCAAGGACACTTAGACTCTCCTCGGTCCCCTCAAAATGTGGAAATAAAACTACCATATATAAAAGGAACCCCTCACTGGACTAAGTAAAAACACATCATTATCACCAGAGATAGGAACTTTATTTTTTTTTTTCAACGTTTATTTATTTTTGGGACAGAGAGAGACAGAGCATGAACGGGGGAGGGGCAGAGAGAGAGGGAGACACAGAATCGGAAACAGGCTCCAGGCTCTGAGCCATCAGCCCAGAGCCTGACGCGGGGCTCGAACTCATGGACCACGAGATCGTGACCTGGCTGAAGTCGGACGCTTAACCGACCGCGCCACCCAGGCGCCCCAGAGATAAGAACTTTAAAGCCAAGAAAGCTATAGAAACAATCCTGGTTAATTTCACTAATGTACTACGTCAGGCCAAGTTCCTCTTAAAAGTCCTTACTAATTAAAGCTCTCAAATGTGTGTTTTTAATCCTGTCCATTCCTCACGAATGCATTTTCTCTGTCTAGAAGGTATAAAAACTGCCCTGCATTATTCATTTGTTTGGGCCTCAAATTCCTTATCGGACCTCTGGACGCAGGTAATAAAACCTTTGGATTTTTTTTTTTTTCTCCTGTTAGTATGTCCTCCTGTAAAGTTTAGTCCAGCTGGAAGACCCTGGAGGAAGTGGAATACTTCTGATGACATTTTCGAGTGAGGGAGGGGTGGTCCGGAGCCAACAGCCAAAAAAGTATTCTTGAAGACATCTTTGGTGCAAAAAAAAAAAAAAAAAAAGGTGATTTTATTAAAGCAGGGAACAGGACCCTGGGCAGGAAGAGCTGTCCTGACAGGTAACTTCTTATATACCCTCAGGATGGAAGGTGGTCAGGGATAAAGTCTTTAAGGAATTTTGTCAGCAAGGTTTCCAGGACCTTGAGGGACTAGCTGTTGCTAGGGAAACACCATTTATCACTGTGTAGTAAAACCTCAGTCATGAGACCCTTCAGATACACATCAGGGGGCCACATGCTTAGAGTATGATTGTCAGCATATATCTTGGGGCAGTTGAGATAAAGGAAGTTTCCACAGGAATTTTTATAGGTTAAAGTAGACTTACAGGTTCAGGGGTGGGGAGTGGGGGGCGGTCAGGATAATGTTAAGCCAAGGTGCTCTTTTGCCCCTAGCAAAGTGTCATCATCCAGCCAGCTGAGCTCCTAGAGGGAGGTCACTGCCGGTTTCAAGGACCTGCCAATGGCTGTAGGCAATAAGGGAATTTAGTTTTTCGCTTGCCTTAGCTTCCCACATCACTATGGCAAGCGCTTACACCCTTCCTTTGTTCTAGGGTAGCCAGGAGTGTCCTAGGAATGTCACATATATCCCACCCGGGGGCGGGGGAGGGGTAGCCTGTATTTTGCCCTCAGCTCGCTCCACGCTCCCTCATCACTTCCCTCCCCACGCTTAGCAATTTGGGGTGAAATATCCTGATGCCTATATGTACACGTTTTTAAAATGCCACCACATCTCCTTAAAATTAGGTGACATTTACATATTGACCATTAAGTAACATCCTTATCTCCGTGAGGTTTTCATAATACGTCATAAAATGTCGCCCGCTAGGCCACGCAACACCTGCCAGATCTGACCCCCCAGCCGCCCAGCGCACGACCCCGGGGCCTTCGGAACCGCTGAGCGAGCCTGGCAGAGCGCAGCCCAGCCCAGGGGCGGGGCGGAGGCGGGGCCGGAGGCGGGGCCAGGCGGGCGGCGGGAACGCGTCTTTGTTCCGCAGCCGTCCTCCCGCCGCCGACCCCGCCATCTTGGACGCGGGAGCCCTGCAGGGAAGGCGCACCCGCTCCCTCCCGCGTGGGCATCCCCTTGCTAGTATCCCAGAACCAAACCCACCTGACTTCAAACTCGAAAGTGCTCGAGAACAAAGGAAGCGCCTTGGAAATGCTGACGATACCATGTGGCCTTGTCTGTCACCCAAAACGATGGGCAGCCCAAGGCTTAGACAAGCCGACTGCGGCAGAGCCACAGCACGGCTTAACTAAGCCCCGACGTTAAAAGCCCTCGGATTAAGATAAAAGGGCACGACAGAACGGACAACTAACAATTCTCATACACATTTGGAACCTGGACCAACAACAGAACACAGAACTCCTAGAAAGTAACCAAAAGCTACAGATCTTTCGTGAAAAACGTGGGCGGCCCTGAAAAGGGCCTTTTTATGCTTGTGGAGGTAGCAGAAGGTCCGAGGCGCTCAGCCCCCGAAGCCGTAGAGGGTGCGGCCCTGGCGCTTGAGCGCGTACACCACGTCCATGGCCGTGACCGTCTTGCGCTTGGCGTGCTCCGTGTAGGTGACGGCGTCCCGGATCACGTTCTCCAGGAACACCTTGAGCACCCCGCGGGTCTCCTCGTAGATGAGACCGGAGATGCGCTTGACGCCGCCGCGCCGGGCCAGCCGCCGGATGGCGGGCTTGGTGATGCCCTGGATGTTGTCGCGCAGCACCTTGCGGTGGCGCTTGGCGCCCCCTTTGCCCAGACCCTTCCCGCCTTTGCCTCGGCCAGACATGTCAGCACCGCTTAGTCACCTTCCGGAGAAAGCATGAAAGTCGTGGAGGCAACCTCCTTATATGTGCAGGATGCGGACCTAATTGAGGACTGGAAGCGCGCACGCAGGAAGGGCCGTTGCCCGGCCCCGCCCTCCGCGGCTCACTCCAGTGACGTCACTGGAGGCGGGGCCGGGACCCTCGGAGCGTGCCCTCCGCGGAGGCGGCTGGAGGGGCCCGTGGCCTGTGTGGGACCTCGGAACTTTTTCGGTGCGTCAGACTAAAAAAGTGAGCGTTTTGCTCTACGTTTTGCTGCGTGAGGGGCCTTGGCCGATCGCCGGGCGCCTGCGTTGGCCTGCGGCGACCCCGCGGACCGGCCCTTCCCGCCCGAGCCTCCGTCCGGGCCTCCCGTGGCCGGGCGTCACCCCCACACCGAGCCCGAGAGGGTGTCCTCCCAACGGCGACCGCGGGCCTGGTTAGTGACTCCGAGGCGGAATTCTCGCCCGCGTGCCTTTCCCGGTCTTCCCCTTCCTTCCCTGTTTAGTAAAGCTGGTAAGCCTCGCTGAGTATCTGGCCGCCTCTCCCCTCTGCCTCCGGAATTTCAACGGGGTGGTAACGCTTCCGTCTCTGCCCCTGGCTTTGTTCTCTCTGATTCTGGTAGCGATATTGTTCCGAAGAGAATTGGCAGTTTGTGGTAACCGAGGTGTTGAACCGGCGACCTCAGCGTGGGTTTTTCCAGTGTCAGCAATCGCCTCTGAACAGAGTTAAGAGCATTATTAGGAGTCGCATGTCGCCGGAGAGCAGAGTGGCGCAGCGGAAGCGTGCTGGGCCCATAACCCAGAGGTCGATGGATCGAAACCATCCTCTGCTATCTGCTTTTCCTGCACCTTTTTAGTTCCTGTAGCCTCGTTTCACACTAGGGGAAGAAAATAGAGCCTGTTTTGCTTCATTCTGGAGTGAAAATTATTTCCTGAAAATAAACATGAAACTGTTTACATTCTCCAGAGAGAAAAAGACCGTCGGTCATGGATACTCAGTTATCATTAATTAAGATGTTCCCCCACCACAAGCCATATTTCTAGTGCTTGCCAAAGGGATCGTGACAGTCCCATTGCCCTATGAACCTGGGAAAACGCTAAAATAAGCTGAGTGTAAGGGTGAGGACAGGGATGGAAGCCGAGAGAAGGCGTTTTCTTTCCTTCTATATGTAATTCAGAAAAGCTCTAGTTAGTGAGCTGTGGCCACGTGGCTAAAGCCATAGACCAATCTGCTGGGCCCTCCCAGCGCCAAATCTTTGCAACTACCAGAGTGGAAACTTTGGAATAAATAAGTAACAGTTTGAGCAGAGTACAAAGTTTTGGTGGCCACGATTGAACTCTGACCTGAGAAAACCACTTATGTGGTTGATGCTGGTAAATGTGTTTCTACCGCCTGCCTCCCTTTACCAGTCTCCAACAGAGGTGCTCTCTATGCTCATGTTTAAAGTGTATGTTTTATATTTCTCTCAGAAAAGATCCCTGTTCATATACTTACGTTGTAAGAGGTCAACTTATAAGATATCAGAAAGCTTATTGTATATCAGTTCAGCTTAAACTCACCTTTCATGAATAATTGCGATAATAGCTTTTGTAGTTCCCTAATACGGAAATTGACCGCCCTATGTCGCTGTAACTTTGCCTGCTTGGGAAATAGATACCTTAGGCTGCAAAACGCTCCCCCACCCCTTTTACCAAGATCTGGCCTAGGCAACACCGACATGTAAAAAGTCACCAACTCACTGCCCCACGTGTCTAACTACGATTGGTCATTTTAAACCCTCTTAGGACAAAGAACTTTAAATTGATAGGTTCCCACCAAAACTAAGGTCTGTGTGTCACAATAGAATTGGCTGCCATGAAATGCTGTAAATTGCAATTGGGTAACTAAATAATGACCTATTCTGACTTGCTAAAATCCATAGAAGCTCACTGCTACCTTTTTTCGGGGCCATTCTCTACACTTTTCTCCTTAAGATCCGGAGATCAGGTTTGGCCCGGCCGTGAATAAAATCTTGCCTCGCTTCTATTCAGTGTCTGGTGGGTTTTTGTTTTTTTTTTTCCGACAGCACCCAGTTTCATTTGGAGGTTCCACCGAGATTCTATGACCACCCGAAATTCGGAGGCTGAAGCGGAACAGCTAGGGGAGAGCTCCCGAGACACGTTCCTCAGCCCCGGCCTTCCGTTCTCAGACCTGGCTTAAGCAAGGTATGCGAGGCGGCGCCTATTTTCCGTTTTCTGTTCTCTGTTTTCTGTTACTGGCCAGATCTGATTCTCGGAGGGAAGGCTGGATGCAGCTTAACTTCCCCCTAGCTGGTGTCTGGTGGAGACGTCCCAGCCCCATCTGGGTCTCCGGACCGTCTGGGTTGGGCTTGATCACCCCAACCATTCGTTCTATGTTCAGTGCTCTGTGTGCCCCGTTTAACGTTTCCTGTTAGCCTATCTTTATCTCTGGTGTGACCCACTGTTTAACCTCCGTCATGGGTCAGTCTTCGTCCGAGCCTTGCTCCCCCCTTAAATGCATGCTAAATAACTTCTCTGGTTTCAAAAAAAGAGGAAAGAACTATGGCTTTAACCTAAAGCCGTCCTGGCTGCGGACATGTTGCCCACTGGACTGGCCGACGTTCTCTGGGGTTGACTGGCCCCCAGAGGGCTCCTAGAAAATTAACCTTGCTTATGCCGTCCGCAGGATTTGTCATGATGTTCATCCCGACCAGGAGCCATATGCTGTGACTTGGGTCGACCTCCTAAACGACCCACCTTCCTGGCCGAGAAAGTGCCGGAAACAGGGCCAGAAGCTGTCATCCGGCATCTCCCTTTCCCACTCCCCTTCCTCTTCTCCTCCAAACTCCCAAACCCTTGCTTCCCGTTACTCAGCCTTCAAAGAGGCTTTACCCAGTGCTTCAGGAGATACCCGAAGGGAGGGACTTGTTATCCGATTCTCAGAGACCACCTCCTTATCCCCAGACCCCACTAGCTCCCCAGGAACCAAAAGCCGCAGGAGATCCTTTGACTAGTCCCCCACATACCAGATCAGGAGCCCTCTAGAGAGGAGAACACCAGTCCTCTGATGCCCCAGTTCCCATCCTTCCTCTTAGGCAAACGGCTCCGGCTCCCGGTCCAGACAGGCGGCCAACACGCCCGATGGTTGTCTACACTCCTTTCTCCACCTCGGACCTCTACAACTGGAAAACTCAGAACCCGCCTTTCTCTGAAAACCCCCAGGGCCTAATTGACTTATTGCGCTCTATTTTCCCCACTCACTTACCTACTTGGGAAGATTGTCACCAACTCTTGCAGGTCTTACTGACTTCAAGGAAAGGGCCCGAGTGCCCCGGGAAGCCACGAGAGCAGTCCTCGGCCCAGATGGAATGCCTACCACAGACCTTCACAGAATTGAGCACGTTTTCCCTTCCGCGCCGCCCCAGTGGGACCCTAACACGGATAACGGTAGGGAGCGTCTACTCCAGCATCGCCAGATTCTGTTACAGGGGCTTCACGCAGCGGCACGAAAGCCCACCGATCTGACAAAGGTTCAGGACACGGTCCAAGGACCGAATGAGTCGCCTGCAGCCTTCCTAGAAAGGCTTTACCAGGCTTACCGCTTATATTCCCTATTGACCCCGAGGCAACAGAGAACCGTAAAACCATTAATATGGCTTTCGTTTCTCAGTCGGCCCCAGACATCGGTAAAAAGCTCCAAAAATTAGAAGGATCCGAAGGAAAGGTAATTTCAAAGTTGGTGGAAATAGCCCAGCGAGTTTTTCAGAGCAGGGACAGCCCTGCCATTATGCAAGGGAAGGAAATAGGGAAAGCCCTAGTAGGAGCCTGGGGAAAACCCCCCAGGCAACAGCAAAGGACAGGGAAGGCCTCAACCCCGCCAGAAAGGACCCCGAGCAAAGCTGGGAAAAAAATCAATGTGCTTATTGTAAGGAAGAAGGACATTGGAAAGATAAATGCCTCAACAAAACGCCTCCCATCCTGGTCGCCCAGGAACAATGACGCCACCACAGCCCCCCTCTTTCCCTGAATCCCCAGGAGTCTGTGGTTACCTTCAACGTAGAAGGGAAAGAAACCAGATTCCTGGTTGACACTGGGGCTATGTATTCTGTTCTTAAAGAACCCTTAGGACCTGTGATTAGAGAAAAGGTATACATTCAGGGAGCCACAGGACGAACGCAAGGCTACCCGCGGACTCGTGCCCGAATCACTGACGTAGCTCAAGGGACTATTACTCATTCCTTTGTGCTCATGCCGGATTGCCCATATTCCCTTCTGGGGAGAGATCTGTTGCACAAGCTTAAGGCCCAAATCTCCTTTACCGGAAATTCTACAGACTTGAACCTATAGCCACCTGCCATTCTAGTTACTTGCCCTATATCAGAGGAATATCTACTCCTGGAAAAACTGGAGCGGAAAGCCTCTCCATTAATAGAAAAGTGGAAAGAGACAATTCCTACAGCTCGGGCTGAAACTAACCACCCCCCCCCCCCCGCCCCCGGACTAGCCATTCAAGGAGCGCCGCTAGTGATCCAGCTAGCTGCCACAGCCACCCCCGTCCGGGTGAGGCAATATCCATCCCATCAGCCAGCATGCGAGGGAGGGAATTGCCAAACACATCAACCGCTTGCGAGAAGCTGGGACCCTAACGCCATGCCGTTCCCCCTGGAATACTCCCTTGCTTCCTGTCCCAAAACCTGGGACTTCAGAGTATAGGCCGGCACAAGACCTCAGAGAAGTTAACAAAAGGGTGGAGACAATTCATCCTACGGTCCCCAACCCCTATACCCTCCTGAGTGAGCTCCCACCAAATTACCTCCTTTACTCCGTCCTGGACTTAAAGGATGCATTCTTTGCTTTGCCGATTGCGAAGGTCAGTCAGCCTATTTTTGCCTTTGAATGGACAGACCCAGATGGAACCTACAACGGACAGTTAACCTGGACTCAACTGCCCCAAGGGTTTAGAAACTCCCCTACTCTATTTGATGAGGCGCTTCGAAGGGATTTGGTCCCCTACCGGGAGAGCCACCCAGATGTTAGGCTGTTACAGTATGTAGACAACTTGCTCCTAGCCACTGACTCCTTAGCTGCACAAAGGCTACGGAGGACCTGCTAAGGGAATTAGATGTCCTGGGATATAAAGTTTCCGCAAAGAAGGCGCAAATTCGCTTGGACTCTGTCATATACTTGGGCTACCAACTGCATGAAGGCAAGCGATCGCTGGGGCGGGAAAGAATCCAAGCTATCCTCAACATTGCCAAACCCACAACTAAAAGGCAGATCAGGGAGTTCCTAGGGGCCGCTGGGTATTGCCGCCTCCGGTTACCTGGTTTCGCTGAGATGGCAAAACCCCTGTACTCCGCCACGGGGGGTGAAGGAACTGAGATGGTCCGGAGAGAACAAGAAGATAGGGCTTTTGAGCAAATCAAGAGCGCCCTCACCCAAGCCCCAGCCCTAGCTTCACCTGCTATTACCAAACCCTTCCAACTATTTGTGCATGAGATCCGGGGTCCTTACTCAAGCTCTGGGCCCCTGGAAACGACCTGTCGCCTACTTGTCCAAGCGGCTGGACTCTGTTGCCACCGGATGGCCCGGTTGCCTCAGAGCGGTTTATCGCCACTGCCATGCTGGTTGAAGAAGCTTCCAAACTAACGCTTGGGCAAGACCTTCAGATCACAGGACCTCACGCAGTAGCATCCCTGCTGCGCTCCCCACCAGACCGATGGATCAACGCACGAATCCTCCAGGATCAGGTATCGCCACTAGACCGTCCACGCATCACTTTCCTGAAGACAGAGGCTTTAAATCCAGCCACGTTGCTGCCGGATGGCGACTCAGAGGCCCCACGCCACGATTGCTTGGAAACCGGGAGTACTCTGACGGGACTGAGGGGGGACTTAAGAGAGCAACCTCTGCCAAAGGTGGACTTCGAGCTGTTCTCTGATGGCAGCCGTTTTGTCAAAGATGGACTCAGACACGCAGGTGCAGCTGTAGTGACTCAGGACCAGGTTATCGGGGCCCAAGCCCTTGACACTTCTGCCCAAAGAGCAGAGCTGATGGCTAGAGCCCAGGCCCTCAGATGGGCAAAGGGAAAAATGGTGAACGTTTTCACTGATAGGAGGTATGCCTTTGCCACCACCCATGTTCCTGGAGCTCTATATAAGGAAAGAGGACCGTTCACTTCAGGAAGGAAGGAAATTAAAAATACAGAAATCCTGGGGCGCCTGGGTGGCGCAGTCGGTTAAGCGTCCGACTTCAGCCAGGTCACGATCTCGTGGTCCGTGAGTTCGAGCCCCACGTCAGGCTCTGGGCTGATGGCTCAGAGCCTGGAGCCTGTTTCCGATTCTGTGTCTCCCTCTCTCTCTGCCCCTCCCCCGTTCATGCTCTGTCTCTCTCTGTCCCAAAAATAAATAAACGTTGAAAAAAAAAATTTAATAAAAAAAAAAATACAGAAATCCTGGCCCTACTGGAAGCCTTATGGCTTCCTAAAAAGGTGGCCATTATACATCGCAAGAGCCACCAAAAGGCAGACTCACCCCAAGCAAAAGGAAACGCCATTGCTGATGGCAACGGCCAAGGCCACAGCAGAAAGACATGTTCTCCCGATTAAAATTTTGCCTCTGCTGCCTCCACGCTTTCTCCCCACGGAACCATTTTATACCAAAGAAGAGCTACGCCTGATAAAAACCTCGAGGGCAAAAAGAGATGACCAGCATTGGTATCACCTCGAGGATGGACGCATCTTCATACCAGAAGCTATAGGACGGACCTTGCTCCGGCAAGCCCACAGCCCCACACATCTAGGGGCAACCAAGTTGTCTGAACTAGCCCAAAGAGACTATGTTATTCCAAACCTTAATAAAATTGTAAAAAGCCTAGTCGACCGATGCAAAGCCTGTGCTCAGACTCACCCATCTCCCAAGTTTAACTTTTCGGGACGGCGACTACGTGGACAGATGCCTGGAGAAATTATGGGAACTTGACTTCACTGAGACGAGACATGGGCCCTATGGCTATCATTATCTCCTCGTTCTAGTGGACACCTTCTCTGGATGGGTAGAGGCTTTCCCCACGAGAACAGAGTCAGCTCAGATAGTGGCTAAGAAATTACTCAGTGAATTGGTTCCCCGATTTGGCATCCCTACTGGTCTGGGGTCAGATAATGGCCCGGCTTTCGTAGCCCAGATATCTAAAATGTTGGCCAAAAGCTTACAAATAAATTGGAAATTACATTGTGCCTACCACCCCCAAAGTTCAGGGCACGTTAGAAAGAATGCATAGAACTCTAAAAGAAACCTTGACTGAATTAATTCCAGAAACTGGCGAAAACCGGGTAGGCGTCCTTCCTCTTGCCCTCCTCGGAGTACGCTGTATACCTTACGTAAGAGGCATCCCCCCTTTGAAATCCTATTTGGAAGACCACCTCCCTTGCTTCCAAAATTAGGAGATGAACAATGGGCGGAAATCTCAAACCAACACCTAGGTTTCATTCCCCGGTCTCGATTTACGAGGGAACCCATTTCTCCTATCCTAGTGCCCCTCTTTGTAGGACTGGGGGGGTCGCAGGATCCATTGGCGTAAGTACCGCCGCTTTCGTCACAGGGGATCAGAACTTCAAATTACTAAGCAAACAAATTGATCAGGATATATCAGAATTAGAAAGGAATATTGATAAACTGTCTGAATCTGTAAACTCTTTAGCTGAGGTGGTACGTCAGAATCGGAGGGGCCTGGGCCTGTTATTTTTACAACAAGGAGGGCTTTGTATGGCCCCTGGGGAACAGTGCTGTTTTTATGTCAATAATTCAGGAATCATCAAGCAGAGCCTGAGTCAGATCGGACCACGACTAGAGGAAAGAGAAAAACAAAGAGGAATTCATCAAAATTGGTATGAGTCTCTATTTTCCTGGTCCCCTTGGCTAACGACTCTCCTGAGTGCCCTTGCCGGACCCCTTATCTTCCTCTTCCTAGCTATAACTATAGGACCCTGTTTGATAAGACTACTACTTCAGTTCGTAAATTGAAAACTAGGATCTATAAAGCTTATGGTGTCACGTAGCCAATACGTCCCATTAGCCCAAATGCCAAAATAAGGTTATTCAAAGGTTTGAATAACTAACAAACAGGAGTGGGGAATGTAATAGGTCAACTTATAAGATATCAGAAAGCTTATTGTATATCAGTTCAGCTTAAACTCACCTTTCATGAATAATTGAGAAAATAGCTTTTGTAGTTCCCTAATACGGAAATTGACCGCCCTATGTCGCTGCAACTTTGCCTGCTTGCTAAATAGATACCTTAGGCTGCAAAACGCTCCCCCACCCCTTTTACCAAGATCTGGCCTAGGCAACACCGACATGTAAAAAGTCACCAACTCACCGCCCCACGGTATCTTAGGTGTCTAACTACGATTGGTCATTTTAAACCCTCTTAGGACAAAGAACTTTAAATTGATAGGTTCCCACCAAAACTAAGGTCTGTGTGTCACAATAGAATTGGCTGCCATGAAATGCTGTAAATTGCAATTGGGTAACTAAATAATGACCTATTCTGACTTGCTAAAATCCATAGAAGCTCACTGCCACCTTTGTTCGGGGCCATTCTCTACACTTTCCTCCTTAAGATCCGGAGATCAGGTTTGGCCCGGCCGTGAATAAAATCTTGCCTCGCTTCTATTCAGTGTCTGGTGGGTTTTTGTTTTTGTTTTTGTTTTTCCGACAGCACCCTGTTTCAACGTGATACTGTGCTAAGCATGAAGTGTTCAAGTAACCTACAGTCTAGACATGCTTTTAAACAAGTATGCAAGTATGTATAGTACAATAAGATATTTCTTTTAAAAGGTTATGCACAAAGTGCAGCGGGAAGAAGGGAAAATGACGGTTTCTGATAGCCCCACGATCACCCACTAGTTGAGTGATTTTCCAGAAGGACTCACATGACTCAACATACACTGAAAGTTAAGATTTATGACAGCAAAGGGAAGAGTGCAGACACAGAGGGACAAAGATACGCACGAGCAAAGACAAGGGAAGTCTTTCTCGGCCTCCGTCTTCAGAGATGATGCGCACACTCTTCTCCTCCCCGGCTGTGAGCTACAGGCACCAGTGAAAGTTGTGGTTGCCAAACAAAGTCCACTTGAGTCCTGGAGCCCAAGTTCTGGAAGGGACCCGGTCACCTACCTGCCATACCTACCCCACACCAGCTACGTGTCAGCAATTTCCAAGTTTACTTCAAATAAGCTGACAACGTGCTTCATAGTGCCCCACCACCTCAGGTGCATAGAATAACATCATTTCCCAGTAACCGTGTGAACATTCCAGAGTTTGACAGAGGGACGTCACCGCGACTACAGAGATCTGTGGAATCCGAGTGAAATAGATTCGCGGCATCACCCTTGCCCTGGCAATGGCCCAAGTCGGGAAAGGTGGCAGATTTTGAGTCCCAACTTGAATAAGAGCTTAGCAGGCAGCCAGGAAGAGGCTTCCAGATGGGGGGGGGGGGGGGGGGAACAAGCCAAAGGAGGCATAATGGTTGAGGGTTTCTAAAGAACTGTAAAGCATTCAGTGCGATCGAACATGGAGGGGAGAGAGATTGCTGTATTCAGCAAAGTGGCTGTATTCAGATCACCTCCCATTCACCCCGTAGCTGGAGGCGGTCTGCCCCCCACAGTACACCAGAAGGCCGGACAGGCCATGCTCGACGCTGGACGGATGAGATTGGTAGCCGTTTCCGGTCACACGCACTCACAGCCTGGAAGGGGAGGGCACCGCATGCCGCGCAAGGTCGCTCGGCTGCAATCTCCAATCGAGTGAGCCAGCAAGGGCTGCGGGAGGTAAGCCTCGTAGTAACCAGGGGGCAGAGCGACCCCTGGTTCCCTCCAAAAGATCGATTGGCTTATTTTAACAGCTTCCAGGACTGACAGGGAGGGAAACCCATGAGGCTGAGGGGCTGACAGGATGTACCTGGACAGCAGAATGGCCCGAGGTCTTATCTTGTGAGAAGAGGCAAATGCACAGGCCGTTTGGGCTCAAAGATGTGTCAAAGGAGCCCTGGAAATGTTGGGGCCTACACTGGAATTCTGAGTTGTGGCAGAAGCGATAGGGAAAGGGCCAGGCATGAGGAAGGGAAGGTGCAGTGCAAACAGGTTTCAAATTTGTCTATGGGCAGTAAGAAACCACCACCAGCTTTGATCAAAGGAGTAATAGGATCACATTTTCTCAGTAGAAAGAAATCTCTGGAGGGGCGCCTGGGTGGCTTAGTCTGTTGAGCGACCGACTTCGGTTCAGGTCATGATCTCACAGTTCATGAGTTCGAGCCCCGCTGACAGCTCGGAGCCTGGAGCCCGCTTCAGATTCTGTGTCTCCCTCTCTCTCTGCCCCTCCCCCTCTCATGCTCTGTCTCTCTCTGTCTCTGAAATAAGTAAACATAAAAAAATTTGTTTAAAAAGAAAGAAAATCTCTGGAATTTTCAAGTTGGTGGCCTGATCTTTGACTGTTTTTGTTTTGTTTTGTTTTTTTGCAGGGGAGGGGGGGGTGTTGGTTTTTGGTTTCATTGCAAACTATGCAACAATGTCTTTCATAACGTATGCGGTTTTAAAAAATCATTTCTTCAGCCTCTCCATTCACAGACAAGAATAAGCGTACTAACATCTTGGAACTTGGCGAACGTGATCATTGCCAAGGGAGGAGAAAATGACCCGTAAAGCACGCTAGACCAGGAGGCCAAAACATCTGCACACCCCTGCAAACAGGCAGGCAAACATGACAGACAGACCGAACCCCAACTCAGCCTTCACTAGCCTCCGTCGCATAACCAGGCCCGTATCAGCAGCACGTTTCTGGTCAACAACCAGCAAATGTCCAAAGTTTTCGTCATCATCTCCCGCCACAGGTGTCTGGGATATAGGTCCCTCGGGTCTCACCAGAAACTGTGTTGATGCCTGAGGGGAAATGTCATGGAAACCGGGACACCAGTCGTCCGCAAAAATTCTTTGGCAACCGCCCCCTAGTTTTTCAGCTCGGCAGCAGAGTTCCAGCCCCACGTCTCACTCTGCACTGGCAACGTGGAGCCCGCTTGGGGTTCTCTCCACCCTTCCCCTGCTCGCTCGCTCGCTCTCAAAATAAATAAATAAACAAAACAATTCTTTGGGCTGGATATCCTCGCTGGGGAATCTTCCCGTAGATCGTGTCTCCACCAGGTCAAGTCTCCACCGGGACAAATCCGTAGTCAGATTTTTGGGGGATGAAGGAATCTTTGAGCTCCATAATCCCCACATTAGAGGCGATGGCAAAATTCCCAAAAAATATGTATGTGAGAGATGGAGCACATGTTTATTGAGCTCCTACTATTTGCCTGATGTTATTCCATGGACAGGGAAAGAAGGACCACGTAAAGGATCCCATGTCTGTGCTCCGGAAGCTGCTGATTTACTAGTCAACACAAGCCAAGATCTATCACAAATGAGCCAAGAGGGCCAGTGCTCCCAAGGTCTGGGACTTAAGAAAATTAAGGAAATGCAGCGTCTATAGATTGTCGACAGTATCCTTAACCAAGGTCACACAGATTCACTGATGAACTCAAAAGAAGCCATCCAAAATATCAAAATATAAGTGTAAATCTCTACCACTTTATTGGGCCGAGCACTCTACAGAGCATCATCAATTCTATAAACACCTCGGCCATAGAATGGTTTTATTGCAACACGTTCCGGTGTTGAGTCATCTACCAAATGTAAAACTTGTTAACCATGTCTGTGACACCGCGACAGTGTTTCTCTCTTCACGTACGGGAACCTCAAATAATATCAATGAGCCTGGACCTCTCCAAGGGCCTAAGCGACGCCAACAAAAAGCACACTCTTCTCCAGATAGAGACGCGCTGTGACAAGCGCTCTGGTGGCAGGTGACAACGATCGCAGAGTACCAGAGTGTGGGCAGGGGAGACTTGTTAGGCCCCGGGGCCTGCAAGACAGCGACAAGGACTCCGGTGCGGGTGCTGACTGCCTTGTGGGGGCGGTGACACGATCGCCGGGCCGAGGGTCTGAGACGAGCGACTGTGGCGGAGTATTAACAGGGAAGGCGCTCTGAGTTCGCTTCTATCCCTGGATGCAGACGAGATGCGCTGCTTTGGCATCTCTTCGGTCCCACGAACAGGTTCTCAGCTCGGGAGTGGGAATGGGAGTGACTTTTCTCCCCACGCTGGACCCATCGTGATTGTCAGATCCTACCCGCGGTGAGTCCCGACTCCGGGGCCTCAAATAACCCGGGTAACCTAGTGTAGAAAGCGCGGGCGGCGGGCGCGCTCTTTTGAGACTCAGGACCCGGCGGGAAGCTCATTATACTTTCCAAGTGTTGCCACACGCACGTGTACTTGGGGACCACGTGGCCTAACGGATAAGGCGTCTGACTTCGGATCAGAAGATTGAGGGTTCGAATCCCTTCGTGGTTAGCGCTGGCTTTTTTTTTTTTTTAATGCATTTACTCCCCCCCCCCCCCAAAGTGGCCATATCTCACGCGGTGGGAGGGACCACCTGTCACCTGTTTTGCAAACCCGTTTCCTACCCTCAACAGGCCATTCCCCAAACCCTTGGGAGGACCAGTGTTTCCAGGGGAGTCGGATCTGTAAAGCGAAAGCGCTGAGCCTCAGACTGACGCGGGGCCCAGGGGCCGGCACCGCGGGAACCTGTCGTTTGTCCCCGAATCTCTTCTCTGGTCTCTTTCTCTTCGGGGCTGAGTCTGTGCGTCCTTGGAGGTTCCGGCTGCCGCTGCAGCCTGTGTCACTGGTTTTCGCTCTTACCCTCCTTTTCCCCTCTTAACTGCCTTTTTGCCTCCCCTTGCGTTGCCATCAAAAGGATGAGAACAGGTCATTCGCAAACCTGAATTACAGGACGGAAAAATTAAGGTCAAGAAAAGAACCCAGCTGTTTCCAGAGTGTGCGGGCAAACAGGAAGACAGAAGGAGATAGTGGTGCAAAGTATACACACACACACACACACACACACACACACACAAAGAAAAAAAACCCACATTTCTGTGCCTAAATAACTGAATCTGAAACTTTAGGATGAACAAAGAGTGATTTCCAATTCTTGACTTCCTGGTGAAAGTCTGTTCAAATCACATGGAGTGCATGAATGTCTTTGCTAGGTCAGAACACTGTTAAAACAAGGGAATAATTACCTCTTCCTCTCCCCAGCCTCTCTTTTAGGTCTCTGGTATGACCCTGGGTTTCTCTAGACAGCTGTCGAGTCCAAATTGTAAAGCAAAGTTGCGGCCGGAGCGCCAGTGCCCAGAGGTTGAGATTTCTCAGAGGAGAAAAAGTTGCAGCGCGTTAATGTCGTAAGAAACCACTCACTGCCTCCTTCCTCACAAAATGTACCATTGACACTAAGTATCCCTTTCTAAGCCAGAGAAAGGATATCATCTCAAAACAACCAGATAAAGTTATGGTTAAGAAACATTTAAGTTGCTCGCATGTTTCTGGTTTCCTGAGAACACGCAAAAGCTTCCCCCTCCCGACCGGATTGGCATTTAACCCTCTGCACTGACTTTTTTCACCCACACCTTCTCCAGGAGATTCATGGAAGTAGAAATCCTGATCCAAGAAGACAAAAATGTCCCTGATAGAAATTCTTTCCCTCTTTCTTCTTTTTCTTTCTGTTTCTCTGGCGTTCACAGCAAAGGATACCAAAAGGAGTAGACAGCCTTTCCAGAGCAGAAAGTGTCAAAGAGAAGAAAATCAAAAACGACAGGGCCATCTGCAGACATCCCGAACTTTAAATGGTCATTGGAGCTTAGGGGCTTGTCCCCAAATCCAGAGAATAAGAATATAGGGGCCCCCAATAGATGTGTAAGCTTTTCCTCTTTGAGAAGGGGATTCAGAAAACAAATAACACTCGCTAGAGATGGGGAAAAGTGGCTGGAAGAACAGAAATAAAGAAGAAAGATTCCTGGATGTGGATTACAAACACAGGGCATCGGGCCCTGCTGGACAGGGGCAGAACAGATTCATAAGTGTAATATGTGTTTGTGGAGCGCACTAAGATTCTAGGATATAGGATCTAAGTTCCTAGGATCACAGTACACAAAGTATGCAAAAGTCCGTGTCCTTAAGAGACTCGGTGTGGGGGAGAGGGCGAGGGGAAGGGAACAACGCAGAAAACACAGAGGGGAATAAGTGGGTTACATAATGTATAAGTAAATTGTAGGATATATTAGAAAAGATAGTTTTGAAAGTGTCAGGATTTGTATCATGACCGGGAAGCAGCAAAGACTGCATGTCGCAGTCAGCTACTGCCCCGTAACAAACACACAAAACCCAAACGCGTAGAAGACACTCCGGTAAGCATTTATTACTCAAGCGTCTGAAGGTGAATGACCTAAGCCAAGCTTAACCGAAGGCTGTATTTTTGAGCTGCGGGTACACCTCCACTTGGCTCCTCGGCCCCCTGCTGCAGGGGCTCTGGTGAGTTTGAAGCGTGTTCCTTTTGGGACCATGAGTGAAATCGCAGCCGCTCCCTGGAGGGGACGTCCTCTCACGAAGATGGCAAACGTATTTAAAGGCCCTGCTTGACTTGTGTCTAATATCTCATTGACCCAAGTCATCCTCAGGCCCCAGCCCAGAGACAAGGGACGACACTCCATCTCTTGAAGAGGAACTGAGGAGTTAGTTACGAGGCAAAGGACTCGGATAAAGACAGGAACAAGGGGCACCTGGGCGGCTCAGTCGGTTGAGCTTCTGACCTTGGCTTGGGTCGTGATCTCATGCTCTGTGAGTTCAAGCCCCACTTTGGGCTCTGTGCTGGTTTTGAATTTTAGCAATTATTCATCCTTTCCTTTTATCTTAATATTCCATATTAAAAATGAGTTCTCACGTGTATGAATTCTACACACTTTGAGAAAGAGAAGAGTAGCCACTGACAGCCAGGAACTGGTCCGACGCTCAGAGCTCAGCCTTAGTGTTGCTAGGAGCTGGCCTGGCGTTCCCAGCTAAGCCCTAGGAAATTCCTGTTGAACATAAATAATTTCCAGGGACACCAACCACAGGCAAGGCCACCTTGTGACCATGACGAAGCAAGATGAAAACAAAACACTGTCCGTAATCATGTCTGAACGCAGATGAAAAGCAATGAACACAGATGAAAAGCAATAACGTTGCGCATGTAACGAAAGTTACCAAACCTCCCCTCCTTCCCGGCTCACAGGAGGGACCACTGCATTTTTTCAAACCCATTTTAGCTCTCGTCTTGCTTTGATCGTCTCACCTTGGAGACAAAAACTATTAAGGTACCCAACCATCGAGTAACTGAGTCACTTAATGGATCACCATATTTTGCCCCCCTCCTTGTAACAAGACAATAAATCCAACTTTGATCAACCACGGTGTGTCCTTCGTAGGTCTTGGCAGGAGATCAATTATCTTGAATTTTGAAGCATTAAATATCACTGAGATGAAGCCAGTTAACTTGTATGAGATACCTTCCCTTCATCCATCGCTTAGCCAGGCTAGGGAAAGATGGATTAAAAAGTTGAACATATTCTCTGCATGTCGTAAGAGTGACAAACTGTTCCGGTTTGCTGTGTTTTACCATGCTATGGTTTTGTTTAGATACCGGGTGTCTTGGGCCATGTGATAGTGTTTAATTTTTACTTAGGAACTTTATCAGGGTTTCTTTTGCGATTTTTTTCATCTAATTTTTAATGGTCTGATGCTTTCTTTTATTTAGGAGTTTGTAAACCATCTTCAAACTACATATACCATAGAAGCCAGATATTCTTAGATAAAATTCAAAATCAGATAATTGCTTCAGATTTTGTGCTCCGTGGGCCTCAGTCCTCGAGAGGTTTTTCGAAGATCCGCTGGCTCATGACAAATGTACTCAAGAATTTTCTAGATATCAAAAGTCACAGTGTCAGTTGCAAGATCGGGACATATTGGAAAGATCTCATCACCCGAAGAACTTGGTCCGCCCGAACCTTACTAAGGAAAGGCCCGTTATATGAGTTTTTTAAAACAGTTGGCTTGGTTTCTACCTTAGTTTCCTCATCTGTAAAATGGAGACAGGTGACACAGGGGGGAGTTTTCAAAGAGATCATCTCTACAGTCCCTACAAATTGTGTCGTTGTACGCGGTATACCCGACCCTTGCTGCCTAGTTCATAGTAAAGTGAAAACAGGTGATGGCGGAGATTTTATGGGATCATGTGCCACAATTGAGATGCAAATGTCAGAAGGTGAGCAAAGAAGGGAGAAACGAATAGGGGCTGGGGCGCTTGGAAAAGATCTTTGATTTAAACTCTTTCAGCGAAAACACAAAATGGAGAATGACGCCGGGGCGCCTGACTGGCTCAGACGGTAGAGCACGTGACTCTCCATCTCGGGGTCGTGAGTTCAAGCCCCCTGATGGACTAGGATTCTACTTTAAAAAAAAAAAATAGAGAATTGCTTTTCTTTGTGAATTTACGCGAAAGGTACGTGCGAGGTGGGGCTTGCAAAGGGACCTTTTGCCGGAAGGGGGCGCCAGCATCACCTGTGCGCCGGCACCCGCACCGGCGGCTGGACCTCACCTGGGAGACGTGAGGTCACGGCGGCGCGGGGGCGCAGGAACCGGCCTGCGACCTCCGTCGGGACCGCGGGCCGGAGGGGCCGAGTGGCTGACCCGCGAAGGAAGACGCAGGCTCCGGGACCGGAGTTTCGGGCGGCCGTTCCCATCAAGGCGATGGGAGCAAATCCACCCTCCGACCCCTCTGTAAAACGGTTAAATGGGTAAGTTGCAAATAGCCAGAGTTACCGTTTCTGTTTCTTTCCCTACAAGCGCTGCCAACAAGATCGGGCCACCCCCTCTCGCTCGCAAAGAGCTAAAACCTCACTGCCCTGGCCGCAGGGGAACAGCCGCGACGAGGATGGGATTCGAACCCACGCGTGCAGAGCACAATGGATTAGCAGTCCATCGCCTTAACCACTCGGCCACCTCGTCACCCGCTGGCGGCGTCTCGGATAAATATTATGTTGCTGTCTCGCGCACAGGTCTATTTTTGTCATTCCCATTGTGTTATTCATGAAGTGGATCCCTTTGCTCCCTGGAAGGGGCCCTCTTACCTCGACAAAGCGAAAAACAAGATAAAGAAGAGACTAACGTCCGGGGGAGGAGGATGTGGACCCGAAGAGAAACAAAACACTCTTCCTAAGGAAACATGGGAGCCTCTGACGGCGGAAGGGAGTTAATGACTGCTTTGGTTCTAAAAATCGAACTGGGTTTCGTCGTCCCTCTTAGGGCCCGTACATCGGAACCACGGACTGCGTCTATTAGCGCGGGAGATTCCTCGGCAGGATTCCCAGGAGGATGGCCGTCCTGGGCACCATGAGCGCTTCTGAGAAACAGTCACCTCTCCAGGAAGTCCTGGAGGGTGACTGGGCGAGAGCTGGAAGGGAGGCATGAAAGTCAAACTGTAACCTGTCCCGAATGTCAGGCCACAGATTTTTGGACTGTATGGAAGGATCGTAGGACCATCCGAGGGAGCTGTGTTCTGTGCTGGTTCTATTGGTTTTGTTTGTTTCGTACAGCACGTTTGATTTTTAAAAATTTACTGTCATTTTTTTTTTTTATTGCCTATTTCGATGCCCACCGGCCACAGATCCCCGGGAACACGCCGGCAGGTGGATCAGGGGTCTGTTGCAGCGGCCCCAAGGAAGAGCACACGCCTCCAGGGATCTTGGGGAATCTCAGTTAAAGGGGTGTTTTTAAAGACCTTATTAAAACAAACATGCCTTCACGTTTCACCTCTGTCTGCCAGATTGTTGATGAAACACAACAGTCTTTCATGATTAAAAACAAAAACAAAAAAACCGTCAACAACCTTGGTACAGACAGAATGTAGAGCAACATCTTCGAGGCCACGCAAGCTTCATATGGGATATAAGCCAAATCCTGGATGGATCCATGCTTGGATAAGCATATGCAGACAACTGAAAGAGGACGTCTCTATCTCACAGCACTCACAAAAATTAACAGGAATTGGATTAAAGACATAGATATAAGACCAGAAACCATAAAACTCCTAGAAGGAAACATAAGGGGGAAAACTCCTTGACATTTATTTCAGCAACGATTTTTTTGGACAAGACACCACAGCACGAACAACAAAAGAAAAAAGTCAACAAGTGGGACTAACGCGTCTGCGGGGCAAAAGACATCGAGAAAATGAGAGAGCAAACTATGGAATAGGAGAAAATATTTGCAAACCATATATTGGAGGAGGATTTAATACCCAAAATAGAGGAAGAACTCATACAACTCAAGTCCTATTTAAAAATGGACATAACAACAATCAATTCCTATTTAAAAATGGCTGGAGAACCATATAGACATTGCATGGACCAGACTGGCACCATCTCGGACAGATGTGCTATGACGGCCACCCTGGGACCTGAAGCCTTCCTGAGCATGGCCCCCAGACACACTCCCACCTCCCGACCCCCGACACACACACACACATTCTTTCTGTCCAACCCCACCCTGATAAGTACACCTTCGGGCACAATGTCCTCAGTCAGCTCTGGAGATACAACTGTGAGTCTCCAACATCTCCTCCAGGAAGTCCTCCCTGTGTGCTCCCAGCCTCCAAGGCTATAAAAGCAGGTCTTACAGGAGGTGGGGTCACCCAAGACACGCTTCTGTCCCTAAGTCCCCTTGAGAAACCATTTCTCCTCCGACTAGACTTGTCGGCCTTTCCCTTCCATCTTCCTGCTCCCTGGACTTCTGGACGTCGTTTTGTGTAGACCTCCCTTTTATGGAACACTTCTCCAAAGAAAGCATCTAACTGGCCAACCTGTTCAACATCGCCAATAATTGGGGAAATGCAAGTCAAAACCACAAGCACCCCACATCCGTTAGAATGGCTATCATCATCAAGTCAACAGATAACAAGTGTCGGTAACTCTGTGGAGAAAAGGGATCCCTTGGCAGTGCATATAATACAACAGGTAAAAGGCACGAAGTTGTCACTGTTTTTAAGTGAGTGACGAATTCTAAAATGTTGCGGGAAAGAAAAAGAATTCATCTGGGCTTGGGAGTGTCAGGACGGGAATTGTAAAACATGATGTAAAGAAAGACAGATAAAGGAAAACTATAATCACTAAGACCTGGAAGGAATGTTCCCGGTGGGAAGGTCCCAGCGATTCCTCTCAATAGAGCACTTGATGACTAAGCAAAAGGAAAAAACGAGCTACCTGCAAAGTATGAGTCCTAGGAGAAGGCCAGAGCCAGACGGGTCTCACTCAGCTTTGGGATCTCTAGGGTCTTTGAAATGCAGTGCGGTAGACATATTTTTTGTGTAATTCCTTCCATTGAGTGTGGGCTGGACCTAGTGACTTGCTCCTCACATACAGAACACAGTAAATGTGACAGGATGTCACTTGCGTAATTAGATGACACCAGATCGTGGTTTCCAGCTTACCCAAACGTTTGCCCTATTGCTGTCTCAGCCTGCATGCTTTGAGAAAACAAGCTGTTGGTAAGATCCATGAGGCAAGGAACCGCTGACGGACTCCAGCCACCAGCCAGCCAGCCACTGAGGCCCTCGGTTCCACAACCTTCGAGGAACTAAATCCTGCAACACACGTGTGAGTTTGGAAACGGTGGGATCCTTCCCCACTTGAGATTTGAGGTGACTCCAGGGCAGCCAATACTTTGGATGCAGGTCACAAAAGACCGGGAAGCAGAAGACCCGGCCACGTTGACCCTAGAGACCCACCGCAACTGTTAGACGAAGTGTATCTTGTTGTAAGTGCCAATCTGTGGCAATCTATACAACAAATAACCCACAAAGTCAGGAAGGCCTGATGGCCCTGAGATCCCGTGGCAGCGAGGGAAAGCCATTGAGAAGGTAAAAGCACAAGGGACCATAAGATTGCTAGATCTGGGTTCAAATGCTAAGCATTACACCATGGAGCCCTTACAGAAGAGCGTCTACTGAAGAAAAGACGTGTCTGGAAGCTGGATGCATATTTTACCTTTGGAAAAAAGTCCTGATCAATAGAATCAATCTAAAGAGCATTAATAGATACTTGCCATTCGTTAACAGAGGCTGTGGTAGTCTGAGTCATGCATTCTAACATAGACCCACATCCCAATCCCCAGAACCCATGAATACATTACCTTACCTGGGAAAAGACACTTTCTAGATGAGATTACATCGAGGAGTTTGAAATGAAGAGATTATCCTGTATTTTCCAAGAGCACCCAAAGCAAGGTCAGACTTAATCATAGGAAACGTGACCACAGAAGCAAGAGGTGATCCGGGGAAGAGACCTCTAGAAGCTGAAAATGGCAATGAAACAAGCCTCTTCCCCGAAGTCTCCAGAAAACCTGCTGACACCTTGATTTTAGACTTCTGATCTCCAGAGCTGTAAGAAGGGTGATTCGTGTTGTTTTCAGCCACTAAATACGCGGTAATTTGCTACGGCAGCAAGGGGAAACTAATACAGAGGTTCTAAAACATGACCATGACTGGGGCTTAATAGGCGTGAAGAAGTTTTGCAGGGCTTTTTCCGGAACACTGTTTAGAGGCCAGAGGAGTTTATAGAGGCTCTTCTCTTGCTGTCATTGAGATCACTGGAAGATGTGCTCGAACTAAGGACAGGAGAGTCAACGGAAGGATCCAATGCCCAGAGGGTTAACCGTCACACCACGGGATCTCTGTATAACAAACCTTCAAGGGAAGACACGTATCCCCTTGAGTCTGGTCACTTGATCTTCAAGATGTTCGTAAATTCAATCTAAGGAGCATTAAGAGAGAGCCTCTTGTCTAGAGAAATTGGAAAGGGGTGGCTGGGGTCTCACTCCACGGCTTGGACGTTTTCAAGGTCAGCATTAGCCTCCAGAACATTTGTGTGAACTGTGGGGGAGAAAAGAGGGGGGGGGGGTGGCGTCTGATACATGAGCTGTTAGGGCCTTAAGACTAAAGAGGATCAGGTTGACATCAGGAACCCAGGGAGACCAGAATGCTTTCCACGAGGACACAAAGTACTTCACTTCTCGTAAGTCTGAGAAGAGAGTAAGGAATCACAGGAGGCTCTTCTGGGGAATAAAGCTCAAGTGTAAAGTTCATGCCCCCACACACAGCAGGATGCACTGGCAAACTGAAACGTGGGGACAGGCGACCAAAACCAAAGCAGGTCCCACCGAGATTTGAACTCGGATCGCTGGATTCAAAGTCCAGAGTGCTAACCATTACACCATGGGGCCACCGCATGTTTATTTTGAGGGAATATCTATGAATATTAAATGCAGGGCTTGTCGTTCTATTCAGCATGTTATGGACTACAGTATTTATATTTTTTAAATATCAGTGGGAAATCTGCTATATCCCAGACAGCAGATACTCCAAAACAAACAGGACAACTAGGGCTCACAAGCGTAAACAATGTTAAGACCAAGAACCTGCTGGAACCCAAACCCGGAACTGAGGTCCGGGGTGTGACACAGGAGTACTTAGGGCATCCAGAGGATAACCTGGTTTCCCAATGAAGGGGTGGGGGGGGGGGGCGATGCAGAGGAGGACATAGAATTCCAGAAAAGCGCACATGCCACGCAGCTCTGCAGGGCAGTGTCGCCCTGCTAACTGGGATGCTGAGTGCTGAGGTGCCCAAGTGCACAGGTGTCTCTGGCCAAGTCCAGGTACGGGGGTGATTTAAGGGAAGAGAAGATACTAAAAGGTTAACAGGTCCCACCGAGATTTGAACTCGGATCGCTGGATTCAAAGTCCAGAGTGCTAACCATTACACCATGGGGCCGATGGCAGTTGGGTCCCCTGGCAAGTGTTTGGAAGCTCTTTCCAGCGAGTCGCATGCGTGTGGTTGGATCTCTGTCCTGAACAGGTGCAGAAGGTCCACGTTCCCTGGATCCAAGGGGGCAACAGACTTGTTCGGCTGGGGGTGGAAAGCCCCACGGAGCTCGTCTTTGCTTAGAGTTTTCACCAGGGCCCACAGAGGACTTGAGTGCCAATGTTCCTAGAAAAATCAAAACTGTGCATTTCCTGAATACCTAACCTGGACGATGAACGTTTGTCTGCCTATAGGCTTATAGAGGAAAGTGGCAACGCTTAAAATATCTCTTTGGACATGTACGAATATAGAAAACTCAAGAAGAAAAAAAGTTAAAGGTAGCATGGGAATTTAATTTCAAGGATTAAGAAGAACTTCTACATTTCCAAGTATTTTTACGTCCTTCTTTTTGCTTATCCGCTTTCTCTAGTGGATCAATTGCAAGTGTAACAAAAGATTAATTTTTGTTATATTCACTCTTATTTCTGTTGCATATACAGTATTGTGTATCTGCCAGTTTTATCAATCACCACAGTTCTTTTTTTTCTTAGTAAGATTTAGCCAACGTCTAAAAACGATGTCTGAAAACAAAGCCAATGTCTGAAAAACCGAAAACAGTTTTGAAAATTCTCTATCCTGTGCATCCTCTCTGCAGTTCTGGCTTCCTAAGTGGAATAAGAGAGGAGAAGGAGGGAAGATTGGAAATCTCCTGTTTGAGATACTGATTCCAAAACACCAAATGTGCTCACGAGTAAGAGAGTGATGCACTGAGTGTGCCCAAATTTCGGATTTCGGATTTCGGTTTCAGGAGTCAGATCCGAGCTGGATAGGGAATTGGAAATAAAAAAAAAAAAAAAAAGATTAAAGCCTGGGCACTTTTCGGCATCTGTATAGTGGTTTCAGAAGAAATCCCTAATGTTTTCCCCAAATCATTTTCAAAAATTTTCTTCCCCCGCTGTTATACTAAAGGACAACTACCTGCTTACAGTTTCAAGGACAAAGATAACATTACCCAGGAAAACGGTGTATTTCGTGCTGTTTTGTGTGCTTTGCAGCTTCCAAAGTTGGTCCAGCAGGTGTAACACCTGGAAAGAAAACACTACTCCGTAGTCGGCAGGATTCGAACCTGCGCGGGGAGACCCCAATGGATTTCAAGTCCATCGCCTTAACCACTCGGCCACGACTACGCGACTGCTCCCCAGCTGTCTGGATATATTCCCATGAGGAATAATATCTTCCCTGCTTGTAAATTGATTTTCCTGCTGGTCTAACAACTCTGGACCGCCTGTCATCATACTAAAAAGAACAAGGTTTTGAATATCGAGACGTTGATAACAGAAGTTATTACGAATTGTAACGTTTGCCTGTGGTGGGAAATACCAAAGCCCCTGCGGACGTCGCATTCAATCCAACAGGTGCGGGGGTACCCAACTCAGAGATTGAGTTACAAGGGACCAAAGGGAAGCAAAGACAGGAAGCAGGTGTTGGTCCCAAATTCCCTCGGGGATTCTTACACCTCCAGATCTGGTCAACTCCCTTTTTCTAAAATTTGAGGTTGAGCCAAAGAAGGGTGCCGAGGAGATAGCAGAGGATGGTTTCGATCCATCGACCTCTGGGTTATGGGCCCAGCACGCTCCCGCTGCGCCACTCTGCTCCCCACACCAAGCTGGCTTTTCAAATTTAAATTTCAAGGCAGTAAATTTTGGCGCCTTCTTACTTACGAGATGTCTGGATGCTTTTCAGCGATTGCCTCGAAGACTGAGAAAGGATACCCCCGGCTCCGTGCACTGCCACGCTCCGCCCCTCAAATGCGAGCGGCTTACAATTCGCCCCGGAAAGACCGACCGGTTGAGGTCGGAGTGCACGCCAGCTCCAGCAGAATGACGTCTCAGGTCATGGGGAAAACCAAATGCATGCCAATTGGCATCATTTATAAGCTGAAATTGCAAAAGGAGGGCTTGCTTTGATCTTTCTCAGCCAGACGGGGATACAAGAAACACTGTTACTTTAACGTACTTTTAGCTTGTAAGTTTTCGGTCAAAATGTTTTCACCCGCCCACGGTAAAAACGTGAACGTTGCATTGGCCGGGAATCGAACCCGGGCCTCCCGCGTGGCAGGCGAGAATTCTACCACTGAACCACCAATGCTCCGCCTGTTTTCCCCTCCATATTTGTCCTTATAGCTACAGTTATACAGTCTCTGGAAAAGAGATTGTACACTTTTTCCCTAGGATTTTTCTAAACCCAATCAAAGAAAAAATTATACCTAAACATTCTAAGAAAACCTGTGACTTAGAAGAAGTGAAACTGCTGATATGCGGCCCTTGGAGGCTTTTGAAGGTGAAAAACAAGTATAAATACCCAACATATAAAAATGTCTTTTCTCCATCCCCCGCTTCCCCCCTTACATCGTTAATGAAAACAAATTCCAAAAATCTCTCCATTAGGATGCAAGCCAATTCGGTTAATTACTGGGTCAAAGCGCTCAATTCGAGGTTGAAACAAGTTACCACATTTTGGAAAAAAGACCTATCGTCACTCTGCCGTGAAGACCCAAGTTTGTATAAGAAGGTTATGGTCATCAGACGCGAGAATGGTACAGAAAATGCTGAAAGTAGGAATTCTCCCGAATCCTATCCCTTACACACATCCCCGTGACTTGCCCTTTGGAGGGTGGCCACTGGCCGCCGAGGCCGTTGTGGGGCTTGGGAACCAAAAGCCAAGCGGGACCTGGAAATAAATAGAAGTTATATCCCTTGCTTTTGAGGACTTTTCACTTGTCTGGAGAAAAAGCCAACACAGAGAAAACCATTGACGATCCATGAAAATTATCTTTACCAAAGTGAGCCTCGAGTTTGGTTTTCTGGGAGGTAATGGGCTCTGATAGTCCGGATGATACGAAGCATGTGAGAGCCAGTTTTTCACATGCCTCTATCTCCTTCCGGTCTCTATCTCTTTGCACCTTTTCTTCAGAAAATCAACCTGATCAAGTCACGTAGTGCCTTCGTTCTTGTTTACTCGTGCCTAAAGGGTGCCTACATTCCTCCAGGGGCGTCGAAGGTAAATTCAGAGAATGGCCATTAAAGCGGTTTGAAAAACAACATAAAACCACCCGTCAAATATTAGTTACTGGTTTCTATTCCATGTAACTTTTTAGTGAACCTTCGAACGTCAGAAATTTTACCGTATTTCTATCGGAAGCAGATATCTTCAGTATAACACACATCACTGGTGTTCATGTCAGTGGGGCTGTGTCCCCCCCAGGCTGTCAGTTAGGCTCTGACAGGAGGCCTGGAGGCCAGCATGGAGGAAGCCGTTACCGGCCAGGGGAACGAACACGTTATGCAACTTGATCCAGTGGAGTTTTCGGGCTCATACGGTCCAGTTTTGTTTTCTTCTGTCGCTGGGATTTGGAAAAGGCCAGAGGCCTGTCCGGGCCCAACGCCCCGAGAAGCCCCATCACCCGGAGGCCGAAGGGAGGAGCCGTGGCAGGGAGCCCCCGAGCAAGTGAGGAAGAAAGAGCAAAACTCTGCTTCCCACCCCTAAAGAATAAATATTCGGCCCCCGAGTTAACAACTGTCAATAAAAAAAAAAAAAGAAAGAAACACAACGCATGGGCAGTTCCAGCGCAAACCTCCCTGCTCGCTCTCCCTGCTCGCTCTTGAGTGCTCGCTCTGTCCCTTCCCCCTTCCCCCTCCTCTCCCCACCCCCTTTTCTCCTGCTCTCACATCTCCACAGTGTACTTTCCGCTTTAATAAACTTTCCCACTCCTGTGCTACTTGTCTGCCCTTGAATTCATTCTGGTGACCAAGACCGAGAACCTTCGGCGAAGCCCATGGAGCTGGCTGAGGCCAGGCCCAGGCTCACCTGGCAACAGAATCAGGCAGCAAACAAGGGAGAACATTCCTTTCAGAGGAAAGGTCAAGGACAAAGGCCCTGTCCTGGGAAGGAGCGACATGTATTTGAGGAACCGAAAGGCCTGGGCGACAGACGCTGGGTTGTTTTGTTTTAAGGAGGAGGATAATCAAGACAAGATCTGTGTGTACAAACATGCGCCATAAGGACTTGGATTTCACGGAACACGAGGAGATCCGGGACGAGGTCCCTGTCAACACCCAGGGCAAGAGATGTTGATGGAAGAAAAGAGGTCCTGGTGGAACAGAGAAGGAGATGGGCTGTGACGTTTTAGGAAATCACACTCAGTGGGACTCCTGCTCACACCTGGGAGTGAAGAAAAGGACTTCCCCAGGATGGTTCTAGATTCCTGGTTGGGTGGGGGGGCGGGGCGGGAATGAAGCAGAGAAGGAGGCACACCCTGTTGCAGGCAGCCGGGCGAAGGAACAGTCCAGAAAGCAACCAGAGCAGAAAGAGGGAAACAGAAGACTGTGCCTCCCCCGACGTGGTGACTGTCCAAGAGAGTGTTTCCATGAAACCTTTCTTTAAAGAAGGTTGCAAAGGACGCACTGTCCATTGGGGGGGGGGGGGGCTCTTCCCCCAGCGAGATTCCCCTGGCAAGCCAAGGACAAAAGCAGAATCACAACGCGTGCCACAAAACTCAGATATTCTGTCCTTTCTGTCATGTTAAAAACAGGACCACGGGCCCAAGATGGAGTCACCTGTGCTAAGCCCAATCGCCACACCGAGACCTAGACTTACCAGTTACAGTGTTAGCATGTCCCAGAAATGGAATCTGAAACCAGTCAGCGAGAAATCCCTGGGTCAGCACGAGGTAGGTAACCTGCCTGATAGACGCCCGTCATCCCGTAAAGGAACGGGACTCTGCCTGAACCAGCCTGTGTTATGCTAGTATAACTTCCTCGTGCCCAGGCCCTTCTGCCTATAAAAGTCTCATTCTGTACAGCTCCCTGGAGCTCCTTTCTCTCTACTACAGAGGATGCTGCCCCGGGCTTGAAAGGTTGAATAAAGTCAGTAAGATCTTCAAAATTGGCCCAGTAAATTTTGTTTTTTAACAATCACAACTCCTGGGAGGCCTCTCAAAGTCACCTACTGGGTATACCTTGGAGGGAAACCGCCTTGCTTCTTTACCCTAAAAAAGGTTATTTGCAATTGACCCCGACGTGATTTGAACACGCAACCTTCTGATCTGGAGTCAGACGCGCTACCGTTGCGCCACGAGGCCACGGGGAAAGGGCCCTTTATCTGCCAAATTAGGATTTAAATAACCCTGTCTCCTCTCCTCCAGATTCTAAAGATTTTCTTCTGTTGATGGGTGGATTGGATCGGCTTTCTCCCCACTATCCACAGCTTAGCTAATGTCTTGCTAAGAAAGTAAAGGAATTGACCACACTAAATATTAATACAAAAACCCAAATACTCCCTTCTCAGGAAAACTCAGTGCTTTCTCAGGCTCAGTCTTTCCAACTCTTCAGAATTCTCCTGTTTTGAGAACTCTCCTGTGCTTACTATTTAGATCCGCAGTGAAACAGGAATCATGATGGAAAAAAACTTGGCACGACTGCTTTACCCGTCATTCACGAGACTTCTCCCTCTTCTGAAACAGACTCCTGGCCCCGCACCGGCCCGCCTCCCTGCCTTTCTCAGCACCCGCCAGGCCCACCCCGACCTGCTGAAAAGCTGCTGGGTCTCAAAAGCCCAGCGTAAACGACTTCACTTCCGGAAATTCTCCGGCTCTGGCTCCTCTCCGTCAGAATGTGCGACCTTCTGGTCTGTATAGTTTGTACATGAGCAGCAACTCAAGTCCGGTGGCTATATCGCGAGCTCTTCCCACTTTTTAGTAGCCTGTGCTTGATCTTCCTGCAGTGAGTCTCAAAACGCGGTCCCCTGAAGCAGAGCATCAGTTTCAGCTAGGAACTTGCTAGAAAGGCACATCTTCGTCCACGCCGCAGAACTACCGAAGCGGGGACTCTGGGGGTGGGCCTCTGCCGCCTATATGTCAACAAGTTCTCCAGGAGATTGCGATTCGGGGGAAAGGCGGAAAATCACTGCTCCGGCCTGGAGATCATCCCCTTCCAGGATGGAGGGTGGACAATGTCTGAGCCAGCAGGGGCTGCCACAGCTAAGTGCCACAGATTGGGTGCTTTAAGCAACGGATTTATTTTCTGGCATTTCCAGGGACTACGAACCCAAGATCGACCCTGTCAGCAGGCCTACTGATGGCTGTCTTCTCCCGGTATCTTCACTGGCTCTTTCCTCTGTCGTGTCTGTGTCCTGATCTCTTTTTAGAAGGACACCAGTCCCGTTGGATCAGGGCCCACCCATATGACCTTCCCCTGCTTTGTCTAGGTCTTTAAAAGCCCCACCTCCAGATACAGTAACATCCTGAGGGGCTGGGGGTTAGGCCTTCAACATTGTGAAGGGGGGCCGGTGGGACACACAGCTCTGCCCCTGACTTGGAAGTTTCCAGATGGAAGCCCCTGCTGACAATTCCTGAGCCCCGCCCTGGGGTGCCAGGATGGACGGTTCACGGGTAAATGCGACTGCCTCTTTGCATTTCCCACACTATTTACTTAGGCCCCCGCTTTCTGGAGTCCGACAACCTCCCTCGGCCTTCCAGATGGCAAGATCTTGTGGCCGTTATCTCCTGTCCCCAACTTGTCCCATTGGAACTTCTATTTTGGAGTTGTTCTGAGAGGGATTCGCGCAGTGCGCAGAAATGAATTCTTGTGTTTATCCCGCCATCTCTCCCTGCCACGGTGGTCCCAGGGCACAGGGAGCAATCCGGTTTGGTCTTTGCCTCTCCTGGCTCAGCCCGAGCTCACGGTCCCCTCAGGGCTGTGGCCTCTGCTCCCAGGTGCCGTCCAAATATAAAGCACTGTCTGTTGGTTATTGTCGCTTCACCTTCTTCTCCTCCGCAGTTATCTTGCTGGAAACTTGACAACATTTCTGACCCTGCGGCCCAACTTGTTTCCCCCACTAGACTGTAAGATTTCTTTTTTTGTCCTTGAGATTTTATTTAAATCCCAGTTAGTTAACATACAGAGTGATACTGGTTTCAGGGGCAGAATTCAGGGATTCATCACTTACACACACCACCCAGTTCTCCTCCCAACAAGTGCCCTGCTGATGACCGTCACCTAGTTCACCCACCCCCCCACCCACCTCCCTCCATCAACCTCTGGATGGTTCCCTACAGTCAGGAGTCCAGACTGTCAGACTTCTGAGGCCTTGGAAACGCCTTGCTTTGCAATAATGATTTCACGATGTTGCAGTCACAGCGCCAAGATTATTTTCCTTCCCTAAATGTTCCCCACACACCCCCTCCTGCCGCAGGAGGACCACGTGGCCTAATGGATAAGGCGTCTGACTTCGGATCAGAAGATTGAGGGTTCGAATCCCTTCGTGGTTGCTGCGAGGCTCACTTATTACACTCCAGGCCCTTGCTGCTGTTTTCTCGGTTCAGTCCGTGAACGGATTCTTCTCCTTCTGACGCTAACCTGATAGTTTTACCCCCCACCCCCTCCTCCCAGGTCTCCTCCACACCCCCGCCTCCGTGTGTGACCCCGCTGCCCTCCCCGCGAGTGACTGGCCCTCGATGTCGCTCACCCCCTCTTCTGGTCGGCAGCTGCCCCCGGGAGCTTCTCGGAAACGCGGACCTTGCGGGCCCGTCCCCGACCCTCTCGGCGGGGCGCCCGTCTGGGAGCCCGGGTTCCAGCCCGGCTGCAGGGGGCGCTCCCCGGCCCCCCGCGCCCGCTCGGCGCCCCGCCCCAGACCCCGCCCCGCGCTGCTGAGCGCCCGCCCACCTGCACCCCCGGGAACGCGGGAAAGCGAGGCGGCCCTGGGCACCCCAGGAAAGACCGGAGGCTGGGGAAGGCAGGAAAGAGGTCACGCTCGACGGCAGCCTCTAACAAATGTAGGCAAGGGGTAGGATTAGAAGACCCACCACCGTCCGCAATCCCCAGAGGAGTAAGAGACGCAGCAAAGAGCATTAAGGATCTTAAAACCCTTAACAGCGTTAGCGGGAAACAGCACGCGCGTGGTGGTGAAGGACCACCCCCAAGGTTCCCTGCTAATTGCAAAGGAGGAGAAAGCTCGGAGGGGACCGCTCCGTCTTCCCTGTCAGCTGGATGCCCCGACAAATGCCTCTGGATGGGAACTAGGTACTCGAATCAAAACGATCTAATCCATCACTGCGATTTAACTTCTGGTTTAGAGAGCAGGGAGGAATAAATTAAAAGTTGCCTCGGGAGACAGGGAGACAGAGTCAGAATGTGAGACGTTTTAGAAGATAACCGGCTTGGTTTTGTTTTTTTTTTTTAAGTCAATGTCAGAACAGTAACAGCAACAGGAAGTTGGGATGCTGTTCTAAACAGAAAGGGACTAAGGAAATGTCGCAAATCAAAGGCAGAGGCTCAGCACCGAGAACCCGCAACTTGTGAGAACGAGCAGACGCTTCCTCGCTTCAGGACTTCCCGGGCTCCCTGGACAGCGTGGCCGGAAAGGAAGCTGAGAAGGTCAGATAGCTTCCATGACGAGGGTCTCTTCTGCCGTTTGTGCCCTTTTTATAGGCCACAAAGTACCTTTTAAGACTTTAAGGAGGGAAGGGACACAATCAGATTTGCACGCTCAGGTAAAGACATCGGTAGGTGGTGACCCAGCCCGACCTACGCCATCTGCCCCAAACTGCGTCTCTGGTGTTCTCTCTCACCGCTGCCCCTCCCTGGGCCCCTCCAAAACGCAATATTCCAGCCAGACAGAACTTTCTTCAGTTTCTCTCCTATTCTGCGAGGTTTAGGTCTAGAACACCATGCACCTTTCCAATTTGGCCAGCTCCCACACATCCTTCAGATCTGAGCTCGAATATGATTCATTCCACATATATTCATTGATTACCCATTTACCCGTTCAGAGGTAACAAAGGCAGAACCGGAAACTATCTTCATGCAACTCGGAGTCTAATGAGTGACTCTCCAGGCAACCACCCAAGGTGGTCACGTCTGGGACCTAGCACTGCTCCAATAGGCCACGTGGCTCCCTGGACTTCTCACTTGCCGTACCCAATTGTAAATGTTCACTTCTACCATTGTTTACTCTAGAAAGCCCTCAAAGGAGGGGCTATATTTTTCTTGCTTTCCATTGAATGAGCAGCACCTAGCAGAATGCATGACACGTGATTGTGCTCAGAATAAAATTCTTCAAAGAATGAAGAAATGAACCCATTCAGAGACAAGAGCCCGGAGGCCAAAATACTGCTAAGAAGTTGTTGCAATCACTCCTATGAAAAACTGTAAGAACCCGATCTAAGAAAAAGGGCCTGTGGCTTGGGAGGAAGAGCCAGATTTGAGAAAAAAAATTAGGAGGTGGAACTGAAGGCTTGATAATCTACGGGCTGTGGGGAGAGAGTAGAGACAGGAAGAAAGTTAGGGGGAGTTCTAAGTCTTTGGCTTTGGCTCCCGATAAAATCTGGGTTGTTGAAGGAGGTTCGAGTTTGCAGAGAAAGGGTAGAGCATTCATTTTGGGACATAGTGCTTTTGAGATGCCCATGCACGTGCAAAAAGAAATTACCAAGCCGGCATGTATTATGAAGCCCAGAAGAAAAGTCTGGGCTGGAGATTATTTTCAGCACATGAGCATGGATAATCAGTCATGTTTTATCCTTCTTGTGTCCACAGAATGGAGCTATTGATGAAGTACAGAATCTCCTATTTGCACACTAATACACCCACGCTCCTACACATACAGATAAGATTGTGATAATAATCGTTGTGTAGTTTCAGAAATGCAGCGATCCTGGGGATCTGTTCTTGCTCTGACGGTGATCTTTGCAAATACGGTTTAACTATCATCCACAGAGTATCAGATACAGTTGTTCTCCCCCTTGGGAGAGAAGGCCCCATGCAGTGAAGCAGATTTGACTGCCAGAAATAGTTTCTCCTTCCCTATCCCATCCAACAACATTCCGTCAGCCGCTTTAAAATCTTTTGAGCTTTACCAAGGCACAAGAGACAGGTTTCCCTATGGAACATTTTGATGGGTCCCCTTTCTTGAATTTGAACGTGATGGTTACAATAGCAGCTGACAATTTATTGAGCCCTTGCCGTATTCCAGGTACTGGGTTCGGCGCGTGAAGACATGGGGTGTCTGTGACGACATCTTTGTCCGGTGATTCGCTGAGAATTAATGTCCTACTGCGGCAAAAATACGAGGATTTTTTAAAGGATTATTCGAAGGCAATTCTTTACAGAGGATTATCGCCACAAATCGCTGATTTGCATTCTAGAAAAGACCCAAAAAGCATTCTCAGTTGGCCACGTGCTGGAACGCAGGTTGGGTGAGTCTTCTCTGGTGTCATTAGAGGGGATCGTTTGTTTCGTCCTCTTGTGTTACTAAATCCTGAAGTAGCCTAGAATACATGATATATGGTAACATGGAGGAAGTGGGAAAAAAGCATCACAGTAGCTGTAGTCGTGGCCGAGTGGTTAAGGCGATGGACTAGAAATCCATTGGGGTTCCCCCGCGCAGGTTCGAATCCTGCCGACTACGACAGGCGAGTTTTATCTATTTGCTCTTGTACTCGATCTTCAATTACAGCCAACTTTTAAAACCATTAAACATCCGTTCAGACGTTTGCAAGTTACATCAAAATGGAGGAATTCTCACCGACCGCGAAGGAATCCTATTGGATGAGTGAACTAAAACAAAAGAGCCAATAGAACGCTTTCGTTTGAATTCTGAGGTTTCGGGCTTGGAAATCCTGGTGATAGGGACAAAGGAAGTTGGAAGAGAAGATTCCACACATTCATATTTAGAGCGACCTAGTAAGTCTACCACCACCTTTTTCCCTAAGTGTAAATCGTGCCCGCATGTGTGGGGGCCAGTGGCGCAATGGATAACGCGTCTGACTACGGATCAGAAGATTCCAGGTTCGACTCCTGGCTGGCTCGCCATTTTGGTTATCCACCTCCCCTTTGGAGGTTCACAATCTCCATCTTCCTTAGGCCGCTGTAATTATATATATAAACATTTTTAAGCCCTTTTAAAATTTTCTTTTGTAATGTGATTTGACACAAAATAACAAAAATGTTAATAAGACAGGCCTCAACTGTAGTTCATATTTCTGTTTTTGCATATGTAAATTTTCTTCACATCACATCGTTCAATGGTTTTCAAAATCGACTAGTCCTCACATGAGATGATCAATACCAAATAGAAGGAAGACCTTTCAAAGGCATCGAAGTTTCACAAAAAAGAGTATTTCTAAATACCAATTCTTTTCCTCTCTCTCTCTTTTTTTTTTTTTTTCAAGATTTAATTTTTTAAGAGCAGTTTTCGATTCACAGCAACACTGAGAGGACGGTACCCACGCATGCCTTCACACGTGCACAGCCTCCCCTGTTACCGACATCCCCCACCAGCGGGGGGACATTTGTTACAACTGAGGAACCTACTTTGATACATCACAATCACCCAAAGTTCATAGCGGACGTTACAGTTCACCCTTGGTGTTATACATTCTGCGGGTCTGGACAGATGTGTAATGACGCGGATCCATCGTTACAGAACCGCGCAGAGTATTTTTCACGCCCCTCCCCCATCCTCTGCGCTCTCTGCCTATTCATCTCCCCCCATCCCCACCCCCACCCCCACGCCCGGGCCACCACTGATCGTTTAGCGTCTTCGTTGTTTTGACTTTTTTCACAATGTCATGCAGTTGGGATCATATCATGTGTAGCCTTTCCGCTTGGCTTCTTTAACCTAGTAATAGGCATTTAAGTTTTCTCCGTGTCTTCTCCTGGCTTGGTATCTCATTTCTTTTTCATGCTGTGCAATCTTCCATTGTCTGCAGGTCCCACAATTTATTCATTCCATTCACCTACGGAAGGGCATCTTGGTGGCTTCCAATTTTGGCAATTATGAGTAAGCTGCTAGAAACATCTGTGCTCATGTTTCCGTGTGGACACATATGTCGACTCCTTTGGGCAAATGACCAGGAGGGCAGTTGCTGGATGGTATGTATGGTAAGGGCATGTTTCGTTTTATAAGGAACTACCAAACCCTCTTCCACAGTGGCTGTGCCATTTTGCCTTCCCTTCAGCAATGAATGAGAGTTCCTGTTGTCCCACATCACTGCCAGCATTTGGTGTCAGTGTTCTGGACTTTGGACATTTTAAGAGGTGATTTTTAATTTTCATTTCTCTCATGACATGTGATGCGGAGCACCTTTTCATGTTTTTTAAAAAGGGCCTTAACAGACATCACCGAACATATAGACGGCAGGTGGCAAATTCTGTTAGGTTTTTATTTCTATCCTCCTTTCTACATGCATATAATTTAAAGAGTCAAACATCGCACTAGATCTGAAACAAGAATTAACAATCTCTTCTTTCCCTCTCGCTGAGCTAAAGATTGCTTTGGGACGAAAAGGGCTGTACTTAGCAGAGGATGGTTTCGATCCATCGACCTCTGGGTTATGGGCCCAGCACGCTCCCGCTGCGCCACTCTGCTCTGGGGATGTCCCCCTTCACAATTAACCTTCAGTTTCTGTCTGGTTTGCCCATTCCTCCCGCTGCCCCTGCAATCTATAGAATTGGAAAATGGGTTCTCTTTTTTCTCTTTAGAGTAGTAATGATTTGTCTTTTGCAATTCACTAGCGCTGGGCCTGAACTAACGCCCAACAGAAGGGTGAAGAAGAAATGGAAAAGCTTATTGTGGGTATGCTTCTCCGGGGCACAAAGGCGTGATTCGATGTGACACCTGATATTGTGTATTGTGTGAATGTGTATGTTAGATCTGGAACAGAATGCCTGCCTGTATCCCACTGTCGTGTCTTAAAGCCATTCTAAGTTATACAAAATAATAGACTCTGATGAAGGAAATGTGCTTGTACTTTCCCCTGTGCTGTGGTGTGATGGTTCATAATCTTTAGGGGGTGGGGGGGGACGGAAGTCTTGAGCCCCAGGTGAGAGGAAAACGCACATTCCCGCACATATACTTTACATTGACTTTCAGAGGGTTCGCGAACTTCCAGCCCCGAAGACTTTCTCTGAATTGGTGGTTCACTCCCTACAGACTCTATCTGACAAACAAAAACGTTCAGGTTTTCTCGCGTCTGGAAAGGAATTGACCTCTCCTGTGCCTCGCAGTGGTAGGGGATGGCAGAGAGCCAAGGATGGACGGCCTGGCGATGCGACCGCCCCGGTCTGGAAAGGCTGGCCCATGTGTGGAGCCGGTGAGCTAAGGTCGCCTACTAGAACAGGTCGTCTGGGAACATCTGCTAAGCTTGCGAAGGTCGGAGGGACCTACAGATGAAGAGATGGGTCCGCCAGCACGGAAGTGAGCGTGTGGAGAGAAGGCAGGGAGGGTTGGGAATATTAACGGAGGAGCCGGTGAAAAGTGAAATCGGGAACGTTTGCAGTGGGTCTCTCTGGGCCCCCGGATGCAGTAACAATATTGTACGTTCCTGGGTATGTTCGCCTTTTATTTACATTTTAAGGGTATTTTAAGGAGGGGATCCAAGGCCGGAGAAAGCTGAGAGGGCACCTTCCTACATCCCCATCCGTCTCCCTTCCCAGACCAGAGCCTCCCCCAGAGACTAAAACTACTGACCCCGACGTGATTTGAACACGCAACCTTCTGATCTGGAGTCAGACGCGCTACCGTTGCGCCACGAGGTCCCCGAGGGGCCGTGGGGTTTCTTTACCTGTCAACCTGATCCGTGGAATCGATTTTTCCGCACCCGGTGAGGACCGCGCGGGTGGAACGCGGGCCCTCCAACCACTCCCCGACTCTGCGTCCCAGTTGCTTCTACTTGACGGTCCTTCCTTCTCTATTTCACTCCTGGTTTTCTCCATCTTTATAAAAACAAAAAAAAAAAAAAAAAAAAAAAAAACCACGTTTGCGAGAGTTTTGTTGTTTTTGTCTTTTTTGGAAATATGGCTATTGAAGGTCGGTCGCTCCGGACAGGAGTGGGGGGGGGGGGAGACAGCAAAGAAAAATTGTGTTCCCCACCCCCGCCCAAGTCAGGGGTGCAACCAAGGCGGGCTTGGGGTCTGTTTCCCGAGTTGCTCGTAGGTTCCCGCGGTGTTTCGGGGAGGGGGCGCGGAGGCTGTCGCGGGGCGGCCCGCGGGCACCCGAGACGCACCTGCCGGCGGATCACGGCGTCCCTGCCCCCACCCCGCGCCCCCTGTTCTCCTGCGCGGCGGGGACACGCGATTGCTTTCCCGCTGCCAGGGGTCCTTCAGGGTCTCTCACTGGGTCTCAAACTGCCCCCGAAAAAGAGCAAGAATTCTCTTCCTGTGTGAGCAAGTAGGCCATTCTGGCGCCGGGGGCTGGCTGGTGAAAGCACCTGTCTTGAAAGTTGGAGACCCCGCTTGTGCATCTCAGGGAACGTTTTCTGCAGACCTGAAATCACGCGGACCATCTGTCGCCTCAAAGAGCGAGAGGTGTCTCTGGACTCCCAGAAAAGGACATGCGGGAAAGTGATCCCCATCCCTTTCTCTGGAAATTAGGGTTTCCCTTTCTTAATCTTGAAAAATGGGTCCAGCGCCCGGGGTGCGGGCTGGGAGTTGTAAAGGACCCTGGATACAGGACCGAAGGACCTCGCAGGTAGCGGTGCACCCTTGGTAGGTTATGTCCAGGTGCAGTCACTCCGTGGGGTGGGGGGACGAGATTAGGGACCTGGGTGAGGGATATGCTGGAGCCCGCCTCATTGGGAGGTGAGGTGAACCAGGCTTTCAGAAAACAAACCTCCAAAGGTTTGGTAGAAGCTGAGGCCACTTAGGAAAAGAAATGGGGTAGAGAAATGCTGGCAGAGTATTCAGTGTGGCCATAGTCGACTGAAAGTTAAAAGTCATGCTTTCCTCCCCTACCTATACAATGGGGATAATGTTAGTAGTGCCCACCTCCTAGGCTGGTGTTGATAAATGCAATGGGCTCGAAACGGGCTTATATATTCCCATATGTTTAGAACGACGCCTACCGGACAGCATGAGCTCTCAGGAAAGGTTAGTTAGTGTAGGAGACACCGGTTGGCTCAGCCACAGGAGCACGTGACTCTTGATCTAGGGGTTGTGAGTTTGAACCCCACGGTCGGTGCAGGGGATATTTGAAGAGTAGATAAACTTTAAAGAAGTAGATGGTCCTGCGATTACTACCCCTATGAAGTTTGCACGCTCACAGCCTGGTTTGCCGGAGACTGGAGGTAAAATTCACATGTGTCCACTGCTACTTTCCTCCACAGATTTGGAGTTCCGCGTCATCACACAGAATTAAATGCATTGGCTTATTTCGGGTGTTAGAAATACTCCTTTAAAAAAAAAATAAGTAAAATCAGGGGGGAAAAGTAACATTGTTATCATCCCAAGTTAGGGCGAAAATCAGACGGGGCTGCAGATGAGCGTGTGAACTAACTTCAACTCAGGCCCGCGCCTGAAATTTATGAATGTCTGTTTCTTATTTATTTTTGGCAGCTGAGACTTAAAACTCAGTGACACACTTCAGCTCATAGAAGTTTCCTCGTTCGTGTATTTTAGTTCGTGTTTAATGCTCGTTCACAGCACAGCTGATTTCTGTCTGGTTGTTTATAATCCATTTTTGCTAATATTGGAGGAATTCAGGATCATATTTTAAAATTAAATTGTTATCCATTCTCCCTAGCAAGTTCCCAGAGCTCCAAGCTGCTTCTCCCTCTTGCCTTGTTTTGCTGCCTGGGTAGCCTTTTCTTTCCCAAAGCGGGAGGCCCACCATCCCAGGCCTTATAGTCATGATTTTGCTAATTACCTTCTTCCGACGTGAGGCTCAGGCAAGAGAGTTTTCAGGGCCCCTCAAAGCTGCAGTCTTAGCATCGAATCACCCTTACTGTTTGTTATGATCCTGAAGCATGGTTCTGATAGCTGGCTTTGTCTTTGTGTCCATGTTTTCTGTTTCTTCCTAGAATCTGGTCCAGAAACTTGGATCTAGTCCTGAAGATCTAAGGAAAGGGACTCCAGGAATAAACCCTTTGGTTCTTGCCAGGCCCCTCCTCCACACGGTCTCCTGCCCCACCCCCGCCCCCCATCCCCTACCTGCTGGCAGTTCCCCACCGAATCAGGACTTATCTGGGTCTCCAAACGTCTTTGTTCCTCTCACACATCTCATTACTGAGGACTTGACACCCTCCTTAACAAGACACATTGCTGAAATCTTCATGGAACCACCTCACCTCCGTGGGGTCGTCTCCCCTCCCCCAGGCTGGGTTCTCTCCTGATTCCTACAGGGGGCCACCCTCTGAGTCTCCCCTCCCCACCCTGCTAGGTAGGCCACGATTCAGACCGCCTCTGCAATGCCAACATAAATTTGTGTTTAAGGGGTAGACGACGGGGGTCAAGTGTCATTAACGTGTGTTTGAAACCTAAGGAAAAGATTCACACCCATTATGGTGGTTATTACCGAAAAAGAAAAAGGTGTTGGCAAGATATGGACAAATTGGAACTCTTACGCATTGCTGGTGGGAGTGTAAAATGATACAACCCCGTGGAAAACAATGTTGTGGGTCCTTGAAAAATGAAACCTAGAATTACAATCTGACCCAGGAATTTCACTTCTAGGTATATTGGCAAAAGGGTTGGAAGCAGGGACTCGGGCAGCTACATGATACAGCCGGTGACGTTGTATCATACTGTATGACTCCCCTTACCCAAGGAATAGCCTAGAACAGTCAGCTTCAGAGACAGAAAGTTAGAATGGTGGTCAGCAGGGGCTAAGAGGGAAGGGGGCAGAGTTCTTACTCAATGGGGACAGCTTCGGTTTAAGATGATGAAAAAGTTCTGGAGATAGAGGCTGGTGATGGTCTCACTGAATTGCCACTGAATTTACACTTCAAAACTGTTAAAAATGGCAGGTTCTTGTTTTGTTTTGTTTTTAAGGTTTATTCATTTTTCAGAGACAGAGAGAGACAGAGCATGGTTGGGGGGGGGGGAGGGGCAGAGAGAAAGGGAGACACAGAATCTAACGCAGGCTCCGAGCTCTGAGCTGTCAGCACGAGCCCGACCCCGGGTTTGAACCCACAGACCCGTGAAGTGAGATGCCTAACTGACTGAGCCACCCAGGCGCCCCTAAAATGGCAGATTCTTATTAAGCAAGCTGAACAGAATGGATTAGAAGAGGGGTCAGAGAAAATGAAAGGCCAGACTTGCTGTGGCTGGCAAGCATCCAGGCAGCTTGTGACCCCCTCCAGCCCTCGAGGACTTCCTTTATTGCTTTACCACCAGAGCCTAGCTCTGGGTCACTTTTACAATTACCTCCCGGAGCATATGGCTTGCTGACGCACAGCCTAGGGGGTTCACGACTGACCTTCTACTTGGCAGGAGTAAATAACTTAACCTTAGCAGCAGCTGGCCCCTCAAGGTGCTTAAAACTGTGCCAGATTCCTTAGAGACTTGCGCTATCTTTAGCCCCCAGCCCCCAACACCTTCCAGTCGCTTCTCACCAACACAGGTGCGGATCTTTCTGTCCACCGGTCCTGTCCCCGTGCTTTCATAAAGGCGCTGTTTTGCCCTGAAACCATCTCAAGAATTCTTCCTTGACCGTTGGCTCCCCAGCCCCAGGTGACATCAAGAGTAGACAGGATAGACGATAGATAGATAAGCAAATTCAAATATAAAAGGACAAAAAAAGAGTGTACAGTATCTATAAATTTGATTGTGTCCCAAGTTATAATATAAAAGGTATTTCTCACTGTGCGTCACAGTACAAAAAAAAAAAAAAAAAAAAAAAACCTGTGAGATTATGTGAGATCGAAGACATAGGAACCAGGGGGCAGAACGACAGGATGGAGGGACTCTCCTCAGGGTTCCCTCCAGGTGTGGACCTGTCCTGTGGAGGCCCAGGGGACCCACCGACCCCCGCGGCAGGAAGAGGAGGGAAGAGAGGATCCGCGTGGTTGCTCGCTGAGAAACCAGGGCACAAGGTTGGGGAGGCAGAGGGCACTCACCCACCGGTGACTCCTCGCCGCCCCTGGACAGGTCAGAACTCTTCATCCCCAAAGTGAGAGTCAATTCCGAGGAAACAGGGAGCCCCCAGATTAAGTCCTGAGCGTGTGGCCCACAGCGTTCAAACCTATTCACGGCTCCCCTAATTCTATTATTGTGGTAGGGTCCGCTCCCCAAGGAGAGAGAAGAAAGGGCGGAAAACTTCAAGGTAACCTGGCTATGCGCCTCCCTGCAACATCCCTCGTGACCTTGTGAGCTGAGACCACTTACTCAGACTAGGTGTTTGTGTGTGTTACCATATATGGGAGACCAAGAAATAAAAAATATATTAAACACTATGCCACGTGACCTTGGGCGCTGGAACCCAACTAAGCGGGGCCAGCGCGAATAAAGCTGCTTCCTGGAAATTAAAAAGCTTCGGTGTCTCGACTCTGTGCGGGAATCCTGCTACCTTATAACGTTCTAAGGGCAAAAGCCAAACTCTTCGGTCCTGGGGATGCCCTTGAGGTTCCCGCCCGGCCGCCTCCGGGACCAGAGGTGATCTTGGCGGAGAGGTGGTTTGTTCCCCGCGCAGGGCGCGTGCAGACACGCGTGGCGGCCACTAGGGGGCGGAGAAGCCTGCCATTGAGCGGGGGGGGGCGGGGCGGGAGGAGAAAGGGGGGGAGGAGGGCCCTGCGGGGGCGGGGACGGGGGCGGGGGTGGCCGGGGAGGGGGAGGAGGGCCCGGCGGGGGAGGGGGGAGGGGGACCCTGCGGGGGCCAGAGTAGGGGGGAGGGGAGAAAGAGCGCTGGAGGTCGGCCGAAAAGAACGACCGAGGTGGACCGAGCAAGGGAAGGGGAAAGTATAACTTTCTGTCTGGCGGTTAGGAAACTTCGCATCTGTTAACAAAAAGTCAGCTAAGTACATTTGAAGATCTAATTGGCTCTAGTAAGCGATTCGCGAATCGGGCAGCATCCCGTCCAGCAGGCAGAGGGGGAGCTCTGAGAGGCTGTGTGAAATGGGAGGCTTTTCCAGGAGGGAGGTGGGGCCAGGCGGTTATTAGCAAAAGAAAAGGAAAGGTTGCTTCCCGCAAAGTCACCTTCTGTCAGGCGAGGGGGGTGGCGGATGGAGAGGCCCCTGTAGCAGATTACCTCGTTGGTGGAGACCAGAAAATTCGTAAGTGACCAGTTGAGACTGCTTGTCTGGGGGAGGTTGAAACTGCAGTTTCAGGCTAGGTATAAAGAAAGCCCTGGTCTGGTGACTCCGCCCAAGTGTCTCCACTTGGGGTCTGTAGTTTCCTTGTTGCCACATTTAACAACGTGTTGTAGATACTGTCTCATTTTTTCCTAACACTTTTGTTTTCAGCCTGAAATATTGTGGATTAAAACCAGGACGCCTGCTCTATCCATGAGGAGGCACATTTTCGGGGTGAGGATATCAAGAGTGCTAGACCTTCCCAGTATTTTACAGTTTTATTAAATCCATTTCTGTGGTTATTCTGGACCACATGCCAAGGGGGCAGTCCTCCTGTCGGAGCTCAGACACGGAGACAAAAGGCTAGAGCAGGGCTCCAAACCGTACGGATCGTCTGGTCTCCTGGAGTCGGCGCTAGTGAGAGGGAGAGAAAATAGACTAGGAACGCGCCTAGCAAGGATGGTGACCCATATGTTAGGCGGAAAAAAATAAACATGGAAGAGAGATAAAGGCAGGGGAGGCGGGAGTGATCGGGAAGGATAAAATGGGAACAGCAGCGCCACCTCGAGGTTCTGATGAGGAACAAATGAGTTAGCATAGGCCTTAGCAGCGCTCCCTAAGTGTGAACAATAAAAAAAGAAATTGAGAGAGACAGGGAGTTTATTACTATAACCATGACATTTGGGGCTATACTGTTTCAGAGATTGGATTAATATTTTAGCTTCACAGAGCAGAGCTACAACAAAACACGGAAAAAAGGTACGAGGATGTTGCACTGTAGGGGAAAAAGCTTTCTCACAATTAGCCTTGTTCCTTTGTAAGGTAATGAGCTGCCAATCTGGTGGGGGGGGGGGGGTTGGGGGGGGGTTAAGCAGAGATCTGATGCCTGCCGGTGAAGGATGTACTTGAGAGGATTTCTGCATTTTGTGGGCATCTCAGGTGGCCAAGGTTTAGAATTCTTTTCAAATATCAAACTGTATGGTTCAACTTAAAATTTACCCAGAAATTAAACTGACCTGTATTGAATGATGCCCAGTGACTCAACAAATCCTTTTTGAATTCTTCGGCTGGTCATTTTTGGAGATTAAGCATGGAGTTTCACCGTATGGCGGAAATACACCTGCTATGTTACATCATGGTCACAGCCAGCTGGTGGCGTGATGCATTGTGCACTCCTTCCATAAAGTCAAAAATATTCCTTGAAAGTGTTTTCCTTTGTGTTATAACATCCACAACCTAAATGATCGTCCACTGTTTTCTCTATTATCATGCAGAATCAAAACAGCATAGCAGTTTCAAGCAGAAACTTTGGGATGAGACATCTGGCTTTAGATCTGAGACCCTGTTCCTCTGTCTGTGAGGAGAGCAGCTTACTTGGTGGCTCTGAGCTTCAGATGTCTCTTCTGTAGAATGAACTCACCGTGTACTATTTAACAGTGGTGTTTTACTGGTCAGAGTGGCTGAAATTAACAACTCAGGAAACGAGATGCTGGTGAGGATGTGGAGAAAGGAAACTCTTTTACACTGTTGGTGGGAATGCAAACTGGTGCAGCTGCTCCGGAAAACAGTGTGGAGGTTCCTCAAAAAATTAAAACTAGATCTACCCTGTGACCCAGCAATAGCCCTGCTAGAAATTTATCCAAGGGATACAGGAGTGCTGATGCAGAGGGGCAATTGTACCCCAATGTTTATAGCCGTGCTTTCAACAATAGCCAAATTATGGAAAGAGCCCAAATGTCCATCAACTGATGCATGGATAAGGAAGATATGGTTTATATACACAATGGAATACTACCCGGCAATGAGAAAGAATGAAATCCTGCCATTTGCAGCAACGTGGATGGAACTGGAGGGTATTCTGCTAAGTGAGATAGGCCAGTCAAAGACAGATATCATATGTTTTCACTCATATGTGGATCTTGAGAAACTTAACAGAAGACCATGGGGAGGGGAAGGGGAAAAAAATAGTTACAAACAGAGAGGGAGGGTGGCAAACCACAAGAGACTCCTAAATACAGAGGACAAACTGAGGGTTGTTGGGGGGGTGGGGGGAGAAAGGAAAATGTGTTATGGGCATTGAGGAGGGCACCTGTTGGGATGAGAACTGGGTGTCGTATGTGAGCAATGATCCATGGGAATCTACTCCTGAAGCCAAGAGCACACTGTATACACTTTATGTTAGCCAACTTGACAGTAAATTATATTTTATTTTTTTAAAAATTTTTTTTCAATGTTTTATTTATTTTTGGGACAGAGAGAGACAGAGCATGAACGGGGGAGGGGCAGAGAGAGAGGGAGACACAGAATCGGAAACAGGCTCCAGGCTCTGAGCCATCAGCCCAGAGCCCGACGCGGGGCTCGAACTCCCGGACCGCGAGATCGTGACCTGGCTGAAGTCGGACGCCTAACCGACTGCGCCACCCAGGCGCCCGTAAATTATATTTTAAAAATTAAAAAATAAAAGAGGAGTTTTAAGGATTCCATGCAATAATGCATCTATAAAACAGTAGCATAGTGCCTACAAAAGAGTAAGCAGCAATTAGCAGTTAATAAAGCTAGTTTTCATCCCTACTCTTACACACCATTGAATGTGGCACACATTTAACGGCAATGACCGGACCTTGTTTGGACCCTGATTTGAACAAACCAATTGTAAAAATACATTTTTGAGACAATTGGGGAAACTTATGTATGACTGGGTTTAGATGACTCAAAGAAACTACAGTAGACTTAATTTTTATTAGGCATGATAAAGGCATTGTGGTTATGTAAGAAAAAAGTCCTTAACTATTTTTTTTTAAACTTTTTTTTGATGTTTATTTATTTTTGAGGGAGAGAGACAGAGTGTGAGCAGGAGGGGTGGCGGGGGTGGGGGGCAGCAGAGAGAGGGAGACATAGAATCCGAAGCACGCTGCTGGCTCAGAGCGGTCAGCACAGAATCCGACGACGCAGGGCTTGAACCCACGGACTGCAAGATCAGGACCGAGCCTCGAGATCACGACCTGAGCCAAAGTCAGACACTTAACCGACTGAGCCACCCAGGCGCCCCACAAGTCCTTAACTACTAAAGATTTATCCTTACGGATAAAATCGCATGGTGTGTGGGGAGAAAGATGAGGGCAGAGTGATGAATACTTTTCATTCTAGCAGAACGTTAAGGTTGCTGAAGCCGGGGATGGACGGCTCAGGGATCCTTTATACGATTCTTTCTACTTCTGTGTATGTTTGAAAATTTCCTTGATAAAAAAAATTTTTAAGATGCTAAAAAAAATGGCAGGAAAACCTTCCCAGTACTCTGCTGAATTATACAATGGCAGGGCACGAATCATGAAGTGCTCATTTGGGAAGAAAAATGCATTCCTTCATCGTTCCATTGCACAAATAGTTACCAAGCACCTGCAATATACCAGGCACTGTTCAAAGTGCCAGAGAAAGGTGGCCCAAGACCACCACAGAGTTCACGCTGCACAATGACAATGAACCAGTAAACAAAACCTATGAAGGAAATAAAACGGTGGCGGCAGCCGGGGACTGAGGATGATTTGCACCCCCTCAGGGAACATTTGGCGACATACAGAGACATTACTGATTATTAATGGGGGAGGGGGGCTACTGGCACCTAGAGGGGAGGGCCCAGGGATGTTGCTAAACGTCCTACAGTGCACAGGACAGCTCCCCGCTTTCCGGTTTAAAATGTCGACAGTGCTGGTTGAGAAACCCTCCAGCAAGATGGGGTGGTCAGGAGTAGCTCATCTGAGGAGGTGACGGTTGAGCTGAGACCTGACTGAGGAGGAGTAAGCCAAGTGCAGAGCTGAGAGGAGAGTGTGCAGGCAGAGGGGGCAGAGTCCTTGGAGCAGGAAAGCCTTCAGTGGAAAAGGAATAGAGAGAAGGCCTTGGAAGGGGTGTGGCCGAAGAGAAAGTGGGGGGCAGACCACAGAGGGTGCCCCCGCCCCGGGGTCCGGGAGCCTAATGCACGCACCAACCTCACTGAAAATTTCAAGTCTCCCGGCCCCTGGGAGCTCAGTCGGTTGAACGTCCGACTTCAGCTCAGGTCATGATCTCACGGTTCATGAGTTCGGGCCCAGCATCGGGCTCTGTGCCAACAGCTCTGAGCCTGGAGACTGCTTCGATTCTGTATCTCCGGCTCTCTCTGCCCCTCCCCTGCTCACACTCTGTCTCTGGCTTTCTCTCAAAAATAAATAAGCATTAAAAAAAGATTTTTTTTTTTTTTTGTAATGCTCAGTCTCCAGCCCCACCCCAGATTTACTGAGTCACTCTGCATTTTAATAAGGTCCCCACCCAGGCCACTGAGATCCCTATTTCAGTGAGGGAGGCATGCTCTGGAGAATGGCAAGGGATTTGGGTCTTATTCAAGCTGCAAGTGTTGCTGGATGAACTGGGGAGAGCCCGGACCCTGGACCCTTGACCCAGCCAGACCTGAAGGGGTCACCAAAGGTTCTTGGTCTTGTCTTGTCATGAGAAGGCATTCAAGGACAGACACATGGCACAGCGGACAGGCGACACAAGCAGGAAAGTTTACTAAAGTGAAAAGTGCACTCTCATGATAAGGGAGCGGGTGAGAGAGAGAGAGAGAGAGGGAGGGAGAGGGAGCTCAGCGCCCTGGGGGTTGGGGTTTCTACCTTTTTTTTTTAACAGTTGTTAACTAGGGGGTAGAATATAACTTAGAGCAGGGAGCAGGATTTGGGGGGTTTTCCTCCTGGCTTGCTTGGGGGGCTTCCTGTCCTGGTGCCACCATCTAGGGCCATCTGGTGTGATGGGGCTTCTCAGGGGGTGAGGCCCAGACGGGCCTCTGACCCTCCCTGCAGCTGGGCCCAGCCTCCTCCATGCTGGCCTCCCGGCATCCTGTCAGTAACTAACTGCCCACTCTAACACAAGAACCCTTGGGGGATCTGGGGGGAGCCTGCCATGTCGAACCTCCCTCTCCTGTGATGTGTGGGTACCTGGGGCCAAGTGCGGAGGAGGGAGACTGTTCAAACAAAAAACGGAGATGGAAATGCAGGCTTGGACCACGTGGTAACCACGGAATCACAGAATGTAAATCAGGTTTATTTGGACGTAGCCCCGCCAGGACTTGCTGGTGGGTTCGATGCTGGTGGTACGAGGACAGGAGGAGCGGGGATGATTTTCCAGAGTTGGTTTGAGCAGATGGCCCAGTGGCCGGCGACGAGAATAGTGTGTTTCCTTTGGTGGTGGGATTGGGGGAGGGGGGTGCATGCGTGTGCGCGTGTGTGCGCTTGCGTGTGCATGCGTGTGCGCACGTGCTTGTGTGTGCCCGCGTGCGTGCATATGTGTGCATGTGCATGCACGCGCGTGCTGGCGTGTGCGCGTGCTTGCATGTGTGTGCCTGCATGCACGCGTGCGCATGCACATGCTTCCATGTGCGTGCGTGCGTGCGTTGGTTAGCGCATGCTGCTTCTGCGGACAGGGCTCTCCTGTGCTGCACGGGCCCCTGCCCCCAGGTCCCCGCTCCAGGCGGGTGTCTGCGGGTGCCCTGCTCATTACCTCTGGGCCTGGCCAGCGGAAGGTCGGGGAAATGCTCCAGGGCTCCGAATGTGCTTTCCGGGTGTGGCGTGGCTCCCTAGCTCTGCCACCTGCCGGGACGGGGGACGCCCGAGTCCTGTAGGTCCTGCTGTCAGAATAAAGAGACCTCTAAGCTGACCGGAGTTCCACGTCCAGCCTGGAGTCCAACCCAGTCGGCCACACGCAGGCCAGCTATACCCCAGACACCTGCACACCCACGGAAGAGAAAATAAATGTTGATATAATCGCCCGAGATGTTCGGTGTTTATCTGAGGCATCCTTACAATAGAAACCTGTCTGGGGGCGCCTGGGTGGCTCAGCCGGTTAAGCGTCTAAGCATCGGGCTCTTGATTTTGGCTCAGGTCATGATCTCTGGGTTCATGAGCGCGAGCCCTGTCGGAGCCTGCTTGGGATTCTCTCTTTCCCCCTCTCTGCCCTTCCCCTGCTTGCGAGCATTCTGTCTCTCTCTCTCTCTCTCTCTCTCTCTCTCTCCCTCTCTCAAAATAAGTAAATTAGCTTTAAAAATCTTAAAAACAAAACCAAGAGAAACCTGTCTAATATGCGTACACCCACTACAGAGTAATATTATTATTACATTATTATTATATAATAATGGTAATATTATTATCATTATTTTTTATATATATAAATGGTAAATCCTTGCCATTGATCGGCTGGGGGACTAGTTTGTCCATGTCTGAGGTTCCTATTTTGTGAATCTGAGCAGCTGAATCATCTTGCTGAACGTGAACTTGGGGGGTGGGGACCTGAGGAGAGAGGGTCCTTGCTCTTCCCACCCCAGGGAAAGCCTGGAAAACAGGCTTAACTCCAGGACCTGGTTTGGATGAAGGATAATCCCAGGGCTGAGAAGACTCCCTAGCACCTGAAACTTTATCTCCAACCTGCTTACTATTGCCTGAAATCTATTTCATGAGGGAGATAGCCTTTTATCCAAGAATTAGAAATCACAGATTGCAAATGCAATGTAAAAGAAATTTCAAATGCGATATAAGAGAGCAGATGAGTTTTTAAGGTAGATAATGATTCTCTCTCTCTCTCTCTCTCTCTCTCTCTCTCTCATCTCTGTTTTTATTCAACCATCGGTTTGGGCACAAACCCTGTCTTTCAGGCACTGACTCCATTTTCCCTCAAGTATGCAAATGTGAAATACAAGAGACTTTGCCTCACAGAAGTCTGTCTGATAAGGGATAGGGTTAAAAAGTCAGCAGGCCCTGGGCATCTGAAACTGAGTACCAAGAGGAGACTGGATATCCTGAAGTCAAACTTCTCAAATTCCACAAATTGGCCTCGGGGACAGTCTATTTTTAAAACAGAAATAGGGTCTCAAGGTATGTGCTCCATTCAATGAATCGATGAGCCTTTTCTTTTCTCTCTCTTTTTTTTAAATTTTTTAATGTTTATTTTTAAGAGCGAGAGAGAGAGATACAGAGTGTGAGCGGGGGAGGGGCAGAGAGAGAGGGAGACACAGAATCCCAAGTAGGCTCCAGGCTCTGAGCTGTCAGCACAGAGCCGGACTCGGGGCCAGAACCCACTGGCCGTTAGATCATGACCTTAGATCATGACCTGAGCAGAAGTCAGATGCTTAACCGACTGAGCCACCGAGGCGCCCCCACCTCCCATGAGCCTTTTCAAGTGTTCTGACTCTGCCAGCTAGAAATTACCATCCTTGGGGCTGAGACCAACATTTCTGGAGAGCACCCCTCTTTGGGTTAACAATAGCCCCCCAAATAAGCAAACAAAAATAGAAGCAGAAGAGACAGTCTGCAAGATTTCTTTGCTCTCGCCACAGCAGATCATTGGACAGTGGGGCTTGTTGTTTTAGGCGTGCTCTGAATAACAGCTTTCCCCACGGAAGCTGAGAAACCTGTCCATCAAAATTCATGGGTTTTCCTCCCACAGAATGGAGTTGTCGCTGGTAATTGGCCATCTGGCCTGGGAATACGTTTCCCAGCACCCCTTGCTTCTAGGTGGGTCCACGGACTGATTCTCACCGAGGGAACATGGGTGGAGGTGAGGTGTGTTACCTCTGGGCCAAAGCCACTTCCTCTCTTCTCTCTGGCCACATGTGAAGGACTCTGCTGTCAGGGATGGGGACTCACAGATGAAAGGAGTCACACAACAAAACCTACCTGCCAACCAGGGGCAACCGTGCTGACAATGATGTGAGCAAGACGTTAATGACTGTTGAATTAAGCCCCTGATATTTTGGAATATATTTGTTACAGCGACTAACGATACTCGAAGCGGTATATATATATATATATATATATATATATATATATATATACACACATATATATCGGTATATATATATATATATATCAGTATATATATATATATATATATTATATCTTCCGTCTTCTAGAATACATAGAAATAGCAACGGTTCCTCAGGGAGGTAGGACTTCCAAAAGTTTCCTCACTTTCCCGGCTTGGTACTCCCCTCTTTAAATAGCCCCCAACCCAGAGGTTCCTGGCTGACTCAGTGGGTAGAGCATGTGACCCTTGATCTCAAGGTTGTGAGTTCAAGCCCGACGTTGGGCATGGAGCTTAGTTAAAAAAAAAAAAAAATCTAAAAACATCAGAAAGATTTGGCAAATTCATATTATAATCAACGTGCCTGGGCCAAGAACACACACATGATCTTACCAACAGTCAGGGGCTCTGGTATGTTGGTTACCCAGTATCTGGGTGGCAGAAATGCACCTTTGGAGGCCCTTTGGAGGACCTGAAGTTTAGCATCTAGTTCGGAAATCAAGCTGCTTCTCTGGGTCAAACTAGTGGGGATCCTCCAGAAAGTTTCATTCTTATCGGTAGGATTTCCAACATCAAAGCTTTTGGTAGAATGTGAAAGTTAAAGACAGTTTCCCAGTGACAAAGCAGGAAGCGCCCAGAGGAGGGGGCTGTTTGCGACTTTGCCAGGGCAGCGTGACTTTGGAGGGAACAGTATTTCCTGTTAACTAGGCAGTTGGCTTCAGCAAACCTGTCTGTTAGCCCGGCCTGAGGCCTGGAAGGGCAGATTTCCACATTCCAAGCTACTTCATACTCTCTCACTCCCCTGTTATTGTATCTCTGAACTCCGTCGTTCCTCACTCGTTCACAAGGGGGTTGTGGGGCCCTACGTCGTCGGACAGGTCCTCAAGAGCATCTAGTCCCTTCTTGTGATGTCAATGGAGAAGGGAGCGCTTCTCCCAGCAGGTGTCAAAGGGACAGAAGGCATCCCAAGGGGCAGTCCCCGAGGCCCCCTGCTCACAAAAGCCTATTGGAGGCATTCCTGACTCTTACTGGGAAAGGCCAGGTACCTAGGGCCAGACTGGAGACAAGGCTGGGAATGGCCAGGCATTTAGGAGCCAAGGATGCCCAGATAAACACAACCCACTGATCATTTTAGAGCATAAACTGCGAGTTACTCCTACACGTATTTCAAGTACAGTGTTGGTGCCTTGAGCATTTCAGAGCTGTGTTCTACGACAGGGGTGCTGAAGTCACGGGGGGGGGGGGGGGGCGGGGTGGAATGCATTGATGTCTGCAACTTACTTTAAAAGGCACCAAACAAACAAACAAACAAGCAGGGCCGGAAATAAATAAATAGTGGGGCACCTGGGTGGTGGAGTCCATGAACCATCCAACTCTTGACCAGGATCTCACAGGTTCGAGCCCCACATCAGGCTCTGTGCTGACAGCACGGAGCCTACGTGGGATTCTCTCTCTCTCCGAATTTCTCTTTGCTTTCTCTCTCTCTGTCTCTCTCTCAAAATAAATAAATAGACATTTACAATTTTTTTTAATAGAAAGAAAGAAATACGAATGAAGAGGAGGATGAACAGGATAGATTATAACAAAGTAAGCAACCGTCCAGAGCTGGTCTCTGCTCAGACACATCATCTCGGCACGCGGCCCCCAGGGCTCCTGCTCATTTTTCTGTGGGACCTGGGGACAAATGCGGAGTTCCTGCTCCAGACTCACCCAAAAGCTCCCCCCCCCCACCCCACTCCCCGGCTGGTCACGAGTAGGAAGCCTGCGCTGCCTTCCCACTTTGTTTCTGCAACGCCTTTGAGCCCGCTCTCGGATCAAAGGCCCCCCAGGACACCTGTGCAGTGGAGAAGTGGTTGCAGAAGCCTCTAACCCCGTCTCAGCAAGAGGGCGTCAGAGAAAACGTGGCCTGGAGTCTGGGCTCGTGTTAGGGAATTTGGGGGAGGGTTCAGGGAGGGGATGCTCTCAGGGAGGTGGGGCAGGGGCGGTCCTGCAGGTGGGCGTCTTCTTAAATCCTGTCTGGGGGAAGGCTGCATCTCCTGAGGCTAAAGCTGTCACTGGAGGAGGGGCAGCGGTCTCTCAAAGCCAGGACAGGAGGATGGCTGGGCCTGGCTGCGGTGTGGAACAGCATTCACGGTTTTCTCCGTGTTCGGACGCAGTTGTCGCGCGGTCTCGTTTTTTTGTCTGGATCCGTCACAGTGATAACGTCTGATGTCGATGTTCCCTGAAATCGCTTATGGTCATCAGGACACTGAGTCCGGGCCGATGTCCAGATGTTAAGGGTTGCATTTCTCCTCAGGGCGCCCTCTTGGCCTGTGGCTTCTGGCTGGGTTTGGTCAATGGGGAGCCAGGGCAGATGGAAGAAAGGGAGAGGAGGGAGCACTGTGGGCGCACTATCCCCCCGGGCTCTGTCCCTGCAGGGCCACTGCTCGCTGGCCACACTCCCCTCCACAGCTCGCGGCTCCTCTTAAGACAGCCCTGCCTGCACGACCGCCTTCTTTTAGGTCTCCAAAACGGCCTCTCTGCCTCCTCCCCTTTGGGTTAGGGGTGGGTGGTAACGGGTCCCCTGTTCCTGGCCCTGGGTATAGCTCCATCCCACATTTTTGTGAACAGCTCCCTAGTGACCCCCTCCTGAAGTTCCCAGTGTGAGCATCCCCTCCGATGCCTGTTGAGTCTTGCTGGTGCTGGTGGCCCCGAGAACGCTGGCTCACAGCTCCTCGTCCGGCGCTGGGTTCTGACAGAGGTTCATACTGAAACGAAGGGTTATGAAGATGGCAGGATCCGCCTGGAGCGCACGTCCACCGGCTTGTGTCCCCAGCCCCAGGCACAGTGGAGACCCGCCAACAGAGAGAGTCTGCCGGGCCTCGGCGGTGCCTAGGATTGCAGACGGAGAGGGTCTGTGCGCCTGCAGAGAGCGCTGGGGCACGTGTGTCCTGTATCATCAGAATTCCCCCTTCAGCCAGGAAGGGACAGCCGGGGACCTGGGACCGGCGTCACAGGTCAGGACCCCGCGCAGCCTCGGGCAGAGCGGCTGTTCCAAGGAGGATGTCGATTCCCTGCCGGTGACTTCTGTCTTCGCAGGGACGGTGAGACACAGAGCGGCAATCCCCAGCCTTCTCCCTCCAGAGATGTGTCTTTCCCCCACCAAGCTGTCTCCCCCCCCCAAACATTTCCTGCGTGTTGCCTATGGGCCAGAATCTGTGACAGGCGACGAGGAGTGGTGAATACTAGATCCTTCAGCAAAGACAACATGACAAAACAGGGGGGGGGGGGAATATATACAACTCACACCTTACACAAAAATCGAATCTCCTTCAAACAGAAAACAGCCCAGTAGAGAAATGAGCAAAGGACATAAATTATTAGCTCGCAGAAAACGAAATGACACATGGCAGGATGTGCAATGTCACTCCGTAGAGAAAACAGGCACAGACGTCAGAGCGCCCTTCCCCAGAAACGATCATTCTCACTGTTGGACAAAGCATGTGACAACGCTTCCACCTCGTTCCTTCCGTCTTAGTTCAGGTGCCCCAAAAGCTGACTTTTGAGTCAAGGTCGAGGTCATCGACCTGGGAAATGACCCCCCCCCTCCACCCCGGGAAACCAAGTTCAGAAATAAATACAAGGAAAAAAAAGTCAACCAAGTGAAAACATGGCATAAAGGGTACCTCAACTAGTTGGTTACCATATGGGCAATGGGGCTCAATCCCACCCAGTGTTCTCAGAATCCTCGCAGCAGGGGTGGGGGGCCTGGGCCATTTACCCACAGCCCCATCCGCCCCTGGGGGGTTAACTCCCCTGCACTTCCAGGTCAGGCTGTGTACATGCCAAGCAGCAAGCATCCTTGTGTTAGAGAAAGCTCTCAGGTGGGGAAGAAGGAAAGCAGGTACCTGGGGAGCCACCTTGCGGGAACCTTCTGCCTGAGGGGGGGGGGGTGTGGGATTGGACATCGATGCCATCTGTTTACAAGGCTCTGCCCCTGAGAGTGCAGTGAATGCCTGATCAGATCCGTCGGCCCTCCCTCCACTCCCATCCGTTTGTGCTCACTTCCTGTCTTCCGGTAGGCGTCCCTGTGATAAGGCCCCGCTGCCCCCTCCCCGCCCCACCATGGACTGGAGCTAGTGGGGGCGTCCCACCCAGGCCAGGCCAGGCCAGAGGGCAGGCCTTGCGCATCTGACTGCCCGCCGGGGCATGGCGTGGCACTTAGCTGTTTCACTCGCGCACGGAACAACTGCTGTGTGCGGCGCCCCCCGCTGGGACTTGCAGGGGAGAGGGGGAGAGAGGAATCCCAGGGTGCAAGTTATCTGCGGGGACGTGCAAGGTCCCTAACCTACGATAACGCGGGACAGAATATAGTAACAGGCAAAGCCTCGGGGGTCAGAAGAGTCTGAGGACGCTCCAGACCGGGAACGCCTGGAGTCGTTCTTGGAGGGGACAAGAAGGCGGGGCAGGGATTCAAGAGGCGGAAGTGGAGAAGGATTTGGGCGAGGGAGAGCTGGGCCGGCAGCAGCGGGGTAGGAGGCCAGGGGAGCCGTTGCTGGTGTGTTAGCTGCACAGGTTTGAATCGAAGCAGAAGGGAGTTGGAGGCCTTCGGGGAAGCATTTGGGCCCTTGGGGAAACATGAAGAGATGTGCTTTGGGAAGGTGACTTTAGAACAAAGCTATACAATGGTCGGACTGAGGTCTGCGGGGCATGGGAGGGGGGCCCGTGTGGGTGTAGAGGATGTTGGACTCAACCAGACCGACAGAGCGTGACGCCCAAGGAGAAGGCCTTTGTTCAGTGCCACCTTCCTGTCCCCGCTGGTATGTCACCTCCCTGGAGTGACTCAGCATCTCAAACTCGCACCCTTAGCATCTCTCACTCAATAGTTTTTGAATGAATGACAGGGCGCCCGTAATGGCCAGGGCACCTTCTTTACTACCTCTGCACCCCCACCCCTCCCTGCGTTCCCTCCTTCTCTCTCCGGTGCCCTCCTCCCTGCTCCCCACAAACCCAGCAACTGGGACAGATTCCTCTGGCTTTGGAAAGAGGGCTGCTTGTCTTTGTCTCATCACCCCCAACTCCAGCCGCTACACACTCAGATATCTCTCCTGGTGGTTACCTTGCTTCCGGAAAAAAGAAAAGGAAATTTTAAAAGGTCAGCTCATCTCAAAAGGCTGTCTGCAGCGGTGAGATTTTAAAACTGTCTGTGTATTCTGCCTAGTAACTGGTGATCGCTCACCAGAGATCTCAGGGATACTATTGGCTGGGCCCATCCACAGTCGGCCAATCCTGGACTCTAGACAATTCATTGAGATCTTGGGACTCTGCGGTCAGAGTGGACCTAGTCTCAGGTCCTGCCGCTGGGCACTCCGCGAGTAATGGAAGGCGAAGGTAAATTTTTTTGTTTTTTGTTTTTTCTTCTCCGGTTTCAGGGCGGTTTGTTCTCTGTTTGTGACTATGAGATTAGACAGAAGACGGACCACAGGAAAATCATCAGTTAGTTGAGCGTCAGAGGAGAAAAGAGAACGCAGAAGTTAATTCTAGAAGGTAGGAAAGGGAGGGAGGAGGGGTAGCGCTACCCCCCTGGGGGCAGGGGTGGGGCGGTAGGTGGGAACCCACTCTGTGGGCGGCGGGGTCCCCGGGAGAGGAGCCGCTGGGGTACCTGGGGTACCTCCCAGCGCACTCCGGGATTCCTGGGGGGCTTGGGGGGGGAGGGGAAGGGTATGGAAAAATATCAGGTGACAGCTGAAGAAACTCAACTCTGGCCGGAGAAGTGAGCCGGGGAGGGCGGAAAACTGCCTCCCCGATCATTGTGTCGTTGGCTTAATCCAGGGGACGTCTAATGAGCCCATCCGTCGGGAGATACCTGAACCCGGAGACAGCGTGGGGCGCGCTGACGATCCCCCCGCGGTTACAGGAAAGCTGGACTTGGATCGGAGCTGGGGCGCCGTCTCCTCGGCCGATCTCTCCACGTCTGGTGCCCCCAGGCCTCCGGTCGGGCGCTGACCCCCCCCCCGGGTGCCTGGTCGGCGGCGCTGATGGAGCCCGCGGCCGCCCCCCGCTGCCGCGCGCGGGGCTCGCTCCTCTTCTTGGCGCTCCTCTGCGGGTGTGCCCTGCTCTCAGGTAGGGGGCGCCCCAGCTCCCGCAGCCTTGCAGAGGGGAAATGCACGCCCGAGTCGGGAGGGTCAAGAGGTATTGCAGATGGGGTCAAGCACCTTCCATTCTGCACCGGCTCCTTGATTTCACACCAGCGCCGCCTGGTAGGAGAAACACGGTGAGAGCCCCAGAGGCGGGCTGCACGTACCGGGTTTGCGTTTTTTGAGCGGCGACGTTTAAACTAGTAAAAAAGAAAACAGACGAAGTGCGCTTTCATAGGGTATCTGGCTTAACTCCAAATAACCCGACTAGCGCTATTTGAACTTTGAGCTGATGGGAAATACCTCCCAGTGAGATAGATAGCATTTCGCATTCTAACATCTCCGCATTGCGTGTGCGTGTATCTTGCATTTACAACACATTTCAGTTGGGACTCGCTGGAGTTGAGGCTACACTCCAGGCCCTGTGCTAGACTGGGGGATGGACCGTGTCTGCAAGCACGGGGTCTGGGAGGTCCTCGGGATGTGCTGTTGGTACTTTGTTCACAAAGGAGGAGCAGCCCCAGGGGCGGAGAACCCCACCGGGTGTCTGGTGCCCAGACCTCGGCTGCTGGGGGCTGCTGGCCCCCAGAATCCGCAGCTCAGGAAGCCCCTGGGCCCTGGGAAAGCCTAAGTCGTCCCCCCAGACTATCTACTTCCTTTCCTGCCTTCCATATCCCACGGCTGTGCCCCGTCTGATTCCGCTCCTCTGTCGAACAGCCCAGTTTACTGTCGTGGGTCCAGCTGACCCAGTCCTGGCCATGGTGGGAGAAGACACCACGTTTCACTGCCACCTGTCCCCCGAGAAGAACGCTGAGGACATGGAAGTGCGGTGGTTCCGGACTCACTTCTCACGGGCAGTGCTCGTGTACAAGGGTGGACGAGAGAGAACCGAGGAACAGCTGGAGGAGTTCCGAGGAAGGACGACCTTTGTGAGCGACGGCATCAAACAGGGGAGCGTGGCACTCGTCATACACAACGTCACAGCGCACGAGAATGGCATCTACCACTGTTACTTCCAAGAAGGCAGGTCCTACGATGAGGCCATCATGCGGCTGATGGTTGCAGGTGTGTCCTTACATTTTGCTCGGTTGCCTTTTCAGTGTCGCTCGCAGGGAAATCTTCTCTCCTCACTTCAGGCCCGTGGCAGACCAGCACATTTGTGCCTCGAATCCTCTTTAAGCGGGGAAAGTGGCTTCCTCCTGCCCCAGGACCACTGTGGGCATCGACCACCTGCTACACTGTGGGCATCGGTTCTCGGGACTCAGCTACAGCCTTGAGCCAGGGAGAATGTTTAGTCCCTAGAGATAGTTCTTTTTTTTTTTTTTAAATAAGTTTATTTGTTTTATTTTGAGGGAGGGGGAGGGGCAGAGAGCGAGGGAGAGAGAATCCCAAGCGGCCTCTGCGTAGTCAGCGTGCAGCCTGACGTGGGGCTCGATCCCACGAACCTCGAGCTCATGACCTGGGCGGAAATCAAGAGCCAGATGTTCAACCAACTGAGCCACCCTGGCGCCCCTCTAGAGATAATTCTTATGCCTACTCAGAGATCTCTGGGGGTCCTCCTTAGTAACTTGTTTTAGAATTCGACATTTTTAATTTTTTTTAACGTTTATTTATTTTTGAGACATAGAGAGACAGAGCATGAATGGGGGAGGGGCAGAGAGAGAGGGAGACACAGAATCAGAAACAGGCTCCAGGCTCTGAGCCATCAGCCCAGAGCCCGACGCGGGGCTCGAACTCACGGACCGCGAGATCGTGACCTGAGCTGAAGTCGGACGCTTAACCGACTGAGCCACCCAGGCGCCCCTGAATTCGACATTTTTAGTGTGTAATACAATACACATACAGAAAAACTTATGAAACATGAATGTACAGATTACCGGACTACTATGAACTGTAACCCATGTGACCGCTACTCATGTCAACGAATAGAGCCCTGCCTTCTCCTGACCGGGCTAATTTGGCCCACCATAACAAAATACCCCATAGACCGGCTTAAGCGACACAAATTAATTTTCTCACAGTTCTGGAGGAAGGTCGAACCGTCCACAGGTTTGGTGTCTCCTGAGGCTTCTCTCCTTGGCTTACAGATGGCTGCCATCTCACTGTGTCCTCACGTGGTCCTCCCTCTGTGTCTTCACGTGGCCTTTCCCCTGTGTGGACCCACCCCTGGTATCTTTCTCTGTGCTGATCTCTTCACAGCCTAAGGTATTGGATGTGAGGGGTCCAACACGTGAATGGGGAGGGGCATAGTTCAGTTCATAACATGCCCTTTCTCAAAACCCCCAACTGACACGTGTTCCCAGAAGTGCCGTATAATGGGAAATACTCATCTTCCTCTTTTAGAGATACGACAAATTTGGTTGCCAAAATGCTTGTACCAATATATACTCTTACCAATAGTATATGGTGCTCCATACATTTGCCATCAGGTCCGAAGACAAGTTTTTCATATTTGAATTCAATTCGTTCTCTTTTTTAAAAAAATCTTTTTAAATACTCATTTATTTTTGAGGCAGAGAGACACAGAGCATGAGCGGGGGAGGGGCGGAGAGAGAGGGAGACACAGAATCCGAAGCAGGTTCCGGGCGGTCAGCACAGAGCCCGACGCGGGGCTCGAACTCACGAACCTTGAGGTTGTGACCTGAGCTGAAGTCGAAGTCAGCTGCGCTCAACCGACTGAGCCACCCAGGCGCCCCAACCCATTTCTTCTTTCTAGTCAGTTGCTTTTCATGACTGGGAGGGTCAAACACTGACCTTGACCCTTTTCACTCCCCTTCCTGAATTTTCTCCTCAGCATGTATAGCCTTCTGGTGTAGTATGCACTTTGCTTATTCATCCTGCTTATTATGTCTCTTCCACTAGAGGGATTTTTTTTTTTTTCTATTCTCCTGTTGTATGCCCATGTCTGGGGCATAGTAGGTGCTCAACGAATAGTAATTGAATGGATAAATGAACCTTTTCCTGTGAGCCTGTGGTCAGTCCAAATTTTGAATCGTCTTTGATGTGTGTGTTAGCCAGAGCAGGCTGGGTGAGGCTCTGGTAACAAGCAGCCCTCAGCACTCAGTACGTGAAAATAACAAAGGTCCGTTTCTGACCATGAAACGTGTCCTCATGAGTCAGGTGGGGCTCGACTTCACAGGGACCTTCCTCGGGGATCTGGAGCTTTGCAGTTCCCCTTGGCAGAGGGAAAGAGCTTGGCAAATCCCCTCCTGGCTCACAAAGCCTCTGCCGGTGAGGGGCGGCATGTTATTTACACTCACATTTCATTGACCAAAGCCAGTCCCGTCCTTCACCGCACAGGAGAGCGGAAACGCAATCCCAACCGTGTGGCCAGGTGAACTGAAAATTTTTGGTGGACGGCACCAGAGTACCTTTTCAGGCTTTTGTCACCGGATTTTTTTTTTTTTTTTAGCTTTATAGTCCAAATCACAACCAGAACCAATCAGGAACTGAGTAACACCAGCAGTTATTCACCACTATATCTCCGGCATCTAGTGGATTGCTTGACATCTAGTAGGTACTTAAAATATAGTTGTAGGGGTGCTTGGGTGGCTCAGTCAGTTAAGCGTCCGACTTCGGCTCAGGTCACGATCTCGCGGTTGGTGAGTTCCAGTTCCAGCCCCGTGTCGGGCTCTGTGCTGACAGCTCAGAGCCTGGAGCCTGCTTCAGATTCTGTGTGTCTCTCTCTCTGCCCCTCCCCTCCATGCTCTCTCTTCTCTCTCTCAAAAATAAATAAACATTAAAAAATATTTTAAAAAATAGTTGTAAAACGAATGAGCGGAAAAAAAGAAATTGCTGATATCAAAACTTCAGAGTGGGAAAATTTACCTTTGGGCTCCCTCTCATCATAGACATTCGCAAGTTCATCCAACAAATGCTCAACAAGCCCTTCCTACGTTCAAGTCACTGTTCCAAGAAACCGAGGATAAATCAGTGAACAAAATACGCAAAGTTTCCTGCCCTCATAGAGCTCACATTCTAGAGAGTGCAGACAGCCAATAAACATGATAATTAATTACACTGGATCTTATATCCTGTGGTGGTGAGCACTGTAGAGAAAAGAAAGCAGAGAAAGGGTTGGGAGTGCTGGGGGGGTGGGGTGGGGAGAATGGCCCGAGCCAGCTTCCCTGCAAGGATGACAATTGAGCAGAAGCAGAACGGAGGGGGTGAGCTGTGCCCCTCTGGGCAGAGGGACCCGGTGTGAGGCCCCATCTGGCACTGCACCTGGCCCCTGGCGTCTAGATGGGGGACCACGTACTTTGTCACTCACACTCTCTGATTTTGAGAGTAAGAAGCATGGGGACAACTGGAATCCACCAGGGCTGTCCAGCAAACTATGACATACGGACATCCCTTGTCTTGATAAACATTGATTTTGCCTCCCCCCCCCCTTTGCCCAAATACTGACCGTAGTGAGAGTGACTGATGTGTACAGATGAGTTCATTACAGTGTGATTAATCACCAAGCCTGCTGACCCCAAGGGAAAGCCGTGGGAATGGAACCGAGAGGAATCTCGCAGGGTTTCAGAATAGAAGTGGCATTTAAGCCGAGATTTCTAGGAGTTTATTAATAATGGTTTTAAGGTATGATCTCACCGTCGGGGCCAGTGTGTTATATTTTAAAAGAAACATTAGGGGGCGCCTGGGTGGCGCAGTCGGTTAAGCGTCCGACTTCAGCCAGGTCACGATCTCGCGGTCCGTGAGTTCGAGCCCCCCGTCAGGCTCTAGGCTGATGGCTCAGAGCCTGGAGCCTGTCTCCGATTCTGTGTCTCCCTCTCTCTCTGCCCCTCCCCTGTTCATGCTCTGTCTCTCTCTGTCCCAAAAATAAAATAAACGTTGAAAAAAAAAAAGAAACATTTGAAGACTGGAAAAGCCTTTAAGATACACATAAATCAATGGCATTTCAGTGGATCAGACCCATGGAAGTAAGGCTTAGGGGACAGTGAGGTCCCCCCAAGTAGGCTTCGATTCACAGATGGTAGGAGCCCCCATCTTTGTTACTGAGAAGGGCAACCTTGTATGTAGTTAATAGAAAATATTGTGGCAGGAAGATTTCTCACCCTGGTGCTCTGACTCTGTTCACAGCAGCCCTGCGCAGGCGACCGGGATGGGTTTGTAAGCAGTGGGAACCCTCTGTCCTTTCCCTGTAAACACGACCCTGGCCTGGCCTGCCCTGCTCCGAGCTGAATTGTGGAATTGTTTGTTCGTTTCTTGTTTTCTCATTTGGTTAACTGGCTGGCTGGTTTCGTCCTCAAGTCTGTTGTCTAATGCTTGCCCTTACTGAACCCAGTTTTGTAGAATTTCCTTCCAACCTGCCCAATTCTTTTGAGTCTTGTCATGCTTCAGAGTTTCTGTGTGAGCCTTTCCATACGCAACTAGTCTTTGTTTCTTTGTTTCTTTCTTTCTTTCTTCTTGGCAAAAATCAGATGGAGCAGGTAGCACTAAGGCTTAAGCGACTGCTTTAATTTTGTCTTTTTGCCTCTTAATTTGTCTCAATTTTATCTTTTAATTTGGTGTCTAGCCCAAACAAACGAATTACTTAGAAGTTTGGATGAGACAATGTGGTCCAGCAATAAACTGGAATTTTATTTTGCCCTGTTGTTCTAAAATGAATAAAAATAAAATAAAATAAGATAAAATAAAGTAAAGTAAAATAAAGTAAAACAGTTTGGATGATCGCTGGACCCCTGGCTAATGGGGCAGAAGTCTCCTAAGACTGTGTGTTTTCAGGTCTTGCATTAGTATTCTCTTTTTTTTTTTTAATTTTTTTTTCAACATTTATTTGTTTTTGGGACAGAGAGAGACAGAGCATGAACGGGGGAGGGGCAGAGAGAGAGGGAGACACAGAATCGGAGACAGGCTCCAGGCTCTGAGCCATCAGCCCAGAGCCCGACGCGGGGCTCGAACTCACGGACCGCGAGATCGTGACCTGGCTGAAGTTGGACGCTTAACCGACTGCGCCACCCAGGCGCCCCAGTATTCTCTTTTAAAGATAGAGTAAGTTGAAAAAGTCTGGGCTCAGGATTTTGTGTGATGTTCTGCTGACATTGAAGACGTGATATTGTTTCTTGAGGATCCCACGAGCATCCAGATCTTTCTACTAGGTAGATGTTGTGGAGGGACTTAAGGAACTCACCTCGCTGACTGAGCCCCCCGGGAGGTAAACTTCCCTGAATTGGGGGAAGGGTAGGTTTCGTATTCTAGTTCTGTCCATCCTCCTAAAATCCAACCACTCCTTATGACCTGCGGTCATGTGAAACCCTAATTAGCCAGGAGAGAAGGGACAGTGTCTCGAGGTCAAAAGCTTCCTAAGACTCTGCTGGCCTGGCAGGTTTCTGTCCTTATCATGTGACTCTGGAGCTTCGGGAAGCCAATGCTACTGAGAAGTCCTCCCAGGACAGAAAGTGAAATCCTCAACCTGCCCGTCTCAGGCCAGAGTGCACATTCTCACCCAGCAGTGAGCAAACTAACCTCTCTCACTGAATCGAATCGGTCAACGAACACTTAGGAGACAGATGGATGCGTGCCACTGTGATGGGGTCATAGGTAGAACACAAAGCAGAGTGCCGTGTCATCCTGTCCCCAGAGATCTCACGATCCATTGGCCTCTTGGTCTCCTGGTGTTCTCTTGCTTCCTTCACTCTGTCCCTCCCTTCCTTCCCCCCTTCATGGCAAGGGTGCTGTGGGCATAACCAGTTTCTCTGGCCACTGGCCACTGGCTGTCTGTCTCCTTCCCTGGGCTCTCCTCACTGGGGGCTGATCTAAGACACTTTGGCTAAGACACTGTCGTTGCCTTTTTAGCTGAGCCCTGGTCTCTGTCCCCAGGCCTGGGCTCCAAGCCCCTCATTGAAATGAAGGGCCATGAGGACGGGGGCATCCGGCTGGAGTGCACATCCGTAGGGTGGTACCCAGAGCCCCACGCAGTGTGGAGGGACCCTTACGGTGAGATCATGCCCGCCCTGGAGGAGGCTTACACCGTGGACGCCGACGGCCTCTTCACGGTCACCGTGGCCGTGATCATCAGGGACTGCTCTGTGAGGAACGCGTCCTGCTCCATCAACAACACCCTGCTTGGCCAGGAGAAGGAAACTGTGATTTTCATTCCAGGTTGGTTCCCTGCCCTCTGGAGGCCCATCAGGTGGAGGCAGAATCCTCAGACGGACAGACTGGAGCCTGGGGAGGTAGAAACGTGGGGCAGAGGGGTCCTGCGCCCCACGGAGCTGGAGGCCACTCCCCCCGTCCCAAGGGGAAAGCCAAACAGTCTTCTCTGAGGGTCGATTTGGTGGTTTTTTCTCTGCAGCAATTTGTATTGTTTTATTTTTGTTAAAGTGTATTTATGTATTTAAGTAATCTCTGCACCCACCGTGGGGCTTGAGCTCATGACCCCGAGATCAAGAGTCACCTGCTCTTCTGACTGAGCCAGCCAGGGGCCCCCGTGGCCATGTTTAAACACTCAGAAGTGGAGAACGGTATGGACAAGTGGCTACCTACACCCGGAGGTGCTGCCTGGTCTCCCTTCCTGTCGGTGGAATTTCTCAAGGGAAGCGAGGGGTGGGCGGGACTCTATCCACACGCACACACATTCGTCCAACTGATACTTAGCAAGCATCACCTGTGCTCAAGGCCCTGTGCTAGAAAGCAAAGATAAATCAGTGAACAAAATACATAAAGATCCCTACCCTCATTCTAGAGTAGCAGAGAGCAAGAGGTGAAATAATTAATTAAACTGCAGACTGTATCAGATGACGATAAGTAGCGTAGGAAAATTAATTGGGGGGAGGGAGGGGAGCGCCAGGGGGCATGGGGGAGTTGTAATTGCAAAGAGGGTGCTCAGGGAAGTCGTCGCTGAAAAGATGGCGGTTGGGCAAGTGAGGAATGAACCGGGCAGATATTTGAGGACCCAGCAACCCAGGAAGCAGGAGCAGCACATGCAAAGGGCCTGAGGCAGGGGCCTGTCTAGCAGTTTGGGGGAACCCCAAAGGGCAGGCGTGGCTTGTGGGCAGGCGGGGCGACGTCAGTGAGTTGGTCCAAGTGAGATAGGACACACTGCGAGGTTTTAAGCAGAGAAGTGACGTGATCTTGCTCTGGCTGCCGTGCCGAGGATAGACTGCAGGCAGTATGGACAGCGACCCAGAATAGGGGATTGCAAAATCTCAGGCAGGAAGGAAGGGATGGTAGTTTGTGCCTGGTGGTGGCCAGTTAGCTCGGTTCACCCCGATCCTGCCCACGGTGACTCGGGTGTGCTGCCTTTCTGTCGCCTGGGCCCCCCAGCCCCAGCGATCGCCGCGGGGTGAGCCGGGGTAGGGCCAGGGGCCCTCTCTGGGGTTTCTGAGAGAGAAGGCGGCAGAGCAGGGACCCCAGGGAGCTCTTCCAGTGGGGCTCTCTCATCCTGGGGCTCCTTCTTCTCACGACATGGGGCTTTTCGGGCTCCCTTTTCAGAATCCTTGCCCCCCAGCACACTCCCCTGGATGGCGGGCCTCGCTGCCCTCCCGCCTTCTCTGCTGCTCCTCGTCGCTGGAGTCCTCTGTCTCGCCAGGAAGGGCCACCGGGAAAAAGAGGTTGAGAATGAAGAGAGAGAAACCGCGTGTCAGGAACTGGGGAAAGAAGATGTGGAAAAAGAGAAAGAACGTGAGATCAGAGGTAAAAGAGCAGGAGGACAGGTCACGGTCACAGGGGGACGCAGCTCTGACAGCTAGAGGCCCGGGCACAGGGAGGCAAGAAACAGAGGCGGCAGCAAGGGGCTGGGAACGGCGGCACCTTGTGACCCGCCCCGCCCTCGCAGCTTGCCCCCACTCTGCAGAGGCCCCGCCACCCCCCTGCCCACAGGCCTGTCTTGTTGAACAGAAGCAAACCCCATGAACACTCAGAAGGCCCGCCCCGGGCTCACAGACTGTTTGTGGAACGTTGACAGTCCCATAGGCAGGAGGGGAGGGGGCCCGTGGTGTCCACGAAAGGCCCGTCCTTCCTCGTTTGATTCAAACTCAAATTCTCTTATTTCTTCCACTGAGGACACTCACGTGCGTCTGTTTATTTTTCAGAGCAACTTCAAGAAGAACTGCGTAAGTGTGGCATTTCCTGACGTGTCCCGTGCCGTCGTCGGTGCTCTGCTCCGTTTGTCCCCCCTCCCGGAGCTCACCTCTGCCTGTCCCTCTGTTGCAGGATGGAGGAGAACCCTGCTACATGCCGGTGAGCCTCTGACGCTCCCTCACATCCACAACTCCTCCCCCCTGGCCAGCCACCGGGGCCGATTAGCGCACACAAACTGGGGTGCAGGCCAGCTGGGGGGGGCGGCGCTGGGGTCAGCTCCCTGGCAGTAACCCCTGCAGCCCTGGGTCCCAGCTCTTAAGAAACGCCTTTCTGCTTCCCAGGTTACTGTGTGTCTGGCCTGGGAGGGAAGGGGGGGGGTGCCGGGGGGGGGTGCGGGGACAGGATCCTAATGCCTCATCCCCACGAGCACTGTGCCTCCTCCGGTTTCTCCCCTTGTGCTCCAAAGCGCCGAGGAGTCCAGGCCGTACCAGATCCCATGGTCCTCGGACCTTTCCTCTTTGGGTGAACTTCCAAACTGTCAGAGTCAGGCGTATCAACAACGCGGGGAAGGGAGAAAGTCACTTTAACGCGATAGAAATGTAGCTGGGCTGAGTGCTGACAGCCGTGGTGGGGAGCCGTCCGCGGGATGGCAGGGGGCCCAAGCGTTCCCCGTGTCCAGAGAGGTCACCGACGGAGACTTCACACCCGTGTTGATAGAGCAGAAGCAGGGTGGCCTGTGGAGACCTTCTCCTGTCTTTGTCCCCTGTGAAGGATGCCCTTGTGAGTCACTTCAATCAGCCGTCGCCCGTTTAAGCTGGTGGAACACACCCAACCCGTGAAAGGACCTCTTGCCGCCCGGGAATCCGCAGGGAAAAACTGGCCTTAACTGCTTCATTGGGAGAGGGGGCCTCTTGGCTGGTTTAGGCCCCGCTTGGGAACTTCCTAGGTAAAGAGAGTCCCAGACACCTTCCGTCTTGAATAGACAAGGGGGCAGATCTGAGGATGACGACAGAAAGCAGGGGTCACTAACTTCAGTTCATTTGCTAAAGTTCCTCCACTGTTTAGGGTTGTCCCCGGCCTGAGGCAGTGTCCCCTCACTCGGGAGACAGACCAGCCGCCTCAGCAAGTCTGTGAGCCGGCTTCCTGCCCGGGAGCAGGTGCAGGGGGCCTTCCCCACGGGGATCTCCCACCACCTTCCTGGGCCCTCTCTGGGGTCCGGGAGCAGCACCGTCTCCTGAGACCCCAGACCTAACCGGGAGACTTCCTCTGCAGCTGACGTGGTCCTAGACCCAGACACGGCACATCCTGAGCTGTTCCTGACAGAGGACCGGAGAGGCGTGAGGCGAGGCCCCTCCAGGCAGAGTGTGCCTGACAACCCCGAGAGGTTCGACTGCCGGCCCTGTGTCCTGGGCCTGGAGAGCTTCTCCTCAGGGAGGCACTACTGGGAGGTGGAGGTCGAAAACGTGATGGTGTGGGCTCTGGGGCTTTGTAGAGACAATGTCGAGAGGAAAGGAGAGGCCTTACTGGTTCCTCGGAATGGCTTCTGGACCCTGGAGATGTTTGGAAACCAATACCGGGTCCTGTCTTCCCCCGAGAAGATCCTCCCCCTGAAAGAGCGCCTTCGCCGTGTGGGCATCTTTCTGGACTACGAAGCTGGAGATATCTCCTTCTATAACATGAGGGACCGGTCACACATCTACACGTGTCCCCGCTCACCCTTCTCTGGGCCCTTGAGACCCTTCTTCAGGCTGGGGTCTGATGACAGCCCCCTCTTCATCTGCCCAGCCTTCACAGGGGCCCGGGGGGTCGCGGTGCCCGAGGGCGGCCTGATCCTTCACAGGACGGGGACCCAGCGCAGCCACCAGGGTCAGTTCCCTGGTCTCAGAGCCAAGTAGAGGGCCCTGGCACCCCTGGCAGGAAACGGGTCATGTCAAGAACCGCCTCCAGAGGCCGCCTGGACACCCTCTTCAGGCCCAGCCCTGCCTGGCCCTCATCAGGCTGTTGCTTTCCCCATTCATTTGCTGGTGACCACGGGGGCACGGGCCGGTCTCGGAGCCGTGCTGCCACACGGCTCCCAACCTGGAAGAAAGCAGGAGACAGTGACGGGTTTTAACATCAGCGTGACACAGTCAGCCTGATGCCCGGGCACCAGGCTCTGTGGACTCGGGGTGAGGGACACAGGACCCACTGTAAGGGGAGGGAAACCAAACCAGGAGGTCAGGGACGGGGAAGCCAAGCCTGGGGGGGTGGGCGGGGACAAGGGCCTGGGTGCTGTCCAGCCTCAGTTACAGCTATGGGGGCTGGAGAGCTGGTGGTCCCATTTCTATCCCTCCTCCCCACCCCCCACCCGGAGATTTCCAGATTGCACTCCTAGCCTAGAACTGAGCTGAAGAAAGATGAAAAATGAAGACCCATGTTGGCCTGGCTCCGGTGTCCCCTCAATAAACTGGGAGTCAGTACTCAGTGACTGAGTATGGCTTAAGGGTTAAGGTCGCAGCTGAGCTGGTGAGAACTGCCCCGAGTGGATCGCAAGGTTCAGGTTCAGTGGGCAAAGCAGCAGTTTCCAACGTTTTGACCTCAGGCCACTTAAGTAAGATACCTCAAAAATTATTGAGGACCCCAAAGAGTCTTGCTCACTTGGGTTATATCTGTGAACATTTATGGCATTGAAGGTTGAAACTGAAACATTTAAAAACTGTATTTATAATTTATATGAAAATAGCAATAATAAACCAACGATAAGTTAATAGGAAAAACATGTTTTATGAAAAATCACTTGTTTCCAAAGCAAAATAAATGTTATTGAGAAATGTGGCATTCTTTAAGGTTTCTGTAAGTCTAATGTCTGGCTTCTCCTAAAAGATGGGCTGCACCTTCACATCTGCTGCTGTACTCAGTGTTGGAGTATCACAAGTCATGTCATCTTGAAAACTTTGAGAGATTGAGAGCAAAAACATTATATTATTATTATTATTACTACTAATGGGGTCTTGGAGTGGTGGCGGTCTGGAGCTGATGGCTAAGAAAGAATTCTTGACACGTCTTCGGTGCAAAAAGGTGATTTTATTAAGGCACGGGGACGGGACCCGTGGGCAGGAAGAGAGGCACTGGGGTCGTGAGGAGTGACTGGTCATATACTAGGGACTTGGGGGAGGTCAAGGTAAAAGGCAGGGAGGCCCCCAGAAGGACTTTCAAAGACTATAGGGGGCGCTTAAGATACCGGAGCCCTGGCCACGGTCAAGCTAAGGTTGTTGTCCCTCTAGTAAGGGGTTAACATTAAGAGGGGAGGGGGTTCCTGGAGAAACGTCATACTCTGTCTTTGCCTCAAGTACTTGTCAGTGGGCCGCAGGTTACACAGAAATTCAATGTTCTTTACCATTTCCTTCTTGCCTTTATTCCCCACATCGCTAGGGAGGGGAAGGTCATGTTGGGGCTCTGGGAAACTGAAAATATAAGTTTCTGAAGATTAGACTCTTGATAAGATTGCCTTTTTCTTGTCCTTTACCAAGACAGTTTGTAAACTGATGTAGACTCACGTCCTGCACGACTGTGATCTCTACCGGTTAACCATTTGCATTCCCCTTTCCTTTGTTCCCGGGCAGCCCGAGTGCCTGAGGAATGTCACAGAGATCCCACCTGGCGGTTGGGGGGTGGGGGTGGGGAGGGTGGGTGGTGAGGTGTTGCGGGGTGTCAGCTTGCCTTTGGCTCCCTCATCAAGTAATGCGGGGGCCCTGGGCAGGAGGCCCCCAAACATGCTGGTTCTTGCCTCGTCCTCCCGTCTCTGAAAATCCCTCCCTTCCTCTAGGAGGCCCTTCCTAACTTCGCCGGCTAAACTAGTCCGAGATGGAACAGTGGCTGTGTTGTCCCCTCCCCCCACCCGGCCCTAACCACGGAGCTCGCTGCTGCTCTGGGCTTATCCCCCTAGAAGGGCGGGCTGAGCTACACGTTCTAGGCCCGGAGACCTCACAGGAATGCGGAAGCAGGATGTTTGCCAGAAAGAACTCAGCACCGGAAACCGGACTACACCGGCCCGCGCCCAGGTGGACCCCGGCGCCGACCCTTCACCTGCTCTCTCCGCATTATAATACGCAAATGCAGCCAGGGGTGGAGACCTAACATGCTAATGAGACAGGCGGGGCAGGTGGCGGCGCGTGCTGCCCAGTGCGCCTGCGCGCCAGCTTCTCCACGCCCCGCAAGGGCGTTCCGTCTTTCCCGCCTCAGCCGCTTTGCCAACCGCGGGTGGGTGTCGGGGGCCGGCGGGGACTTCTGCGCCTGGCGCCGCGCTGGTGCCGGAGGATAAGCCCCGGGAAGCGCCTCTCTCGGCCTCATGTCGATTTCTGTTTGCGCCGAGAGCCAAAGAGCCGTGGGGTCGGGATCGTACTTTGGCGACCACGCAGGGACCCCGAGAGGGAGCCCTGGTGACGGCCCGAGGACCCGGAGCCTGCGGACCGCGGAGGGAGCCCCTCCTGCCGTGCGACTCACCCGCGGCTCGGAGCTGGAGTCCCGCGTCCCCGCGGCGGTAAGTCGTGCCTCCCGCCGCCGGGACTCTGCCCCTCGTCTCAGGCCGCGCATGCGGCTGCGGGTTTTGCCCGTCTCCCTCTGTCACTGTCACTATAGTCTGCTTTTCTCGGACGGAGCAAGGTTGTCTGGGCCAGCGTTCCGGGGCCGGGTGTCCCCGGTCCCCCGACTCTGACCTCCCCGGCGTTGGTCCCCTGCAGGGTCACTGGGAGCTCTCTGGTGGGTTCAGCCTGAGTGTCCCCTGTCCCCTGACTCTAACCCCCAGTGGTGGTCCCCTGCAGGCTCACTGGAGGGCCTCTGGTGGGTTGAGCCCGGCCTGGGTATCCTCTCCGCTGGCTTTCCTTTGTGGCTGGTCTCAGTTTCCTGGGTGTGTTTGAAAGCCGGAATTACTTCCAGACTTTCTTGTGATTTTCTTTGGGGTCAGATCTGTGTTCTTTACCTGTTGTCTCTCGGAATGGGGCTGTGGCCCTGAGAACTCACTCTGTGTTGTCTTTGTGTAAGTGTTAACTTCTTAAGTCAGTCTTGGCTTGACCCTGACCATCTTGTCTTTCTCCTTTTTGTTTGTCTTGTGAATCATCTGGTACCTTTTTATCTTATTAAGAGGGAAGGAGAATTCCTGGTGAGTCAGACTTCGTTCCAGTGTCAGGTTGAAGAAATCCAGACCTTGGTCCGGATTCGGGGGGGCCTCAGGATTAATCTTTTTGTGTACCGGGGAGCCGCCTGTTTTAAGAAATCAAGCTTCTCTGGTCGTACTAGCCTGCTTCTACCGATGGCCCAACTGGGACACGGAGAGGTCCATTCACACAGAATCACACAGATTTCACCCAGAATCACCCGGCTTCACACAGAATCACACAGAATCATACAGAATCACACAGTGTGACTCTATCTGCTAGTCAGCTTTCACCTTTTTTCTTTTTTTATAAGTCACCAGGCCCATCCAACTTCCCAACATGTGCAACACCTTAAATGGGACAAAGGACTCCCTTCTAGGATTTTTTTAAATAATTGGGATCAGGTGCACCTGGGTGGCTTAGTCGGTTGGGCATCCGACTTGGGCTCAGGTCATGATCTCACAGTTTGTGAGCTCGAGCCCCACATCCGGCTCTGTGCTGACAGCCTGGAGCCTGCTTCAGATTCTGTGTCTCCCTCTCTCTCTGCCCCTCCTCCGCTTGCACTCTTTCTCTCTCTCAAAAATAAGTAAACATTAAAAATAAATAAATAAATAAATAAATAAATAAATAAATAAATAATTGGGATCAGTTTAAATTGGATGGTTTGAAGAAAAGGAAAACAAATTTTTTTTTCTTTTTTTTTTTTTTTTTTTCCGCATGGCACTGTTTGGCCCCAATATCTTAGGCGAACAAGAACCAGGAACAGTGGCTCCAAAATGGACCGTTAAATTTGTATGCTCAAATTTAAATTTGAATACTATCTTGCAGTTGGATTTGTTTTGCAAAAGATCTCAGAAGTAGGGAGAGACACCAAGACCCCAAATTAAGGAATTCTTGCAGAGTCTCTGTGGCCTCGGATCGTTACCACTGGCACCCCTCTCACTGCTGGGTTGAAACCAGACATTTTATTTATTTACTCATCTATTTAAATTTATATTTATTTATTTGAGAGAGAGAGCGAGCAGGGGAGGGGCAGAGTGTGAGGAAGACAGAATCCTAAGCAGGCTCTGCAAAGTCAGCAGAGAGCCCAATGTGGGCCTCGAACTCACGAACCATGAGATCATGTCCTGAGTCGAAGTCAAGAGTCGGACGCTTAACCCGCTGAGCCACTCAGGCACCCCAAAACCAGACATTTTAGACAATCCCCTGTTCTAGTCAAGTGGGACCTAGTACTCCTTTGCAGCAGTCCCATCCCAAACCCCCTCTACCCCTGCGACTTTGACCCCAACAACTTCCCCTCCTTCCTCCAAGGTCTCCCCACCTCCTTATTCATAAGGAGCTTCCCTGCCCCTGCATCCTCCTCCCTCCTCTGGAGTAAGTCCCACTAGCACCCACAGTGCCCACCCACCCACCACAGGTCCCAACTGGATCTGTTTCCCCTTAGGGAAAGGACATGCCCGAGGAAGGGATTACCAGAGTCTCGTGTCTTGCTTACAGACCTGGTTCTGTGTAAAGAAAAGTTGGGTCATTTTTCCAAAACAAACAAACACCTGACAAGATGTCATCCCAGGCCTTACTGTTGCACCCTAGATGAGAAAGACAGATCCTTAGGAAGGCTGGGGATTATGCTGACAGCCTGGGGTCTTAGGGTCTGCCAATCCAGGGGACGGAGTGCTTGGGGCCGGATGAAATGCTGTCCCTGCTTGGGACCCACAGTAGGATCAGGAGGGCACAACCCCCAGGGTGCAGAGGCACTTTATTACCTGCCTGTCTGAAGGGATGACGAAGTGCCTAGCCAAACCAGCTAATTATGACAAAGGGAGGGAAATAACTCGGCAAAAAGGATGAGAATCCAGCTGTCTTTCTAAACCACTGATGGACGCCTTCCGCAGACGCCCAAATGGAGACCCAGAGTCGCCGCGGGGAGGTCTTTACTGACTGTGTGCTTTATCGTCCAGCCTGCCTCTGATCTTAGGGGGAAGCTACTGACGTCAGAGGCAGGTTCTCAGTCCCTGCTGTCACCTTTGGTGGAGGAGGCCTTCAAGGTTTTTAATAACTGAGATAGCGCAGAGGAGGCCAGTAAAGACAAGGGTAGCAAAACAGGCACAGGTTCTGGCTGCCCTGCTCAGGGTGACCCCAGGAGGCCAGAAGGCCGTAGCCAGAACCATCGGAACAAGTGTGCGTAATGCAGGCAGGAAGGCGGGGAGACCTGAGCCTGCCCGCCCCAGAGAGCGAAGGGCACACACGGACTCCCACCCCCGGCCAGTCTCTCGGAAGAGGGGCCGTGCAACCACAAAGAGGCCCCCGGAGCCGCCCGCCCCAGCACCCACCTGACCCCTTACCATTGTACTAGCGGAACCTCGGTCACCCTTGACGTGGCAGGTAGGAAAACTAAATTCCGTGTAGATACTGGAGCCGCCTGCTCTGTCCTGACTCAACCTGTGGGCCCTTCCCCAAGCGTGACATGTGGTAACTGGGAGAGATGTGGCCAAAGGTGAGACCGTTTACTTTCCCCCTCGCCTGTGAAGCCAGATCAACTGTTCTACGCATTCCTTTCTGTAGGTCCCGGAATGCTCTGGGGAGAGATCTACGAAACCATTCTGGAGCCACTCTTTACCTTGAAAAGGGTGATATTAAAATGGAGATAGGCCAGAAACTGGGATTTCATCCGTGGGCACTACTGGATGGTCCCAGGCTTGAGCCGCAGATACTCCTGAGGACAAACAACCAAGTAGACTCATGTCCCAGGGGAGGCAAAAAAAAAAAAAAAAAAAAAAAGTCTCCCCCATTCAGGGAAAGGTAAACCTAGTGCAGGGTGTCTAGAAAAAAAGTAGTTTTCCATAAAAAATAAATCTTTAGGAGGAATCCAGCTGATAATTTCAAAATTTCTCAAGTATGGATGGATCAAGCCTTGTCAATCCCCATGTAATACCCCAGTCCTCCCAGTGAGGAAGCCCAGTGGAGAATATTGCTTTGTACAGGATTTGAGGGCCGTAAATAAAGCTGTTCTCAAACACCTGGTAGTACCCAACCCGTATACTCCGCTTACCCAGGGTCCAGGCGATGCTAAATTTTTTACCATCCTGGACCTGAAGGGTGCCTTTTTCTGCACATCCCTTTATGAGGAGAGCCACTATTTACTTGCCTTCGAATGGAATACCCCTGATACTCAAGACACTACCCAGCACACCTGGATGGTGCTTCCCTGGGGCCTTAGAGACACCCCCCACCAATCTATTTGGAAATATAGTGGCAAAAGAGTTACAAGAATTAAAATTGAGACATGGGATCCTTTTACAACATGGTGATTTGTTAATAGCCAGTTTGACTAAGCAGTCCTCGGACTGTAATACTGCAAAACCTTATGTTTTCTAGCTAACAGAGGATATAGGGTCTCCCCCATCAAAGGCTCACATATCACAACAACAGGGCCAATATCTGGGCTTCATCCTATCTCCAGGCACCCATGTCCTGGCCACAGATCCCAAGAGGACCAGCAGCGCCTGCCCACACTGCCCACTAGAAAGCAACTCCGTGGCTTTCTTGACACGAGAGAGTTCTCTTGTATCTGGTTCCCCAGTTACGGCCCTGATGCAAAGCCCCTATATGAGGCCTTGAAGGGGGAAGAAAGGGAACCCCACAATAGACTGTGTTGGGGGGCTTTTAAAGCCTTGAAAATGGAGCTGGATGGAGCCCCTGCACCGGAGTTCCCCTATTTGGATAAACATTTTACCTCATCTACCCATGAGAGGCAGGCTTTGGGGGTCCTAACTCAAAAGCTGGACCCTGATCAGAGACTACTTTTCAAAATAACTAGACCCAGTTGCACAGGGACGGCCCAGCAGTGATGGCCACATCTCTCTTAGCGAGGCCAGTAAGCTTACCCCAGGTCAGCCTAACTCCCTGTCAGGTTCAGGCCATGTTAGAAACTAGAGGGCACCACTGGCTGACCGGAGGAAGGCTAACTAAGTATCAGGCCCTCTTGCCAGATTCCCCAGATATTTTAAAGGTCCACTGGACTGCACCCTGCTTCACCCTGGAGGTTAAGGGTCTCCAGCATCAGTATGGAGACAGTAGAACAGACTTCTAGCAGACCTGACCTTCAAGACAAACCCCTTGACAATCTGGATATGGTGTCATTTATGGACAGGACACTTGTGGAGAGAGGCATCTGGAAGGCAGGCTACGTGATCGTGAACCTAAGTAGGGTCATTGAGGCTAGAGCTCACCTCAACACTTCATCCACCCAAAAGGTTGAACTGATAGCCCTAATTAGGACCTTGCAGTTGGGGGAAGGAAAAAGATGAAATCTCTACACTGATTCAAAATATGGGTTCCATGTACTACATGCCCTTGCGGCCGTCCAGAAAGACAGGAAAATGTTAACAGCAAGAAGTCACCAATAAAACGTAAGGACCCAGTCTTCACTCTTGTAGAGGTGGTACAGCTTCTCGTTCAGGTGGCTGTAGTCCATTGTAAAAGTTGTCAGAAAGATGGGACCTCTGTAAGCAAAGAAAAGAATAGTAGGGCTGACCGATCGGCTGTTCACAGTCCATGGAGCACAAAAACCAGATCAAATTACCACCTCGATAGTTGGCTCCTCTGAGTTCCCCGGCCACCCTCAACGCTCCCTGCTGGCAGGGGAGGACACAGAGAGACAGGGATATACAGGATAAAGTGCTGGTAGCTTATGAGAGAGGACAAAATTCTCATTCCGGAAGCCCGACAAGAAAAGCTCAAACATTGACATGATGCATGCCACCCATTATGGCAGAGATGTCCAATGGGACTTGGTGCAAAAGGTCTTTCTAGGTCAGGGACTTAGACAATAAAAGCAAGTTACCCTTGCCTGTGACTTCTGCACCCAAAATAAACCACAGAGCCGTCCAATCTATCCCCACTTCTCATGCCGGTCCAAGACCAGGGGGCATTTCCTGGGGAAGATTGGCAAGTGGATTCTACCCAGATGCCATCACAAGCAGGCTACAGACATTACCTCGCGTTTGTTGGTATTTTTACCGGATGGGTATAAGCCTTCCCACCCGGGTCTGGGAAGGCGACTGAGGTCTGTAAATCCCTCCTAAAAGGGAATTCCCGAGTCTCTCCAAAGTGGTAACGGCCCTTCTTTTATGGCTAATGTCACCCAGAGCCTTTCAGCAGCCCTGGGAATAAGTTATAAATGGCATGCTCCCCGGCACCCCCATTCCTCAGGGAAGGTAGAAAAGATGAATCAGACCCTTAAAAAGATGCGAGCAAAACTCTGTCAAGAGACTGAAGAGCCTTGGGTCAAATTGCTTCCTCTCACACCACTCAGGATTCCCACCGCCCCTAAGACTCAGCGCATTTGAAATGACAGCAGTGACCCTCCTTCCAGTGAAATGACATGGGAGACCCTCCTTCCAGCCCGTATTCCGCCACGCGGGAAGATAAGCCAGAACTTGCGGCCTTTGATTACTTTGTTTGAGCTGAGTGCTAAGAGCCAGTTGGGCTTCTGCTAATCATAGGCTGCCAGCACCCCTAGAGGTGATTTAGAAGAGCCCTCCCCTCTGCAAATTAATCCAGGGGGTCAGGCCTTCCTTCCAAGTTGTAAGGAGGGCTCCCCAGAAAAAAATCAGTTGCTCCCCAAGTGGCAAGGTCCTTACCAGGTGATTTTTAGTCACCTGCAGCAGTTAAGCTGCAAGGAATCCCTAGCTGGGGACATCTTTCCAGGCTAAAATCTTTTTCTCTTGGACCTCCTCAGAAACGCCTGGAAGGCCTGGAACCATCTTCCTCACGTGAGCCTGTGGGAGACCCCAGATACTTGGTTCAAGAAGCAAGCCTCAGAGTCAGATAAGTGATTCTATCTTGGTGGATTGGTTTGCTGACATTTCTTTTTGTTGCCTCTGTTTTCCTTTTTCTTCTCTGTGGGTACATTTCGGGGCACTCCACTCTGGCAAACACCTGTTCTGCCCCTGCTGGGTCTAGAAGACCAGAACCAATGATGGGTTGCATAATGTGGGCCCTTCTCTTGGCCCTTCTCCTGGGGATGAGTTGGGAAGGAAATAACAAAGGGAGGGAAACTTGGGGAGAAAATTCAATTGTCAACTTCTCCAGCATCGTGGCCTCGGGAAATAATCTCTCTAACTGTTGGATCTGCCATCCCGGCCCACGGGATGGGGTTCCTAAGCTCCAGTTCGAGCCTACAAACGAGGATGTGCCTCTCACTTTGACTTCCGGACCCATTAGGAGCACACCACTACTGGTGGCGGAACTCAAGGACCGCGAGGATATGACGTGTGTGACCCTTACAGACACTTGGAACCAAACTGGGCTCCAGGTTAAGCGCCCTCTTCTCTGTAAAGAACAGGGGCGGCCCTGTTGCCCCTGCGAGACCAACACCTGCCTGACCAGTGCGGGCAGTTCGCCCTCCATTTATCCCATGTCCTTTTCCATTGCAAGCTCTTCGTGTGTCCCCAACCAGACTCACTGGTGTGTGGACTCCTCTCTGCTTCCCCCGGGCGACCAACCTAACTTCTCCTGTACTCACTGGAAAGGAACAGCAACCCCTTCCTGGAGGCTCACCTATCAGACCCCATCTGCCTTCGATAGCCACGAGGGAATAGAGGAGGACGCAGAGCTAGGTGGGGGGCCGATGGACGGAGGGCCCCTGTCCCCCAGGTGCAAGAGCACACCTAAGTGGGGTCCCCTTTTACGAAGCTGGTTTAATTCCTCTTCAGCCCGCCGGGCCTGTGCCCCCCCTGGATATCTGTTCCTCTGTGGGCCGCCACAAAATAAACTGCCCTATGAAGGGAGCCCCGATTCCTCCTTCTCCTGGCCTCTTCGGGCAGTGGCCTACGCGTGTTTAGATAATGTCCACTTCCGGGGACAATGCACTGTGGGACGACTGGGCCCAGAAGGATTAGGCGCCACTATATATAACGTCACCTCTCAAGGCAGACGGAAGAGAGCACTCGGGCTTATCTTGGCGGCAGCTGGAGAAGCCACGGGACCGGCTGCCCCCCGGGAGGGGATTGCCTATCATGAGACGACCTTAAAAAGCCTTACCCAGGTCATCGAAAACCTGGCCTCAAGCGCTGGCGACACCTCAGAGGGCCTCCAGGAGTCCCTAGATTCCCTTGACAATAGGTTAGCTGTAGATTATCTTCTGGCCACACAAGGGGGTGTCTGTGCGGTAGTCAACGACACGTGCTGTACGTACATCAACGCCTCTGGGGAGGTCGAACTAAATACCCAGGAGATTTACAGACAAGCCAGATCGTTGCATGGGTTCAAGAGCCCCAATGCCCAAACTATATAGGACTCAGAGGTTATATGCCTAACATTGCCTGATTCCGTTCTTTCCTGGGCCCTCTTGTGGCAAAAAATTCTTCTGTTACTATTCAGACCCTACCTCCTTAATCTTTTGGTTAAGTTTGAGTCTTCTAGAGGACGGCAGTTTCTTGTCAAACAGATAGTGGCACAAGGGCCCCACCTATCCAGCCCCAAGAGGAACAAGGTCCTTACAGGTCGTTAGAGCAGTCAGCGGGAGAGTTTTACTCCTCCTGGTGGGACAGGGACGACGCCCCGCTCAGCAAGAAGCAGTTTCAGAAGATGAGACCTTCGGCCCCTCCTCCTTAGGAACAAGGAGGGTAAAATCTCTCCGGTGGAGGTGGGGAGGGGTGAGGTAGACCAGGGGCTGTGTCTGGGACCTCCCCCCCTCCCCGCCCTAACCACAATGCACTTTGCTCTGTGCTTTTGTCACCTTAGGAGAAAGGGCTGAGAGCTACATGCTTTTGAGCATTATATCTCATAGGGATGCGGGGGCAGGATGTTTTCCAGAAAGAACTCAAATGAAGAAACCAAACTAAACCAAGCCTGTGCCAAGATGGACCCCAGCACGGACCCTCACCTACTTTTTTCGTCGTTAGAATACCAATAATCCCGGCCGTGGGTGGATACTTAACATGCTAATAAGACACGTGCTGCGGAAGCATGTTCTGTCCACTGCGCCTGCGCCCCAACCTCCTTTGTCTCCACCTCCACCTGCTGAGATGTCCCTCCTTCGCCGCTTCAGCCCCTTGCAGGCTTTGCCGGCCTTTGTTCCGGGAGCCGGCTGGGACGTTTGTTCCGGCGCCGTCTCTCTGGTCTGGAGCATAGGCCCCCAATAAACGCTGCCTGAACCTTTTCTTGGCCTCGTGTCAATTTCTGTTTTTGCGGAGAGCTGGAGAACCCTGGGGTCCAGAACAGTCCCGCCCGTTCCTCTTTCTTGGCTTTCTCAAGTCCCGGTCCCTGGTGATGTGGATGTCTTTTTACTTGTTTACTTGTTAGGGAGGGTATTTTTCATATGGGAGGTTTGCTACCTGCTTTCAGCGGGACGGAGGAGGGTGTGAGTGTCCTTGCACTATTTCCTAGGTAACTTACTTAATTAAGATCATCAATATTGCCAGAGTGATACCACCCCTTTCTCTCTATATCATTGTAGGGGAGGCAGAACTTTACCTCTTCCCATCTTAGGTTTTTGGCTAGGACTCTTAACGAAAACACTAACAAGAGAAAAACAGTTCACACACACAGTGCACATCACAAGGGAAACCTAAATGAAAACAAACTCACGATGGTAACTTAGAATTCCAACTTATTTTCCATCTTCAATAAAGGAGAGTACATTTGCAGAGGTGATAGGACAAAGGAAAACAATTTTAGGCCCCAAGGCCAACAAGCTGGGAAGGTACTAATAAGGGAGGAAAGTAATGGAGAATGGTTGGTTTGGAGATTCTCCTGGTTCCTCTCTGGGCTGATAAATGTCAGTCTCCAGTAAAATAATTTATATCTTGCCTTTAGGCAAAACGGGGGGAAAGTAAAGAACTTTTCCTGTGTTGGCTGCCTTTTTTTTTTCCCTGACTCAAAAACCTTTTGTTTAATTTATACAAAAAGCTACTAAATACAAAAAGTAGTTTAAAACAAAATAGTTTTTTTTTTTCCTGGCAGAATTTAAATGCACATAATGGATAATTCTGAAGAAAATGCATTTTCCCCACAGTGTTCAGGACTAAAATTCTACTGAAATCTTTGTTGGCCCCTTCTAGAATTGCCTTCAGCTCAAAATAATTTCTGTGACAAAATAGTGTATTTTGGGTGGCCTATTCTACTTTTCATCATTAAAATGTCTAGGGCCTTTTTTTTTTTCCTCCCTTACATCTAAAACTGATTCTCTGCTCAGTGGTCATCACATGCCTGAGACTTCTCATTTGGGGAATATTATTTTGGAAATGAAATGGCGTGGGAGGCACCCAGAGGGGAAGGCTGAGGTTGATTCCTGTATATTTCACCAGATGAGGCTGCTCAGCAGGGTGTTTGTGCCTTGTGGACATTTAAACCTTAGACATGCTTGAATTCCATAACCCTTTAAGATGACTTCTAGTCAAAAGTCATCCCCGTCTAGAGTCTAGAACTATGATTCTAGGCTTTTCAAAATTGGAAGGGATTCAGGGTCCCTGGGGAGCTCAGCTAGAGCAGCAGGTGACTCTTGTTCTTGGGGTTGTGAGTTTGAGCCCCACATTCGGTGTAGCAGTTACTTAAATAGATAAAGAAACTTTTTTTTAATTGGGAGGGAGGGGGGTGCCTGGGTGGCTCTGTCGGTTAAGGTTAAATGTCGGGCTGTTGATTTCGGCTCAGGTCATGGTCTTGTGGTTCGTGGGTTCGCACCCTGTGTTGGGCTCTGTGCACAGAGCCTGCTTGGGATTCTGTCTCCCTCTCTGTCTGCCTCTCCTCTGCTCGCTCTCTCTCTCTCTCTCTCTCTCTCTCTCAAAATACATACATATGTAACATTGGAAGGGATTCTAAAGGTTATAAAACCCCAAATATATTAAATAATACATAAATAAATAAAACCCCAAATACCTTTAGATCTGAAGGCGAATGTGGGCTCTGAGAAAGCAAAATCAGGTATGACAGCTGCTTCCCAGAACGGACAAGACCACTCCGGGATTGTGACGGAGTGGGACAAGTCCCCTGTGTAATCATGTTCGGCATGCAGGCACAAATGCAACACCACAGGCAAACCACAAGAACGACCACACGTCCCCGTCTCAGCTAACCGCTTCTTTACCCATTACAATTTCAGCCCACTCTGTTCCTCCGTGTCCTAATAAACATCAGAATATTCAGTCCTGCCACCAGTCCCCCGATGTCCAGCAGCATTCATCCAGAGCAACCCTTCCCTCTTTGACCCTCTCCCAACCCCCCACCACAAACTGAAATCCTATAAGTCCCTCCCACCCCTCTCACTGAGACACCCCAGCTCCCAGCCTCCCCACAGTATGTGAGATCTGTGCTGCGGTAACAGGTGCCATCAAATGTAACTGGGTTTGGCCACAGGTCCGCCTTGGCTGCTGGGCTCCAGCGTGGCCACGGACAGGGCAGAGCCCCTATCGGTCTCCCAGCCCTCCTACCCACCCATCCCAAACTTGGCTGCAGACTTTCACTTAAGTTCCCTAGATACAGCAACCTCTCTTAGCAAGTGAAGCCAAAAGGAACTTCCTGCAGATTTCTAAGAACATAAACTGCCACAAAAAGCATTCCTTGTTTGTGATGTATTGAGAGTTTTTCGGGAATCAAGCATTCACAGAAGGGAACAGTCACTCCATTGTATGATTCTCCAGCACGTTCCCTCCTCCTTCCCACGTCTTAACTCAAATCTCAATTGCTTTAGTTCTATTTATTTTCCAAAGAAATTCCTACAAGAGCTTGGAGAATTCTGGGGTTCTCCCACATGGTTCCATCAATAAGGCTTTGCATCTCTTATAAAACCTCCCTGTTACTGCAGAACGCAAAGAGCGCAATGGTACGCACATCTGCGGATCTTCATTTCTCTGGGACTCTTTGCTTCTAACTGTGTTGGCCCTTCCATAAGATTACGGCTACATAACCATGGAGTTGGGAAGAGTGAAGAAAAGTGACCTATCTGTAGTGGTGATGTAAAAGAACTGTATCAGGGTTCTCCAGAGAAGCAGACCCAACAGGGTAGATACAGACATCTAGAAAAAGATGTGTTACGAGGGACCAGTTCATGTGACTGTGGAGGCAGAGAAGCCCCAGGCTCTGCCCCCCACAAGCTGGAGCCCCTGGAAAAGTGCTCCAAACCCCGAGGTCTGAGCACCAGGGAGCCAGCGTCTGAGGGAAGGGACAGCTGGACATCCCAGCTCAAGCAGAGAGCAAACACGCTTCCTCCGTCTTTGTTCTACTCAGCCCTCAATGGATTGGATGATGCCCGTCCACGTTGTTGAGGGAAACCTGCTTTACTCTGACTGCCAGGTCATGATCCCGGGGTCATGGGCTCAAGCCTCTCGTCGGGCTGCGTGCTGAGCATGGGGCCTGCTTGAGATTCTCTCCCTGCCCCTCTCGCCCGCTCACTTGCTCCTCTAAAAAATGAAAAATAAACTACTTTTAGAAAGAGAAGCAGGACACCCGGCTGGCTCAGTGGGAAGAGCATGCGACTCTTAATCCCGGGGCTGGGAGTTTGAGTTCCATGCTGGATGTAGAGCTTACTTAAGACAATAAATAAATAAACTTGAAAGAGAGACAGAAGGGGCAAGTGGTTGCCTCAGTCAAGTGCTGGTGAAGGTCACGTAGAACGAGGATGAGGATAATCCCTGGCTCTGACTAGTCTAGGACACTGGGAAATCTGGACAGTGGTGGGAAAGGGCCGAAGAGATAAGTCCTGACCTTTGGCCATGAGATTCACTCCATAGGGAGCGGGTCACATGCCTCGGCCCAAACGATCTTCGCGTCTCAGAGGGAAAAGTCTGTTTCGGGTCTCCAGTGGCCCTGGGCGTGGCAGGACCTTCCCCATAGCAGCCCCGCATGGTTCAGGCATCTCACAAACAACAGGAGCCTGGAGAGACAGGGGCGCCTAGCATCTCTGTTCCCGGAGTGAGCCTTGACTCAGACATCCTGCCTGGGATGACCCAAGGTGTTCCTTTATGTAGAAGTGACTCAGATGTTACCCGGTCAAAACTGGGGCTGCCACATAGCTTGAGTTCTAGATACCATTGCTTTCTATCTCCCTGGCCCCTTCCTTGTTCCGTGTAGCTCCCTTGGGTGCAGGAAAAAGCTCTTCTTTTTTTCTTCCCCCCCCCAAAATTCCCTGTGAGATTTTTTTTGACAACGTAGAGCAGGGGTCAGGAGTCTAGTCATAGCGTGTTGAGAGGAAACCCATTATAGATGACATTTTTCAGAAGTTAAACACAAAGGGGAGTTGAGAATGAGACAGGAGCATTTCAAACGAGGAAGGCCAACGGCCAGTTAGTTTGATTTCAGCTGCAAATTCTATTTTGGCTTTTGTGCTGATGAGAAGTCAGAGAGTAAGAACTTGAAGGGGAGCTCAGTTTAGGAGAGGAAGGTAGACTTGGAAACAAAAGACAAAACTAAACACACGTGCCTGTCAAAGTAGGACTCAGGTCAGCTGTGTGCCAGCAGAGAGGACCAGGAAGTTTTCTGTGTCACAGGATAAACCAGGCCCATGTCCTGGAGACTCGGTTTTGCTTGGAGGGGGCCTAGGTTATCCAGAGTCATATTTAAACAAATCTCGTATATAATGAAGTAAAATGATGTGATTTACCCCAAACTTATGGGTAAGACCCAAGACTTTAAGAGTGTTTCTCACTTGAGTTGGGCAGCGCTGGGAGCTCCTTCCTGAAGCCCCTCTGGTTAGGGTGCTCGGCTGGGACCACAGTGAGGTCCGGCCCAGGGAACGAAGGAGCAGCTCTAGAAGAGAGGGTGCACCTCCTTGCTTCTGGAAGAAGTTGCCCTTAAATGAGCTTCTGAGGGAGGAGCAGGACTTTGTCCAGCAGATGCTGTAGGAAGAGGGGAGACAGCACCGGAACCTGGAGGCCTGGAAAGGTGCTGTGGGCTGAGGTTACCCCATCTTCCAAATTCTTCGAGAGGTGGATAGGCCATCGGAGGGGAGGGAGAAGAGGCCGAGAGGAAGGAATCAGGGAGACAACTAGATCCTACATTTTCTTGACCAGATTAAGTGTCTGAATTTGGTGCTGGGGCCACTAAGGAGCCATGTAGGGGTTTTGAAGCAAGAGGTGACATGATCAGATTTCCACTTAGTAAAAGCCATTCTAGCAGTCTTGTAAGTCAACCAGAGCAATTATTTTTTATCGGTCATTTTTTTCCTTTTTAATGTTTATTTTTGAGAGAGAGCGCGTGAGTGGGGGAGGGGCAGAGACGGGGGACAAAGGATTGGAAGCGGGCCCGCGCTGACAGCTTCAAGCCCGATGCGGGTCGGGTCGGGCTCGTGAACCCTGAGATCGTGACCTCAGCCAAAGTCAGAGGCTCAACCCACGGAGCCACCCAGGTGCCCCTCTTTTGTTGTCTTAATCATAATCTGAAATAAAGGCAAAGTACAAACTGGGGTGGTGAAGGATATGAGCCACAAATATACAGGGTTGACAGCTTTAATTTATAAAAAATTCATACAGAAGAATAGGAAACAGCATCAGAATGTCTGCGGGGGGGGGGGCAATTTGCCTGGAAAAATCTCTTCCAGAGTATATTAAATAGTTAATATGAAAAGTGATCGGCCTCACTGTCCTATAAATGCCTAGTAAAATAATAATTTGATCCATTTCACCCATCCCATTAGTGATGACTAGGGAATAATTGTTCTCAGTGTTGGCAGGAATTAGGTGAGAGGCTCATTCCCATTAACAGTGTGATAGGTTTAACTTTGGCAATATGCTCATAATTCAACTCCTAGACCCGATGACTATCTTTCTGGGAATTTATCAGAAAGTTTGTCAGGAAGTATCAAAGATGTGGACAAAGTATTTATGTATTTATAAAGTGCACTGGTTACAGTAGATTAAAAAAAAAAAAACCACTAAGATGTCCCACAATCTTGGGTATTACAGGAACCTACAATATGATATTATGTAAGTATAAATAATGTTTCTGATTATGCAAAAGCTTCTTCAATTCTGCCAGAATGTGAACAGAGGCTGTCATTGGTTGGTGACATTATGAGTGATTTCTGCTTTGTAAAAGTGTTTTCCAGAGGTGCCTGCCTGGCTCAGTCAGTGGAGCAGGAGAGCCTTGATCTTGGGGTTGTAAGTTTGAGTCCCACACTGGGTGTAGAGATTACTTAAAAATAAAATCTTTAAAAAAATAACTAAAAAAATGTTTTCCCATGTTTTTAATTTTTTTTTTCATGACAATAAGAGGTTTAACCCCAAAATAAGGAACTGCAGGCCGAATTGCTTGCAGGAAGGCAACTTTGAGGCAGTGAAAACTGAATCACACACGTGCATTCCCAGTCTACCCTTGAACTTTCAACCCACATAAACAACAGAGTAACAACTTGCCCTCTTCTCAATCCTTACCATCATGTGACAGGCTTAATCTCATTTAATGCTCCCAGTGCCTCCCCAACTTCAGGATAAAAGAAGTGAGGCTTGAGGGGGAAAATTCAGCAGCCCAGCACCTTCCATTTCATTTTAGCGTTGTCTTGACCTTCCCTTTTTGCCCTATCCCCTTTTATTTAGTCCAGCCCATCCTTCTGTATCCTGGTCTTTGAGCTGAAGACTGCAAAGGCACGGACCCTTCCTCTCTCCGGGAAAACTTCCCCTCCCCACCCCACCCCCCAGAGCCAAGGCCTGGGAGCTGGGGGCAGGCTTTCCTGAGATCACTTCCCGCTTCCTTCTTCCCCGCCTTTAACTTTGGCTCCTGGGGCCACAGCCAGCTTGGTCACTTGCTAACCAGGCTCCTGGGTGCCTCTTCCTCCAAGATCAGAGGTCAGTGCCTGTGCCCGCTTCTCTGCCTCCATCGCTTCATCTTTATTATCATTCCTGAAACAAATACCAAATTACTGTATTGGGGGGGGGGGGGCTTTTTAGAGCAGCGGTACATTGGTACGCAACCCATTAATGGGTACCATGCCTCCCAATTCCCTTCTCCTAGGATTCTTTTAGGGGTTTAGGGCCTATTCGGCTGTGCACCTGCTCGGCCACACGGGGCGGTGTGCGCTCGCACCGGGAGTCTGCGGTGGGAGGGGGCGAGCGGGCGGATCCGCGTGGAAAGAGCGGTGGGGAGGAGGCCCGAGAAGGGCGTCGAAAGATCGATCTCCCGGCCTGCATCTCCCAGGCGCAAGTTCTGACGCCCGCAGGACACCCGGTGACCTGCTGCCCCAGGAAGGTTGGACATGGCAGTTTTTCCAAACTCCTGCCTCCCCGCGTGCCTGCTCGTCCTCACTTTCTTCCAGCTGTCCAGGCCCGATTCGGGTAGGTCCCCTCGGGTTCCGTCTCTGGCCCCCTGGGGATCCCCCCCGCCGCCCCGCCCCGACCTCAACCGGGATCCGGGTGGAGCAGACTGCCCTCCGTCCGTGTGAGTCCTCAGCTTCCCCCCTGCACGCCCGGTTTGCGCAGCCCCCTTCGACGTGATCGGCCCCGCGGAGCCCGTCCTGGCCGCGCTGGGGGACGACGCCGAGCTGCCCTGCCGCCTGTCCCCGAGCGTGAGCGCCGAGCGCATGGAGCTGCGGTGGTTCCGCGGGAAGGTGGCGGCCGCGGTGCTGGTGCGCCGGGACGGCCGCGAGCGGGAGGCCGAGCAGACGGCCGAGTACCGCGGCAGGGCCACGCTGCTGGACGGCGACATCGCGGCCGGGCGCGTCGCCGTGCGCATACACCGGGTCCGGGCCTCGGACGACGGCGAGTACCGGTGCCTCTTCCGACAGGACGGACGCTACGGGGAGGCCAGCGTGCACCTGAAGGTGGCCGGTGAGTGCGCGGGTTCGACCCTCTCCGGTGACTTCCGGGCGGCGTCCGTTTTCCCGCGGCTCCCTTGCTTTGGAAGCCACCGCGTTCGTCGTCCGAGAAATCCCTTCTAGGGCGGAAAAGGCTGGCGGGCCGAGGGTGGGAGGTAAGTGGGAAGGCGTTGGGGAGATGGCCCCATGTTGTGATTGCGAGGCTACACCACATCCTCTCTAGTTAGCGCGCCAGAATATGCTCGATCCAGCCCCAGGCCCCAACATTCAGGTTGTGTCTGCTTGTCACCACTCCGGTGAGGGACGCTGTGTCGCGCTTTTCCGTTGCAACCTGAGGCTGCCGCGTGGATTCGTGCCTAGGGACGGCTTCCCAGGATCCTAGAGGTGGGGGCTCGCTAACATTGTCGATCCACCTAGAAAAGTTTTTGGGTTTTGTTTCCCTTCTCTGCTTCAAGCCAAATTTCAAACTAAGGAGAATGGCAAGCATTCAGGAGGAAAGTATGCGTTGAGGTCTGACGTTCCCGCTTACTTGGAATGCCATCAAACTAATCTCTTTCTGAGCCTTATTTCCTGCTATAAAACTGGGCAATGCATCTGTCAAACAAGATTTGGCAAAAATGAAATAAAGTGAGACAGCCTATACATGAAACTGTTATTGTTACTCTTTTAAAGTGATAGACATCTTTGAGACTCTCCTGAAGGTGGCAGGCGGCCCTTTTCATGAAAAGAATACGCATTTTCACATATACACACAAATCGAAACGTGGATTTAAACTAAGAGCTGTGGACAGGTGTTTAAGGCCTCTCCTCTGCAGCTTGGTGTTTTTCTATACTCTGTAGAATTGTAAGAATATAATCAGGCTGAAAACAGAAAGGGTAAGAACAGCTTTATGTTGATATATGTTAGGACACTGGGGCAAGGAAGTTGAAACCATTTAAGAAAATTCCTGAATCAGTATCACACGGAAAGGAAACTTAAATTGTCAGCTACAATCTTAATGCAGGGAACCTCCAATCCCCCTTCTCCTCAGGGATACTTCTTCTCTGTTCACATCTTCTGTGTTAAATACCCACCCCTGGTTCTCCTCCTCGAAGTCTTTTCATAATACTTCCAACCACAAAGCCCTCTCCCATCTCTGGAGCTCCCTAACCTGCCTCTAAGCCATTGGTCTTGCTGTTCCTGCTGACTATGTTCCTATGTCTGTCCATCACACTCCTGCTTACATTTCAAACACTAAATCCCAATATGGCATCCCTCTCTGATAACGTTCCTTTTACTGACGCCTCAGTTTCCTCGTGGTTTCCTCGTGTCATGAAACAGAACATGAATCCCTCTCATTCCTAGTCTCCGCGTGCCTTTCTTTCTCAGACTGTGTAACCCTCTGGTTATAAGGTTCCCAGAAGGGTGTCCACTAAAGGAGTGAGGCCAGCTTCTCTCTCCGTAGCTCTGGGCTCTGATCCTCAAATCCATATGGAAGTTCAAGAAAGCGGAGAGATCCGGCTGGAGTGTACCTCCGTAGGGTGGTACCCAGAGCCCCAGGTGCAGTGGAGAACTTCCGAGGGAGAGTGGTTTCCATCCACATCAGAGTCTAGGAATCCTGATGAAGAAGGCCTGTTCACTGTGGCGGCTTCCGTGATCATCAGGGACACCTCCATGAAGAATATATCCTGCCATTTCCAGAACCTCCTTCTGGGCCAGGAGAAGGAAGTAGAGATCTCCATACCAGGTCAGTGAAATCAGCGTTGGGTTCCTATGTGACAGTTTTAGGGCCACATCACCTAGGGCACCTGCCCAAGCCATGCCCTCATGACACAGTTGTCTACTTTCTCCCCGCCTAAGCTCCTGATCCCCGGCGTGAGGGAGCCCCACCAACGTCATCAGAAGAATAGGGATTCTGAACACGTAAACCCTCCCTGGATCTCATTGAAATCCCAGATTTCCCATTTTAGGAGATATATCTTAGATACAGAAGCTCTGTCCTTGGGGGCCTTCCTAATCCAGAGTGCTCTCTCCTTGAGTAACAGGAATACCCATTTCCACCCTTGCCCCTTGGCCTCCCCCCTCCCATGCTAGAGCTCTGTCTCGGTTTCGGTTTCGAGGGCCCTCAGGAAAGCAGATCTTCTCATCACCCTTCCCCCACCCCAACCATCTCTGGCTCAGGCAAGGACCTTTCCTTATTCTTTGGTCATTGAGTCCCTTTCTGTGGCACACAGAGGTGACATGTCCCCTTCCTTATTTGCTTCCTGCATCCCCTTGGCTCCCATCCTGCTCCTTCCTCTCTTTCACTGCCCTCCCCTACCTGAGGTCAAAATTTTTCTGAAAAGCTTAGAGCAGCACTGGAAGGACTCATTTTTGCCGTGGGAGGAACGGGGGAGGTCTAGGTCGTCCTCTCTTGCAGCCCCCTTTGCAATCGGGAGCAGAGGCAGACTTGCTCAGAGCCGCACGACAAATGTCCTTCTCGGGGATTTCATTTCAGCTCCCTTCTTCCCACGGCTGACTCCCTGGATGGTGGCAGTGGCTGTCATCTTGATGGTCCTGGGACTTCTTACAATTGGGTCCATATTTGGCACTTGGAGACTATACAGGGAAAGAGCCCGACAGAGAAAGGATGAATTCAGCTCTAAAGGTGAGTCACAGGCCGCTCGTCAGGAGTGCTTCCGAGTGGGGTGGACCCAAGTCCTTTCAGAAGATATTTGGGTCTAGAATTCTGGAAGTCAAGATGGGGGGTCGTTATAAGGCACCTGAAGCCGCTGATCCCCAATACGAAGGTCTGGGGTGCAGAAGGAGTCAAAACCAATGCAAACTGAGATATTAGACCTGATGTGCACTCACTACCCACCCTCAGACTCTCTCCTCACTTCTAACTCGGTTTCCCAGTAAAGATTAAAGATCTGATCCCAAGCCAGTAGGAACTTCCTGCACATTTCTTAGAAACATAAAATGAATAAATAAACCATAATCCTTGTTCCTCATTTACTGATAAAGCTTCAGTAATCAGGTAGAGCTGAACCATTTATTCCTTTGTCATTAAGGTATTTCTGTTTGTTTTCCAGAGAAACTCCTGGAAGAGCTCAGTAAGTTCTCTCTTCGTGTCGTTAGTTCACCGACAAGGTGTCCCCTCTCTTATTAGAAACCCGTCAATGACCAACTCGTTCTCTTTCATTGCAGAACAGAAAAAGGCCACCCTGCATGCAGGTGAGTGACTGAGCTTCTCAAGGGCTCTGAGGCTCTATCACCCAGGAATTCAAAGTCCTATAATACTTGGACATAAAAACACTAACACAGTTCGTGGTGAAGATAGATAGGGGAAAGATGACGTAAACGGGCCTCACGTTTTCCTCGAGGTACAGAGAGGGCCCTTGGAAGATGTTTCGAAGACAAGGCCCTGTAACAGGCACCCCTGAGGCCCTGGGGAGAGTCAACTCACACATCACCTTGTGGCTTTTGACAGAAGAGGAAAATAGAGACAGCAGAACAGGCCAAGCACCTCTCCTCCTGAGGAGACCTACCAAAGTCTAGAACAGTCTAGATAGATAGATAGATAGATAGATATTTTTAATTTTTTTATTGTTTATTATTTTTGAGAGAGAGAAACAGACAGAGAGCAAGCAGGGAAGGGGCAGAGAGAGAGAGGGAGACACAGAATCGGAAGCAGGCTCCGGGCTCTGAGCCCTCAGGACAGAGCCCGACGTGAGGCTCGAACTCACAGACTGTGAGATCATGACCTGAGCTGTAGTCAGCCGCAACCGACTGAGCCACCCAGGCGCCCCTATATATATATATAATTTTTTTTTTTTTTTTTGAGAAGAAAGACTATGTCTTGTCACCTCTAATGCTCACTGATGCTCAGACCAGCTCTCTCTCCGTCTCTAGTTGACGTGACTCTGGATCCAGACACCGCCCATCCCCACCTCTTTTTGTACGAGGATTCAAAATCTGTCCGGCTGGAAGATTCACGCCAGAAACTGCCCGAGAAACCAGAGAGATTTGACTCCTGGCCTTGTGTGTTGGGTCGTGAGACCTTCACGTCAGGGCGACATTTCTGGGAGGTGGAGGTGGGAGACAGGGCCGACTGGGCGGTCGGGGTGTGTAGGGAGAATGTGGTGAAGAAAGGGTTTGACCCCATGACTCCTCAGAATGGGTTCTGGGCTGTGGAGTTGTATGGGAATGGGTACTGGGCCCTCACCCCACAGCGGACCCCTCTCCCATTGGCAGGGCCCCCCCGCCGGGTTGGGATTTTCCTGGACTATGAATCAGGAGACGTCTCCTTCTACAATATGGCCAACGGAGCCCATATCTATACTTTCTCCAATGCCTCCTTCTCTGGTCCCCTTCGGCCTTTCTTCTGCCTGTGGTCTTGTGGTAAAAAGCCCTTGACCATCTGCCCACCCACTGATGGGCCTGAGAGAGTCACAGTAGTTGTCGATGCCAAGGACTTTGCTAAGGAGATCCCGCTGTCTCCTATGGGGGAGGACTCTGCCTCTGGGGATACGGATACCCTCCACTCTAAGCTAATCCCTACCCAGCCCAGCCAAGGGGCACCTTAAGAAATCTCCCAGCTAAACCGTTTTCCTTTATGCTAAGCCCTCCCCTCAGTCCTCTCTGAGTCGCCAGCCCCCGACCTCACCCAGCCCCTGTTTCTTCCTGTTGGGTAGGGATCAGTTGGTCTTGGGAAGGTTATGTTGCTGCTGTTAGAGAGCGTGGGGTGTAGGGCCTTCCTAATCTGTTTCTGTACTGGTACTCGGGGCAGGCGCGTGACTCTGAAGCTGTTTCTAGTGTCCTCCTACCCCTCCCCCCAGGCCACATCCTATAGGGAGGGACAGCTCGGCTATCGAGATGGGGTTAGGTTGGCATGTGGTTATGACAGAAACATCTCAGTGTCCAGAAGAGGGATGAGTAGAGGAACAGGTTTTACACAAGCGGGAAACCCAAAAGGTTCCGGGAGGGGAAAATTCGAGGCTGAAGTCCCATAACGGAACCTGGGGGGACATCGCAGTGGAGGAAAGGGAGGGGAACCTAGGCCAATGACGAATGCCTGGCCTGCTCCTAGAGTTTTACGGCCTGTCTCTCAGATTTTCTAAGACATGTCCTACAGAGTAAAGGGGACTGGCCCTACTCCTGTGGGATCTGAAAAAAATGGTGTGGGGCGTGGAGAAGGGATGAAGGGAGCAGGGCTGGGGGCCGGACAGAAGATCTGACCCCGGGAGAAAACGGGAGACAAAACCCCAGCTGTGTGCGTCGCCACGACGCGGATCGTGCTCTCCTCTCTGCGGCCTCCCGTTTCCCCCTCACCTGGAGTCATTCCAGCCTCACTTGCTGGGCCCCACAACTTTCCAGCTCTCTTCCTCCTTTTGACTTAGAATCGCTCCATCTCAGAGCCTTTCTAGAAACCCTGGTCAGTGATGTCCCCTCTTTAGCAGCCGGTGTCGGCCTCAGGGCCCCTCAGCCCTCGTCCCAACATCTGGTTTAGCCCCCTCAAGCCCCCCTTCCATCCACTCCCCGAGCAGCTCATGCCCACGCCCCGCCACCGGTCACTCTCCCCGCCCATCTTTCCCGCGTGCCGTTCTCCCCGGGGTCCCCGGAGGCTGTGTCATCGCGCTCGACACAGCTAGACTGACCGCACCTGCTTGCGTTTGCGCTTTCCCGTGTGCTCGGGGCTTGTCACGCCAACGGGCCGCAGGGGTATCTGGGCTCGCCCCTTCTACTTCCGTTGTGTTCTTCCAGTTTCCAGCATGGGTGTCGCCCGTGGTCTTGACCTAATAAATAAGTCTGTTGATTGCTGAAAGCGGCATCTGCAACCTTCCTTTCTTTATCCCAACAAGTGGAACCGAGACAGAAACAGGAAAGAGGGGCGCCTGGGTGGCGCAGTCGGTTAAGCGTCCGACTTCAGCCAGGTCACGATCTCACGCTCCGTGAGTTCGAGCCCCGCGTCGGGCTCGGGGCTGATGGCTCAGAGCCTGGAGCTTGTTTCGGATTCTGTGTCTCCCTCTCTCTCTGCCCCTCCCCCGTTCATGCTCTGTCTCTCTCTGTCCCAAAAATAAATAAACGTTGAAAAAAATTTAAAAAAAAAAATAAAAAAAAAAGAAACAGGAAAGAAACCGCCGGGAGTGCAGCTGCCCGGCCGCGGCAGCGTGGTTCTATGTAGCCAAGACTCACCCGCAGGCCTGACGGCAGTGGGCTCACCGAGGGCGCAAGGGCTATCGTCCCAGGAGGGTCTAGCTGCTTACAGAAAGGCCAGGGTGCCAGTCGCTGCCTCCCCTCAGCCTCTGTGTGGGTGGTGACCCCGTATCGGCTGCTGAAGAGGTAACTGACTACGGGTGTCGGTGAGCGAAGCCACCTCTTGAAATTTTAACAGTACTTTTCCAGGAGGAGGAAATATTGGGGAAATTGTGAATTGTAGGGCCTAGTAATTGGAAAAATAAAAATAAAAACCTTGGGTGATCTTTAGACACCCCTCTTTCAGAGGTGCCTGGGTGGCTCAATCGGTGAAGCGTCCAACTCTCGGTTTGGGCCCAGGTCACGCTTTCCCGGTTCGTGAGTTCGAGCCCCACATCGGGCTCTGGGATGGCGGCGTGGAGCCTGCTTGGGATTTCTCTCTCTCTGTCTCTCTCTCTCTCTCTCTCTTGTTCCCTCTCTGCCCCTTCCCTGCTTGTTCTCTGTCTCTCAAAAATAAATACACATGGAAAAAAGAAAAGAAAAAAACCACTCCCCCAGAGGGGAAGCCCTGTGGATTCCCACTTGAGGACCTGAGGACATGTGTAGTTCAGTGAGCTGAACGCTTTCCCCTGTGTTGCCCCAAGCAGGCAAGGACCGGGAGCGGTCTCCTTCACACATGGTCTGACCTTAATGCAATTCAACCAGCTCTGAACGTGAGTCTCCAGAGATTCACCGAATGGTGGGCATATCACCTAATACGCGTGTCTTCTGCGAAGGAGTCGTCAGAGTCAGATCCGTTACAGGTCAAGCAAGACATCCAGATCCCGATTACATCCACACTAACATATTATTTCCATTATTGCACCGCATATATTTCTCACGATTAAGACACAATCCAACTTTTCTAAATTTTCAGTCCGCTGACTACCCTCACAGAGGATTGTGGCAAGTTTAAAACCCAGCATTCTCTCTTAGGGGAAAATTCTGAACACCAGACAGGTCTCTTACCATCACATTCACTGTGTATCGCGACAGGTGATATTGTCAACAACTCTATCGCTCACCTTTGTGATTGTCACCTCCCAGGCCCCATTTCCATTTAGGTTTTGATTATGGTTTTGGTTTCAGTGTCTTCCTACGGACTTGGGGTTCAAGACCTACATAACAATATCTAGATAATGACATTTCCACATAGGCATTATTGTAAAGTCATTCCGCATAAAGGCTTGTAAATCAGGCGACCACACAGGTGGTATTTGGGAAAGGGATCAAGAAGAAACTGTAATGCATGAGAAGTGACTGTCAGCACTTAACTCCATCTGCCTCCTTTCAGAGATGAGAGTCTGAAGCCAAGAGACATAAAGTGATTTCTTTCTTTCTTTTTTTAATGTTTATTTATTTATGACACAGAGAGAGACTGAGCGGGAACAGGGGAGGGTCAAAGAGAGAGAGACACACAGAATCTGAAGCAGGCTCCAGGCTCTGAGCTGTCAGCCCAGAGCCCGATGTGGGGCTCGAAACTCACAGAGTGCGTGAGATCACGACCTGAGCCAAAGTCAGAAGCTCAACGACTGAGCCACCCGGGCGCCCTGACATAACGTGATTCATTAAAACATACAGTCTGTGCCTAAGCCAGGACCTGAGAGCGGGTGTCCTTGCTATCTGTCCAGGACATCTTATACTGAACAAACTATAGTTGAGTAGGAGGACTAAAGACTCCGAGATATTATCAAGGTGGGACCCGTTGGCTCAGGAGCTTCTTGGGCATGAAGAGGGTCAGGAGAAGAAAAGAATAACTAAGTGTGCCACCTTATACTTGGACCAAGGGCCGGCACCTGGAGAACCAGACAGAAAGGGCCCCTGCCATCATTTCGTGGGTTCCCCCAACACCCAGTGCCCTCCTTTCCACGCCCCTTCCTCAAACACTTCTCACCCCACACTGTCCTCCCCAGGCCGGCCACCCTACACGGCACCCCTGGGAGAAAAACATCATATAGCGCGACTCGAGTGTTCATGTTTGTTCAAATTATACTTTCAGAAAGTCGAAGAAAAAGTCTCAAGTCTTTCCAAACTACGTGGGAGCCTCAGGCAGTTGCTTTGCTGGTGTAACGTATAATGTGTGTCCGGAGACCTATTTGTGAAACCTCGCCGAGAACAGACGGCGCTGGCACAAGAACCCGTCTCTGAGAATAGAAGGACAGACAGCCATAGATTTTAATCAGCTCTCTGACTCTCCTCCCCTCCCCCCAGGACTCTTGACCCCCCACGATCCATGATTTCCTTGACCATTCAAGGAAAACGGTCACGAGGCACGGTGCGAACCAGACAGCAGATTCCTAGGACACGTCTGTGTCCTTCCTCCTTCCCCCCACCCCCCACCCCCACCCCCACCCCCCACCCCCACCCCCCACCCCCCACCCCCACCCCCAGCTCTAGCCTCTTCGCGGGAAGCACACCCTCGAGGAAGAACTTACCTGATGAGCCTTGAGGCTCTTTTTCCAGCTGGCACCGGCTACCGGGGCCTGGAGGAAACGGTGAGTCTCCGGACGTTCTGGCTTTATTCCTGAATCTCCCAAAAGAGACGAGCCTGGGTGTTGCCGGGCTTCTGGAACCCGGAAAGCGTCTCTGCGTCCCGGACAGATCTATTCGTCTTCACCCAATGCTCACGCGCAACCACGCCGACCATTGGACTGGAACGTGCTCTCTGGATCGTTTCCATCTTATCTCTGGGAAAGGCTGGGCCCTGGCATTTCAGGGGCCGGGGAAAACCCTCCTTGGCTGACGGTCATCTCTGGCCATCTCCCACGATCCACCTTCAGACATCCCACGCAGGTGGACACGCACACACACGGAGCCTATGAACAGCCCCCGTGAGTCGTGCTTTGGCCGGCGGCACTCCACGTTTTACAAATATTTGGGGCCAGAGCCCTGTGCCACGGAGGCCTGAACACGTTTTCTGAATGCGGCCCCTCCACCTCACCCTTAAGGGATTCAGCCTTTTTCGGAAGCTAAATCCTAAAGTAATGATCTCGAACTTGGGTGCACACTAGAATCACCCGGGGGGTGAAGGGGGCACCGTAAGGAAGACAGTCCCCAGGTGGAACTCTCAGGCACCCCAATTCGATGAGCCTGAGGCGGGGAGGCTGTTGGCAGTATGAGCGCGCTTTCACATGGCACCTGCTCACGCCAGAGCAGTTTCTCTGGTAAGAATTGCGGGGTTACTGTGCCTCCAGCCAGTGACTCTCAAACCTGGGCACATCTCAGAATCCCCTGGAGTGCTGGTTACACACAGATTCCTGGACTCTACCCCCCAAATGTCTGACTCGGTAGGTCTGGGTGAGACTGAGAATTACTTGCGTCTAACTGGTTCTCTGGGGACGGGGATTTGATGCTTCATTTAAGCGCTCAAGCTTTGTATGTCTTCAAATGAATTTAGATGAAACTGTAAAGCGTCTAGGAAAGCCGTTTCTCAGGTCAACACGGGCCAAAAGACTTGTCCGCAAGCCTCCAGGCAGTTGACTCACTAGTCCTTTGTTTGAAACTCACGGTCAGGTTCCCCGACTCCCCGTCGGCGATGTCCTGACCACAGCATCCCGACGCTAACACTGGACAAGAAACCCCGAGGTAGGTCCCATCAGACGTGAAGTGTGCTTAGAGAAGTTGCTGCAGTAGAGGCCTGGCGTCGAGGGCCCCTGTGCCAGGTTTACCAGATGCAGAAACTTCTTCTGTTCCCCGCAGTAGAACAGCCACACAGTAATGCCGGCAAATCCTCAGTGTAGAGAGTTCAACGAATTCAGAACGAGAAGCTCCACTCGCCCGCCTGCTAACGCCGCTTCCCGGGGCGGCGCCCGCTGGGAGGAGGGGGAGGGTTAGCGAGCGCCTGCGGGCAGGGCTGCAGCCTGCGCGCACCTGCCGCGGCCCAAAACCTCCCGGGAGAAAGCGCGTATTCCAGCGACACGGTGCCACGAGTTCAGCAGGGTTCTGCCCCCTGTGGGGGGAGGGCGCCCTTCTCCCCGGACATCCCGCCCCGCCCCTCCCGGGGGCCTGGAATCGAATCCGCGGTCGCACGGCAGGTGCCACTCGGCCGCGCCCGGAGCCCGGTGCTATTTATTGCGCGCGGGACGCCGGGGCCGGCGTCCCGCGCGCGGCTCACGAAGGAGCGCTCGTCTCACTCCTGCCCGGAAGGGTTCCGCATCCGGAACTGCTTGGTGTGTGGGTAGAGACACAAATAAATTCGGAGCAAGCTCGCTCCCCAGCGAGTCAGGATGGCCGAGCGGTCTAAGGCGCTGCGTTCAGGTCGCAGTCTCCCCTGGAGGCGTGGGTTCGAATCCCACTCCTGACAGAGCGGTCATTTTTTTCGAATCCTTACTATGGAAGGTGGCCCGCTACTTTTTCCAATATTCCAACAGCGGAATGATCAACTGAAAAAAAAAAAAAATCTTGTCTATGCTCTCGAATGTAAGCACTCGGTACGTAGAAGATGATGTAAGGCCTGGTAGTTTTCATCTCCTTTCTCTGTCTGTAATTGTCTGTGTCTCCTCTCACATTCGGGGAATTGAACGAATGCTACCCCTAAATTACAAGCGCCGATGTCGGCAGGGCCCTCTTTTGTTTGCTTATAGATTTCTTTTTAATAATACCCTTTTCTCAAGTTCATGTCCCATCCTCCACCCCCATAAGAAATTTCTGGAGAGAGGGTATCTTTTTCCTTCTCAATGTTTTTGTGGAACATATATTTTTGGTTTCAGCGCTTTCATTTTTAATCCACATAAATGACACTGTTTCATATATCCTATTCCATTTTATTTTATTTTATTTTGTTTTGTTTTATTTTATTTTACATCCAAGTTAGCTAGCATATAGTGCAACAGTGATTTCACCAGTATATTTAATGCCCCTTACCCATTTAGCCCATCCCCCCTCCCACAACCCCTCCAGTAACCCTCTGTTTGTTCCCCATATATAAGTCTCTTATGTTTTGTCTCCCTCCCTATTTTTTTTTTAATTTAATGTTTACTTATTTTTAAGAGAGAAAGAGACAGAGCATGAGTGGAGAAGGGGCAGAGAGAGAGAGGGAGGCACAGAATCCGAAGCAGGCTCCAGGCTCTGAGCTGTCAGCATAGGGCCAGACCCCGGGCTCCAACTCACGAACTGTGAGATCATGACCTGAGCCAAAGTAGGAAGCTCAACCAACGGAGCCACCCGGGTGCCTCCCCTCCCAGTTTTTATATTATTTTTGCTTCCCTTCTCTTATGTTCATCTGTTTTGTCTCTTAAAGTCCTCATATGAGTGAAGTCATGTGATATTTGTCTTTCTCTGACTAATTTCGCTTAGCATCATACCCTCCAGTTCCATCCACGTAGCTGCAAATGGCAAGATTTCATTCTTTTTGATCGCCGAGTAAGACTCCATTGTATATATATACCACATCTTCTTTAGCCATTCATCCATCGTATCCCATTCAATGCTTACCTCATTTCCATCCTACCACGGTTTTGAGGTTTACCTATGTTGCCGTATGCACATCTAGACCATTGCTTTTAATTGCTGCACAGAGATCTGCAAGCGTGGGTTTGCCTACTCGCCCAGGGATGACTCCCAGACTGGGTTCAACGCCTGGCCACCACAAAAAAAAAAAAAAAAAAAAAAAAAAAAAAAAAAAGATGCCATCAATGAACGTCTTCCTATGTTTTCCATTATGAATCTTTCCTTGACATAGAGCAGGAGCAAATGACAGGTGATGAGGGTCTGACAGTTAAAAAGGTTAGACTTCGGAACTGGATCTAGGACCCAGGGAATGTGATTTAGACACATAGAAATTCATGTTTAGTGACATCTTCAGAAATATCCCTCAAATTCAAGTTTCCTGATGTTCAGACTGCTTATCTTAAGCATCAATAGTTACAGCTACAAATATTAACAGTGCTTCTATTTTGAACTCAAAACTTAGATAGTGAATATTATTCTAACATAATTTCTTGCAAAGCCCCAAGTAATCAAAAAGCACAGGCGACTGGAATTTTCTCCTCACCATTCCATTTTTAAAAGAAATCCGATCCAATCCCAGGTTACAAGGACAGAAAACAGAGGGAATCTGTTTTATGATCATTGATAATCATTCTGCCCTCTCCCAAATTCCTCAAAATTCACAGAAACCTTCATACACACACTGAAAGAAAAGCGAGTTGGTATTGCTTAGAAAGACTGTCCTCAGTAAGGTTAGAAAAGAACAAGCAAACGAGGGTTCTCCTTATCGCCCAGGTGGCCGCACCCCCAGTCCATTTCTGCCCATTTAGTGTCCTCCCTTGGGCCCTGGCAACATATGGGAAAAGAGGAAATGGCAAACAGGTGCAAAGAGAAGCATTTAGAGACACTTGGAGGGCGAACGGGTTCAATGGTCTTCAGGCTACAGGGGCCCCTGACTCTGCCACTGATGAGCTATGTGACCTTCCAGGCAAGTGACTGTGTAAGCCCGTGCCTTGGTGCCCTCCTCTCTAAAGGGAAGGAAATAACTGAACATCACTTCATAAGTAGGCTGTGAGGATTGCATGACTCAGTAGATATAAAGTGCTTGGCAAAGAACACTTTATTTGCCTGGAAAATCAGAAACACCTGATAAATGACGTTTTTTGTTACAATAGAGCACCCGCTCTCTGCTGGGGCCTGTGCTGAACTCTGGAGATCGGAGATCGCCCTTATTTGAGAGAAAGAGAGAGGGCTTGAGCAGGGGACTGGCAGAGAGGGAGAGAGAGGGAGAGAGAAGCGCAAGCAGGCTCCGCACTGTCAGAGCAAAGCCCGCCAGGGGCCTGAACCCATGACCATGAGATCATGACCTGAGCAGAAACCAAGAGGCAGATTCTTAACCGGCTGAGCCACCAAGGTGCCCCAGTAGCACGTGGTCTTTAAAAACAAAACAAAACATGAAGCAGGCAAGCAAACAAATTTATCCCATGAAGCATTTGATGACTTACGGTCAGGTCAAGTCCATCTGTGGTCTTTATGAGAGTTTCAGGATCTGCACACACAGCCACGCAGTCCACCCCTCTCCTCCCACCCGCCATTGCTTCCTCGGATCTTCACCTGTAGCCACCCACGGTCCCCTTTGCCAGGAGCATCTTTTCCACGCCTTCTCTCCAGCCCCCTCTCTACATCTCCTCCGTGCTCAGTATGGGTGTCACTTCTTCGTGAAGTCTTCCCCCACCTCTTTCCTCCACCAGTCCGGGCTAAATAGTGAAGTGCGGCCCCCAGGGCCCCCACCCCCAGTGTTATCACCCGCCACTACCCTGCAACTGCCATTGAACGGTCTGCCGCACCCTCCCCCCAGGCTTTTTACAGCACCATTCATGACCCATGTGCGACCGGCATGGCGCTTGCATAGAACTGGCTCTGGACAAGTAGGCACCGGGAGGCTAAACAAACATTGGATTGTAAATCATTTCCACTTGTACACGCAAATCACTTTCATGGTCCATATATGGAGAGGTAGAAAGGCTTTCAAGCTTTTGGGGAGAGATGGTTAGAGTCCTCACGTGGAATATTCTAGAGCTCCAAGAGCCAGCACCATTACCTCAGCGGTACAGATCAATGCACTCTGTTAAGGGCCTCTGGGCTGGAAGCATCCCGGTAAAGGTGTTCCTGGACCCTGATGGAGCAGGGGGTGAAGGTCAAGTGAAATTCAGTAGCAGGGTGAAGTAGTGTTCTAGTGCTGACGTCTACACCATGACTCAGCCTGGGAGTCTGCGCCTTGGCTCTTCCTGGACGGCTTGGAGTCAGCCTGGGGCTGCCATTTTCAAGTCCGCCTGTCCTAGTGGGCTACCCATCCGCTCTGTGACGTACAGACAGTTGCTTCTTCCTGACGCCTTCTTTTCTGAAATCACCGGTGACAAATAGTTTGAGTTTGATGCTCCTTTCCGAAAAAGTCTGAGCACAACACCACCTGTTAAATCAGTTATTTGCGGCTTGCGTGATGTGGTTGGATTTTAGTGGCTGCTGTGAATTGAGATGCTGCACATGTAGCAATCATTCCCGAGGCTGCGCTTTCTGCAAATATTGCCTGCTGATTGCATTGGTCTGGAATTCCCCCAGGAAAGAGGATCGGGTGACCAGAGATTATGATGTTGCTTGTAGTTTAAACTTGGTGATTTTTGCCTTCTGCTTTCCTTAGTTTCCTCTAGTATTGGCTGCAAAAAAAAAAAAAAAAAAAAAAAAAAAAAAAAAAAAAAAAATTACATGTAAAATAAATGTTGACACAAAGGAAGATCGAAATTCTTTCTCCTGAAAGAAACGCAAACCCTTTCCTCTCTATGCAGAGTGGCCACCCTGAGACCCACATAAAACACTTCCACGAAATTCCGTAGGGGAATTTACCCTTGATGTTATACTTTGATCGCGCATTCTCTTTGCTGGGAGCGGGAAAACCACAAAAGGCCCCGCTGGGATTCGAACCCAGGATCTCCTGTTTACTAGACAGGCGCTTTAACCAGCTAAGCCACGGAGCCGGCACGCCTGCCTACTCCCAAATCCACATAGAAAAGGAATGATGTTTGCTTTCCTTGTGTGCATGTTTGCATTTTCCCACCACTGAGGGTCAGGAGCAGCCTAGAGGCTTCTCTAGGCCCAAAAGATGAATCAGTCCCCGCTTCGCCCCCAGAAGACCTAAGAAACTGCGCGGCTGCAGGAAAACTGAGGCCCCTTCCCGCAGGCGCCGGAAGGCGTCTTGTCCCAGAAACTGCGGGGAGGGCGGTTCTCACGCCTCCGCGGGGGGTGTGACCCGGGGCCCCAGGGAGGGGACGCCCGGCTTTTCCACCACAACTCCGCCAGCACCTCGGGAAGCGAGCTCTGTGTTCTGAGTGTCACGGTCTTTAATGAAAACTCCAGTCATTCCTTACCCCATGGCTTTCCCTAAAATTGGGTTCCACCTGCCTGCTTCTGCTTATAAGGCTAACTAATGGAATCCCACAGCCGCAACTTTAGAAATACGAGACTTCATAATTACCATCTAGTTTTAGCAAGAGATAGAGAAGCAGCCCCCTCTCCTCCGCAGCTACAGAGGGAGAGAAGCTTTCTTGTCCTAAAACTGGTCCAAAGGATTTGTTTTGATTAAGATGTCAAATTGAGAGCATTCACAAGAACTTCTATATTGTCATGGGGACTTGTGTGTTTGTCACTCTTCCCCAATTTATTCTATTCTCTGTAAAATAAATCGGTCCTTGGGAATAAGATTTGAACAAAGGGCGTTAGTGAAACTCGCAAGAGTTTACAAATTATTGCCATAACCCGAGAATGTAACTTCCCAGATGAAACCTCTAATTACGATTGGCTGTGTTGCCTGAAATCTGTTCTCCTGAGGATAATGCTGAAATCAGCCTTTTGGTATTTCTAAATTGGATCCACATTTGAAGGATTTCGCTGTCACACTCTAAAAGGCAGCCCTTGGCACTTAACCACCACCTCCACACAATTGAGGGCTGGGGTATAAAAGCCCATGACTCTGCTAGATTTCCCACTGCAGTAAAAACCCTGAAAGTCTATGAAACATGAAATCGGTTTGAGCCTCCATGAAATAAGCACCTATTTCTTTAATATGATAAGATTAGCCATTATATTATTAGTGTGCTGGGAGCCAACATAATCATAAAGAGCACAGCCACACCTACTATGGCCTTGACCAAACTGTGGCAGATTATCAGAAAGACAGCAGAGCGGTATTTGGTTGGGGTTTTTCCTTTGGTTGGTCACCAGCGGTCAAAATCGGCAGTGAAATGCTGCTAAGTCAAAGCAGGTGTTTAACAAGCCGCAGACAAATCTTGGGGGAAAAACTGAGACTTAGAACGATCGCTTCCAGAACTCTGGGTGCGAATTCTCTCCTCTGCGCAATCCCCAGTGTGGCCGGCAAAGCCCGTGGAAGGGCCTCTCACACTTGGCTCTGTTCCTCGCATCTGAAACTGGAGAAGGCGCGGATCTCTGTGTCACAGACTGCTGACAATAATGTAAAGAAACACGGGAGGGGCAGAGAGTGCCATTGTCCACATGCTTGAGAGAGAGACCAGAAGAACAGTGCACTGCGATGGTTATCTTGATGTGTGAACTTGGCTAGGCTGTACAGTGCCCAGTTATTCAACTGAACACTAATCTGGATGTTGCTGTAAAGATATGTTGTAAATATCTTCGTGGGTTAACGTGGTTACAATGAGTTGACTGTAAGATCCTCAGTAATACGGGTGAGCCAGCCAGCCGAACCAATTATTATTTCCCATGAATTATTATTTCCAACCGGGTGAAAGGCTTTATTTAAAAGCAAAATGGAGGCTTCCCGGAGGAAGAAGAAAATCTGTTTTAAGACTGTAGCATCAGCTCCTGCCTGAGATTTTCTAAACTACAGGCCTGCTCCGCAGATTTCAGACTCGCCAGGCTTTGAAATAGTCATTCATTCATTCGTTCATTCATTCATTCATTCATTCATATTCTCTTACTAGTTCTGTTTTGTTTTGTTTTTTTTCTGGACTCTGTTTCTCTGACTGATACAACCACTGAAGAAAAGACTGAACGCTAGAAACTGGAACTCTCAGAAAAGGTGACCCCTAGAAAGCTCTCCAAAAACAAAGTGAAAGCATGCCTCGGCTCATGTCAGGTTGTGAGCATCGCGGAGAACGTGGAGGCCGCTGAAGCTTTCAAAACCTGCCCAACGAAGGGAGGTCTCTGCAGACACCGAGGAGAGAACATGTGGACGGGGCCTCCAGCTAGCTGAGTTGAAGCCCATTTTAGAGGTGCAAGACGCGACCCGCGGCTCCAGGGACCCCTTGGGGTCTGGCCTGCCTGCCCATCCTGGGTATGCGATGAGGGTAAAATAGAACCGAGAAGTACCCCAGTTTGCTTCATTTCTCAAAATTCAAGCGTGAGTGTTCGTGTTTCCAAACTGCTCTTGGGAACAGAAACCTCCTTTTGCTTCTTAGAGGGAGGCGACAGTCTGTGAACTCGGATGGGAAAATAAATATTTACCTTGACGAACTTGATACTGAAACTTTGTGTTTTATTCCATCTTGAGTGTTGGCAACAAATTACTGTTGTATCTCAGCCCTTTTTATTTTGTCATTTTTGGAGATCACAAGTATTTCACATCAAACGACAGTTGTTACAAATTTCTTTAAATATCATGGATGCTCATTAGTGCTTTGAAATTACGGTATTGATTAGACCTGCTGTACATTGTCATTTAGGTCATTAATAGAGGAGCAAAAATATTGCCACAGCATACGTTTTTAATATTTTGGTAACATATTTCAGTGTAATTGATTTCCCTTTGAAATCGTACATATTTATCTTTTTTTTCTTTCTAGCCGAAACGATTATTCTGTGAGGCAGTCCAAAACCACCAAAGTGCCCTAGGCATACAAGTACAAAACCTGGCCAGAGGTTTCCTGTTCCATTGTCCAGGGGGAGATTCCTAACTAGGTCTACTGTAAAGTTATACAGAAAGAGCAGGAACACCTGTATTATTCTTAACCGCCGTTGCAACCTTATGAACTGAAAACGACTATTTTCTACACTCAGTGGATATGTTCTCAATGTCAGGCAGTTTCATTCGCTTAACAGCTGTCAACTTATCTGCGATCCTCACCCAGGCATGGGGACGACGATTACTTTTCAAGAATTCTGGAGACTGAAACGCACACCTGGGAGATGCTTACTCGCTTCCTGAGAAAGCAAACACGCGCAGTCACGCGTGCGAGCTGACGATGCCCCTTTCCAAGGTGTCAAATTGGGAGTCGCAGGCCCAGCGGGAGGCGCGCAGGCAAGCAGGTGCTTAGCACAGAGCCTTGCTTGGTAAGTACTGAAACACATTTTTTAACGACCGAAGGAGAGACAAGAGAGCACGCCAGATCACGCCACCCCACCACGACCTCCAAGTCCCAACAGATCACATCCACGGTCCTCGCAAGCGGGGGGTCTGTGCGCGCTCTCGCCCCTCCAGGCTCTTTTCCCTGATACCCGCATTTCTCTCTCGTTAATCACCGTCTCCGCCGGGCCTTCCTGGTCTTCCCGGTCTTTTTGTTTTCCTCCAAATGCTCATCATGATTATTCTCCTTACGTAGTGCTTCCCTGTCATCTTGTCGATGGACAAGGGACCACATCGCTTTTCTTCAGGGCTCCACTTCCAGCGCCTCCGACGGTAACACTGGTTGCGGGGCGAACGCGTGGATGGCGAGGTGTCACGGGCGGAGAAGACGCCGCGGAGGGGAGCACGGACGCCACGGAGAGAGCAGCCCGGCTGCAGGTGACCGGCCAGGAGCCCAGCGGGGCAGCGGGGAGCGCGGCCCGGGCGCGAGCGCGCCTCGCCTGGACCCGCCGGCGCCTGCGTCCTCACGAAAGTATCCGCGGCGGCAGACGCCTCCGTGCGGGCCAGTGGCGCAATGGATAACGCGTCTGACTACGGATCAGAAGATTCCAGGTTCGACTCCTGGCTGGCTCGAGGCGGGTCGTGCTATTTTGCCTCTCCCTGGCAGAGCACCGCGGCACGCCGTGGAGCCGGAAAACTCGGGCACGGCGACATCTGCCTTGCAGGTTCTCCGGGGCCAAAGAGCGCCGCATTTACCGCAGCTGGGGGGTCCTCACGCCCCTGCACAGCAAGTTCCGCGTCTCGGCCACGCGGTGGCGCTGAGCAGCCCGAGGCCTGTGCACGGTCCCGGGGCGTGCCTATTCCGATTGAGAAGTAACCGAGAAGGGTCACTCGTGAGCACTGAAGCCTCTCTCTTGTTTTCTCCCAATCTGGGCATTTCCAGAATAAACTGTTACGGATTTGGTTTCAAGTCTGTACACTGCGAGGATTTGGCCCGCGCTCTTCACGGGCTCGTGTGGTGCGAACAAGACGGGTGCACGGACGCATGCGCACACAAACGACGCTCGTTTGCAGGAATCGGGCAGGCCGGGCGGCGTGTTCTGCAGGGAGAACTGCTCTCGCAGGGAGCCTGCCGCCGTCGTGTTTCCGTAGTGTAGTGGTTATCACGTTCGCCTCACACGCGAAAGGTCCCCGGTTCGAAACCGGGCGGAAACAAGGCTTCCTTTTCTTCTCTCCGTTTTGTAGCTAATTCCTTAAAATTTTGTTTCCTTTATTTCCTAAAACTCTCAGGTCTTCTTTCATACGTTCCCGCCTCTGTCGTCTTGTCGCCGGGCCGTGGTGCGGAGGCGGCCCCGCCCGAGCTGGGCCGGGGTCCCGCGGACCCGGGCGGCGGCCTGACGTCTCGCGAGCGGAGACGCGGCTCTCCCCCGCTCGCACGCGGCCGCGCGGCCGCCCGCAGCCCCGGAAGCGGTTCCTCGCCGCCCGCCGCCTTCCTGTTCCCGGCGGGGCCCGCTCGGCGCGTCCGCCCCCGGCCCCGCGGCCCGCGCCGGCCCCGCCCCAGCCGAGGGCACCGGCGCCCGGGCCGCGGCTGGGAGCCCCGCGCCTGCCGGACGGCCGCGGGACTCGGGTGCGCCGCCGAGGCGGTCGTGTACCGGGGACCCTCCGGCCGCCGCGCCTCCGGAATCACGGTGTGTCCGCCGGCCCGGGCGTGAGTCTCTGGGAAGGGGCGGAATTCCGGCGGCGCGTCGCCCGGACGCTGGGGCGGACACCTGGGGGGGCGGCCGGGGGGCCGAAGGGACTGCGCCGGCCGGGCCGTGGCGGGTGGGTTGGCCTGGCCCACCCCCCTCGGCGTCCGTCTCCCCCACTCCCGGGGGCCTCGCCTGAGGGAAGCCCCCCTCCCCGCCGCCCCGGGGACCCCGGAGGCCCGGGTCTGCCTGCGCTTTGGCCTTCTGCCCTCCGCGCCCGAAGAAAGTTAAGAAACGGACCCGCGGTGGGTTCTGCGCGTCGCCTCGAAGCTTGGGGTCACGGGCCGCACCTGTTCGGAATCGGGTCTTGAGCCCCGGTGCGTGGCCTCTGACCTCGGACCCCTGGTCTGCTTGCGTGGTAATTGGATCCATCAAAGGCTTTTCTGGCCCAGAAGTCTTGGTATCCCACCCGACAGCCTCAGGACTTCCTTCGTAGATGATTATTACCACCACGACCACCACTGCTTTTTGCTTTTAAGGGTCGGCCGAGCCTAGTCTCCCAGTCCGCGGGGCTCTGGGTTCCCTGAAATGACTGATGTCAATGTGATGTGTTTATGGACATAAGAAAGGGCAGTCTTTACCTAATGAGCTTTCCTTCTCTCTCTCCCTCCTCCATTTTCATCCTGTCTCTGCCAAAAAAAAAAAGACATGATTTTATCATCTTGTTAATTCCCTTGTTAGCAAGATAATAAGGTTTGGCAGGTGGCCGATAGAAATTTACCTAAGACATTTTCATTTACAGTCTCTTCCCTGCCACTCAGAAATAGGAGGGCGTTAATGTGCCCAGAAAGCAGGCCGGGGTCTCAGGGGCCCGGGAGATGTTGGAGATTTGTCCTCGGATGCCAGTGGGCGGGAACACCGAAGCGAGTGTGCCCCAAGCCAACCAGTTGCAAATGGGTGGCAGTTTCGTTTAGAAACCCGTGGCTCTCTGCTTCTCTTCAGACCAGGAGAACCCTGGCAAGATGCAGCTGCCCTACCCTTTTAGACACTCTGCCCTTTCTCACCTTTCCCTCCCCCCTTTCCCTCACTTAACCCCAGATGGAAGCTCGGGCTGCAGCCCTGACTGATCACATCGTCCGGCAGGGGGAGAACAGATAGGCCCTAGATGGCGGCTGACGCCAGGTGGGCTCTTGTCCCGCGGCTCGCCTTGCACACCAGCTTTTCTTCGGTCACGTCCTTTATTCTCCCTTCCCCAAACTTGGTGTTAGCAGCCTTCTTCCAGGTCTCCCGTCCAACCCCAAAGCACGATCTTGCCCTGAGTAAGAGGCAGAGAGAAGGTGGCCTTGCGACTTTGGGGGTGGGATTGAGACCACAACCCAAGTTAGAACTGGCTCCCAGAAATCCAGATCAGTAAATGCTGCTAAAATGCACCCTGTGCGAGTCTGCTGGGAATGGGGTGGGGCATGTATTGGATGGGGCGGGATTTGCTCCGTGGATACTGGAGACAGGCTTGCGAGGAAAGAGAAAAAACCATATGGGGGAAGGATTTTGAGAACTGTGCCAAACCTCACAGGGAATCTCGCCCGGGATGTGCTCTAGGTCAGTAGGGTCTTTGCACTCGCCCCTCCTGCGTTAACGTGCCGGAGCTGTGTGACAAAATGCCACAGGTCGCGTGTCGGAAACAACAGAAGTGTATTTTCTCCCGGTTCTAAAGGCTGGAAGTCCGGCATCAGGATGTTGACAGGTTTGGTTTCTTCCCAAGCCTCTCTCCTTAGCTTGGATGGTCACCCCTCTGTGTTGTCTGTGTCCCCATCCCCTCTTATAAGGACAGGAATGCTGTCGGGTCGGGGCCCACCCCTACGTCCTCATTTAACCTTAACTGCCTTTTTAAAGGCCCTGCCTCCAACTGCAGTCACAGTGTGAGGTCCTGGGGGTCTGGACTTCTACCTATGAATTTGGGGGGGGGGGTGCAAATTCAGCTCACTTCTGGGGACTGAGATGGATGTATCACATATCCTGTTAACACAGTTTGGAGAATCCCCAGCAGTGCGTCTCCCAGAGGATTATAGCACAGCTGCTTCGACGTCGGGGTTAGCAGGTTTCTCCTGCACATGAAAATTAGGATTTACTCTTCATTTGACCATTAGGTGTTTTAAGCTATTTCTGCCAGTTAATTTAAACTTCCTAGGTCTTTTGCTAATGGAAAAATGCACATCTTCGTAGCTAACAGAAGCATTTTAAGGAAAGGATGTTGCCTCTCCCCCGGGGGCTGCTGAGGGAGCCTCGATGTTACAAACAAGCAGTCTGGTTAAATGAAGAGTTCTCCCGTGAGGTGTGCAACCTCCGAGAGAGTGATTCAGAGTCTCACTGTGTTCCTGTTCTGTTCTCTGTTACAATAACACTTCCAAGGACAAAGCTGTATTCACAAAGAGGGACTGTTAAATTCCTAAAACTTGAAACATTGTTGCCCTGTCTTGATCATTTCTGGCCCTGGAGATAGCCATGGAAAGTCCTATTTCTGGATTCCCGCAGTTACAACATTAGGTAGATTTATCTGCCAGCCCGTAATAGGTCTTCCCTCTGACGTACACGATGGAATGTTTGTCACCCTGTGAATTCTATATTTTATTGTCTGACAAATTATTTCTTCTTGTTTTAATTCTTAAAATATGGGGGGGGGTGTTTTGTTTTTTTGAATCAGTAGACTTCATTTTTTTTTTTTAAGAACAGTTTTAGTCTTTCAGACAAATTGAGCAGAAAGTACAGTTTCTCCTATTATTAAAGTTTCTCTTCTTATTAACAACTTGCACTGGCGTGGTACATGTGTTACAATCGATGATACAGGATTTCCACATAATTACCTGAAGTCCACAGTCTACATTCGGCCTCCCTCTTTGTATACAGTGGAGTTTTGCTAAATGCCTAATGTCGCGTATCCACCATTACGGTAACATACAGAATGGTTTCACTGCCCTCAAAAGCCCCCTGTACGCGGGGAGCCTGGGTGGCTCAGTCGGTTAAGCGTCCGACTTCGGCTCAGGTCATGAGTTCAAGCCCCGCATTGGGCTCTGCGCTGACAGCTCAGAGCCTGGAGCCTGCTTCGGATTCTGTCTCCCTCTCTCTCTGTGCCTCCCCTGTCCATGCCCTGTCTCTCTCTGTCTCAGAGATGAGTAAACATTAAGAAAAAAATTTTTTTTAAAGTAATTATGCCAGGACAACAGGGATAAACCCAGCCACCCTAGCACCAGACCAAATGATTTTCATGCCGTAAAAGGTCTCTCAACGTTGGGCCCTTCATCTTAAGAGCAGCTGTCTCCCTGCCTGTCCGTCTCCAGGCACACCGTCACCACATGCAGCGTTAGCCTGTGGGATCTCTAGCCTCCTCAATTATTTTCTTTAAAAATCATTTTCTGTATCGCGCCAGAATTTGGGTTAAAACACACACACACACCCCTTTTGTTCTCTAAGAATAAAAAGAGGATAAATTAGACCTAAGTTCACGGAATGTCTGGGGACGCGTGTCCTCGGGTGAGGGCGGGCGAGTCCCCTGGACCAGCAGACCCATGCTGCGCTTCTGTGGCAGCAGGGGCTTCGTGACCCTCAGGAATTTAGGATATTTAGAGGCGGGCGAAGGGCGCTGCAAGGGGAGAGAAGGGTCCTGCTAATTTCACATTAGCTTTTCACTGCATTGCTGTTCAGCATGAGAATACAACTGTCCCTCCTGTTCATATCCTTCCCTGTTCCCAAAGTCCCTTACCAGGTCCCAAGGGCAATACTGACTGATTCAGGCACTTTGGCTCTTTCTTCTTCATGCTAATATATTTCTCCCTCTATTGCACAAGGAGGAAGGGAGAAACAAAATTTTCAGCGGCTCTAGTCATGGTGAAAAAGTGGGGAGGAAAATGGCTAATTTGATACTTTAGCACGATTTACAGGTGGGTCCTTTTGTTAGCCAAGGAACATAAAATCAAAACCAGGTTTGCTCGAGGATCAGGTTTGCCCATGAAGTATCTAGATAGTGAGGTCCAGCAAAAACAACACAACAGAACTTTGGAGCAGTTTAGGGACAAGGTAATCTTTTTTTTTTTTTTTTTTTTTTTCCCTCAAAACGTTGTGGAGTGGGGCAGGGCAGAGGTTACAGAATTCCCCAGGAAATGTGTTCAAGGGTGGGGGGTGGGCAGAGGTCTGAGCCGCTAGACTTGGCCTAAAGCTTTAAAAGAGTTCCCATGCCACTTGGGAATGGCAGCCACAGCCCCGGGTCCTAATTACCCGACCCCAAATAAATCACCTTCTGTTCTGTGTGCTTCTGTGTGCTCCTGTCCCACCCCCAGTCCAAGGAAGAGAGTGCTACCTCACCCCTTCCTCTGGACCCCCACCCCGTCTCCAGCCGCCGGCTCTTTCTCGACGCCCTTCGATGTGGCTCTTGTCCCGATTTTTACCTTTATCCCTTCTTTTGGTGTCGTCGTTGTTTTCTGTTTTGGTTTTACTACATGCTTGCGGTGTAGACATGTCATTTGGCTGTATGCTTGTCAGTGGATCGATACTGTACATATTTGGCAATCTGTTGTTTTTGCTCAACATTACGTGCTTGAGATTCATCCTAATCTCTTCGTTTCTGCTGCTGACTCGCGTTCCTTTGCAACGATGCTAATAATGGATTGATCTCTTCTGCTACCGAAAGGCCAGTGGGTGGTGTAGAGGTTCGTAAACATTCTCATAGGGATTTCCTGTGTTCATCTCCAAGAATTCCTCTAGGTAAACACCCAGAAGTGAAATTGCTTTTCAGGATATTGTCAAATTTAATACACTAATTTACACACAAATAAACAGCCCAGCCCAGCAGTGCATGATGCTTTCATTGTTCCACATCTGCTGGGCGCTTGATTTTGTCAGGCCATTTAGTTTCCACCGATTTGATGGCCGTGAAATGTCAGTGTGTCTTTCTCTGTGTTACTAGTGAGGTTGGGCATACTCGTACGTGCTTATTCACCATTCGTGCTGCTTCTAAGAAGTTCTTGCTAACACTTTTGCTCATTGTTTTAAAATTTTCATTTTGCCCTTCTCTCGTGGATCTGTAGCCATTCTTTTTTTTTTTTTTTTAATTTTTTAATGTTTATTTTTGAGAGACAGAGCACAACTTGGGGAGGGGCAGAGAGAGGGTGGGACACAGAATCCCAAGCAGGCTCCAGGCTCCGAGTTGTCGGCACAGAGACCCACACGGGGCTCGAACTCGTGAACTCTAAGATCATGACCTGAGCCCAAGTTGGAGGTTCAACTGACTGAACCCAGGCGCCCCAGGAATTCTTTGTATATTCTGGATTCGGATCCCTTGTCAGTTCTGTGTGTTAGGAATATCTTTGCCCAGCTTGGAACCTATCCTTTTACTTTTTTATACTATCTTCGATTTGTACAAGTTCTTCATTCTAATACAGTCAACCTTGAACGTTAATGTAGTTCCATCTGTCCGTCCATTCCATAATGGCTTACACGCTTTGTGTTTGTTACAGAAATCTTCCCGGAAGCAGTGTGAGGAAGGCAGAAGCCGCCGCCCTCCCTGGCCTGGCGAAGCCACCCGCCACCATGCCCAAGAGAAAGGCAAAAGGCGATGCTAAAGGTGACAAAGCCAAGGTGAAGGGTGAGCCGCAGAGGAGATCTGCGCGGCTGTCTGCCAAACCCGCTCCCCCAAAACCGGAAGCCAGGCCTCCAAAGGCCGCTGCCAGGAAGGCCGAGAAGCGGCCCAAGGGGAGAAAGGGGAAAGCAGAGGGCGACAGGGTTGGGGACAAGGCCGGGGACAAGGCCGGGAAGAACCCGGACGCTTCCACGGCCCCGTCACAGAAAGCAGAAGGCAGCGGGGACGCCAAATGAAATGTACTTTTTTCATAACTCAACTTCTGGTGACTCTGCTGTTCGAGATACTGTCTGTCTTCAATCAACTTTTACAAAAGCGTAGAACTTGGGCTCTTATTTCCAACTTCCGCCGTTGGCATACAAGACGCATTGTTGTTGTCCCCTGTGGAAAGCGCAAATCCCGCTGACAGAATGTCTCCGGGGCCCGATTGAAATGGGGGGAGATGGCGCCTCGTGTCCTCACTGTTGAAGATTATTCTCGGTTCCCGGGAGGGGTCTCCTGTCAGCCCCCCGGGCTCAGAAGCCTTCCGGCATGGAGAAGCAAAACCTCATGGCTTCTCTCCTGAGGCGAGCAGCGTACACTGGCCTTCCTGGAATAGTCACGACGCGGCCTTGGCACCCCCAGCCTCCTGTCGGGTGATCGCACTCAGGCCTTCTGGCCGTAACAGCAAGATGGCGCTGCCCCAAAGAGCCAGGATTCCTGTGTGTAGTTGGCGGGCGATCCCAGTGGCCATCCTGGACTTTTTAGCCCCTCTCCCCCACGTCAGGGCTGACCCGTGAAAAGATCTCACGTACCTCATGCGAAATATCCACGCCTCCCGAGAACGTCACCTTTTCAGAAGAGCAACAGAAGACTGTTGACTTGGGGGGGGGGGCGGGGGGGGGGAGCTTGAATGTTGTCGGGTGTCGTGTGGATCGATTGTCACCCGTGTCCTCCTGGAAGTGGCTGGTCCCGAAAAGTATCTTATAAAAGCTGAATACATATTAGCCTGGTGGGAGGGGGATCATTTCCTACCCACAGCCCTAGAGATCTTCTTTACTGCACCTTAAACATGGTTTTACATTTCACACTTGTCCGCAGTCTTCTCTGCACTGATCGGCGTGCAAAGTACGAGATAGAAGTTCAATATAATATTTTGTCCAGGTGGATGAGCAGTGGTCGTCGCTGCACCATTTTCTGAAGAGTTCATTCCTTCCCATGGATCCGGAACACCAGCTCTTTCGAAAATGGAGTCTCTTGGGGGTGGGTGGGTGCGGGGCAGGGCGGGTGTGGATTCTCTTCTGACTCACTGGTCAGTTTGCCCAACCCCACGGCAGTGCAATATAGTCCTGGGCACTACAGCTTTTAGAAAGAGGTCTTGGTATCTCAGGACAAATCTCACCTCCACCTCCAAAATAAAATCTCCACCAAACTTGTCTTCTTCGGGAGCATCGTGGCCATCCTCAGCCGTTTGCTAACGGCTTTTAGAATTAGATTTGCTACAACTTTTAGAATTAGATTGATCAGTCCTTTTATTTTTAAAAATTTTTTTAATGTCTATTCATTTTTGAGAGACAGAGACAGAGTGTGCGTAGGGGAGGGGCAGAGAGAGAGGGAGACACAGAATCCCAAGCAGGCTCCAGGCTCTGAGCTGCCAGCACGGAGCCTGATGTGTGGCTCGAACTCACGAATCTCGAGATCATGACCTGAGCCGACGTCAGACGTTTAGCCGACTTGAGCCACCCAGGCGCCCCTAGCTTGACCAGTTCTAAAACAAAACAAAAATGCTGGAATTTTTATTGGACTTATATTGAATTCATAGACTAATTACAATGGTGAGTCTTCCCTTGAACATGATGTAGCTCTTCATTTATTTAACCTTTTTAAGTGTCTTTCAATAAAGTTTTATAATTTTCTCCATAAATGTCTATTGTTAATATTTCCTAGGGACTTTATACTTTCTGATGCTATTTTTACGGTATGTTTTTAGTTCCTGCATTTTCTAGCTAGTTGATTTTCGTATCCAGCATCTTTGCTGAACTCTCATTCGTGTAATATGTGTGTAGATTCTTTTGGGCTTTCTACATAAGTAAACCATATGTTGTGTATACGCAAACAGTTTTGCTTCTACACAATGTTATTCCCTCTTTTACTCTTTCTAACGCTGGGCATCGTCCAAGTTGCTAGGGGTACGACAACAAACAAAACAAAGGCGGCTTTCGCCAAGCTTCTATTCTGGGGGGGGGAGGGGTAGAAAATACCCAAACTTACGTGACGAGGGGCCTTAACAGTGGGTGCTATGTAGATAGGGTGGTTAGGGAAGTCCTCCCCGATGAGGATGACACCTGAGCGGAACCCTTAATGAAATAAAGGAACAAGAGAGGTCCACAGGAGGGAAAAGCGTTCTAGCAGAGGGAACGGCAGACGCAGGCAGGAGGTGAAAATGTGTTTGGCTGTTTGGCTCGCTGAGGGAGAACAGGGAAGCAGAAGAGGAATTGGAAAGAGGGTGGACAAGAGTGTCTCTGAACATTATGGGATACTGTTAGAGTTTCAGACAGAGAATAACAATCTGAGTTGTGGAGGGGGGGGTGGGGGCACCGATGTGTGGGCAGGCAATAGGCTGTAAGGGACGGACAAAAGTTGGAGGAAGATCCGCTAAATGGCTGTCACTGAGTAGCATGAAACTATTTTATCCAGCTGTCTTACTGTCTGTCCCCCTGCTCAACTGTCCCCACCTCATTTTGCTTGGTAACCAGCAAACATGTATCTGTGCCTTCTCTTTGCCAAGCAACAGATCGGGGTCAAAGAAAAACATGCCCTGTCCTCAGAGTCCAAAGTCAAATGCAGTAAAGTCACCACACGGTACTGTGCCTGGTGTGGGGCTAATGCCGCAGAAGATCCCTGACCGTGATGCCAGAGCGGGAAGGGGTCCTGGGTTTTTTGACACTTAAGCAGCACAATGAAAACAGGAGTTAGTCAGGCACGAAGTCCTTTAAGCAAGAAGGAGTGGGGGAAAGAAAGCCTTCTAGAAAGAGCGATGACATTTGCAAAGAGGTTAAGAGAACACGGTGCATAGTAGGTGGTCAATAAATTGTTGAATCCAAAGAATGATTTAAATGCATCACCAAGTAAATTCTAGCAGGTTTTTTTTTTTTTTTTTTACAGTAAGGAAGTTCTCAAGTGCTCACTGTTTGCCAAACACTGTGTCCAGTGATTCCCATGCGTAAGTTTATTTCCATGACCCTATGAGCTGAATATTATTATCCCCATGTTACTTTACACTTAGTGACACTTGAGACAAACAGATTAATTTGCCTTGAGGTCAGAGAGTGAGTGGTAAAATCCGTATTAAGACCCAGGTCTACAACTCGGGGGGTTAGAAAGCCCCTCATTGTTGGAAAGATCAGCGGTATAAATTTCAAATGTAATCCATCCAGTTTCTGAGTAAATTAAGGAAATTGCCCCAGACACCACTAGAAAACAATCAAATGCAAGCTACCCACATGCTAAACAGTTGCGATTTCCAGCGAAGACAGGTAGTAATGAAAGGACACTAAATTCCAGGGGGATGTACTGCGTTTTTAAAAATCCAGGATCGTGTTCTGATGGAGCCGAAGGATGGAACCCACGAACAAGGTTAAGAGCGGCACAGGCACCAAGTTTATTGGGGCGAGAATGAAACAAGACTCCCGCTACCCACTACCCGGCAGGGGCCCCTTACAGAGGAGGCCTGTTTAGACAGTCCTCAGTGTGTCAGGAGGGAGTTTATCAGCCTGGTTAGTGGCCAAACACATTTTACAAGAGGCCCTAAAATCCGGGGCATGATTTAGGGCCATTCACAGCTGGACCTAGGGTATCTCAGTCTATTTGCTTGGTTTCCTGCAGGAATGATAATTTCAGGAGTCAGTAGGGGCCCTGATGAAAAATAGTAAAGACAGAAACCCATCAGGGTCTAAGAGACATTCCAACACATGTCGTCCTTACAGCCGACTTCCCTAGGAAACAGTCCCCAGTTGGGATCTAATTTAATCATGCACGGACTGCTTTCGGCCGGCTCTGAGTGGCGTTCTCTGGGCCAGAGGCGGCTAGACCAGGGATCTGCAGGGGCCCACATTAGACCAATGAGGAGGAAACCTCACAAGGGAGTCTTAAGAGTGGCAGCCGTCCTGGTGACTTAGGTGGCTGTCCCACGCCCAAGACGGACAACTTGGTATAAGGACAGGAATAGAGAGAGGGCATCAAGTTTCTGGTCTTACCATTCCTGCCAGGGTACTAACTTCCAGCCAAAAGGCAGCCTTTCTCCTTCCTGCGGAGAAGCCACGGGCACCAGAGGCCTGCAGCCTGAGCAACTGACATGAAACTGTTCCTCCAAAAGCCCCTGAAATAAAAGGAAAGAGGAGAGGAATTACCAAGCTAGCGCTGGGGCTCACAGTCCGGATGAAAAAACTCAAAGCCCCACGTAAGGGCGCCACAGTGATAAAATTATAAAGTGAGGGTCATGAGCAAATGGCTGAGAAAGAATTCTTGAGGTGTTTTCTGGTGGAAAAAGGTGCTTTTACTACAGCAAAGGGACAGGACCCAGGGGGCAGAGAGGGCTGCCCCGGGGGTTGTGAGGAGTGACTGGTTACATACTTTCAAGTCAGTGGGAGTGAGGATAAGTCAGTCTCTGAGGGATTTGGAAGCAAGGTTTCAGGACGTTGAGGGGCAGCTGCTGTTAAGATAAGGTTGCTTTTAGTCTTTAATGAAACAAAAACATTAAGGCAGCAGGGCGGCCATGAGGTCCTCAAGGTCACGGTCTGCACATCTAGCAGTCGGCTGCCAGCGGCAAGGAGATTTAAACTGCATTTCTCTTGCCTTGGTTTCCCTCATCAAGTGGTCATATGGAATTTAGAATTTCCGCGTATCTCTAGCACCACAAAGCTAGAAAGGATCATTTATTATTATTTTTTTCTGTACAAAGAGGCTAGGGTCTTAGCCAAATATTTCTAAGCGGGGAGAGCAAATTAGGAAATAATATATCAGCCCTGAAACCTCTCTGCCCACTTTTCCTGTCTGCAAATTCCTCAATTAACACCCTGGTCCGTGAATATTTTGAGCATGTGGGTGTCTGACACCAAACAGACGGAGCGATCCAGAGTTTTCCAGAATGACAGTTCTGACCCTCGAAAGTGAGTCAATGGTCCCGGCAGAGCTAGAAAGCCGAAGGAGGGAAACGTATTTTCCTGGATCCACCCCTGTCCCTCCCAGTTCTGTTACGGGGTGAACTGGGAAGACCCCGGGGCCTGGGGCCTCCACCCACCCACCCACCCACCCCTGGGGTGAACTGGGAAGACCCCGGGGCCTGGGGCCTCCACCCACCCCTGGGGTGAACTGGGAAGACCCACCCAAGGAGTCCCCGAAGGGTATTGGTCTTGTCACAAGAAATTCAAGGACAGGCGTGCAGCACGACCAGCCACACAAGTGGGAAAGTTTATTAAAGGGAAAAGTAGGATCTCGAGACACCAGAGCAGGCGGCTCGAGAGAGAGACAGAGACAGAGAGGACAGCCGCCAGCCCCGAGGGGTTGGGTTCCCCTCCCCCATGTTTCACCGCCGGTTGGGAACCGGGGGACAGAATGTTCAGGACTCGGGGCTGATCTCCCACGTTTCCTCCTCTCTTGCTCAGAGCCTCCCGTGCTGGCACCGCCACCCAGGGCCCGTCCCGTCCGTGAGACTTGGAGATAGTGAGGCCTGCGGTGTAGATAACGGGCATCCTGTCTCAAGTACGAGCCGTGGATGGGTTTGGCGGGGGGGGGGGGGGGGTTCGGGGGTCGTGAGCCAGCAGCCAAGAAACAAGTCTGGAGACGTCTTGGGTGCCAAAAGGTGATTGTATATAACCGCCCGGGGACAGGACCCGCGGGCAGGGAGAGCTGCCCCGGGGTTGCGAGGAGTGACAGGTTCTCTGTTTTTGGGTTTGTGGAGGGCGGGAAGGTAGAGATAACCTGAGTCTCTAAGGAAATTTCTGTCCGCTGAACGCAGCGCCTGCAGGGCCTTGGGGGCCTGGCTGTGTTAAGATAAGGCTGCTTTTTGTTTTTAATAAGACAGCGACAGCAAGGCAGCGGTGAGTTCCTTTCTGAGTTCCGTTCTGGGGGCCTCAGGCGTCTAGCAGATGCAGGTCGTGAGAAGGTGTAATCGAAGCCACATTTCTCCTGCCTTTGTTCTCCTCAGTGGGAAAATGTCTGTGACTTCTGCTGGTGACGGAACCACAGACGCTCCTGACGGTGGTTGGCTCCCTACGTTCCTAGGTTAAGGGTACAGCCAGATTTCAGCTCCAGCTCGGAGATCTGAAAGGTGCAAATGTTCACCAGTCCCCAAGGTAAGAAACCCTGCAAAAGCGCTTGACGCGGTGTCTGGCCCGTTGAGGGACCCCCAGAGAAGTGGATAGTGGCAATTTAACTATTACTTTGCTTGTGCCCGTTCAGGTTTCTTTCGGGGAACCGGGGTAAAGCCGATCACATGAAGTGTTGGAGGGACCCCAAAATGAATCAGCATGGAGCCCATGGCTTCAGGCATTTTTTAATTCACTTTTCGACCGAGGTACAGTTGACGAATACTGTGTTAGTTTCAACCGCCCCACGTAGGGACTCGGTGTCTGTGCACCTTGTGAAATGATCGCTGCCATTGTGTGGCCAACGTCTGTCATTTTACACAGTGACAAAAAACCTTCTGGGTGATGAGCATGTTCAAGATTTACTCTCTTAGCAAAACTGGCAGCTGTGTAATAGAGTATTATTGACTGTATGAACTTCGCTTACTTATGCATCGAACTAAATGTGTAATCCGCTATGTACTAAATAAATAACATATCTGCATCTCCTTGTGTCTACGAATGCCTTTAGATGTGAGTGCTAAGGAGTGCTGTCCGCACCCTCCAGCCGCGGGATAAAGGAAGGGAAAATTCGGTGGGTGTAGGGAGTCGGGGGTTGCAAAGTGAGGAGAAAGGGGGGACTCGGGCATGATGACATAATTTTAGGGGGCAATCCCTTGATTTATTCAGCAGTTAGAGAGCTTCGATCGTGGCCACGGCTACAGCTCAGGCACAAGGGCCTTGTCCTCAGCAGAGAGTGAGAAGGCCTTTCTCCAGAGGTGGAGAAAAACCTCTCCCATCTGAGGAAAAGTAGGAAAAAAAAAAAAAAAACCCACAAGTGAAAAGCTCCGAGGTTTGGCTCCACAGTTTCTAAATCATACATCCCTGCGAAGAAAGACTTAAAGGAGCCTTTGCACAAAGGACTTAGCTCTAAGCACCACCTTTGATTCCACTGCCCCGGCAGCGACCGGTTAAGCTGTGGTTAGATAACGCACAAGAGCAAAGAAGCATGGGATGGGGGAGAATACATTAGACACAAAGCACAAAGGGCCTTTCTCCTGCGAAGGATTTCAGATTTTATCCCGTCTGTCTTAAAAGCTTCAGCCCTGGGGGAAAGCCTGTCCAGACTTGCAGTTCACAAAAACCTCTGTGTCACTTGGGCTTTGGATGGTGGAATTAGAGGGAGGATGTTGGAAGGAGAGGTTTCCTGACTGGAAAATACACTGCTTTATTCAGCCCTAGAGATGAGGAAGTAGCAAATCAGCTGTCCCCTTTGCTGAAAAAGATAGCTAGAAAATGATTGTCATACTCCCCACAGAGATGGCGGGAGCCTGAATTTGGCTGATGGGATGGGAGCAGGAAGGGAACTTTTCACAAAATGCTCTGCTCCCACTTCCTCTTGAGTATTTAAAGGGCAGACTTGGTGATGGGCTGGATACGGAGGAGTGGGGCGAGGAAAGGAAAGGACTCTGAGAGGGCATCTAACTTCCAGCTTTGGATTCATGTGGGTGGTTGTGTAACTAACCAAGGTAAGGAATATGCAGAAGGAAGAAGGGAGCGTGGGGTTGATGAGCGCCAAGAAATGTGAAGGGTCCAAAGTTTTACCCAACGTGCCAGCTAAACCTGCCGCATGCAGTTTCACGGACGCTGGTGTAATTCACGAGACTCCTGGGTCCGAGACAATGGAAAGTCTATTATTCTAGTAGTAGCAATAACTGGATTATCAGCATTTTTTCCTCTGGTTCCCTGGCTCTGGTTTGCAGAGGGCAAAACCATGGCATCTGTACACGTGCGGGTTCTGTTACAAGAGAGAAACCCTAAACCCATGGATGTAAGCACGCCTGTCCATTGCTCTGGAGAGACATTGTCTCTGTCTTCCAAGAGTGTTTGCTGTGCAAGCATCCTTGGAAAGAAAATCCAGAACAAAGGGGGCATTCATTGCCTTGCTAGCAATACCTGAAGAAATGTGAGAGATTCATGAAGGATTACGTCCCAACACCGAGTTGCTTCACCAGTTGAGTTTTTTCTTTTTCTTCCTTCCTCCCTTCCTCCCTTCCTTCCTTCCTTCCTTCCTGTCCTTCCTCCCTCCCTCCCTCTCTCTCTTTCTCTTTCTTTCTTTCTTTTTCTTTCCTTCCTTCCTCCCTCCCTTTCTTTCTTTTCTTTCTTTCTTTCTTTCTTTCTTTCTTTCTTTCTTTCTTTCCTCCCTTTCTTTCTTTCTTTCTTTCTTTCTTTCTTTCTTTCTTTCTTCCTTACTTTCACAAAGTCTTCAGAGACTGGATGAGTTGGTGGAGGGTATGTTCTCCTCAATAGACCAGAAGCATCAAAGAACATCCACAGATCTATTGAGATCTACATTTGTTATTTGTACACTCTTGCTGTGTGTTTTACATTTCAATAAACAATAGAAAGGAAGCTTGGCTTGGGGAGTTTACATCTGACTGTTCGCCTCAACTCACCTGCCCAACAGAAGTAGCTGTTTCCTCTGGGCACCAACCTCAGGGTAGCTGGGTCTCTTGAATGGAGGGTGCCAGCCACACATGTGGTTTTGTCTGGTAAAGCAAATGATGAGGACTAGTTGAGTATTCGGTGTTTGAAAACCGATGGAAACCCGTTAAGAGATCGGGACAATAGTGTCGAATGGAAATACAGTTCGTCTGTTAACTTAATCCGGTGCCGTTTTATAATTTTATATGAGTCGCTTGCCTACTGGAACTGGAACAACATTCTTGGCAAGTCGGTCAATCAAGCGATTGCAGCAGGCGGATTCCTGTTGTTGGAGCCCAGGTAACACCCGCCATGTGGCTGCTTTTTTCAGCCCACTAAAGATCCAGGGTGCAAGATGTGCAAGTTCAAAGGGTTGCCTTTTCTTTCCGTCCCAAGCTTCCCCCAAAGACTGAGAAAAGAAAGGAAATCTTTTGACTCTCATCTAACTACACTCACTGATGTCCGGTAAGTCCTTCGTCTTCCTGAACAGTGTAGCCACTCAACATTTATTATTTTTACTGCCCGGTGCCCTGAGACCATGTTGCAATCCTTTTGGATTTAATATTCGATTTTGTGACTTCCTCCCTCTGCTTATTTTTAAAAGGTTGTGAGAGACGCTTGCCCTGTTGTGTTTAGGTCAAGTTAATGGAGGGTTTTTTTTTTTTTTCTTTTGAAAAGCTCTGAGTGTTATAAAGAAACGTTGTGGGGTCACAACCCAAGTGGGTTTCCTTATAGGCAGGAAAAAATTCCATGAAGCGACAGGCGCTTAGAGAAGATATTTCTTGTGTGACTCTAATAGCAATAAGAGTAACGATCATGTTGGATTACTTCTGCAGTTTTGTGTTTGGTTTTGTTTTTGCAAAGTGCTATACTTTCTCTGAGGATTGAGCTCAAGGCCCTCATATTATGAAGCTGACATTCTGCCTACGGTGTCCCCAAGGCACCGGACAAGAAGTGTTCTGTTAGGGTTTTCCAGAGGTTTTGTAGCAACTTTGGTGATTTTTTTTTTTTCATAGCATTGTAAAATCCCCTTTCTGTGTCATCCCCTGGATCACTTAGGATGAAATTTCTTCTTTGGGCGATTCCCAAATGGAGTCTCCTTCAGGGCCTTTCAAGTTCTGTTCCTTCCGTGGTTCCTAGCAGGGCAGAGGTGGTGTTGATGGCAGTGAGCTCGGGTGACTTGAGGTTTGGGGTCACTCTAGGAGAGGGGACTTGGATTTAGGGCAAGGGACAGGTTATGCAGCACAGGACCCGTCACCTTGTGCTATATGTCACATTTCATCTTTATGATTTCTCCAAGCCCCGTGTTTCCCCACGAGGGGGGAGCAAAATCAGTTTAATGGTGTGTGTTTAATTGGAAAGAAGAGGATAGAGTCTGAAATATCAGAAGGCAATGAATGCGTAAGAGTAAGTGGTAATTCAGGCCATTTTCTTCCTCCTATCTTTGTATGTCTGGGTCCAGATGCAACCTAAAGCTCAAACGAGTCATGGCCAAAAAAGTGTGGAAGCCGAGGCCACCAGCCCCTGAGTTCTAAGTGCTGACACTGTAGCCCAGTAGTTTACCTGGGCTTCCCCGGAGCCGAGCAGAGCCGCGGACCAGAAAGGAGCCCTCCGGCGTGGGACAGAGGGAACAGTTCTGTGCTTTTGTTGCTTTTCAAATAAGAGTTTGGCTTTTGATAACTTGTGATCATTGTCAATGAGACTTTCCCTTGTGCTCTGGAGGAAATGTGTTGTGTGTGTGCCTTCCAGACACCTGTGTGAAAGGCCCTTCTTGTTTTCTGAACAGGTCCTAGGTTATTCTGTGCTGTGCTCAGAATCCCCTCTCATTTTTTAGTGACATCAGAGCCTGTGATTTGAGATTATCTTCCTTCCTGTTACTATTTACTGGGATTAAAATGCAGGAATGGAGACGGGAAAAAACAAAACAAACACGACATAAAAGTGCTGACGCCCGAACAGGGACTTGAACCCTGGACCCTCAGATTAAAAGTCTGATGCTCTACCGACTGAGCTATCCGGGCTCACACGCTATGGCCTTAACACATCAACTATAGTCAATTTATCTGCAAACTTGAAGGAGAAAATTCTTTTAGAAGTTTCACCGGTGATTCCGGTTTAGAGGTATTCATTCACAAAATGCTTGTTAATACCCTAATTAGCATAGAAACTCAGTCACAGTGAAAGTCTTCTTTAATACCCTGATCTAACTATATTATATGAATTATAATGTTGCCCCTTATTATAAAGTTTTCTTTCTCTCTATATACATGGATCAATACTAGATAGATATTATACTGTATAGAATTCTGTGCAACTGGTCTTCAGTTTCTAGGCTTCCCAGAAAAATACCTCAAATATTCTACATTTGGGCCCAAATAGAGCACTTTCCAAAGGAGGCCAACAAGACACCAGCGCTTTTAAGGGGCAATTAAATCACCTTTTAGGCGGCACTTTGGATATCGGAACATGGGTCGAGAGCCAGAGGAAGCGGTTTGATTTTGTGCTGGGTCTCCGCTGTCTTTATTTATTTATTAACTTTTTAAATTTAAATAAACTTTTAATTTTTGAATAGTTTTAGATGTGCCAAAAGGTTGCAAAAACATACAGAGTGCCCACATACCCAGCGTCCTCTGTTGCTCACACCTTACACGTGTATGCACTTTAAAGGGCACCAGTTAGAATACCGCGCACGTCCGCGTGGGCATTTCTCAGCTTAGACAGATAATGACCCGCATTCGTGTGTCCCGCCGGGGTCGTATCTCTTCATCTCCCCCGGATACACACTGTCTTGAACTTGGGGTTTATGCTCCCTCTCCCGTTCTTTATAATTTGGCATCTATTAAGGTGTTTCAAAGTTCCTGAACAATATACCCTGGAAACTTCTGTCATAGAGTTGAAACTTCAGGACTTAAAAAACAAACAAACCAGTCGCAGCTTTACTTAGGTATCTCTGTTTACTTAATCATCTTCTCAGTGGGTGTCCTTCCGGACCAGCACAGTTTGGGCATGAGATTCTAGTGATCACTGAAAACGGGCCCTGCAAACTCTAGGGCACCCTAACATTTCCAGGGGCTGGGAACAAGGGTCCAAGAGAAAGCAGGAGGCCTTCTGCTGCCCCACTCCTCCCTCGTCTTCTCAGCCTCCGGCGCCAGGCACGAGGAGAGGAGGTCCATCCTTCTGGAAGCCCGCTTAGGGCTTTGGGCTGGAAACTCTGGATTGTGGGAGTGGCCGAGAGGGGAGTGGGGTGACTAAAGCTTCTCAATTTTAGCCCTGGACGCCCTGAGTCCCGAGGCAAACTGTGACCCTAGAAGACCTTCTGCTCTGTGCGGTCTCGAGCCCCCTGTATTACTAGTATCCTTTTATCTAGGCGGAAGGCTTTCCTCGGGTAGTTAATTCTAGAGCCAGTTTATTATCTTCAAGTAAACATATATCCCTTGTTCTGGGGCTCATTCGTTTCTTCCACTTCTCTCTCAGTTCAGCTGCAAATTTGCAGTGATCTTATCAGCCCATAGTCAGCCTAATGTGGCTGCAGTGCCCCTCAGCCGTCCTTAAGGAAAGGAAAAAAGGAAAGAAAGAAACTTTTAAACTAGAGGTCCTCTCTCCTTTTTCTCAGATTTTTCAGTAGTTGGTTCCCTCCTTTGATCGCTAGGTTAAGTGCTTGACAAGGGTCTGATGGCCAGAAAGCTTCTTCCGCTCCGAATACTGATGTTGTCCCTTTAACCATTTCATGATTTTGCTGAATCAATACAGGAAAATTTAACTTTAGTATTGAAGAAAATCTTAATTGCTGGGGGGAAAAAAAAAGGTTGAAAGAATTGGGAAGAGTTATAAAGACACACTCTGTATGGTTGGGGATGTAGCTCAGTGGTAGAGCGCATGCTTCGCATGTATGAGGCCCCGGGTTCGATCCCCGGCATCTCCAAACTGTTTTCCCTGCCCCATCGGAAGCTATGGCTGTGTTTTTACAATGTGGAATCATTAGACTTCGTATCCTCCTCTTTGATAATTTTCTAAGGCGTTCTTATAGCCACTGCATACAGAATCATGTATGTAGAGAGGGAAACAGGACAACTCTAAGGTATTTTGGGAAATCTTTATCTGAAACCAATAAACTGGCAACTTAGAGAAAAAAACACCCAAGGGAAGAGATGGCCCAAGCGGAGCAACCTGCCAATCAGCCCAGGACCTATCAATAAAAGGCTATTTGTAATATCTCGCTGGCCTTTAAAGGCAGAGATCATCTTGGCCTGAAAATACAGAGGGGTGGGCGGGAGGATAAGGGGGTATTGCTAGCCACCTGGTTGCTGCGTCACCGCAGGAAGAAAGTAGGATGAGTCTTGGGAGAATGACGAAGTCTAGGTCGGTGGGGCCAAATTCAACGTCTTGGATACACCACATCAGTTACAGTATAAAAGAATAAACAATAACCAGAGTACATTCTTGTAAGGACCTTGGAAAGGTGCTTGTCGCAGTTGGCCGGTTAGCTCAGTTGGTTAGAGCGTGGTGCTAATAACGCCAAGGTCGCGGGTTCGATCCCCGTACGGGCCAGCGGTTCGTTTTCTATTGCCCTGAATACTGACCTCCCCTTGTGTCCCCCGGAGAGGCGGCGGCGGCGGGGGACCACGGTCAGGGGGAGGACAGCGGCTTTTTGCTTCAAGTGCAGACCACCCCAGGGGAGCCCCGAGCGCGCATCTCGACAAGCGGGCACGCTCGGAGAGTTTGCCCCGAGAAGCAGAAGGGCACCGGGACGCTGTAGGGGTGATTCAATTCATTAGGAGGAAAACGGCGTCGCCGAACGCTGCCCCCGAAAAGAGTCAGGAGACAAGTGTCTTCAGTCACCGCGGCGCGGGCTCGCGTCCGTGCGGACTGAAGGCAGCGCTGGTCACGCAGGCGGGGGAGGAACCCGAGTGCAGAGAAGCCTGTTGTCGTCATTGAATGGATGTCCCCGTGAGGAAGGACCAAGCCGCTGGGCACAACCCACCCTGCTTCCGTCCGCGTCCTGGGGGCCGGCTTGCCGACGCCCGCGGCCCCTGCGTTCTGGCCATTTCTGGATGGGACGCCCCTGTGTCCGCCTCATTTTCCGCCACGGCCGGCTTTCGGCTCCTTAACTGTGTCCCCCGCTTCCCACACAGCTCATCTCCTCTGAATTCTCGACCCCGCGTCCCCACGGCCCGCCGAGCCACGCCCGCGCTCCGGCTACTTGCGGGGGACCCCGGGAGCAGGGGGCCGGCCGGGGGTCGTCCCACAGACCCGCTCCGCGAGGTGACAAGCAGCACCGGCTTCTGCTGCCCTCTCAGCGGCCACGGTCTTTTCTTACAGTGGATGGGCCGGCGGCCCTTGAGAAGCAAGGCTCCGTTCACTCCTTACAGGGATTATTGGGTCGCGAGATGAGCCGGCAAAGTTCTGGGAGCCACAGAGCGGGAGGGTCAGAGTAAGGGTCGGTCGTAGTTATATTTACCCAAATATGAATGAAATGCAAAAGATAAGATAAAGAAATTCACTAAATATTTAATATATTCAGAAGAGCCAGGAAGCGTGCGGCTCGTTGGTCTAGGGGTATGATTCTCGCTTAGGGTGCGAGAGGTCCCGGGTTCAAATCCCGGACGAGCCCTGTTTTCTTTTGTTTTACAGAAAAACGGGTGCAGCTACAGTTCAATGAAACCACTCGACCTCCACGTGAAAACGCGTTCGCTGCATACGCTCTCGATCCCAATAAGTGACTTTTACTAAAAAGAAACAAACACTGTTTAATTTTGGCTTTTACTCCGTGTTCCATCGGCTCTAAAGTGACTCTCGCAGAGGCAGATGTTTCTGGTTCTCCAAGTTAGTTCCAACTCCACGGTTGTGATCCGATCAAAGTGCAGGAAGACGATGGTCACATCTCCATTCAGTGTCATTCATCGTTCATTCATCACTTTTTTATGGAATAGTAAGACAATGAGCTCTAGAGTTGGGGTTCTGGCAACCTTCGTCCAGGATATTTCGGCTTTCCTCGTTCGCACAGGGGTGACTATCTCCCCCCGCCCAATCTTTTAGGAGACTGAGGTTCTGTCTCCTCGTTGGGAGGGGACGCTTTGTCGCTTCTCCGGGGGGTGCTCTTGGTACCTTCACTAAGCAGGTATTTGTTTACCATCTATTATGTTCAGTGAACTTTTGAGGTCAGTGGTAAACAAAACACACATTAAAGTGAAATTGCACCCCCTTTCCCTTCTCTGCGTGTGTGAGCCTTGATGGTGGGGAAGTACAAAATATGAACAAGCGGTGGGAGGAGAAACCCGCAGAGACTGCCTGCGGGGCCACATCCACAGCCACAGGTGCCTCGTTGGGCCACAAAGAGGGCGCAGGGGCTCCTGGGCTTGGAAGAGCGATGGGGGTGCCAGGGTTGGGGTGATTCGCGCAGCACCCAGAGATGCCGGCCCTCGGATCCGGGAAACTTTCTGTGCCGTATTCGCAGCAGGTCGGTGAGAATGGGGAGGCGGGGGGTGGTGAGGTAGGGAAAGTGAGCCGGTTTGCACAGCAAGAATAGCAGATAATGCTTATATACTTTGACTTTCACGTCGTCTTCTTTGGAAGACAAAAACAATCAGACAAGACCTAGAACCCTACAGTCACAACAGGGCCAAGAATTCGTATGTGCTCATAATAGATTGGGGAAGACCTACAGCCAACTGCCCGGCTAGCTCAGTCGGTAGAGCATGAGACTCTTAATCTCAGGGTCGTGGGTTCGAGCCCCACGTTGGGCGGTCACTTTTTCCTTTCAACGTGTATTCTCAACTCCTTTTCCGTCCACTCACCTCCGAAGCAAGGTCCCCCCAATGTCAAGTAAGAGGAGTTTGGGAGGTCAACGCTTTTAAATGTGTGGAATTATGGAATCACCGGGAGTGGCCGCGGTTCACGGCTCTGCTCAGCTACGCCTAACCTGCTCTCTTACTCTTGCAGAGGTGGGCCTCATCGCCCCCTAGCGGGGAATGCATTTTTCTGGCCCCTTAGAGATTTGTCTTGACATTGCAAGTCTGTGGTAGGGCATGAGCTTTGTATTTTTAAGCTCCTCGGATGATTCTGAAGCACGAAAAAAGGCTTAGGATAGTGGGAGAAGGACGCAGAGATGTTGGCAAAGCTAAAGTCTGAAGGTGGAGAAAAAAACGATCCAAACACAGGGAACAGTCTGATGGGCAGAGGTCAGAGGTGACAATGTCCAAGCAGAGTTTTGAGATCCGCAACTCCACTTTCTGGCCCAAGCGTCATTCCGGAATAACGGGAGGCGAATTTGCTATTTCCACCGCCTCACACATCGGTTCGGTTTCTGATCACCTGCACCCAGACAGCACGATACACCTAATTGTGGAAGGTACCGAACAGTCCATAATAGACTGCAACTGCCTACAAAATAAAATCTAACTATTTCGGCTTGTTTTTCAAAAGCCAAACTGCATTTCTACCCCCAACTCCTCTGAGCTCTCCACCCTCTAGAATAAGCCTGCCCAGTCCAGCCACCGAGGTTCGCTCACTGTGTCCTCTTTTTCCTCCTACAAATCCATGCTGGTTGGGACTAGGTCGAGTCAGCTCTGTGCATGGACGATGTTATCCCAGACAGGGGTGGATTTTGCCACCACTGACTGACTTGAAAACCATTCCTGTGGTCAAACTGACCAAGACTTCCAAATGTCCCTTTAGGAAAATTCCATCACGCCTGTCTTACTTTATCATTCCTTCGAAGCGTTCATGGATTCACTGGCAGTGACTGATGAAACACCCATGACCGTGATGGAGAAACCACACACATACACGGCTCTTCATTGATTCTAAAAGCACAATGAACCACATATGTTCCTCTCACTTCCCTAACCTTGACCCGATGTTCTCTTCAGGCCTCAGGACAACTCATGAAAATGCTCTCACTTGAGTATCCACATCTGGCTGGACATGTGAGTCACCTGGCGAGCTTGCAAATTTGAGTCCTGAGCCCCAGCTCGGCCCTAGTGAAGCTGAATCTCTGATGCTTTAGAAACCAGGGCTTCCGAGGGGGTTCGTTTCATTTTAACACGACGGATTCGGTGGCCTGGCCCGGCTGGAGTACCGCGAGGGGTCAGCGTCTTACTGGAAGCCCTGTTTCTCGGTGTCTCGGGTTCAGAAACTTGACGTCGCGGGTCTTTTCTGCCATTCTCCCTTCCTCTTCCCAGGCATGTAGACTCTGCAGGGATGGGGTCCCGATTCCCCCAGATGAAACACACCCGTCCCTTTGTTCGTTCTGCACGCTCACTGAGCGCCACTCTGTGTCAGGCGGTGCTCTGGGGGTTGGGATTTATCAGTGGACAAAGCAACGACCCCTGCCCCTTACATTCCGCGTAGTAAATGCACAACTAAACGAAAAGCGGTGTTAGAGCGTGGTCAGGGTGCTGGGATCAGGTCGGGGGCACGCTGCAGCGGGAAACGGGGCTGTCAGGTGAGGCTTCCCGAAGGGGACTTTTGAGCAAACAGGAGCCACGGTGTCATTTTCGAGGAGAGTTTCTAAATAGAGGACTCAGGCCGAAGGCAAAGGCATGTTTGTGGCCGTGTGGTCTCAAAAAATGTGAGACCTTGCAGGCTGTCAGGACTTCGAGCTGAGTGAGGCAGGAATACGTCTCAGAAGTGTCTGTACAGAAGAGTGACAGGGTCTGACCTACCTCTGAAAAGGATAACTGGCTGTCGTGTCGGGAACAGATCTCAAGGGGACAATAGCGGTCACAAGGAGACCGTGTCAGGAGGCTCTTGGTGACCAAAGGTGTCAAGTCAGCCCGGAGGGGTCACAGGGCAGGAGCTGAGAAGTGGCCTGATTTCTGGGACTTCCTGGGGGTGCGAACGACAGTCAAGAAAAACTTTTAAAGTCAGAGAGCGACTTGGTAGATTTACACCAAGAAACAAACTGTTAGGGGGCCCTGTGTGTGTGTGTGTGTGTGAAGGCCAAATTCGTATGAAAGGTCGGCTAGGGTATAATCAGAGCAAAAAGAGACGGTAACATTGCTGGCGTCGCTGTAAAAACGCCGGTGCTGTTGGCTGTCTGTGCCCCACTGAGCCGGCGCCAGCCCCGCGGAATCACGGTGTGGAAAGCCTGCCCACTTCTGGGCGCCCTGGAGTCACCGCAAATTACCGCTCTCCACGCGCCCCCTTCCAAAGCTTCCTTGTCTCTTTACCCAGGCGCCTGGATGACTATCGCTGATCGATCACTCGCTCCCCGTGATGTTACACTTAGTCCCCAAACCATTCAGCATCTCACCTGCTCCGCTCAACTGCATCTGTCGTCGGGCGCGGGAGTCACATGTTTTACGCCACGTGGGTTCCCCAGAGTTGGGAGATCCCGTCGTCATGTACCCAATGACACCGAGAATCAAGAGTCGACATGACATGGATGAACAAGAAGGAACTTTCCTAGAGGGGTACACTGACCTTGACTGTCTTCCAAACCAACGGACGAACACCCTTCTCGTGCTGGACGCTCAGGATGAAAACACACGCAACGTGGTCCGGGCCTTCAAGAAGCCTGTCATCTCCCCACTGGGAGAATGTAACTGGTTCAGTGGAAGTGAAACCCCCAGCTGTGTTTGAGCTGGCGCTAGGAAATGAAGGGGTTTGGCGTGACGGGTTTAAAGAAGTAGGTGGTGGTGACGGGACCGGGTAGTTACGAAATCACCCGGGTTTACCAAGCAAAATCCGAGGAACGAAGACTCGTATCTGGTTCAGATGTTCTACCTGCGAGAGTCTACAACCACTGAGGATTTCCGGACCACGTGTTGTGGGCAGACAAACCCCAAGTCTCAGTGGAAAGCCTGAACCGCCTTTCCTCGCCCCGCAGCCCCTGCTGAGTGTTTTGGCTTCTGGGGTGCCACGAGGACTATACTGGGTTATCACGGATAAAACAAATAGTGCTAATATTAATAAACACATCCGGGGGCGCCTGGGTGGCGCAGTCGGTTAAGCGTCCGACTTCAGCCAGGTCACGATCTCGCGGTCCGTGAGTTTGAGCCCCGTGTCAGGCTCTGGGATGATGGCTCAGAGCCTGGAGCCTGTTTCCGATTCTGTGTCTCCCTCTCTCTCTGCCCCTCCCCCGTTCATGCTCTGTCTCTCTCTGTCCCCAAAAAAATAAACGTTGAAAAAAAAATTAAAAAAAAATAAACACATCCGATTGTCAATGAACTTATTGTATTTCTGGCTTATAAACAACCTTTGAGTTGCTTGGAACAGACTGCTTTTTCCTATTCTTACTAGTCCTTGGCTATATTGTTAAAACTGAATTGACATACTTGAAAATTGAATTTCTGAATCTAAGACCTGTGGCATCACCTCCAAGGCCAAGGCTGTCCTGAGCAGCTAACCTAACTGCTTCGATAAAACACTTGAACTGCAAAGGGTGTCTGGCGAGGGGTGGGGGGGAGGGGTCTTGTTGTGCCGATCTGCCAAAACAAAACACCACTGGGCGCTTGAACAACAGAGATTTATCTCCTCAGTTCTGGAGGTTGAGAAGTCCAAGGTCGAGGGGCCAGCTGATTCAGCTTCTGGTAAGAGCTCTCTTCTCGGTTTGCGGACGTCGCCTTCTCATCGTGTCCCCACGGAGAAGGGCGAGGGGGGTGAGCTCCCTTCCGGTGAGGACACTAATCCCACTGCATCGGGGCCCCATCCCCGTGACCTCATTTAACCCGATTGACTTCCTTACTCCAAATACAGCCATGCTGAGGGTCCCGTGTAAACTTCAGTAAGGCTTTCACATGAATTTTGGGGAGACCCCCCCCAAAAAACCCCATCCAAAACACACTGTGGCATTTGGAATTCGGAAGCTTCTCTGGCACACGGTAGGTAGTCAAACAGTTGTTGAAGGAATGATTGAGCTGCACTGTCTGTACAAAACTCAACCCCACCTTCTAAACATCTAACAGTGTATGATAAACACGACTAAATTAGCTAAAAAACCGCCTTACGGTGGCTTTTCCTCAGGACAGATACTCAGGAAGCGGAACGCAAGACTGTTCATTACTAGAGCCGGAATGGTGCTGGATGGAGCCAGATAGGAAAAAGACAAAAGAAAATACAAGTCGGCCAGTAATTTGAGGGCACCGACTACAAGGCCGTGTAAGCCCAGAGACAGATCGAACTCGGGAGGTCAGTCTCTGAGAAAAAGCAAAGGGGGACAAAACCACACTGTTGTGAACAGGAGGTTCTAGTTCAGCCTGTTCCGGAAGCTCCAACAGCAATCTGTCCGTCAGGCGTGCTTCTGGAAGCCTCGCTAGGTGAGGAGAGGAAAGGAAGAAAGGAGGAAACGTGTCAGAGGCCACAGGTCCAGGAGAAAGGAAGAACCCTCTAGGCACGCGTGCTCATCTGTGCAAGCAGCCCGGGGACAACCGCCTAGGCATTCCAGAAACAAAGGACAGTATCATTTTCTGAACAGGAAATAAGGAAGATGTGAGGAACGACTGCAGCAATTTTCAGAGATTATGGCCCAACAGATCTATCCACGTGACTGGACTGGAGGGCGTGGCCTCTGGGAAAGAGGCCTAAACTATGGCGCCAAAGAACAATGAAACCAATCCATGAACGTTGCCTCTAAAGCTAAAGCAACGTTCCTTCTTTCAGGCCTGTCACACGGGAGTCTCATGAAGGATAAAGCACTGCCCCCACTGCTGAACCTATTGCTACCTTTTTGTTTCATGTGGTATATTCTTGAACTTTCCACTCTGACTTACCCAAAGGTGTGGCCCAGATGAAAACCTTTCAAAGCGCCCTGTGAGGGCTCCCCTGCTTGAGCGGGTGGGGGGACTGAGCGGTTCACCCCATACACTTTGCTTTACGAATGCTATTTCATAGGATATTCACGACAATACCTCTTAGGACCTGTGTTATTTTTATTATCATCACCCCCATTCTGGACAGGGCACTGGGAAGTTAGAGAGGTCACAAAGGGGGGAAGAGACAGGATTCAAAAGTGGCCTAAGTGGTCTGAACACTAATAATGAGGTAGCAGAAAGAGAAATGATGAAGATAATTCCATTTACAATGGCACCAAAAAGAATAACAAGCCTAGGAATAAATTTAGGAAGTTTCACCAAGGAAGTGAGAGACCCATACTCCAAAAACTGTTAAACACTGATGAAAGAAACCGAAGGCAAGACAGACCAATGGAGAGATGTTCCGCGCTCGCGGACTGGAAGAATCAATCTTGTTAAAATCTCCATACGACCCAAAGTAATCTACAGATTGAATGCGAGCCTTATCAAAACACAACTGTGTTTTTCATGGAATATGCAAAAAAATGGGTATGGAACCACAAGAGACCCGCCCCCCGCCCCAGAGTCAAAGCGATCTAGAGAAAGAAGAACAAAGTTGGAGGTATCATAAACCCATAAAATTCATATTTCAAGATATATATATGTATATGTACATATATAACATGCATATTATATACCATGTACATTATATAACATATACACACTTCAAGATACACTACGAAGCTGTAATAATCACAGCAGAATAGTACTGGCACTAAAATAGACACATTGGCCAATGGAAGAGAACCCAGAAATAAACCCACACGTATATGGCCCATTAGGACAAAAGAGGCAAGAATATCCAATGGGAAAAAAGCAGCCTGTCGACAAATGGTGCCCGGAGAACCGGACAGCAACATGCAGAAGGACGAAACTAGACCACTTTCTTACACCATTCACAAAAACAAACTCAGAATGGATGAAAGACCTAAATGTGAGACCTAAAAGCATAAAACTCCTAGGAGAAAACAGAGGTAATAATTTCTCTGACATCAGACCGCACAACATTTTTCTAGAGCTGTCTCCTCAGGCAAGGGAAACAAAAGCAAAAGTAAACAACTGGGACTACACCAAACCGAAAAGCATTCGCACAGCGACAGAAACCATCAACAAAATGAAAAGGCAATCTACCGAACGGGAGAAAATATTTGCAAGTGACATGTCCAATAAGGGGCCAATATCCAAAATATATAAAGGACTTGCACAACTCAAACACCAAAAAACCCTAAACAATATGATTAAAAATGGGCAGAGGACCCAGACATGTTTCCAAAGAAGACATCCAGATGGCCAACAGACACGTGAAAAGGTGCTCGACATCACTCATCATCAGGGAAGTGAAAATCAAAAGCACAGTGAGATATCACCTCACACCTGTCAGAACAGCTAGAGTCAAAAAGGCAAGGAAACACCAAGTGTTGGCGAGGATGTGGAGAAGAAGGAACCCTTGGGCACTGTTGGTGGGAATGTACATTGGCGCAGCCGCTGTGGAAAACAGTAGAGGTTCTTCAAAAAGTTAAAAAGGGAAGTACCCTATGACGCAGTAATTTCACTACTGGCTAATAACCCAAAGAAAATGAAAACACTAACCTGAAAAGGTATATCCGCGCCGATGTTTATGGCAGCATTATTCACAGTAGCCCACATGTGGAAGCAACCCAGGCGTCCATCGATAGATGAACAAATAAAGAAGATGTACTATGTATATACAAAGGACTATTACTCAGCCATAAAAAAATGAGACCTCGCCATTTGTGACAACGTGGATGGACCTAGAGGACATAATTCAAAGACAAATACCATATGCTTTCACTTATATGTGGAATCTAAAAACAAAACAAACAACAAAAAAGCAAACTTTTAAATACGCCAAGTTGCAAAGAACAAACTTGTGGTTGCCAGGGGGAGGTGGGCAGGAGAATAAGTGAAATAGATAAAGGGGTACAAATTTCCAGGTATAAGATTACATCAGGGAGGTGAAAAGTACAGCGTTGAGAATATGGCCAAGACGATTACGATAGTATTGTCCGGTGACAGATCGTGACTACACTCATCATAGTGACCACAGTAATGCATAGAATTTTTGAATCAATACACTGTATCCCTGAAACTAACATACCACTGTTTATGATACTTCAATTAAAAAAAAAACAAACCCAAGTGGCCTAAGTGGCCCCAAATCCTTTGTTCTTTCCATTGTACTATACACGCTACTGAATAATGTCTGTTGCCCTAATTCCTACTACAAAAATTCGTTATTTACTTTTATATTGTGTTAAACAGAGCCTACCTACAGGAGGGTTCAATGCACATACATTTCTTGCAGTCTTACAACGCAGTGACCTTTAAAGCACATTTCACAGAAGCGGCTCTGCACTCCCCCCGGGACACACGCAGTCTGCACCTGGGGCGAGCCGGTCTCTGCCCCCGGCCAGGGTCACTACCGCACGCCCCCCACCCCCCTCTCCCCGGGATGTGGGGCGGGGTCACAGCCCGCTCAGCCCGCGGGGCCCGCGGCCAGCGCGCGCGCGGGAAACCTTACTGCAGGGACAAAGGAAAGAGCGACCTGTCGCTAGGCAGCGTGGGCCCCACTTGACACGAAAGGACCTTTAGCTGACGGAAAATTACGCAGTGCACAGCGCGAACTACAGAACCTTCAGGACGGCTCACCGGCCCGGCGTCGGGCGGAGCTGCCAGAGCTCCGCGGCCCCGGTCGCCCCCGCCGCACGTCGCGCCACGCCCTCCCGCCACGTGACCGCCGCTCGCCACGTGACCCCCGGCCACCCGCCCCCCGTGCGGCCCGGCGGTCCGCTGCCCCCGCCCCGGCTCCCGACCTGGAGGAAGGGAGCACGGCGTCCGGAGGGGGCGGGTGAAGAAGCCAGAAAAGTGGGCGGCCGAGCGAGTGTCCCCGGGCGGGCGCCCAAAACGGCCGTCGGGGCGCGGCCGTGTAGAGCCCCTTCGGCCGAGGGGGGCCCTGGCACGCTTTCTTTTCCTGGGTGGGCCTACCTGCCCCTCGGCCGGTCCCCCGAACTGCTGCCGCTTTCCGACCGTCGCGTCCGGGAGCTCGGCGCGCGCACGCTCACCTCCGTCTGAGAACACTCCCGAAGGACGTAAAGGGACCCCAAAACTTTCCTGCTTCTTCCCGGTTTCACCCCGGGTTGCATTTTATTTTGCAGATCTACAGAAAGGAATGTTATAGATTCATATACATGAATCAGGCAAGAGTCTTCAGCTACAAAAATACACGTTGTACATACACATCTCAGCGTCCCTCGCATCTACTGCCTGTACCGCCACCTCCCCCCTCTCTCAAGACTCCCTTCAGGCCCGTCTTTTCCATCTCCGAATCTTTTCTCACGTGGAGCGGGACAAAATGAAAGGCAGCTTTTTATTACATTTCGATGCATTTACCTTTTTGACAAGTGTGCTTTGACAAAATGGGTACTATGAAATACACCTATAAAATAACATTTAGTCAATTGGGCTTCGGGTGGAGATAAAATTTTATATGTAATTCATTCAGACTGTCCTCTCTTCAGGTAGATGGTTCGTGAAGACTCGAAGAGGTTAATGGCCAAATTAAGTGATTGACTTGCTTTTAATTCTTACTCAGAAAAAAAAAATTTTTTTTCTTTGTCCCACAGGTGGTCTCAATGATCTACTTGCCCAAGGGGGGTCATTTGCCCCATCTGTGTGGCTCCATCGGGTGACAGTGTAATGATATTTAATGGAACGTGAAGAAGGACAACACATTCCTGATGTCGGAGGCCACCGCAGGTCGATTTCATTAACAAGAGAGTAAACGACCTTTTTGACCTTCAGACAGTCAGAAAACTTGGTCAGAACCTCACACTTTGCAAAATTAACTAGTATTTGAAAGACATTAGTTTCTACCTTGCGTGAAGATAGAGAAGAATTTAAAAACGTAGTTTTGGCTCCCTATCGATGTTTTTGCCGAGTTCAGAATTCGTGTGATAAACCATTTGTCTACAAAGACAAATGTCAATGAAAGGACATTTAAGCGTTTCGGAGAGCTTTTCTTCCTCCTCCCCCTCCTTCTGTTAGTGACCCTGTTAGAATTTAAGTCACTTCAAATCCTATTTCTAACTTGAGTCAAAATCGGTTACTGAAATTCATTCCTCATCATAGAAAACGCTCCTCGCTAAGTCCTTAGCCGTTTCTGTGCCTGCTTATTTTATTTTGCTTTTTGCAAACCAGTGGAGGCTCCCGTTTCCTTCTTCGTCCAGGGCAGTGGACCTTGGAGCGTCCGTCGCGAAGGAGCGCGGGATTAAGAACGGAAGAGCGGACGCGGCCAGGGCGGACCCGTAAACCACGCGGCCGAGCGAAGGGACCAGCGCCTACGGGCTCCCAAGCGCGCGCAGAGAAGGCATCCTCGGCCTGAACGCTCAGCAGTGTGATTCCTTCGATAGCTCAGTTGGTAGAGCGGAGGACTGTAGTGGTGAATACTCCTCGGGCATCCTTAGGTCGCTGGTTCGAATCCGGCTCGAAGGAATTCGTGTTTTGCGTCCTTTTTTTTTTTTTTTGAAGCCTCACCCTCAAAAACGTGCATTTCAGCTACATACATCCCCGATGTGCGTCTCCAAAGACTATTCCCGTTGTACAACGAATCTAATTTTTAAAATTACTGGTTTCTGTAACGACTAATACGCGCGATCAGACAGGCTTCAGCCGCACACTTCACATACAGCGGGGGCCGCAGAGAAGTCCTGGGCCCTGCCGAGGCGGAGCAGAGGCGGCCCTACGGGGCTGGAGGTCCGCTGACGCGTCCGCGCTCTCCCACCGGGGGGACCTGGGACCCGGGAAGGAAGGACGCGACCTGCGTAGGAAGGACGCGACCTGCGGGTAATCGGTGGGGCACGCGCGCCCCCTGGTGGAATTGGAGTCGCGAGTCTCCCGGACGGTGTTTTTCCTGCTGGACTGCAGGCAGCCGCCCACAATGTCAGGGCCGGATGAAATTCCGGGATTCAGGGGCACTACTCCCCCTTCTCGGTTTAATTGTGTAACGGCGGTTTTGAACCCTGCCTGAGGAAAGTCGGTGGACACAGAATCACTTGGGCAGGTTTTACAACGCGCCTCTGCCTGGACCATTTTGAAGGTGCGACCTAGGCATTGGTAGTTTTAAAAATTCCCAGGTGGCATTCATGTGCCGCAGGGGTGGAGAACCACGGATAGGAGAGAAACAAAAATCCTAGAATTAAAAATAACAGACAAGGTGGGAGAAATGGGTAGGACTTTCTACCCATTTTGGGAATCAGCTCAAAAGAGAGAGATTCCGCTTATCAACAGAAAGCATTTGCTAATTTTGCGCCAATCTCATTAAAATATATTAATCCCACTTGCGCCCTGTCTCAAACATGGGATCCCGACCACCTCCCGAGTGGGAGAGTCCTCAACTACGAAGATACTAATTAGATCAAGTAAAGAAGACTTGTGTGCGAATTTTGTCCTTGGTAATTTTTTGTATTTTTTGAATTTTTTGTATTCCTTCCTGTGCTTCAGAACTTTTAGTCTTAAATGATTCTCAAGCTTTGGTGTATATCAGAACACAGAAGCCCAGGCTTCTTGCATTGGGGTAGTGTGAGAACCACTGCCTAAACCATATTGGAAACTATCCCTATTAAGGGCTGAAGCTTGGTCTTAACTGATAGCTCCTGATGAAGTTTTTTTTTTTTTTTTTTTTTTTTTTAATGTTTTTTATTTCTGAGACAGAGAGAGACAGAGTGAAGTTTGTTTTTTGAAAGCGAACTGGGGCAAAAGAGTAAAGAAGAAAACTGGTCCGATTTTCTTTTCAAAGATAACTTTTGGGCGCTGGATGCAAAGTGTATTAGAAAGTCCTGGCCTGAGCTTCTGGAGGCACCACCGAGGTTCTCCACCCTCCTGTGACTGGGCCGTTTTCTGCCACAGCCCGGTATCAGTATCCGCATCATCACCACCACCTCCAAAGATCTAGCCGTCCGACTCCAGAGGAGGAAAACTGCATGCATAAAAAACAAGTCTGAAATATACTTGATTATGTGGCTCTTCACCATCTCGCTAAGAAATGGGAATCCTTCCTTCCAGTTTTAAGAACTTGAGGTGGCCCTACATAGGTCAGATGTGTGGGAAATAGACTGAGAATAAAAATACAATATTAATGCATAAATAATTGAAGTGTCGATTCGTAAGTCCACGTGGCAGGGACCAATATTCAAATCTGCAAAACGTCTGCCAAATCCTAGAGACCTCAGCCTTCCTATCCTGGCACTGTCTGAAGGCCTTCCCTGTTATGACCTGGGCCCCGCTCCCAGCTGGTGATGTCTCCATCATCTCCGTCTGTTTAGAGGAGCAGGAAAGCAAAAGCCAGCGGGGAAGAGAACGCAAAACTGGAGAATGCGGGCATCGATCCCGCTACCTCTCGCATGCTAAGCGAGCGCTCTACCATTTGAGCTAATTCCCCGTCCGGACACGCCGCCGCGCCTCTCTTCCCCACTTTGAAATCTGGAGGCCATTCAGAACGTGTCGCGCCACCTGTTCGTAGTCGGTCTTAGCCAATTGTTTGGGGTGCGGGGCCGCAGATCAATGGCCATTCTGTCCCTCGGCACCACCTACAACCTGTCCTACGCTTCTGGACCCTGTCGGTAAAAGAGCTCAGAGTGCAGCTGGAATCCAGGCCGTGGAGTCCTCAGAAACACTTGTCTTAGAAATTGGGCAAGAGTTTAACCCTGGACGTCCATCTGTGGAAACAGGGAATGGAAGGAAATTGCAGGTGCATCCAGGAGGGGAAACTAAGTTTCTCGAGCAAAGAGGCTCGGCTTTGGCCTTGGCAATAGGCCCTCACAATCCCTGCACCCCTACATTTTCCACCAGTTGACTCTGCTGGCTTCAGAAACAGACTCTCCGGAGTCCCCACAGACATCCTTATTAAAAAAAAAAAAACAAAAAAAAAAAACAAAAAAAAAAAAACCAAAAACCCTTAAAAAAACTGGCTTAAAAAAAAGAAAATCCCCGCCTGTGGATACATGGCCACGAGGGGGCGCGCGTCCCAGTTTATTTCTCCTTTCATTCTGGCTTCTATATTTCTGATTTTGATTAAAGGGTGTAAAAGTTATTTTGCATTTTTCCAAGGTAAACATTAATCGGATGCTAAGATAATTCTGCCTGCAGGCTGAGATCTAGAGTCTTTGCAAAAAGACAAAGGCAGTAGTCACCTCTTTTTCTTCGGACTTATTGGGTACTAAGTATCAGGTACTGTACTAGGTGCTGCTTACTGGACAGAGCTAGCTCCGAAGAGCAGGATTCGCTGGGCATTGCCAGGAGCCCATCACGTGCAGGAAAGCCATATGAAAGCTTTCAGTCCCATCTACACCTTCGACTTCTTCGCCTAATATTCCATCATTAGAGACTTCCTCCATTTGGTTTAGTGTTATTTTTTAGTCTCAGTGAAATTGAAGCAAGCGATCAAAATTCAAACGGAGGAGAAACATCTCAATTAAGAAAGTGACTCTCCGTCCCTATGCAGAACAGCCCTTTCCAAGATCCTTAAAATGCCCTTCACGTCTGCTCTCCTTTTTTGCTTTTTCTCCGCAATCAGGGCTGATAAAAACGCGGATGAATAGCCCTCTGACTGACGAAAACTTCCACCTTCTTGCCTCCCCACAACTTAGGAAAGAGAGTTCACAACTCGGGTTTTCCGAGTGTGTGTAGAAACCCACCGTTCAGTTCAAAACTTAGCTCCAGGCCAGCCCCACCCTGACTGTCCCCAGCATCTGGATGTGTCTCCCCTATTCTTTCCTGGACAGAATTCACCCCGCTGCAGAAGTCCATTTGGCCTCCGCTCACTTTTTCCTCCCTATTTATTTTCCCTATGATTCTAAGGGTGTAGGTGTGGAATTTTAGCGACAGAAAGTAGGCCTGCTCCACAGCTCAGGTCCATGGACGGAACACTGGCATGACTAACCACACCGGCAGCGACTGGTTTGTCTGGGGGCCTGCAGTCATGAGCTGGGAGTGTTAGTTTCCAGTCCCACTGTGTTGGGTGTTACATTTCCCAACACTCGGCTTCCACAGAGACCAAATGAAAATCAAGAATATTACTTTAAAACTCACATGGACGTTTTACCAGTTGTTACCAGACTCCACTCTAAGCTCTCTGTTCTGGACTGAATTGCGTTCCCCCCAAATTCACATGTTGAAGCTCTAACCCCCAGGGTGATTGTATTTGGAATAAGGAAGTAAGCAAGGTTTACCAGGTTGTAAGGGCGGGGCCCTGATCCCCTGGGATTGGTGGCTTACAGGGGAGCCACCAAAGAGCCCATTCTCTCTCTGCCCTGTGAAGGCACAGCCAGGAGACGGCCATCTGCAAGCCAAGAAGAGAGCTGTCACAGGAACTGAATGGCCTTGGTCATGGGCTTCCAGCCTCCAGAACTGTGAGAAAAAAATAATTTTTGTTGTTTAAGCCACCCCAGTCTGTGGCATTTTGTCACAGCAGCCTGAGCAGACTAAGACAAAAACCCCTTTTTAATCTGGCTTGTGATAAAGGAGATGGGAGTCTGTGAACCACATTGCTGATTTACTGCCAAAAGGGAAGCTAGGAGGAGAATGAAAGACTGGAGAAGGAGGAAAGGTGGGCTTACTCCTTCCCGTGTCCTTTCCGGGAACTTCCCGTTCCTCTAAGTGTGGCCCCAGCGATGAATCCATCACCATCCTGAAATTTCAGCACCTGTTGGCAACGTTTTCTACTTGGTATTCAAAGCACAGAAAGGACACCTGATAATGTTAAGAGAAACCGTCCACTTCTTAGGACGCTTTTTCTCTAGCTGCTAATCCTCTATTAGGTCAGGAACATTGAAAGGAACGTTACTAGGTTCCGTTTCACTAGCGTCTCATGGAAAGGGACTTCATTACTGAGCTCCCTATCAACTATGAGCTCTCAATGTTTCTAATAGGAGGCACTGGCAATTGCCATTTGAAGAAAAATTTGGATTTTTTTCCCAATAATATGGTTTTGTCGAACTTTTATTATAAGAAGCACAGATATTTTATAGAGAAACCCACTTAATCTCTTCCTTAAATATATTACAAAGGAAAGCCTTTTTGCTCCAGGTAGTTTAGCAAATTCTCTACTTGTGTCTATTTCTGTAGCAGGTGCAAGGAAACTGATCAGTTTCTGTTGAACCTCAATGTTGTCTGATTTTCTTGGGGTCAGGAATATTTATATTTCCACTTAAGAATTTTAAGAATTGTTGTTTCATTTTAATTGCTCTACTATAATTATGCAGTGGAATGTGAACCACCCAGATCATATTTACCCAACTAAGAACATTTATACACACACACACACACACACACACACACACACACACACACACACACACCACTCCACATTTTTCATCATTAGAGTTAAGAATAGACACGATTTCCCATTGGACTTTCACTGTGGACTACTGGAATGTACCAAAATGCATGGGACCTTGCTCTGTTCACAACCCAGGGATCTTCTCCAACCTAGTTGTCTGTATTTAGGGCAACCATAACATTTATTGAGCAAACTTTGACACTTTGGAGAGAAGGAGTAGGTAACCGGAGAGGAAGGAAGGAAATCGGTCCATAATAAGAGGGCACTACCTTCAGCTATATTGTTCCTGGGGGAGGAGGACAGGGGACAGCCTTAGGGGTTTTGCTTGAGAGCTACATAAGTGATATCCTAATGTCTTTTATGTATAACCCAATGAATTTGATGTCTTTATAAACCCATGGAACCAGCTGTCTATCCAGATCACTATATAAAACACATTCGGGGTCTAGGAAGTCAGCTTAAGGCTGCACTTTGAAAAGTGCACGTGAACATTACCAACACAGACCGTCTGGACCGACGTTATTTTAGGAATCCTGAAAGGGTGCCTCCCAGGAGTCCTTCGATAGCTCAGTTGGTAGAGCGGAGGACTGTAGGTGCGATAGTTGGACATCCTTAGGTCGCTGGTTCGAATCCGGCTCGAAGGACGACAATTTTGGAAATCGTAGACAACTCCAGCGACGCCACAGCAACATTTAGACCCTTACTGAACGCAGGGAATAGTCCCTTTCCGCGAGTCTCCGTTCACCTTTTCGCCTGTGAAACTCACACGCTTGCGAGGGCGGCCCGGCTCCGCGCGCGCGGCCCCGACCCTGGGCTCCCTGCGCGCGGCCGTCTCGGGTTCCAGGTTCAGCGTTTCCCCGCGCGCGGCCCCGGCGCCGGCTCCGCGCAGCGCAACGGCGAGGGCGCGCGAGTGTCTCCGACGTTGGGGTCCGCGCCCGCCGCTGGGGGCCCTGTTAGCCCGGTGACGTCTGAAGAAGCCTTCTGTCGGAGAAATTTCAGACACACCCAGGACGCAGCATAACGAACTCCCATCGTACCCACCGCCCAGATACGGCCACCACCGTGGCACCGTCTAACCCCAGAGCCACACCCTGCCCGCAACCTGTGACCTTTGGGCACAAACCCGAGATGTGTTCTCCTTTCTCCCGCTCCTGTGTCTCGAAGAGATCGGTGTGAAGGACGGAAGAGGGGACAGGACCAGCCCAAGCCTCCTGTCCCCTCTGCGAACACACCAGGAGTGGAGGACAATCACCTTTCAGATGAACCGAGTGCGCGGGTGGGAGGCCGCCTGCACCTTGGGGATGTTCCCGCGCTGGGACGCGTGCAGACACACGAGGAGGTCGAACTTGCACACGCGGGTTCGCTCGTGACCCAAGACACCTGCTCTGCTCCCAGCCGATCGCGGCTACTGCGCAATTCGAAGGAGCTGGGCCTGCGGAAGCCCTGCCTGCTGCGCGCCGTCAGGGGGACGAGACCACCCACAGCTTTCCTCTAGCTTTCGGCCGTGAACTTGGACTTGGCACGCATGTTTGAGACAGTCGTGTAGCTTCTCGTAGAATATCACGCTCAGCCTGTTTGCTAATAGGTTGGTGTAAAACCCAACATTTAAAAATGATCTCGAATGGTAATTTTCAGGAACAGCAAGGAATTAGGAGGGTTTGAAGATTCCTGCTGTCCTTTTCAGTCTGTCTTTGGGGAAGCCTGTTCCCAGCAACCAGATGGCCGGTAGAAGCTACCAAGTTTTAAGCAGAATGAATTCTGGAATGTTGTTGCAAGAGAGGAAAGGAGAACAGGGCAGTCCTGTGGCCCACGCGACGCAGGACAGAGCAGGTGAAACGCCTCGTGTCTAACGACTTATATCCTTTTTGCCGGAGTCCCAACTACTGCAGTTTTCAGTCTTGAAAAATTGCCACAGCCTTTTCAAATCCCATCCAAGATCTGGATTCACTCTGATAAATTTGCTCCACTTTTAGCTCAACACATTTAGAAATTCCACAAAGAGCCTGAGCCTACGATGAGCAGCTTTTCCAGAATACTTTCCTGGAATCCATTTCTTGGAGTGACTGGAAAAAAACCTCACCTCTCTTGAAGTAATACAAAATGACACTAGGCTGGCAGGCAGACTCTCGGCAAACGTCACTGAACTTTTCTTTCACTCAGCGATAGAACACGGACAATTGGAAACCAACAAACAAATCTTTGAACCCTCTTACCATACATATCTCTTGGTGCAGAAGCTCACACATTTCTCTTGGGTGTTTTCCTAGGAGGAGAATGAGCCTTCCTCGTGGATTCAGACTTGCGCGTTTCCTGTGTGTCCGCCTGAGTAGGGTAGGTTACACTGCAGTCACAAGCATTCCCCCTCTGCAAATCATGACGGCTCGTAACCGGAAACTCTTCGGCGTCATATAAATCAGTCATGGTTTGCCTGGTGGGCTCCTTGTGGATCCCCAACAACTCAGATCATATTTTGTCAGGGGAAGGGTCAAGAGGGGTGTGGTGGATGGCTCACTGGCTCTCCAACTTCCAGGAGGGACATCTCATTTGTCAAAACAGTTGTGTCACACGGCCACATCTATTTCTAAAGGAGTAATGAACTCTAGTCTTAGATATGGTACAACACAATGTCAGGAGATTTTTGAAAAGCAATAGTGTCCATTACAGTTCACCACGCAGCCACCAACGATTCTGCCCACCCTCCTTCCTAAAAGCCAAACACGCTTGGCTTCCCCTGGGGGGAGACAACATAAAAGTCCATGAGAACGTCAGTTTGCTGAAAGTCTAGCATCTCTGAGTGATGCATGCTGGTTCCTTCGCTGGTGAAGGATTTGCATTTGTTTCTACACGGCTCTTCGTAAATGCAACTAGGTCTGTCCAAATGTGACATTTAGGACGACTAAAACCTTGTATGTGATACAAAACATCAGCTTGAACGCACTGGAGATTTAAAAATAGGGTAAACACAAATTTGTGTAATTGCATAATATGCTACAAATAGTAAGTACTACGGGTAAAAGAACAAGTAAACAGGGTAAGTTGGGAATCGGTGATAAGGAGGCCGTGGGCAGCAAGAAAGAGACTGCTTAGCAATGGAATCGAGTTGGTGTTGAAGTTTCCGTATGGATGACCAGTTTTCTTTTGTTTTTAATTACTTCTATTGAAATATAACTTAAACACAGTAAAAGTCAGGGGCTCCTGGGGGGCTCAGTTGGTTAAGCATTTGACTCTTGATTTTGGCTCAGGTCAGGATCTCATGGTGTGTGAGATCGAGCCCTGGTGTCGGAGCCTGCTGAAGATTCTCTCTCCCCCCTGTCCCTCTCCCCTGCTTGTGCACTCTCTCTCTCTCTAAAACAAAACAAAACAAAACAAAACAAAACAAAACAAAACAAAACAAAACAAAACAAAACAAAACCCCCCCACACACATAGTAAAATCCATTCCTTTTAAGTCTTTTTAAGTGTAGGTTCGGTGAGTCTTGAAAATTGTATTCAGTCATAGAACGACCACAACCATCATGATATAGAACCTTTTCATCCCTCCAAAAAGTTTACTTCTGCCTTCAGAAGCACTGATCTGCTTTCCGTCGCAGTACTTTTTGCAAAAGTCTAGAGAGAGACTCGCGCAGCGTGCGGCTGGGAGCCCGGCTTCCTTTACCTAGCAGTGCTGTTGGGATTCACCGGGTGTATACCCATGGTTCATTCCCTCTTACTGGCCAGTAGCCCATGGTAGGGATGTACTACGATCTGTTTCTTCACTCACCAGCTAACGAAAGTTGGTATTGGTTTTCTTGTTAATAACAAAACTGCTTGTTATGGACCGAATAACCACCCCCCGCCCTGTTCCTATGTTGAAGCCCTGATTTCCAGTACATCAGAATGAGACCGTATTTGGAGATGGACCCTGAAAGACGTTACTGCATTCATTGTGTGCCTTGACCCGATCTGGCTGGCATCTTTATAAGAGGAGGTGACGAGGACACAGAGAGAGTCGCTAGGAGCATGTGAGTACAAAGTAACTACCGTGGAAGGAGGAAACAAGAAGATACCCTTCTGAGGTCAAACAGAGGCCGCAGAAGAAATCAACCCTGCTGACACCTTGATCTTGGGCCTCAGCTTCCAGAGCTGTGAGGAAATAAATTTCTGTTGCTTGAGTCACCCAGCCTGTGGCGCGTTGTCATGGCGGTCCTCACCGACTATTACGTGGCTATAAATATTTTGGGTGTAAGTCTTTGTATGGACGTGCGTTTTCATTTATTTTCGGTAAATAATATAGACATGGGACTGCTGGATCCTATGGGAAGTGTGTATTTAACTTTCAAAGAAACTACCAGCTGTTATCCAAGGGGGCTAGACCGTTTTACATTCTCATTGCAGTTCGTTTCTCCACATCTTAGCACAGTCAGTCTTTTAAATATTGGCCATTCAGAATCGTAAGGAACACTGTAACACATTCACATGTCCTACCCACATTTATGGGGAGGGGATTATTCAGATATTCTAAGAGGTGGGTGAAAATCTCGGGGTCGTCTTAGATTTCGGCCTCCTTTGATGAATGTGTGGAGGCATCTCCTGGGGCTTAATCTGCATTTCCCTCGTGGCTAATGATGTCTACCTTTTCAGGTAGTTATAGGTCATCTGCACATCTTCAGTGAAATGTCTGTTGAGATCCTTCCCTTTTTTAAAAAAAATTGAATTGTTTGCCTCCTGATTGAGTTGTGAGAATGCTTTATACTGGATAAAAGTCTTGTATATCAGATGTTTGTTCTGCAAATACTGTCTCCCAGTCTGTGGTTTGACTTTTCGTTTTCTTAGTGGTATCTTTTGAAAACAGCTCTCTCTCTCTCTGCCCCTCCCCCACGTTTTCTCTCTGTCTCTTAAAAATAAATACGTAGGGGCGCCTGGGTGGCGCAGTCGGTTAAGCGTCCGACTTCAGCCAGGTCATGATCTCGTGGTCCGTGAGTTCGAGCCCCGCGTCGGGCTCTGGGCTGATGGCTCAGAGCCTGGAGCCTGTTTCCGATTCTGTGTCTCCCTCTCTCTCTGCCCCTTGCCCGTTCATGCTCTGTCTCTCTCTGTCCCAAAAATAAATAAATGTTGAAAAAAAAATTTAAAAAAAAAATAAATAAATACGTAAACTTAAAAAAAAAGGAGAGAAATGTACTAGACCATATATATTCTTAGTTTCTCATGAGAGGGAACAGAATAACTACATTTAATATAAATTATGTGTTGGCAGATTTCTCATAGAAATCACTAGGTAGGATCTTCTGAAGAAAAATGTACTTTTTCAAGGCTACAGTTACAAAGTATTTTTAAATAAGAAATACTCTTTTATAGATAAACTTACCAGAAATCTTTTCTAAGGATACATCATCAAGAAATGTCTGTCCAGATGGCTTCCTGTTTTCTCCAACCGTGTTCAACCAGGAAGCCAAACACCATTACAGGTGTTCATTAGCAATGCATGATAGCATCCCCCCCCCCCCAATAAATGTCTACGTTGCTCTTCTCAAAATTGGGGAGGGGCGTATTTCATTTATTTGGTCCACTCTAATATGAGGCACTCAGTTCCTAGACATACACTCGCATACGCGATGCCCCTCGTGGTTTGGGTCTAGCACATTTCCGTCTGTACACTTTCCTTGTCTTTCAACAAGGAGAAATGCAATGTTTCCAAAATGAACTTGGCAGTGTCTCTGCTTTAAGGCAGTAGAGCCCTCTTCAACTGAGTTATCTATATTTAGGATAAGTTATCATTTATCGGCCACTATAACAGGCGTTAAGTGGCCAGGACAGCGGGGCCGCAGTAGGGATAAGGGTGATGGGCCTCAGGGAGCAGGATATGGAACATGGATGGTGGTATTTCCTTTTTTAAAGACCTGAAACAGGCAGTAAAAAGCACAAAACTTAAGTTTTTATGAATACTGATTTTTTAATATACCTCTATGATCGCGACCCCTATCAGTTTTAGAACATTTCCAGCACCCTAGAAAAAAATCCGCACTAGATTTTAAAAATAGAATCCAAACAAAACCATTGGAAGAAACATTAAGGTATTCTAACAAGTCTTACCACCAATCCTTCGATAGCTCAGTTGGTAGAGCGGAGGACTGTAGACGTGTGGTTGTGGTCATCCTTAGGTCGCTGGTTCGAATCCGGCTCGAAGGACGTGGCCTTTTTGAAAGGTTTTCGGTGACACTGCACAGCTGGCTGGTCCCCTAGCGTGTGTAGGAAAACTTGAACACAGTTGGGCGGACTGTCATTTGTACTTACAGATGAACTCGTAGGACTGAAAAATAATAAAAACAATAGTAAACGACCCCCAGATACGTACACAAAAAGCTGCTTATGTAAGTCGGGGTCTCCAGGAAGGCTGACTTTTCATGGAGTTTGGGAAAGGGAAAGGGTCATGGGGAGGGCGGACAACCGGAAGGACGTCTTGACCCAAAGTTTACAATTCATTTTGGAGGCCCGGTGGTCTTTCTGGACTGTTATGCTGATATTTAAGCGCATAAACATTTAATTAATGGCAACTTGAAACACACACAAGGTCGAGAAAACAGCATATGTTACCATCGCAGCCATCACACGGGTAGAACAGGAAGCATCTATTTCCGCAGATACCCCCCTTCCCACCCCGGCCTCTTGAAGCAGTGCCGAGATGTGCTCTCACTTCTTCCGTAGTTGCTCGGTGCTTTGAAGACGGAAGAATGACATACGGGACCGAGTCTGTGCCTCTTACCGCCCTCTCCCGCCTCGAAAAAAGGAGCGGCGGGCAAATGATAAAGTTTGCTTTCGTAACATTAATGAAACCGGCGTGTAGGAACTCGAGTTTCTTAGATCTTTCGCCCACTCCAGGAAGAGCGTGGCGCTGCGTTCCTGCAGGAATATACTGGGAGGCTCTCTGGCAGGAGCTGTCACGTAGGAAGGTAGCTTGTGGACGGACACCTGCGCCCCCTGCTGCGGTCCTCTGGGTTCCTCGGCGCCCTCGCCTGTTCCAGCGGGATGGGAATTTCCGTCCGGCAGCAGCGAGGGCGGGTCTAAGTTACGCTTAAACTCGCCCCGGGCCCCTTCCGGAAAGCGGGCTGGAGGGTTTGTCCGCATTCCAGGCCGCGCCCCTTTCCGCCCCACTGCAGGTGCGCGTGGGAGGAACGGCGGCTCCAAGAGCACGGAGACGGCGCCCCCTGCTGGGCGCGTCCGCGCGCGACGGGACAGGGCGGAGCCAGGCACCTGCGGGAGAGAGGTCTCAGCAGGAGTGCCAAGACCGCCCGCGGGGCCGTCCTCACAGACAGGTCTCGCGAGACCAGGGTTAAGCGCGCCGCCCGGGGGGGGGGGTCCCCAGACTCCGGGCCGTGTGTATATGTGCCAACAGGTGTTTATAATATAAACACGAAACACGTATCAGTACAAATGTATGATAGGCGCCAAGCACGTATTTAACGTTAGGGCAATAACTGTTACACATGAACATTTGGGGGACATCTTTACGAAATCAAATCTAAAATGAATACTTTAAACAAAATACTTGTAAACTACTTGAGGTCACAACTGAAATTTTCAAAATGCAAATCTCACTTCCAAAACCTGTATTTGCGAAGCTACATTTCCAAAACTTAGAAACATTCAAAACTCGCAGCTAAATTTTGAAAAATAATTCAGATTTCAAAACTCAAGACAATTTTAAAAACTGAAGTAATCTGTAAAAGGTGGAACAGCCCCCAACCGGAGGCACAGCCGGGTCCCTTGGGTAAAATGCTGTTTTGATCGCTGACACACAGAAACCTCTCCCAACTTCCCAGTTTTCCAGCATTTCCAGGAAGAGCCTGCTTCCCGCCTTCCTACACCTCACCAAGGCGTTCTCCAGGGCGCGTTAACACTTGGGGACCCACCCGCTCGGCTTCTGCCTCTGGGCCTGCTCGACCCCGGGTCCCACCCGTCAGCTTCGGATCTCGCGGCCGCTCCGGCCCCCACTTCCGCTCTCTCCACCCAATCTGGTTCTTCCATTTATCTCCGCCCGCGTCGGTCCCGCCCCCTCGCCGCCGGCCAGCGTACTCGGTGCGCTGCAGCCGGCGCGGCGCGACGCGGCGCGGCGCGGCGCTTTACGGCTGTCGTGCTTCTGGTCCCCGCCAACATGGAGGCCGAGGAGTTGGAGAAGGAGGCTGCGGAGCAGGAGCCCCCAGAAGCGAGAGACCAGAAACCAGAAGCGGAGGAGGAGCAGGAGGAATCCGAAGAGGCGGCTTGCGGCGGCAAGAAGCGGGTAGTGCCGGGTATTGTGTACTTGGGCCACCTCCCGCCCCGCTTTCGGCCTCTGCACGTACGGAACCTTCTCAGCGCCTATGGCGAGGTCGGGCGCGTTTTTTTCCAGCCGGAGGGTAAGAGCGGAGGCCCTGGCTGTGCGGGCAGCCGGGTGGACTCGCCCGCGCGTCGCGTGGCCCGGGCTATGCGCGTCCGAGGCGCTGTGGGGCGCGGGACTCGAGGCCGGCGCCCAAGGAGACGAGTGGTGCGCAAGCCTTTAAGGAGACGGGATTAGGTGTGGGTAGCGCCTTGCGCATAGATGGGTAGTTCTCGGGTGGTGAGCTCTGGCTTCTGATGTCGACCCCGCGCAGCCCTCTTTCCTGAACCAGCTTTACCAGTTTACTGAGTGAGTACATCCTGTATAAAAGTCTCAGAGGCTTTTTCACACACTGAACCCATCCCCTTTGTCATCGCGGCCCGGGTCTAGACACTGTGTGGTCAGCTGACCCCAGCTCCCGCGCGGACACTAATCGAATCGGGATTGGGGGTGTGTGAGAGTTGTAAGTAGAATGTTCGGAGCGGATCTGATGCAGGCGTTGACGTTTGAGGAAAGGAGTTAGACGTGGGGAAAGGGTGCACGGGGAATGGATGGAACTTGGAGTCCTTTTCCCGGGCAAAGGCCTGGAGGTGGGATCCTGGCCCGCGGGCGAGTGGGGGGTGAAGTTCCTTGGGAGCCACGTGGGCCCCTTAAACCTCTGCTGTGTCCTCGGCGCGCAGACGGGTTCGTGAGGCGCAAGAAGAAGGCGGCGGCAGCCTCGGCCACGGGAGGGAAAAAGCGGTCCAAGTACAGCAAGGACTACACCGAGGGCTGGGTGGAGTTTCGGGACAAGCGAGTGGCCAAGCGCGTGGCGGCCAGTCTGCACAACACGCCCATGGGAGCCCGACGGCGCAGTCCCTTCCGTTATGACCTGTGGAACCTCAAGGTAAGGGGCGGACTTGTCTGCCTTCCCAGCCCTAGCCGGGGCTGCTCCCTTACCTCCTGTTGGCCCCACTCGCTCTCCTCTCCTCTGCCTTCCTGCCACGCCTTACCCACGTCCTTTCTCGTTTTTGTTGTCGTTGTTGTTGCTGTTCACAGTACCTGCACCGTTTCACGTGGTCCCACCTCAGCGAACATCTTGCCTTTGAGCGCCAGGTACGCAGGCAGCGCCTGAGGGCCGAGGTTGCCCAGGCCAAGCGTGAGACTGACTTCTACCTTCGAAGCGTGGAACGGGGACAGCGCTTCCTTGCTGCTGATGGGGACTCCGCCCGCCCAAATGGCACCTGGGCCTTTGCCCAGCGTCCTACTGAGCAGGAGCTGAGAGCCCGGAAGGCAGCTCGGCCCGGGGGACGTGAACGGGCTCGCCTGGCTAACGTCCAGGACCAGGCTCGCTCCAACCGAGGGCTGCTTGCCAAGATCTTCGGAGCTCCACCACCTTCAGAGAGCGTGGAAGAACCCTCACTAGCCAGGGACTCATGAAGGGCAGAGAGACCCCTTCTATCTCGTAGCCCTGATAATGTCTATTCAGGCAGACGTTTTATTATCTTTCTCAGACCAGGAGTCTCTGATGAGTGCTCAGACAGACCTTTTGTGGGCCTCTCCTCCCCGCTCCCACTCCTGTTGCCTGTCAAAGGCCCCTAATTCATACTAGCATGAGTATGACTACTGCACATGCCTGTTTCATTTGATTCTTGGCCGTCTGCCTCCTGCCCAGTGGGAGCCTCTAAAAATCCCACTTTCTGGCCTCAGGAAGAGCCTTTACCTCAAGCTAGAGTGGGAATGTGTAGTCCAGGCAACTTTTTTACCAACTGTAAGTGAAGGGTAGCAGCCACATCCTTTTTATTTAGAAAAGATTAACAGGGATGGGTTAATGGGGTGGGACTGGGTGGGAGCCACCTTCCAAATGTATTTATAGAAAAGAAAAAATATATATATTTGTATACTTTTGTAGTTTACTGGTGCGGGGGGGGGGTGCATTTTATAAGTTCTAACTTCTGTCTCCTCATGTCCCATTAATGTCATCTCCTGGTCTCAGAGCCACCTCCCTCTCCACCTTCAGTCTGAACTCTTCTATCAGATTAATTTCTTAGCCCACTTTATCAATGATCTAATTCAACATTTACCAAGTCACTACATGAGGACATAGTGATAGTGGGTAATAACACACGGCCCTTGGCATTAAGAGTTGTAGGCCACTAGAAAGGGACAGATATTCAAGAAGTAATGTCCAGAGGTACTGCAGGCATCATGTAGAAATATATAAGGGCTAGAGGAGGAGCCATGGGAGGGCTTGGTTTATCTGGGAAGGTAAGCAGTGCTTCATATGAAGCTCATCCCTCATCACATTCTTCAGAGAGGGGTCAGTTTTGGCCAAGTTTTCCATATCGCTCCTGAAAAGTGAACAGAAATCTGAATGAGCCTGATGTACTCCTGTTGTTGGAAACAAAGCTCCATGGATGGAGCGTTGGGTTCAAACCATTGTAAAGGGAGACAAAGCCTAGGAGGTAGGCACGGTGCCCTTCAGGTGGTCTTCTACGAATTAGGGCTTAGACAAGGGGGAGGGCTCACAAACAACACCAAAGCAGCTTTAGAAGCCGCACAGAATCCATGGCAGCCACTAAGAGACACGGAAAACTGAAGTGTTAAGAAACCTGGACGCAGCCTCATAGAACTTGAAACCGGTCAGGGGCGTCTGGCTGCCTCGGTCCATGGAGTGAGCGACTCCCGATCTGGAGTTGGGTGTAGAGATCACTGAAAAAGTCTTAAAAAACACTAGTCACTATCCAGTCTCTTAAACCTACAGGAAATAGTAGAGTGACTATAATAATAATGGATTTTGCTTGTGCAATTTAATTCCCCACCCACCCCCCACTGCCGCCGCTCCTCAATTACTCATGTGTTTGGGTGAAGCAAATTCATCCACTTCTTTGGCTCTAAAATGATAAAATCTTAGTCCTGTTACGATTTTTATTCGATAGGTGCGCTTTATGTGGGAGAATAAAAATGACCTTACGTTCAAAATGATGGCTGTTGGGTGTCACATCTCCCACGTCCCTAACCCTCTCATACCCGTCTGATAAAAACATCTGTGTAACGTTACACCCTCAGGCTTGGGAACTTGATACCCTTGTTTCTGTGTTCATTTCTCGTGAGTTTGTTTCCTGTGGGTCGTTTCCTCAGGTCATGATGTCTTCCCAAGTGAGCGAGAAAAATTCCGTGTCAGAATCTGACAAGCTGTCATATTCACTTACTCAGGATTCCCAGTGCCACTGTCACCTTTGGTAGATAAAGAGAATATCGAGAGTGAGAAATCTCTTCCCCTTAGGTTGCTAACAATTTAGGAAGCAAAACATGGGGCTTCGGAATTTTTTGAATGAAATAAACTTCTCAGGCTGGGTGGCGTCAGGTGTCAGTATATTCAAGGTCAGCATCCAAGGCTCCGGTTCAGTAGTTCGCACAAAGAGTTTACCCGCAGCCTGGAAAACTGGGCAAATCACAGGCGGAGCGAGAAATGAAGATAAGAATGGGTGGAAGACAATGAGTTTCTGGGGAACCGTCAGCTTGATTCCCTGCAGACCAAGCCCTTTGAGAGCAGGAAAATACCTTCTTTTACACTTAAAACTTTATTTTCTGGATGTTGCCACGAGTAACCCTGACACGGGTCAATTTTAGTTGTACAAATGCAGCAATCGTGTACGTTCCCAGAAGTGGATTTGCAGAGTAATTTTGGTAGATCTTGTCAAAATGCCTTTTATGGAAAGTGTCAGGGACCCTTTGGGGGATTATAAGCGAGGAAAGTCAGATGATTTCGATGGAAGCCTGCACTCTGCCTCCGCGGCCCATTCCCGACGTCCAGAGCCCGAGGACCTGACTCAGGGACAGCCTGGGCCAGCTGGGTGTGGACAGCCGGGGTTCACGCCGCCCGATGGACCAACGCAGCTGAGGGAGAAGGAATCTGGAAACAAATTCAGTAGAATTAGGGACAGAATGACGGGACTGCGCCCACGTCTGGCTGCATCCTGAAGGCTTTCAAGCAAATAATCCGTGAACACGGGAACACTCCCTCTGTCGCAAGACGCCCTGGGGAGCTACGTTAGCTCGGTTTTCATTTTGTGAGAATGTTCACAAACGGATTTTGTCCGACAAAATTTCCGAAAACCGGAGTCCTTAAAGGGAAAGGACCGTCCCTGGGTGGGCTCGAACCACCAACCTTTCGGTTAACAGCCGAACGCGCTAACCGATTGCGCCACAGAGACGGGGACGCGAGGAGCCCTCTTGTCAAACATGATCATGTCATTTCCCCGGTCCAGACCGTGGGATATACTCCAGAAACGAACCTTTTGCTGGGCATGTATATTGAAGAAATGTTCCCTCGTTTCCTGGTTTCTGTTGTTCCTATGTTTTGAAAACAAATTTTGACAATACAGATATTATTCTTAGAGAGGAACCTCAGAGTGTTGACTGGGTGGGGAGCTGGGCGCGGGACTGCTGTTTACCCCGAGAAAGTGTGATTATAATAAAATAATAAATAATAATAATAATAATAGTAGTGAAGGACATCTGGACCGAATTTCTTTTCAGGTCGATAAGAGAGCTTTTGCTAACACTCCGGTTGATAGGGAAGCCCCTGGAAGGGTTCTGTACAGGTGAAGATACCTTCAATGGGAAAGATTCCAGTAAGAGAAACGCAGAAAGGAAAACCATTTAGGGGACAGTCTGAAGGCTCATCAGTGGATCCTTAAATGATCAGGTAAAAGTGTACTTGCCCGGAAATAGGATAGTCTCACGTACCAAAGCAGCAGCGCAGAGATCTCTTGCTAACTGCAAAGAGAAAAGTCTTTACAAAATGACCTCTGTCTCCACTTACACCAGGGATCAAATTGAGCATCATTAACAATGGGGCGGATTAACATCGGCACTTCCTGGTGAAGTCACACGGGCACGCCCACATGATATTCTGGCCAAAAAGGATTAACTTGGTTGTCATTTGATAACTTCTGGCCTCCTTGCTCCATTTAGCTATTGCCGTGGAACGAGATGCTGAAAAACGTTAGTGACCGTTTCAATCTTCCAGAGAAGCAGAACATGTGTAATATCTCTTCTCTCTCTCATCTCTCTATCTCAGTTCCTTTCTCTAGAGATCTCCCCCTATTCTAGATCCATCTACCAGTCCTCAATCAATCCATCATCTATCTATCTCATCCCTTACCTATCTGATGGGCTGATGTGTAGAGAGCTGGCCAGCAAGCTAGAACTCAGACAGGATTTCTGTGTCACAGTCTTGAGACAGAATTTCTTCTTCAGGGAAAAAAAAAAAAAAAAAAAAAGAAACGAAACATGAAGAATTTAAAATGTTGGTTGAGTAAAATAAGATCTCGGAGATTCCAAAGTCAAAACATCCACTTAAGGGTCCTCAGCACAGACTTGAGTATTTTGGGATACAGCGTACATGGAAAGGTCTGGAAGGCTGGAAAGTAGTGCGAAATAGACAGTAATATGTCCCTAGAGAGAGCCCCAGCTGGGAAAACGGGATCAGAAAAATTAAGGTGTGATGTAATTTTCTTTGCTTGGAGAGTAATAATAAGTAGCCAAAGCGTGATACAAAGTGCGACAAACGGGAGGAATTGTGTGCAGAGGGGGATGGGGTATGTGAGAACTCTATTTCTTGTGGGGTTTTTCCCTGTATTTCTGATTATTCTTTTTTTTATTAAAAAAACTTTTTAAATGTTTATTTATTTTTGAGAGACAGAGAACATGAATGGGGAGAGGCAGAGAAAGGGAGACACAGAGTCCGAAGCAGGCTCCAGGCGGTGAGAGCCTGACGCAGGCCTCGAACTCACAAACCTGTGAGATCATGACCTGAGCTGAAGTCAGACGCTTAACTGACTGAACCACCCAGGTGCCCCAGTGATGATTTTTTCTACAAATCTAAAACTGCTTTAAATAATAGTCTATTAAGTTAAATCAGTCAATCAATCATATGAAAAAGGAGGGGTGTTACTGACCAGACTCAAAACACGATCAAAGGGAAGTTTCTCGAGCACTGTTACCTGTACCTGTATTCAAATTAGGATCCCGGAAATGGGCCTTTGGTCTTACGGTGAGGACACAGTGATCACACCTGGAATTCTCCCAAAATGCCCTTTGCTCTGCAAAGTATAATTCAATGTGACAGCAGCCATAGTCTACCTTGTCATTCAATGACACATCTTTAATATCTCCCTCCTGCTTTATTGGGTCATAGCAATCAATCCGCTAAGTTCCATAGAGGGACATAATAAGATGAAACAAATCATGTTTGCTGTTCTATTATTCCCCATAGAATTCACTTCGGAGTGAATTTAGTAGACTGTTCAGTTTGGGAGACTTGTTTCAGAATGTACCGGAAGGTACCTCTCTGGAGAGGTAGGCAGAGGGGTGGAGGGGTGGAGGGGGTGCTGAGTCAATGCTGTAAACTTTGGTTAAATTGAAAGTGAAGAAATCACAGAGTGCTAAGGCGAATATATTTTGGGGACCAACTGATTGAATTCCACTCATCTTACTGAAGAAGAAGGTAGGGACCCAACAGGCTAAATGTGTTAACCGACCGGCATGTGGCTTATAAGCAGCAGAGCAAAGGTCAACCACCCGACTTCCTGATTCTCTCTCAGGGTTCTTTTTACAACACACCAGGCTTCACAGACTTGTTCCCTGTAACCAGGCCGTGTGAGCGTTGCGACCGTTTGTTATGGTGTTTACCCCACCCTCCTATCACAATGCAAACTTCATAAATGCACGTTCTCTTCACTGATATTTGTGCATTGTCTACAATGATGTCCAGGCTCAGCAACCATTTGTTACATAAAGAAAAAGTTCTTCCACGGTGGTCGGGCCGCATTCAACCTACTCACAGCCCTGTGCGTTCAGGCAAACCCCCAATAAGACACCTTCTGGCCAAGCCACCGCCAGGTTGCGTCATTTCCGGTGGTTGTCCTACTCCCAGATTTGAATGTTCTTGGAAAGAAACGATCGCACTTCATACACAGTAAGTGCTTAACAAATGTCACCTCCTTTCCACCTCTCTTCCCTCTAGGGAGGCTTCTTTCCCTGCGGGTGTTTCATTTCCTCCAGCTAATACTTGAAATCTTTAGAGTACCTACTAGGATAGTGGGTGTCCCAGTGGGGAAATTTCCACAGGAACACATCACAAACGATGTATACGAAAACTGCACACTTCAAGCGGAGAGGCTCTGGCCCTCAGGTGGGAAGTCCCACCAGAGACTCCGTCGCTGAGCGATGGGGCTTCCAGAACTGGTTTTCCTAACAAGGGGTCTGGTTGGGTGATGCCTCCCTCCTCTGAATTCCGCCTGGACAAAGTCTGTATCACAATGAAGTTCTTGGCTGATCTCTTATTTTAAAAGCATTTTGCGTGTAAGTTTTATTTCCCCTGTAAAAGGAAACCGTCTAAAATCTTGAACGTTGAGGATACCTAAGAGAGAAGAAGATGAGAAGAACTTGAGGGACACAGCACCAGAGAATCCTCTCGGGACGTTTACCAACATACCAGGCCATCTTTTTAAGAAAGGACAATTTAGGGGCGCCCGGCTGGCTCCACCGATAGAGCATGTGACTCCTGGAGTTGTGAGTTCGAGCCCCACGTGGGTGCAGAGATTACTTAAAAGTAAAATCTTTAAAAAGAAAAAAAAGGGGCGCCTGGGTGGCTCAGTCGGTTAAGCGTCCGACTTCGGCTCGGGTCATGATCTCGTGGTCTGTGAGTTCAAGCCCCGCGTTGGGCTCTGTGCTGACAGCTCAGAGCCTGGAGCCTGTTTTGGATTCTGTGTCTCCCTCTCTCTCTCTCTCTGACCCTCCCTCATTCATTCTCTGTCTCAAAAATAAATAAACGTTAAAAAATTGAAAAAGAAAAAAAAAAAAAAGGAGACCAGCTGGCAGCTAAATTTTGTAGGCGAAATATAAGAGCTTCACTCCAAGGCCCTCAAAGCTACACGAACTATTTTGAAATACATGGATTCAAGGGTGAAAACAACGCAACTTTCCATCAGCAGATGAGTGGATAAGCAAAATGTGGTGTACTCATACAACAGAAGATTATTCATCCTTAAAAAAGAATGAAATTCTGATACATGCTGCAGAGATGCACCGGGAAAACATTATGCTAAGTGAAATAAGCTAGACACAAAAGGACAAATATCGTATGATTCCACTCATATGAGGTACCTAGAATAGGCAAACTCATGGGAGCGGAAAGTAAGAGAGAGGTTACCAGGGGCTCGAGGAAGAGAGAATGAGAAGTTACTTTCTAATGGGAACAGAGTTTCTGTTTGGGAGGATGAAAAAGTTCTAGAAATTGACAGTGTGATGGCTATACAACATTGGGAATATACTTACCTTTTTTTACCTTTTTAATTTTGTTTTGATGTTTATTTATGTTTTGAGAGAGAGAGAGAGAGAGTGCATGTGGGATAGGGGCAGGATAGGGACACAGGGAGAGGGAGACAGAATCCGAAACAGGCTCCAGGCTCCCAGTTGTCAGCACAGAGCCCGACGCGGGGCTAGAACTCACAAACTGCGAGATCATGACCTGAGCCAAAGTCAGACGCTCAACCGAGGGAGCCACCCAGGCACCCCATGGGAATGTACTTCATTTGTAAATGTACAAACAGTTAAAATAGTAAATTTTATATTTTATGAAATTTCTTTAAAAAACATGGATTTTGCATTTTCAATTTCAAAAATATGTTCACTATCAGATATTTGGGAAATAGACCTATAAACCAACAGAAATAATCACTGTAACCATTTTAATGAGCGTATTCCCAATGTTTTTCCTATACATGTCTATATATATTAAAGTGGAATCATTCAGTACATATCACTGTATAACCTGCCTTTTAGTTTTTGCAACGTATCATGCATATCCCTTAGTGTTAGACACATACATTTTACGACTCACTTTGACAAGCATCCTTGTATGTGTATTTTGTCACACTTTTAATTGCTTCCTAACGGTACATTCCTTAAAATAACTTCAGATCAAATCCAAGAGGATTTGAGTGTTGAGAAAACTAAGGGAGAAATCCCTCGGAAAACAAAGGTAGGTATAACTCTAGAACAGACAGAAGAAAAAGATGAACGACTAAAAAAAGACATTGGGTTTTAAGTACCATGATCTACCTTGTAAACAGTCCCAGTGGTTTATGGTACAGCTATGCTCTAAGAGTTGCCCAACTCCAGTAAAATAGTTGTATTCTTAATGTTCTGTTCAACCTGTTTTTTCCGAATTTTAACATTTAAATAATGAGATGATATATAATACATAAAAATTAGGAGGTGAAAATGTCCTCTATTTTTAACATTCATAAAAATACTATTCTCAAAATCCTCCTAGAATTTTTCTATGCATTTACAAACATACCACTTTTTACAATAATGTACCTCCTACTTTGATAGTCTTGACACAAATATATTTTGGGCATTTCATCAAATAGTCACCGCAGTTGATTTAAATAGTTTATTTAACTTAGCATTTAAATCGTTTCCAATTTTTTGCTATATCACAAGCTGGCTACAATAAATATCCATGTAGATATAGACACATAGATTTTTGTTATCAGTAGATTTATAGAACATCCTTAAAGTGTAATTGCTGGGTTAAAGAATATATACATTAAATGTGAAAGCTACTATTCTACTTTCAAACCATTTCAGGCGTAAAGTTTGTTTCTCCAATAAGACTGTATATACATATATAAACTATTTGTACTCATACTAGTAATGTACAAGAGTGGTTTAGTCTATTTATAGACTGGGCGGCTTCTAAACTGCAGAAATTTATTTGTTTCAGTCTGGAGTCTGGAAGTCCAGGACGAGGATGCCAAAATGGGGGAGTTCTGGTGAAGGCCTTCTTCCCGATTCTGTTCAAGATGGCAGTCTTCTTGCTGGGCGCTCACATGGCCGAAGGGGCAAGGAGGCTCTCTAGGGTCTCTTCCATAAGGGCACTGACGCTATTCATGATGGTTTCACCCTCATGACCTAATCACCTCCCAAAGGCCCCACTGCCAAACGCCATGAAGCCGTAAGAATTTGGGGGAGACACGAACATTCAATCTATAAAGGTTTCTGTTTTTCCAAACTGCCACCAATATGGCTATTACTGTTTTTTAATCTTTGCTAATATAAAACATTACCAAGAGTTGGAAAATTCAAGAATAATCAAAGTCTTTTACATTACTTTGAATATTAATGTGACTCTTTTTTCTTTAATATGATTTATTGCCAAATTGGCTAACATACAGTGTGTAAAGTGTGCTCTTGGTTTTGGGGGTAGATTCCTGTGGTTCATCGCTTACATACAACACCCAGTGCTCCTTCCAATAAGTGCCCTCCTCAACACCCATCACCCATTTTCCCCTCTCCCCCACCTCCCCATCCACCCTCAGTATGTTCTTTGTATTTAAGAGTCTCTTACGGTTTGCCTCCCTCTCTGTTTGAAGCTATTTTTTCCCCTTCGCTTCCCTCATGGTCTTCTGTTAAGTTTCTCAAGTTCCACATGAGTGAAAATATATGATATCTGTCTTTCTCTGACTGATTTATTTCACTTAGCATAATACCCTCCAGTTCCATCTACGTTGCTGCAAATGGCATGATTTTATTCTTTCTCACTGCCAAGTAGTATTCCATTATATATATAAACCACATCTTCTTTATCCACTCATCAGTTGATGGACAATTTAGGCTCTTTCCACAATTTGGCTATTGTTGATAGTGCTGCTATAAATTGGGGTACACGTGCCCCTACGAATCAGCACTCCTGTATCCTTTGGATAAATTCCTAGCAGGGCTATTGGTGAGTTGTAGGGTAGTTCTAGTTTTAATTTTTTGAGGAACCTCCACCCCGTTTTCCAGAGCGACCGCACCAGTTTGCATTCCCACCGACAGTGCAAGAGGGTTCCCGTTTCTCCACATCCTCGCCAGCAGCCGCAGTTTCCTGAATTGTTCATTTTAGCCACTCTGACCAGTGTGAAGCGGTATCCAAACGTGGTTTTGCTTTGTAGTTCCCTGATGATGAGTGACGTGGAGCATCTTTTCATGTGTCTGTTGGCCATCTGGATGTCTTCACTGGAAAAGTGTCTACTCATGAATGTGACTCTCTTTTCAGGTGTATATTGACTTTATTCCCTCAGTAACTCCCTGTTCACATCTTTTCCTATTTTTAGTTATTGATTTGTAGAAGCTCTTTTATAGCATGAATAGGAACACTTGCCCGGGACATATGGTGAGTAGACTTCCTCATCTGGTCTATGGGGCAATTAAGTAACGTTAAGTTTTTAGTTTTTATACTGTCAAGTCTAATAACTCTTTCATAATTTCTGACACTGATATTATGTGAAGAAAGGCCTGCACAACGAAGGATTATTATTTTTTAAATTATCCTAAACTTTATTTTGGCACAACCATGATGTTATGTTTTACATTAAGAAAATAGTACATTTTTTCTAATGAAGCCCCTCCAGACCGTTTTTTAGATTGGGCGTGGTGGGAATTTAATGCCTTTTCCCCAACCCTTAATGGGTTAAGCACATTTCAAATGAATGATCCTTTTCTCCATGACTTAAATACCAATTGAAAGATAAACTACTTCGGGGGCGCCTGGGTGGCTCAGTCGGTTAAGCTTCTGACTCTTGATCTCAGCTCAGGTCTTGATCTCAGGGTCAGGAATTCAAGCCCCAGTGGGGTCTGTGCTGGGCGAGGAGCCTACTTAAAAAAAAAAAAAAAAAAAAAAAAAAAATCCTTGCTATATAAATCACTGATCTGTTGTTTGGAATTTTTATTCCACAGCCTTTGGAGGAAAAACAACCCTTGATCTCTTCTAAGTATGGCAGTGGAACCTTCCACGTAGAGAGAGCAGCGGGTTAGGAAACCTGTGTGGAGCGGCCCTAGCTGCTGCTTTACTCACATAGGCCTCTTTCAAGATTCATTTTTGTTGCTCTGGGATTTCGCCTCTTTAGGTCTTCTCTTTAGTTCCCACAGAAGCTGGAGGTTCATACCTGAAGAGGCAAGCTCCCTTCCGCTTGATCTTTAACTCTGAGGCTTACTGCACACCCCCCTCCCCCACGAGGGAGGCAAACAGCAGGTCAAAAGAAGGGACCCACACCAGCACCCCTCACACAACAGTCCTGCTGCAGCCAGCCTCTGACGACCACAGACATTCAAAGCAGCTCCAATGTGAGCATCAAGTTCCATACAAATGGATATAAAATGGAACGTGACAGAATCCAGCAGAGAAGGGACCTGGTCTAGTTCTGATTCCATCATACGGACCTTTAGTACAGGCTTAGTTTCCTCACCATCTGCAGACTGGGGAAATCACTGTTATCCTCCGAGTTCCTGGGAACTCTGTATGAGACAATATATCAAAAAACAGCTCTAGAAGATGTAATTTACCATACAAATAGAAGGAATCACTGTAAAATACTAACAGTAGGCTTTCAAAGCTTGGGATGGCCTTAAATACTACACGGTGATACTGTTCAAAAGAAATATCATGTGAGCCTCATATGCAATTTAAAATTTTTTAGTAACCATATGAAAGGAAAACGAAAAAAGAGCCAAGTGTAATTTGAGTAATATACCTTATTTAACACAATATATCCAAAATACCATTTAACATGAAATTGATATGTTATTAAGGAGATAATTTACATTCTTCTTTTTGCACGAACCCTTCCAAATCTAGTGTGTATCATAAGTGTAGCATATCTCAATTTAGACTAAAATTTTATGTGCTCAATAGCTACATGTGGCTAGCTACCTTAATAGTGCAAATATGTGGTGTAAATACTTATTTTAGAGAGTGGAAGACTCAGCTTCAGAGGTGTTAAGGGACTTTCTTCAAGGCCATCTGGTTTTATTATGGTAGAGTCTGGCTTAGAATTCCAATCTTTTAACCTACCTGTACTTTATTTTTGCACTCAGGGTGGTAGGGATCTAATTTTTTCTCCTAAGCTTTTATCTAACACCATTTACTGAGTGACTCATCCTTTCTGCACTAATCCAAAATGACACTTTTTAAGTACAGTAAATTCCTATATAATGCAGATCTGTTTCTGCACTTTGCGTTTTGCTTTATCTACGGTTTTTGGAGGAAAAGGAACTCTTGATCTCTTCCGTGTGTGTAGCGAACACCTTCCAGTGGTTTTCCATTTAATTTACACTGTAAACACCGACAAAACAATGCACAAGATTTTAAACATATCATATATACACACAGAACTCAGCGGAAGCACACGACACATTTTATACATGTGGTTCTCATTGCAGAGCTGCGGCCAGGCCAGCCCGGGAGACCCCCATTCACAGGGGCACAGGTTCAGACACAAACACACACAGGAACTCAGGCACACATAACTCGGCCCAACACACAGACACAGGGAGTAGGCGTGGAGGGGCCGCAGTAAGGGGAGCGCGAAAGGAGGACGGAGAAATGCGAACCACAAGCCCTAGATGGCAGGGGCAACACGAAGCCTCCTCACCCGCCACAGAATCGCTGGGAGGCGGGGAGGAATCGGCTCATCCCCTCGTGGAGGCTGGGTGGCAGGGGCGTGGCCAGAGGGTTGGGGGCGTGGCCAGAGGGCGTGGGGGGCGTGAGGGCGTGGGGAGAGGAAAACAGATGTCCGGAAGGAGGCCGGGGTGAGAATCCATGCCTTCCCCCGTTGCTAGAGACGAGAAAAGAGACAGGCAGATGAATTGCAGTACTGGAGAGCACACCTTGCACTTCGGCTGAAAGATCGGCGATCTTTGGGAAAGCAGCTAAGTAGAAAATTGAGAGAAGGCAGATTGTAGCATGATAGGAAATGAACACTTGGAAATGGAAGCAGTATAGACTTTAAGCTGGTAAATTTTGGAACGGGAAAAAGAAAGAAAAAAAAAAAACACCAGCCGATTAAAGGCAACCCAAACCTTTTCTTCTTTTTTAAACCGGGTACAAAAGGGCATCTGCACATATTTGAACACATGAAGGAAAATCTCTGTGAAGGAAATGAATTTTAAAAACCTACAGAAAAGACAAATGAAGTAGGTTCCAGAGGCGGTGGCAGCATGGGCTGGGCAGGTTAAAGGAGTCAGCACATTTATTCCTCTGGGAGAAGAAAGGCGGGATAGATAAAAAGATTTGTGTTGAAGCGGTCAGGAGGGCCCTGACTGCCAGATTTTGTTTTTCCTTGTAGGTGATCCGATGGGGGCACCGAGGAGCGTAGAGGAGGCCAGCGGTGACTGTTCCAAACTCCGTCAGTCCCCCGCTCGGCCAGAAACACGGGGTTTGAACCGCCCACTGGTGAACCCTAAGGCCTTGCCGCCCCCCCCCGAACCGACCACGAGCAGCTCCAACGTCCTCCGCCCGCACGTCGGGGCTCCCCGTTTAGAACAGGGGCTGGATTCAACCAGGAAGGTCCACTTAGGATTTCATACCAAGGCTCCTCCTCGTTTTCAGACATGTTAAGGCAACCTTCTGAGCCAGGAGTTAAGGTACGTGAGGGCTGCGGAGATTTCTCAAAATGGGCACGGAACATAATAAACAGGAGCTACCCCACGGGTCCTCTCCTTTCCTCCCTAGACCTTAACCGCCAGTTACTTGACCTTAGCAGGTGCAGCCCCTCCGTGTCAAGGTTCCCCTGCCGGACAGAAGGACGGAAGGACGGCCTCGGCAAGGGTCAACCGCTTTCAGCTTGCCCCACCGCTTCTAGAGTCCAACTGGAAGGTGAGGCCAAAGCTGTCGCCTGGGGCATGAAACGAGCAAGCTTCTACTGCGTGACAAGCTGTTTTTTCCCTCAAGGAGAAAGAACTATTTTCGACAAACACTTACGGCCTCTGTGGGCGCTGGGACCCACCTTCGCTCTTCCACTTCCCGAGACATCACTTCTGTCCCCGTCACTTGCAAGGGAAATGGCTGCTTCCCCAGGCTCATCTCAGCACTGCCCACCTGACTGTCGGGCCAGGGACAGAGCAGCAGGAGGGCCGCAGGCCTCGTTGGGACACACCTCTCTACCCGCAAGCCATAAGGAAAACAAGCCGAAGCTGGGCCATTTTCCCTTCCCCTTTTCGTCCGCTGGCTGTCATACCTCCCCCTTCTTTCCTCACAATGAAAAAGCCACTTAAAACCCTGAAACCTATTCCATTAGGGGAGCAAACAGATACAAACGGAGGCACACGTGACAACGGGGGGAAACTCGGTGCCACCCCGCCGACACCACTCCAAGGGGAGAGGTAGAACTGCGCCCTGGGCGGATTCTAAATTCAAACTGCAAATTCAAAATTTGTCTTGATTTTGAGGTTGCAGGTGACTCACATAAACAGATGTTTTGCTGTTACTGAATTTTAGCCCCAAATATGGTCAGTTTCAGCGGTGACTCTCTCCTGTGTTATTTAGGTAATGCCCGGCAGAGGCTCCAGAAGGATCCAATATCCACAGCAGAGCAGAGACAATACTCCTTCCAGGTTTCCATTCACTTCTCCGCTTTCGCCTCAAAAACTCATGGAACTCTAGAGCTGTTCTAATGGCCCTGATCGCCTCTACCAGGCCGAAGGGCCATGTGAATGTCAACTTTAGTTCTTTGTGTATTTAATTAAGGTAGAGCTGGCAACATTCTAAGATACTCACGTGGGCATTGCAAGGATCTGATCTGTGTCCACTGTGGAAGGATTCCTCCATATCGGCTTTATTCTAACGCAAGTGTAGGGGAAATGCCTTTTCTTAGCAGAGACAAAAATAGAGTTTTTCAGAATAAAACTTTATTTAAGAATTAAGGGAAAACAAAAACATTAAAGCATAGGAATACATTGACTGAATACAAGTGTCTCGTTTGGTCTGAAATCTTGAAAGGTACTCTAACTACTTACCTGAGGTAGATTTAGGTTGGCACTGTCTCAAGAGAACCTCCATCCATCCCAGAAGTTACCTTCTAGTTTTGGTTACAGGCTCCCAAGTGGTCCTCTCCAACCTCAGGTTATGCTCTATGAACAACACCAACACCTTTTCCCCCACAGTTAAAAGCCCTCACCCTCAGACCTGTCTCATACCCCTAATGTTCTCCTTTTGAGGGATGGTCCATCCTTAATTTACTTAAAGACGAGAGACAATTACCGGTAAGATTAGTTGAAAGAAGGGGCGAGTCACTGCCCTGGCGACGATACAAACTCTGTCCCCTTCTCCAAGTTCTAATGACTAACAAGTAGCCATACGGACTAACTGTCATCACCACCAGGCCATACGCCCGATACTATTTTAAGTATTACAACTGTCAAACATATACTAGTGACAGGCATGATTCGCACCGAAGAGAAACAAATACATCTTGCGTGTTTTGTCACACTGGGCCACTTTTCATGGTGTAAGAACTGTGTATGAAAATTACTAAAACACATCAGATCGAATAAACTTCCAGCAATTGTTTTCAAACACAAAAAAACAAAAAAGCAAAAACGAAAACACAAACAAAAAATCCCCTAGAATCAGATTCCTTATTATCACTATATGCTCTATCCACTGACCCTAAGATGATCAAGATCATCAACCAGTCATTAGGATCAAAGCTTAGAGCCACACACAAGGTAGCCACTGGCCACCCATGAGTCCGAATGCCAACACTCTCTGGAGTTCAGGGATTTGTTAAAATAAACCAGAGAACCCAGACTAGCAACAACATACTGACTCACCAGTCTATAGTCCCAAATACTGGAGGAATCTTAAGGATTTATATTAAATGTCTTTTAATCTGACAGAAGGAAAAAACCCCTCAGAATTGTCCGTTAATAATCCCTGGATTAATTATAGTATTTCTAGAGAATGTTAAAGATAATCATAATTATCCTGGTAAATTGCAGATACGTGCTCATCCTTAAACCTCTGATGAATTTGCCAACTACTTTTCCCTTCTAGCATTTAGAATCCTACATTCCGAGCCAAACAGATACCTTGTGTTGTGGTGACTGCAATCCTTTCCCTGGGAATAAAAAGTATTCTCTTTTCTTGGCAGAACTGAAATAAACGAAAAGCGTGTCATTATGGGGCTTGATTTGCTATCAACAGCAGGGTAACAGAGTGAAAAGAACACCAGCTTTGGAGTCGGGATAATCGGAATCAAGAAGTTTAGCTCCTCCATTAATAATGCATCGTTATGTGTTCTTTCCTGTGCCTGCTCAGGCTTAAACCTTTCTTTTGGTTTCCCTTAATCGGCCTGCGAGGATCTGAAGAGCGGGTCTCATCACTGAAAGAGACGTGATAAGGTCCCAACAACGTGCACGCTAGCAACCTCATGACAGTTCTGCTGAAATTTGCACTTCTGAGTTGGAAAGAAATCAGTCTCTAAAGCGGAGATTTCGAAAACCAGCGATCATCTCAAAGGTATTTCAGGGAAAGAAAACTTTTGAGGGGATGCCTTAACTCACACTAAAATACACAAGCTGACTATTCTGCCTCTTTATGAGGTTGGCCCTCCGAAGGAGGAACCTGGGGGGACAGTTTCGATCTAGGGTCACTACTCCCTGGCCGTTCAGTTCTTTTCACTACTAGCAAACGGTTCCCAGGCTACTATCGACACGCTAGTCCCCATTCTGGTCAAGAATGAAAAAGGGACAGAGGCAAAGTCAATACAATCCTTTCCCCCAACAGTAACACATGTCACACCTTCTATCACAAGGTTACGGTCCTTTCCTTTATTGGATTTCCAAATTGTAAAAAGCGAAAGTAATCATTAAGTGGTTCAGATAAAAGAAAAGCATCTTTACCTGAGTTACCCATGAGGCCTACCGCGATCTGCCCTCACTCCTCCCAGAACGAGCTCCTGGGGATCTAAAAACTGTTTACATACTGACTCCATTAAAAGTCATCTCTACCATACGGGTCAACTAACTATGAGAACAGTTCTCTTCATACCTATTATATGTACACAGTCCACACAATTCGATCTCTCACTGGCAAAAAGTTCTCTGCAGAGTACGTTCTTTGGGACCCGGTAAGGTAGGAGAGTTTCTGACAAGGCTTTTTTCAGGGGCTTTTTCACTTGTGTGAGTGCCCCGGGATACCACAAGAGCGGATCACTGACAGAAGTTTTTCTCATTCAGAGACTCTGTAAGGTCCTTCCTCAGATTGGGTTTCTTTGGTGCAAACCCAAGGAGGCTCTCCCAGTGAATGGATTTGCCACATTCAAGACAAATAGACACACTTTCACCAGTATGGCTTCTCTGAAGAGTAAAAAAAGTCACAGTTCTGTTAGAAGCTTTTTACACACTCGCTGGGGTTTCTCCCCACTGCGGGCTTTCTGACATCCGATGCGATGTGCGTACTGTCTGAAGCTCTGTTGACACGGAGGGCATTTAGAAAGTCCTCTGGTGTGAATTCTCGTGGGATGAGGGGGGGCGGGCACCGCTAGAAAGTTCTCTCACACTCACTGCATTTGCAAGGTCTCCCACCTGTACGAATCCCCTCGTGGGTGATCAGCTGTGAGCTTGGACTACGGGTTTTCCAAAACTCAGGGCATTTGTAAGGTTTCTCACTCGAGTGACCGATAAAAGTGTCCTGCTAGGGTAGCTCTCTGGGCAAACCATTTCTCAACTTCCCACAGTTGCATTCTCTGGTCCCCACGGAAGTCTGAGCTCCGAGGAAAGTCTGAGATTCGCCTAGAGTCCTTTATCTTATGAGTTCTCGGACACGTACATACACCTTCTATGGGATTGTAACTCCTTGTCTGATCAAGACATCTGTGAGGCTTCGGATGCATGGGGAGGGCTGAGCTCAAGTCCCTTGTCACCCATATTACAGATATACGGTTTTTCACCGATGTGGATTGTCTGATGTTGCAGAAGGGCTGGGCTCTGGTGGAAGCTTTTATCGCACACGCTGTACTTATAACGCAGCTCTTCGGTCTGAGTTCGCATTTTCTGCTGGGCCACGAAGTCCATGCCTAGGAGGAAGCCACCCTCACATGCAGACCACTGGGGCGGTTTCTCGTCCATGTGGATTCTCTGATGCACAATAAGGTCTGAGCCACAGCTGAAGCTTTTCTCGTACTCGAGACATTTGAAAGTGTGAGTGTGAGTCGCCTGATGCCTGATCAGGTTAGCGCTCCGCGTAAAGCTTCTCATGCACTCCAAGCACTTATAGGGCTTCTCGCCCGTGTGGACTCTCTGATGTACAATAAGGTCTGATTTCTGGCCAAAGCACTTCTCACAGGCGCCACACTTATAGGGCTTCTCCCCAGTGTGAACCCTTTTATGAACAATGAAGGCTGAACGGTGTCGGTAACTCTTCTCACACTTGTTGCATTTATAGGGCCTTTCGCCAGTATGAGTTCTCTGGTGGCTGATGAGGTCTGACTTCCCACTAAAAGCCTTTTCACACTCCAGACACTTAAACGGCTTCTCACCCGTGTGAGTTCTTCGGTGCCTTATGAGGTTCGTGCTTCGACTGAAGCATTTATCACACTCGCTACACAGATACGGCTTCTCGCCTGTATGGCTTCGCTGGTGGACAAGCAGGTCGGAGCTCTGGCCGAAATTCTTGCCACAGATGTCACAGGTATAGAATTTCTTACCTGCGTGTGTCCTCTGGTGTCCCGAAAGGGCTAAGTGATGCCAGAAGCTCTTCTCGCATTTGCTGCATTTATAAGGTTTCTCGTAATTGTGGACCCTCTGGTGTGAAAGCAGCTCTGAGCTTTGGACGAAGGTTTTCTCACACATATCACATCTGTAAGGTTTCTCCCCAGTGTGGGATCTCTCACACATAATAAGAGCTAAGCGTTCACACAAGTTTTGCTCACGTTCAAGGCACTGGTATAGCTGATCATCTATTTGCGTAATCTCATGCACATGAATAAAAATCTTTTTACCCTTCTGAGGGCATACATGATATATTTTCCTTTTCTGAGTTCTCTGATTATATCTCTCTTCCGAAGCGCACATTTTCTATGGCTCTCTCCTAGGGAGTTTTCCACTGGTCTTCTTGACCCATCATTTTCTTCATAGCTGTTTTCTTGGTAAGAACTTGAAAGATACATCTGTTCTAGGCCTTTCAGTCATGAGCAGTTCGTCACTACAAGTTTCCAGCATCCTATACACTAATTCCTTACTTGGTATTTTCAACCCTGCGAGACAAAGAAGAAATATTATCTATATTCCTGTGACTAACAAAAGAATGTTCAAAGTTAAAAATCACTGCAAAAAAGACAGAAATTCTCCATCAGAGTCCATAAGTGCTCTAGTTTTCACAAGGGTTGAAATCAGTTAGTTTTCCTCTTTTCTTTTTTTAAAGAAAAAAAAAATTTTTAATGTTTTTATTTATTTTTGGGACAGAGAGACAGAGCTCGAGCAGGGGAGGGGCAGAGAGAGAGGGAGACACAGAACCCGAAGCGGGCTCCAGGCTCCAAGCTGTCAGCACAGAGCCCGACACGGGGCTTGAGCTCACGGACTGTGAGATCATGACCTGAGCCGGAGGTGGACGCTCAACCGACTGAGCCACCCAGGCGCCCCAGTTAGTTTTCCTCTTTTTTTTTTTTTTTTAATTTTTTTTTTCAACGTTTATTTATTTTTGGGACAGAGAGAGAGACAGAGCATGAACGGGGGAGGGGCAGAGAGAGAGGGAGACACAGAATCGGAAACAGGCTCCAGGCTCTGAGCCATCAGCCCAGAGCCTGATGCGGGGCTCGAACTCACGGACCGCGAGATCGTGGCCTGAGCCGAAGGTGGACGCTTAACCGACTGCGCCACCCAGGCGCCCCAGTTAGTTTTCCTCTTTTCTAATACGAAACCGGTCAGTGACACATCTGAGGAAAAGACCAGTCAGGAATATTTCTGTTATGAACCTGGGTGATCTCAAAACCAGGGTTCTTCCCCTTCCCCTCGCTTCAACCGAATAATCAAGAGGCCGAACATCTCCTCCTAGCGCATAATAGGTGCTCAAAGCTAGAGCAGAAGTTATTTTGCATCCACAGACACCTAAAGTAACCTACGAAAACGCTGATGCAAAGGTTACTTGGTGTATGTACACTCTTCTGGGGACAGAGTCCGTGGTTCCTCAGCTGTGACGCGTGGGACTGGGCACCCGCGCACTCAGGTGACATGAAAACAGCAGGAGGGTTGAGTATAGCACGCTAGTAAGTGTGACGGACCAGAACCCAAAACACAGCAGCTCCAGAAGCGGCAGCAGCAGTGGCCACCTGAATTCAGACAAAACAAGGAGTCAAAAGGATCTAGAAGGCGGAGGGCTTTCTGCGTCATCAGTCTGCTAATCAGTTTTCCAATTTCCCTGCAACAATTTGGTAAGCTCTCCATGTGCAGGGCACGGAGACGGCTGTTGTGATAGAAGAAAAAAAAAGTTATTTATAAACATAAGAAGAAATACCACGGCTTCAAATGTCAGCTCAAAAAAGTTCTAATGTTTAGGTTTCGGGGATGAGAGAAAACGGAATGGGGTGGGAGTAGTGAGTGCGGTTTCTCGAGTGCAGACACGGGTCCACAAGAAATGTAATGCTGAAACCACGGCAGAAGGACAGAATGAGAGAGAAACGTGACGCACGGCTACCAGAGCAGTGAAGTCAACGGCTCGGAGCAGGGGAAGGAGGTGAGCGTGAACAAGAGACAGCACGCTTATGCTAAATACGGTTAAGTATACACCTCCGATTTCAAAAAATCTATCACGTCACCGTGATCGTCAAAGCCGTTCCAGACGTGACATTTTTGGGGGTCCAAACTACAAGTTCCAGATGACTCTCGCGGTGGCGTTAAGAATTCCTTACACTCCCAGATCGTTTGATGATGGGTACCCTAGGGAACAAGGTCACCAACCTGATCCATCAAATGGACCTCTGCCACCCAGTAAAATACCTTCAAAGTGAGCCCATTTCCGTCCTCACGAGAGAATGAATACTCCTATTATTTACCAGCGTGCCGAGCGCCAGAGGTCACCTCGTTGACTCCTGCGCGCGTGTCTCGGAGCGCTAAGCGGGTGTCTGCAGCGGGACACTTACCGCGGTCACTGAGGGACCAGGGGCCTCTTCGGAAAGAGTGATCCAGAAACTACCAACAACAACAACACACAGCGCACGAAGCACCAAGTAGCCTGGGGCTGCCATCGTCGACCCCCAAAGCCTGAAGCGTCACAAAGGACGCTTCTTATTCACTAGGGTTTGCAACGAAAAGCCCCGTGTCTGCTCCTGCCTTACTGACCGTCAAAGACAAGTTCGGCACAGGCGGGGCGGTGGCGCACAGACCCGGCCTCCTCCGCCCCCCGTCCACCCGATCTCCGTTCCTGTTCTTGCAGGTCCTCGGCCAAAGCCTTGGAGTCCTCCTGTGACCTTCTCCCTCACACCCCACAACGGAGCCATTGGCAGACTCGCTGGCTCCATTCTCAGAACGAGAACCCAACTGCCTCTCTCGCCGGCCGCGAGCCAAGGAGACGTCTCGGAAGAAACCAAGCCCGACGCTTTGATCTTGGACCGTCAGCCTCCAGAACCGGGAGAAAATAAATGTGCTCTTTACACCGCTCAGTCTGTGGCACTTCGTCACGGCAGCCCCAGAACTCAGGCCGCCCTCCCGTCACCACCTCCTACACTCAGACCCTCCACTCCGCAGCCAGCGGAACTCGTGTTAGAACAACAGAATGTGGGGGCGCCTGGGGGGCTCGGTCGGTAAGCCTCTGACTCTTGGTTTCTGCTCAGGTCATGACTCGGGGTCCTGATCCCAGCGTCTTGAGATCAAGCCCGGCGGAGCCTGCTTGGGACTCTCTCTCCCTGTCTGCCCCTCTCCTGTCACACTCTCTCTGAAAAGATACAAACAAAGAAAAAGCCCAGACAACAGGGCAAGTCCTCTGTGCCCCCGAAGGACAGCCTGAGGCTCTGCTGACCCCGCGGCCTCCCCCACCTGCTCTCTCACCGGCCTGCTCCCTGCGCGTCCCCATCGCACGTCCCCACCTGGCCACATGGCCTCCGGGGTGTCCTCACCCACGCTCCCCAGGGCCTCTGCCCCTCCCGGTCTGGTCCCCAGCTCTCCTCCTCCAGGGGTGTGCCCGGCGCCCTCTCAATTCCTCTGTTTCTTCAAATGTCTCTTTCTCAGGAGGTCTCTCCCGACCCCCGCGTTTAAAACAGGGAGCTGCCCGCATGCTCCCGGCTTCCCAACCCCTTTTTTGCTCTTCTCCACCGTGTCTGCCATCTTCTGATACGTGATGCACTCGGGTCGTTGAGGCCTCTGGCTGAAGCACGACAAGGATGTCTGGGTGTCGTGTGTGCGCTTTCTCCCGTGCACACGGCGGCTTACCTGGGAGCTAGCTGGGAGAGCGCCTGGCTTCCTCGCCCCGCGAGTCCGGTCTCTCTCGGCAGCCGGCCTTCTGTAAGACATGAGGGTATGCCAGGGACGGTCACAAGCGAGTGGACTTGGCCCTAGAGCGTTTCACTCAACGACTCCGAAAATGGGTAAAGTTTCCTTAAGAAAACTTAAGGGTGTTCTCCCACAAGCCCTTACACTGAGTCCTGAGAGACGAATCGTCCTAACCCATCCCGTGTGGCTCTCCAGAAAGGGGACAAGAATCTGAAAACCATCTGCATAATCTACATCCTCCTCGGGGTTCTGACACGGAGGGGAAGGGCCCCCAAGGCCAAATCTCAGGAGAGACACACACAAAGGTGACACCCTGGCCACAGGAACGCAGGCCGCCCCATCCGCAGCCGTGGGGACAACCTGCACAGCAACAAGGCCCAACTTTACTCGGTGCTGCGGGCAGGCCTCAGGCTCTGGGGCATCGAGAGTCTACACCGGCCCCAGCCACCTTGTGTTTCAGCCGCATGCAACTCAGGAGGCGGCCGATGACGGGCACTTGACGGGCACGAGAGTTAGAGTGCCCAGGCCGGTCCCCAACTCCTTCCCTCAGCAGCCTGGACCTGCCATTTCCGGGCCACTGAGGCTTCAGGTCCCTCGAGGGTCCTGCTGCCACCAGGGATCAGAAGCCAGAGCGGAAGTGCTCAGACCCAGACAACACACGGGCCGGGCAGAGGCTCTGCATGACACTCGTCCAGAGCTGCCACCACGCGGACGACCTATTTCCTGGCTCTGGCTCCAGGTAAGACGGGGTAAACACAGGCCATCCTCGGCCCCCCTCGGAATCTTCGTGAATCCTGGCCAGGAAGCACAGGCCAGCTACCCGAGGACTCTGGAAAGGAAACGGCACGCAGGTCAGGAAAGACGGGAACTTCAAGCACAACCCAATTTCTGTTGATGTTGATGTTGTTGTTGTTGTTGTTCCCTTTAGCAGCCCCCCGGCCTGAACTCCACACGGGCCAAAATGAGAGGTCAGGGAAGCCGTAGGTCATAGTTCAACTAGATTTTTCAGAAAAACCTATGCGCTTCCATGACAAGGGCTTTATGCTAACTTCGGCCGAGGGGCAGAAAACGGATTAAAGATGGAAAAAGAACAGAATACTTCTGGAAGAACTACACAGAACACGGGAAGAAAAGAGAGTTAGAGAGGGGGTATCGGTGCTGCAGACACCCACACGCACACCCACACCGCCCCGGCATGCCTCTAGCTCTGTAAGGACAAGAACAAATGCACCGAACAAACACACCCCTTCCCCAAATGCCTCGGGTGAGCTCTCAGCGGCAAGCCACCGAGTGGAGCAGGGCCAGGGCGAGGGGAGCAGGGCTGAGGGGAGCAGAGCCAGGATGAGGGGAGCAGGCCCGAGAGAAGCAGGGCCAGGGGAGGCAGGGCCGGGGGGAGCAGGGACAGGGTGAGGGGAGCAGGGCTAGGGCAGCAGGGCGAGGGGAGCAGGGCCGGCTGAAGACGCAGGCTTCTGGCCGGCCAGGGTGTTGGAACCAGTCTACGACGGACACAACTCACTCCAAGTAGAAATGTTTTCTTCAAGCTCTGATCAGAGCAGGACAGAAGGAAGGCACTCAGCCTGCACACACTTAGAGGCAGTCCCAGGGTGGCGATCCTTCAGGAAAGTCAAAAGGAAAGGACAGGAACCCTCTGGGCTGCACCATGAAGGAGAAAAGGAGCAGAGAGGAATGGAAGGTCCTTCAAGATGATGGAAAAAGTTTTTTAGAAAAAAGGAAAATAAAAATTCCATCTAGGGGCCCCTGGGTGGCTCAGTCTTAGGTTAAGCATCCTACTGGATTCCGGCTCAGGTCATGATCTCATGGCTTGTGGGACTGAGCCCCGCATCGGGCTCTGCACGGACAGCTCGGAGCCTGCTTGGGATTCTCTCTCTCCCTCTCTCTGCCCCTCCCCTGCTTGGGAGCATGTACTCGATCTCTCTCAAAATAAACAAACATTAAAGAAAAAACAAAAAAAGAAAAACAATGCCACAAAACTTTACCACAATGACAAAAGTGGTCAAGTGTTGCTGAATTAGCAGTCTTATTAAATATTTCACATTCTAGTAAAATAGACGTAATTCAACTAAAAACTAGGAAAAGAAACAAAAAACGAATATAACCTCACTGGTTATTGTATTAATGGCAGGTGAGAGTTAAGGGATGCTACCAAAACCTGAAAAACCAGATCATTAAAGGCTAAATAAGAAAATGGTACCAAGGGGGTGCCCGGGGGGCTCAGTCAGTTAAGCGTCCGACTCTTGGATTCTGCTCAGGTCATGATCTCATGGTGTGTGAGTCTGAACCCCACATCAGGCTCTGTCCTATCAGCTTGAGATTCTCTTTCTTCCTCTCTCTCCTTCCTTCCCACTCTCTCTCTCTGTGTCAAAAATAAATAAATAAAACTTAAAAAAGAAAAAGAAAAAAAAACTACGAAAAGAAAAAAGAAAAAGAAAATGGTACCAAGGCATTAAAAAAGATCTAGGTTCCAAGGTAGCCATTATAACAAAAATGAAACATTCTAGATTTTTTTTTAATGAAAAGCAACAAGTAGTTGAAAAAACAAGTATAAATAATATGATCATGCTGAGACCAAACACATCAATCATATCGATAAATGAGGAGTTTTACTCACCCATTAAAATTTTTTAAAAAATTTATTATTTTTTAATAAAATATTAAATATTGTAATATTTAAAATAAATATATTTATTATCTTAATAGGAGTAGGAGACACAGAATTCGAAGCAGGCTCCAGGCCCTGAGCTGTCAGTATAGAGCCTGATGCGGGGCTCAAACCCACGAGGTGTGAAATCATGACAGGAACCGAAGTTGGACGCTTAACCGACTCACTCACCCATTAAAAAATTTTTACTGGGGGCGCCTGGGTGGCGCAGTCGGCTAAGCGTCTGACTTCAGCCAGGTCACGGATCTCGCGGTCTGGGAGTTCGAGCCCCGCGTCGGGCTCTGGGCTGATGGCTCGGAGCCTGGAGCCTGTTTCCGATTCTGTGTCTCCCTCTCTCTCTGCCCCTCCCCCGTTCATGCTCTGTCTCTCTCTGTCCCAAAAATAAATAAACGTTGAGAAAAAAAAAATTAAAAAAAAAAAAAAGAAAAAAAAAATTTTTACTGTGGCTCAAGAAGCAAGACCCAACTATATGCTAAACACAAGAGACACCTAAAACAAAGATTTGAAAAGGCTGAAAACACAGGGACAGAAAAAAGGATACGCGGCAAATAGGAACAATAAAAGTAGGGTTGTTTTTTTTTTTTTTTTTTTTTTAAGATATCAGGAAGAGAATTCGGCCAAAAAACATGAAACACGATAAAGGGCACCTTTTAATGTTGAAAGCCATATACTATAGCTTGACTTGTAACAGTTATGGTTTTGCACCAAATCACACAGCAATCAACCTCATCAAGCAAAAACTACATATATAACTACATATATAACAAGAAATAGAGATACACACATTATTAATAAGAAAACTTAACATTCCACGGTCAGTAAATGGACATACAAAGTAGAACAAAAATAAGTTATGATGCGGAAAACTTGATCGAATTAGTAAGTAAATCTTAGGGATAGCTAAGGATAGTTATCTCCTAATAACAGGAAATAAACTTTCTTCTCAAGCACACATGAATCAGTCACAGAATTCTGTCATATAGTAGGTCACAAAGAGAGCATCAGTAAGTTCCATAAAGTGACATCAAACTGAAAATTTATTGAAACATCAAATTAAAAAAGCCCCTCCTAAATGGGGAAAAATAAACTAATAAAACAACTCTTCAGCAAATGGGGAGACAAAACAAAATTTCTAAATATTGACAATTAACAATATTACAGATTATAATCTATGGAATAAATTTAAAGCAGTGACCAAGGAATATTCATAGTTTTAAATATTTTTACATCGATAAGAAGAATTACATGAACAAACTAAACTCTCACCTCAAAAAGCTAAAAAAAAAGGTAAATCAAAAGAAATTAAGGAAGAAAATAAAATTAAAGACGGAAATCAGGAAACTGAAGAGAAAAACAACCTAATTATAAATCAAAATCCTACTTTGGAAAAAACGTAACGAAGTGATAAACTACTAGCTAACTTAATGAGGAAACAAGGGAGAAAGTACACGCTTACAAAGTAAGGAATAAATAATAGCTAAAACAAACAAACCCCGCCCCCACATACACATACGGGATCACTTCGCAGACTTCTGCACAAATAAATGTGATCGTCTATGAAACAGACTGTTTCCTCGCGAAATACAATTTACCAAAATCACCCCCTTCAGAGACAGAAAGTTTTAGAACACTAATATGCACAGAATAAACAAAGTTGTTGAGGAATTACCCCACAAAAAAGCACTAGACCTAGATCATTAAATTTTTTTTTTTTTTACTCACGAACTGTGAGATCATGACCTGAGCCAAAGCTGGACACTCAACCGACTGAGCCACCCAGGCACTCCTGCACCTAGATGATTTCAGAAGAGTATTCTAACAAACTTACAAAGACCAAATAAACCTAATGTTTCATAAATATCTTCCAGAGCACTTAAAAATGAACAAAACTTCTAATTTTTTTGTGAAAATAGTTTAACATTGACAATTAACCTGACAAAGAGTACAAAAATGTACTCCCGTATTAAAGTATTAAAGTACTCCCGTAGCCCCGTATTAAAGTGAAAAGTACTAACAAAAATCCAACATCACATTAATGAAAGTAATATATCATGACAAAAGTGGGAGTTATTCAAGGAATGCAAGATTTGTTCAATATTAGGAAATCCATTAACATAATACTGCATATTAACAGATCTATGGGGGAAAGTCATAATTATCTCCATAGATACTGAAGGAACTCACAACAGAAATCAACATCCATACCTGATGAAAATACTCAAGAAAGTCGGAATTAATGAATACTTCCTTTTATTTTTTATACGAATACTCCCTTTTAAATGATAAAATATACACTGCTTAGTCTTACAGCCAGTACCTAAGTGAGAAAAACTACTCATTTCCAATAAGATCAGGAACAAGTCAAGAATGACCACTATCTCCATTGTTAATAAACTCTGAGCTGGAAGTACTAGCCAACACAATTAGAAACGAAAAGTCAATTAGAGGTTTAATAACTGAAAAGAGGTAAAATTATATCTGTTTGGAGATGTATGAGAGTATAACTAGAAAACTCTAGAATCAACATTAAAACTGACTCAAAAGAATTCAGTAAGGCAGCAGGATATAAAACTCACCCACAGAAACAAATAGCCCTTTTCTGTGCACAGACAACCGACTAGAGCATACAATGATAGAGAATATTCCCTGTACGATAACAGAAAATATGAAATACGCAAAAATAAATAATTTTGTAAAATAGAGAAGAGGAAAACTCTCAAACACTACCGAAGGACCTAAAAGTAGACCTGAACAAACGGAAAGGTATCTTTTGTTCTTGGATAGAATGACTCAATATAATGAAGATGTTGGTTCCTCGTAAAAAGATGTGTGAATTAATGCAATTACAACAAAAAATAATATGCTTCTTCATGGAACCAGACCAAATGTGAGCAAACTATGGCCCACAGGTCAATTCTGGCCTGCAGCCTGTTTCCATAAAGTTTTACCGAAACAAGGTAACACTTACTCATTAACATATTGCCCCTGGCTTCTTTCACACAGGCAGAGTTAAATAGTTGAGCAGAGACCATATGGCCCCCAAAACCTAAAGTACATACTTTCTGACGCTTCACAGACATATCAGGAATGCCTGAGCTACCGTTATTAGTCAAATTCACTTGGGAAAACCAACATGCAAGAATCGCTAGGAAACAATGAAAAGAAAGATTGGGGGGGGGGGTGACTAACTCTATGAGACATTAAAATATAGTATAAAGCTTCTAATGTTAATATTCTGGTACAGGAATACATAAAAAGATAAGTGGAATAGAATAAAAATCCAGAAACAGATATCAACATACATAGAAATTTAGTATACAATAAAGGTTATGTCTCAAATTACCAGGGAAAAGCTAAACTATTTATTTATTTATTTACTTACTTATTTGTTTATTTAGAGAGCACATGAGTGGGGGAGAGACAGAGAGGGAGAGAGAGAATCCCAAGCAGGGTCTGCACTCTCAGCACAGAGCCCGATGCAGGGCTTGAGCTCATGAACTGTGAGATCATGACCTGAGTCAAAATCAAGAGTCAGACAATCGACTGAGCCTCCCAGGCGCTGAACTTTTAATAAACGATGTCAGAACATCAGGATAGTCACATGAAAACTGATGCAATTTGATCTATACCCACATCACATACCAAAATCAATTCTAAACTGATCAGGGATCTGAATTTAACACATTGAAACCACACAGGTACTGAAACGTACAGATAACCTCAGTGTACAGAAAGGTTTTCAGCCTATGACACAAGATTGGCCATTTGACTAAAATAAAAGCATTTTGCATGTAAAAAGGAAAGAACAAAGTCAAAAGTCAATGACAAACTGAAAGAAAATGTTTGTAACATATATTTGAGACAAACGAATATTTACATCTATTAGATAAAGGTCTCTTAAAAATTGAGGGAAAAAAAACCACTAAAAACCTGATAGAACAATAGGCAAAAAAAAATACACAAAAAAGATAGAAAAATGTTTCTCAAACATACGAAAAGATGTTCAATCTCGCTTATATTTACAGAAATTTAAATTAACAGTACATGAAATATCTAGGAATAGACAGGAGCTTTCTAAACTTGATAAAGAATGCAAGAAAACTATAGCTAATATTATACTTAATGGTGAGAAGCTCGAGTCTTTCCAGTTAAGACAAGGAAAAAGGTAAGGATGTCCCTTCTTACTACTCCTTTTCAACATCATACTGAAAGTCTTAGATAATACAGTAAGACAAGAAGAAGAAATAAAAATTATACAGAATGGGAAAAAATTAACTATCTTTGCTTCCAGATCACATGACTGTCAGTGTAGAAAATACAAAAGTATCAACAAAAACCCTGGAATTAATTAAGCGATTATAGCAAGCATGCAGGATACAAAGATAATATACAAAAGGCAATCACGTTCTTCCACACCAGCAATGAATCTGAAGTTAAAAACGCAACATCATTAGCACCTATGCAAAATGATATACTTAAGTATTAATCTAACTTATGTATTAATCTAACTTACGTATGCATGAAGAAAACATAAAACTCTGATGAAAGAAATAAAAAAGAACTAAATAAATGAACAGAAATCCCATGTTCATGGATATGCTGACATCTATGCTGTCAGGACGCCAATTCTTCCTAACTTGATCTACAGGTTGAACTCAATTCCAATCAAAATCCCTGCAGGTTATTCTGTTGCTATCAACAAATTGACCCTAAAGTTTATACAGAGAGCAAAAGGCCCAGAATAGTCAACAAAGTATTGAAAGAGAACAAAACTGAAGGACTGACACTACTCAACTTTAAGACTTGCTACAATGCTCCAGTAACCCATGTAGTATTGGTAAAAGGACAAATAGATCAGTGGAAGAGAGTCTAGAAATGGACTCATATAGATGTAGTCAACTGATCTTTCAACAAAACAGCAAAGGCAATGCAATACAGAAAGATGTCTTTCAACAAATGTGGCAAGAACAACTGGACGTCCCCTGCAAGAATACGAAATAGACAGACTTTACACTTTTCACAAAAATGAACTCAAAATAGGCCATGGACTTAAATGTAAAACACAAAACTATAAAACTCCTAGAAGATAACACGGGGGAAATGCAGACAGTTTTTTAGATAAAATACCAAAGGAATGACCTATGAAAGAAATAACAATCTGGATTTCATTAAGGTTAAAAGCTTCTGTTTTGTAAAAGACACAGTCTAAAGCCACAGACTGGGAGAAGCCACAGACTGGGAGAAAATATTTGCAAAAGACATCTGATAAAGGACTGTTATCCAAAATATACAATGCATTTCTATATTCTTAAAACCCAACAAGGAACCACCTGATTGAAAAAAGGGCAAAAGGTCTGAACAGACATCCCACCAGAGAAGATGTACAGATGACAAATAAGCATATGAAAAGATGCTCCACATCGTACGTCACTGGGGAACTGAACGTTAAAACGAGATACCACTAAAAATTACAATGAGCCAAATCCAGTACACTGACAACACCAGATGCTGACAAGGACGTGGAGCAACAGGAACTCCCGTCCATCGCTGGTGGGAACGCAAAATGGGACAGCCACTCTGGAAGGCAGTTTGGTGGTTTTTCACAAAACTAAACACACTCTGGGGTGCCTGGGTGCTCGGTTAAGTGTCCGACCTCAGCTCAGGTCATGATCTCACAGTTGGTGGGTTCAAGCCCCGCGTTGGGCTCTATGCTGACGGCTCAGAGCCTGGAGCCCCTTCACATTGTGTGTCTCCCTCTCTCTCTGCCCCTCCCCCACTCACACTGTCTCTCTCAAAAATTAATCAACATTAAACACACACACACACACACACACACACACACACACAAAACTAAACACACTCTTACATAATCCAGCAACTGTGCTTCTTGGTATTTACCCAAAGGAGCTGAAAATGTGATGTCCACACAAACACCTGCACAAGGATGTTTACAGCAGCTCTGTGCACAATTGCCAAAACTCGGCAGCACCAAAGATGCCCTTCAGTCAATGAAAGGATAACCAAACGGTGCCACATCCAGACAACGGAACATTGCTTAGAGCTGAAATAGGAATGTTCCCCAGGGAAAGCTCTGGGGAAACCTTATACGCATATTGCTAAGTGAAAGAAACCAGCCTGAAATGGCCACAAACTGTACGATTCCAAGTACACGATATTCTAGAATAAACAAAACTATGGCATTGGTGAAAGAGATCAGTGGTTTCAGGGGTCGGGGAGAAGGATGAGTAAGCGGAGCACAGAGGATTTTCAGGGCAGTGAAACTCTTCTGTGACACCATAAATGGTGACAGACGCCATTATACATTTGTCAAAGCCACGGAATGTACAACACAAAGAACGAACCCTCAAGTAAATCAAGGCCTTTGGGTGATAATGGCATCTCAATGTAGGCTCCTTTGTAACAGATGTAGCACTCTGGTCCCAGAGGTTGACAGCCGGGGAGGCTGGGGGGGGGGGGGGGGTAGAGGACGTAAGGCAGCTGCGTGCACTCTCCACTCAATTTTGCTGTGAACCTACGAGTACTCTCAAAAACGTCTATTTAAAAAAATGAAATAATTAAAAAAGGTATGTGAAATATTGTTTCTCACCAATCAGGCCGGCATCCATTGAAAAGTATGACAGCACATTTTGTTGTCAAAACTGTGGGGCAACAGACACGCTTGTGTTGCTAGAGGGAAGGCCAACTGACACGACGCTCTGGCCGGGAGTTTGGCAGAGCTCCTAAAACTAGATCTGCATTTATATCTGACTCGGCGGTCCCATCTCCAGAAATCGGCTCTGAAGATACATCTCCAACAATTTAAACATATACAAGCATGAAGTTGCGCACCGTAGCCAAGGTTTGCGGTTTGAAAATATTTAAACCACTTCAACGCCCATGTGAAGCAAAGTGGTTGAACAAACCTCGTATAACGGAGTACTACGCACCTGTAACAAGGAAGAAAACCTTCGTGAATTGACACGAAATGATTTTCAGGATATGCCATAAATTTCAAAAAACAACAGTCGAGAAACACACGCCACATTTTGTGGGGTGCGTGGGTGGCTCAGTCGTTAAGGGTCTGGCTCTTGGTGTTGGCTCGGGTCACGGTCTCACCATCTGCGGGTCTGAGCCCCGCATCGGGCTCGTGGCTGACAGTACAGAGCCTGCTTGGAGTTCTCTCTCTCCCTCTCTCTGCCCCTCCCCCCACTCTCAAAAAGGAATAAAGAAAAACATCCACTCCATTTTGTGTAAGAACGCAGTAGAAATAAAAAACGTACACATGTATCTATTCATTTGGCCACAGACAGCTTTGGAAAAGGTGACAGGAGACACTAATACGCGTGGCTACTATCCCGTGGGGGGCGAACCCGCAGTAAGAGCACAGGAAAACGGAACTGGTGGCAACAGGTGATGGAGGGAGAGTCGTGCTTCTGTGAACCTACCTTGTTTGTAACACGCACGTTTTTACTTTCACAACTGTTACATTCCACACGCTCAGTAAGTAAACAGGCAAGACGCCTGAGCAAAATGTTACAATGTAATATAAGCGAAACAAATGAGTCAGTGTTTCAAATGAAGAATACCCAGAAGGGGACAAACTCAAATGTACTTTAATACGATACTAAGAATATAAACCCAAGTTGAAGATAAAAAGAACTATAAACAATTACTGCACTCTAATTAGCAGGGCTATTTCCCCCTGTGGTGGTGAAGATATACTACCTACTGTATACCCTAGGACTGAACAAATAAGTAAATACACTACTGGCAAAATGGCACACAGATTCCTTATCGTCAGAGAAGGGAGTTACAAATATAGAAAAGAGAACTCTAGTGTTTAACTGGAATTAGAAGTATCAGGAGGTCAAATTTTTTTAAACATTTTTTAAGTTTATTTATTTATTTTGAGAGAGCAAGGGAGCACATGAATGGGAGAGGGGCAGGATGGAGGGGACTGAGGATCCAAAGTAGGCTCTGTGTCGACTGCAGAGAGCTCAGTGTGGGGCTCGAACTCATGAACTGTGGGATCATGGCCTGAGCCGAAGTCAGATCCTCAACGAACTGAGCCACCCAGGTGCCCCAGAGATCAAGTTTTTAAGTGTACATAGAACACAGAAATGCATGTATGTGTCAAATTGCACGTTTATTTTATCTTTCTAATAATGTCTGCTGAAAGGTCACAGAAAGCATGAAATCTTAGTAGTAAGGAGCACACCAAGCACTCAGGTCTTGTTTCTAAACACCATTCTCCACTGAAAGCGATCAGGGCTCCTGGAAGAAATGTCGATTCCGGGCTTTAGAAAGGACAAGATGAGCCCGGAGCACCTTGTACCAGAAAATAAGCAAGTGCTCAGGAAGTGGTGACAAGATGGGAAAAGGACCCAGGAGCCAGGCCGAGGGGGCTGCTACTACACAAATCCGGAACAAACAGAACATCAAAACAAGCAGTAGTAAGTTAGTAGCACAGTAAGAATCCATGAATCTATATGTATATATAAAAAAAAAAAAGCGAATAGCGAAGGTAGTTTTTCTTATACTAAAAAGCCAACAATTAAATGTAGAAGAAAAGATGTAATTTTAAAAGTCACTATGTCCAATCAAAAGAAGAATATGAATTATTTCAGGTAAAAATCTAGTAGGTATAAAGTTTGTGAGATCAGGATATTGACACAATCTGAAAATATCTCCTTACTAGATATTTAATAATTACAGGGACAAGGAGAGTAACTTCATAGGACACAAACCTGGAAGCCACCACTTAAACCCAGTGATCAAAGTCACTGTCACCACTAACATGGTATATAACTTGCCTCCTACTAGAATGTGCAGTACAGAATGCACCCCTGGGCCACCTTGTCAACAACGTATAGCCTGAATCTGATCATGAGGAAACATCAGACAAACCCAAAGTGAAGGAAATCCTACTAAACACGTGGCCTGAACTCTTAAAAAAGTCAAGGTCATGAAAGACAAAGTCTGAGAGAGAGTATGTGTGCCACAAACAAGAAGATATGACAATTAAATGAAATAAGGGGGGTGGTGGATTGATCTTTGTAAGAACCGGGTTTTACAAAGGCCTTTAGTGGAACAATGGGTTCTTGAAAAGGCCATTAGTGGAACAATGGGTTAAATTTGAATAAGATAATATTATGTGAGTCAATATCTTGACTTTGATAGCTGTAATGGTAAGAGAACAGCCTTGTTTTTAAGACAGGAACTATTGAGTATTTAGGACAGGCTCTCTCAGCTGGGGTTCGAGGAAAGAATGAAGCTCCACAGAAAATGATTTGAGTAACTGTTTTTTCAGTTCTCCCAAGAATGGCATGTAGCTAGAAGCATTGTACGTGCATAAGAAAGCAGTTAATTCATGACATACCTTAGGACTTTAGGGCTTAATTCTCTTAAGACTTTAGGGCCTAGCATGTCGTAAGACTTCAGGGCTTCATTCTCTCATAGTTTGACAAGAATCATTATGGCTATAACCTACTCTCAAAAAGTTCAGGAAAAAAATGCACGTGGATGCATATGTAGGTGAATACAGACACACACAGAGTCGTAAAGCAAACACAGTACAACGGTAACATTTAGGACTGCTGGGCAAAGGGTACAGGACTACTCTGTATGATTTTGCAACTTTCGTGTAACTCTGAAATTATTTCCAAATTAACAGATATTTTGGTTTGTTTTTTAAAGAACACGGTAGCAGTGAGTTGATGTCTTGTGCTGACATTGAACGTTCAAGTTCTGGAATCAGGTTTTGGTTCACATTCCCACTGTGCTCCCCTGTAGACGCAGGAACCTGGGTAAGGAAAGTACTTACCTTCCTTCTGCTTCCATTTCCCCTGTGATAAAATATGTAAGGTACCAAGGCCTGCCTTAAGGAGCCGCCATGACAGCTGAGTCGCTGCCACTAAGGACCCAGCTCCATGCCTGAGAATCAAGGGATGCTCGATGAATGACAGGCTCTATTATTTTCTTCATTCCATCTTCACACACATGAAAACCGAGTATTGATCGAGTCTATCCTCCGTGTCTGTCTCTTGTGCAAAGCCTTGTTCAAAGCCCATTTAAACTTAGTTAGCTAAATCATAAACAATAACTCAGGCGCCCCTGAATGTTCTGTCTTTTAAGCTGTGTGGGGCGCCTGTAGCTCCGTCGGTTTAGTGTCCAACTTCGGCTCAGGTTGTGATCTCACGGTTCAAGAGTTCGAGCCCCGCATCAGGCTCTATGCTGACAGCTCAGAGCCTGGAGCCTGCTTCTGATTCTGTGTCTCCCTCTCTCTCTGCCCCTCCCCTGCTCGTTCTCTGTCTCTGTCTCTGTCTCTGTCTCTCTCTCTCAAAAATAAACAAACATTAAAAAGATAAAATAAAATGTGTATTACTGCAGTATGACTGCTAAGGTCAAAAGGGGAGCAGAGTGGAAACAGAGAATTCTGAGTCTGGTCATAGCCTGGTAAGCGAAATCAGAGTATTCCCGACTTATCAGGCCAGGGAAGCCTATCTGCCCTAAGTAGCCAATAAAACGGGGGGCACCAAGAAGAAAAAACTTAAAACATAAGGAAATCATTTTCTTATTCCCATCTCAGTCTTTTAGATGTCAGCACCTAGAAGACAAAATACAGTCTAGTCCAAACTTCCTTAGCTCCAAGATGTTTCAACTGTTCCGGAGCAAACTCAGAATAAAGCCTGGTTTTCGCTGTTCTACGTCCTGTGGCACCCCTGCCTACCTTCAGCCTCGCGAGCCGCCTCAAAACTCTGGCACTTGTTCCTTCTGCCTAGAATGCTCTTCCCCCGGGTAGCTTGCTTCCTTATTTGATTCCAGTCTCTGAACATTAATTCCTCAAAAGGAGGCACCCCCTGGACCACTTTATGTAAGATAGCGGGATCCTCTTATCCTGTTCCATTTCTCTTATAGCACTTCCCATCCAACGATGTGGAATAGATTTTATCCCTGTTCATTTGTTTCTCCCTCCTACTAGAATATAACTTCCATTAGGGTTAGGCCTTAGTCTATTGTCCCCTGCAATATCCCCAGGATCTAGGCTACGGCGTTGAATGAAACCTATGACTAAACGGCACAACAAAAAAAAGGGCCGTCATAATTCTCAGAACCCCCATGGCAATGCAACCGGCTAGGCTAGCAGCCCTGGCTGGTCCTCTTGGCAAAGTCAAACGTATACTGCAAGTCTTAGCTTCAGGGTACCCTCTTCCAAGAGGTTTCTCTTATCTCACCCTAGCAAGACACTGGTTCTCTCTTCCATCGGTAGAGTCACAGTGTGCAGAGTAAGCAGGCAGGCAATAAAAGTCCAGGCAGAGAAACTGAGTTTGGAACTTCAAAGCGCAAGGTTAAGGATGCATGGGACAAACAGACAAAGGTGATAGAATATTAATCTAAAAAACAGGTAATGCCAACTGTATCAGGCCTGAGGCTAGGGATTACCCCCTTTCCTTTACTTTTTTAAAGCTTATTTATTTTGAGAGAGATATGGGAGGGGGCAGAAAGAGGGAGAGAGAGAGAATCCCAAGCAGAGCCAGACTCAGGGCTCAAACTCACAGAACTGTGAGATCATGACCTGAGCCAAAATCAAGAGTCGGACGCTCAACTGACTGAGCCCCCCGTTGACCCCCCCCCTTCATTTATTTTTAATTGATGGCATGGACTGTCTCATTTAATCTTCCCAAGAACTCTATAAAATAGGTATTAATACCCATATTTGCACCTAACAAATAGAAAACCTGATGCTTAGGGCAGTTAAATAATTACCCAACAACTCACAGCTAGTAAGCAGAAGAGCCACGATTTAAATTTCGATCTTTTAACTACAGAGTCTGCCCAAGCACTGAGCATACTGCCTGTTCTGGGCCGCAAATCAACCAAGAAGCAATTACTACAAGCCTGTTGCGAGTATCCATGTTGGAAAGAAGTAGAAAATACATTCAAGTTAGTAGAATAGGATCCAGTTTTATCACTTTGCTATTTCAGGAGCTAAGAGAGTATCAATCCCTTTTTCATGTTATCTTCTCCCAATCCTAGGCAGGCCCTCAGTCTCACCTCTCCTTCCCCCTCCCAAATCCACATTTATCTAGAAACACGCAACCTGGTATGCCACTTACCGTAACAACAAAGACTCGAGACAGTGTTCCTTCTGGCTTCAAAAGGTCTCTGGTCCATAAGTATTCACAGCACGCAATTCTGCCCTCTCCTGGAGGAAAAATCAATAACGCAGAAATGTATAGTTTTTTGGTGAAATTTGTATTTTTTCTGGAGCTGGCCATCTAAATATTGCTCCCATTTACTCCCCAGTCTGGTCAGCATCCTTCAACCACATCTTACCTCTTCCCACATTTGCTTACATTTTGTTTCTCCTCCAAGAGGCACCTGCTGCTGGCGGCCATCAGGTCCTTCCCAACCAGCTCTAGACAAAACACCAAGAATCCTTCTGGACAATGACTAACTTTAACTTAAGAAAGCCCCGAGTCCTGTTTCACTTGCTTGTTTAAATTTTTCTTTCTGCTAATTATCTTTTGTTTGCATTACCTCAACTTCTAAGGTCAAGGACCCATTCTTCTAACCACTCTACACGCCAAGACGTAGTTGACAAGTGTATACGGTACCATTTTATATACAATGTAGCTTTCCAAGAATAGTTATAAGGTGGCTGAAAACCAGATGGTTCTGTTCTTCTGAACATTTGAGTGCAATATAACTAATCTCTACCTTTAAGATGCTGGGGGAGGGGGTGGACTTCAAGGTCCTTCGGTTTCCCCCCCGTAGGAAGAGATACAGATCGCTTAGAAAAGTGCCTGGTAATTAATATTTACTATTATCTCCAGGAGCGACCGTGCCGAGCTTCTCTTCTTTCAACTTTTCATTGACCGTCTCTCGGTCCGCCGTCGGGCGGCTGGGGGGTCACAGACCCCGCTCGGCGGCGAGTAGCAGAGGCTGCTCTTGCCCTGCGGAGGCCGGGGGCCGGCGAGGCGGCTGGGGCTGCTTTCTGGTCCCGCCGCCCCCCTCCCACTCCCTCCGGGCCCCGCGGCCGCGCCCCTCCCAGGCCCCGCGGGCCGCGCTTACCCCGGCAGCCGCCGGCACCGCCCCTCCGCCTGGGACCGCACTTCCGGTTAGTCTCCGGACACTCGGCTCTGGGCTTCCCGGCGGCCGCAGCCTCCGCGGCGGTGGACCTCGGGGCCCACCTTCAGGAAGGGAAGGAAAGCAAACCTGGGGGGCGGACGAGAGCCAGGAGCAGCTCCCTTTGCGCGGCTCGGAAAGGGAGCTGGGGCCAGGCCGCCCACTGACCGCTTTAAGGGCCGACAGGGCCGGCTACGCGAGCCCTTTCAGCCAGGCTGGGAAGCGGCCGGCGCAGCCCCGCCCCCGCGAGTCACATGATCACCCCTGCGTCGGCGGCTGGGGCGTCCCGCCCCCCAGCCTCTGAGCCAATGGGGGCTGAGCCCGTGTAGCGGGGCGGGGCCCCGGGGCGCCTGCGCTGCGGGCCTTCGGCGGTTCGGGGCGGAGCTGGCCAGGAAATGGAGAGTTCCTCGGAGGCTTGGGGTCCTGGGCTGAGGGGGGAGGTGGGTGCTCCACGGCCACCTGGTCTAAGAGGAAACGACGTTGTTTAAATGACAGTGTCTGACTTCCGTGCCCTTTCCTCAAGGCAGTTAAAGGAGGACTCGAGCTAGGAGTAGCTTCACGGAGATGAGTGCGGACCCCGCGAAAAACACCCCGAAGGACCTGGGAGAAATGGAGGAGCCCGCAGCGCAGCGGAAGCGCTCGGTCACAGAGGATGTGGCCCGCGAGCTGGATGAAACGCTTTCAGAGGGGAGGTGGTGGTCGTGCGTAGGCGGAGACAGCTGCAGCGGAGGAGGCTAGGACTGCTCTGATGCCAGCGGAGTCCCCAGCCCTGGGCTGGAATCCGCTAAGAGTAATCCCTTGTGTTTGGGTTCGAGCAGAATGGAGATTTCCTTCCGAGGAAGATCTGCTTTCCCTGCTCGGTTGTTGAGTGAGCAAAAGTTTTTAAGAAGCCCTCAGACGGCAAAGAGTCCTTGGCGGTGTAACCAAGGACTTCGGTTGTGAGCAAAGTACTGGGGGCCGGGAGCCGTGAGAACATCCTCAGGGTTTACCAGTCACGCGTTCAAGATTAGCGAATCATGTTGCTAATTCTGGGATTCTCCGGGGGAGCTGCGGTTTATTTTCGTTTCATATTTGCTTTTAATGAAAACTGAGCAAGGCCAAAATGCTCTACCGGGAGTCGTCTTAATATTTGAAATAGTAATTTTTAAGTTGAATAGGTGGTACGTTCCAGACCGTGTTCTAAACACTTCCCATGTGTTATCCCATTAACCTGTCACAGAAATTCTATGAGATGTGTATTATGATGATGATTTATTTTAGGAGGAAACTGGTGCGCACAAGGATTGAGTAACTTGCCCAAGAGCACACGTTTGGTAACTGATGAGGCTGAAAGATGAACAGTCTGATCCCAGGGCCTGTGCTTGCGCTCACTATGCTTAGAAGGCTACCTCAGCAGTGGTTGAATGTATTGTGGGGATATTCTGGAATAGAAATCAAGCAAATGGTTCTGATCCCCACACTGCATGTGAGAAGGTCTCATTAAGTGCTGAACTCTTCAGCCTTTTCTTTCAAGAGACACTGGCCCAGAGTGCTCATTTTATTTCTCGTGTCATTCATTCAGCAAATGCTTATGGAGCACTACCAATTCATGTGCCTGCACAGTGGCTATTAGGAATTTAAAGGCCGATGAGACCCAGTCCCATTCCTCTAACGGCTCACACCTAGCACGGAGACAGCAGCTGTCGTTAAGTGGTGTAGTAGAGGCAGAAGTGATGTAATCTAGGGCAACCAAGGGAGGAGAGTTTCAATCAAAAGGTTGGGGACGGCAATGTCACATACCGTAGAGGTCAGTTGAGAATTCCTATATTCTGGGCATGTTATAAGGTCTTCGTGTGTACTGACGCAGTCATCCGAGAACCCTATGCTGTTTAATCGTCACAACAACCCCATCTTACAGATGAGGGACGTGAAGTACAAGGGAGTTAAGTGTTTCGTACAAGATCATGCTGCTGGTAAGCGGCAAAATGGGGATTGAAGCCCTGGCAGTCTGGCTTTCTGCTTCTGTGGAGTGTGACGGAAAGGGAAGAAGGGGACACAAGCTGTATCATTCTTTCCAGAAGCTGGGCTATAAAAATGAACAACGAAAGGCCATTTCTACTGTAGAACATCAGACGCCCACAGGGAGAAGGTCCTACAGCCCCAGGGTGAAAGAGATTGGAATATGTTGCTGAAGGAAAAATGTCAACAGAATGAAGATTCAGGAGAGGGATATCTGAGGCCTCGCAGGAGATACGAGGGCGTGCGGTCTGAAATACTGGGGAGGGATGATCCTTTAAGCAGAGAAGGCAAATCAGAGGAAGGAAAATACACCTGCATTGCCTCCGTCTTGTTCAGAAACCCTTTTCGGGTTTGGAGGGAGGAATCCCGACTAGCTGCAGGTACCCTATGCATCAGGTTTCCAACTTGTCCTACGAGTCATTGGCCAAAACCCTGATTCAGCAGAGTTATGTTCTCACAAAAGTATCTTCTGTTTGTTCGAATCCAAAGATAACAACCAACAGCCTATTTTGAAAAGTCACCATGTTAATGGCTGAACAATTCCAACGGGAGAGCTTGGCCGATCTCTTGATTTCCTAGGACTTCTCGGGTTTTCTCACTGAAGCACACCCGAACAAGAGGAAGATGAACAGGTGCCTCAAAGTCACAGGTGGCATATTCGAGGGTCCCATTTTTGTCTACTTGTGAAACCATACAGAAAAGAGTGCCTGGAGCGGACCGCAGAGGTCGAGATGGCCAGTGGCCAGCGGAAGCAGCTGCCTGGGTCGGCCGCGTTCATGGGCACCAGGCGAGGTTCAACAAAGCCACTGACCTCAAGCACCGCGAGCTCTTCAGGAAGGGGAAGCCGGAGCTCACGCTTCCGACGTGTTCTTGATGCTTTCGGGCGCATGCTCCTCTCCCACTGCGCCAGCCAGGTGCCCCGCGGGGAAGCCACTGTAAGTTTCTAAGTTAGTGTGACTGTTCATAAGCTTTGTTCACAGCCGAAGCCTAGTTTACGGCCACCGTGCATCGTGTACTCCCTCCGTGGATGAGTGGTGTAAGGAAACCATCTTGTCCTGGAGATGTCCTGGTCAGCGCTCCTGCTCGCTCCGCCCCACTCCGTGGCAACGACACACATGATTCCCGCCTCTGGGCTAGTCTACAATCTTTTGAGCTCTTACAAGATGGAAAAGAGAGCATATCGCCCTGTAAAGACCGTTCATTCTCCGGAACATTTTCTTCCCCACGAAGAACAGGTTTCCCCGGCAGCTGTCCCTAAGTTGGGCTCAAAGAAAACTCTCTTTCTTACTTTTAGAGATTCCAAAAGGTTTGTTCATTTTGCACGGAGAGGTGTGCTGTGTGTGCTTTGTGTGTTTTGCATGCGTGTGTGTGGTGATGCTCGTGGCTTCCTTCGGGGAGAAGCCTGAGTTCTATTCCTACAGAAGTGTCTGTTCCACTGCGTCTGTCCATTACTCTTGTGGAGTTAGGTTCAGATTTGGATAAGAAGGAGGTTTAAAGGGCCTCATTCTCATCTCCAATGAGTAAGGGAAACCTTCTGTACAACCCCATGTACACCTACACAATGTTTCTAAACCTCGATATCCCTGTGATTTTGCCCCTTCCCCCCAGTTGAACCTGTACAGTACAATTATTTCAGAAGGCAGACTGTAAAATAAACGTATGAGCCCAAGTTTAGGATACAGCTGGGATCAGAGGGGTTGGGAGAAGAAACCACCAGACCACCACTCTGTCTTTCCTTCCCCGTATTTCAAGTGGATTATGTAAAAAACAGCTGTTTTTCAGTAATTTTCAGGCAATGATTTGGAGTCTGCCATTTGCCACTGCAGAATTCTTTTTTTTCCCCAATGTGGACTAATTTTATCATGTTGGGGATGTTGTCAAAAAACCAAATTTCTTTTTCTTCTTAAAAAAAATTTATTGTGGTAAAACGTGTATAACATAAAACATACCATGTTAACCACTCTTAAGTGTACAATTTAAAAACATTAATTACATTTACAATGTTCTCCAACCATCACTATTTCCAAATCTTTATCCATCACCCAACTAGAAACTCAACCCATTCATACCTGTCTTCCCCTGACTCCTCATATCCTCAAATCCATTTTCTGTTCTATGAATTTGCCTATTCTAGGCATTTCATATAAGTGGATGCATATAATATTTATACTTTGGTATCTGGCTTATTTCACTTATTTCACTTTTTGAGGTTCATCCATGTTTTAGCATGTATGAAAACTTCCATTTTATTACTGGATACTCTCATATATATATACACATATATAAATGTACATGTATATGTATCGCATATATATATATATATATATATGTATGTATATATATATGATACACACCACATTTGGTTTACCCATTCATCTGTTGATGCCCATTTGTGTCATTTCTACCTTTTGGTTATTGTGAACAGTGCTGCAATGCACATTGAAATACAAGTATCTGAATGGGTCTCTATTCTCAATTATTTTGGGTATATACCTAGGAGTAGAATTGCTAGCTGATATGGTGATTCTATGTTTAGCTTTTTGAGGAAGTCATCTGTTTTACACAGCAATTTACGTTTTACATTCCCACTGGCATTATACGAGGGTCCCAATTTCTCCACATCTTTTGCCAACGTTTATTTCCCTTTTTGTTTTAATTCTAGCCATCCTAGCAGGTGATATCTCATTGTAGTTTTGTTTTGCATTTCTCTGATGAGTAATGATGCACATTTTTTCATGCGCTTACTGGCCATCTTTTTTTTAAATGTTTTTTTTTGGGAGAGAGAGAGAGAGAGAGAGAGAGAGAGACAGAGCATGAGCAGGGGAGGGGCAGAGAGAGAGGGAGGGACACAGTCTCTTTAGCTGTCCAGGCTCTGAGCTGTCAACACAGAGCCCAATGTGGGCACACGCCCACGAACGATGAGATCATGACCCGAGCTGAAGTTGGATGCTTAATCGACTGAGCCACCCAGGCGCCCCTGTACATCTTCTTTAGAGTAGTTTTTATTTGAATCCTTTGTCCATTTTTTTTATTTTTATTTTATTTTTTTTAATTTTTTTTTCAACATTTTTTAATTTATTTTTGGGACAGAGAGAGACAGAGCATGAATGGGGGAGGGGCAGAGAGACAGGGAGACACAGAATCGGAAACAGGCTCCAGGCTCCGAGCCATCAGCCCAGAGCCTGACGCGGGGCTCGAACTCACGGACCGCGAGATCGTGACCTGGCTGAAGTCGGACGCTTAACCGACTGCGCCACCCAGGCGCCCCAATCCTTTGTCCATTTTAATTTTAATTAATCAATTCAATTTTTTTGAATTGAAATGTATTTGACACACAACATTACATTAGTTTCAGGTGCTCAGCATAGTGACTCAACATCTCTCTCTGTTGGGCTGTGCTCACCCAAGTGTAGCTGCATCTGTCACCACCCAACACTATCGTAATACCATGGACTATATTCCCCATGCTGTCTGTACCTTTGATCCCTGTCACTTATTGATTCTATGACTGGAAGCCTGCATCTCCCTCTCTCACCCTTTTTGCTCACTCCCCCCAGCCCCCTCTTTCTGTCAACCATAAGTTTGTTTGATTTGTATATTTATAAATCTGTTTCTGCTTGTTTGTTCTTTTGTCTTAATCTTTAGATTCCACATATGAGTGAAATGATATGGTATTTGTCTTTTTATATCTGACGTATTTCACATAACGTAATACCATCCAGGTCCATCCATGTTGTCATAAGTGGCAAGGTTTTGTTCTTTTTCACGACTGAGTAATGTTCCTAGATCTATATCTATACACCACATCTTCTTTATCCATTCGTCTGTCAATGGACACGTGGGCTGCTTCCATATCTTGGCTATTACAGCTATTACTGCAGTAAATGTAGGGGTGCATGTATCTTCTCAAATTAGTATTTTTGTTTTCTTTGGGTGAATACACAGTGGCGGAATTACTGGATCATACGGTAGTTCTATTTTTAATTTTTTGAGGAACCTCCATACTGTTTTCCACAGTGGCTGTACCAGTTTGCATTCCCACCAACAGTGCCCGAGGGGTCCTTTATCCCCAGTCTTCCCTTACATTCGTTATTGTTTGTCTTTTTGATTCTAGCCATTGTGACAGTGTGCAGTGATATTTCATTGTGGTTTTGATTTGTATTTCCCTGATGATGAGTGATGTTGAGCATCTTTTCATGTGTCTGTTGACCATCTGTATGACTTCTGTGGAAAAGTGTCTATTCAGGTCCTCTGCCCATTTTTAATCGGATTATTATTAATATTTTTGGGTGGTGAGCTCTATAAATTCTTTATATATTTTTGGATACTAGCCCCTTATTGGATATATCATTTGCAAATACCTTCTCCCATTCAGCAGGTTGAATTTTCATTTTGTTGATGTCAAATCACTATGATGTGTACATGAAACAAATATAATATTGTATGCCAGCTATGCTTCAATTAAAAAAAAAAAGTCCTCATCCTACTCTCCCCCTTTTGCCTTCTTCTTTTCTTCCATTCCATTTCCCTTTACTTTTCCTTCCTGAAGAATTTACTTGTACAGTCATTAGGCATGTCAGACCAAGTTCGGACCGGGGGGCTGTGGTGTCCCGGACTTTCCCAGGTGAAGAAAGTATCCATGTTGGGAGGTGACCCGGAGTGTTGGATCCCAGGGGGGATGCGGATACCCCTTGCTGCGGATTGTTTACCCCAAGCATAATGCGGGAGGCATCCCCTTGGGAACGGGGCCCAAAACATGGTGTTGGAGCCCCAGTGAGATGACAGCAGCTCAGCACACGGCGTTAAAGTCTGATCAGCACGAGGAGGGCGTCTAGGGAGGCAGAAGCCCAACCAGTGGCGTCACATCCTCAGCCGGGTCAGGAGGGCAACTCTGTAGCACAAAGCAAAGGCAGTTGACGCAGAATTCACGAGAAGGGTTTGGGAGTGAGCTGTGGGTGTGCCATGATTTCTGCACACTCCCCCCACACAAGAGTTTAAACTGAGGCGCTCCTCCCCTCTTCCGAAATCTTCACAAGAGCGGCGTCAACGAGGCCAGTCGATGGCACCAGAATACGGAGGACACGGTGGAGGAGGCCAGGGGAATATTAAGGCAACAGATGGGCGGCTGGACTGCCTGAAGTTGATTCTTCGGTGAGATTGGCCTGTAGTTTTAGAGCTTCAAGGCCAACGAGGCATGGACATTTCCCACAGAACACATGCGGGAGGTGGGGGAGAGAGAGAGAGAGAGCATTGGCGTGGGACCAACTTAACGCTAGCTTAAATGGGCCCTAGTGGAGAAATGAAAGCAACTCAGGGGGAGAGAAGCCGGAGGAAAGAGAGAGGAAACATTTTCCCTAGCAACTATCCGAGGGGCTAGCACTCAACAGCTCCAGTGGGGGCAGGGAGAAGTATGACCTTTATGTCAAGTATGAATTTTAGGGCGTTACATGGAGCTCGGCGTTTAACTTTGGGACTGAGACTGTATTACTTGGGAGAAGGCACGAAACAAGTTAGGTCTTCCTACGGAGGGAGGAAGAAAATGCGTCCCAGTGAATGGAAATAAAATGATAATGGAAGACCTAACGGTATGTTCTATGTTGTTATATCCCAGGGGAGGTCACATCCTTATCACAGAGTTTGGAGAGGGCCAATTGGTGAAGTTATATGACTGTCCCTTAATTAGTTTTGGTATTATTAGGACTTTATCACACTATCCAAGGACACCTCGCGGATCTGAGAGGCAGCTCCCCATGGGGGTAACGCAAACGCACGCGGTAGGTCCAGCAATGCTCGGAACACAAAGAAGCCACTTGGTGTTTTCAATTTCTGAGCATGGGTGTAAACATTATATCATTTTTATTTAGAACTGGCAAATAAAATAAAAAGCATTCCTTTTTAAAAATTCTTAAAATGTGTATTTGATTTTGAGAGAGAGAGAGAGAGAGAGAGACAGAGCAGGGGTGGAGGAGGGACAGAGAGGAAGACACAGAATCCAAAGCAGGCTCCAAGCTCTGAGCTGTCAGCACAGAGCCCGACGGGGGGCTCGAACCCATGAACTGTGACATCATGACGTGAGCCGAAGTCAGCCGCTTAACCCACTGAGCCACCCAGGCGCCCCCAAAAGCATTCTTTAATGGGAGCGAGGATGGGGGTGGGGGTGGGCAAAATGGGTGGAGGGGGTCAAAAGGTACTAACTGCCAGTTATAGAACAAACAAGTCATGGGGATGTAAGGTTCACCATGGTGACTAAAGTTAATAATACTGTATTTTACATTTGAAAATTGCTAAGAGTAGATCTTAAACGTCCTCATCATAAGAAAAAAATGTAACCCTGTATGGAAGTAGATATTAATTATATTTATTGTGTGGGGCGCCTGGTGGCTCAGTCAGTTAAGTGTCTGACTCTTGATTTCGGCTCAGGTCAGATCTTACAGTTTGTGAGACAGAGCCCCACGTTGGGCTTTGCACTGGCAGTAAGGAGCCTACTTGGGATTCTGTCTCTCTCTCTCTCTCTCTGCCCCTCCCCTACCCGCATGCTTCCTCTGTCTCTCTCTTTCAAGATGGATGAACTTTATTTATTTATTTTTATGAACCATGAGATCGTGACCTGAGTCGAAATCAAAAGGCAGATGCCTGACCAACTGAGCCACCCAGGCGCCCCAAAATGGATAAACTTATTTAAGTTCTATTTCTAAGTACCAGTTGTGGCGATGTAAGGTCCTAGCCTCTCGTAAATATGTTTTTTGGTGTTAAACAGTGTGTGGGGAGATGTGTTCACGAGATAGGACCCCTGGAATTGCGTATTTAAGGCAAGGGTAGGTCTGGAGGTGTTATTGATATGGAACCTGGAAGGGTGTGCCGGGAAGGTGCGTAGTCCCAAGAAGAGGCAAGTCGCCAGGCGGCCAAGCCTTTTCCTGACACCGAGGCTTCCCCTGGATCCGGGGACCGCTGCAGGCAGGGTTCCACTGTCCGTCAGTGAAACCAGTTTTAAGAAATGGTTTAGGGGCGCCTGGGTGGCGCAGTCGGTTAAGCGTCCGACTTCAGCCAGGTCACGATCTCGCAGTCCGTGAGTTTGATCCCCGCGTCGGGCTCTGGGCTGATGGCTCGGAGCCTGGAGCCTGTTTCCCATTCTGTGTCTCCCTCTCTCTCTGCCCCTCCCCCGTTCATGCTCTGTCTCTCTCTGTCCCAAAAATAAATAAACGTTGAAAAAAAAATTAAAAAAAAAAAAAAAGAAATGGTTTAAACATGCGGACAAGCACACTGATACAGTAGTTGGAAGGGTCAAAGGACCAGGCTGCGGGACTCCAGTAGTTGGAAGGGCCAAAGGACCAGGCTGCGGGCTGGCCGCCGTACCGTCAGCAGAAAACGGGCCCTCCTGGGAGGCTGCCAGGGGTCACCATCGGAAAGCAAGGCCAACGGCCACTTTCTGTGGGTGTTTGCAGACATTCAGAGCTCAGGAAGGTGGCCTGCCACCTGTTAGGACGACCTCTGCTGCGCATGGACGAAGCCTGCCTCCTTCCCCTGCGACAACAAAAGCATTCTGTGTACGAGCCGTGAATTGCGCGGCTCTTGGAGCTTTGGAACAATATCTTGTTCTGGCCGGTCTCTGCCACTTACCTGTCTCTCACATGCCACAGTGTAAAAACTGTTTTAAACCAGAGCAGAGAGCAGGTAATTGCTGGCCTGTTACCCGCAGTTCCCTGTTTGTGTTTGCGCTGTGCATTTTGAGATCCCAACATGTGGGGCTGCTTTTCTCCTTTTAGGTTTCCATACAAGTTCCGATCGAGCTGTGTGCAGAAATGTAGAAAGTGGCTGTGGCCAGGTTTCCCTGCTTCCTTTCACCTTGCCCCCCTCACCCCCGAGCATCTAAGCCAAGAACTGAAAAGAGTCTGAAGAGGATGTAGGGTAGAGGAGGAGATGTTTTGTAAGAGAGGCATATTGGACTAGACTTTGAAAAAGGAATTAAGGGACTTCCCTAAATTAAGTAAAAAAAAAAAAAAGAGAGAGAGAGAGAGAGAGAGAGATTCACCCAAATATGGAGAGAGAAAATCCTAGAACCCACGCGGCATGGATGCTATAGAGGTTCCCGCGGAAGGAACCAGGCGGGTAGAAATAAGAACACGTGTAGAGTTACCTCCCTCCCTCCTTTTCCCGGGATCGGCACTGGATCCCGTAAACTTGGCACGGACCCGCGTGAATAAGTAGATAACAAGTGGCCGAGGTTTACACCCACCTGCAGAACCAGGACTCAGAGCCAGTCATTTCTCTAGGCCATGCCGAGAATGAGTCCATACCCTAGTCCTTGGCACCTCAGAAGGTGGCCGTGTTTGGAGATGGGGCCTTTAGAGAGGTCATTAGAGTAGACCCTAATCCAATCTGCCTGGTGTCCTTCTAAGTAGAGGAGGTTAGGACACGGAGAGAAACCAGACGCGTCCACGCTCAAAGACCCCGGGAGACAGAAGGCGGCCATCAACAAGTCAAGGAGGGGGACCTGAGGAGAAGGCAAACCCACCGACGCCCTGATTTGATCTTGGATCTCGATCTAGCCTCCAGGACTGGGAGAAAAATTTCTCACAGTTTAAGCCCTAAGTCTGTGGTGTTTTGTTACAGCAGCCCTAGCTGACTAATACAGAGCGGAAGGGTTATGTTATCAAAATGGAGTCTGGGAGGATATGTTTAATCGTTGGAATGATGACGTTTGGGCCTTTGTCCTGTCAGCTCCTGAGGTCAAGGATTGCTCAGTTCCCTCTAAACCCCCAACCCCAGGACAGTGCTCAGCACACAACACGTTCTCAATGAGTAGAATGAATGATGTGATGACAAGGAAGGGAGGTTTAAGGGAGGTCTTATAGAAATAATCTACCATAGTGGTCCTCAAGCTTTCTGGTGTCCGGACTCTTTACTCTTTTTTTTTTTTTTTTTTTAAAGAATTTTATGTTTAAGTAATATCTACACCCAGTGTGGGGCTCGAACTTACAACCCAGAGATCAAGGTCGCGTGCTGTGTGGACTAAGCCAGCCAGGTTCCCCAGGACTCTTTACGCTCTTAAAAATTATTGTGAAACCCAACGTTCTTTGTGGATTATATCCATCAGTATTTACTATGTTAAGAGTTCAGACGGCAAATTTAAAAGTATTTATCTGTTAGGTTTTTTCTAAAATGAGCGCGATCAACCTACTAGGTGTTAGCATGAGTCACACTTCATGAAAAAATAACTATATATTTTTTTCTTTAACTCTCCTTAATGACTGGCTTAGTGGAAGACAGATTTTCATATCTGCTTCTACATTCAAAATGCTGTAAGCATATGAAGAAAGTTTGGCATCATACAGATATGTTGTTAGAAAGGAAAGAGTATTTTAATAGCCTTTTCAGGTAATCATGGACATTCTTCTCTGATGACTTTATATCAAAACGCGACAGGTTGTACTTTCCGTAGGGTTGGCTGTAATGTGGAATCTGAAGCCTTCTCGCTATCTTTGGATGCGTGATTTGGTAACAACTTGGTCGTATTGGTCCACTGAGATAGCTCGCTTTTCCAAATGTTGGAACATTTCAGTGTAGAGTATCCAACGGAAAAGAACATTCGTTAACACTGTCACCAATCTCATCAGAAATGCCTGTAGGTGTTGGGAAGCTGCAAGTTCATGATGTCTCCTAAAAGCTGATTTTCACCTGAAAGCTAATAACTCGTCATTGCAAACAAAGCCTCTCGGTTATTGCCTTTGAGTTTATTACTTTTTGGTACGGGCTGATTTCTTTGATTTTTGCGAAAATGTCTGACTATGTCACAGTTTGGTTTCTTATTTATTCTTTCAAATGAAAATGCTGCTCCATCAAAGTATATACTTTTTTTACTGCTTCATCAAGGACATTCTTAAGGAAAACACTTGTCCCCAGAGAATGTGGCAGCTGTGGACACAGCGAGGGGTCAGTGGTACCTCTTGATATTAGATGCTTAATCCATAGACGGAACCAGGAGTTTTACCGACTGTTTTTGGACCATCAGCTTTTTGCATAACAAATAAAGCCTTGATGTTATGAAGACATTATTGGCCTCACATACCTTGAAAGTGTCTCAGGAATCCCCTGGATTCTCCACCACTCTTTGAGAACGGATGATCTGAAGTTATCTGCGGGGATTGGAGGGACAAAGGGCCAAGGTTGCCTTGGAAATTTTGAACCCAGGTGCCAAGACCATGGCAGGCTGTGAATTAAGGTTGGTTGAATGGACGACCCTCAAGATTAAGGGTCCCCTGCTCTACCCACTGAGCCAGCCAGGCATCCTCCTGTGAGTAGGATCTTTAATAGAATTTAATAGATCTTTAATAGGAGAAAACATGGAGACTCATAAAATCAGTTTGTGATACTTCGAGGGGAGTATCTCGGGTGACATATGTGGAAATGCAGATTTCAATGGACAGAAAAGTGTAGACTATGGACATATTCGGGAGGTATTTATTCAACTATTTAGTGAGTCTACTACTCCCAACAGAGGAGACTGTGGACGGTCAAAAATTCATTCATGTCTCCTAGGGAAAGGCAATCCAGATGAACAGAAAGGAAGACGGAAAACACCCGCCAAAGGTCAAACACAAGTGTTCAGTGGGCACATCATGGTTTCCAGGAATCAGATGGTTCTTTTAAGGTCTAACCGGAATCCGGTCCCCGTCGCCTTCTTAGCGCAGTGGGCAGCGCGTCAGTCTCATAATCTGAAGGTCCTGAGTTCGAGCCTCAGAGAGGGCAAGTGTTTTTGCGCGGAAGCATGCGCCCCCCCTTCGTTTTCACCGCAGGTGGTAACCTTAACCCCCTTTTAGGGGTGAGGTGTTGGAGCATCCTGGGAGAGCTGGGACTTAGCGTCTCCCGTCCTGAATCCAGAGGGTGGCGCCACTTGAGATGCGGCGCTTTCGCATAGCGAGCGCCCGGGTGCCCATCCGACCCGTGCCCCACGGCTGCGTCCCGGAGGTGCGGGCCCGGGGACGGGTGAGGCTCGGGCGCCCGCGTGTCCCGAGAAACCGGGCGGGGACGGCCCGCGGCACGTGCCGGGACTGGCGGGGACCCGCGGGCGCTGCCCTCCCCCGACATCGCCGCGCGGGCCTGTGGCGCCCTCGCGGTGGGGACCCGCGGCCTCGCGATCGGCCGCCCGCAGGGCTGCGTCCCGGCGCACAGGTGCAAGGCGCTCGGCTGCTTTTCCCGTTCTCAGGGTCACGGGCGCAGAAGACCGGGCGATCCCGGACGTCTTTGAAGCGTAGTCAGTTGCGTCTTTCTGCCTTTTTTTCCGCGTTTGGCTCCCCCCGCGGCGGAGCTGGCGAGGGCTTGCCGGGCACTCCCACGGACTGCGCGTGGACCGCGAGGGAGCGCGCGGCAAGGGGCGTGCGCGGGGAGCGCGGAGGTCCGGCCGCGCGGGGGCGCTGGGTGTCGGCCGGGCGCGCGCCAGGCGGCTCCGGTTCCCGCGGCGGGAGCACCTGACGGTAGGGCGGCCGGCACCCCTCGGCCAACCGGACCCGGCTTTACGTGGGGCTGACCTGGGAAGGAAGGAAGGAAGGAAGGAAGGAAGGAAGGAAGGAAGGAAGGAAGGAAGGAAGGAAAGAAGGGAGGGAGGAAGGAAGGGAGGAAGGAAGGGAGGGAGGAAGGAAGGAAGGAAAGAAGGGAGGGAGGAAGGAAAGAAGGGAGGGAGGAAGGAAGGGAGGAAGGAAGGAAGAGGGGCCAGCAAGTCTCAGAACAGGCCCTGGCTCGCGCCGCGGGCTGCAGGGTGCCGGAGGGTCAAGGCCACGGGAGGTTACGACGCCCAGTAGACTTTATAGAAACTGAATTCATGCAGGAAGAAAGGAGGAAACACAGTGTTGGGAAGTGTGTCCTTAAAGAAGCGTTTACCCACCTGCCTGGGATCCCATCACCACCCGCCCGGCCTCCCTGTTTCAAGTGCAATGCCAGTCCGGGGCCCTAGCTTCAGGAAAGAGGCCATTCTCTGTGCCACACACAGAACCCACCTAGTTGTTCCCCCTTTTGCCCTAGAGGCTCCTGGAGATGGAAACAAACGTGCAAAAACTTGCCAGCGAGAAAGCAATTCCACCCCACCCGTTCTCAGAACCTACTGGGACCCAGCCTGCCGGGGGAGGGGACTCACTCAGAGGTACACAGCAGTGGGACAGTCCCTGCCTTTGGGCGCTTTCTCACGACGTTTTCTCGTTTCCAATAGGAGCCCAAACCCCGAGATTGCTGAGGGTGATGCTGAGGCCATGAGGAGGTCCTGGGAAAGGCTTCGCCCCTGGAGCGTAAGAAATTATCACGTCTCCCGGACCCCTTGACTTTTCAGGCCACCAAGGTGAAGTGAGGACCGAATAACTGCCTAACATCCCGGAGAGTGCCCGGGGCAAGGGCGTGAGGACAACCAATGGCTCTCTTGTCTCCATCACAGGGCGCAGCTCCCAGGTTCATGGGGACCTGAACCTGTCCCGAGTGGGGAAGACCGCCTCAGGCACCGCCCTGTTGGTTCATCCGGGTATTCCAGAATCGCCTTCTGTTTTGTCAAAAGTTAGGATCATCAACTGCTGTGGCTGACTGGGAGGTGGCCTGGGGGGAAGCCACTCCCGGCGCTGTGTTGGCACCTCTGGCCCCGGGGGTGCCTAGTCCAGGGGTAAGTGGGAAAACTCTGTACATAGGAAAAATGGTCATTTATATGTAATTCAAGATAAGCACTTTTTTTTTTAAGTTTAAAACGCCAATTAAACATGCTGTCCTTTAGACATAAAAAGGAACGTGGTGGGTTTTGTTGCTGTTATTGGTTGGTTTTTTTTAAGTTGCTGAACAAAATAATCGGTCGAAAGAAATCAAGGTTCAGCTTTCATTTTTTTAATATTTATTCCTTTTTCGAGATACAGAGAGAGACAGTGTGAGCGGGGGAAGGACAGAGAGAGAGGGAGACAGAATCCAAAGCAGGCTCCAGGCTCTGAGCTGTCAGCACAGAGCCTGACGCTGGGCTTGAACCAAGAGCTGTGAGATCATGACCTGAGCCGAAGTCGGTGGCTTAACCGACTGAGCCCCCCAGGCGCCCCTGAATATGCTATTTAGATGACTCAATTAAAAGAGTGATCCATTGAGCTTTGGGGACAGGCTGACAGAGACTTGATCCAGGGCCGGGAAGATCTGCAGGAGGGACACCCCCCCCCCCCCCGCCACGTCCAAGGGTTGAGACTGGGGGACGTGAGGGCATTATCTCCAGAGGGAATGGCAGGTATGGGATTAGCAGCCGGGGGTACACGCAGGGCTGAAGGTCCATCTGGTTCCGGGTCTGCGGGGGTGGGGGTGGGGCAGGTGTCACAGTGGCCACATTCCGTAACCTCCCTTCAATCCCTACCCCCAGCTGGCACTGTTTGATCGTCCCACACGGAGGGCTTGAGCAGTAGGGAGATACACGCTAGCTTTGAGGTTTCTGTCGCCTACACTCGTTCACTCCCGTGGGCATCTGGTGGGCTGGCCGAGGATCCCCGCCCGGCCCTCAGGCCATCGGAGCCCCGTGGGAAGGAGTGAGGCTTTCTGCTTTAGTTTCCCCCCTGTGACCCCGGCTCTCAGCCTTGGGCACAGCAAGAGCAAAGACGTGGCATCAGCGAGACTGGGGCTAAAGAATACAACGAATTCACGTCTGCCTTTTGTTTTTGCTCTTGAAAAACAGAAAAGTGTAGAGACGGGGCAGTTACCTTACTTGTATTCTTTTATTTTTAATAATTTTAAATTTATTTATTTGAGAGAGAGCAAGCAAGCAGGGGAGGGGCAAAGAGAGAGGGAGAGAGAGAATCTCGGTGCTAGCACCGAGCCCGATGTGGAGCCCAGTCCCACGAACCGCGAGATCATGCCCTGGGCCGAGATCAAGAGTCCAACACTTAGGATTCTGTGTCTCCCTCTCTCTCTGCTCCTCCCCCGCTCGCACTCTGTCTCTCTCTCAAAAATAAATAAATATTAAAAAAAAAAAAAAGAGTCTGACACTTAACCGACTGAGCCCCCCAGGCGCCCCTTACTCTTAAATTTTATATAGTTTTTGAATCGGTAACAAAGGAACACAGTTCAATATTCGAGAGGTTTTCCAAAGGGCGCTCGCGTTCCCAGTGTTCAAGTCCCTGCCCCAAATGCAATTAAAGTTAGCAAATGCTCATGTGTATTTCCTAAGATACCTAAGGAATGTACAAGAAAGTATCTGTGAACCTAGGTGTATTTTTACGTATCTGGTTCTTGCTGTTCATGCTGTGAAAAGCTGCTTTTATCAGTGGACCTTGGATCTCTTTAGTTTTCCTCTTGTGCTCTTTCCCCCCCTTTTCAAGTCCACCAGAGATTCGGTTGTAAGCAGTTACTGTATTTTATTTAACTGTTCTCCTGTTGATGAGTCTTTAGGGTGTTTCCAGTCCCTTGACGTTACAAAGTTGCAGTTACTTTCTTATGCGCATGTCCTGGCACAGGTAAGAGTGTCTGTAGCATGAAATCCTAGACGTGCAGCCGCTGAGTTAATTTTGATAGATTTGGCCACATTGCCTTCCATGAGTGCGGTACGAGATCGGGAGGGAATCAAGAGGGAAGCGAACTGACCCTTCGCGGCCAGTGAGGAAAAATATACCAGGTTTCCTAGACACTGACGTTCACTTACAGGAAAGACCATTCTCCGGGAAGGTGTCACCTGTTCAAATGGCCCGCCGTGTTTACAGGCACATTTTGGAGCAGGGAAAAGGTAGAGCTCCTTGCTGGTGGGTAGAAGAAAGCCAAGTTTCAGAAACATGTAGGTGTCTGGGTTACGGCAAGAAAGGTAAAAGATATTCTGCCCCCACCCCTGCTCCCCCTGCCCCTGGAGACCCTCCACTCCCACTGCTCCTGTGCCTGGAAGAGCCCTGGCCTCTCTGTCTTCTTTCCAGGAAACATCCCCCTTTTCCCTTTCACAGCCTTCCCTGAGCCTTCCCACGCACAGAAGCCCGGTAAGGCCAGGAACTCAGCACGCCTCCTCCAACCCGTGGGCCATCCAGTCCCAGACAGCATCTCAGGCCCGACCCACGGTCTAGTCCTGGGGGAAGAGTGGCCCCGGGGGCCCTGCACAGCTCTGTCTGAGGTGAACCCAGATCTGCCTGCAGAGGGTGGGGGCTATGGAGCCGGGGCTGCATGGGGGAGAGGTTCTCTTGGTTCTCAGCCAAGAGTAGACAGAGCCCTGGCTACTGACAGAGCGAAATAGTTCCAAACACTTGCACCTCAAAATGAAAGGGAAGGATAAATAGAATTGAATACACATGAATAAAGAATAAAGTAAAACTGACTTGCTGTGTTCTTCATGGCCACAAACACACTCTGCCCCGTGGCCTTGACATCAAGTCCTCTGAGCCGGCGCCGTGTGATCAGAGGCCTCTGGCTTCCTTTTCTGTCCCTTTCCCCTTAGAAGCTGAACTTTGGGCAGTCATAACTTGAACTTGCACTTTGTCCTAATCAGAAAATGTAAAAAAGAAACCATCTGTTTCCTGTTCTTCCCCTTCCTTTCCTCTTCTTCTCAAGAGCGCTCCTGTAATTACATTGTATTGGATAAGGAGCCAAATGGCTAACTTAGAAATGGGCGTTTTAGGCACAGGCAAGGTCCTGGGGGAACGAAATCACCTGGAATGAAGGGGGACTAACAAGCAGTTAACTTGCATAGAGGGGAGAGTGGGCCCACCATTCAGAGGATGAGGGGCTCTGGATACCTTCTTATAGGCGGAAGTAACTGTGACATGACCAAATCTGCGTTTTTCAAAAGACAGCTGTGGTGCTTCTGCAAAAGATGGCTTGGAAAGAAGTGAAAGTTAAGCTCGAAGGTCAGAAGGCGCATTAAGGCATCACCTTGGTGGACCCGGCAGGGCACTGGCAGCCAATGAGACTCATTTCTCCCTTGAGCAGACATTTCATGAGGGCTTACCTCAGCTGTTAGCCTCTGGGGCTCCACATTAGCTATGTGTCTTGGGGATTCAGTCACAGCCAAGACAGACCTAAGTCATACATTCTTGTATGGGGAGACAAAGACACAAAATCATAAACTAGGTAGTTTCAGAGACGATGGAAGTAAGCACTGATGGTTCAGGGGAAAGTGCTCTGAGGGATGATCTTGAGGTGAGCCTAAATAATGTGAAGAGTCAAGAAGGCCAAGACTCCCAAGTCTTCAAGCAGAAGGAAGAGTAATGCCAATGACCCCGAGGCAACATTCCCTGGGTTACTCAAAGGGAAGATTAAGAGGAGCTAATGTTTCTAATTTAGACGGAGAGGTAGAATTGACAGAATTTGGTGGAAAACTGAACGCAGATGATGATAAGGAAGGAGAGGTCCTTAGCTCTCTGGCTTGGGCAATTGTGTGGATGGTCGTGCTTTCTCCCAAGACTGGATATTCTTCACTAAAGCAGACTTGGGGAGAGAAATGATTAGGTTCTTGCCAGGTCCTGTGAGTTCTGAAATACTCATGGGATGTGCGAGTAGAGATACCAGTAAGGGATTATGGATGAAAATTGGAACTCAGGAGAGATGGCCCTCCAGAATAGAGAAAGTGCTTGTAATTGAAGCAAAGAGAAATAAACCACATGGGGCTGTACAACTCAATACTGGAGCCACCAGTGACGTGTGGTTATCAAGTATTTGAAATGTGCTATGAAATGAGATGCACCAGAAGCGTAACATCTACATCAGGTTTCAAAAACTTAGTATGAGGCAAAGAGTGCAAAATATCTCATTAATAATTTTTATACTGGGGTGCCTGGGTGGCTCAGTCGGTTGATCGCGGACTTCCGCTCAGGTCATGATCTTGGGGTTGACAGGTTCGAGCCCCGCGTCGGGCTCTGGGCTGACAGCTCAGAGCCTGGAACCTGTTTCCGATTCTGTGTCTCCCTCTCTCTCTGCCCCTCCCCTGCTCATGCTCTGTCTCTGTCTCACAAATAAATATAAAACATTGAAGAAAATTTTAAAAAATAATTTTTATATTGATTAGTTGTTGAACTGATAATATTTGGGATTTTCACTTGTTTCTGTTTGTGTGTGTTTTCTTAAGTTTATTTTTTGAGAGAGAGCGAGTGAGCAGGGGAGGAGCAGAGAGAGAGAGAGAGAGAGAGAGAGAGAGAGATTCTCAAGCAGGCTCTGCACCGGGCTCGAACTCACTATGAGATCACGACCTGAGCCAAATTAAGAGTTGGACGTTTAACCCACTGAGCTACCCAGGCGCCCCTGTTTCTGTTTGCTTTTGAATGTGACTACTAGAACATTTAAAATTATATGTACGATGCCTATTTCTGTCGGATAGCACAGGTATAAGGTAATAATAGTTCTGAACCTCCTGGTGAGAAGGGGATCACGTTTGTAGAAATTTTTACATATAAGGTAAGAACGGTCACAGATCCAACCGTCCCCCACCCAGGCAAATTAGCTCGAGATAAGAAGCGGCCCAAGGACAGAACCTCAAAGAATATTCACAGAGAAAGAGAGAGAAAAGGTGAGGACACGAAGACCACTGGAGAGTTCCAGGAGAGCTAGCTGGCGCGATCCAAATCCCAGGAAGAGATGGGGCGGGGTGGAGAGAATTTCAAAAACTGTAGCCCTCGGGAAGAAAAAATGTAGAAATTCCTATTGGATTTTACAACTTTAAGGAGATCGCAGCGGCCTGAATAAAAGCAGTGTACATGAGATGCCACACGCGAGTAGCCTGTCGTCGGCTGTGGGCTGAAGGAAGGTTGGGATCCACGCACATTTCTCCTTCCGGAACTTGGCAGTAGAGACCAGGACGAAAATGTGCCAATTTCTTGAGAGTGGAATCGGGGAACTTTACGCCAAGGAGAACTTTACGCCTGCGCGTACATTTTTTTCAGACTTCCGTCGCAAATACCATCTCCCTTCACAGGTCACTAAGAAACCAAGTAAAATCCACACTTTCTTTAAGGTTTTAAGTCTCTTTTCAGCTATAGAAGGTCCCTTGCTTTTCTTTTTAAATGATTATTAATTAGCTAATATACTTTATTTTTTAGAGCACTTTTAGATTAAAAAACAATTTTTGAGTGGAAAGTATATTGTTTCCGATAGACAACGTTATCCTTGCTCCTCCATAGTTTCCCCTATATATATATATATATATTTTTTAATTTTTTACAATGTTTATTCAGTGTTTGAGAGAGAGACACACACTGAATCCAAAGCAGGCTCCAGGCTCCGAGCTGTCAGCATAGAGCCCCATGCGAGGCTTGAACCCAAGAACTGTGGGATCATGACCTGAGCCAAAGTCTGACGCTTACCTGACCCAGCCACCCAGGCACCCCATCCCCTGTTAGCAACATTTGCCATTAGTCTGGGACGTGTGTTACAATGGGTGAATCAATATTACGATTAGTGACTGAAGTCCATAGTTAACATTCGGGTTATACGTTCTATGGGTCTTGACAAACGTATAACAACATGTATCCACTACGCCAGAGTCATACAGAGTAGTGGTTCGTGCCAATGGACTTGGTAAAGGAGCTGGGTCTTTCATCCGACGTCATTTCCCACCTTGTGGGTTTATGCAATTGCCTCTTTGTGGTGTCCCTTGACATGCTTCTTGACTTGCTCTATTTCCTGCCAACTGGTAGTTAGAGGCAGAGGTTCCCTTAGCTTCAGGTTCAAATACCTTAACAGTAAAATTTGGTAGGTATTGTGTGCCTCACCTTGAGGTACCTAATGTCCAAATTTCCCATTTTTAGCCATCAATATTAACGCTGATATAGGAGCTCAAATGTCCTATACTGTCATATACACACCTGATATATATAATCATATGTTGACACATAAAACTGATACACAAAATAATTTTAGACAATATCATTAAACGAGTAAACATAAGCACAAACACAGTATTAATTCTCAAGTGTGCATCTTAGAGAAAAATAGAAAGCATACTTTCAGACTCCTTAGAAGCTAACAAAAATGAGAATTTTGAATGACTTATTCCTTGGGTTCTGCAGAAACTGCTCTGGGGGGGGGGGGGGTGGGGACGTCCCGAGAGCAAAAGTGGAGAATGCAGGCGTCGATCCCGCTACCTCTCGCATGCTAAGCGAGCGCTCTACCACTTGAGCTAATTCCCCCTGGCGCCTGCAACGTTCAGCCTGTTTTATGACCTTGAGGCGAATTCCATTCCAGTCCCACTTTCTAGTTTCCAGGCGGTTCGGACTCTCGGGAAGCTGCACCGCCGGGGCGGAGCCGGAAGGGGGCTTCTAGAACACAGCCTGGGGCCCGGGCAGGGGGGGGGGGGGAGGGGGGGAGGTGGCGGGGGGGGGGGGGAGGGGGGGAGGTGGCGGGGGGGGAGGGGGGAGGTGGCGGGGGGGGGGGAGGGGGGGAGGTGGCGGGAGGGACGGGAGCAAAGGCCCGCGGGAAGCAACCCCCCCAACCCCCACCCCCCTTCCCCTGCGCCCTGCGGTCGGAGCGGGGAGCACGGGGGTCCCTCTCTAGCACGCCTGCTCCGAGCGCTTGGAAGCGCTCCTGCACCCCACCCCACACCCGGGCGACAAACCCTAGCATCTTTCCACTTATTGTTCCTTCAAATAATTCATCTTTCATCTGTTACCTGAGCTATTCGTGGCTTCTCCATTAGGGGGTGAGACCTGCTGTTACCTGTTTCTCCTGGAGTCTGGAGCGCTTGCTTTTCTACTGACTTTTAGACCATTGAGTCTAGAACTCTTTTTTTCAAAGAAGTGGCTGGCCTGGGGGACTCATTTATGGTGATTTATTTTACGGTGGTCCATGTCGTGGTGCCGGTTTACAAACTATCAACACGATTGAAGCGTAATTTATACGCAGTAAAATGCAGACATCTTAAGTGTGTAGTTCAATGAATTTTGACAAGGTATGCGAGCATGTAACCATCACCGCAATTAAAATATAGAACAGTTTCGCAATCCCTATCAAAATAACACCAGGATTCTTCACAGAGCTAGAACAAACAATCCTAAAATTTGTATGAAACCACAAAAGACCCCAAATAGCCAAAGCAATCCTGAAAAAGAAAACCAAACCTGGAGGCATCACAATCACGGATTTCAAGCTATACTACAAAGCTGTAATCATCAAGACAGTATGACACTGGCACAAAAACAGACACAGATCAACGGAACAGAACAGAGAACCCAGAAATGGACCCACAAACATATGGCCAACTAATCTCTGACAAAGCAGGAAAGAATATCCAATGGAATAAAGACAGTCTCTTCTGCAAGTGGTGCTGGGAAAACTGGACAGCGACATGCAGAAGAATGAACCTGGACCACTTTCTTACACCAGACACAAAAATAACCTCAAAATGGATGAAAGACCTCAATGTAAGACAGGAAGCCATCAAAATCCTCAGGGAGGAAGCAGGCAAAAACCTCTTTGACCTTGGCCGCAGCAACTTCTTTCTCAACACGTCTCCGGAGGCAAGGGAAACAAAAGCAAAAATGAACTACTGGCACCTCATCAAAATAAAAAGCTTCTGCACAGCGAAGGAAACAATCAGCAAAACTAAAAGGCAACCAATGGAATAGAAGAAGATATTTGCATATGACATATCTGGTAAAGGGTTAGCATCCAAAATCTATAAAGAACTTACCAACTCAATACCCCAAACCTAAATAACCCAGTGAAGAAATGAGATGACATGAATAGACACTTTTCCAAAGAAGACATCCGGGTGGCCAACCAACACATGGAAAAATGCTCCACATCACTTATCATCAGGGAAATACAAATCAAAATCACAATAAAATGCCACCTCACACCTGTCAGAATGGCTAACGTTAACAACTCAGGCATCAACAGATGTTGGCGAGGATGCAGAGGAAGGGGAACCCTTTTGCATTGTTGGTGGGAATGCAAGCTGGTGCGGCCACTCTGGAAAACAGTATGGAGGTTCCTCAAAAAAAAAAAAAAAAAAAATAGAACTACCCTACGGCCCCGGAATTGCATTACTAGGTATTTACCCAAGGGATACAGGTGTGCTGTTTCAAAGGGGCACATGCACCCCAATGTTTGTAGCAGTGCTACTGACAATAACCAAAGTATGGAAAGAGCCCAAATGTCCATCGATGGATGAATGGATAAAGATGTAGTATATATATACAATGGAGTATTACTTGGAAATAAAAAGAATAAAACCTTGCCATTTGCAACTACGTGGATGGAGCTGGAGGGTATTATGCTAAGTGAAATTAGTCAGAGAAAGACAAATATCATATTATTTCACTCATATGTGGAATTTCAGAAACAAAACAGATGAACCTAAGGGAAGGAAAGCAAAAATGATATAAAAACAGAGAGGGTGGGGCGCCTGGGTGGCGCAGTCGGTTGAGCGTCCGACTTCAGCCAGGTCACGATCTCGCGGTCCGTGAGTTCGAGCCCCGCGTCAGGCTCTGGGCTGATGGCTCAGAGCCTGGAGCCTGTTTCCGATTCTGTGTCTCCCTCTCTCTCTGCCCCTCCCCCGTTCATGCTCTGTCTCTCTCTGTCCCAAAAATAAATAAAAACGTTGAAAAAAAAAAAAAACAGAGAGGGAGACAAACCGTAAGAGACTTAAATACAGAGAACAAACTGAGGGTTGCTGGTGGGCTGTTGGGTGGAGGGATGGGCTAAATGGGTGAGGGGCATTAAGGAAGGCACCTGTGGGATGAGCACTGGGTGTTATATGTAAGTGATGAATCACTAAATTCTATTCCTGAAATTATGATGACACTGTATGTTAACTAACTTGGAAAGAACAAAAGAATGATAGAGAAAGAAGGAAGGAAGGAAGGAAGGAAGGAAGGAAGAAAAAATTAAAAATTAAAAATAAAAAGAAAGGAGGAAAACAAAAAGCTATAGAGCAGTTTCATTCTATGGGTTTTCTAGGGCCACCATAACAAAATGCCAAAAACTGGATTGCTTAAAACAAACATTTATGGTCTTAGCTCTAGAGTCTAGAAGTCTGAAGTCAAGGTCTCCGTCAGGCGGTGCTCTCTCTCATGGCTCTCGGCAGAATCCTTCCTTGCCTCTCCAAGCTTCTGGTATTTGCCAGCAATCCTAGGAGTTGTCTCCCCAGTAGACGCCCCACTCCAGCCACTGGACCGTCTTCCGCTGATGTGCCTTCACATGGCCTCCCTCCTGGCATGTGTCTCTCCATGTCCAAATCTCCCCCTTTGGTAGGGACACGAGTCAGATCAGATTAGGGCTCACCTCAAGACCTCATTTTAACTCGATTACTTCTGGAACAACCCTATTTCCGAGTCAGGTCACATTTCCACACACTGAGGGGTAGGACTTCAACCCATGTCTTTTGGGGGAACTACAATTCAGCTCCAAATATCCATCATCTCAGAGTTCCCTCAGGACCCTTTGCCATGAACTTCCCACACACGCCTCCACTATAGCTGCGTGAGACCACTGGACTGATTTCTGTCAATGTGGATGAATTTTGTTCTGGAATTTCATACATTTTTTTCACCCCGCGTGTTTTGGAGGGTTCACCCGTATTATTGCACGTATCGGATGTACATTCTTTACCGCCGACTACTCTTCCGTTGTGTGAATATGCCTGAAACATTATTCTTCACTTACCCGTGACAGACACTTGATGGACTAGTATGAATGAAAATTCATATAAAATGTTTTGGCAGGCATATGGTTTTATTTCACTTAAATATTTAGGAGGAGAATTGCCTGGTTATATCTTAAGCGTATGTTTCACTTCATTGTCAACTGTCAAATATTTTTCCAAATTGGGAGCTCAAATTTTCACTGCAACCACCAGTGTGTGAGAGTTTCAATTTCCCCACATCCGGGCAATGTTTGATGTTGTCAGTCGTCTTTATATGTACAGGTTTTAATTTTCCTTTGGATTTACTTTTCATTTCCCCGAAGATCAATGTTGCTGAACACCGTTCAATGTGACTGTTGCTCATGTATGCGTCTCATTTTATGAAATTCGTGCTTGAATTTTTGTGCCCTTATGCTTACTGGGTGTCTGTCCTTATATCACTGAGTGGGAAGTGTATGTTTTATATTTTCAATACAAGTCCGATGTTATAGTTTGTGTATATAAGTTCACATATAAAAGTAACTTAAATATTTTTCTCAAGTCTTTGTCTTGACTTTGCATTTTCTGAATATTGTGTTTTAGAAAGCAAACATCTAAGAGGTGCCTGGCTGGCTCAGTCAGGGAAGTATGTGACTCTTGTTCTCAGGGTTGTGAGTTTGAGCCCCATGTTGGGCATAGAGATTTCTTTTTAAAAAAAAATCTTAAAAAAAAGAAAGCAAACATTTAACAATTTTATGAAATCCAATTTATTTTTTTTAATGGCTCATGCTCTTTGGGTCCCTGATTAGAATGCTTTTTCTACATTAATTACATGCAGAGTTTTTTTCTTGTTTACTTCTACACATTTGATAGTTTGTGTTAAATTTTGTGTACTGTATATGAATGATTTTGATTTTGTTTTTTGTATTAAGTGCAAGATAAGAATGGAGATTCATATTTTCCATACGTTTATCCAGTTGCTAAGGACCATGTTTGAAAAACCTTTCCTTTCTCCCATTAAATGACATTTTACGTCTGTCATAAATCAAGATGCGTAGGTCTGTTTCTGGACATTCTCTCCTTTCCCATTAATCTATGTAAGTATGGCAGTACTCCAGTATTTTGATTACTATAGCTTTATAATATAAAATCTTGAAATCATGTGGTATAATTCCTGTACATTTGTTTTTCTTTTCCTAATTATTTTGGCTATTCTATGTTCTTCAGAATCAGCTTGTCAGTTTCTACAAAAACTCCTGCTATTGAGTTACTGATTAGTATTTAATTTTTTTTAATGTTTACTCATTTTTGAAAGACAGAGAGAGACAGAGCACAAGCAGGGGTGGGGTTGGAGAGAAAGGGGGACACAGAATCTGAAGCAGGCTTCAAGCTCTGAGCGGTCAGCACCAGAGCCCAACGCAGGGCTCCATCTCACGAACTGAGAGATCATGACCTGAGCTGAAGTCAGACGCTCAGCCAACTGAGCCACCCAGGCGCCCCTACTGGTTGGTATTTTATTGAATTTCTAGATCAACTCAGAAAAAACTGACATCTTAGTAATACTGAATTTTCCAATTTTTGTAAATTTCTATGGTCAGGTCTTGTGCATCTTGTTAAATGTATCCCTAAGTATTTTACTGATTGTAATTGAAAATGCTCACTTAATGTTGCAATTCTTTGTTGCCAGTATATATATAAATACAATTAATGTTTCTATATTATTGTTGTAATCTGTGACCTAAATTTACTTATAGATATAATGCTAACTTTTGTAGATTTATGAGGATTTTCTGTGTAGCTGATTATGTTGTGTGCAAATCAATATGGTTTTATGTCTTCTTTTAAAATATGTGTTATTCACTCATTCATTCATTCATTCATTCACTCATTCATTCCAGTTTTGTTTTGTTTGGTTTTGTTTGGTTTGCAGTGGTTGGGGCTTCCAGTAAAATGTAGAATGGACGTGGTGTGAACAGACATTTTTGCACCTATTTCTTGTTTACTGAGTTAAAAAGTCATATGGATGGTATATTTGGTCAAATATTTTTTCTGTATCAAATGAGATTATTATCTATATATTTTTGCCCTGTTAATATGTTACATTTGATTGACTTTTCAATACTGAAGAAAACTTTCATTCGTGAGACAATGTCTCCTGATTCATGGTGTATTATCCTTTTTATAGATTGCTGGATTTAATTCATTAATATTTTAAAAACAATTTTTGCCTCTATGTTAATGAGGGATATTGGCCTATAGGTTTCTCGTAAGGATTTTCTCTGCTTTTGGTGCCCAGGTTATGCTGTGCTTATAAAACAAAACAGAAAGCATTCCCTGATTTTCTCTCTGGAATATGTTCAGATTGGATTGACTGATATTCTTTTTTTTTCTAAAAGTACTTAATTAAATATACCAGTGAATGAAAACATACCAAAAATATTAAATAGCTTAATATTTTTAAAAATACTCAGTGGCTTTGTGGAAAGTTTTAAATGTATGAGTTGAATATCTTTAATAGTTACAGGGCTTTTCAATATTTCTATTTCCTCTTGTGTATGTTTAAGTGAACTGTGTTTTAAGTAAACTGTATTTTTATTTATTTTTTTTGTTTGCTTGTTCTTGTTGAGGTTTAGCTGACATATTGTATTAGTTTCAGGCGTTCAACATAGTGGTTTGACATTTGTATATGTTGTGAAATGATCAGCACAATAAGTCTAGTTAGCATGCATAAATTGTGTTTTAAAGGGATTTTCCCATTTTGCCTAACCCTATAGTTTCTGGCAAAAAGTTTTTCATAATATTCCCAGTTACCTTAATATTACGCATAGATCCTTTCATCATTCTTTCTAATCTCAGTAGTGTCTCCAGTGATGTCCTCCTTTTAAAATATATATATATATATATATATATATATATATATATATATATATTTTAATTTTTTTAAATATTTATTTATTTTTGAGAGAGAGAGTGTGTGTCTGAGTCGGGGAGGGGCAGAGAGAGACAGGGAGACACAGAATCTGAAGCAGGCTCCAGGCTCTGAGCTGTCAGCACAGAGTTCAATGTGGGGCTCGAACTCACAAACTGTGAGATCATGACCTGAGCCAAAGTGGGATGCTTAACCAACTGAGCCACCCAGTCGCTCCAAGTGATGTCCTCTTCTGTTAACGAAAAATTTCATCCTCTCTTTTTTTATTGGCCTATGTATTTATTGACATTTTCAAAGAACCAGGTTTTGTTTCATTAATTTTCTTTATCATTATTTTCAATGATAGCCAAACTATGGAGAGAGCCCAAATATCCATCGACTGACAAACAGATAAAGAAAATGTGATATATATATATATGTATGTATATATATATATATATATGTATATATATGCATATGCATTTATATGTACACACACACACACACACACACAATGGAATATATCTCAGCCATCAAAAAGAATGAAATCTTGCCATTTGCAATGACGTGGTTGGAGCTAGAATGTATTATGCTAAGTGAAATAAGTCAATCAGAGAAAAACATCATATGATCGCACTCGTATGTGGAATTTAAGAAACAAAACAGACGAACACACTGGGGGCGGGGGAGAAGAGAGGGAAACAAACCACAAGAGATTCTTAGGAATAGAGAGAACCATCTGAGGGTTCATGGAGGGAGATGGGGTGGGGGATGGGCTGGATGGGTGATGGGTACTAAGGAGGGCACCTGTTGGGATGAGCACTGGGTGTTGTATGTAAGTGATGAATCACTGAATCCTGCTCCTGAAACCAATATTGCACTGTATGTTAATTAACTGAAATTTAAATTAAAACAAAGAGATAAATAGAATTTAAAAAGTTTTCTTTATTGCTTATTTTATATTTTATCAATTTCTGCTTTTTGTGCTTTCCTTCTTTGGATTTAATGTACTCTTCTTTGTCTAGCTTCTCAAGGTGAAATCTTTTATTATTGGTTTCAAACCTTTTTTCTTTTTTAATATAAGAACTTCCAACTCTAAATTTTCTTTTGTCATTACTTTTACTGCACTCCAAATTTTTTCCTAAAGTTGCATTTTTACTAACATTCAATTTCAAATGTTTTTTTTTTTTAACTTGCCTTGACATTGCTTCTTTGACCAATATTATTTAGATGTATGTTGTTTAATTTCAGACATATGGGGACTTTCCAGATACCTGTTTGTTATTCTAATTTACTTTTGTTGAGACTGTGCTCTCTAGAATATCATTCATTTTACACCATAAAGACAGCATGTTATCTATTTATCTATCTATCTATCTAATTTTCTTGTTTCCCTTCCCCATCTTAGTTGAGATCACCTGACTACATTATTAAGAAGTAACAGCTTCTTAACCCACCTAAGTCTCTGCAAGATTTCCCCCTTCAATGTTTTCTTCATAGGACCCAACTCCAAGGTGCTCTTTCAACTGCAAAGCTAGTTTTAAAACTCACTCCTTAGAAGTGTTGAATGACTGACTGCCTACGGTTACCACCATAAAGTTAGTATTCTTTTGCCTTTATTATCTCAGCATTGAATATATCTCCAGCATCATTTTCCTACTAGAATTCACACGTAACTACTTCTAGCTCTTCAAAACAAGGGAAAACCAGTTGCTGACTCGACTCCAGGACTTGGCATTATTTCTACGTGCCTGAACCAGTCCCACCATCCCCACCAGTCCCTACACACTCTCCTTCATCCCTCGATGCATTCAGTGCCGGGGGAGGGGGGGGGGAGGTTTTTCTCAGGAGTCCCCGCACTCAGTCAGTAGCTCCACTGTCTCATAATTGTGGTTTGCCTCAGTTTCTTCCTTATTAGGTTGCCACGTTCGTAGAGGGCAGGAATTCATACCCTCGTTCTGATCTGCATGCGTGGCATCATTTGCTGTTGATTTTGATCTACGCTGGCTACGAGACCCTTATTAGACGTGTGATTTGCAAGTGCTGCCTCCCATTCTGTGCCCTTTTGACTCTCTTGTGCCCTGTGAGGTACAGAGGTTTTGACTTTGATGGAGTCCAGCTTTTCCTCATTTTTGTTTCTTTTCTCTCTGGGGCTTGTGAGGTACACTCTGAGGACATCAGACCGAGACCAAGCGGAGAGGGGCTTGAATGTAGGAGCTGTTTTAGAGATATCTAGACAGTTGAATGTCATAATCGTTTGGAGGTAATCAGACAGGGGTGTTCATTTATGTTAATTAATCACATAATGGTGGAGCGAGAATGCCTGTTCATTTATAAATGTGCGAGGCAGCGATCAGAATCAACATTGTCTAGAAACCCCCCCCCCCCCCCCCCCCCCCCCCCCCAGGAAACCCAGCTTGTGGGATCAGCTCAACAACAAAGAGCCCCAGGCAGTCGCAGGAGTGTCAACTCAGGGTCAGAAGAGAAGATGTGAAGGGTTTGGAGGATGGAGTTATTAATCCTAAGGCAGTTTTAGGGCGAAAGTTGATAAGATCCTTCTAGGCCGGGATGGGGTGGATTTTTAAAAAAATATAATTTATTGCCAAATTGGCTAACATACAGTGTGTAAAGTGCGCTCTCGGTTTTGGGGGTAGATTCCCGTGGTTCATCGCTTCCATACAACACCAAGTGCTCATCCCAACAAGTGCCCTCCTCAATGCCCATCCCCCCACTTCCCCCTCTCCCCTCCCCCGCCCCCCATCAACCCTCAGATTGTTCTCTGTATTTAAGAGTGCGACTTTGTAAAGCAGGTGAATCACTGGTTCAATCAGCAGGACTGGGTCGTGGGAGGACCCCGAGGCGCTCGCGTACTTACCCAGGTTCACCTTTGGTCTGGTCCTTGAGTGGTGGGCCTGAACAAGTCAGAGTGAAGACCGTTGGAGCCTAGTCTGTGTCGCTGGGCTTGGGGTGGAGACTTTTCCTGTGCAGTGAGTCCTTGGCTTGTGCGGGTTCTGAGTGTTTGTCCTCCCCCCTCAGGAGAAGGGCCGCGCGGTCACGGTGAAAATCCGCATTGAATCTCCCAAAGAGTCTCCGGTACAAACAGGGAGGCGGGGAGAGCGGGGCGTCGGGGCGCGGAGCCGCGGGCCCCGCTCTGGTGGAGCCCAAAACTGCTGTCGCTGCCCCCTGGCCGTGCCCGGCGCCCCAGACTCTCTCCCGTCTCCCTCCGCGGGCCTAGGGCTGCGGGGCTGGGGGGGGGTGGGGGGTACAGAGTCTCTCTCACCGCCTCCCTACCGACCTGAGAGTGGGGCGTCCTCTGTCCAGGAGTTTCCGCGGGCGCCCCAGGCTGGAGGTGTCTTTTTCTCTTTCCTTCTTTCCTTCCCTCCTCCTTCCCTCCCTCCTTTCTTCCCTCTTTAACTCTCTCCTACCCTCCTTCCCTCCCTCCCTTCATTCCTTCCTGTCCTTCCCTTCCCTCCTTCCCCTCCTTCTTTCCCTCCTTACCCTTCCTTTTCCTTCCTTCCTTCCTTCCTTCCTTCCTTCCTTCCTTCCTTCCTTCCTTCCTCCTACCTTCCCTCCTTCCTTCTCCCTCCCTCCCTCCTTTCTCAGAACTCTCATTACTGTTACTACAGAAGCGTGGCTGACTCACAAGTTCCTATTAGTTTCAGGTGCACAACACGGTGATTCAACAACTCTGCATCACTCAGTGCTCCGCCCGATGGGTGTGGTCACCATACGACGTCGTCACAAGATCAATCACTATATTCCCCATGCTGTACTTTTCATCTCCCTGACCTATTTATTTTATAACTGGAAGTTCGTACCTCGTCATCCCCCTTTATGAATTTCGTCACCACCCACCCCATCCCTCTGCCAACCGCTTGTTTATTCTCTGGCTTTATGAGTCTGCTTCTATTGTTTGTTTGTTCTTTTGGTTTTTTTAGATTCCAGGTAGAAGTGAAGTCATATGGTATGACTCCCTCTCTTGAGTAATGCCCTCAAAGTCCGTACACGTGGACACAAATGGCAAGGTCTCATTCTTTTATTTTATGGCTGAGGAGTATTCCCTTGGGTACATATACACCACGCCTTCTCTATCCACTCAGCTATGGATAGACAAGGGGGGGGGGGGGCTTCCACAGCCGGGCTATTGTAGATAATGCTGCAGAAAACATAGGGGTGCGCATAACTTTTCAAATTGGTGTCCTCGTTTTCTGTGGGTAATAACCCAGTAGTGGAATTCCTGGAGCATATGGTATTTCTACTCTTTTTTTAAAAGAAGCTCCATACCGCTTTCCGCAGTGGCTGCACCAGTCGGCACTCTCGTCCACAGCGCACCGAGGTTCCCTTTCCTCACATCCCCGCCAGGCCAGCGTGTCTTGGGTTTGCTTTTCTGACAACTCAAAAATATTTGTTTCAATTTTTTTTTTTTTCAGGGTCCAAGGGGTCTGACCCGCGCGGGAGGGGGAGATGGGGGAGGGGCGGGGTGACTCCTGGGACAGGTGACCAAGTTCAAAGCTTGGAGGCCAGGAGAAGGAAGGGCTCTTCTCTGCGTCCTGTTCTTTCACGGGCCAAATTCTCAGGGAAACGTGGTGATAAGGACATGCAGCAAAATGCTGGGTTCTCTGGAGATTCTCGAACAGTCGTGGGATTCCGTCGCATGGGAGAACACACTTACCCGGCATCGCCCTCGCCCGTTTCCGCAGTGTTTACCTTTGCCCTCTTTCCCTTCCCCGGTTTGGGATTTGGCCTTTGGACCGGACAAAAGCAACAAAGAGGGTATGCGTGTCCTCAACCCATTTCCTCCCTGTTTTCTTTCCTCCTCTACCCGAGGCTAGGCCCACAGTCTATCCAGGAAGTGGAGGAAGAGGGGGGCAGAGGAGGGAGAGGGAGGGGTACGAGGAGGGAGAGGAGGAAGGGGGGAGGAGGGGGGGAGGGCAGGGAGAGGGTGAGGAAGGGCGGGCCCCACTGTCCAAGGGGGAACATTCGGCCGTGCAGAGCGCGGACGCGGGCAGCAACAGGTGCGCAGGGCGCGAACGCGGGGCTGGTGGAAGGGCTTCAGGAAGCGGCGCGGAAAGACAGGCCAGCCTGTGGGAAGTGAACTGGCGAGGCGTGAGGGCCAAGTCCAACAGCCTGACGAAGACTCGGGCCCCTGGCACAAAGGTCCAGGCCCGAAGCCCCGCACCTGCCGTGAAAGCGAGGCGGCCGGTGGAGACGCCGTTATTTATTCGGTGATTCGCGGCAGGGCCACCGTGCCCGTCCGCGCCGTCCTGCGCCGCGGTCCGGGCCCTGGGCTGCTCGGCCCACCCCGTTACCCGGCCTCCCAGAAGCTTCCGGAACGGAATCCCAGTGAATTCCTGCGCCAGGAGCGGCCAGCCGGGCGGGGGGGACGTCAGGATCGTCTTCGGGTCAACCGCGTCCCACGCAGAGGTCCGCGGAGCTCCCTCGGTCGGAAGGAACCTCAAAGCTGAGTCTTTCTGGGCACAGGTGTCAATGAGCGTTACGTGTTTCAAGAAATGCGGTCACGAAGCACTGCCATGGGACGTGTTTATCCAAAGTGACCTTTGCAAAGAGAAACGTGGGAGTGCTTTCCCGAATTAGGTAAAAAGGGGGGACGAGCTCAAGTTCTGCCTTTAGAAGAAAATGGGTGGAGAGCACAGTGGGCACTGCGTTCGAAGCCGCGAGGCGCAGGCGGAGAGCGGGGGGTGATTGCCACCTCGCGGGAGCTCCGCGAGCAAACACGAGACCCTTCACCCCCGAGGACGCAGGAAGGGGGCTGAGGTTGCCTTTCACATAAGGTGGTGGCGAGACACCCGAGCAGGTGACTTTTGAACTTGCCTCGTGCAGCCCCGTATTGTAATTGAAATTTCGGGCCTTGAATAAACCGAGGATCGCGACGTCTTCCAAGCTCCAAGGTGAATCTGAAAAGGAAACTTCCTTTGAAAGCGATTGGATCTTCATCTTTACTGTCTAGTTGAGTGTAGGAAACCCATCCCCGCAGCTGGCCGGTTAGCTCAGTTGGTTAGAGCGTGGTGCTAATAACGCCAAGGTCGCGGGTTCGATCCCCGTACGGGCCACGTGTGGTTTTTGTCCCCACTCCCCTAAAAATCCGTGAACGGATAAGAAGGTGAAGTTCAGCCTCCTCCGCTCATCAATGTTGAACAGGGGGTAGGGCAGACGGATGTCCAAAGATTCCCCAACGGTGACCTTCTCTCCTCATGCTCTGCTTACTTGGGCCGGGCTGTCCTTGGCCTGAGCAGGTAAGTAAAGTCTTTCAGAGCAACCCAGGCCCTGCCCTCTGCCCCCTTCTTTATTCGTATTTCCTCTTTTTCTGTCACTTGACTCCAGGGGTACTGGACTTGACATGCCTCCAACAGACCGCCCAAACGTTCAGTGCTCTTTGCTCGTCCAGCTACTTGTCAGACCCAAAGCCATCTTCTGGGGGGCACCTGGCCCCCGTTGCCTCTCGCAGAGATCCAGGAAAACATCTGTTTTGTGACGTTTACCAAGTTGGGAATCTCTGTTGTTCAGCCGTCCTCCCCATTAGACTGTAAGGGGAAGGATGCATCGGGGGCAGGGTGCTTATTGCCTTGTGCTAAGTACTTTTAAAAGTCTGCATTAATGATTGAAGAACGAAAGAAATGTGTGCAGGCCGCAGGAAAGAGTGTGACCGGGGCTTCAAATGCACCTTACAGGCCTGTGAGATCCGTGCTGTCTCAACACAGTGCCTGGGGGGCGAGTGAGGGGGTGGCCTACAGCACATGGCAACTGGTCCCATTTCTCTGAGTGTATCCCTGAGGCTCATTCAGAATGGTTCTATGTGTCCCCGGATCAAGGTGGAGGTACCAGGATCAGGATAGAGCGTGTCCAGTAGATCCAAAGTCAGGGAAAGTCTAGAAGGTTGGACCGGGCTGAGGCCGGGAGATGGGGGAGAGGACTCTGACCACCTCAGACCCCAAGAGAGGGAAGGAGAAATATGGACAAGAAGTGACCCCTTCCAGTCTCACCAGAGCAGTCTTCCTGACATTTACGATAACTGACTCTAAAATATCAGTCTCGTTAATATCACGCTTCCACTCTTGATTTCTTAGTTTTGATAGGATCTTGCTTTCCTCTCAACTCTTTGCCCTTCTGTCTGTCAGAGCAGGCAGTTAGTTAGCTGTAAGAGGAAGCCTGGAGGCCAGCACGGAGGAGGCGGTGCCCAGCTGTGGGGAGGGTCAGAGGCCTGATTGGAGCCACTGCTCCCCGAGAAGCCCTAGCACACCAGATGGGCCCAAGAGGACCGGGCCGTGACAGCAAGCCCCTGAGCAAGAGAGGAGGAAAAGTGGGAACCCAGCCCCAAGTGATGAACATTCCGTCCCCTGGTTCACGACCGTCAGTAAAAGATGGAAGCCCGACCCCAGGGCGCGCAGCTCTCTCTCTGTCCCTCACCCCCTCTCCTATCTCCAGATTGTGCTTTCCACTTTAAGAAACTTTCTTGCATGTGTGGCTTGACCCACGTGCTGCGTGTCTGTCCTCGAATTCCTTCTCAAGACGAGACCAGAAACCTTCGGCCACTCCTATGGGTCTGACTCCTCTGGGTCAAGGCCCCAGGGCCCAGGGTCTCCCAGTTCGCCGGGGAACATGTCTGTGTCGTGAGTTTGCTCTATAAGGCCAGTTAGATCGTGGATGGCGTTCATCCCTTCGCTAGGTCTGTCGATTTGTTACCTTCTCGGCCCATCAATGCATGAGAGAGGAGTGTTGACGTCTGCCACTATAATCGTGGGGTTTTCTATTTTTCTTTTCAGATTTATTGGCTTTTGTTTATGAGTTTTGAAGCTCCGTGGCCAGGGGCATACACATTTAGGGGATACACGGTTATTCCTTTGGTGAGTTGACACCTTATAACTCTGTAACACTTCTCTTTATACCTGGAAGCGTGGCTTTGCTTTGAAATCTATCAATACTGATATATCCGCTTCAGCTTTTTTTGGACTGATGCTTGTACTGTGTACCTTTCCCCTTTCTTTACTTTCAGTCTTGTGTATGACTCTTAATCTTGCACGTAACTTCTTTTTTTTCTTTTTCAAAATTTTATTTAAATCCTAGTTGCTGCATACACCTTTTAATCTCAGATATAAGGATATTGGAAGTGAGTTTCCTACCGCGAGAAATCTATTTTAATACATCCTGACCGTCTCTGACTCTGAATTGATATGTTTAGATTACTTGCGTTTAGTTTTCTGGTATTTCGATGGGTTTGCCTATCAGTTTACTACTTAATTGATTAATGGCTTATTCCCTTTGTTTTTCATTCTTCTTTTTGTTTCTCTTGCTAGATACTTTTGGCTTATTTAAATGTTGTCAGTAAGCGGTCCAGCAATTACCAGACGCATGCAGAACTTTTCACGGGATACTTCGAATCATGAACTTACCATTCGAGTTAAATAAAGAAACCTCATGACACTGTAATTTCTTTACCGTAACCTCCTTATGTTATCTGTATGGTACACAGAGATACAGTGAAAACTCCATCAGACAATGTTGTCATTTTCACTTTCGATCATCAACCCTACTTGAAAGAACTCAAGAGGGAATAACAGTGTGTCACATTCACCTGGATATTGCCTCTCTCTGCTATGGTTCATTCATTCTTTGTATCTAAGTTTCCTTCCGGTATCCCTTTTCTTGTCTCCCAATTTTACGAGTTCTTCTCTGGCACTTCTGCTAGCAGTGGGTTCTCTTAGTTTCACCTTTAAGTGAGCATGTATTTCTTTCACCTTTATGTCCAGAGGATAATTTTTGCTCTCCTGAGCCTTCTGGGGTTAACAGGTCTTTCTTTCAGCATTTAATAGATGTTATGTCGTTTCCTTCCGGTCCTTGTGGTTTCTGATGAGAAATACATCTCATCATCCAGATTGTAGTTTCCTTTTGGTTTTTGTCTTGATGCTGTCAGGATTTTTTTTCCCTTTCGTTTCCAGCAGGCTAATTGTGACGTGTCTGTGTGTGGATTTACCCACGTTATCCTGCTTGAGGTTTGCTGAACTTCTTGAATCTGATTTATGTCTTTTGCCAAGTTTGGGGGAATCTTCAGCCATTAACAATTCAATTATTTCCTTTTTTCAATGACCTCCTTCTCCTCTTCTTCTGCAATGATGTAAATATAATTTCTTTGTGATTTTCCTATTTGCCCCTGAGGCTCTGTCCAGCTTTTAACGTTTATTTATTTTTGGGACAGAGAGAGACAGAGCATGAACGGGGGAGGGGCAGAGAGAGAGGGAGACACAGAATCGGAAACAGGCTCCAGGCTCCGAGCCATCAGCCCAGAGCCTGACGCGGGGCTCGAACCCACGGACCGCGAGATCGTGACTGTCCAGCTTTTAAAATGCACTTTTCTCTCTGCCATTTAGATTGGGTACTTAATATTGTTCTGCCTTCATACTGACCGAAAGTTTCTCCGCCATCTCCTTCTGCTATTGAGACAATCCAGTGTTTTCATTCATAATTTTGGTTCATACCCTTTTCAGTTCTGAAGTTTCAACTTGGATTTACATCTTCAGATTATTTGCTAAGATTTTCCAACATTCCGTTCATTTCAAAGAACTCTTTGCCCTGGTTCTTGGAGCATTTAATCATTACTGCTGTAAAGGACTTGTCAGATGATTCCAAAACGTGTGTCACCTCAATATTGGTATCTGTTGATTCTCTCCTCCAAGTGATTGAAGATTTTCTTGGTTCTTTATATGCTGAATCATTTTGGATGAGAACCTGGCCACTTAAATATTATGTTATAAGGCTTTGTGTCTCACTCAAATCTTACAGAGAAGCTTTGTTTTTGTGGGTATTTTGCCTTGTGTTCAAGTTCCAAGTACCAACCAGCCCTCGACATGCTATGGTTTCAAGGTCCCTTCCGTTTTCACAGCCTTTATAATACTCTTTGGAGATCTCTGGAGTGTGTGTACCCCAGTGGCCAGTGTGGACCGGGGCAGCGGGCTACCGCTCAGTGCGGTTCTCAAAGTCTATGCCGTGTCGTTTAGGGTCAGAGCCACTTGTCCACAGCTCGCCTGGTGCATTCAAGAGTTCATAAACAACTTGATGTGTTTGCTTTCCACGTGTCTTCCCCAGTATTTTCTGGTCACTTGGGGTTCACCATCTCAATCCACTGAGAAGGAAGTTGGATCCTTCCTCACTCTGCTCTGCCCTGCGCTTGTCAGGAGGGCCAGGCTGCAGGAGAAATGGAGAAAAAGAGCAACTGGATGTGTCCCTTGGGATCACAGCTCCTCTGTAGAAACAAAACAAGTCATAAATTGATTGGAGATCTCCTTACCCCGCACAGGTAGAGCCAAAGAAGGCTGGTCTTGAACTTGCTCAGAGGCAAGGTACGAAAAAGCATCCAAATTAGTGGGTTCAAAGTGGCTAATATTTTCTCAGTGAATTCAATGGGTTGGAAGGTGTGGAGTTGTGAGCTCAAGCATTGGGTCAAAACAGCAGAGTCTGGAGAATGTGGGCGTCGATCCCACTACCTCTCACATGCTAAGCGAGCGCTCTACCGCCTGAGCTAATTCCCCACCTCACCCACTCTCTCCTCCAGTCTTTGACCTTACCGGTCCTCCCCTCAGTCAGTGCTCACTGTCCTGGGCGGCCCCCAGCACAGAAAATGTCAGAGCCTTTAGTATGAAATCAGGAGCCACTAAGGGCGTGTCTTCTCCGAGATGACCCAGGGCCAGAGAGCGACGGGTACCTTTTCCTCTGCCAGGGGAAGGAGGAGAAAGCAGCCACGGGAAAACTCCAGAGTCCCCAAACTTGCACGTTTCAGATTCTCCGGGACTAGAAGACACATCTCAGGGAAAGGGCTCATCCAGAATACATCGGCTAAAATGGCCCAGCTATCTCAGGATGGTTCTCTGTGTCCTAAAGACAAAAACAAAAACCCAACAAGAAAAGGGAGATGATCACTCGTTCCTCTCAGGTGGGGCTGCCTAGAATAGAAGCCGGTGATTTCTCCGGGAAGGCAAAAGAAACCAGCTGTTTCCGCCCGGTTTCGAACCGGGGACCTCTCGCGTGTTAGGCGAGCGTGATAACCACTACACTACGGAAACCCACGCCCTGAGGGCGTTCGGAGATTGATGTTCGAGTCTTACTACGTAAAGCAAGTCGTGTGGCAGTTACAGATCCACGACCAGGAGAAGAGCCGGAAAAAAAAAAAAACAAAAAAAACAAAGTAATACAAAACAGAAAATCCCAAACAGGCAGAGCTATAGGAACTAAGAGGAGAGATCGTATCAGCATGAAGAGATAAAAAATGGACGTTGAGGAGTCCCGAGGAGGCGTCAACAGGGAGAAAGAACAGGCACGTATGTAGGAATTCCTGTGTTAAGAAATATACCTGTTCAGTTAGGGTGGGGTGCGTGTGCGTGTGTGTGTGCGTGTGTGTGTGTGTGTGTGAAATAGACACGGAGGGAGGCAGTGGTTAGGAAACCTGCATAGGGAGGCTCTATGTTGGGGAGATAGTGTGGAGCTCCAGAACCTTTCAGAAAACTCCAGGCAGATGGTTTACGTAACCAAAGTAACATTGTAGGAACGGTTTTTAATGTGGAATGCCAGCGAGGTTGGCAATGGGGACACCGAAACTGACGAGAACGGAAAGACACTGGGGAGATGTCGAAGGGTCGGGGTTTGTCCTGTTAACTCTCGCGCCTCCGAGTACCTTGAGTCTGTATCCTCAGGGCCCAGGGCGCTGCCCGCATAGAATAAACACATCCTCCGTAAACATCATAGAATGGGTGAAGGGATACACGAGTGGGAAGAGAGAGAAGGATTCTGCAGAGGTTGGGGAGGACGGATGTACAGCAGTCGTCGAGACACCGGGTGTAGACATCGGAGGGAGAAGAAGGAATCACGGGCACGGAGAAGGCTTGAGCCCAAGCGGCGGATACGGAAGGGATTTTTAATTAATGTCTCGTGAATGGAAGCCCAGATCCACTCATGTCCATAGTGGACAGATCCACTCATCTGTCATCTGAATAAGAGCATGAAGGGGTCCTGGCGGACGGGTCATGAATCTCCCTAAGGAAGATCGTACTTCTACTCTCTTTTCATGGCCTTTCTCTGAGAATCCCCCTAGTTTCCCCATCTTCTTGCCCCTGACAGCCTGGACCTTTGTGTTCCCCTCCAGACACATGGGGCACAGACACCGCAGACCCACGGGTTCCCTTTGCACCCTGTGTCTCTAGGTGCCCCTCGCCGGCCTTCTTTGCTTCCCGAGGCGAAGCGGGGAGGCCTTCTTCTCACCAGGACCTCTCTGTCCAGAAAATAGGGCAGGAGGCCCACCTTCTCGCTAGCCTGAAGCTGGGAATCTTGAGTCGGAAACGCCCAGCACAGCCCGGTGCGGATGACGGTCGCCCTCTCCCCAGCTCTTTCTCAGGTTTTTCTTCTTTGTCTACAGCCCGGTGACAGAGAGTGTGGGTCAAAGGCTAAGCCTGAGCTGCCTTGGGCGTGAAATCAGAAAAGCACCAGAAATGCATACATTGCCATTTTTTTTTTTTTTTTACAAAAGGCCCGACGTTTCCTGGGATTGAGTTCAGGAGAGAAGCCCTAGGGACCGCAGGAGCCTATTAAGAAAGAAGGAAGAATGGTTGCTGGAGACAGGGGTCCTTCCCGTGACTCTCACTGCAAAGAAGGGCATTCTGACACCTGACCCAATTCTCATGCTCGAAGCCTCTTTTTGACCTGTGGTCCTTCTGGGCACGTGCCCCAGCCCATTGTGTGGATCTCACCGGGTGCGTGGGGTTACGTCACTACCCATTGAAGACGACCCGACCGAGGGCAGAGCGTCTCAAATATGACTTCAGCAAAAGCACCGAAACTGCTGTTTCTGTCGGGGAGTGTGGGGGAAAGGGAGACCTACCGCTGGTCGCCATGACAGTGATCTAGCTCCGAAACGCTTCCACTGTCTTGAACGGCAGCCAGAAGGCAAATGAAAGGTCCCAGCGGGTGGGGTGCCCCGTTGAAATGACAGGGCTGTCCCAGAAGTTGTGTACCTCCCTGTAAAAGCAGGGCTGCGATTGTCACCCGATTTGGAGATATGGCCACCCAGGAGGAGAACGTGGGGGACCCCTGGGCCTCACATCTGCACCTCCAGCCCCTCCCAGCGTGGCCCCGGTCACTGGGTCAGCCTTGATCCCTCTCCCTAACTCCCAGAGAAAGATAGGATTGGCATAAGGAGACGCTAGGATCCCGGGACAAGGATAAGGGAGGGCGAGGGGGAGGAGGAAGAATTTGTAAGAGGACATGGAAACTGGCTTTTACTCAGCATTTAATTTCAGAGAAGTCAAGAAATGGTCAGGAAAGATCAACACTGATGCTCCAGGCTTCAGAATCTCTTTTCATCCTAATTATCTGTCAGGGATGTTCGAGACGTGGAGTCAGAAATCACGGGAAAAGGCTTTTCTCCATCGTGAAAGAAACCACGTGTTTCTTCTCTCCCTTCCTCGCCTGAACTCAGTAGGTAACAACTCCGACGCACGTGCCCGGCAAAGCGCGGAATGAAATCGAGAATGTTTCTCTCCACCACGGACATTTGAGTCAGGTCCGCTGCTTCACCATCCCGACGTCCCGAGCTCATCTGGGCACCGGGACCCTGCTACCTGCGCACCTTACGTCCCGCAGCCCGGCTTCCTGCTTTGCCCAGAGAACAATCCATTTCTCAAGCCCTCACGGGCTCTTCCCTTCCCCAGGAGCTACGTTTGCCACGTAGAAGAAAGGCTGTTCTGTCCAAGACGAGAACCCTGGTGGTGAATTCTAACCTCAACCTGCAAATAGCTCTCCTACCACCCCCCCCCCCAGTCGCCTTGATGGCTAAAAATTACACTAGTGACAGTGTTAGAAGAACTAAGGCACAAGGATCTCAACAAGCAAGAAGGAAGGAGAGACTGAAAAGTACCTTCAAGGTGCTAACTCTTCTGACTCTTTCCTGGAAAGCTGAACGAACCACCTCCACGCTCCCGCCCCCCTTTACTGTCGACCGATCCCCCCACAGTAAACGTTGTCACTGGGTCATCCTTCATTTTTCCTATTTGCTTCTTGTCTGCTCCTCTCACCCCCCCCCCCCCCCCCTGCACAGGGATGCAGCTCCGGGAGGGAGGGAGTTTCTGCATTGTTACACTCTTTAATTACTGCCCCCAGAACTGCCCATTGATCAGCTAGATGTGCTCTAGAAATATTTATTGAAGGATTAAAAGAGTCAAAAAGGATTTTACACTTCTCTCACCCCTTAATTGCGCTTGGGGGACCTTCAGAGCGGGGAGTTGGAAGAGAAATTTCCCCTGCTTCTTGCATAGGACAGAGAAGAAGACCAACAACACAGTATAGCTTGTAGTTTCTGGCACAATCTGAGTTTCTCCAGCGTTCATTTTCCTGAAACCACTGGGAAGCCCAACGAACTACAAAACTGATTTCACTGTCCTCAGCAAGTACTGAGTCAGTCTTGAAAAAAACAATCCTTATCAGGAGCCACTTGATAATTTTACTTTGTGTTCTTTCTTTCTTTTTTAAAAAAATCAAAGTAATCTTAGGTTCTGGCCAACCGTGAAGAAAAAAAGAAAAGAAAAAACTCAGCTTGCCCTCTCTGAGGCTCGAACTCAGGACCTTCAGATTATGAGACTGACGCGCTGCCGGCTGCGCTAAGAGGGCAGCTTGCAGGGGCTGCTCACATTTAAAGTAAAATATCACATATTTTCCAAGCACCGCTGCTTTATTGGTTTTCAGCTTTCAAGAAATACAATCGATGCTACTTGAATATCACTCCATATAAGCCAATGCCGCACCCGAAGGAATTTACGCCCAAGATCCGTGAAGTCCAGGCTTTTCTGGGAATCTGCCCAAGGCTAGGTCCATCGGGGCTGCAGGACTGGGGACAGTAATGCCTGGCTTTTGCTGCTCCGGGGTTCCAGTGATGTGGTTGTTCCTGCCCTCGGAGATCTCAGGCGATCTTACGCCTTCCAAGGTCTCCTTTGTTGGAAACCAACATACGAGGTGCTTATTTAAGAGGGGTTCACAGCCTGGAGGACTAAATGAATGAATATAAGTGAGTAAATAATCCTCACATTTGTCTACAGCCCGTACTTCTCTGTCTTCCTCTGTTTTACCTCCCCTGACATCTACCTGACTGGAGGCATCCTCCCTGGAAAAGCACAAACCAAATGTAGTAAAAGCCTTGCCCTTTGCTTTGCTTTGTGACGCACCAGTAATTATAGAGAGATTTGCGGAGCTTATCTCACAGAGTCCAGTAGGATTCGGGCAACACAACTATTTATCAAAATCTGCACTTCCCAGATACAATGGAGGTTCAGATAAATTCAGTATTGCTCCTAATTTCCCAGAGCTGCTCAGTGGCAAAACCCGAATTGAGAAGCAGATTTGTTAGACTCCACCTTGGAAGCTCTTTCTCTGCCCCAACTCAAGACGCCTCTGTTGTCCGCAGTAGCCCGTCTAGCCCTCTGCGTGCCGTCCTTTGGGCTTAGACTTCCAAGTCAGTTTTCACTCATTCTCCTCCTTCAACTCCCACATCCGGGGACTTGATAATTACCGAACTTTGTTCTTGTGCAATTCTTTTGCATCTATCACTTCTCTTCCATTAATTCAGGACTTATTTGCTGGGGAGATGCTCTTGGCTGGGCATGGTACTCCGCTCAGGAGCTCCAGAAGGAATCTGGCGACCCCAGCCCACAAGAGATGGGAAGGAAATTATCCAATTCCCAGTTTCACCACTTTCTCCCCGCCCCCGGGCATTTACAGATAGATAATCTGTAAACTCCTAAAGTATCAATTTTAGTAACATCACTCTTCTGCACACTGACCGTTCTTGGTTTTCTAGTTTTGGTACGATCTTCGTCTTCTCCCAATCTTTGCTTCTTCTTCTTCCTTACCTACGTTGTAACTTTGCTCTATAAGGTCAATCGGTGGATGCTGGTGTTCAGTTCTTCAACGTATTTGCTGATTTGTTACCTGCTAGATGTATCAACTGATAGAGACAAGTGTTAACACCTGCAGCCAGAAGTGTGGAGTTTTTGGTTTAATTTTCTTTTTAGGTTTATTAACTTTTGTTTGAGTTTGGGAGATCTGTGGCCAGATGCATACACCTTTAGAAGTTCCATCTCTTGGGTGAACAGACACCAAATAATTACACCACCTCTCTCTTTATATGTGGAAAGTTTCTTTGCTTTGAAATCTACTTTGTCGGATATAAACATCTCCAATTCACTTTTTTTTTTCCTTAGTGGCTTAATTTTCCCCATTCTTTTACTCTACCGAAGCCATTATATTTGAGGTGAGTTTCTTATAATCAGCACATGTTTGGGCCATGGTTTATTTTTCATACATTCTGACCATCTCTAGTATGTAACTGCTGTGTTTAGACCAGTTACGTTTAATGTTATTAAGGATATGTTTGTGTATAGGTCTATGATTTTTACTTTGTTCATTCTGTGCTTCATTCTCCTTTTTTTTTCTGTCTTCTTACTTCCTTTTGACTTTTAGAAACACACTATTAATTTGTCTTTTGTGTTTGTGTGTGTGTGTGTTTTACTATACCTATTTGTATAGGTATGTAGCCATTATCTAGGTTATTAATAATAGCAATTCGCACATGTATTACCCTATACATACTTAACATTTTGCAGTCTATTTTAGAATCAATGTCATACCATTCAAGTCAAACCTAGAAACCTTATCATCTTTTAGATCCCTTAACTCTAACCCATTTGTGTCGTGAATATAGTATATTTAGATGAAATGAAAATTAATCAGTGTTATAATTTTTGCTTTCGGTTATCAGGAGCTTGCTTTAAAAATTATAAAAAGGACTTTGAAGAGCTCCAGAGAATATCAGTCTCTCATACTTGCTTTTCTGCTGAGAAATTATTCCTTCACCTATTTTTTAGTAGGTCCTGTGTCTAATATGGAGCTTGAACTCACGATCCTGAGATCAAGGGCCAGATGCTCTACCGACTGGGCCACTCCGGCACCCCTTCCTTCCCCGCCGATGCTCCAAATTCCCTGTCAATTCTCTTCAGTCCAGTTTTTTTTTTTTAAGCTATTCTGATACCAGTGGATTTTCTCGGTCCTCTTTCAAGTGAGAAATGTATTTATCTCACCTTCATGTCTGAAGGATATTTTTGTTATAGATAAAATTTCAGCTTAACAATTATTTTCTTTTAGCATTTAGAAAAACATCCTTCCCTGCCTTCCTAGCTTCTATGGTTTCGGATAAGAATTCCACAAACATGCAGATTGTGGTTTCGTTTTCCCCTGGCAGCTTTCACGTGCTTTTCTTTCACCTTCAGCGGTTTGACTGTGATGAGCTCGGGTGTGATTTTCTTTGGATTTATCCCTCTTGGGTTTACTGGACTCTCTGAATCTGGTTTACGCGCGTTGCACGTCCCTGAGCCGTGTTGCACTTAGGGCCGGGCTGCAAGGGACAACGGAGAAAAGCAGCAACTGGATGCGCCTCGTCCTTCGGGGTCACAGATTTTACAACCTAACAGTCTACGTGCTGGGGGTTTGTGGGGCCGAGGCCAAAAGTGGAGAATGTGGGTATCGATCCCACCACCTCTCGCATGCTAAGCGAGCGCTCTACCACCTGAGCTAATTCCCCAGACACGTGCTGCGGGTCCCTCCAGATTTTCTTTAATAAGGAGATGCGTGGTCTCCATTATTCCCCGTCCTTGGGGACCCAGAGTACCGGGCGGGTCAAGTTCATGGACGCGGAACGTGGATTCAGCTGAGCGCGCATCTTCTCGAGACCCGCCAGGCCCGGGGCGCGGCGGTCACCGGTCCCTCCGCGGGGGGCGGAGGGGGACAGAGTCGCCAAAAGATCTGGTGCCGCCAGAGCCTCCCGTCGCGCGCTCTCCGGGACAGAGGCGCGCCCTTTCGGGTCGGGAGGGAGTCCCCCGGGACGGGAACCCCACACCCCCGCGCCGAGGCGGCCTCCGGAGGGGGCGGCGGGATGGCCCCGGGTCGCGGAGGCAAAAAGGCGCACGCTGTTCCCGCCCGGTCTCGAACCGGGGACCTCTCGCGTGTGAGGCGAGCGTGATGACCGCTACACCACGGAAACCTCGCGTGGGGGCGCCTCTCCTCTGTTCTGGGATGCGCCTTCGCCCGGGTAAACGTGCGCCGCCTGGCGGTCCCGGTCGGTACTGCAGACGAACAGCCAGAGCCCGAATGTGCCCCACGGAAGGGCGGAGAAGCACGACCGCCGCGGAGCGTAGGCACCAAACTGCTCCTGGGGGGATGCGGGCGCGGAGGGTACCGGGGGGAGGTGGGGGAGGGGGAGGGAATGGGGGAGGGGAGCGCGGGCGCGACCGTAGGAACGCCCTGGGGGGAGGGCGAGGCCTGTTTAATTACTGGAGTGAACGACGAAGTGCCTCGGGGCGGCCGGGCGGGGACAGCGGGGTCCCCGCAGCCGCACTGCGCCCGAGACGGGGCTGGGGGGACGCGAGCCCGCCCTCTCCCCCCTCCCGCGCCGTCCTCCCCCTGCCGGCGGCGGCGACCTCCACGCCCCGGGGCAACCGCGGGGCTTCTGACCTGCGCGGCAAGTTCAAACGGAGGTAATAACGGACTTTGGATTTTTTGTTTCTTCTTTCTCGGCGCAGACGGGACGGGGAGGGGAAGAAGCCCGACAGGCCGCGATCCGCGGGACGGAAGGCGGTCGCAGGCAGGCCGCGAGGGGCGTCCGAGCCCGGGGATGCGCCGACGGCCACTCCCGGTTCTCCGGGCCCGAAGAAGCGGATTTCGGGGGTGGCGGGAAGGGGCCCCTGCTCCCCGCGATTGAGATTTGTCTGAAGGCTTATTTAGCCCGGGAAGGAAAGGGAGAAGGATGACGCCCGATGTCAGATGGAGGCAAGTGTGGAGCGGAGGCCTCTGCACCGGGCGGCCCTGAGATCAGAGTGACGGAAACGAAGGCTGTGACCCAGAGTTGTCAGAGAAAACGCCCGCAGGCACGTCGGGAACAGGCGGTGCGTGGCGGCAGGCGGTTAAAGGTGCCTGGGCCTCACCTCTACCGTCGTGCTCCCACGTTTTCATGACACCCAGGGCGAATTCCTGGGGATCGCCTGCTAGGTCACAACCAGAACCAATGAGAACCTTTTCCAAGGCCACCTCTGTGCCCCAAGACAGCTATCTGTCAAGGGACCCAGTCAGCGGCAGGTTGACCCAGTCACACGGTAAATGCCCAGCAGAAAATGCTGTAGGGTAATTGCTTCCCCAGCAGGTGTCAGATCTAGTGAGAGTTCCAGCAAGGGTGAGTTCGGGAAGGTCATGACTCCTAGGGGGCTGGCCCGTGGGACGTCCCTGCATCTCATCCCACGCTGACGGCCTTTCCTCTTCCTCACCTTGAGCCGAAGCCTTAGACACACCAAGAGCCCAGCATGAGGTTCTGGCAACAAGGGCCAGAGAGGTCCCCACCCCAGCTGTCAGCCTCTCAATTCTTCTGTGTCCAGACTTGACTCTTTTGCATCACGGAGGCCATTACTCAAATGTCACGGCCTTAGAGAGCCCTTCCCCGACCTCTCTAACTGCATCAGTGCCCCACCTGTCTCTCTCTTCATCTTTTTTTTTTTTTTAAATTCTGTACCGGAAAGTATGTGAAATTGCTGTTACATTTCCCATACTTCCTCTAGGGTAAAGGCTTCTTGAAAAGTTGACGGTCTGGATCCTGGCGGTGTCTAGGACGATGCTGGTCCCAGCTATCACCTGTTCAGAGATTGGTGACATGGAGGGGACAGTTTCCCTCTGTCTTGTACTCTTTCACAGGGTCAATTCAAGGAGGAACCATTCTTAAACTGAGGCCACATGCTCGCTGGGGGGCCCTCTGGTTTCCTGGAACGGACAAGATAATTGCGCACAGCCGAAAGGAGGCAAGAACGCGTCACCCGTGGCGTTTTTGAATACTCGTTTCTGCTGGGCAATCACACAGCACCCCTTTTGGAGCTCTTAGTGGCTTAAGGACGAGGCAGTTGCCACGATTAATTTGTAAGAAATGGTCTGTGCACCTCCACTCAAGGCGGTGCTCACAAGTGTTTTGAGGATGAGAAGCCGTTCATCTGCTTTAACCCAAGAGAATCTGCCAAGTCCCTGAAGAATGAAACAACAGGGTTTGAAGGCAAATCAGGAAGGACTTACTTTTGCTCGAGCGTGCACGGGAAAAAATTCCAGGAGTGAAGGTGTTCGACGGGCCAGCCCTCCTCACGAATGGCTTTGGATGTCAGGATAAAGCATTTGGACACTGTCTGTAGCTAAGTTTGCTGGTAAATGAATTTAGTCTGGGCTGTATCTGAATTTGCATTTCAGTAACATTCCAACAGGGGGCAGCACTAAGCTGAGCGCGAAGGCCGGGAGGCCGGGAGGTCAGGGCATTATCCTGAGGGTCTAGCCAGAAGTACTCTCCAGTAACTCTGTTGGAGTTGGACACCTTTACTCATCCGGCAAATCTTCATTTGAGGGCCTACTGCATGCTGTTGGCCGGGGGGGGGGGGTGGTCAGAGTGCGTCCCTAGATGCTAGATGGCATTGACCCCAAGGCCCTTGGGTGTGAAACTCTTTCGAATCTGATCTCATATGGAATTCTATGGAGAGGTCCCAAGGAACCACTGCCCTGTGCGTGGAGAAAAGGCATTCCGTAATGCAGACATGGGAGGAGGAATTGGGCCTCGGTTTTGAGGTCCGAGGCAAGGAATTGGTCCAGCAGGGTGATCGGTGGGACTTTCCTCTCCCCGTCGGAAGACCCCAACGTGGGGGTTCAACGTGACTTTATTTTCCCGTGTGCAAGATGTCAATCGACATCGCTGTTTTAAGAACAAAATGAATCCAGTCAACAGAGACGTTAGGAAGACGTGTTACCCCCACGGTCCCCTTCACAAAGAGCAGGTTTGGGACTGCAATCAGAGGCTGAAGCCAATTTCAGGAGAATGAAAATGCTTCCATTTGGGACACAAAGGTGGGGTGCACCCCGGGAACGGGGCAGGAATCCAGCAGCAAAGGGGCCGGAGGTACCTGTTTGCCATTGGCCAACCTGACGGTCTGGGAGAGGAAGAAGTTTTGTTTTCGGCGGGTCTGGGAGGGTCACCCGGGTACCGCGTCACAGCAGGAAGTGGGTCTAGACACAGGCCAGGCTGGGGGGGGGGGGACAGGGTGGGTTGAGTTGTAAGTGGGGTCATGGCGGGAGGCAGAGGACATGGGAACTTTCCCACTGCAGGGTCCCCTACCTGGAGAGGTCTGATTCAGGTTCGTTTTCTTCAAGTCCTTCAAGTCCTATTTTCTTCGATTCACACGAGCCGCTCACGTCGGTTCCTCGATGGTGATCTGGGTCATCTGGAGAGCGATGACCTCGTGAGGGATTTCCAGCGCAGAGCGAAGCGGACGTACAGAGGGAGGTCTGGGACCGCGGGGTTTGCGGGTGCAAATCCCTACACACTTGCCCTTGGGAGACACATCAGTGCTGTTAATAGTGGTTGTCACTGGAGCGGCGACCAGTGCTGGTGGCACCTGAGTTTGGACTCCAGGAACGTTTCTCCGCTCCCAAAAGTTTAAAGACAAAGTTTGGGCCGCCAGGATGGAAGGAGCCGCTCAGCCCAGGCCCTTCTGTTCTCTTTTCTGTCGCCCGAATTCTCTCCGCTGCCCCCTGCGCTCCTCCAGCGTTGGTCTCGAAGTAGGATAGAACGTCCGTCCCTTTACTGGCCGGGATCCTCTCTCTGCCATTCTGTCGGCGTGTGAGTCGGTGACCACCCCCCCCCCCCCCCGCAGTGGGGACGAGCCCCGCAGCAGCAGCGGCCACAGGGACCTGTCACTTTGGAGGCCCGGGGCTGGAGGGGCGCGATGCGCAGGGCGCGCACTGCTCCACGTGGGGCGGCTGCTCTGCACCTGCGGGGGCGGGGGGAGCCCCGCTGCGTCTGGGCCCCCATGCCGCCCAGCTGAGCCCAGCCCCGTACCCTGCCACTGGGTAGCCCCAAGGTCTAGGTCTTCCCTGTCACCGTGAGAAGGGCTCATCGTCTCCCAGCTGCTTCTCTCTCGGGGTGGGGGGTGGGGGGTGGATGATTCCCGTGGGTTCTGTCCTCGCCCTCCAGCTTCTCTCCTCCGTCCGGGATGAAGTCGCTGTGGATTGTTGCGGTGTGGATTCCGACGGCCCCGCACGGGAGGAAGCGGAGCAGGATTGTCAGAGGATTCGGAGCGGTAACAAAGGGGCGAGCGTCCCCAAACCGGAGATGGTTTCATGCAAAATGGGCCGGTGTCGAAGATGTCATTAGTCCATTTGTGCCTGACTCTGGCCTGCTTCGGACGTCTTCCCTCCGTCCTCAGGGGTGTGGGGACGGAACCAGAGTTCTAATGCAACTCCTCATAATAAATAAAACAGCCCCTGCAGGTGGTAAGCCCCACCGCCCCCTCTGCCCCCAAAAGGACGGGGGCCGCCGAGCCAGCCAGGAGTCGAACCTGGAATCTTCTGATCCGTAGTCAGACGCGTTATCCATTGCGCCACTGGCCCCGCCGGCGGAGGTGGCCGTTCAAGCATCAGTAATTAGTCTTCCCCAGGTGCTCGCATTCCTCCGTCCCCCGGGTTTCTGGGTGTCGCTCGCGTGCACTCGGCCCCTTTCCGGATTCGCGGTCTACCTCGAGGACTCATTAGTTCGGTGTCCGGCCGGCTCAGGGCACTGACCTCGTGGCCGAGCCCCTGCCAACCCCAAATGATGGAGGTGTTGCGGCCTAGCTGTTGGAGAGCTGCCGGAAGCCGGGGGTCGGGGACCAGCGTGACCGCAGGCGGTGGGAAACACCGCCAACCGGGTCAGACTCCTTCTTAGCCAGTTTGGGCTTTGTGCCTTCCCGCTGTCGTCGGCGCAGAGCGCCCGGGGCTCCCCTAGATGGCGCTGTGTTGCCCACGGGCCGTTTGCCCGGGGGTGGGGGGGGGGGTGTCGCTCACTGAATTGCGTGTCCCTTGAGGGCAGCACCCTCAGGGTCAGCAATAACTGAGTTCCCGGTGAACGTCTGTGCCTGAAGAATTGAGGGAGAGCAAGGCCTGCGCGCAGGCGTGTGAATCCACGCTCTCCTAACCCGGAGGTTTGGGTGGAAGCCCCGAGGAGTTCTGGGCACAGCGCTGCGGGTCTGGTTTCCTGAGTTCGGCTGTGAGGCTGCCGGGGCTGGGCAGGCCCAGCAGGTCTAAAGCTAGTGACGCACAGCAGGGCTGGGCTGGAGCCAGTGGCCGAGAAGCTTCCTAAGCGAAGAGAGTGTCTAGCCTGATGGGACGGAAGAGAAAGCTGAGCGAACCAAAGGCACGTGGGCCTGGCAGTTTTCGTAGTACCTGTGTGGTTGCCTTGGCGTTTGTCCCGATGCCGGCGACCAGGAGGGTTTAGAACTGAATGCTGACACACAGCGTCCGTGACATCGACCTCTAAAGATGCCGCCCCAGTAAAAGGAAACCTTCGGCAATGGATCCACAGCCGGTGAAACCACAACATTCAACGGCCCAGACGAAGTGGATTCTTTGCCACACGCAACAAGCCCAGAGGGCGAGGAAGCCCAGCGCGTGGTTAATTCAGCGGCTCCACGATGTCCTCGGGACCCAGACTTTTAAAAACTCGTTGCACCCCGTCCCGTCTCAACAGATGGGTCTCACGCTCCAGCCGGTTTCCCTGCAGTTCCTCAAACTCTCACGAGCTTTAAAGTCCAGAAGGAAAACAAAACAAAACAAAACAAAACAAGACAAAAACCCAGACAGGCCTCTTTCCTCTGTCTCTTGTGGAGGACGACGTCTCCTGTCTGCTCCCGGTAGATTTCCGGCTAGATGTGCATAACTGGCGGGAATTATTCCCCGGAGCAGGCCCACTGTGATTGATTAGGTCAATCCTTATTCTTCCTCTGGAGCCGGGAGTGGGGGTCTATCTCCTCCAAAGCCGAGGAGGTGGAGGGGATTTTGTCATGTGAAGGAAAACATGTTTCTGTTGGAAAGGAGGCGTGGGGGCCGTGGGATTGGCGGTGGGGTACCCACGCGGGAGTCAGCTCCGTCCCTGGGTTTGACATAAAATGAAATCAATACCCTTTAAGGCATTTTTGAGAGCTGAGAGCTCTATTCCTTACGTTCACCTACATCAGATCACGGCCCCATTTCCGGATCTAACCCTCAGAGAAGTAACGTGACCTGCAGTTTGTATTCGATGCAGGTACAGTAGCCGGACATTCATTGCACCTGACGTGTTGACCTAGGTATCGGAAGCATGTACTTTGGGCTGTTAATGATGCCGCGCGTCACGGATCTTCACGACCCCGGAGTGAGACGATACCGCAGTGTCTAGGTCTAGAGTGTCCGCGGCCAACGTGTGCCACACAGAGCACGGCGCAGGGACTCAGCCGTCTGCTCCCCCGGGACGGAGCGGGGGCCTTCAACTCTTAACTCTCTCAGTAATTTATGCCACCAAGTTTGCAAAACACACAACCCTCACTGGTTCCCACACGTAGTTTTGCGGCATCTTCAACGGCTGTCGGCATTTTTAATTTATTTCGTCCTCGTGAGCGGCTCCTTTCGGGCATGGCCGCAGTTTAACATTTTCCGACGTGAGGCGGACCCTCTCTTCTCGTCGCCGTCCAGGAGAAGGCGCTGCTAGGGAAAGGGAGAGCGGGCGGGGACAGAGACCCAGCTTCACACCCGGACCCTGCCTTTTATCAGCTATGCGATGGCCAAGTCACGTAAGTTTTCAGCCTCCGCATGTCCTATCTGCGGTGTGAGGGCGACCGTCACTTTGCAGGTTTGTTGGGAGATTAAATAACGTGGGGCAGGGAAGGTCCTGGCGGATCTCGGCTGTAAGACGTGGTCTCCATTGACAGCCACGTCCAGTCCCCACCCCCTCCCCCCGCCGCCGGCCCCCAACTTCATGTCAAAAACTCAAACTCAAAATAACTCAATAACTCAGAACTCAATAACTGCATCGGTATTTACCAAGCAACGTATGAAACACTCAGGATTCGCAGATGAAGCTGAATCCCCATTTTCTCGAGGAGCGAACATCCAGCCAGAGAGAGACAAATATAAACTCATCAGCACAGTAAGACAGGAGACCGGTCATCCCAGAAGCAAAGAAGAAAATGTGTTGTCACCGGCATGGAGACGAGGCACCGAACTCCGGAGGGGAAGTCGGCGGGAGCTCTGCCTGACCGGGTCACAGCCGACTTCGTCTTGAAGGAGAGACACATCTGACCTTGTGAAGAAGGAAGGAAGGGGCCAGGGGGTTCCGGGCGCGCACGCCTGGACGTTCCAGAAGGTGCCTGGCACAGCTGAGGGAAGTTTCACCAGGTGGAACTGTGGTTTGAGTCGGCTGGAGAACGCGAGCCTAGCAGCAGGAAGAGAGCTAGAAAGGCCACTGGCAGGGCGCCGGAGGCTGCAGATACACTGGCAATGTTTTTTTCCAGATTTGCTGGTTCATTTCTTACACGTTTTAATATTCTTTTTGTTGTTTCCATGTATGACATGCACACGATAAAAAAAAAAAAAATTAAGGGGCGCCCGGGAGGCTCAGCCGGTTAAACGTCCAATGTCAGACTCTTGGTTTCCGGCTCAGGGGCTCAGGTCGTGGTCTCACGGTTTGCGGGATCGAGCCCCGCATCGGGCTCTGGGCTGAAAGTGCGGAGCCTGCTTGGGATTCTCTCTCTCTCCCTCTCTCTGCCCCTCCCCGGCACGAGTGCGTGCGTGCACTCTCTCTCTCAAAATAAATAAATAAACATCAAAAAATAAAAAAATAAAAAATTAAGGGCACCTGGGTGGCTCCGTTGGTTAAGTGTCTGACTTCAGCTCAGGTCATGACCCTGCTGTTCATGGGTTCAAGCCCCGCGTCGAGCTCTGTGCTGACAGCTGAAAGCCCGGAGCCTGCTTCGGATTCTAGCTGTCCTCCCCCCCCCCCCCCCCGCCCAAATCTCTTGCGTAGCCTGGATTCTACCAAAGCTTTCTTTGAGTCTAGGAGCTACTCATGCGTGTTTCCAATGATTTTCATCGTTTAAGGTAGTTTAGATCTGGCTTCGTTCCCGGCACCAGAAAGAGTCCTGAATAATACAACAGTGAAGAGGTTCCACTCGTGAAATTTCCAGAGGGCAGAGAAGTTTTTGCCAACACTTGGGCCTCACAGATGGGGAACAGCTTTGTGACCTTCAGGAGACGACTTCCGGGAGACGGGGAACGGCGTGTGCGGGTGGCTGGGCCTCAGGAATCTTCAGGGTGAGGAGAAGGTTTTCATTTCAAGAGCCAAAACACACTCATCCCTCCCGGGACCCCCACCTGGGTCTTCCCTCTGGGGAAAACTTAAACTCCTGGAATCCTAGCCCGTATCTGAACACGGGTTGGTCACAGGCCAACTCCTTCTGGTCTCACGCGGTGATGAAACACGAGTGTGTGTCGCCGGGAAGCCTTGAGTTACACGTTGGACGCGATGTGTCTCTTCCAGTTAGCCTTCTTGCCGCCACCGAGGTCAGGCCAGCCCAGTTTCCCCAGTTTCCTCTACGACCGTTGCCGGGCCTCATCGGCCACTGGTGTTTGCTTGGGTTCCACTTGGATTGGCTTCCGCAAAACGCACCGGAGCCAACAAGTGGCGGAAGCTGCAGAAACAGGGAATCCCCGAGGAAACAACGACGGTTTTGAAGCTGGAACGCTACGCTACTTGATACCTGTCAGGGAGTTTAACGATGCGCCATTTTGCAAAGCGGGTTTGACCAATGGGAGCGTGGTGCAGGGAGCGGACTTCTCTGTCCATCCCGTCTCCCCCCCCACCTGCCCCTCGTCCTGCTAGAATCCATCTTCCAAATCCTCTCTCATCTCCAAGACATGGTTCTTACCGAAGATTCAGGAGAGTAGATTCTGTGGCTTCTATGAAGGCAAAACTCTGACTTTATAGAGTAGGAGCAGCCGCGGTGGGCGGGGACATGCCACTGCGCCCAATCCAGGCCCACAACCACTCGCGGCACCCAATCCAGGCCCAGAACCACTGCGCCCAATCCCAGCCCACAACCACTGCGCCCAATCCCAGCCCACAACTACTGCGCCCAATCCAGGCCCACAACCACTCGCGGCACCCAATCCCGGTCCACAACCACTGTGCCCAATCCAGGCTCACAACCACTCACGGCACCCAATCCAGGCCCAGAACCACTGCTCCAATCCCCGCCCAGAACCAGCCGCATTGAGGGGAAGGGCTGAGCCCCACAGGTGATTGCTCTGCATTCAGGATCTACCCCCAGGACTTGCAGAGCCCCGAGAATGTTCACCAGATAAGAAAAACAGGGTGGCCCTGAGCGAAAGGATCGAGGAGAGGGAGAGAAAGGTGATGTTCGCTTCCTCGTGTGAGCTCCTTGGTTTCCGGATGTATAGACTGGGCAGCAATAACCCAAGGAACACACGGGTCCCTGTGCGGAAAGAAAGGCAACGACGACCTGTGCGGCCAGCTTAGTTTATGGCCTGAGGGCTCAGTCCCTTAGGGGCTCCGTCACCCTGCCTCCCCGACCCTGTTTCCTCCGGCTCATTTGCATTGGATTCGCTTTCTCCTCAGTCGTCCCCGACCCGCTTCCGAGGGGCTCTGCCCAGAGGACCACCACCCCGGCCCGGTACCAGGTGCATCAGGGGGTCCTCGCCCTCCTATCCCCTACCTCGGAGGAAGAAGGTGACTGTGAAGAGAAAGCAGTGTTTCTGGTGCCAGGAAGGGGCTGAGGGATAAAGCTCAGGAAGGACAGAAGAAGGGCGACGATCACGAAAAAACGACCAAATGTGAAGTGGTCTGAATTGGGAAGGGAGAGGGGAGAAAGGCCAGCAGCTCCCTCTAGGGTCCCCTTCCTTCCTGGGTCTGAGTCCCTAGAATGCTAAAGAGGCAGGGCACAGACTTCAAGGTGGGAGCCAAGGGCAACTGGTGGGAAGCGGAGGGAGCCGCAAAAAGATCTAGAATAGCGATTCTAGAATGGTGATCCCAGAATGGTGATTCCAGCTGGGCTGGTGTCCCCCCCAGAGGCCTGACGCCCCACCGGGCCCCCATGGGGTGGAAAGAGGGGCCGACAATTCCTGGGAAGGAGGGGATCGGTGTGGGGCCCTCCCTTTCGAGCGCAGAACTTACTCGATCTTGATGAAGGAATCCGGCCCGTGACGTCACCGCGGCAGATGGCCAAGAGGGCGCTGAACGGGACGGGGGCAGTGCCCGGGACCTCTACCCTCACCCTGGTGGAGAGGTTGAAGGCCCACCACAGCAGGGCCGAGCCCGCGAAGGTGCCCACCAGGATGAGGACGCGGGTACGGCCTATCCCACCCTTCACACAAAAGGGTGCCGACTGGAAAAACGTGAGGGGAAGGCACACGAGTTCGATTTTCTCACTTCCTTTGGGGTTTCTCCCCATCCTTAAACCACCATCCAAGTCCCATCTCCTCTCGGCTTGCGGAGTTCTGCCTCCTCCCTCCCGGCCCTGTCCCCTCCTGTCTCTGTGCCCTGGCCGGCGGAGAGCCTTCCCCTCGCTGGAACCCTGCACGGGCCCTCGCAGCCTTGCGTTGTTACTACGCTTTTTCTGGGTGTCCCTGGGCTGGAAGTCCCTGGAGGACAAGAGCCCCGACTGAACCTCCCATCACACTCGGCCCCGTGCTTTACATGCGAGAAGATCTCAGCCAATACCTGTTGACAGAAAGAGGGGGGGGGGGGAAATAGCAGACGCCAAATCCGTTCCTCGGTGACGTCGAGAGAAGTCAAGTTGTTTTCTGATGCTCAGCTTTCCCTGGCAACGGTCGTCGCCTCTTGTCCCCTGTCTTCCTGCTGACGGTCCGGCTTACCTTTTCTCTTATTTCTTCTTTTCATCGTTCTGTTTCAGCTTTAATCCTATGACAGCCTAACCTCTTCAAGAGTAGAAGCTCGCGGTCCTCGCCTGTGTCCCCCTTGGTAGGGACACTCGGTGACATCCTAAGTATGTGAACTCTACCTTCCTCCCTGCTGTCTCTGTTTAAAAAAACAAAAAACAAAAAACGTAGCAGGGGCCCCCCGGTTGGCTCAGTCGGTTAAGCATCCGACTCTGACTCCGGTCACGATCTCACAGTTTGTGAATTTGAGCCCCGCATCCACAGAGCCCGCTTCAGATCCTCTGTCCCCCTCTCTCTGCCCCTCCCCTGCCCATGCTTTCTCTCCCCCAAATAATTAAAACATTAAAAAAACCACAAACCTATATCATTTCCCAGGGCGCCTCGTTGGCTCCGTTGTGGAGCATGTGGCTCTTGATCTTGCGGTTGTGAGTTCGAGCCCCATCTTGAGTATAGAGGTTATTTAAAAAAAAAAAATCATTTCCCACACCTCTCCACCCAGCCATGTCTTTGTTTTCCTTGGCACTCGTGTACCTCAAAAGTTATGGCTTGTGTCCTTCGTTCTAACTTCTAATACTGACTAGGCAGGAACACTGCATTCCTGTACAAGACTGAAGGTTCCTGTACAAGACTGAAGGGGACTCGAGAGAGATTACAGGATAATCAGGGAGATACCTGGGGAGATAAAAGTGGAAAACAGTTTTGTGTTAAGGGTGCACTGGTCAGACTGCCCACTTCCATCCTTCATCAGAATACTTTTAGCCCACGTGACACCTTTGGCCCCTGCCCCTACTGACTAGCACGCTGCTTGGCCAACGGTGGACACTCGGCAAGTTTGTTGATGAAGGAATTAATGAGTAAGTGAATATAAAGAATAAGGAGAGGACGACGCAGAGGGCTGCTAAGAACCTTTCTGGAAGCTTTCAAAATGCAGATTCTGGGAAGGCCAGGACTATCTTGTCCATTCTATTCATTTCAGTGTTCTGAGCCCTAACATACTGTCTGTCATGAGGCAGGTGCCACATAAATATTTTTGGAACGAATGAATGATCCAGGAACACAAGACTCCTCCTCGGGGTGGAGGGATTTGTCACGTTCACTCAGCTGACCTTTCCTGTTAGGTATACACTATACCAAAATGTTTAAAAATTCAGTTGGAATTTTGTCGAGTGTGCAATACATTTCTAGCTCAGAACTATAGGTTTTTGTATGAGTCCGTTGTGCAATTAAGAGGATAGTCTGCTTGTGCCAGTGGCCGGGGAAAGAAGGGATATTTGTGGCGGGAAATCAGATGTAATTCGACAAGGTAAAGATCGCTTTTGACAACCACGTGCACTTGGAGACCCAACCCTGAGACTTAGGGACAGTAGACATGGCAAAGGAGTGTCTTTAAGTTTCAAGGTTGGCAGGAGCTCCATTGGAAAGGGCAACATATTTTCTTGGCTCAGTGGCCCCAGGGAGTGTGATTCTTGAGTGCAGTTCAGTACGATGAGGTGGGGTCCACACACAGGTTCCAAACCTTTCCCAACCAGAGATCTATACCTGAGCTGATCTAATCTGTAGAAAACAGAATGACCATTTTCTCCAAGGGTGGCACCCAAATAGTTCCATTCTAGATGCCTTAGGAGAGGTTAATTCATGACCTCCAGTGGACACCTTAGTGCACGAGGCTGACTTAGGTTAGTCTGAGAAAAGATGGACCAAGGCTCAGTCTCCTACACATTTCCCACGTGAGAAAAGTTTAGGATTTTCTCAGGGTCTATGTAGCTCTAAAAAATAATCCTTTGAGTTAGTAGCTTCAGTACACTAGACTTTTCCTCGGGTGCCCAGATGCCCTTTATCCGTCTTGTGGAAGACAGTGGGACATTACTTAGTGCTCTTAAGTTCCGTGGTAATCTTTTATCTGAGTTGGAAGACACCTTTAGGGGCAAGTGGTATTTATAAGCTTCCAGAAGACTTCAGGGGCTCTTTTGCCTCTTTAAACACATAGTACCTTTCACATAGGACTCAACATTTTTCTATCTTACAGTACAGTTTTTGTTTGTTTTGACATATCATATACGCATGTACATGACAAGTGGTAATTTAAAAAAAAAGAAGAAGAAAGTGTCAGGGATAGAAACGGCCAGCTAACTCTACATAATCTGTCTCCCACGTCACCCACCCCCAAGAAAGACCCCGCACTCCGGGTAAACGTAAAGACACACACACACACACACACACACACACACACACACAACCTGGAGCTAGCCCCTCCCTCCAACCACTCATCTCACAACTCTCCTAGCTCTGAGGTCTTTAACGCAGTTAGATATTTTGAAAACCTAGTTGAACGTGGCATTGGGACACCGGGAACTTGGGGGAGCCGATCTCGGACCTGTTCCGGCTGTTTGTCCCGGGCAGTTCCCATGTCCTGTCCCGGGGAGGGATGCCGGGGGTGGGAGGAGCCGCGGGCTCCGGCGACAGGTCGCGGGTCACTCGGCTGCAGCGGGCAGCCCCGCACGCGCCCTCTGGCGGCCGCGAGCATCCTCGGGTGTTGGGACACCGCGGGGGGGGGGGGAAGGTGGGGAGGAGAGGCGGGGAGCGGCCTCCGTGCGCCTCCCCCCCCCCCGCCACCGGCCAGCCCTGCGCGTGGAGCGCGGTCCTGGGGGGCCCGTCGGGGTCTCCCGAGCGCGTGCACCTGTGTGTCCCTGGAAGCAGCCGCCGCCGTTTCCGCGAGCAGAGCGCCCTCCGCGCCTTCGGGCCCCGGGCGGGGTGGCAGAGGAACCGGCTTCGCCTGGGCGCGCGGGGACAGCGGGGGACGCGCGGGCTGCGCTCGCTTCCCGCCGGCGGACGCCCCTGCGTAGGCCGTGTAGCTAGCGACCGGAAGTGGGGAGCAGGTGCTCCAGTGGCGCAATCGGTTAGCGCGCGGTACTTATACAGCAGTATGTGTGCGGGTGATGCCGAGGTTGTGAGTTCGATCCTCACCTGGAGCATCGTTTTCCGCCCAGAGGCGGCCTCCCTCCGGAGAGACCCTTTCCTGCCTCCCTAGGCCCTTGGGGACCGCATCCCACCATCTTCGATGTGTTTGAATTTGTTCGATAGCAAGTATCCTCCCGGTTCTCCTTCGCGCTTTTGAAACAGAATAATGTGAGAAAGCGTTTGCAGACCGAGTCTGTTGTGCTGCGGTGACTTAGCTTCTCTCTTTAGCCCCACCCTGCCCTTCCTGCACCCCCCCTTCCCACTTTGCTCTAAAGACGATGGCTCATGGGGAGCCCCGGGCACATACTTAGAAAGTGCTGAGCAACTTGCCTGCTGTGACGAGCCCTGAACTCCATTAGAGGGAACTCAGAAGTGACATTTCCTGTCCGATGAAAATTCCAGCTTCGGGGAACAATGAGATGCTGATTTCTGATTTCTGAAGACAGCATCACCTCTAGTATCCCCCCGCCCCCACTTTACCCTGATGAACCGACAACCATGGCAGGTTGAGCAGCTCTGGTCACCTGAGAAGCAGAACCTGGCATCCCCATATTATCCAGCTGTCTGGGCCTGGAACGGGACGAGCGACGATGACATCCAGAAACCAGAAATCTGCAGACCAACAGTGCAGGAATAAGCAGAGTGCTGTGCATGAGGTTGGTAGGAAGTAGGTAGTGATTTTGACTTAGAAATATGCGGCTTCCCCCCCGCCCCACCCCCATGAAACAAGAAGCCCACCTGGTCATGGATCTCATCACACCTCCTCACTCTGCCCCAAAGGGTAAATTGAACTAGGTAATTTGGAGTACTTTTCCCAGCTGTAAAGATTATCCCCAACCTGAGCGCATGTATGTCCCACCCACAACAGGATGCAGAAAGTAGTACATGGAATGAAGCGGAGCCCAGAGAACTCTCCCTTGAGGTCTGGATTCCTAAACGTGTCCTGCATGCGTCTGGACATTGTACAGTCACAGAGTGGTCTTCCTGGGGAAGCGTAGGGAAGTCCCATCCAGGACAGCACCAGATAATAATAAAAATGGACACTTTCACACTTCATAGCTTTTGCTCAGCCACCGGAGTACCTTGGAGACTGTCAAAGTCTAATCTTCAAGTATCAATGGAGATTAAATGGCAGAGATTTATTTAGGTTGTTCATGAGGAAATGGACAGTATAGTAAACTAGTTCAAGTGACAGGAGAAGAGACTGGTAAATGCATTATCAGTGGGGAAAAAAAAAAAGAATGCTCAAATAATATTGCAAACTTGAGTGAAAAACTAGCGAATGTCCCACAGAACAGCAAAAAGTATAATCTTTGGGGTTATTTTCCAAAAGACAGAAACTAGTTGCATTTCTGCTGGACAAGAATCATTTGAAATTAATCAGTCTTCTGCAGGATAACTTTTAACTTTACGGAGTCTAAGCCCTGGAGTAGCAATATCCGAGAAAATCGGTTGCCCCTTAGGTGGGCATGTTGAACATGCTCTAATATAATTTTGAAAGGATATTCTGTAATCTTTTCGCCTTATTTTCAAGATGTGGATCATTTTTCTTCCCAGGTCTAGCATCCTAATTCAATTCTTTGGTCTCTGCCTCCATCCAGTCGGCCGCCTGATGGTCAAGACGTCTCATGGTGCAAAAAGTTGCTTTTTATTAAAGCACAGGGACAGGACCCGTGGGCAGAAAGAGCTGTGCAGGGGTTGTGAGGAGTGACTGATTGTATACTTTTTAGTTAGTGGGGGTGAGGGATAAGTAAGTCTCCAAGGACTTGGTGTGTGTTGAAAGTGAGATTTACAGGATCTTGGAGGGGTGGCAGTTGTCAAGATAGGGTTACCCTTTATTGTCTAGTAAAGCATGAGTCATGAGAAGCTGTAGGCATGTCATGCTCTGCGTGTCTCCAATGCGCATCAGTGGGCCACGTGTTGTCAGATAATTCATTTTTGGTTACTTTCTGCCGGCCTTTGCTTTCCTCATCAGATCTTATTGAACATCTGCCCAATAAGTATGTTTTGAAAAGTGAGTTGTGTCCTCAGTGGTAAGCGGTTATTTCCATAAAGAACTGTTGTGATGCTATCGAAACCACTCTGGTGATACTCAACCTGGAATGTTTTGCTAGATGTTGGTAGGCAGCTACAGAAGAAAGGAGAGAGTGGTTAGCTACTCTCCCCAACGCGCTAAGCTGTCATGATAGCAGATCTGCGACGAAATTCTGCACGTATATGATCATTTATTGGAAAGCAAGCAGGAAAGAGTCATCAGATCTGTTCTGTAAGTTCAGCGAAGTTCCTGTGTTTTTGTTGTTGTTTTCTTGCTAACTCAGGTATAATTGACATATAACAGTGAGTTCATTTCAGATGTGCAACATAATGATTCAATAGTTGTGTATATTGCAAAATGACCACCCCAATAAGTCTAGTGAACATCCATTACCATACATAGGTGTAGTGTTTTTCCTTTGATAAGTACTTTGATGATTCCCTCTCTCAGCAACTTCCATATATGCAATGAAGAATTAACTATAGTCGCTATTCTGTACATTACATCCCCATGACTCATTTATTTTATAGCTGGAAATTTGTACCTTTGAACTTCCTTAACCCATTTTGCCCACCCCCACCTGCCACCTCTGTCAACCACCAACCTGATCCCCAGCCCCCCCGCCAAAACTACTTTTCATGAAAAGTTAGCCTGAGGCATATGCAATAATTTTTCAGACGCAGAATTCAGCCAAACTTCTATCAGACTCAGGAAAACCAGAACAGACTACAGGGCTCCTTTAACTCTTATTATCTTTGGACGCTATCTCTTAAATATCTAATTCGCAGTTCTTGGGCACAACTAATTTACCTACTAAGACCACATTTGATATCCTAATTAATTAACAAGGGCAAATTTCACTAAGGAAAACCAATTTTTAATATGTTAATCAGCAGAGCCTCTGGCGTTTGTCACAGATAAGACAAGTATTTTTAGTGGCCACTTCTGTACCGTAGGTTTCTGTTTATGATGCCAGCTCGCCATCCTCCGGAGTGTGATATCTGGGCAGTGGCCTGACTCTAGAATCATTTAAAATCATTAAAAACATTTTTTTCTTTAGCTTATTTATTTATTTTGAGAGAGAGAGAGAGAGAGAGAGAGAGAGCAGGATCGTAGGAAGGGGAGGGGCAGTGAGAGAGAGGGGGAGAGGGAATCCCAAGCAGGCTTCGAGCTCTCGGTGTAGAGCCCGTCCAGGAGCTCGATCCCACAAACCGTGAGATCGTGACCTGAGCTGAAATCAAGAGTCAGAATATCAAAACTCTGGAAATAATCTCAGAGTTTCTTCCAGGTCAAAAGATTCATTTAGAATTTGATTTGGGGAAGTTTGAGAAAAGTATCAAAAAAGATTTTAAAGCACTTGATCAAATAGGATCATAGGTCACTGTGAAGCAATACTTTGTTATCTATTGAATCCAAGTGTCAGCAAAAGATTTTAAAGGGAAATACAGGGGCTTACACAGTTGTTAGCAAAAATCAGCTCTTCTAATATTGAGAAGGCTCTATTTTCCTAAGTAATCAAAGACCTGATAAACACAGGAAAATATTTTGGCAAAACATAGAATTTTCTAGGCAGATAACTTTAAATCATAAAAAAAAAAACCTTTTATGATCTCTTACCAAGAGCAGACCAATAGTTCAATAAACTTTGTCTTTTTAACAGACGAAAGAAATTTAAGTTCTAGTTTTACATCAGTGCACGGTTACTATGAAAGCTTAAGAAAAAAAAAAAAACAACCCTTTAACAAATTCATTCAATCTTATCCAGCTTGATCACATGCAAAATTCCTTTCCCAAGATTCCTTTTTCATAAACCTTCTACAACATTCTATGTCCGTTTTAGTTCATTTAGTTCATTTAGTTCATTCTTTCCCATTCAGAAATAACCGGCTTTACTTTAGGACAAAAGTACACTCATTTCTCTCAACAAAAATGCACCTTCATTCCTCCTTCCTATTCTTACCCAAAACAAAAAACTCGAAAGCAAACCAAAAAACCCCAAACAAACAAACCCCACAAAACGCAAACACCCACATCATATTTTCCTTGCATGTACAATGTTGAACTATTTCTAGTAGCTTTCATTACATATATTGTTAGAATGCTTAACTTTTAGAAACCTTCATTTCTAGTGAAAACCAAACAGTAAGGAATTGTGAACCATTACACCAGCATTCTTTAGATTGGGAAATTTATGAATACATTTCATAATTTCTAAAAGCCTATGCCTTTTAAATTTTTCCAACGTAGCACCAACATATCCAAATATCTTTTAGTTTCTCTGTAATAAGAAGCCATAGGTAGATGAATCTATGTTCAATAAGTAATGCTTCAGTATTTTATCTTATTTGGAAATGATCTAGATGTTTAATGACTATCATCTCATTTAACTTAGTGAAAATCTAAGGTTTTAAGTTACCAAAAAGATTTTTTTAATAGACATAAATAGTGCTGAAAAACTTACTTATGTACTTTCCCCTTACATCTACTTAATTCATTTGCTCTTAATTATGTTTAGGTTTAGTTATGAACATTTCACAAGACATTAAACAGCTAACCATCATGTTTAAGTTCTTTTTCTTGCCGACAGATTCTGTAACGGAGAAAACATGAGCTTATTTGATTTGTAGTAAACCCAGATAGAATAAAAGTATTCTATTTAATGCTGGCAACTCTAAAAAGTCTCTTCTAGTTAAATCCACAAACTTCAGACAGCTTTTATTTATTATAGATTGATCCTAGATCATGTGAACTGAAAAAACATCTAGGTTAAGTTTCTATTATATTTCTGATGATTTCGATAAGTGCTTTTCTTAATCCTCTCTTACAAATTAATTTTGCTAGTACTATCTGGAGGTAGAAAACACCACATACGTACAGATGAAGGATGTACAGATAGATGCGGAGACCTTATTGTTCTAAAGTTTTAAGCCATGAGGCGTGTATAACGATGCAAAACTCACTAGTTCATAAGCGAATGGCTGGATCCAAACTCTTTCGGCAGATGGAATAAATTGAGGTTAACCGCTCAGATGGCGATGACACTTTTTCGACTAATACTTGTGGAGAGGACACCAAGGATTTGTATTCGTCCTTGACAAGTCACCTCATGGTGGCTGTGGGTAGATTTTTGACAAGGGGGCTCCCACAGCCATTTGTATTTTTAAAAGGCCTGCCGCCTGGCCCTGTTTTCCTTCAGTCTTGGGAATTGGGGATGATGTAGATAAGATTTCTTGAAGAGGTTATAAGCCTTTTGAGATAAATAAGGAAGGTTTGGGCCGGTAGGCACGAACGGGTAGAGAACTTGAACTGCCTCTAGAACGGTTTCTCATTTTACAAGAGTTGTAAGGTAAGGGCGATTGCTCTCAATTTGTCAAAGAACCGGGTCGTAACTTAAATGACATCACAGATCCGTGTCTCCAGCCTCATGACCCACCATTTGCTTCTTTCTGGGTACATAGTTCTAATTTTAATGTGGGGTGAGGGAGGCTTTCAAGAATTCCTGTCGGGCTCTGAACATCAGCTTCCAATCTGGCCAACGTTTCGGCCACAGATCTACTTAAAAGAAAATCCTTTTAAATATGCTGTCAGTCTTCAGCTTGAACAAACAGTAAATATTTCTGGCAGTATTGAATAACCCCCTCTGAATGTAAGTGGGGGCCCCAAAGAGGTTGCACGGGATGCTACCTTCCCGAGATCCAGACCCACTCCCAAAGGCAGCCAAAGAAAGAGCCAACAAGTCTCAAGCAGAGAGGCGGGAAGCCACAACTCCTCAGAACATAAAATAAGAATGAGGAAGGCAATAACCAATGGGTTTGGATTTGGAAGGAGGGACAATGTGAAATTTTATTTTCCTTTTTCAACTGGGCACTATAGACAGAGATTCAGAAAAGCTGTTTCTGGTAAGAACTTTTTTTTTAACCATTTTTTTTTTACCTTCATTTACCATTTTTTAACCATTTTTTAACCTTCATTTACTTTTTTTTTTTTTTTTTTTTTACCATTTACCAGTCAAACACTGGCTTCCAGGATCCCCTCTGCAGACGCTGTTATCTACCGGAGATTCAGCTTGATTGTTGAAGCGAATAACGTCTTTACCAGAAAATCCCTCAGTTTTGTGAGTTCTGGGAGGGGCCCAAGTGGGACCGTGGAAAGCAGATGGGGGGGTGTCTATAAGGTGATTAATTTGGCCGACTTTGGTTCATGGTCCTGTCAGTGCAGTTCAGACAGCAGATTAGTAGAGTGAGAACTCAAGGAGGGTGAAGGGAGCAGGAAGAGTTATGTCAATCTTTTGAATCAGGTATCTCTTGTATCTTTTTCATTTTTTTAAAAAAATTTTTACTGAGAATACACTGAGGGTTGATGGGGGTGGGAGGGAGGGGAGGGTAGGTGAGGGGCATGAAGGAGGGCACCTGTTAGGATGAGCACTGGGTGTTGTGTGGAAACCAATTTGACAATAAATTTAATATTAAAAAAACAATAAATTTTTTTAACATTTATTTATTTTTGAGGGAGAGAGACAGAGCACAAGCAGGGGAGGGGCAGAGAGAGAGGGAGACACAGAATCCGAAGGAGGCTCCAGGCCTGACACAGAGCTTGAACCCATGAACAAGATCATGACCTGAGCCGAAGTCGGCTGCTTAACCCACTGAGCCACCCAGGGACCCCATGTCTCTTTGGTTTTTTATCAGCTTTTTGGCAATGAAGCTGTTTCCTGGATTTTGAAGGCTTTGCTTGTAAGTACCCTTCTTAAGTGATCTTATCCAGTTGGAACATTCCTCAGAGTGGTTTCTGCGATTCCACATTATTCAAAAGTTCACCCATTTCCCCAGAAAGGCACTAGAGTCGGGCCCCGGGACCAGGTAGACGGAACCGATCTGACCTCTGGATTCGCTAAGATGTCGTGGTGATGAGGACCCTGCCTTGTGATAGCCGTTGCAAAACAACAGCAGTCAATGTGTTTTCTCCCCTTTTGAACAGGGCGGGGGGCTGAAGGAAGCTCCAGAAAACAGAAACAAAAGAGTACTCATCGGGAAAAGTGCCGCCTTTATGAAAACCAAGAGGACGAGGCTCTTAAGTGGATTCCACCTGAAGCCCGGAGAGCTCGAAATGCCAGGAGAGCAGAGCTGGAGCGCAGGAGAAAACTGACCTCACACTCCAGGCTTGGGAGAAAGCAGTGGGCTCGGCGGGTGTTGGCACCTGTTTGCTCGCCAGCCCTGGAGCTGTGAGGGGTCTTCGCTGGCTCCCACTTCTCCGACACCAAGGGATGGCGACCTCAAAAATCAGAACGGCCGGTTATTTTATTGGCAAAATGGGCTGATGTGGGGAAAGCCAGGAATCACAACGCGGGACCAGCAAACTGTGGGAACACCGGCGGCACGTCCGGAGAGACAAGGGCCAGGCTGGCTTCATCAGGTTTTAGGAGCAAACCGGGGAGGATTGATGTGCACAGAAGTTCACTGGAGAAGAACGAGCGTTTGAGGCCGCGGAGGTCTCCCCTTGGCTGCAAGCCTGGTTAGTGCGTCGTTTCCGGGCGCGGCGGGGTCCTCCTTGGCGAGGAGGAGGGGCGTGCTGCATTCTAAACTGGGGTTTCCTTTATTCACTTTCACACACACACACACACACACACACACGCCGTGCACGTAGTGCAGCACTGGGGGCCAGGGCTTTGGGGAACACAGCCCCTGAGGGTGTGTGTGTGTGTGTGCGCGCGTGTGTGTGTGCACCGTGCTTTGCGTGCTGACTACATATTGAAGGAACGGCAATAATTGCTCAGGCAAGAACGTCAGAGCCACGTGACAGGGCTGGCAGAATCGAAGGCTGGAAAGAAATCTCTTTCCCACTTCCTGCAACACCCGAACAAGCCCCCGATTGCCCAGTACGGGGCCTCTCTTTAAAGCAAAAAGTAAATCTGCTCGTAGAAGCCTCGAGTGATCTGACGCTCTGATGCACGAACGCAGAAGCGATCCCTAACGCGAATCTAACGCTCCGCTCCTGGAGGAGGTGGTGCAGGGTGTACTTTCCCCACATCTCGGCCGGGCACTCCGGCGGGGAGGCTGGTGGGAGGCCCTGCTGATCAGCACAAAGGGGCTGAGACTGGCGTAACCGAGCGTTAGAAACAGTTTCATATTTAACACCGTGTGGTCATGGGTCAAGAAGGAGCCGATGCAGAAGGAGAAAATGAAGTCTGCCCAATAAAAGAGAAGGAAGCAGGCCATGAGGAGGAGGGCACTCCGCGTGGCTCTCGTCTCTGGGCTGGAATTTCGCTGGAATCTGGAGCTCCGCAGGTGGAGCACACTCTGGCGATGCTCGCACAGACGGAAAGCCATGTACCCGCTGCTCCAGCCCATGAGGCTCTGGGAGGTGATGTCCCGCAGCGCCATGAGAGTCAGGAAGAGCCACCTGACGATCAGCCCAGAGGGCAGCATGTGGCAATAGGAGTGGGAGCCAGACGGTGTGATCCCGGACCCGTTCGTGCTCTGGGCGGCTGTGATGTAGGAGAGCAAGTTGGAGCTTATCAGGGAATTCAAGATCCAGAAGAGGAGGAGAGAGGGGAGCACTTGCCACGCGGTGCGGGGCTTGAGCTTTCTCCACGAGGAGGTCCTGGGGCTGATGGTGATGGCCTGGACCACGCTGAGGAGACAGGTGGTGCACATTGACAGGCCACGGGCCACTCTCCCCAGATAAAACACAGTTTTGCAAGTAGCAGTGCCTAGGCCATTTCTGAGATGAAAAGAGACGGTGATATCTTTGCTCCCTTTGGTACAAATAATGATCGTGTTTGCAAAAGCCAGTTGGGCGAGGATAAGGTGTATGGGTTTTTTCTCGGGTCTCGTGAGAAAAGCAGACGCGTGTCCCGCAAATAGAAAGAGGTTCCCCACAATTCCGGGTCCAGTAAGAGAAAGCAAGGTTATTCCCCGGATGACCTTACTCCAAATCATCTTCTGACTTCACGCACAAAACTAGGAAGGACTTGGGAGAGACACGAAGAAGTAAAGATGACATAGTTTAGGTCCGGGGCTTTTCTGGGTCTACTCCAGCGAAAAGGACACTTTCAGTTCCGAAGGGTGTAGATGTATATGGTTCTGTCACTCGCATGTCTCCGGTCTCATTCTCCGCTCGAACATCTCTCGTATAACCCACGCTAGAGCGTCCCCCTGCCATTCCCAGAGGTCCTTCTATCCCTGTACACGTACCCCTCGTGTATCAAATGGCCGTGGCAACATGCTTCCCGGGCAACAGCTCAGCGAAGGGCCACAGCACTCAGTCAATTTCCAAGCCGTAATGCTGAGTATCATTTGGATGCCTCCTCCTCACTACTCCTTCCCAATAAATGATCTCACTGTTTAGGAGTGTGCTGGTGCTCCCTCCCGACCCCCCGCCCCGCCTCGCCCCCCCTCCCCCAGGTGCTCTTCCCGAGCACACTTACCGCTCTGATACTGTGAATTCCAAAGAATTGTACTTGGCTAAATGAGAGTGTTTACACAGGGGAGTCTAGTGGCTTGTTCACCGCCTCCAAGGGCGGTAGGAAAGCCCGGTCCCCTTTCCTCAAGCGGGGCTAACTCTGGTGACCTTGGTGTTCCGGATTTTCCAGATGGGTGGGATACTCCCCTGCCCCCCTCCCTACCTGTGCTGGTCCCACTCTCCACTTCTCCGGAGGGCAAAATCAAAAAGCAAATCAAAATCAAAACTCAGGAAAATTCTCCCAGCAATTCATCAGAGGAAGAGATTTGGCCCCATGGGATCCAGCCAAAGGCTCACGTCGTGCGGACTCAGCCCCTTCCCCTTTGTCAAACGTGGTGATTTTCTCAATCAGAAATGCCCCCACCCTGCGGGCCTAGGCTCCACCACTGTCTCACGTTGTGATTTACAGAACCCGCTCATCACTCTCTCTGTTTATTCTCTTTCTACATCGTAGTCGAAATGAGATCTTGAAACATCAATCTTCCTTCTGCTTCACTTCTTGCCAACCGTACGTGGCTTCACCTGTCAACCTCCTTCTAAACGTGTCTGCCCTCCACCATCTGGCCTCCTGTCCTTCTCACCAAATTCACTTCTGAACTGCCTTCGCCCCTCCCCCACAACTGTGCGTAAACTCCGATGCCCGAGGCCCTCCTGCCCTCGGCCACCCCCTTCACCCAGCTCACTGCCGCCCGTCTGTCACACAGCAGCTTGGAATTTTATCGTCTGGTGCCTTTGCCTGAATTCGCTGGGGCCCGCTGCCCTGGCCTGTTTACCTGTTTCTTTCCTTCACTGGGGAGCGGAGCACTTGAGAGGGTGCTGTCTGCGCACTGAGTACCTACGGGACCCAGCACGGTATCGGCTATCAACCGCTCAAAAAGTCGTTTATGAAAATAGGATGAAATGAGGCGTATGGTTATGCTTGTAAAACTGCCTGGTAATCGCACAGACGGGTTCATGAGCCACTTTGGAGAGATGGTTGAGATGGACAAGTCAATCCACGTCGGATAGCACGTTCAGAAGGGACTTCAGTGTGTCCTCAGATGGGTAAGCGAGTTGAATGTCAGAGCCTCCCTGATTTAGTGAATGACATCGGTCATCCTTTGGGAGACCTGTACATTATGATACATTTCTCCTTCCCGCATCTCTGTGTCTACCTACTTCTGCCTGGATTCCAACCCCCCCCCCCCAACCCGCCCCGCCTCGATACACCTCTCTACTCTCTGAAACACCGATAACAGATTTTGAAAGAATTTGTCTTGGCTTTGCTGAAGGGCATCCCAAGTAGACTGGGAAAGCTGAACACATATATGATCTGGAGGGTACTGGAGACAGAGGTTACATATATATATTTTAATAAGCTCTCACAAGCTTCTTTTTTCCTTAAAGATTAATTTATTTGTTCCCCTGCCTCAGTTAAGTCAACACGGCTTGCAGCTTCATAAATGAAAGGTACATTACATAATAGAGCTTTGGATGACAAGAACATTTGTTTACTAATTCAAAAACACATTGTTAATGAATAGAATGAATGACTTAGGGGCGCCTGGGAGGCTCAGTCGGTTGAGCATCCGACTTCAGCTCCGGTCACCATCTCACGGTTCATGGGGTCAAGCCCCGCGTCGGGCTCTGGGCTGACGGCTCAGAGCCCGGAGCCCGCTTCAGATTCTGTGTCTCCCTCGCTCTCTGCCCCTCCCCCGCTCACACGCTGTCTCTCTCTGTCTCTCAAAAAAAAAAAAATGTAAAAAAAATTTTTTTTTAAATTTTTTTAACGTTTTTATTTATTTTTGAGAGACAGAGAGAGACAGAACATGAACGGGGGAGGGGCAGAGAGCGAGGGAGACACAGAATCGGAAACAGGCTCCAGGCTCTGAGCCATCGGCCCAGAACCCGACGCGGGGCTTGAACTCACGGACCGCAAGATCGTGACCTGGCTGAAGTCAGACGCTTAACTGACTGCGCCACCCAGGCGCCCCTAAAGAATCATTTTCTAAAAATGACTATTAGTGTTCCTATGTGTCCTCGCACTTCAGAAAAAAAAAATTATTTATAATAATGTACTGTATCATTGGGGGGGGGGGCTGGAAAAGGAAAACATCAGAATAAATAAAATCTTAGTAGAGCAGGCAAGCGTGCCCAGTGCCGAAAAGGCAGAACTAACGGGCACAGAGCCCCTCTGCCGGGAGGGGACGTGCACACGAGCTGAGAGAAAACTCCAGAGAGTCAGTGCGTGCGCGCACACCCGGGTGAGCCGCCCTGGGCGTCCATCTGACGTGCCCCCCCCCCCCCCCCCGTGAGGAAGGGGCAGCTTCGGGCACAGCGTGGACCCCCGGGCTCACCTCCTGTGCAGCACAGAGAAGCCGCGTCTCCCGATGGGCTGGGAGGCGGCCAGCTGTCCTCCCCCTGGGTCCCGGCCGCTCCTGCCGCACAACCGACCCAGCAGAGTGGCTCCGACTCTCCTCTCCTCTCCTCTCCTCTCACACCTGCCCGGCCCCGCCCTGCCCCCCAAAGGCCTGTGTCCAAAGCCAAGGCCGGCGCCCACCCGTGGCCGCCAGGGGTACCCACCTCGTCAGCTGCACGCGGCCCTGCTCGGGGAGAGGGTGTTCTGGCCGCAGCGCCAGCCGGGCCCTGTTATACCTCCCCGAGTCCCCGTGCCCCTGGCTCAGGCGCTGAGGTCACGATGTCAGTGTCAAGGGCTCCTTGTGCACCAGGTGGGTCCCCGGGGCCCACTTCTCCCCTCTCCCTGATGCTCTGTAATTTGCGGAGCCGGGAACCGTCCTCATGCAATTAGAGTAAACGCACTGCAGGCTGAGCGCTGGTGCAGCTGGGGCCCTGGTGGGGGGGCCTGGGGTCCCCGGACCTCATTAGGGCCTCCTGCCACCCCCACCCCCGCCCCACTGGCCGCCACAGCTCAGGAACAGACACCTGAGAATCACAAGTGCTCACTTCGTGAATAGTTTAAACTGCACCCACACTGATAACAGAAGATCACTGAGGGGCAGGGTCAGAATCCCCACTCCCCCCCCCAACTCGTGATAGACGGGGTCCAGAAGGGAGCAGGAGGGGGACTCCTGGGGTGCTGGCTTCCTGATCTGGGGGCTGGTCGTGGGCTCTGGGTCAGTCCATACAGCTCACTGAGGTGCTCCCTTCTGAGTGTGTTCATTTCTTTTGCAAGTTTGCCTCCAAATGGTTGGTGGCCCAGAAGGTCAGGTGCTGCGGTCATGGTCCAGACCCGGGTCTGAGTGTAACACTTATTATTTTGCTTTAATTTTTCTTTCTCTAGTAATGCTCATCCTCATGGGTGTGAAATGGTATGCTAGGATGCTTTTTATTCACTTTTCCCTGATGTTGAGCCTCTTTTCGTGCTTATTGGCCATTTGTGTGTCTTCTTTGGAGAAATGTCCATCTTTTCCATGTCTTCTTCGTTGTCTATGTTTTTGGAGTCACATCCAAGAAATCATTGCAAAATCCAGTGTCATGGAGTTTTGTCTTATTTTATTTTTTTGGTAAGTTTTATAGTGTTAGCCCTTAAAGTTAGGTCTTAGGTCCATTTTGAGTTAATTTTTGTTTGTGGTGTGAGATAAGAGTCTCATTTCCTTCTTCTGCATGTGGATATCCAGTGTTCCCAACACCATTTGCCGAAAAAACTATCCTTTCCCCATTGAATGATCTTGGCACTCTTGTTGGAAATCTTTTGATCAAATATGTGAAAGTGCATTTCTGCATTCTCTATTCTATTCTATTCCATTGGTTTATATGTCTGTCTTTAGTCCAGTACCATATTGTTTGATTGCCATAGCTTTGTAATCAGTTTTGAAATCAGGAAGTCTGACATCTCTAACTTTGTCTTTTTCCTTTTTCCAAAATGGCTTTTCGCTATTCGGAGTACTTAGAAATTCCATATGAAATTTAGGTTGTACTTTGCTGTTTCTGTGAAAAACATCATTGGAAGTTTGATGTGGTTTGCATTAAATCTGTTGGTTTCAGGGTAGTATTGACATCTTAACAATATTAAGTTTTCCCATCCATGAACATGGGATGTCTTTCCACTTATTTATGTCTCCTTAATTTCTTTCAGCATTGTTTGTATGTTCAGTGTATGAACTTTTTGCCTCTTTGGTTAAGAGTATTCTTAAGTATTTTTGTTCTTTTTGATGGTCTTTGAAATGCAATTGTGTTTTTAAATTCCTTTTTTTGTATTGTCCATTGTTGGTATATAGAAATAACTGATTTTGGTGTGTTGATTTTGTGTCTTGCAACTTTGCTATACCCATTAGTTCTAACAGGATTATTTGTGGGGTCTTTTGAGTTTTTCACAAATAAAACTTTATAGTCTGTTCCCAGGGATACTTTTATTTCTTCCTTTGCAATTTAGATGCTTTTTATTTCTTTTTGTTGCCTAACTAGTACTTCCAGTACTGTGTTGAATAAAAGTGATGAAAGCAGACATATTTATCTGGTTCCTAAGCTCATAGGTTAAGCTTTCAGTCTTTCCCCATTGAGTATGATGTTTGTTGTGAGTTTTTCATATATGACCTTTATTATGCTAAAGTAGTTTCCTCCTATTTCTAGTTTGTTAAGGTGCTTTTTTTTTTTTTTTTTTTTTATCATTCTAGGGTATTGAATTTTGTCAAATGTCTTTTCTGTGTGAATTGAGAGGGACATGTGGTCTTTTCATCCTTCATTTTGTGCTAAATTTATGTTAAAGGAATTTTTTTTCTTGTGCCAGCATAAAAAAAGATAATAAAATTTTTTTTCAACATTTATTATTTATTTTTGGGACAGAGAGAGACAGAGCGTGAACAGGGGAGGGGCTGAGAGAGAGGGAGACACAGAATCGGAAACAGGCTCCAGGCTCTGAGCCATCAGCCCAGAGCCCGACGCGGGGCTCGAACTCACGGACCGCGAGATCGTGACCTGGCTGAAGTCGGACGCTTAACCGACTGTGCCACCCAGGCGCCCCTAAAAAAAGATAATAAAAGAAAAATGTTAGGATATACCGTATGTAAGGAAATTTTGATTGACGTGAACCTTATTTGTCTGCGTCTATAATGCATACAAATAACACTAATTTTTATTTTTTATTATTTTTTAAAATTTTATTCATTTGGACAGAGAGTGTGTGTGCGTGTGAGGGAGGGGAAGAGAGAGAAGGAGAGAGAGAATCCCAAGCAGGCTTCACACTGTCACACTGCTGGGATTGATGCAGGGCTCATCTCTGGGCTAGATCTCAGGAACTGTGAGATCATGACCTGAGCGGAAATCAAGATTTAACTGAGCCACCCAGGCACCCCAAATAATACTGATTTTTAAAAGCAATAGAGCATGTTAAGATATCAGACAAAGTTGACTCAATGTTGAGAAGTTTAATTTTTAAAAAAGCTTATAAATCTTTCACTGCAAATTGTACAAGGACAATATAAAAAAAAGAGAGTGAGAGGAAGAGTAAAGTTACTTTATTAGGTTGTATTCCTGTTAAAATAGATAAATTATTTTCTGCCCAGAAATGAAAAGCTCTTTTTTATCACTGAAGATTCTTATTAACTCTCTGGGTCTTGACATACTCTCAAATGATTTTTATCAAAAGCTTCTTATTAAAAAAAAAACTGATAGGGGCGCCTGGGTGGCGCAGTCGGTTAAGCGTCCGACTTCAGCCAGGTCACGATCTCGCGGTCCGTGAGTTTGAGCCCTGCGTCAGGCTCTGGGCTGATGGCTCAGAGCCTGGAGCCTGTTTCCGATTCTGTGTCTCCCTCTCTCTCTGCCCCTCCCCCGTTCATGCTCTGTCTCTCTCTGTCCCAAAAATAAATAAATGTTGAAAAAAAAATTAAAAAAAAAAAAACTGATAAAGCTCATTCCTGCTTCTTTGTACTATATTTGAAACATATTGCCTGAAGCATACCTTGCCTACAGATTCTGAAGCTTTATGGTTATATCTCGTTCCTCTCATCCTTTTTGCTGGCCAGGCTGAGAGTAAACATGAGCTGAAGATATCTTACACATCTAAATGATTTTCAGATTTTGGGGTGCCTGGGTGGCTCAGTCAGTTAAGTGTCTGACTTCTCAGGTCAGGATCTCACAGCTTGTGAGTTCGAGCCCCGCATCGGGCCCTGCGCCAACAGCTCGGAGCCTGGAGCCTGCTTCAGATTCTGTATCTCCCTCTCTCTCTCTCTCTCTGCCCCTCCCCCACTCACACTCAGTCTCTGTCTCTCTCAAAAAATAAAGAAACATTAAGAAAATGTTCATGATTTTCAGATTTCAAGATTCTCACTAGTCAAGCAAAATATCGTATATTTATGATATAAAAAATGGGGGTGACTAAAAAGTACTTGCGGTGGACATTCAGCAGCAGTTAGATCACAATATGGTGGAGCTGTCCTATTTGCAGGCCCATCTCGTTGATTGACCTTCACTTTGTTACATTTCTTACACATTGCAGGTTTGTGTCAACCCGCTGTGGAGCAAGTCTGTGGGTGCCATTTTTCCAACAGCGTTTGCCCACTTTGCGTTTCTGTGTCTCATCCTCGTAATTCCCACAATATTTTAAACGTTTTCATTATTATTATATTTATTGTGGTGATCTGTGATCAATGATGTCACCACTGTAATTGTTTCGGGGTTCCGAGAACCGTGCCCCGAGACCATGTTGAACGTAATCAGTTAATGTTGTGTGTTGAATCACTATGCTGTACACCTGAGGCTGAGAGAAGATTGCGTGTTAAGTACATCATGCAGGGCCCCCGGGTGGTTTCCCAAAGCTGGGCTAAGCTGGGGGTACCACTGGGAGTTCACAGGGGTGTATACAGAGCTGCGATCCGCGAGGACCTGACTTTGACCTTATCTCAGCAAGGGCTCAAGAGGTCACATGGCTCAGCGAGTTGCCCTGTTTGCAGTTACTGAGGGTCTAACACCTTTATCCCTGGACTTGCAAGTCTCTGGAAGGGGACTAGGGGCTCCTCGACCAGGAAATTATTTTGCCTGGAACCTGACACAGGCTAAGTCGCAGGCTGAGAGGGTAGTAGTGTGGGGAGAGTTTAAGCTCCAGCGGGACAGGTGGAAAAGCCTGGATAAGGTCTTCGCATCCTAAGAGTGAAGACCAGGGAGGCTGGTGCGAGGGTGGAGAGGAGCCCTGCCCGCGGCCACAACACCCACCTTCCTTCGGCCTTGAGGAGAAGGCACCTGAACACACGTGACGAGGAGGCTGGGGATGCGCACTGACAGCTCCCGGGGCTGCGACCCTCTGGCCTCCCCCTGGGGCAGCAACTGAATCTGGCATCCCCTGCCCCCAATCCCCCTTCCACTCCCCACTGACTGTGCTGGGGCCGCGTCTCTCCCGCCCTCGCGGAATCTGGGGGTGGGGGGTGGAGAGGAGACCCCAGGGCGCAGGGCTCCAGGACCCTCACAGGCTCTCCACGCAGCTCTGTGAAGCATCAGTGATCTCAAGTTCGCCAGTGTAACTACCCATCACAGTTAGAAACTGGACAATGACTTTGGGGCAGGGCCTAATAAGGACCTGGTGTCTGCCTCTCCTTTCGAGATTGTCTTGTGAGCATTTGCCAGGACATTCCGGGGCACCATGACGGCAGTACAGAAAGTTCGAGGAAGGCTATCTGTCACTTTATTGTGACCCCACTTAAAAGGTCCAATGAACTTACCAATGCAGCTAAAAAAGTTTATCATAAAGTTAATGAGGAAAAATAAAGACACAGGAATATCTAGGAAAATACCCAAAAGAAAACCTTTAAAGGAAACTGGCTCTCTTCATTAAGGTATACAATGAAACATCTATATTCAACAGTGTGGTACTGGGGCCTGGATAGGCAGACAATGGGCTGAATAGAAATTTCACAAATAGATACAATTACATACACAAATTCACTATAAAATAAAACTGGTATTTCAAATCGCAGAGAAAAAAGGTTTTAATAGAGGCCTTTGAATCAATGCTATAATTATTTGGAAAAAAGATAAAATTAGATCTATTCCTCCAACCATATCCTCATAACTTTCTTCTGTTTGAAATAATCTCTAAATAAAAAACAATTCAATACGAATGAATAGTCCCCAAGGCAAATACTGGACTGGAGGAGGTGTGACCCAAGAGCATGAGCTCCCTGGGGTTCCTCACCAGTCCCCTACGTACTGCAAATCTCCCTGCCTTTGCTCAGGCCCCTTCCTCAGTCTGGGACACCCTCTCTCTTGGCCACCTCTAGAAAAGTTGCTCAAGACTAACCTTCATAGGGTAGTTCTATTTTTTTCTTAATTTTATTTTTTTTAATTTACATCAAAATTAGTTAGCCTATAGTGCAACAAGGATTTCAGGAGTAGATTCCTTAGTGCCCCTTCCCCATTTAGCCCATCCCCCCTCCCACAACCCCTCCAGTAATCATCAGTTTGTTTCCCATACTTATGAGTCTCTTCTGTTTTGTCCCCCTCCCTGTTTTTATATTATTTTTATTTTATTATTTTTATTTTATTTTATTATATTATTTTTATTTTATTATTATTATTTTATTTTATTATATTATTTTTATATTATTATTTCCCTGTCTCTTTATTTCATCTGTCTCTTAAAGTCCTCATATGAGTGAAGTCATATGATATTTGTCTTTCTCTGACTAATTTCGCTTAGCATAATACCCTCCAGTTCCATCCACGTAGTTGCAAAGGGAAAGATTTCATTCATTTTGGTTGCCGAGTAATACTCCATTATATATATATATGTATATATATAATATATATATATATATATACACACACACCACATTTTCTTTATCAATTCATCCATCGATGGACATTTGGGCTCTTTCCATCCTTTGGCTATTGTCGATAGCGCTGCTATAAACATGGGGGTGCATGTATCCCTTTGAAACAGCACGCCTGTATCCTGTGAATAAATGCCTAGTGGTGCAATTGCTGGGTCATAGGGTAGTTCTATTTTTAGTTTTTTTGAGGAACCTCCCTACTGTTTTCCAGAGAGGCTGCAAGGTAATTCTAGTTTCTGAAGGTTAGTCTTGAGCAATCCAGCAACTGCACTAATAGGTGTTTACCCAAAGGATACAAAAATTCAAGGGTACACATGCACCCCAATGTTTACGGCATTGTCTACAACAGCCATATTATGGAAATGGCCCAAGTGTCCATTGACTGATGAATGGATAAAGAAGTGGTGTATAAAGAAGAAATAAAATGTTGCCATTGCCATGGCGTAGATGGAGCTAGACAGAGTATTATGCTAAGTAAAATAAGTCAGTCGGAGAAAGACAAATACCATAGGATATCACTCATATGTGGAATTTAAGAAATAAAACCAATGGCCATGGGGTGCAGGGAAGAGAGGAAAAAATGAAAGACTCTTCACTAAAGGGAACAAACCAATAGTTACCAGAAGGGAGGTTGGGGGGCGGGGATGGGTTAAATAGGTGATTCGGATTTAGGAGGGCACTGGTGATGAACACTGGGTACTGTATGTGCCTGTTGAATCACTAAATTCTACACCTGAAACTATTTCACACTGTTAACCAACTGGAATTTAAGTAAAAACTTGGAAAGAAAAATAAATACTGACCTTCGATATTGTCTTCCTTTTCCAGGCATTTATGATTCATTCTGATTAGTCAGATTCATTCCTATTTTGTTCGTTCACCCGCGCTTAGGAAACAAGCAGCTGATAAATCTCGCCCACCCCTACCCTTTGCTTGAACTCGCTAGGGACGAGTCTCAACATTTTCTGCACCGCAGCCTTTGGAAATCAGGCGCAAGTCGGGCCACCTGTCCCCCCTAAGATCACCCAAGAAGCACACGGGGATTTGGGGGGAATCGGAAGTCGCGGCTCCTCTGCTGGGATGAGCGGGGAGAGAGCCCCGCGAGTGAAGGGCTCTGCCCTGCGCAGTTCCACCCTGCAGGGGCGAGGCGGTGACGACACGGGGTAGAGTTGCAGCGCGGCCCCGCCGGGGCCCGTCGTCTAAGCTTCCGGACTGTCTTCTTAGCCGCGAATTCGGAGTCCGGACTCGCCAGGCTCCCTGAGGTCCACACCAGGGGGACCGGCTCTGGGAGTCCCCGCCCGCGGCTGGCTCGGGCGGGTGGCGCCCTCGGACCGCAGGGGGTGTGGGGCGCAGACAGGTGCCAGGCAGCCGCGCGGGGGGAGCCCAGGCCCAGGCCGAGGTGCTTGCGTCCCGGCTCCGCCCCCGTCGCGACTCCTGGGGGAGCTGAGCCTGCTTCTCGCGTCGCGACTCTTCCAGTCCGGTCGTGGTCCATTCGCGTGGGAGCCGGAGCTGGTCTCCCGGGCGTCCCCGAGCCGCCTCCTGGATCCCCGGCGCCCAGGACAGCCGGGAGCTCCCGAGTGTCAACTCTGCGGTAAAGCACCCCAGACGGCAGCGCGTGGGGACGAAGTGGCCGAGTGGTTAAGGCGATGGACTGCTAATCCATTGTGCTCTGCACGCGTGGGTTCAAGTCCCACCTTCGTCGGTTGCGTGCTTTTGATTTACGATTATTTTTGAGTCTCCTTCTGGCGTTTCCAGCTTGGGGCCAGCTCCCTTCGAGTGCCCGTCTGAGGAGCGCCTGGTTGGCTCAGTGGCAGAGCAGGGGGCTGCAGGCCTTGGGGGCGTGGGTTCAAGCCCCACGTTGGTGTAGACATTACTTAAATAAATAGGCTTGAAAAGAAAGCAATCTGCCCGCTGTTCTTGGGCTTCCCCTGGAGAAGGTTGTCTTTACCCTTACGGTATAAATTCTGCCACTTACCCCTTTCTTCTTTAAGGGAGTATTCCTGCATTTGTGACCTTAATTCTTTAGAGCGGATATTATTCTTCATTTTCACCCTAATATATTCTCTTGATATTTAGCCATATTCCTTGAAGAGCTCTTGTTTTTAGCCCATTCATAATTAGGAGAACTGATTGGTCAAAGGCTTGAACCTTATGAATCTTTTTTGGCAATTGACCAATTTCCAAATGGACCAATTTGTTTCATTTTACAGTGTTACCGCTCATACTTGAGTAAGCCAGATTCTCAATACAATGGAAATCTAGTATTATTTTAGTATTTTATGTTTAGAGAACGATAGAATATAGGTTCTAGATAGACATTTGAGGTGTATCCATTTAGGAAAATGTTTCCTCCTCAAATTTCAACTCGTTTTTACAATTGCATTGCCTTCTGTTTAAAAACTATTATCTTCAAGGATTTTCCAAAATCTTTTTATGTTTAACTTTTTTTTTTGAGAGAGAGAGAGAGAGAACATGGGAGGGGGAGAGAGAGGGAGAGAACCCCTAACAGACTCTCTGCTGTCAGTGCAGAGCCTGACTCGGGGCTTGAACTCTCCAACCGTGAGATCACGCCCTCAGCCGAAATCAAGAGTCTGATGCTTAACCTACTGAGCCACCCAAGCCCCCTGAAGTAATAATTCTTCTTCTTCTTCTTCTTCTTCTTCTTCTTCTTCTTCTTCTTCTTCTTCTTCTTCTTCTTCTTCTTCCTCCTCCTCCTCCTCCTCCTCCTCCTCTTCCTCCTCCTCCTCCTCCTCCTTCTTCTCCTTCTCCTTCTTCTTCTTTTTTAAAAGACATTTGATTATAGCAATTTAAAAACACATCGATGATTGGAAATAATAATATAAAAATATTTGCAAGCTTATCTCAGATCTTCAAAAGTCCCCTCTATTGTCTAGCCTTGCCTGTAGCCTCCTCTCTGTCTGCTCCTTCCAATTTGTCTTATGGGCAACTATTCTATCATCAGGAAACAAACTCGCCAATATCTCCTCCACATTCCCTGGTAAGTTACCACCTAAAACTTCACTGGCCTGTCTGTGACTACATTGAGAGCCTTTGGTTCTTTACAGCAAAGAGAAGAAGAAAATGCATCAATGGGAAAGGAAATCTGACCTTAGGACTCTCTGATGAAACACTAGGCTTCAGAGAATCCAGTCGTCTGTGGAAAACCGATCCGAAGAAAAGTCTTTCCTCTCAAGTTAAGGTCCTCCACTGCACGGTAGCACCGTGAGTGACATAGCATCCGGGTGTGCTGTGACCGTGTCGCCATGGGTTTTTCCACCCAGAGGTGGCGGTGCCTGCCGACTACAACCTTCCTTTCCAGTTTCCCCTTGGTTTTCGTCCTTCGTCCCTCAACCTCATACAAGTGATTCTTATCCTCTGCGTTCTCTTAGTGCTTGTCCCAGAGAGCAAGTGGAAGAGAACTTTATCTTACGCACTTGCCCGTCCTGTGGGACGTACCATTTGGCTCACCCACTCATTCTCTGGTGTGCATATTTCTGGAAGGCCGAGGGTTGGCTGGCTCTGGCTAGTTGGGCAAAGCGCTCCTGTCCGGCCAGTCTCAGAGGCTGGCCTGGGGCTTACGTCCACAAAACCAGCCACTGGAAGTGCTAGGGGGATCGCCGAGGGAGCGGGGAGTGGTGGCCAAGTCACCATGGACGGGATCCAAGGAAAGACAGGGAGGGAACGGACGAAAGAGGTTCTGGGGCTCAGGCCGAATGCGCCAGAGGAGACCGTGCATCACAGACGCCTCTCTGAGCGGGGACCCCGGCTCGTCTCTCACTGCCACCCCCGTGTCATCCGCCGTGGCCCACACGCTTGTCCTTGGAGAGCTGGTCAAGGCTCTAAGCTTCCTCTGTTCTACGCAGATATGAGAAGCATGGAAGTTTAGCAAGTGCTCCGCGCAGAAGCCTTTCAGCACTCACAATACTGTCAGGAACGTAAGCTCAAAAAAAAAAAAAAAAAATTGCAGTGTAACGTAATAACAGAAGTAAGTTATTGAAGCTGTGTGGACGTGGTGTAATGAAGCCCCAAAGAAGTAGGCATAGGCAACCGCCATTATTTAGTACGGGAATAAAATAACCACATGCATACGTAAACAATATTGAAACATGGTAAACAGAAGTCTTTAACATGGAGTGAGAGCCTGTTTATATCAATTCGAAGATTTTGCACTCTACACATATATGAGAAAGAAAAAATACCAGATATTTTTCAAAGTGGCTTCATCGGAAATCTTATTGCCAGACCTACGCATTGTACCCAAATACGTATATTTAATTCCAGTTTGAGAAATCAAGAACTAAGTTCTTCATTGGAGTTCGTGGAATGCCAGGGGCGCCTGGGGGGCTCGGTCGGTCGAGCGTCCGACTTCGGCTCAGGTCACGATCTCACGGCTCGTGGGTTCGAGCCCCGCGTCGGGCTCTGTGCTGACAGCTCGGAGCCTGGAGCCTGCTTCAGATTTTGTGTGTGTGTGTGTGTGTGTGTGTGTGTGTCTCCCTCTTTCTGCCTCTCCCCCCCTTCATGCTCTGTCCCTCTCTCCTTCAGAAATAAATAAACATTAAAAATTTTTTTTAAAATAAATTAATGGAAAGCCAGATTACTTTGTGCCCTTTGGTAATAAAGAGACGGATTGCGTCGTGAGGGCACCAGGACTCTAACAAATGATGTCTAGGAATAAAACCGCAAATTGTTTTCAAACTTAGTTTCTTTATTCCTGTACAAAGATACATTCCCACGAGTAGCAAATCAGAGAGCACAGAAACATATAAAATGAAACTCTTCATACTATGCCTCCACTTACCTGCTTTCTCTCAAAACAGGTAACCACTCTTCTAGGTTACTTTTCATTCTTGCAGAGATACTTCGTGTGTGTAACACCAAATTAAATACATTTTACTCCCATGTGAATGCTATTGCCCTGAAATTGCTTTTCTTTTATTGATTAAAATCTACCATAGATGTCAAACTCTATCAGCACATTTAGCACTTGCTCATTTTTCATGAATTTCATTTCAAAAATTCATTTTTCATGAATTTCATAAAATTCCATCCCTTTGGAAGGATGGATATTTATGGATGTATGAATGCTTTCAACTGACTAGAAACATAGAATCTTTGGTTGCATATTTAAGTTGTTTTTTTAAAAACAGCTCTGGGATGTCTATTTTTCTTAGTGTAATCCTCACGCAGACAATTATATTTACAGGATCAGATTCTAAAGAGAAATTATTGGGACAAAGGGTACATTACCTGGTAATTATGATTAAATTTGCCAAATTGCTTTCTTTGCTCATTTCTTACTCCTGGAGTGTTCGTGGTGAAAGAGCCATCTAACAAACATGAGAATTTTTTGGTAATGTTTATTTATCCATTTTGAGACAGAAAGAGAGCAGGGGAGGGAGAGAGAGAGAGAGAGAGAGAGAGAGAGAACCCGAAACAGGCTCCGTGCTGACAGCACAGAGCCCAACGTGGGGCTCGAACCCATGACCCGCTAGATCATGACCCGAGCCGAATAGTCAGACGCTTAACTTACTGAGCCACGCAGGTGCCCTACCAACATAAGACTTTAAGTGACTTCTTGAGGGTGACAAGATGGAAAATGAGAAAAAGATTCAGTCCCTGTTGTACGGGCTCCTGTGTCAGCTCAGGACCAAAGGTTCCGGTTTCTTGTATGAGAACAACTTCCCTTATGTCTTTAATATATTTGTTATATGTTCAAGTTCCCCACGTCCGTTGTATTTTTACGCTTGATCTTAGCCAAAAGGCCCAGAAGCGATGTTCCGTTTTATTTTTAAACACAGCACAGGAAGACTAATGGTTATTTCAAATGACCCTACTGAAGGCATCAGTGAAAAAACAGAGTTGTTCCAGCTTTATTTAGAGTGCCAACGTCCACCCAGACGTCCGTCTCTGTGAATCAGCACAAACGGGCTGAGAATTGCATACCCAAGAGTTAGAAATTCTTGAATATTTAATACGAAAGAAGCATTCTCTAAGGAGAAATTTAAGCCCAGGGAAAGAATACAATCTGTCCAATAAAATAAAAGAAAACAAAGCATCAGAAGGAGAACACTGTGAGCGGCTCTTCTCTCGGGGGGGAGGGGGTGGGTCTGGCGGAGGATCTTGGATTTCTGAAGGTAGAGGACGCGCCTGTGGTGCTTGTGGAGAAGAAGCACCAGATAGGCGCTGGCCCAGCCCATGAGACTCAGAAACAAGAAATCCCGCAGGGCCATGAGGATGGGAAACGTCCACTTCATGATCTGGCTTCTTGGGAGCACGTAAGAGCAGCTATTTCCGTGGCTAGCTTGTGACCTGTTTAGGCTGCTCGTGTTTCTGACGTAGTAGAGTAAGTTCATGCTGACCAAGGAGTTGAGGACCCAGAAGAAGAGGCAGAAGGGAAGGATGTGCCTTGCGGATGCTGGCTTGAAGCCGGCGGGCACGGGGGCTCTGGGGCTGATGGTGGTGGCCTGGACCACGGCGAGGAAGCTGCTGGTGGAGATCGAAAGGCCCCGGGCCACCCTCTCCAGAAACACAAACGCTTTACAGCCCGTGTCGCCCAGGACGTTTCTCACACCAAACATCGCTATTGTTTTCAGCGTTACCTTGGACAAAAGTATCACGGTATTTGTAAAAACCAAGTGGGTGCTAAGAAGGTGTACAGATTTCGTCGCAGTGCCCGAAAAGAAAGCGCACGTATACTTGACAAACACAGAGATGTTCCCCACGATGCCGGGTCCGGTGAGAAAGAGAAAAATGGTTGCCCGGATAGTGTTCAAAACCATGTTTTTGCTTCAAGGGCAGAGAAATTTGAATCCAGCAAGAGCCTTTCGAAGAAGGCTGTGGGCCCAGGTGGATCTGCGAAGAAAAATGCACATCAAAGGGCTCCTCCGGCGCACAGAGGACAGTCACGGTGTATGTGACAGAGCAGATTTCTGTCCAAAGAACTCTCTTCCTTTCCCCATGAGCGCTCTCGGCGGGTCATTCTATGTGGCTTCGGATGCGATCCTGAGAATCAGAATACAGAATCTGAAGTGGCAATCCGGATTTTGTTGTCTGGCTCCACACCGGCGAAGACAAACTACGTGCTCCAGAGTTTATGTGTCCCCGATACGTTCGATCCCAGCGTGTGCTGAACGGAACTAAAATTTCCCCCAACCGGACGTCCCCCTGTGCTTTCCAGTTCTTCGCGTGACATCACCATCAGCCACCCCCAGGAAATGTGGGTCTGGCTCACCGCCCCACGTCCCCACACGAGAGCCTGAAAACCTCCCGTTGCATCAGTGTCTTTTCTAGCTCCCACATTCAGCCTGTCTCATCTGAACCCCTGAGGTTCAGCAGGCATGACGAATCTCATTCTGACGAGGATAACAATTTCCTGGTGTGCCTCCCGATTCCAATCTTTATACCTCTGATACACAGCCCTGAATACTTCCAGAGTTGTCTTTGAAAGCCCAGACTGAGTCTGTGACTTCACTGCTTGCAAGTTTTCACCGGGTTTTCCTAGTTGCAACACCAAATCAGACGGCGTAGCCTTTGGAGATGGGACCCCAACTTTTAAAGCCGGATCAGCCAGAGACGTGCAGACACGGTCCGTGGGCTGGACAAGCTCTGATGGGACCTGATGCAGTCTGGGCAGGGCCCGGGGGTGGGGGGGTGGGGGGACCTTGGAATGCTGCCCGGCAGGGGGGCAGGGGTCTGCACAGGAGGTCTGAGTCCCGCTGAGGACACGAGGAGACCCCAGGGGAGGCCTGGGTCCCTTCAGGGCGTGTTACCGGCGCCCCGGAGGGGGCGGATAGGAGAAGCCAGCTAACGAGGAACTGGGTGCTGTCCTGAGACAGGGGCGGTTAGGAAGTAGGGACCCCCCGGGGGGGGCAGGGTAGCCAAGTGGGCTGGGGCCGCTTGGGTAGGAAAAGAGGAAGCACAGCCACGAAGGGTGATGGCGCCGGTCACACTCGCTCAAGAGCCCTGGGGGAATCCGTGTTTGCAGGGAATCGGGCGGTCAGCTGTCCCACGGCTGTCCTCCCGCCCTGGTTGACAAGGGAACTGAGGCGCCGGCTGTCAGTCCCAGCCCGCCGGCCCCCTTGGCGCCTGGGTGAAAATGCACGCTCTCGCCCCCAACCTCTCCCACCTCCCTTTTCGCCCAGAAGTGGCTAGAACACTGCTGACCGCTTCCCCAGACAACATAAACCAGGAGGTCTGGCTGAACCGCGGGGCTTGCACGGGCCCTGTGTGCTTGGAAAGGCGGCCCATAGGCCTTCACCCCGCTCCCTACGCTCCCAGTCCTTAAGGGCTCGGACGACCGTGGCCCGGAAGGCGTCTGGCAGCACGAGCTGCGTGAACTTAGGCTTGTGTCCGGGTTTGGCACCAGGAGGCCTCACGACCCGGGGACCTTGGTCGTGGCCTTTGGGCCCCCGCGTCCTCCCCCCCACGGACACGTGGGGAGACCGAGGCCTGCGCCACGTTGTCGGAGAAAGCGTGACAGGATCCCAACCGCCTCGCACCTCGTGAAATGAACGGCCCGCCTGATGGCAGGAACAGCACCTGAGCCAACCTTCTGGAGTCAGAACAGATTCACTGTTTAGTCAAAGCCCTGGAATCTGTTACAGTGACTGCACTCAGCACAGCTCAGCGCCCCGCCGTGTCCTCATCAAATAGGTTCCCGTTTGGTTTTGCTTCTCTCGACCCAGAGTCTCCCAAGTTTGCAGCCTTCTTTTCATCTTCCCCAAATTTCAAACTCTGAGTCAGAGTTGGGACCGGTGTCTGTGTCACCCAGTCAGCCGCTCCTCTTCGTTTCCGACCGAACCCTGGCAGAGGAGGGAGGGACGGTGTCCTCCCAGATTCGTTTTGGGAAATGTCGAAGGAAACGATTTTCCCAGACACCTTTTCCCTTCAGACGGGTGCGTAGAGCCCCTTCCGGACCTAACACCTACCCGCTGAGCCAAGGAGGCGCATCCCTGTCGGCTCGTGTTCTCAACTAACAGATGAGATCAGCGCTTTCGGCTACAGACCCCCAGGGTCCAATTGCAGGGGATTGCCCCGGGCCCCCACCTCCCGACCCGGCAACCCTGCAATGAAGAAGTGGGATTTCGGCAACAGCCACTGCAACGGCCACCCTGGTGGCTGTTAAGAGGTGCCCCCCGCAAGCCCAGGGGCGAAGCTGACATACACCTGCAGTAGAACGTATGATAGACGGGGAGGCCGCAGGGTGCAGGTGGGAACACAAGCTCGCAGTGAAACGCATGCACTTGGGGATTAGCAGCACGCTGGCTGAGACAAGGCCAGCTCAGCCGCCGAACACAGATGCACCAGACGCGGGTACAGATGTTGTAAACGCTGATGGGGCCGACAGAGTCGTAACACGGGTGAGCGTGGAGGCCGAAGAAAGAGTTGTTCCTGGAAACCCGAACTACCCTCACACCTGCTTGCTTTCTGGCTAAAAGAGAGCGGGAGCCCGATGTGGGGGCCCACCGCGGAGTGTCTTGTGGTACCAGAGCCCGAACCCAAACGCGTCTGGAGGCACTTTTGCGGAAAGCGGCCCCACCCGCTTTCTGGCCCTGGCACGTACCTGGGAAAGGTCCGACGGGTCAGGGCGGTCAGGCTCCCGGAGCCCTCTCGGGAGCTCCCTCACTTGGTCGCAGAGAGAAGCGACGTCCCTGCCTCCGAGGCGGACTCTGTAGGGCGCAGGGCGAACTGGAGGAACCGGTCAGCTGTGCTCACCCGGCACCTGCTGTGCGGTCAAGTTCTAGGTCGGTCCTTCTGGCAGGTGAACCCGCGAAGCCATATTTGTACCCTCTGGGTTTGAGGAGCTCTTGGCAAACATACACCCTGACAGAGACCTCAATTTCCAAAGTTGTCAGCCCGCTCGGGCGGAGAAAACCCTCGGCGGAATCTCGGTCCCTGAAGTATAGCTGTGCGTCTCCCTCCACAATTACAAGTGTGTGGCTCAGAAATGTTCTCAGTCTTAATGAGGCTTAATTGTATTAACAGGAAGGTTGTGCCGCGGGAATATGAACAACAGCCAGGCTTCTGTATCCAGCCTTTCCCATTTTTCTGGCCCCCTCCTCGCCTCCCCTAAGTTCCAAGGCTGTGAATCAGAATGGGGACCGGCTCCTGGACACATAGAAGTCTCTTTCCTTTCTTTCTCGCGGTGTCCTTTATGCACAGGCATCTAACAAAGGGTGGCTGGGATGGAGATTCTGTTTTCTGCGCGCGTCACAAGCATGATCCGGAGAGGACAGGAGTCACCACGCTCCTCCTATGCACACTGTGTTTTAGTGGGGAGGTGAGTTTCCTTCCACCTCTCTGAGATCCAAGCTGAGACTCTGTCGTGAAAGACGTCCAGACAAACAAGAGGGAACGAGACGAACAAGAGGAAACAAGCAGGCATTTATTAGCACATCTACCTCCTGTGCACTTGAAGATAACCAGAAAAAATTGAGTACCTCTCCGTGGGGGCGGAGAATTCTGGCTAAACACCACTGATTTAAGGGAGGGGGAAGGGAGATGACCGATCATTTTTCAGAAGTTAGAGAAGTTAGGAGCCCACAAATACAGATTCTTAGCGAGTTAAACAGAAAGTGATCGCACCAGACACATTGTAGGGCAATTCATAGCACAGAAGTGAAAAGATTTTTAAAGCAGCCAGAAAAAAGATTTCTGAGGAAAGGATGTGCAGATTGGCATAGATTTCTCAAAAGTCTGAAGTGAGAAGATATATTTTGACACTGTCGGGGGGAAAAAAATGCTGTCAACTGGCAGGGTTATACAAAGTAAATGTGTCTCTCACATATAAGGATAAAATAAATATAATGTGAGATGAAGTAAAATAGGGCGATACTGCCACTAAGAAAGATTTATTAAGGAATCTTCAAGCCCATACTTGAGGAATTATTAAAAAAAAAAAAAACCTAGGAGAGCTAAAGTGTAAGTAAAAAAAAAAAAAAAAGGAAAAGAAACCGTTAAATAGAAAAACATAAGCCAATATTGCCAGGATAAGATGATGGTGAATCAGATAAATAATGTCTCCTTTTTGACTGAAAAGATGGGAATTAAAGTACTGGATAGGAATAGTTTCGCAGAAAGAAGCAATTAGATTTCCAGTGTTTCAAAGTGTTGTAATGCTTAGAGAACCTTATGGAGTACCGTGACTTCAGGCTCTGTAAAGTCAACCATGCGGCATGACATTTCAGTAATAAGCACGCCAAAAAAACTGAACAAAATGTATACCACGTGGATGGGTGGAGGAAAAGACGAGTAGAATAACAGGGGAAATGAAAGAAGAAAAGACAGAGCAGAAGGAATGATAAACACAAATACGGGAAGAGTACAAATCAAAGAAATCCAAGTAGATCAGTACATATCATAACAACATGTTAATGCCCAACCATGGAATGGTCTCTCATACGGGAAGGATCTCTGGGCAGGTTTGGGTTTCGGCTAAAGGAGTCCGAGCAGGGGCTTGGGGAAGCAGGATCAGTTCCTGTTTCTGAGATGGGATTAGTAATTCGGAGAAGCCAGCAGTAAGTAAGAATTGGGTGCAGTCGTGAATCTAAGGTGGGTTAGCAATGGGGGATCCCCAGTAACAAACAGATATATCAGAAGTGCTTTGGGGTGGGGCGCCTGGGTGGCTCCCTCGGTTAGGCGGCTGACTTCCGCTCAGGCCGTGATCTCACTGTTCATGAGTTCGAGCCCCACGTGGGGCTCTGTGCTGACCGCTCAGAGCCTGGAGCCTGCTTCGGATGCCGCGTCTCCCTCTCTCTCTGCTCCTCCCCCGCTAAAGCTCTGCCTCTCTCTCTCTCTCTCTCTCTCTCTCTCTCTCTCTCTCTCTAAGATAAATAAACATTAAAAAAAATTTTTTAAACTGGTTTGGGGCATCATTGGTATGAAAGCAGCAGGGATTTCAAGAGGGGGCGTTTACAGTGTTGTTCAGCTGCTCTGTGACCTTGGAAGAAATGGTCCTGCCTGTACACTTTGCAGCCTGATTTGCCTACATGCGTCCTCAAAGCCTGATGAGCGCTCTTCTCTTGTTCAGCATGAGCTGACTTTGATTCTCTCAGTCTGGGAGAGATTTTACTCTTCGAAACATCAAACGTTTATATGTTTCACAAACATTAAAGAATTTAATTTGCTCTCATTGATTTATTCTTGAGAAAGCAACGAGTCAGTAAATCACTTTCCCAGGGTCTCAGAGCTGGCCGTTGGCGGAAGCCGACATCAAACTCAGGCAAAGTAATTCCAGAGGCCGTAGATCAAGACGTTATTCTTTGCTGCCTATGACTATTGCATTAGGGGAAATTAGATATCAAATACTGCTCTTTTCCCTCTTTAAGAGGCCTATCCAACACATAATGACAGATCAGGTTAAGAGTAAAATTGTGGAAGAAGATACCTTGACTAATGAAAATAGTAAGAATGTAAGAGAACCTATATTAATACGACACAAAACAATGAAGGCAGAGCGTTCCTGCTGACCATAGAGGTTTCCATATAGTGATAAAAGTTCCAAATCATAGAATAAAAGAATTCCCAACTGTATATAGTTATTAAAATAATCTTAAAATGTAGAAAACAGAAGTGATAGAACCACAGGGAGAAATTTACATATTCACCACTATAAAATTTCAACATACCTTTTTCACTTATTGATAGGTAAATAAGACCAGAAATTAGTAAACATTTAGAACAACATAATTAATAATTTAAAACATATTTAGACTCTTACATCCTAAGATTAAAGAGAATATGTATTATTAAGATGGTGTAGGGGCGCCTGGATGGCTCAGTCAGTTGGGCATCCGACTTTCGCTCAGGCCATGATCTCGAGGTCCGTGAGTTCAAGCCCCACGTTGGGCTCTGTGCTGACAGCTCAGAGCCTGGAGCCTGCTTTGGATTCTGTGTCTCCCTGTCTCTCTGCCCTTCCCCACTCACTCCCTGTCTCTCTCTCTCTCTCTCTCTCTCTCTCTCTCTCTCTCTCTCTCAAAACTAAATAAACATAAAAAAAGAAGGTGTGCAAAACATTACGGGGCCCTAAGGTCTCAAAAAATATTTTAACAGTATAGTTAAAACTATATTTTCTGAAAAATATAGTTAGGTTAGAAATAAATATCAAAAGGTAAGACATAATATTTCCCTGCTTATTTTCATTTATTACATATGCACGGATCCCAAAACAATACACATGGAGTTTCCCTTGTTTGAAACTCTATTAAAATTGTACCTTAACTTACCTAACTTTCTCCCTCTTGTCCGTCTTGTGGTTGTAGGCGCAATTCATTATACCCAGTGCTGTCAAATATTCAGTTGTACGAATGTATCACGACGTCTTTATTCATTCTCTTACCGACTTAGATTTATTTCTAGTTCTTGTTGGTTGTTATTCATTTGTGCTAAAAGCAACTCTACTAACTGCCTTGTGTCCTGCACAAAAGTGCCAGACGCACCCTACAGAAGTGGCTCTCAAAGTACCGAGTGCCTCAGCGTTCCCTGGACGGCCTGTCAAAACACAAATCATTGGGAAACACTCCCAAGTTTCGGACTCAGTAGGTCTGGGACGGGCCGTAGAATTTTCATCTCTAACCAGTTCCCAAGTGACCCTCAGATCTCTGAACCCCACGTCAGGACCACACTTCAAAAACTAGTATTCTAAGGTATACGTCGTAGAGTAGTAAGGTATCTGGTAACAGTGAGATATGGCAGTGGTCGTTTAACAGCTGAGTCATAGGCCATGAGTTATTCAAACTTCCTGGTTAATAATTCCAGGGGCGCCTGGGTGGCTCAGTCGGTTAAGCGTCTGACTTTGGCTCAGGCCATGATCTCATGGTCCGTGAGTTCGAGCCCTACGTCGGGCTCTGTGCTGACAGCTCAGAGCCTGGAGCCTGCTTCGGGTTCTGTGTCTCCCCGTCTCTCTGCCCCTCTCCCGCTCATGCTCTGTCCCTCTCTCTGTCAAAAATAAATAAACATTAAAAAAGGAACAATTCCGAACTATTTCCACAGATGTTCCAATCAACAAGCCACCAGTCCTAAATCCCCAGTGTCCCACTTGGTCTTCGGTCCCTTTAAATTTGAGAAAAATATTATTTTTTGTGTGGTTTTAATTTACATTGCCATAAAACTACTGAGCCTGAGTGTGTCCTCATCTTTATATATTCCATTCAGGTTTTTACTCTTCTGCAGAATGGCTCTTCCTCCCCGCCCCCCATTTTATTCTTTTGTCTTTTTCCTATTTATTTTAGCAAGGCTTCATATATATTCTGAATACTGATTCAGCATAGTTGGTTGTAGATATGGTTTACCAGTCTGTAGCTTGCTGTTTTCCTTACTTAGGGGGCTTTAAAAAAATTTTTTTTTAATATTTATTTTTTGAGAGACAGAGAGAAAGAGACAGAGCATGGGCAGGGGAGGGGCCGAGAGAGAGGGAGACACAGAATCGGAAGCAGGCTCCAGGCTCAAGCTGTCAGCACAGAGCCCCACGAGGGGCTCCAACTCACAAACTGCGAGATCACGACCTGAGCCGAAGTCGGACGCTCAACCGACTGAGCCACCCAGGCGCCCCACTTAGGGGGCTTTTGGACGAGCATGAATTATGAGAGATCTGGGTAGGAGTCCTACTAGCTGCCCTCTGGGGGTTATTTAAGCCCTCCGGCCTCAGCATCCAACTTATTTCTCCCATTTTCATGAAGGTCAAATAACTTATATAAAGTACTCTGATGTATAATTCATTGCCATGTGCCTCTCTTCACAGGAGCTGAGCGGAAATTGCAGCAATCTGGTGTTTTCTCCAAAGAGTGCCTCCTGTCTGCATCCTTGTGCCGACGGGAGCTCTGCGAACAGCAGACACGGTCTGTGAGAAGATACTCAGACACTCACGCGCACCCCACTTTGGAGGGAGCACAAAGGTTACACTAAGGGACCCTAAGGACTGAATAAAAGCCGTGCAAGTGAGATGAAAAGCGACATAAGCGAGCGAAGCGTGCGTCGTCAGCGGCGCCCGGCAGGACAGCAGGTGCTCCTGGGGTTGTCCTCCCCAAAGGGATGGAAAACCCCCAGTGTCCTCTGCGCCCTCACCTCTCCCCTCCTTCCACTAACCCCCACCTCACCCAGCTGACAGGAACCCAGCTCACCCCGGGGCCCAGCCAGCACCTGTCAGTCCCGGGCCTTCCTTCACAGCCAGGTCCTGCGGAGGACTATGTAAGCCCGTCTGTGCCACGAGGCGGGGGTGAATGTCACATCAGCTTCCCTCCCCTGCTTGAATGGACCAGCCAGAAAGGAGCCATCTCTGTAAGTGGCACTAGGGACCTGGAACAACTCTGGGTGGGGGGTACGCTCATCCCACTCAGACCCGGGTCTGGACCATGACCGCAGGACCTGACCTTCTGGGCCATCAACCATTTGCAGGCAAACTTGCAAAAGAAATGAACACACTCAGAAGGGAGCACCTCAGTGAGCTGTATGGACTGACTCAGAGCCCACGACCAGCCCCCAGATCAGGAAGCCAGCACCCCAGGAGTCCCCCTCCTGCTCCCTTCTGGACCCCGTCTATCACGAGTTGGGGGGGGCAGTGGGGATTCTGACCCTGCCCCTCAGTGATCTTCTGTTATCAGTGTGGGTGCAGTTTAAACTATTCACGAAGTGAGCACTTGTGATTCTCAGGTGTCTGTTCCTGAGCTGTGGCGGCCAGTGGGGCGGGGGTGGGGGTGGCAGGAGGCCCTAATGAGGTCCGGGGACCCCGAGCCCCCCCACCAGGGCCCCAGCTGCACCAGCGCTCAGCCTGCAGTGCGTTTACTCTAATTGCATGAGGACGGTTCCCGGCTCCGCAAATTACAGAGCATCAGGGAGAGGGGAGAAGTGGGCCCCGGGGACCCACCTGGTGCACAAGGAGCCTTTGACACTGACATCGTGACCTCAGCGCCTGAGCCAGGGGCACGGGGACTCGGGGAGGTATAACAGGGCCCGGCTGGCGCTGCGGCCAGAACACCCTCTCCCCGAGTAGGGCCGCGTGCAGCTGACGAGGTGGGTACCCCTGGCGGCCACGGGTGGGCGCCGGCCTTGGCTTTGGACACAGGCCTTTGGGGGGCAGGGCGGGGCCGGGCAGGCGCGAGAGGAGAGGAGAGTCGGAGCCGCTCTGCTGGGTCGGTTATGCGGTTATGCGGCAGGAGCGGCCGGGACCCAGGGGGAGGACAGCTGGCCGCCTCCCAGCCCATCGGGAGACGCGGCTTCTCTGTGCTGCACAGGAGGTGAGCCCGGGGGTCCACGCTGTGCCCGAAGCTGCCCCTTCCTCACGGGGGGGGGGGGGGGGGCACGTCAGATGGACGCCCAGGGCGGCTCACCCGGGTGTGCGCGCACGCACTGACTCTCTGGAGTTTTCTCTCAGCTCGTGTGCACGTCCCCTCCCGGCAGAGGGGCTCTGTGCCCGTTAGTTCTGCCTTTTCGGCACTGGGCACGCTTGCCTGCTCTACTAAGATTTAGAATTCCAAGGGTTGTCACATGTATTCTGCATTTTTCTTTTAAACAGCACAGTAGCTTCAAAACCTAACACAGTAGACTCTTAGAATTGCTGAGACACTGACACAAAGGGTGGAGGGAAAGCGCGCATGACACTAATGGTTGTCTTTTAGGGAATTGCTCTTTAGTAGTTTCCAGGCAGTGACGCTCACTCAGTCCTCCCAACAGACCAGTCCGATACAAAGCATCGGTCCCATTTTACAGATGGGGGTCGTGGGGCCCTAGGGAGGTCACGTAACATGTAGAGGGAGAGCGGAGGAACCAGGGTTTGAAGGTCGGAGCGGCGGACCGCAAAGCTAGCGGGTGTGAGTCCGGGCACGAGTGTGCGTCCCGGATCAACGAGGCCGGGTAAGCCGCCGGGGGATTCAGGCCCCAGTCTCTGGGAGACTGGGCAGGTCCATCAGGTGGGAGGTAGAAATGGACAGGCCGGCCTGGGAAGGAGAGATCAGGGGAGCAGAGTGGGGATGGTCACAAAGAGTGAGGGAAAGGGGAGCAGTGCCTGGAAGCAAAACCCAGCCACTAACGTGAACCGAGATGCGCCTTACGAACGTGTTCCAGGTCCTGACCAAACGCTTCAACATATCCACGGTTTCATCCTATTTATTTGCTACAGTGTTATTTTTGTTATAGCCGTGAGTCGCCAATTACTGAACCATTTAGCAAGTACTATATAAGAGAGAGAAAACCCGGGCTCCCCAAATCATAGAGCTAGACACAGCCAGATTGGGGTGCACACCCAGGGTTTAAATGCAGTCTCCAGGATGCTTCTTTTATCATTTCCCACCGCTGAGCCGGGCACAGTCCTTGGGTCTCAGGCTTATAAAGGAAATAAATCTTGAAAACACTGATACCTTAACATTGTAAATCTTATGGTTGGAATAATGAAGGCAACTCTAGTTTTGTTTCCTATTGTTCTTTATTCTTTGATCTCAACTCGGGCAGATGCCTCTTTTTCCTTTCAATATTAAGCAATCCAATGATGGTAGGACCGTTGTGGTCTATGTGAGGTATTTTTCTATCCCCGAATGGTATTGCTAAAATTGATTTGTAAAAGAGCTCTATTTAGTTGATTTAAAGTCAGGTGCTCATAAAAATTGGGCATTCTAAAACTCAGAAAGGTAGAAACTAACCCAAATGCTATGCAAGTTCATGTGATCTAATAAAATACTTGATATAAAAGCTAGTTTAGGGGCACCTGGGTGGCCTAGTCCGTTAAGCGTCCGACTCTGGATTTCGGCTCAGGCCACGATCTCACGGTCTCAAGATCGAGCTCCGAGTCAGGCTCCATGCAATGTGGAGCCTGCTCCGGATTCTCTCTTTCCCTCTGCCCCACTCTCCTGCTTGTTCTCTCTCTCTACCTCAAGAAATGAAAATAAAAAATAAACTACCATTTAAAAAAGCTAGTTTAAGGCTGATGGTTTCTTTAAAACAGACGTGTCTTTAGAATTGTTGACATTAAATGTAAAAATTTTATTCTGAGTTTACTAGCCAAGTAAGCTCATGTCTCCCAGGAGACCTGTGAACAACAAACAGAATGCGATAGCTTAAGATAATGGCTGATTTTGCCTAATGTTTAGTGAGGTTTTTGCACGTAATCTACACATAACTTTTAAAAGCAAGTAAATGGAAGATAAATTTTTATAAACAAGCCATCCAGTAACATTTATGTCCACTTGATTTTTCTAAGTCTTTTTGGTAACCTAAAACTTTAAAATTTTGCTGGATTAGGTTAAATGGTAAATTAAGTGAAATCCATTAGAAAGCTAGATCGTTTCCAAACAAGACAAAATATTCCAACAGTAACTACTAAATACAGTTTTATCTACTTTGGGCTTCTTTTACAGAGAAACGAAAAGATATTTAGATATGTTGACTTAAATTTTTTTAATATTTAATTTAATTTAAAAAAGATATTCTTCTAGAAATTTTGAAATGTATTCATAATTTAACAAATCTAAAGAATGCTGGTACAAGGGCATTAATCCTGTCCATTGTTACGACCTCATCTAAACCTAATCAACTCCCAAGTCCCCCCACCCTTCCTGATAACACATCACATCACATCACATCACATTCTTATGTTGAATTGTGGGGGGCACAAACATTCAGTCCATAGCAGCTGGTTTCTGATGAATAGACAGGAGTGAGAGATAAGAAGGGTGGTAGCAGGTGAGGCACAGGGACTCTGTGCATATTCCTGTGGGTCAGATAAGTGCCAAGATTCAGTTTGTTTGCAGGAGTTAAATGTACGCTAGCACTTTCCTACAAGATGGATCCGAAAGCAAGGATGTCAAGCAGGTAGCTTTGCACAGATCGAGAGAAGGCAATTGAGCTTGGACTAAATGTAAAGCCATCAAGGGACTGTAAGATAGAGATTCAAAGAAACAGACTTCTGATTTGAAATCTCAACTGGCACAAAATGAATAGGGAAAATCCTATTTTTAGGGAAGAGTCAGGAGCTAGGAAAATATACTAACCACAGTATGAGATATCAGGGTAGCACTTCTGATGGAGAAAATGGTCAGGTTAGACAAATGTTACGTTACACAAAAATAAATTCAAAATGGATAAAAGACCTAAATGTGATACAGGAAACCATCAAAATCCTGCAGGAGAAAACAGGCAGCAATGTCTTTGGCCCGGCCAAGCAACTTCTTACTGGACGTGTCGCTGGAGGCAAGGGAAATAAAAGCAAAAATGAACAATTAGGACTTCGTCAAGATAAAAAGCTTCTGCACAAGGAAGGAAGCAATCAACAAAAACTAAAAGGCAACCAACGGAATGGGAGAAGATATTTGCAAACGACATATCAGATAAAGCGTTAGTATCCAAAATCTGTAAAGAACTTACCCAGCTCAACACCTAAAAACCAAATAATCCAGTGAAGAAGTGTACAAAAACATGAATAGACACTTTTCCAAAAAAGACATCCAGAGGGCCAGCAGACACATGAAAAGATGCTCAACATCACTCATCATCAGGGAAATACAAATCAAAACCACAATGAGATATTACCTCAAGCCAGTCAGAATCACTAAAATTAACAACTGAGGAAACAACAGATGTTGGCAAGGATGTGGAGAAACGGGAGAACACTCTTGCACTTTGGTGGGAATGCAAGCTGATGCAGCCACTCTGGAAAACAGTATGGAGGTTCCCCAAAAAGTTAAAAATAAAATTACCCTACAACTCAGTAATTGCACTATTAGGTATTTATCCAAAGGATACACAAACGCTGGTTCAAAGGGGCACATGCACCCCAATGTTTACAACAGCACTATCAACAATAGCTAAATTATGGAAAGAGCCCAAATGTCCATCTATTGATGAATGGATAAAGATGTGGTGTGTATATATACACATACATACACACACACACACACACACACACACACACACACACACAATGGAACACTCCTCAGCAATGAAAAGGATTTAAATCTTGCTTTTTGCAACAACGTGGATGTACCTGGAGGGTATTATGCTAAGCAAAATAAGTCAGTCAGAGAAAGACAGATTCCATGTGATTTCACTCATATGTGGAATTTGAGAAACTCAACAGATGAACATAGGGGAAGGGAAGGAAAAATAAGATTAAAACAGAGGGGGAGGCAAACCATAAGAGACTCTTAAATACAGAGAACAAACTGAGGGTTGCTGGAGCAGGGTGAGTGGGGGGATGGGCTAACTGGGGGATGGGCATTGAGGAGGGCCCTTGTTGGGATGAGCCCTGGGTGTCATATGTAAGAGATGAATCACCGGGTTCTATTCCTGAAGCCAAGACTACACTTAGGTTAACTAATTGGAATTTAAATTTAAAAAATTAAAAAAAAAGAAAAAAGAAACATAATCAGTACGACATTAGCCGTAACTGGATTTCCTCAAAGCAGATTCTGAAAGTTTAATTCTGTTCACAGGGTTTATTGCGGGGGTGGGGGTGGGGGTTGGAGGAAGTGAAGATAAAGGAGGGGTGAACCGGTGAAAACAAGTTCCAGATGTGGTCTTAGTTATCAGAACGTATCAGCCACGTCCGGCCTACGAGACCACGGAATGAATCTGCCTAACGGAGCACCCCACATGTGGAGGTGGCCGAGCTCCTTCCCGCAGGCGGTAACCGGCCTAGGTTCTCTGAATAAGGCCCGGACAGGGGTGGGGGGAGTGTGTATCCTCCTGGTAGAGGTTGCTTTCTCTTGCCAGAGGCAATTCTCCAGACAAGGTCAACTGTTTCCAGCCAGGGCTCATAGCAGTAGAGTCACGAAGGCACAGGCTACCAGAGGGGGTGGGGAGGCCCCACAATGCGCCCTACAACGTGCAGCTGGCTGGATATCGGACGTGAGGGACGGTGAAAGGCAGCGTCACAAAGCAGGAATTGACCGCGGGTTGGGGAACACGTGACCTAGAGCGGGACGTCCGGGGGAACCCTGTCGCAGGCGCACGGACAGGTGGAGCGTTCAGAAGGTAAAGTTAGGGAAGCGGGTGGACCGTGTGTGATGTGGGACATGCAGACTTTACAGTCATCCCTTCTACAAGCCAAATGCTGCTGCAGAAGCATAAAGGGCAGAGAAAGCGTGGATTGAGCAGAACACATAGGCAGGACCACGCACGCACTAAGGTATTTCCGCTTCTCTGTCCCCTTCAGTCAACCGGAGAGAGGCCACAGCCGTAAAACATGTTTGTCTTTGCCGTCCTCACTTGTTTGTTTTCCTCAAAAGGTTTTTCCTTTACTGCCCATGAGGTGGAAGATAAACTGGATTGACTGCATCCGGGGAGCAATCTTGCTTTCTCTTACTGGACCTGGCTGTGCGGGAAACTTCTTTTTGTTTGCGAGCCATGTGTACGTTTTTGTCATGGGTCCTAAGAAAAAGCCCACAGACCTTCTCCTCATCCACTTGGCTTTTAGCAATACCATGATACTTTGTGCCAGAGGCATTTTCGATGTAACAGCAGCTTTTCATGTCAGGAACTTTCTAGATAGTGCCAGTTGCAAAACTGTGTTTTATCTGGGGAGAGTGGCCCGTGGCCTGTCAATGTGCACCACGTGTCTCCTCAGCGTGGTCCAGGCCATCACCATCAGCCCCAGGACCTCCTCGTGGAGAAAGCTCAAGCCCCACACCGCGTGGCAAGTGCTCCCCTCTCTCCTCCTCTTCTGGATCTTGAATTCCCTGATAAGCTCCAACTTGCTCTCCTACATCACAGCCGCCCAGAGCACGAACGGGTCCGGGATCACACCGTCTGGCTCCCACTCCTATTGCCACATGCTGCCCTCTGGGCTGATCGTCAGGTGGCTCTTCCTGACTCTCATGGCGCTGCGGGACATCACCTCCCAGGGCCTCATGGGCTGGAGCAGCGGGTACATGGCTTTCCGTCTGTGCGAGCATCGCCAGAGTGTGCTCCACCTGCGGAGCTCCAGATTCCAGCGAAATTCCAGCCCAGAGACGAGAGCCACGCGGAGTGCCCTCCTCCTCATGGCCTGCTTCCTTCTCTTTTATTGGGCAGACTTCATTTTCTCCTTCTGCATCGGCTCCTTCTTGACCCATGACCACACGGTGTTAAATATGAAACTGTTTCTAACGCTCGGTTACGCCAGTCTCAGCCCCTTTGTGCTGATCAGCAGGGCCTCCCACCAGCCTCCCCGCCGGAGTGCCCGGCCGAGATGTGGGGAAACCTGCTTTCTATACTGATTCTGTTAGTAGCTACAGGTAGATGATGTAGTGAAATTTTTTGCACGGCAAAAATTCTGTGCAGCCTGAACTAGAAGCGTATTATAAAAATAGTGTGCTGGCCTGGGTTTTCCGAGAAGCAAACACCAAGACCAAATTAAATATGCAGGGAAGTTGCCAGGGCAAACAGACTGGGAGAGAAAATGTGGAGGGAGCCCGGGAGGTCCAAGAGCCATCCAATCAAGATGCAAGTATGATTCTGAGTGAAGGACAGAGGAGAAAAGATTGGATGGAAACATCCTAGGCCAACTTCCAGCCTACATAGAGTTAAACGAGGGAGTTATTTGGCCATCAGCAAAATCCCAGGAATACCTCCAAACTCATTTGAAGGGACCAGTACGACTTTGATACAAAAATCTGAAAAAGGACATTGCAAGGTAACAAAATCATAGGTTAACACTGCTTATGAATATAAATGCAGCAATTGTAAACAAAATATTGGCAAACAGAACCCAACAATACATAAAAAGGGTAATATATTATGCTCCAGTGTAATTTATTCCCGAGATACAAGAAGGGATTAATATTCAGTAAACCGAGGAAAATAATGAATCTCATAAAGACATCAAAGGACAAAGAAAACATGTATTCGTTTTAGTAGAGCCATAAACACACTTGACAAAAATCAACACCCAGTTATGAAAAATACAAATAAAACTTCTCAGGGAAATTATAAAGGAAAGTAAGTTTCTTAAATTGATAGAGATTAGCTACAGGAAAACCACAGTTAACGTCATATTCAATATGGAAATTTTAAATGCTTATCTCCGAGGTTGGGAATGAGGCAGATGTTTACTATCATCATTTCTCCTCAGCATTGTTCTGGAGACTCTAGGCCCTGTGAGAAGGTAAAAACAACAACAACAACAAAAACAACAACAACAACAACAACAACAAAAAAAAAAGGAGAAGAGAAAAGAAAAGAAAATGGAATGAAATAAGTAAAAATTTTTTTTACTCACCATTAATAACATTGTGCGTGTAGGAAACAGGAAAGAATGAAAAAGAAGTGAAACGAGGAAGTTCAATAGATTGAAGGTCAATAGAAAAATAATTGCTTTCTACCTATTAGCAATACATAATTGAAAATTTTACTAAAAATTTAAACATCAAATATATAAGGGAAAACAAGCAAATCACTTATGCTATTTCTCCACTGAAAACTATGAAACATTGATACATTAAAGCTACATAAATAAATAAGAATCCTACGTTCGTGGAAAGTAAAACTCAATATGTTTAAGGTGTCAATTCTCCCAAATTTTTTTTAATTTTTTAAGTTTATTTATTTATTTTGAGAAGGGGGGGTGGGGCAGAGAGAGAGAGGGAGAGAGAGAATCCCAAGCAGGCAGGGTACAGTCTGGCGCAGGGCTCAGTCTTACGAACCATGAGATCATGCCCTGAGCCAAAATCAAGAGTTGGACGCTTAAGCAACTGAGCCACCCAGGCACCCTCCCCCCATAATCACTCTTTAAGTTGCAGTGCAATTTGGATTAATATTCCAAAATGTGTGTATGTGTGTGTGTGTGTGTGTGTGTGTATAAACTCATATGCTTATCTTAAGTTTATGTGAAAATATAAAGGACCTACTAGAATGAGAAAACTGATCAATAGAACAAGAGACTAAGCCCAGACTACATATTTATAATAATCTGATTTATTATAAGGGCAACACACTTCAGTGCAGTGGGTAAAAAATGGACTTTAAGTGAATTATGTTGGGTTTCTGAAATATCCACATGGAAAAATGCACCTGACCTCCTAACCTACATAACCCAAACAAACAGAGATGGAATAAAGATTTTAAAATGTAGAATAATAAAGCTTTTAGAAGAAAGTGTAAGAGAATATCTTTATGACGACAGAGTAGACACATATTTTTTTAAAGAACAGGATGTCAAACAGGCTAACCCTAAAAAGAATTATAATTTGGACAATATTAAAATTAGGATTTTCTATCCATCAATCGTCATCATTAAGAAGCTGAGTAGAGATACCACAGATTGGGACAAGGTATGCACAACACACATAACTGACAAAAGATTCAAATATATGCAGACTCTTAGACGTCAATAAAGAAAAATAAACAACCCAATAAAAATGGGCAAAGGCTTGGGGCGCCTGGGTGGCGCAGTCGGTTAAGCATCCGACTTCAGCCAGGTCACGATCTCGCGGTCCGTGAGTTCGAGCCCCGCGTCAGGCTCTGGGCTGATGGCTCAGAGCCTGGAGCCTGTTTCCGATTCTGTGTCTCCCTCTCTCGCTCAGAGCCTGGAGCCTGTTTCCGATTCTGTGTCTCCCTCTCTCGCTGCCCCTCTCCCATTCGTGCTCTGTCTCTCTCTGTCCCCCCCACCAAAAAAAAAAAAAACGGGCAAAGGCTTGAACAGCCACCTCCACTAAATGGTATTCAATGTCCAGTAAACGTATGAAAAGGTGCACCACATCATTAATCCTGAAGGAACCGCAGATCAAAACTACAATGAATTATATCACTGCACACACACCCGAAGGCATGAAACTAAAACATCAACAAGACAAAGCGTTGGCATACATATTTTGTTCATTAGATTTATGAACTTTTAAAAACATTCTAATAGTATTGAATCGAAGAGGGAAACACAAACAGAACTTGAAAACCGCTGCCCTAACCTACCACTCATTCTTATTCATCTTATGAGAGACCCCTGGAGACACTACTGAGCTTGTTGATTATCTGAATGCTGGCAAGTCCCTTGTGGAACCACCTAATGAAGGCAGTGAAGACTCGTCAAGAAAGAAGGAAAGCAAGCAAGCGAGCGAGAACCCGAGCCAGAGTGGAAAGGAGGCAGGAGCAAAGAAAATCCCATTAAATACAACTTGAATCCCATAAGGTCTTGAACCCAAGACCTCTCACTTTAACAGATAAATCTAACAACAAAGCTACACTATCTTCAATGTTATTTGAAATACATAATATAGGAAACATTTAATGATGTTAATTATATACATCTTTATGAGAAACTACATCGATTTGAGAAAGGAAAGATCTTTTCTGGCCCAAACCAGGGAGAACTCCTTGATACAAGGCGTAGGCAGAGGAGACCGCCCCTTATGGAAATCGCCAGTATCAGACACATTATCCCTGTTCTAATTCCTTTTTTTTTTTTTCTTTCCCCCAGTGTTTCTTGGCTCCGTAACTACAAAAAAAGCTGTTCTAAGCTCTGCTATTCGAGATAACCCAGACCTTCCCACTCTACCTGGCTCAATCCAAGGAACACGGTGGGGTCTGCATCCCACGTGCCGGGTTAGAAGGGGGGTGTGGAGAAGGGAGGCCACGTGGGCACAACAGACAAGAAACACCTTCAGCTCACCTGGGGCTCCCGGTGCAGGAGTGGGCGTGGCCGGGGGGCCGCAGCCTGGGGGCCAAGCCAACTGCGCCCCCGGGACTCACCAGCGGGGGGCGGGCGATGGACGTAAACATGCGCAGAAGGGGCGATCACAGGCCTTTTGAGTTACACGTTTGTACTTGTATGTTCCATTTGTATGAAGAAATTCCAGGTGGGCCTACGGGATAAAGGTGAAAGGTTGATGTTAGTGGGGGAAGGGGTAGCTTGGGACTGGGGTGGGGGAGGATTGTTTATTTTATTTCTTTATAGATGCAGCTTTAAACCCTAGCAAATGCATTGCTTATTCAAACGTACAAAACAAAGTTGTGGAAGGGTAGATAGATAGATGACAGATTATTGACCTTTAGAGTTTTTTTTTTCCCACTCAGTATAGTACCCTTGAGATCTATATGCATCAATAGTTAATTAATTTTTTTAAAGAGTTTTAAAAAAGGAATCTCTACACCCAGCACGGGGGTCTCGAAGCTACAACCCCAAGATCAAGAGTCCCACGCTCCACCGAGTGAGCCAGCCACGGGCTGCAGGTAATTAATTTTATTGCTGAATACTATCGTATAGTACGGATGTACCTCATTTTGTGTAACCATTCACCCATTGAGGCACATTCCGGTTGTTTCCAGCTTTTCGCCATTCGAAGGCAAACTGGCTGTGAACATTTGTGTACGAGTGTCTGTGCACGTACATTTTCATTTCTCTGACATATCTCATCTTAATGTGTATTTCTCTGGAAACTGGTGACGTTGCACATCTTGTCACATGTTAGCTTTCCATCTGTCTGTCCTCTTCATTGAAATATTTCATACCTTTTGCACATTTTATAATTGGATTGCTCATCTTTCCCCTTTTGAGTTTTGAGTGCTATTTGTACATTCTAGAACAATCCTTTGATACACACTTCGTAAATATTTCTCCCAGTCTAAGGCATGTCTTTCCATCTTCTCAGCAGAGTCTTTCACAGAGCAAAAGTCTTTATTTTTTAAAATATTTATTTATTTACTTAAAAAGGTAGGGGGAGAGAGAGAGAGAGAGAGAGAGAGAGAGAGAGAGAGTATCCGAAGCAGGCTCCACACTGTCCGTGTGCATGGAGCCTGATGCAAGGCTCAAACTTACAAACCATGAGTTTATGACCTGAGCTGAATCTAGAGTCCAACACTTAGCTGACTGAGCCACCCAGGCACCCCTCTTTATTTTTGTTATAGTCTCTATTAAGCCCTGGGTCCTGAAGATGTTCCCTTCTTAAGCCTTTATTTTCCAGGGCGCCTGGGTGGCTCAGTCAGTTAAGCATCTGACTCCAGTGGAACTATGGCAGGAGTTAAGAGCTTGTGCTCCTGTGTTAGAATCCTGGGTTCAATCCTTGGTTCAGCTACTTACTATCTATGGGTGTTGGAGAAAGAGAATTAGCCACAAAATCTCCAGCCAACCACAAGACTTCTCTATAAAAAGTAAAAGGGAAGGAAAACAATTTTATTATTGAGAAAGCAGGAAACCATAATGTGCTGTGCACCACAGACAATCCACTAAAGAGACTGCAGGAACAGAAAACAAAAGCTACTCGGAAACTAAGCAGGGTCGGGTCTGGTTGGTACTTGGATGGGAGAAAACAAAAGCTCACTTTTTATAGAGCCAAGCAGGTGCAACCCATCACATACATCTTATCTCAAGATAAGTGATAGCTTGCCCTTCAGTGAGAAGTCTGGCCAGCACCATTTGTCACACATAGTGCGTCCTAAAGTCACCTGGTGATTTGGATGATGCTGTGTAAATTAATTGGCTTCATCTGAGGAGAAAATAAATAAATTTCTCAATTCTGATGACAGGGTGTAGTTTTGCAATTTGGGATAAGGTCCTCCCAGAAGTTGGGCTCCTAGTGTCCCGTAGCAACTGGGTGACAAGGGCACTGTCTTCTTTCAGGCTTATGTTTCAAAAGGTGGCTCACAGGTCCTTGACAAAAACATTCTTGGGTTGCAAAACTGGTAAGCTTTTTATTTAGCTTTTTAAAAAATTTACATACATCTCAAAGGGGCTGAGGAAAAATTTATAAGTTTTTTTTTTTTAAGAAAACACTCTTAAGAGAAGGGAAGGTGGGGTCTCTCTTTTGCACCAGCGAAAATTATTATTTTTTCTTTTGCCCTTAGAAGTCTCAGTGGGCAACGTATGCAGTCTTTTTTGTGTGCGACATTTTTAAAGTTTATTTATGTATTTTGAGAGAGAGAGAGAGATCAGGGGAGGAGCAGAGAGAGAGGGAGAGAGAGAGTTCCAAGAAGGCTCCTTTGCTACCAGCAAGGAGCCAGATGCGGGGCTCAATCCGACAAACTGGGAGATCATGACCTGAGCGGAAATCAAGAGTCAGACGCTTAACTGACTGAGCCGTCCAGGTGCCCCGCAACTTATGCAATCTATGTGTGCCTGCGTGTCCTCATTCAAAATTGGGGACGAAAATAGTGCTTATCTCAAAAGGCTTTTTATCACATGTACATCACATGTTACATAAGTATTTTTAGCAGGTTCCTGGTACACCTATAGGTAATGTGAAAGAAGAGAATATTCAATGACGCTTGTTCAAGGCGCTAAGGCAGACTATTCAGGACCACGGTGGGAGGTACAGGGAAACACTGCTGTGGGATCTTAACAATGATGGGGAAACACCGGGCTTAATTCGGAATACTGCTTCGCCCCTGGGCGCTGGCTTGCGGGGGACACCTCTTAACAGCCACCAGGTGGCCGTTGCAGTGGCTGTTGCCGAAATCCCACTTCTTCATTGCAGGGTTGCCGGGTCGGGAGGTGGGGGCCCGAGGCAATCCCCTGCAATTGGACCCTAGGGGTCTGTAGCCGAAAGCGCTGATCTCATCTGTTAGTTGAGAACACGAGCCGACAGGGATGCGCCTCCTTGGCTCAGCGGGTAGGTGTTAGATCCGGAAGGGGCTCTACGCACCCGTCTGAAGGGAAAAGGTGTCTGGGAAAATCGTTTCCTTCGACATTTCCCAAAACGAATCTGGGAGGACACCGTCCCTCCCTCCTCTGCCAGGGTTCGGCCGGAAACGAAGAGGAGCGGCTGACTGGGTGACACAGACACCGGTCCCAACTCTGACTCAGAGTTTGAAATTTGGGGAAGATGAAAAGAAGGCTGCAAACTTGGGAGACTCTGGGTCGAGAGAAGCAAAACCAAACGGGAACCTATTTGATGAGGACACGGCGGGGCGCTGAGCTGTGCTGAGTGCAGTCACTGTAACAGATTCCAGGGCTTTGACTAAACAGTGAATCTGTTCTGACTCCAGAAGGTTGGCTCAGGTGCTGTTCCTGCCATCAGGCGGGCCGTTCATTTCACGAGGTGCGAGGCGGTTGGGATCCTGTCACGCTTTCTCCGACAACGTGGCGCAGGCCTCGGTCTCCCCACGTGTCCGTGGGGGGGAGGACGCGGGGGCCCAAAGGCCACGACCGAGGTCCCCGGGTCGTGAGGCCTCCTGGTGCCAAACCCGGACACAAGCCTAAGTTCACGCAGCTCGTGCTGCCAGACGCCTTCCGGGCCACGGTCGTCCGAGCCCTTAAGGACTGGGAGCGTAGGGAGCGGGGTGAAGGCCTGTGGGCCGCCTTTCCAAGCACACAGGGCCCGTGCAAGCCCCGCGGTTCAGCCAGACCTCCTGGTTTATGTTGTCTGGGGAAGCGGTCAGCAGTGTTCTAGCCACTTCTGGGCGAAAAGGGAGGTGGGAGAGGTTGGGGGCGAGAGCGTGCATTTTCACCCAGGCGCCAAGGGGGCCGGCGGGCTGGGACTGACAGCAGGCGCCTCAGTTCCCTTGTCAACCAGGGTGGGAGGACAGCCGCGGGACAGCTGACCGCCCGATTCCCTGCAAACACGGATTCCCCCAGGGCTCTTGAGCGAGTGTGACCGGCGCCATCACCCTTCGTGGCTGTGCTTCCTCTTTTTCTACCCAAGCGGCCCCAGCCCACTTGGCTACCCTGCCCCCCCTGGGAGTCCCTACTTCCTAATCGCCCCTGTCTCAGGACAGCACCCAGTTCCTCGTTAGCTGGCTTCTCCTATCCGCCCCCTCCGGGGCGCCGGTAACACGCCCTGAAGGGACCCAGGCCTCCCCTGGGGTCTCCTCCGTGTCCTCAGCGGGACTCAGACCTCCTGTGCAGACCCCTGCCCCCCTGCCGGGCAGCATTCCAAGGTCCCCCCACCCCCCACCCCCGGGCCCTGCCCAGACTGCATCAGGTCCCATCACAGCTCCTCCAGCCCACGGACCGTGTCTGCACGTCTCTGGCTGATCCGGCTTTAAAAGTTGGGGTCCCATCTCCAAAGGCTACGCCGTCTGATTTGGTGTTGCAACTAGGAAAACCCGGTGAAAACTTGCAAGCAGTGAAGTCACAGACTCAGTCTGGGCTTTCAAAGACAACTCTGGAAGTATTCAGGGCTGTGTATCAGAGGTATAAAGATTGGAATCGGGAGGCACACCAGGAAATTGTTATCCTCGTCAGAATGAGATTCGTCATGCCTGCTGAACCTCAGGGGTTCAGATGAGACAGGCTGGATGTGGGAGCTAGAAAAGACACTGATGCAACGGGAGGTTTTCAGGCTCTCGTGTGGGGACGTGGGGCGGTGAGCCAGACCCACATTTCCTGGGGGTGGCTGATGGTGATGTCACGCGAAGAACTGGAAAGCACAGGGGGACGTCCGGTTGGGGGAAATTTTAGTTCCGCTCAGCACACGCTGGGTTCGAACGTATCGGGGACACATAAACTCTGGAGCACGTAGTTTGTCTTCGCCGGTGTGGAGCCAGACAACAAAATCCGGATTGCCACTTCAGATTCTGTATTCTGATTCTCAGGATCGCATCCGAAGCCACATAGAATGACCCGCCGAGAGCGCTCATGGGGAAAGGAAGAGAGTTCTTTGGACAGAAATCTGCTCTGTCACATACACCGTGACTGTCCTCTGTGCGCCGGAGGAGCCCTTTGATGTGCATTTTTCTTCGCAGATCCACCTGGGCCCACAGCCTTCTTCGAAAGGCTCTTGCTGGATTCAAATTTCTCTGCCCTTGAAGCAAAAACATGGTTTTGAACACTATCCGGGCAACCATTTTTCTCTTTCTCACCGGACCCGGCATCGTGGGGAACATCTCTGTGTTTGTCAAGTATACGTGCGCTTTCTTTTCGGGCACTGCGACGAAATCTGTACACCTTCTTAGCACCCACTTGGTTTTTACAAATACCGTGATACTTTTGTCCAAGGTAACGCTGAAAACAATAGCGATGTTTGGTGTGAGAAACGTCCTGGGCGACACGGGCTGTAAAGCGTTTGTGTTTCTGGAGAGGGTGGCCCGGGGCCTTTCGATCTCCACCAGCAGCTTCCTCGCCGTGGTCCAGGCCACCACCATCAGCCCCAGAGCCCCCGTGCCCGCCGGCTTCAAGCCAGCATCCGCAAGGCACATCCTTCCCTTCTGCCTCTTCTTCTGGGTCCTCAACTCCTTGGTCAGCATGAACTTACTCTACTACGTCAGAAACACGAGCAGCCTAAACAGGTCACAAGCTAGCCACGGAAATAGCTGCTCTTACGTGCTCCCAAGAAGCCAGATCATGAAGTGGACGTTTCCCATCCTCATGGCCCTGCGGGATTTCTTGTTTCTGAGTCTCATGGGCTGGGCCAGCGCCTATCTGGTGCTTCTTCTCCACAAGCACCACAGGCGCGTCCTCTACCTTCAGAAATCCAAGATCCTCCACCAGACCCCCCCCCCCCTGCCCGAGAGAAGAGCCGCTCACAGTGTTCTCCTTCTGATGCTTTGTTGTCTTTTATTTTATTGGACAGATTGTATTCTTTCTCTGGGCTTAAATTTCTCCTTAGAGAATGCTTCTTTCGTATTAAATATTCAAGAATTTCTAACTCTTGGTTATGCAATTCTCAGCCCATTTGTGCTGATTCACAGAGACAGACATTGTGTGGATGTTGGCATACTCAATAAATCCTGAAAAATGCCTGGTTTTTCACAGATCCCTTGGGTAGCAAGTTTGAAAGAAGACATGTTATGGCTGAGCATTAAAAAAAAAAAAAATGAAGCCTGGCTTAAACAAATTAAAGTATCGTATTATACAACAAAGCTGGTGACTAGTAGCCATGAGCTGACAAAGAAGGAGATTATAATAACCTCTGGGGACTCAGCCTTCTTCTCATGTCCATCCTGCCACCCTCGAGAAGAGTTAGCCAATTCCACTTTCTTTCTTATAAGATGTCTCTTTAACTATCACGCTTCCTGTAGGAAGGAGAAGAATCTGCCAAATTCCATCAAAAAGCTGGTGTACTTACTCTTTGACTTATAAGCTTAACTTCTAGGAGGATCAAGCAGATAAATATTGCTCGTAGGAGATCTGTAGCCTAAAAACTATTACAAACTGCAGCAATTTTTTAAACACATCAACTAAAATATCTAGCCTAAAAGGGCTGTTTTGCTGGCTATGTGAAAATATCCTAGAGGATCCAGCCATACAAAGGATTTTTTGTTGAGCTTGTGAAAGAACAGGTGAGTTCAAAATGTATTGTTATGGAATAATATTCAAAGTGTATTTGTAATTAATAAGAGATAGTAATTCAAGAGCAATAGTATTAAAAAATGGACTGTAATATTTTTACTCGCCCTTATCTCCATCTTTTACAAGAGTTCAAAAGACACTTAAAAGAGTGTTACCTGGCTTCAGAGAAACTGGGTAAGTGAAGCAAAAACTGGAACTTCCTTTTACATCTTTCTATATTTTCCGAGTTGTTAAATCTTTGAGTACGTATTTTTAAAAAATGAATTAAAATTTGTTTTGAAAATAATTTGTGACTTGTTGCAAGACACATTTGTTCGTGCCCTCACACTGCCACAATAAAACCAGCCTCATCCTAGTATGCTATGAAAGAGTCACAAAATAATGTGGTTCTACATTAATTTACATAGGAAATCAATAAGATACCACATATCTATTTGTAGATTTTTTTTTGTAAAAATTAAAACAAAGGAAGTGTCTTGAAAGTAACCAGAGTTACATGATGGATTACCCACTGGAAAGCAAGGATTCTTAAATGACAGTGGATTTCTTAGAAGAAACCGTGCACCTGAGACAAAACTTCATTGATCATGTCACCCTACTAAACTCCTTCTCTAACTGGCGATCCCCAGTGAGACTTTGGAGCCCCGGGAGTTATCGTCAGTTGAGAGCCAATGATCATGAATCTCTGAAAAGATGATTATATCCCTCATCTACTACACAGTTACCATAGTATATGACTGAATGTTCCTTTCGGGATGGCTGGCGGGAAGATTATCAGTGTATTTCTTTGGCAATGTAGTAGGGTTTCTTCCTGGGGATCTGTCTCTCCCATCATTTAGGTGCCATGGGTGACGGAACTGGTTCCAGTCTGGGAATGGTTAAGGATCCATGACCATTCATGATGTGCAAGGGCTGATTCAAGTCAGATTTGTACTCACAAGGCCTGGAGTTTTTCTCCTTTTTCAGATCAAGAAAGACTTGAGTCGACCTCTTATATACATTGGTTCTAGAGAACCATAATCAACTAGTCAATGGCAAAGATCTCTGTGAGTCAGACTATTTGATTAATGTCCATACCTGTCATTCTGCATTCAAATTATTCACACTATATTTAGGCATTTCAGTTCAATGACAAAAACTTCTGATGTAATTTCTTATTTGTAGGGAAGAACTTCAACACAGCTCTTCTTGGATGCTGGGGCTATACTCATGAATTTATTTGTCACAGCTCTAGCGAAAGGCATATTTTCTGGAACCCTCCTGGTTTGGATGAGCAGATATTACATAATAAATACTTTAGAATTCCAATAATCCCAAATCTTGGGTTAACTTCCTCTACAGCATACTAAGAAGTTCTTGGCATTTCAGCCTCATTTAGTGTGGGCCATGTTTGGGTTCATCTTTCAGTCATCCAAGCTTTCAAACTGTTTGAGCCATTCCTAGCCACTTAGGCTAAAATATTGCATTCATAATCTCTGCTGAGTGAGTCTATCTCAATACATTTGGCTTTCTCCATCTTTACATTCTTTTCACCTTGATCCTACACCCTTCAGATCCATTTCCATATACCTATCTCCAGCTTGGGCCACAAATTATCTTGGGACTGTTTCCAAAATACAGATTAAATGTTTTCTGAAATACATGTGGCTTTGCCCTAAAACCTATCTTGCTCTAAAATCTATTCCAAGATTTTCATTGCTCCGTATAGGATTTTGGACTGCCATAGTCATGTCCACCATATTTGGATCATCTCTACCATCAGCCCCTAATGGAAAATCTGACCCTTCGTGTCATACCAAATTTAATGAAGGCTATATAGGTAGTTATGAATTTACAATAAATATGGGGGATAACAGCATATTCAAGGACACTGTGGAAATGGGTAAAATTGAGATGTGAAAACTATTACACAAATGTGCTTCTTTCTTGAGAAAATAAATTGAAAGAAATAAAAAGAGAGGAGTGAAAACTTGATAGTTAACAAGAGACTTAGATATTTTAAAAGAACACAGTATAAGATCTTATTTCTTGTCTACTTCTTTTTTTTTTTTTTAAATGTTTATTTGGAGAAAGAGTGTGATCAGGGGAGGAGCAGAGAGAGAGGGAAGGCGAGAGAGAGAGAATCCCAAGTAGGCTCCACACTGTCAGTGTGGAGCCCAACGCAGGGCTTGATCTCACAATTGAGTGAGATCGTGACCTGAGTCAAAAGAGTCAGACACTTAACCAACTGAGCCACCCAAGCACCCCTTTTATTTATGTATTTTCATCCCGTCTTATTTCCTTAAAGGAATAAAGTAAAAGTTCATAATTATTGAACACATGCATAAATGAATGAATGTCCAATTATCAAATAAGTAGTGTAGCAAGTAAGTGAGAAGAATGATTCTTATCCATGATGCTCAATAGAGCAAACGTAAGGAAACGCAACTAATGTGCAAGCATGAACAGAGGAGAAGAAAATAGAGTCAGATACCAAACTGAAAGAAGGATTTTGGAAAGTGAGAGAAGTTTTAAATGAGAGCTATGGGCCATTTTGGCTAGATTGCCAAGAACAAATATTTAAGTATCTGTGACAGCTTAAAAACTAATATTTCACAACTGGCTCAACTGATTGACCCACCATAACAAACCACTGTTCATTTCCCCACTTTTTGTCCATACTGGACATATCAAGAGTGTCACATATGGTGATGATTCTTTCTCCAGAAGGGGAAATGAAATACCTACTTGAATGACTTGCAGTCAAGAAACACCACATCCATGTAGTCTGGTATATTAGTATTCTATTGCTGCATAACAAATGAACACACATTTAACGACTTAAAGTAACACAAATGTATTACCTCATAGTTTCAGAGGGTCAGGAATGTGGCCTAGCTGCCTCTTCTGATTAGTGTCTCACCAGACACAATTCACAATGTCAGCTAAAGTTGCGGTCTCATCTGAGGTCTTCCTAGCTCGCTTGATGGCTGGCAAACCTCAGTTCCCTGTTGTTTTAGAATGCAGACCCTCAGTTCCTAGAGGACACCCCCTGCCACGTGACCCTCTTCATAAGCCGTTCGCATCATATCTGTTTACTTCTTCAAAGCTAGCAGGAGAGCCTCTCCTACTCTGAATATGTCTCTTTTGGACCCTCTTCCGAAAGGCTCACCTGATTAGGTCAGACTCACCCAGGATAATCTGTCACTCTCTCTTTTGTTGTTGTTGTTTAGTTTTTATTTTGTAATCATAAACGTAGCTCTGCAATCCAGCTAGACTTGGAGGGGAATCAGGAAACTAGGGGACCCATAGAACTGCAGCCAGAGCACAAAGATTGTAGGATGTTTCGAGCAGATGGGGGTGAAGGACTGTTCCCCTGAGCGACAGAAGGAACAGTCTGGCAGTTTAGATGTAATGCGAGTCAAATGCACAAGATTTGTCCGCAGTCGGCAACGGTGATCTTGCTGCTCTTGCCATTCCTGGACCCAAAGTGTTCCCTGGCTTCCACAACATTCGTGCCCTCTTTCGTCTTGCCAAAGACCACCTGCTCACCATCACACTCAGTGCTGGCAGTGCAGACAAAACCTGGGAACCATTCGTGTTGGGTCCAGCGGACCATGGATGAGATGCCAGGATCCCTATGCTTCAGGATGACATTCTCATCAAGTTTCTCCCCATAAGTGGGCTTGCTGCCAGTGCTATTATAGCGTGTGAAGTCACCACCTTGGCACGTTAATCCCCAATTAATCCTATGAAAGCAGGAAACTTTATGACCAAGTCCATTCTCCCCAGTGCACAGAATACAACAATTTTCCATTGTCTTTGGAACTTTGTCTGCAAACAGCTCGAAGGAGATATGGCCAAATGGCTTGCCATCCAGGGTGATGTTGAAGAACACAGTGGAGTTGACCATGGGCTGGGCCACACAGATGGCTCCAAGGTGGTAGCATCTACAAGGCTTGCTCTCTTGTTTTTTATTATTAACTCAAAGCCAATTGATTAGGGACCTTAACTACATCTGGAAAAATCACTTCCATTTTGTCATATAATATAATTCAATCATGGTAGTGTAGGGGCCAAGGCCAGGTTGTCCCAAAATGTACCACAATGGCAGACTGATTATTCTGAATTAAAGCTATTAGAGAAACAGACAGTGCATAGGCCTCAGACCTTCTGCTCTCTCCCTGAAAGCAGGAAATAAATCTTTCATATGAAAGATACCCACCATATAATAAGAAGTAAAAAGAAATTCTTGTCACCAGAGATGGAAAATTTAAGAGTGGAGAAAGCTGTAGAAACGGCAGAGAAAGCTGTTATGTTTTTACTAATCTACTATCTCAGCCCAAATTCCACTTAGAATTCCTTACTAAGTAAAGTTCCCAAACATCTGTTTTCTTTATCCTGTCAATTACTCAAAAATGTATTATTTCTTTGTCTAAAAAGTATAAACACTGCCTGCCTTGGTCATTTCTTTAGGTCTTAATTTTATTATTGGTAGTCCAGGCACATGTAATAACTGTGGTTGGTTTCTCCTATTAATCTGTCTCACGTCAACTTAACTCTTAAGCCAGCCAGAAGACCTTGAAGGGTAGAGGAAGAATTTTTCCTTCCCCACAGTAGTGAAATCCCACCATATCCAGAGGTCTTGCCCACATTCTAGGAAAGAGGATTACACCAGGTCTGCACACCAGAGAGAAAAGAATCATGGGACTCATCACAGAATCCTGCCCATCTCCCCATCCACTAGTTTACTGTTTTCAAATCAAATAATCTAAATCTCAAAATTTATTTTGGTAGCAGTGCTGGAAACATGAGAGATACAGAAGAGGGGCTGGTTGTACATTTTCCCACTGAAAGAAGTTAGATGAGAGCATGGCTGGAAGGGAAGAAGAATGAGGGCAATCAGGCAGTGGACGGAAAAACTAATCTGTGCTGTTCAGTCAGGACAGTCAGTTCTCTGGGAGCGAGTAGAATGGAGAAATGGGAGACACTCCTGGCTTATGTCTGGTAATGTTTTACACTTTCATCTGGGGGGTGGTTTTATAGACATGTACAGTTTGTAAAGATTCATTGGGCTATATAAGTAAGCTATATGTGGTTTTCTTTATGTATATTTTACCTCAGTGAAAATAAAACTTAAAATGCCTGGACTATGGAACTTCTTTCTGAGCATATTCATATGCCTGGAGACTATTGCTGCTGACTGAAGATGCTATGTATCACGTAAGTGTTTTTATCAAAATAACAAAATTCTGGGCGTGCCTGGGTGGCTCATTCCATTGAGCATCTAACTCTTGGTTTTGGCTCAGGTTGTGATCTCATGGTTTCATGACTTTGAGCCCCGGGTCTGGCTCTGTGCTGGCAGCACAAGAACCTGCTTGGGATTCTTTCTCCCTCTCTCTTTGCCTCTCCTCTGCTCACACTTTTCTCTCTCTCCCTCTCTCTTTTCCCCTCCCCTGCTCACACGCGCGCACACACACACACACACACACTCTCTCTCTCTCTCTCTCAAAATAAATACACTTAAAAATAACAAAATTCTGCCTCTCTTTAATGTTACTTTTTCTTGGGGCACCTGGGTGGCTCAGTCAGTTAAGCGTCCGACTTTGGCTCAGGTCAGATCTCATGGCTTGTTGAGTTCAAGCCCCGTGTAGGGCTCTGTGTTGACAGCTCAGAGCCTGGAGCCTGCTTCAGATTCTGTGTCTCCCTCTCTCTCTGTCCTTCCCCCACTTGCCCTCTGTCTCTTTCTCTTTCTCAAATATAAACATTTAAAGATTTTTTTTTAAATGTTACTTTTTCTTCAGTGCATATCAGGCTGTTATAAAAACCTGAGTGGTAAAATTTAGCCAAGTTGCCAGTAAAATACACTAGATCTCAGAAAAATGGGGATGATACTAATGACATCATGACCTTTACAAAGGAAAACAGGAGCACATAGTTCACAGAGCACATAGTTCACAGTCTGGTACCCCATAATCACTCATTAATTTTATGGAAATGAATAAAGACCACTCCATGATTTACTAATTAGAACTCTGGACCCCTATTCTGACAATGAGCTGAAAGTTGAACCACTGCCGTCTCTAATTAAATGGATTCTTCCCAAATGTTGGGCAGGTCATTGAGAGGATGTGACCACTGGTTGATTTGTGAGCTGGGACCCTGGCGATGGGAGCTCCTTACTCCTTCCCCTGTCCTTGGAATATGTGTTCTGTTTGCCTTCCCTGTTTCCAGAAGCTGCCTCAAGGACACAGCTTTGAGACAGTGATGTGGTGTTGAGGCCACCTAGACACTATATGTGACTGAACCCAGTTAGGACCTCTATATAAACTTTTAAGATTTGGCAGGCAGGTGCAGGGATCTTCTTGTCGTAGACCACTGAAGACAAGCCTAGTATGTAAATTCTCTTGCTAACTAGAACTGCTACCTACCAACCTGGAGTGGACTGCCTCTCTCTTCAGTCTCTCCCTGCCCTCCTCAGAGGGCCCTGTTTCAGATTATCCCCAGGAAGTTCTTGAGGTTGCCAACTAACACCAACACACGTGTTTGATTCCAGATGAACTGCTGTTTCCCTGAAACATGCATGAATTCTGCATACCTGACTTCATGGGCAAACTAAGCACAGGGTTAGCAGTGACTACCCTTGTCCCTTGTTCCCTGCCAGCCCAGGGACAATTAAGGTAAAACTATGTGCCAGAGTGCAAAATGCACATGAATCTTGGAGCAGATGAAATCAGTGTGAATACAGAGCAGAAGCTGGGACTTGTAATTAAGAGAAAGGACAGTTTTGTGACACCAAGTTCATTAATGGGAACACTCAATTCATTACTGCAAAGTATTTATTCTTTTTATACACTTTATTTTGAGGGGAGAGAGAAAGAGAGTGAGAACGTGAGCAAGGGAGGGGCAGAGAGAGAGGGACAGAGAGAGAAAATCCCAAGTGGGCTCCATGCTGTCAGCCTAGAGCCCAATGTGGCACTCCAACTCACTAACTTCAAGATCATGACCTGAGCAGAAATCAAGAGGTGGATGCTTAACTGATTGAGCCACCCAGGTGCCTCCATTATTGCAAAGTATTAAAATTCTAAAGATATTCCTTAATATATACATTTGGGAGATTTGAATTTTTCCATTGTTGCCTCTCACCTTTATCACCCACTTTCGGAAGCTATGTGGTAACACAGTAGGCTGGAGACAAGAGGAGACTGGGTACATTTCTTGAAGAATACCCAAAATGAAAATCAAGAAATACAAAGTGAGAGTAGGGATAGAAAGAAAACCACTTCCTTGGAGTTTTATGATGTTGTAGTCACTATGTGTCTCAAAAAACTCTTCGAATGTTCAGTGGTGGAAAACAATTCAAAGTTGTAATTGAGGTACCTGCTATCACTCCGTCTAGGACTTGAACTCTGTGATTAATTAATTAAAATTCAAGTTAGTTGACATACAGTGTAGTCTTGGCTTCAGGAATAGAACCCAGTGATTCATCACTTACATATAACACTCAGGGCGCATCCCAAAAAGTCCCCTCCTTAATGCCCATCACCCATTTAATCTATCTCCACCCGTCCCCCCCACCCCCAGCAACCCTTAGTTTGTTCTCTGTATTTAAGAGTCTCTCATGGTTTGCCTCCCTCTCTGTTTGTAACTTATTTTTCCTTCCCTTTCCCTCTGGTCTTATGCTAAGTTTCTCAAATTCCACATATGAGTGAAATCATATGCTATCTTTCTCTGACTGACTTATTTCACTTAGCATAACACCCTCCAGTTCCATCCATGCTGTTGCAAATGGCAACATTTCATTCTTTTTGATTGTTGAGTAAAGTCCATTGTATATATACACCACATCTTCTTTATCCACTCATCAGTCAATGGATATTTAGGCTTTTTCCATAATTTAGCTATTGTTGATAGCACTGTTGTAAACATTGGGGTGCATGTGCCCTTTTGAACTAGCATTTTTGTATCCTTTGGATAAATACCTAGTAGTGCAATTGCTGGGTCATAGGATAGTTCTACTTTAAAATTTTTTGAGGAACCTCCATACTGTTTTCCAGAGTGGCTGCACCAGTTTGCATTCCCACCAACAGTGCAAGAGTGTTCTTCCCTTTCTCCGCATCCTTGCCAAAATCTGTTGTTTCCTGAGTTGTTAGTTTTAGCCACTCTGACCAGTGTGAGGTGATATCTCATTGTGGTTTTGATTTGTATTTCCCTGATGATGAGTGATGTTGAGTATCTTTTCCTGTGTCTGCTAGCCATCTGGATGTCTTCTTTGGAAAAGTGTCTATTTATGACTTCTGCCCATTTCTTCACTGGATTATTTGTTTTTGGGTGTTAAGTTTGGTAAGTTCTTTATAGATTTTGGATACTAACCATTTATCCAATATGTCATTTGTAAATATCTTCTTCCATTCCGTCAGATGCCTTTTAGTTTTGTTGTTTCCTTTGCTGTGCAGAAGTTTTTATCTTGATGAGGTCCCAACAGTTCATTTTTGCTTTTATTTCCCTTGCCTCTGGAGACATGTGAAGTAAGAAGTTGCTGCAGCCTAGGTCAAAGAGGTTGCTGCCTATTTTCTCCTGCAGGATTTTGCTGGTTTCCTGTCACATTTAGGTCTTTCATCCATTTTGAATTTATTTTTGTGTATGGTGTAAGAAAGTGGTCCAGGTTCATTCTTCTGCATGTTGCTGTCCAGTTTTCCCAACACTATTCGCTGAAGAGACTGTCTTTGGGTCACAAATCAGCCCTCAACAGGTACAAAAAGATTGTGATCACACTATGCACATTTCTAGATCACAACGCTCTGAAACTTCAAATCAACCACAAGAAAAAAATTTAGAAAGCCTCCAAATATATGGAGGTTAAAGAACATCTTACTAAAGAATGACTGGGTTAACCAGGAAATTAAAGAAGAAATTTAAAAATACATGGAAGCAAATGAAAATGAAAACACGACCGTCCAAACCCTTTGGGATGCAGCCAAGTCAGTCCTAAGAGGAAAATACATTGCAATCCAGGCCTATCTCAAGAAGCAAAAAAGGTCCCAAATACAGAACCTAACCTCACACCTAAAGGAACTAGAAATACGGCAGCAGAGAAAGCCCAAAGCCAGTAAAAGAAGAGAAATAAAGATTAGAGCAGAGATAAACAATATAGAAGCCACAAAAATAGTAGAACATATCAATGAATCTAAGAGCTGGTTTTTTGAAAGAATAAACAAAATTGATAAACCACTAGCCAGAGTTCTCAAACAGAAAAGAGAGAGGACCCAAAGAGATAAAATCATGATGGAAACAGGAGAGATCACAACTAACACCACAGAAATACAATTATTAGAGAATCCTATGAAAAATTATATGCCAACAAATTGGACAACCTGGAAGAAACGGACAAATTCCTAGACACCCACACACTTCCAAAACTCAAACAGGAAGAAACAGAAAATTTGAACAGGCCCATAATCAGCAAAGAAATTGAATCTGTTATCAAAAATCTCCCAACAAATAAGTGTCCTGGGCCACATGGCTTCCCAGGGGAATACTACCAGACATTGAAAGCAGAGATAATACCTATTCTTCTCAAGCTGTTCCAAAAAAATGGAAATGGAAGGAAAGCTTCCAGACTCATTCTATGAAGCCAGCATCACCTTGATTCCAAAACCAAACACACCACTAAAAAGGAGAAGTAAAGGCCAATATCTCTAATGAACCTGGATGAGAAAATTCTCAACAAGATACTAGCAAATCGAATTCAACAGTATATTAAAAGAATTATTCACCATGATCAAGTGGGATTCATTCCTGGGCTGCAGGGCTGGTTCAATATTCGCAAATCAATCAACGTGATACACCATGTTAACAGAAGAAAGGATAAGACCATATGATCCTGTCAATAGATATAGAAAAAGCACTTGACAAAATACAGTGTCCCTTCCTGATAAAAACCCTCAAGGAAGTTGGGATAGAAGAAACATATCTTAACATAATAAAAACCATATACGATAGGCCCACAGCTAATATCATCCTCAATGGGCAAAAATTGAGGGCTTTCCTCCTAAGGTCATGAACATGACAGGGATGTCCACACTCGCCACTGTTGTTCAACATAGTGCTGGAAGTTCTAGCCTCAGTAATCAGACAACAAAATGAAATAAAAGGCATAGAAATTGGCAAGGAAGAAGTCAAACTTTCACTCTTCGCAGACGACATGATTCTCTACGTGGAAAACCCGAAAGACTCTACCAAAAAACTGCTAGACCTGATACAGGAATTCAGCAAAGTCACAGGATATAAAATCAATGTACAGAAACCAGTTGCTTTTTTATACACCAATAATGAAGCACCAGAAAGAGATCTCAAGGAATCGATCCCATTAACAATTGCACCAAATACCATAAAATACCTAGGAATAAATAAACCTAATGAAAGAGGTAAAAGATTTATGCACTGAAAACTATAGAAAGCTTACGAAAGAAATTGAAGAAGACATAAAGAAATGGAAAAACATTAAATGCTCATGGATTGGAAGAATGAATATTGTTAAAATGTCGATACTACCCAAAGCAATCTACATATTCAATGCAATCCCTATCAAAATAGCACCAGCATTCTTCACAGAGCTAAAACAAACAATCCTAACATTTGTATGGGACCACAAAAGACCCCAAATAGCTAAATGTTGAAAAAGAAAACCAAAGCTGGAGGCATCATAATTCCGGACTTTAAGGTACATTACAAAGCTGTAATTTTTCAGACAGTATGGTACTGGCACAAAAATAGACACATAGATCCATGGAATAGAATAGAGAACCCAGAAACGGACCCACAAATACATGGCCAACTAATCTTCAACAGCGCAGGAAAAAGTATCCAGTGGAAAAAAGAACCCCATGTTTAAAAGGCAGACAAAGTAACCTCTGAGGTGATTAACTCCGTGCTCTCAACCCAAACAATATCTCCTCACATACATCCCAGGAAAGACTGGGACACAGTTTAGAAAAACCAGTGTCATAGCAGATGGTACAGGAAACTTTCTAGGCAGAGGTGGATGGCTTCCTTGTGCGGAGGGGGCAAATGGGAGGTAGTGTGGTCTACATGGTAAACCGTGCAGGGTGGGCATTCTCACCTTGTACCGTTGGGATCGGCACAATCAGGGAGGGAGTTTTGCCCCTATTACCAGATACAAACATTATCAATGAAGGGTGACCATGGGTCCAGAAGCTGGGCAGGAGATATGTACAGGGTGCAAGACCTATTTTACAATGACAATAATGAGGAAATCTATGGTAGAGGTGACAGAATGTGTGCGCGACATCAGCATAAGGATTTGAAATAAACACAATACAAATTCTGTAAGTCACAAAGGAAGAAAATGGAAACCTGACGCTGGAATAAACAGTTACGAAGAAGAAACAGCCAGAGACACTGGCTATGGATGGGAAATGAATGAGTTTTACGACAACTCAGTAGACTATCAGATAAGACAGTGGGCAGTATACCCAAAGATCAAATGAGTGAGCTAGAACATTAAGTCAAAGAACAATCTTAGCAAGCATTACAGAGGCATCAAAAGGTAGAAACTAAGATAACTTTACGAAACACAACAAACGAGGCCCAGAAGGATAGAACAAAATAAATGGAGAGACAGCATTTACAGAAACAGTGCTCCGGTCCTTGGGTCTATGGTAGCTGGTGGCCCTGGACCTGGAGGTAGCCTCGCTCCTTGCCTGGGGTAATCTTGGAATCTGGGCGGTATGTAGTGCCTGATTTCAGGGCTGTCCGGGACAGCCATGAATGCCACATCCTATGCCCTCCCCTTGCAAGGCGTTGAGTAATTCCAGAGGGCCAAGAGTCACAGGTATGTTCCAGTTCACTCCAGAAAGAAATGCAACCCCAAGGACAATTATGACACGTGTCCACAGGAGAAAATGAGGTCAGCGCAGTGTTCTAGCTCTGAGGAGTCCGTGTGCGCAACAGGCCAGGGGGTGAATTGGTGCCCTGTCGTTCTCTCCAGATCTTGCCTGTTAGTGGGTCTTTAGGAAGAACTGGAGTAGACAAACAGAAATAAAGGGTGAGATTACCAAATCAGATGGAACCCTCGGGAGACAGAAGACAGGAAAATTGATGAAGATAAAGAGTGAGAGTTGACAAGAATATCAGCCATGTCCTGGGTCTTGTCTTTGATTAGAGAAAAATGTTCAGAAAAACACTGATAAGAAACTTAACTGGGTTGACGCACCATCTTTCTGAGGAGCTGACATTTCAAATGTCTCTCTCTCAATCCTCCTGAAAAGCCGAAACCTTCTAAAGCTAAGGACAGACACAAGAGGGAGACAAACTAAGCATTCATCCGCCTGCATTGCCTTTTTCAGAGGAGGAAATTTTGTGAGACACTCAGCAAGCAGGGATGCCAGTCTATAAAGAATTTGGAGACAGCTACTTGCACTGAAGGGTTAAATCTTTGAAGGGCTCTGTTCTTAGTTCTAGCAGAATACAGAGGTTTCAAAGTCATAAACCAGATGAAGTCATAATGACCTGTGCTTGGGGTACAATCTGGTTTTAGGGCACCGAATATTACAATCAATACCTTACCAACATGCCTACTCATGGTACCTAACTGGGCCCTCGCGCCCCCCAGACAATAGAAATTGACAAGAGGCGGAAGGGACCATCCAGGCAGGGTTTGGTTGGGGCTTGTGCTGGAGCACAAGGGAGGCTGGGTCTCTGAGGAGAGGTCAGAGAGAGCTTTATAAAGAGGCGTAGGTGGGAAAAGAATGACTTCTAATCACATAGAGGAGGGGATTTCTTGGCTCCTGCACACGTCAAGGTCATGCTTCTTCATGCGTCTTCTAGCATGTTCAATCTCCACCCTCGGGCAGTACTTTTTTTTAGTATTATAATGAGGGGGAAACGGGGGTGAAACGTTAGCGCCGTGGTCCATCTTGGGGCGCACTGGTTTGGCCCCACCTTTACCAGTCTTCACAGTCAAGACATCCCTTTCAATGAGCATGCTGCCTCTGCGTTCCTGCAAGATACGCTACTCAAGGGCATATCTTTTTCTCTCTGTGAAGGCAGCCAAGAAATGCTGGATTTTGTGGTTGGGGTGAGGGGACCCAAGTCCAGTCCTCACTCCGTCTTACTTATGAGAAAGCAAGTTTTTAGGGGACTTTTTCTCTCTGTGAAGGCAGCCAAGAAATGCTGGACTTTGTGGTTGGGGTGAGGGGACCCAAGTCCAGTCCTCACTCCATCTTACTTATGAGAAAGCAAGTTTTTAGGGGACTTGTTAAAGAACATGTCAAACAACTACCTCTGTAAAAGTAAACCATAGAAAATTAAGATGGATGTCCCCTCAAATCATTTGTCATACCCTACAGCATATCATGAAATTTAGAAGAGTCCAAATGTATTGTTTAGATAAGAATACCGATCAAAACTAGATCTTTCCTAATGTAAACTTAATTGGGTTCAGTGAGTCACAGATTAATCTACAGACAATTTACGTCGGAGTGGTTCTCATATAACAGATGGGAAAAAGGATGAAAAATTTAGTAACATGAGCCTAAGTTAAGAAGTGATGGGGCGCCTGGGTGGCGCAGTCGGTTAAGAGTCCGACTTCAGCCAGGTCACGATCTTGCGGTCCGGGAGTTCGAGCCCTGTGTCAGGCTCTGGGCTGATGGCTCAGAGCCTGGAGCCTGTTTCCGATTCTGTGTCTCCCTCCCTCTCTGCCCCTCCCCCATTCATGCTCTGTCTCCCTCTGTCCCCCAATAAATAAATAAATGTTGAAAAAAAAAAAGAAGTGATCATAAGGCCCCAAAATGTGTATTAGTTGTCATTGAAAGATAGTTGCATTGATTAAATAGCCAAGAAGACTGTGGCTCATCTTTTTGACTCTGAAAGTGTGAAGACAGAAAAATTCTCTCTGACGCTTACTTGCTTGGTACCATGATCGCTTCTTTTTCCAATCTAATAATTATAGAATAACGGGAAGGATGAACCTAATGAGGGAACTGTTTTTAATTCTGAAGGTATCACACTCAGTGCAGCAAAATAAAATTGACAATGTGTATTAGTTCCAGGCATGCGTGTTGGTTCACATGGATTTAAGATGTGGCTTAGATACACCAGCTAGTGTAAACTTTGACTTTAACCAGAAGTTTTTGGTAAGTTAATAAACGCATCTAACACTAACGTCTTGGTGCCCGTGAAACACTAATGTTAAGAAATCTACCTCGGATCAGTGGAACTTCTGGGAGCTTTTGAAAACACGCTTTGGTCTAGGAGCCCCTCGGTAATGATAATATCCAACTTTCAAAAAGGAAAGAAGTGAGAAGAGGAAAACTCCAGAACAAGAATTTTTCAAACCTAACTTAATTCAAAGTTAGATGGAAATGAGTTAAACGACTTAGAATAGTTTAGCGAAGTAGAGCAAAGGAAAAAGAAACTGTCCAAATTTCCTACAGACCAGCCTTACCACCAAGTGACGTCATGGTGATTGCAACTGTCAACAGACCTTTCACACAAACAGCCTTTCCAACTGTTCATTCCTGTAGGTGATTGGCGGGGAATTAAGTTTCGGGGAACAAATTCTTTGTAAACAGAATGAGGGTAATTGGAATCTATTTCTTCTTATCTGAAAATATGGAGAGGCCCTACACGTAGGCGGCTCGTTGGTCTAGGGGTATGATTCTCGCTTCGGGTGCGAGAGGTCCCGGGTTCAAATCCCGGACGAGCCCGCTTCCTTTTCAACCAATTGGATTCAGAGAATCAAGGAAAAGAAGTATTTTCCCGAATATTCTTGCCAAAAAGACCGGGCTCTCACCTTGCTAACAGTGGCACTGTTCTCGGAGGAGCTGGGCTCTGAATCCCGGATCTCCCGGACGCGAGGCACCCGAATCGTTGACGCGGTACCCGGCCGCCAGCGCCTGTGGGTCCCTCCGCCGCCACCGGAGGCCGGGGCCGCGGCGGGCGCGCACGCGCGTGCGCACACCTGGCGCGGCTCGGGAGGCGCGAGTAGCGTCTCCTCGGAGCTCCCGTGCGCGCGCGCAGTCGCGAATTCCTGACTTACGTTGTCGCCTGGCAACGGGATGAGCGTCCACGACGCGCTGCATCCGCCGCTCCCAGGGCGCGGAGCAAAGAGGCGCCCCGGTCCGCTGCTGGCGTGAGACGCCTGCCGCTCTTTCCCTGCGTTGTCGCGGTTGTTCATTCGTTTATTCGTTCCGCGAGTGAATTTTCAGCGAATAGTGCAGGTCAACCTGTGCTGGGTGCTGGGGGCGCAGTGGTGGACAAGGAATAAACTAGTTTTTGTTTCTACGGAATTTCACATCACAAGTAGCTAAATATTTACCATGTTCACGCTTCCTGGGACGAAGCACAGCATTCCCATAGAAGCGTGGAGAACCAGGGCCGACCTGTACGCTCCAGGGAATATTGTCCGCCAGGAAAGAGAAACCAGAAGGAGCAACCCCTGCCCCATGCCGGAAACTTACCAGTACTTTCTCCTCTGCCCCAGGAAATGCGCTCACTTCTGAACTGTTGAAACGCTCGGGTACATTAATGAACATAAATTTAAAAGACGAGACAAAAAAGAAAAAGAAAAAGAAAAGAAAAGAAAAGAAAAGAGAGAGGAAGGTATTAATGCACTTACTTTACTCGTGCTAGCTGAATTAAGTTATTTCTTTCTAATAACCGTGTTGTGACCCAAACTGAAAGTGAACACACACACACACACACACACACACACCCCACTCCAATTTCTTTCAAGGCTCAACCGGCCCAGCTCATCTCAGTATTCTGAAAGACTGGGTCTTTTGTTACCTTTCTGATCAGTTGAAGGCCCAATAGGCTTGAAGACGCAGGTCATCGTTCAGAAGTGGTGCGTAACATATTCTCTTTTTACACACGAAACATGAATTTAAAATTTATTTGTAATTTAAAATAATTTTATAATTTGAAGTAGATGGTGTCATTCATTAAGTTTGCAATTCAAAGGGAACTTCCTCCAACCTTTGCCCTTCAAGAATGTTCTCAGGATTCAGGAAGGCAATTTTATGCCATCTAAACCAGAGATTGAATAATCTTCTTTCGAGGGATTTTATTATCCCAAGAAGGGTGAGTTAAAGATACTGTCTGGTACTAAAAGGCACAGGCAGGTCATTTTACAGTGAAGTCTATCGTCAATAAGCTGGACTCATAATCTGTTTCCATTTATTTTTAGGGCCTCATTATAACAATACCCAGCAACCAAAGATCACCTGACGTCTAAACTTAAGTGTCTGAGAGGGATAAAAGTGAACTTAGAAAAAATAGAGGCTAATGTAATGCAGAGAGAAGAAACCTTCTCAGGAAAGTTATTACAGGGAGAAAGAATGCTGTACAAAACAGTAGCTTGGCTACAGAAGCCTCTTAAAATTGAAATTGTGAGCGTAGAAATGAAAAACTTAATGGAGTAGCTGGAATAATTCTCTTCCAGAAGACGGAGTAAAATATGTAAAGGGAAACTCCAGCAGTCATGTTCCCTAGGAGACCCCCAAATTAGTTGAAACTGCCGCCTATACAAAACCCTGCACGCAATGCTTATAGCAGCTTTATTCACAATTGTGGAAACTTGGAAGCAACCAAAATGTCCTTCAATAAGTGAATTAACAAGCCGCGGTACATCCATACAATGGAATATTATTTAGTGATAAAAAGTAGTAAGCCTTGGGGGCGCCTGGGTGGCTCAGTTGGTTAAGCGTCTGACTTCGGTTCAGGTCATGACCTCACGGTGTCATGGCGGGGGGGGGGGGGGGGGGGGGGGGGGGGGGGGGGAGGGGAGTTGAGCCCCGCATCGGGCTCTGTGCTGACGGCTCAGAGCCTGGAGCCTGCTTCACATTCTGTGTCTCCCTTTCTCTCTGACCCTCCCCCGTTCATGCTCTGTCTCTCTCTGTCTCAAAAATAAATAAACATTAAAAAAAAATTTTTTTAATAAAAATAAGCAGAGTGTAAATAATAATTTTTAAAAAGTGGGGGAAAAGGAAAAAGGGAGACGAAACACCCTGGAAGTTTAAAATCCAAGGTAAAAGAAGTCCCAGAAAAAAAAAAAAAAAGAAAAAGAAAGAAACTAGAGAACACATAAGTGAGAAAATCAAAACAGAAAAAGTCAAGCTAATTTCCCAAACTGAAATACATGATTTTGCAAATTTAATGCTGTAATAGAGCTCTGAGAACAATGAATGAAAATAGAAACACACGAAGGGATATTTTTCAGACATTTAGGAACACCGGGGACAGAGAAATAATCCTGAAAGAGAAAAAAGCTAATTGCAAATGAAGTATCAGTAATTAAAATGACTTCTTCTCAAAAGCAATACAGGAAGCTAGAAGAAAATGGAGAACGCTTTCAAAATCCTGAAGAAAAACTTCCCCAACCTAGCATCCATACCCAACCAACACTCAATCGAACGTTAGAGAAACATAAAAGATATTCTCCAATACCCAAATATTTAAAAAATCTAAATATCATAAGAGAACAGTGGACAATATTTACCAGTCATCACAAACAAGCAGTGAAGACCAATTCAAAAAGACTATGATATAATTGGAAGAAAGATAGATCGGAAGCCTGTCCCTCTACGGTGGTGTTTAAGGGGAGGAAACAAGATGAGCCTTTTTGTAGGGTGAGTAGTCAATCGAAAATTCTAAACTCGAAAAATCAGTAAGTAGAGGAAGCATCCGTATCAGTCAGAATACAATTCTGGCTTTGTGACAAAGACCTCAACCTACTGTAGCTTAAAGGAGGCGGACGTTACTCATCTCTCACATGATCGTCGGAAGATACAATTCAGGCTGATGCTCTGGCCCCACAGTGTTGGTTTCAGTATTGTACCTCGTGGCTCCCTCCTTCCTGCGGGGTTGCTTCGTGTTTCGTGACTCCTTTCCCGCGGTGTTGCCACGTCCAGCAAGCACACACGGTAGGAGGAGAGAAGTGGAGGGTGTTCCTTTCCTCTTCTGGGCATAACCTGCACGTTTCACATACACCGACTCTCCAACGCACTGGTTTCGAAACTGGTCACATGACCCCGCTTAGCATCAAGGAAAGTTGTGCGTTCCGGACTTCTCGTGGGTGGCTCTGAGCCCTACTAAATGTCCAACCAGCCATCTCTGCCATAGCATCCGATTTGGAGATACGCCGGGAAAAGCAAACACCACCACAAACCGAAAGCCAAATGGCTGAAAATCTTTCCCTCTCCCAGGGGGGAAGATGAGGAAGAAGGCCACGTATTTTTGAAGTACTTAAGATTTTTAAACGTGTGGTTAACTTTGATGGGAAAAGATGTGAACTTAAAAAATAAGCCTGAAGCCGAGAACAAAGGTGTGGATTAAAAAAAAAAAAAAAATCCATCCGGGTTCAAATGGGGCAGGGGAGGAATACCCCATGAGGGAAAAAGGTCTTGTTGGAAAGAGGGGAAATAGATCCTTCTTGATACCGAATGGGGAATTGGACCGAGTGGAGAAAACAAGGCAGAGGGAAGTGGGTGAAGTTAAGCATGAAGATCCAAGCAGGTCAGCGCTGCAAACACTAAAATAGAAGGTTGTTTCCAAGTAAGAAGAGAGAAGGCTTCTCTGTCGCAAGCAGAGTGGTCTTGACTCAAGAAGAGGTTAGTGGGACCCAAGGTAGAGTGTCCTGACACTAAGAACGTGAGAATCGGCGGGGATCCATTCCCGCAGGATCCCCCCACGCTCCCTGTTGTGCTTCCTATGATTGATTTGCTTGGGCTCGGAAAACAAAAAAAAAAATATCTTCATGACCACCTTCCTGCTCAGATTTCAGGATTCTCCCTGCTGGGTCACACACAGGCTTCAGCGCTCCGGCCACAGTGATTTCTCAACACTCGTCCAGACACTGTCAGCCCCCCGGCCTTTGCTCAGGCCCTGTCCTCAGTGAAGGACACCCTGTCTCCTGGCCAGCTCTAGAAAACTTCCTCGGCCAGACTCACCTTTAATACAGCCTTCTTGCCCCAGGCATTTATGATTCATTCTGATTAGTCATAATCAAGCCCTACCCATGTTCCCTTATGTGCATTGTATTCATTCTGTGAAACAAATTTTTAAAAAGCAGTTGAAAAAGCTTTTTGCACGCTTCCCCAAATAATCTTCCTGCTGGGAGTGACTCTTGTAACTTTTTTTTTTTTTTTTTTTTTTTTTTGCACCGCAGCCTTTGGAAATCAGGCGCAAGTGGGGCCACCTGTCCCCCCTAAGATCACCCAAGAAGCACACGGGGATTTGGGGGGAATCGGAAGTCGCGGCTCCTCTGCTGGGATGAGCGGGGAGAGAGCCCCGCGAGTGAAGGGCTCTGCCCTGCGCAGTTCCACCCTGCAGGGGCGAGGCGGTGACGACACGGGGTAGAGTTGCAGCGCGGCCCCGCTGGGGCCCGTCGTCTAAGCTTCCGGACTGTCTTCTTAGCTGCGAATTCGGAGTCCGGACTCGCCAGGCTCCCTGAGGTCCACACCAGGGGGACCGGCTCTGGGAGCCCCCGCCCGCGGCTGGCTCGGGCGGGTGGCGCCCTCGGACCGCAGGGGGGGTGGGGCGCAGACAGGTGCCAGGCAGCCGCGCGGGGGGAGCCCAGGCCCAGGCCGAGGTGCTTGCGTCCCGGCTCCGCCCCCGTCGCGACTCCTGGGGGAGCTGAGCCTGCTTCTCGCGTCGCGACTTTTCCAGTCCGGTCGTGGTCCATTCGCGTGGGAGCCGGAGCTGGTCTCCCGGGCGTCCCCGAGCCGCCTCCTGGATCCCCGGCGTCCAGGACAGCCGGGAGCACCCGAGTGTCAACTCTGAAATAAAGTACTTGGAGACCGTGGTGTGTCGTGACGAGGTGGCCGAGTGGTTAAGGCGATGGACTGCTAATCCATTGTGCTCTGCACGCGTGGGTTCGAATCCCACCCTCGTCGGTGAAGGTATTTTAGCGAGGGGGAGCGGGAAGGAGTGCGTGCAATTTCACCTTGGCTTTGGTTGTCAATATTGTCTGTGTGGATACTTTATGTGAGTAATAAAGTGCCCGCGGAAGGCTTCCTTTCGGGTCCCTGGGGAAGGAGAGAAGGAAACACCCGTGAAAAATTCTCCCTAGAAATCACAAAGATATGGATGGCCCTTTATTAACACTTGAAGGCTGTACTGTTTTACCGCTTATATTTCGATCTGCAACTCTCCTGGAACTAATATTGATTTACAGTGGAAGGAAAAATCAATTGGAGTATTTATTCATTGATCTATCATCCACCTGTAGATAAATACAGTCATATTGCTATTCAAACAGATCACCTTTACCGTGGACATCGAATGGCCCTGTGTGTGTGGTTCTTTTCAGGTATCTACTCTTGACTTGTCTGTTTTACATACTCCGCTGTCTTATTTCTAGAGCTTTATAACAAGTCTCAACCCCTTGTTCCTATTCCAGATTTGCCTGTTCTAAATTGCCTTTTTGTAGTTCCCTACACATTTTAGAATCGTTATGTAAATGTCTGCCCCCAAAAAAGAGGGGGAGGGGAAGGCTGATATAATTTTGGCTAATAATGTTTGAATCTATGGAGCAATGTGAATACAATAGACATCTTTAAAATATTGAATCTTACAATACATATTAGACCCTTCAATTATGTATGTCTTGAATTTATCTCAATAGTGGCTTGTCTGATTTGTCTATGTAGAAATATAGCCCGTATTTCACTAGATACGTTTTAGGTATTTGTATTTAAGTATCTGAATTAGGCTGTAAAATATGGCGTATATGAATATGTTGTTGTATATGCTATTAGGTTTTTAAATTTTATTGTTTATTAAAGCATTGAAATCCAGTGGATTTTTATATACCAGTCACGGAAAGCCTGATAATAGCTCATCACGCAGGCGCTGAGTTGAAAAGACGACATCACAGGCGGATGGTCTTGCTATGGAAAATGCCATATTAGGGAAAGCCGAGGCCCCATCAGGAGATGCATACAGGCCATCGGACCCCAGGGAATGCGCAGTCCGCACTGGGTACGTCGCAGCACACAATTTTCGGGGAAGAAATAGCGGGGTGGGGGCAGTTGAAACTGAGATAGGCTTTTTGTATTGGAGAGAGAAAATGTTCTACTGAAAGGCACTCTTACTGTGCGGGTGAACCTTCTGGACAGGAGTCACCGCTTAGTTAATTTCTGGCTCCCTGAGGTCACGATCTCGCGGTCCGTGAGTTCGAGCCCCGCATCGGGCTCTGGGCTGATGGCTCGGAGCCTGGAGCCTGTTTCCGATTCTGTGTCTCCCTCTCTCTCTGCCCCTCCCCCGTTCATGCTCTGTCTCTCTCTGTCCCAAAAATAAATAAAAAAAAAAGTTGAAGAAAAAAAAAATTTTAATTTCTGGCTCCCTGAAGTGGGCCGAGGAGGGAGGACAGTGGCCAGGTACAACAGAGGACCCACCTTTGCTTTACGCATAGAAGCTGTCTTTTGAGTAAATCTGTTGACAGCATCCGAGAGCACCCTCTCCCCCTCCAGGACTTAATGATCCACTCACTAGGTAGGCTTCCTGTGATACATGCACTTTACTGCGGATATAAAATTGATTAGAAAGTATGGACGAGTTCACTGAACATTGATGATACAAAAGTATATGACATGAGCCTTATGTTTTAATTAGTGGACTTTCGTTGCTGCTTCGATATGAACATCTACGAGCATCTTGCTCACGGAGATTCTCATCCCCCAAAGCTCATTGCAAACTTCTTGGAACTTTAGCAGAACAAAACCCAAGGGGCTGCTGGCCTCTGGCCCATATGTCCGTTTTTTCCAATTGTGGCTGAGGCTTCCGCTCACCCGGCGTGGCCCTGGTGACTGGAGGGTGGGCGGAAGTAGTTCTCAGTGACAGGTGATTTCTCCCCGTCCGGGGACGTTCGGCCATGTCTGGAGACATGTTTGGTTGTCACAACTAGAGAGGGACCATCTGGCGGGGAAAGGCCAGAGGCGCTGCCGATACCCTCCAATGCTCGGTACTTTCTCCAACAGCAAATAATTTCCAGCACGAAATGTTACTAACATCAAGGTTGAGAAGTCCTGATATGTTGTGATAGAGATTAACATAATGCACACACATATGTATTATCATAAGAACCCTGAGTACAATATAGTAAGAACCCTGTCCTGGGTCTTAAGGAAGTCCATTCCGGTAGGTGATACAGACAGTGACCCCCACAGGCCACAACACAGGCACAAGCTCATGCTATTGAGACACAACATGAACCACGCATACAGCTACTCAAAGGCAAAAACTCTAGCATAGACCTGGAGCGGCACAGAGACAGATGAACGCCAGAGACACAGAGTCTGAGAAGCAGACGTGTATTCAAAATGACACAATCACCCCCACACGCACTAAATAAGGCAGCGAGGGTCAAAGTGTGCCAAACACTGGGCTAAGCCCTTCCTAATCAAATGGGGATAACATTCTCATTAAAAAGTATCTGATACAATCGTGGTCTCCGTGTAAAATTTCATAAATCCAAGGCACAAAGAACTTAAACTTTCCCAAGGTCACCAGCTGATAAACTGGGCTGGGGGGGTTAGGATTTTTAGCCGTCTGGTCTGAAATCTAGTGTCTGCCTTACCCACGCTTCTAAGCTATCCCTTTCCCTGAGGGTCTCAGGAGGCTGGTTCCTTCTTCTCCTTTGGGTATTGGATCTAAGAGGACTTCCAAGACCCCCCCCCCCACACATACACCCCTGTCTTTAAAACTCCCACATTGCCTTGTTTTGTTGCCTCCAAGAACCGTGAGCGTTTGAAATTACTCTGTATCCTTTTCACTTGTATATGTAGCTACTTCTCCCCACAAGACTTGAGGAAGCGAGAGCTGGTCCATCCAGGACTGCGACATACAGCGAATGAAAATACGAAATGCCTAATTAAATTGCAACTTCGGATCATTTTTTAGTATATCTCATGCGATATTTGGAACATGCTTATATTTTTAAAAATAATCATTCATCTGGGGGCGCCCGGGGGGCTCCCTCGGCTAAGCGAAGAGTCTTGCTTTTTCGGCTCAGGTCCTGAACTTGGCAGCTTGTGAGTCCGAGCCCCGCGTCGGGCTCTTGACTGACCGTGTGAAGCCTGTTTGGGATTCACTCTCTCCCTTTCTCTCTGCCCCTCCCCTGCGCACTCTCTCCGTCTCCCTCTCAAAACAAATAAATAAACCTAAAAAAATTAACCAAAGAAATAAAAAGATTCATCCATTCGAAATTCACCTGTAATGTTTTGTCTGGCAACCCTATCTCCTTCACGGTCAGCCTGACATCTGTGGGGTCTTGGCATACAGTGGCCGTTAAATGTCCATTCAATGTGGAAATATAGTGAATGTTTCTATGGTTGCAGCTCAGGAAATCGATGGAACTCTCTGACCTGGGTGCAGGGATTGGTCTACTTACGGATTTGCGGGGAGAATGTCCACAGAGAGTTGCAGATGAACAATCGAGTTGCAATGTCCACAGATAGTTGCAGAAATCGGTGATTTCTTACTGTTGCCCGTCCCCAGGTGGTCACTATCTTCACCCATCGCTTTGGGTGCTGCCGCACCTCGGTGCCATCGTGTGTCTCTGCTCGTCTGGAAGATCTTCCCTTAGAACCTTCTAAGACTTGTTGATCCCCCAGCAATTCCTCTCCACACACCTAACTGCCTTCTCAGTACGGGACGGCGTAGAGCGACAGTGTGTTTTCTGGAAAGGGTCCGAGGACATGACCGTTCTTTATGGACGCACCGCTCGTGCGTCTTTTCCCTTTTCATTCCAGGCTTCTGGCTCCTCGTTTTTCTCATCTTCAAACTATTATCCACCTGTCAGATTTGGGAGGCAATCAGTGAACTAATGAATATGAGATCATTTGTAGGCTTTCAAAGGCAAGACAAATGCCACTGATCGATACTGCTTAATGTGGGACTCTCACACTGCGAGTGGACACCTGAGAGTGAGAGTCTCACGCTCAAGAAGACACCGAGTGCAGAACAGAGTCTGGGGTACGGCAGGACCAGTGGGTTTTGGAGCCGAAATGCCAGGATACCGGCCCGTGAACATCTATAGCCACAAAATAAGCATATCCCTGTAGCCAGCAGTGAAGATGGTGAGAGGAACTGTGTTGGGAACAGGCCTCTGAGGCTCCCTGGATTTGGTTCCCGGCTGTGATGGGGTGTATGGAACGAACGAGAAGCCCAGGTGCCTGCTTCCCTGATGCTGGCGCCTGTTGCTGAGTCAGGAACCGTGTCCGTGCCTTTAGAGGAGTCACATGTTCTCCTGGAAGGGAAGCATTACGTGAGCAATCACGGAATCATCTGATGCATCGTTCGTGTGTGCTGAAAAGCACCCGATGAGACTATGAGGACAGAACCCGTCACCTAGGGGTTTGGGAGAAACATCCCAGAGACGGGGGCACGAAAGCCATGAATCGAAGCAGACCCACAGGGGCCTGAGTATTTAACATATTCTGACCATCATCTGACTGATAATGATGAGAATCATTCTCCTCTTGAGAGACCTTCATTGCCCAGTGGACTGGGGAGACCCCGGGCCCTGACCCAGAGGAGTCCCCAGAGGTGCTTAGTCTTGTCACGAGAAGGAATTCCAGGACAGACACGCAGCAGATGAGCGATGCAGTGGGAAAGGTTATTAAAGTGAAAAGTAACTTGAGACATGAGAGCAAGAGAGAGGCAGAGACAGAGACAGAGAGAGAATGAGAGCTGTGCCTTTGGGGTTGGGTTTCTTTTATTGCCGCATGTTAACTAGGGGACAGAACATTCATTGCTTGGGGCGCGAAGCGTGGCTGGTCTCCTACTTTTCCTCCTCTCTTGCTCAGGGCTTCCTGTCATGGCCCGGCCCTCTTGGGCCCATGTGGTATGATGGGGCTTCTCGGGGAGTGAGGCCCCGACAGGCCTCTGACCCTCCCCGTGGCTGGGCACGGCCTCTTCCGTGCTGGCCTCCGGGCATCCCCTCAGAGCCTAACTAACTGCCTGCTCTCCAGGGGTTACAAAATTGTCAATTAATTATTTTGACTTGGTGATACCTGGGCGAGGAGAAAGAGACCCAGAAGTTCTCATGGCTACAGAGTATCGGCACATTTTCTGAAGAGATTTGTTATAGATCATCAATACTGACTTTTTTCAGTCTCACGTAAGGCAAATATTTTCTAGTTTGTCCTTTGTGTTCTATCCTTGTTTGTTAGCATGTGTGAAAACATTTTAAATACGTGTGTTTTAATGTTTCTTCTTTGTGTTTCTTCATCAGATTTAGAATGAAATTAAGAAACACAAATGAAATAATTTTCTAAATTTTTCCTCCTGAAGAAATCATGCTAACTACGGTTACACACTTCCAATCTTCCCCACTCACCATTAAGTTTCTCCTTATGGGCCACCTGCCCGGCTCAGTCGGAAGAGGGGGCAACTCTTGATCTTGGGGCTGTAAGTTCGAACCCCACACTGGATGTAGAGATTACCCAAATAAATAACATCTTCAAAAAAAAAAAAGTTACTTCAGGACGCCTGGGTGGCTCAGTCGGTTGGGCATGCAACTTCGGCTCGGGTCATGGTCTCCTGGTGCGTGGGTTCAATCCCTCCATCCAGCTCTGTGCTGACAGCTCAGAGCCTCGAGCCTGCTTCGGATTCTGTGTTTCCCTGTCTCTGCCCGCCCCCCCTGCTTGCCCTCTGCCTCCCTCTCAAAAATAAACATTAAAAGGTAATTCATTCATTAATTAAAAAGTTACTTCTTGCACGAAATAGGTGCCAAGTAAAATTTTGAACTGTGGGCTGCACCTCCGAATCACCATCCACAAATTCTGGAGTCTCACATAGGCTGCTGAATGTCCTGCCTTATTTCGATTGGTTTGTTTAATGGAAATCCATGCAAATGAGATATCAGTTGAGATGAGTGTGGGAGGGCGTGGGTAAAAGGTGTGATCTTGCCCGTCCTGATAAAAAGGCAGCATTAAACCGCAGGCCTTCACGTGCACAGTCTTTAGGGTTGGAGGCCTGAAAAGAGCTCCCCGGTGTAAGGGGTGAGTTTTACTTCTCACACTCTTTCTATACTTGATTAGAAATCACTTTGATGAGGGATATGTGTTTGCTATTGGGGGTATTTGTTTAAAAAGTAAATACATAAACAGAGTAAGTAGACAGTGTGGAAGACAGAGGAATGGTCTCACACCATTCCTTCTCTAATAGAATGCTTCTACCCCTTCAGCCCCCAGCAAATTTTAGAGAAAACATTCATGAGGACTCTAAGGGGAGTCTCCTTAAACATTGAAAGGGCTCTGCTGTGTATTGGAAGCACTTAAAGTTATGCTGAGTGTTATTTGTTGGGCGTGGGCTAAAATGAAAGGTCACAAACATGGGCCATGTTTCACGGAACTCAAAATCTTAGGAGGCCGTGAGACGGTAAACAAAAAGGGGACTAAAGAATGCAAATTCCATGCAGAAATCAGTGTTACTTACGGGCTCTTTGCCAAAGCTTTTTTTTTTTTTTTTTTATGGATTATACATCCTGTCTTGGCTCACCGATCAATCATACTTCACTTGCAACCTCCAGTCAGCTTGTTTTCACTCCTAAATGTTGCTCAAAGGAGTGAAAGAATCCTGGATAGTGATGGAACACTCCGTCTTTTTTGATGGTGTAATCCTCGCTGCCGGGTGCGTTCCTCGGTACAACGATACGTTTGGTCTTCATCCACCGTTCCTGTAACTGCTTCAGAGCCGTAAAGGTGAACTGGGTGTCTTGTTAATGAAGGTGACTTTTGGATCCCAACTTAGGGCAGGGCTGGTAGCCAGGAGGACCGACCCTGTGATCAGAGGGGCTCAGTCCCAGACCCCTGGGGAGCGGGGAGGGGCTGTAAGTTGAACCAGCCAACGGCCAATGACTTAGTCAATCAGGACTGTGCGACGAGACCGCCATAAAAACCCAGCAGTGCTGGGTCTGAAACGCTTCCAGGTTGGTGAACACGTGGAGATGTGGGCCGTGCCGTGTGACTTGATTGCTTCTTGCCCTTTGTCCATACCTCGCACTTCTGGCTGGTGATTCATATCCTTTCTCACATCCTTTAGCGAACTGGTAAGCCTGTTTCCCTCAGTTGTGGGAGTCGTTCTAGCAAATTAAAGGAGGAGGAGGTCCTGGGAGCCTGATCTGTAGCCAGGCAAGCCCTGGGGCTTACTACTGGCAGCTGCAGTGAGGGCTGGGGGCAGTCTTATAGGACCAAGCCCTTGACCCGTGGGATCTGATGCTGTCTCCCCATAGATGCTGTCAGAATTGAGTGAGTTCTTGGACACCAGCTTGTGGTTGGGGGAATCGGGTCCAAGAACTTAAAAGATCTGGTGTCAGTAGAGTCTCCGTTCCCCAGCATCCATGGCTAAGCTCCAGAAAGCGCTGACCTGTCTCTGTTTTCAGGGACGTTGAGGAGCCCCACTGTGGCGTGTGAACACAACGTGTGCCCGGGAAACCCTGCCTCCTTGGTGATGGGGACCAGCAGGAGGCCTGCGCGTGAATTACGCCTCGTCAGCGTGTGCGTCTGAGTATCTTCCCTACACGCCCACCCACTAACAGGGTCCCACAAGGGCCCTGGCAAGTTTGGGGACGATTATGCCAACGCCGCTGCTGTAAACGTCCTCATCCTTCCGGACACCACGTGCTCACAGCTACTCGGGCCGCTGAGTCACGGATCCGAAACGTGTCCGAGTTTCAGTGTGGCTGTTGCCATCCTTCCCACGCCCTCAGTGCCCAGGGCCGCCTGTCGCTTTCCTACCTCCCGTCACGCAGTGCTGGTGTCTCTACGGTTAGGCACTCACCTTGGTTATCGTTGGTGTATATAGTGTTACCACGCTGTGACTCGTACTTGCACACCCGACACGCCATCCGAGTTTAAGTCCCCTTGTATCATATGCATGGTCCATGTGGAAACTCGCTTTTGTAAAGTGCCTTTTCGGGTCGTGACTAGTTTAAGTTTATTTATTTAAGTTTATTTATTATTTGTTTATTTTGAGACAGAGAGAGGGAGAGGCCGTGTGACCAGGGAGAGGGGCCAAGAGACCGGGGGAGACGGAATCCCAAGCAGGCTCCGCGCTGTCCGCATGGAGCCCAACGCGGGGCTTGAACCCACAAACCGTGAGATCATTAACCTGAGCCGAAATCAAGAGTCGGTCACTTACCTGACTGAGTCACCTGGTGCCCCAAGTCTTGACTGTTTTGCGAAGGTGGGGTTATCTTCCTTTATTTGGTCAGGGAGTGTTTTTGATATTTTTTTGGCCGGTGAGTGTCTTGCCACTGTGTTTTTCCGTTTCCGCTCTGTCAGTGGTTTTTTTTGTATTATTATTTTTTTTATCACAATTTTAATAGACGCCGGTTTTCCGTCTTCCGACTCACGGCGATTGCGTTGTCTCCCCTCTAACGGTCCTCCCCTCCGCAACGAGCCTCCCGTTTTCCCCCGGGGGGACGTCTCATGCCCCATTTTTTCATTTCACCCTCCATATACGTTGTATTTTGAGCTGAAATTTCTAAGGTGACACAGAGGGGTCGTTGTCAAACTTGTTCTCTCTTCCTGCCCGATGAGCCCAGCCCTCTTTGCTGACAAAGCTGTCCCACCCCCCTTTCGGCAGCGTGTCTTTCGTTGTCTCACTGTGTCTTTCGCTGAGTTTCCATACGAGTTTCTGCCGTTTTTGAAACCTTCCTTTCGTTCTAGTCGTTCTCTGAGGAGGAGTTCCAGGTGGCTATGACTAGGCTGGCCTCACAGAGCACGTGATATTTTTTGTGCAATTCCTTTCGCTTTTTTTCATTTTGTGTTGGTCTTGAGGTCTCTGGACCCTGCTCATGTCCACATCGACTTACCTTTTCTTCTCAGTTGCCAAAAAAGGCAAAGGCTGCTATGTTGGTAGAAATACAGTTGATCCCGCCGGTTAAACTGAGGAGAAAGGAAAGGACCCCTTTAAAATATCATCTTTCGGTCTGTGACCGTAATAGGTGAGGAAATACAATTGGCGTTTGCCCGTGTTTTGAGTCCAGTAACCTCTTTCAATGCATTGGTTCCAATATTCTCTCTGGTGTCCCGTATGTATTATGCGTATCTTACAGCCTCACTTGGCAACGAGACAGTGGTCACTTGTCATTGACACGATGGTAAATCTCTCCTTCTTTTTTCCACAGGTACCGCGGCGGCAAAACTCGGAGCGGCCTCGACTGACGCGCCCCTTTCACCCGAAGTCCCTACTTCAAGATCCCTGTTTGACGTTCTCTGCCTCACTTGTCCTTCGGACATTTGGAGAGGGAGAACCGGGATGGCTCTTCCACCTGTCCTCGATGGCTTGACATCAGCCGCATCCAAAGGACCCAGACCAGCGTGATCCCGGGGAGGCCGGGGGCTAAGATCCCAGCGCGGGGGATGCTGACAATGAGCAGGGTCTCCCGTGTGCCGCCTGTGGATGCTGGAGGTCGTCACCCCATCCCAGCTCCTTAAAAGGGAGAGGCAGCTTCCAATACTTTCGCCCAGGAGGGGAGGGATCGCTGTTCTAACTTGAAGGGCTGGGTGGATTTTGAGAGAAGCTGCAGGTTAAATATCTGAGGCCGCTGCAACTTACACGTCGCCTCTGCTGACGGCTCGTGGCATCGTAGCTCACCACGTCTCCCTGTGTTAAGACGAGGTCAGTCACCGAAACACGCGAGTGCAGCCGTAGCCAGCCCTGGGGCAGCTCAGATGATCACGTCACCCTCCTCGCAAGTCCGCCCCCCTCTCTGGACTGGGACCTTGCAGCCCGAGAGGGGGCTGGGAAATGAGAGATACTGGTGACCCGGCCACAGCACAGCGTGCGAGCCTGGTGGGCGTGTTAGTACCCGACGTTCTCGGTCTTTGTTCCTACTTTCAGCGTCTGCTTCAGGGAGTCGGGTCGATTCGGCAGAACCGGAAAATGTTTCTGCAAAAAAGCATTAATCCAACAAGAAGCTCTTCGCCCGAACGTCTGTTCCAACCCCTTGTAAAGACCCTTCAACGTATAATAAACCTTCAGTTGAGTTCAAGTCTTAAAAAGCCTGTGTTGTGGCGCACATGAAACTGAACAGGATTTAACACGAAACGAGGCCTTCAGAGACTGTGAAGCTATTTGAGCTGCCTTTTAATAACCTCTGCGGCCGTTACTGCCTGCAGGACCTTGAGCTCTTTGCCACCACCTCTGTCTTTCAGGTTCGTCCTCTGTAAATGGGGGGAAAGTAGAAAAGCCCTTTTCAGAATTAAACATGTTAGTATCTGTAAAGTTACAGGAACCGGAGCCAATGATAGATTGTTTACATGCTGTTTTACTCCTATTATTAGTGTCATTATCAAACTGTTTTCTACTTTGCTTGAGTCTATTACCTCTTTATTGTGAAGGAGTCTGGATCCGGCTACAGTCAGCGATCGTTGGAGCCTCTGGCGTGGGTTCATCCAGATGCGCCCACCACAGACATTCATCTCAGCTCCTCGTGGCCCCGGGTCCACTGGTCACCTCTGGTCCCCTCCGCTAGGCGGTTCCAGTGGGAGGGACAGCAGAGTGGGCTGTGGGAGTTTGCAATGCACCTACATACCATCAAGGACCTTTCCTGGTGTCTTCAGACCTGGGTTCTCCCGGGGGAAGGGCATGGGGTCACCTTCTGGGCTAGCACAGAAACCGGTAAGTAGATATTGTTCTGGACTTTGATCTGAGAAATTTCACTTTTCAATGCCTTTGATGGTTTCCCCTTATTCACCTTCACAAACGTATCTACCTCAGATCCTCTGTATCTACTCTTTCCGCCTGCAATCCCAGCAGAGGGTGGGAACATTCGAGCCATGGAGATGTGTGCCAAAGAAACTACGAGTGTTGCAATTTGACCACGGTCCTGTCCAGGAGATGGTGTCATCTCTGTCCAAAAAGAAAAGCATATTGATATTGACGAAAATGCTGGATCATACACTCCCAGTTTTCTCCGATATTGTTATAAGGTTGAGAAAAAGATCAAATCTTTTTCTTTCTTTCTTTCTTTCTTTCTTTCTTTCTTTCTTTCTTTCTTTCTTTCTTCTGTCTTTCAGAGAGAGAGAGAGAGAGAGAGAGAGCAAGCATGAGCAGGGGAGGGGCAGAGGGAGGTTGAGAGAGAGGGAGAGAGAGAGAGAGAGAGAGAGAACCCCAAGGTGGGGGGCGACGCAGGGCTTGATCTCACAACCGTGAGATCATGGCCATGAGACCACGACCTGAGCTTAAATCAAGAGTCAGGTGCTTAACCAACCGAGGCACCCAGGCGCGCCTCTAATTTGTTTTTCTGATAAGGAAGACTTCAGATTAGAACTGCAAAAATAAATCAGTGATTTAAAAACCTGACTTAATTCTAAATACTAGGTTTTGCTCAACATGGAGCTGAACCAGACCCCAGAAGCCACAGTTCAAGGGTGGGTTTGTTTCTTTCTCTGGCATCTTTCCAAGAGGTAACATTCGGCTGCTTCTGGATGGTACCCTGAATGTACTACTGAAGAGCAAGCCGATAAGGGTAGGACCTGAGAAGGAGCGAGGGGGAAAGGAAGGGGGCGGCCAGAACCTTATAGAACAAGGACCCTCCCCTATAGACCGTGGGCATTCACTTTCAAATGTCCCCTCTCTGCAAAGACGGCTCTCCCACTATTCTCCCTTTCTCATCTTATAGTCTAATAAACTTTTGTCTGCTGTTCATTTTGATGGAGTTTTGGGGTGATAGTGGGGTGGTCTGGAGCCAATGGCCAAGAAAGAATTCCTGAAGACGTCTTTGGTGCAAAAAAAAAAAAAAAAAAAAAAAAAAAAAAAAGGTGATATTATTAAAGCATGGGATGGGGCGCCTGGGTGGCGCAGTCGGTTAAGCGGCCGACTTCAGCTCAGGTCACGATCTCGCGGTCCGTGAGTTCGAGCCCCGCGTCGGGCTCTGGGCTGATGGCTCAGAGCCTGGAGCCTGTTTCCGATTCTGTGTCTCCCTCTCTCTCTGCCCCTCCCCCGTTCATGCTCTGTCTCTCTCTGTCCCCAAAAAAATAAATAAACGTTGAAAAAAAATTTAAAGCATGGGGACAGGACCCGTGGGCAGGAAGAGCTTCACGGGGTCGTGACGGGTAACTCATTATATACCCTCAAGTTGGGAGGGGGTCAGGGATAGAGTAAGTCTCTAAGGAATTTTGGAAGCAAGGTTTCCGGGACCTTGAGGGGCTGGTGTTGTGAGAAAAACACCACTTATTACCGATTAGTAAAACCCCAGTCGTGAGACCCTTCAGATGTATATCAGGGGGCCATATGCTTAGAGTATGATTGCCAGCATATACTTGGGGCAGTTGAGATCAAGGAAGTTTCCAATGGAATTTTTATATGTTAAAGTAGACTCACAGGAGGATAATGTTGAGCCAAGGTTCTCTTTTGCCCCCAGCAAAGTGCCATCATGGAGGCAGCTGAGCTCCCAGAGGGAGGTCACTCTACCAGTTTCAAGGAATGTTAATGGGCTGTAGGCAGTAAGGGAATTTAGTTTTTCATTTGCCTTAGTTTCCCCCATCACCGTGGCCAGCACCGAAACCCCTTTCCTTCATTCTTGGGCGGCCAGGAGTGTCCGAGGAACATCACACATGTCCCACCTGCAGGCGGGGGTGCTGTAACCTGTACTTGGCCTTCAGCTCATCCCGCGCTCCCTCATCCATTTTGTTTCCCCCTTTTCATTCTTCAAAGCGGTGAGACAAAAAATCCCGGGCACTGAGGTAAAGAATCCCACAAGAACATCATTTCCATATGTGAACTAGAGTTCTTGTCCCTTATTTGTGGGCTTTTCAGATTGAATTTAAAAAGGTGTATTACAGACTTGATCTATCCTATGATATTTTTACTATGACTGAAAAATGACATTTTTACTTGTTTAAAACAACTTTATTAAAGCGTTATTGGCATGTGACAAACTGCGGATATTTATTTGTTTTAATTTTTTTTAATGTTTTATCTCACGTTTGAGAGACAGAGAGAGAGAGAGAGCAAGCAGGGGAGGGGCAGAGAGAGTGGGAGACACAGAATCTGAAGCAGGCTCCAGGCTCTGAGCTGTCAGCACGCAGGGCTCGAACCCATGAACTGTGAGATCATGACCTGAGCCGAAGTCGGAAGCTCAACCAACTGAGCCACCCAGACCCCCCAAACTGCACATATTTAAAGCCTACATTTAATGAGCTTTGATAGATGTATACACATGAAACCATTACCGCCATCAAGATAGTGAACTTCTCCCCTCACCCCTAAAGTCTCCTTGTCCCCTTCTAGAATACTGTTCTCCTGCCCCCTCTGACTCCATCTCCAAGGGACCTGATGGGTCTCCATTTGTAAGGATGTCTCACTCTCTGTCCCAGGAAGAGAACTCTCAGCCATGAAAAAGGTGCTGACTTAAATCTGCATAACGACCTTACCCTCCTTTACAGTTTTTCCTGGGAACCTCGCCTCACTGGCCTTCCTAACCTCCAACTGCTTTCTTCTGTCTTGAGCTGAAGATGATATTTAAGGGGGTGCCATTTCAGGGAGTTTCGCTCAGTTTTCCTGGGCCTGCCCCATGCATACATGAGGTAGACATACTATTAAGCTTCTGTTTTCGTCTTGTGAATCTGCCTTTTGTTACAGGTGAGGTCTCAGCCACAGCACCTAGGAGGGCAGAGGGGAAACTGTTTTTCATCCGCTACGTAAGCTCCCCGATGAGAATGCAGGCTGGCAGGGGTCTGGACGGAAGCCCTGGGAGCCGCTAGGCTGACGCTGCGGCTAAGTCTTTCCCGGAGCTGAGCATTTACTATCCTGAGATAATAAACGTGTATTATTTATAGACCCTAAGCTCGTGGCGTCACACAAAATTCCACCAAGTAAATTCTAAAGATCTTGTCGGCGTTACTCAACGATTCATAAATCGGATTCATAAATCCAGTCTAGCAGACAGAAGTTCTAGGACTTCCAAGGAGCTACACAGAGTGAAAGGCTCTTATAGGCAGAAAGCGGGGAGAAGAAGGAAGTTCTACCAGAAGAGCAGGTTGGTTTGCAAAGGTTACTTTCCTTTGCAGAAAAGCCTGGGGTCCGTCAGGCGGATTACCCACCTACCTAGAGCTGACTGGGTGATTTCTGATGGACTGGTTTACGATTCCATTCCTCTCTCTGAGAGAGCTAGAACTGTAATTATCAGTTTGGTGATCCAAGGCTGAGCATAAACTCCATCTGGGGCCTATTGTCTTTTTTTCTTTTTCAACCTTTTTTTTTTTTTTTTTTTTTTTTTAAGGGACAGAGAGAGACAGAGCATGAACGGGGGAGGGGCAGAGAGAGAGGGAGACACAGAATCGGAAACAGGCTCCAGGCTCCGAGCCATCAGCCCAGAGCCTGACGCGGGGCTCGAACTCACGGACCGTGAGATGGTGACCTGGCTGAAGTCGGACGCTTAACCGACTGCGCCACCCAGGCGCCCCTGGGGCCTATTGTCTTAACAAGGCTCATGTATCCCGCCCAGGCGCAGCAGGAAACTAACACTTTTGTTGGCCAACTGTTCATTCCTTTTCGTTGCCGAGTAGAATTCCATGACATGAATGTACCACACACAGAAGCTATTGGTCACTTTGGGGGAGGGTAGGTAAGGAATCTTTTATTTATTTATTTATTTATTTTTTAATTTGTTTTGAAAATCGTATTTAAGTTCTGGTTCGTTAACATACAGGGCAATGTCGGTCTCGGGAATAGAATTCAGTGATTCATCGCTTGCATCCAACACCCAGGGCTGATTCCAACAGGTTCCCTCCTTAGTACCCATCACCCATCTAGCCCAGCCCCCACCCACCTCCCCTCATCAACCTTCAGTTTGTTCTCTGTCTTCAGAGTCTCCTATGGTTTGTTTCCTTCCCTCTTTTCTCTTTTCTCCCCGCCCCCTCCCCCGTATGTTCATCTGTTTTGTTTCTGAAACTCCACATACGAGTAAAAATCATATGGTACTTGTTTTTCCCTGATTGACTTCTTTCACTTATTAGCTATTTATCTATTGATGACCATTTCGACAATTTCCAGATTTGGGCTAATACAAATAGGGCTTCTACGAACGTGTGTGTGCAGATCTTTGTACGGTGAAGGGTAGTGGAATATTCCGTCGCAGAACAGGCTTCTTTGGCATATTGGTTGTTTTGAGTAAAGTTACTTGAGAAGCAGCTGGTTCGAGAAGAACACTGATGGGGGAGTGCGGGGCGAGCTGAGGGCCAAGTACAAGTTACAGCACCCCCCGCCTGCAGGTGGGACATACGTGATGTTCCTCGGACACTCCTGGCCGCCCAAGAATGAAGGAAAGGGGTTTCGGTGCTGGCCACGGTGATGGGGGAAACTAAGGCAAATGAAAAACTAAATTCCCCTACTGCCTACAGCCCATCAACAAGTCCTCGAAACCGGCAGAGTGACCTCCTCTAGGAGCTTAGCTGACTTGACGATGACACTTTGCTGGGGACAAAGAGAGAACCTTAGCTTAATAGTACCCCAACCTTGAGGAGCCTGCAAGTCAATTTCCTTTATCTCAGCTGCCCCAAGATACATGCTGGCAATCGTACTCCAAGCTTATGGCCCCCTGATATGCATCTGAAGGGTCTTAAGACAAGTTTTATTAAATGGTAATAAATGGTGTTTCCTTAGCAACAGCTAGCCCCTCAAGGTCCTGGAACCCTTGCTTCCAAAATTCCTTTAGAGACTTACTCTATCCCTGACCCCCTCCCAACCTGCGGGTACATAATGAGTTACCCGTCACGACCCCAGTGCAGCTCTTCCTGCCCACGGGTCCTGTCCCCGTGCTTTAATAAAATCACCTTTTTGCACCAAAGACGTCTCGAGAATTCTTTCTTGGCCTTCGGCTCCAGATCCCACAAATCCCTCACCACTCCGAAACTTCATCACTCTGACCCTCATTTTCCCCCCAGAAAGCAGGAAATAAATCTCCCATGTGAACGATACCCTCCCTGTACCACAAGGGCAGAAGACCCAGGGATGGGACTTTAGGGTCAAGGAGGCTGTATAGACAAATCTCGTGACTTCACGAATTTAACCACCCTAAACCCAAACTGTCTCGTCAATTCTTCACAGATGTATTGTTTGTCTACAAGGTATAAAAGCCGCCTGCTTTGCTCATGTCTTTGAGTCTCATGTTTTTATGGGGCCCCCGCACATATGAAACTAAATTTGTTTTTCTCCCGTTAATCTGTCTCATGTATATTTAATTGTCAGACCAGACCGAGAAGCTAGAAGGAAAGAAGGAAAATCTTTCCATGCTTACAATGATCATATGTTTCATTTTCTTTTGGGTACGAACCTAGGGGTGCAATAGTTGAATCATGTCATAGATTATATGATTAACTTTTTAAGGCCCTGTCAAATTCTTTTCCATTTTCAATTTATAGCACAAGTCTACGAGAGTTCTGGTTCCCTCGTGTCCTTCCTAACACTTTGCATGATTAATCTTTTTACCTTTAGCTTTTCAAATAGGTGTAGTGGTATTTGGTTGTGATTTTAATTTGCATTTCCCTGAGAGCTAATGATATGCAGTACCTTTTCCCTGTGGTTATTCGCAGCCCCATATTTTCTTATAAAGTATCTGTTCATCTCTTTTGCCCATTTATTTAACTGAGTCCCTTATTCTCTCAGTGTTGAAATGTTGAGCATGCTTTAAATACAGTCCTTTATCAAATAAGTGAATTTGCAACGATTTGTCCCAGTTTGTGACTTGACTTTCTCCCAGTGGGATTCTCTTGTCTTTTGAAGAACAAAGTTTTTTCATGTTAAAGAAGCCTAATTTGTCAATTTGTTCCTTTCTGGATCATATTTCTGATGTCATCATGTCTACAACTCTTTGCCTAACCCAAGGTCACAAAATTTTCTCCTACATTTTCTTCTAGGAGTTTTGTAGTTTTTAGCTTTATGTTTAAGTCTGTAATACATTTTGAGGTAGTTTTTGCAAATTATGGACCCAAGTTGTCCGTGTGTGTGTGTGTGTGTGTGTGTATTGAATTTTTCCATTTATTAAAAAAGATATCCTTTTTCTACCAGTTTGCCTTTGGGCCTCTTTTAAACAATAAATGAAATTTATTTAAATTTCAATTTCTGATTGTTGTCAGTATAGTAAAATACAGTTGAGTTTTGTATATTAACTTTGCGTCCTGTAACCTTTCTGAACTCACTCATTAGTTCTAGTAGGTTTTTGTAGATTCAGTACAAATGCTTCCTTTCCCATTTGGATGACTCTTTCTCTCTTTCTTTCTCTCCCTCCGCCTTTCTCCCTCTCTGTCTCTCTCTATCTTATTCTTTTTCCTTTTTCTTGATTTCACTGACTAGAATTTCCGATAAAACATTAAATAGAAGTAATGAGAGCAGACATAGCAATCTTATTCACAGTCTTAGCGAGAAACCATCATTCTTTTTAAGAATGTAGTTAGTTGAGTTTTTTGGTAGATGCCCTTTATCAGGGTGAAAACATCCGTTCCAGAGTTTGCTGAGAGGTTTTATCAGAGATGGATATTGTCAAATGAGTTTCTGCATCTACTGAGATGATCATATGTATTTTCTTTTTTAGTTTGTTAATGCAGTGTATTACACTGATTGATTTTCTAATGTTCAACCAGCCTTACATTTTTAGGGATTAACCGGAGGTGTTTGATCATGATGTATGATTCTTTTAATATATTAATTGATTTTACTTTCTAAAATCTCGCTTAGAATTTTTGCATCTATGTTCATGAAGGATATTGGTCAGTAGTTTTCTTTGTTTGTAATGTATTTGCTTCGTTTTAGCATCAAAATGATACCCCCATCATAGAATGGGTTAGGATAGGTGTTTGCAAACATTTTCTTGAAGATGCCAAATAATAAGTATTTTAGGCTGTGCAGGCCGTAGGATCTCTGTCACTCCTCTGCTGGTGAAGTGAAAAAGTAACCACAGATTCTACACAAGTGAATGGTGTAGCTGTGCTCTAATAACACGCTATTACCAAAATCAGCCGAAGGGCTGGATTTAGTCTACAGACCACTGTTTGCCAACCCCTGAATTAGGAAGTTTTTCTCCCCGAATCTAACACTTATGAAAAGGTAAAGACCATCATAAAAGAAGAACAAGTTTGGGGGACTACTGGATATCAACCCCTATCTTAAGCTATGGTAATAAGAGTGATTGGTATTGGGCTAAAAATATACCCACACGTATATAGTCACCCGATCTGCAACAATGTGCAAATGGTCTAAGGGTTGTCTTTTTAATAAACTGCATTGGGTCAATGATACGTCCATATGGAAACATCCATATGGAAAAGACCCTTACAAATCAATAAGTAAATGATAAATAACCCAATAAAAAATGGTCAAAGATATTAATAATCTCCACTAAATGGTATTCGATGTACAGTAAGCATATGAAAGGGTACATCACATCATTACTCATGAAGGAACTGAAAATTAAAATACCAGAATAGCGCTGTACATCTTCCCAGAAGGGCAAAAATTAACAAGCCTGACAAGATAAAGGCAAAAATAAGAAGTAATTAAAATCATTTTATATTGCTCACAGGAGACTGAGTTGGTCTCTATTATCTATTTTGGAAAAATATTTGTCAGCGTTTCTGACAAGCGAACATGTGTCTACCTTATAAACTGTCAATTCTGCTCCTAATTATATGCCTGAAATGAATGGATGCATAAGTTCACCAAAATACATACACAAAAATATTCATAGAGCTTATATTCATAATACCCAAACAAACTAAAAGCCTCTGAAAAGTAACCAAGCGTATGCAATTTAAATTGTTAGCATTTCCTGAAATTGTCTTGTAAGCATTCTTAAAGCACAAATTAACAACTTCAGCCCTAAATTGTCACCATTTCTTCCGGGCCACTAGGATTCAATCAAATATTTTATCATGTGTATATTATTTTTAATCAATAAAGAAATCTAAGAATTCAAATTACAAACTTTAAAGTACTGACTTTGTGGGCGCCTGGGTGGCTCAGTCAGCTAAGCATCTGACTTCGGCTCAGGTCATGATCTCACAGCTTATGAGTCCGAGCCCCATATCGGGCTCTCTGCAGTCAGTGTGGGGCCCACTTCAGATCACGTCTCCTTCTCTCTCTGCCCCTCCCTGGCTCCTGCTTTCTTTGTCTCAAAAATAAATAAAAACACCAAAAAAAAAAAAAAAAAACAACCCCTAAAGTATTGACTTCGTAGCATAATTAATGAAAATATATTAAATTCACATACAAATTCATAAATTCAAATATACTGTGGTTTGTTCATCTTCAGTTTGTCACTTCTTTACATAAGATGGGCTTTTTTTTTTTATCAAGCACATAAATAAAAATATTTTAAGGTGGCATTTGAATCAATCATGCTGGAAAATCCAAACACGATGTGTATACTACCAACCTGCCCTGTTATCAGAATAGAACAGAAGGAAACCGGCGAGGATACTTTCTGAGTTTACGAAAGTAGTTTGGAAGGTCTGGTTCTACTCCTTCTGCACGGAGGAGGCCATTCTTCCAGGGTTGTGTTCACGGGGCCTGAAGGACAGAAAATGGGAGCAAGTGGAAACGGGGTGCGGGATGGGGGGGAGGGAGGCTGTGGGCTGAGGGCTGAGGGAGGCCCTGAACATCTCACTTTGTTTCTGGTGGCGGGATTACTGGGATTAAGTGTAAAGGCACCTCTGGTCTCTTCTATTAGACTGACAGCAGGGGTGATGTCTGACTCCTCTCTGCTTCCCGGAACGATGGAGTTTGGGAGTGGTGGCGGGTCCGGAGACCACGGCCAAGAAAGAATTCTTGCAGACGTCTTTGGTGCCAAAAGGTGATTTCATTAAAGCACGGGGACAGGACAGAAAGAGCTGCGCTGGGGTCAGAAGGAGTGACTGATTAGGGAGGCCCCCAGAGGGACTGCGATGTGCCACAGAGGACTCCTAAAATACCAGAGGCCTTTCTGTTATCAAGCTAAGCTTGTCCCTTAGGACAGGAGGGGGTTCCTGGAGAAATGCTCTACTCCGGATTTGCCTCAACTATTTGCCAACGGGCTGCAGGTTACTAAAAAATGGAATTTTACCTGTCATTTCCCTCTTGCGTCTGTTCTCCGCAGCGCTGTGGAGGGAGGGTGACATTAGGGCTCCAGGAGAATGAGTGACTTCCTGAGAAATGGGTAACTGAAGGAGAGGCTCACATGCAGGGGCTCCCGTGTACGAACAGGTCTGGTCTCAGGTTAGCTGCCTCAGGTCACTAGGGTGCACCTGCCGAGAAGGTTCAGCCGCGCTAGTTAGTAAGGAAAGAGTTCCAAGCTAAATAATGAGAAAAGTAGGCAGGAGAACGGTGAGAAGGACATCACCGCTGGCCATTTGAATTAAAGTGGGGGGTTGGGGGTGGGGGCTGAGAGTACACGTTGATCTTTCTGTTTGTATAAAGAAGTTCCAGATGGCTGTACCCCAAACTGGTGACCGTGCTTCTTTGTTATCGATGGGGGAGCTCGGTGGTCGAGGAGGACGGTGGGAGCAGGGCTCTTTCTTGTGTTCTTTATATAAGCAATTATTAAACCTTCGCAGCGGACGGATAGAAACCGGAAATAAAACAAAGCTCTAGCTGCATTCCCCTAAATGGCCACAAGGTGCCGACAGAGTCCAACGCTCTCCCCGGGCGCGGGCGGGGGTGGTTGGGGGAGGGATGGGAGGAGGAGACCTGGCCGGGAGGCCCTTCCCGCTTGCCGACCCCTCTGCCTGTTCCTGCGGTTCAGTCGCTGGAGTCGCTCTCTGTGTCACCCTTTGTCCCAAAGAGAAATAGCTTCGTTAACCGGGCTGACTTCTTACAAAAGTCGGGGAGGCAGGCAGGGAAGGGACTGAGGCGGGATGGAAGCTACACAAGTCCTCGTCAGTTACAGAGTCTCGCCCACAGGGTGTCACTCTCCGCGCCTACATTGGGCGGAAGGGGGACAGTGTAAAGAAACCACGTATTACGTCAATCATGAATATTGTCACAAAAGTCCCAACAGATGCAGAGTTGAACAGAACACAAGATCCTCGCACCTAAATTTAGAAGTGATGATCTGTAACATCATCCAATATCTAGTTGCTTACAAAGAAAACCCCTCAATTGCCTCAAATACTTTTTTACAATAATTTATTTTAACTGAAGTAGGATTCGATTGGTTGCTATGTCTCTCAAATCTATTTTAAAGCGTAACCCTTAACCAAATGTCCAAATTAGCCGAGTTGGCTCTTTGGAAAAGGGTTGAGAAACAATCTGGGTGATGGCAATTCTCACTGCTCATGGATTGTCATTGCTTGTAGACATTTTCTGTGAAAAGTGCTGGGGAGAAAAGTTATTTGATAAGAAGAAATACTGACGTTTTCATGTGAAAAGTTAACATCTTTCCCAAATGTCCATCGACTGATGAATGGATGAAGAGGGTATGGTATATATATACACAATGGAGTATTACTCGGCCATCAAAAAGAATGAAAGCTTGCCATTTGCAATGACATGGATGGAGCTAGAGTGTGTTATGCTAAGTGAAATAAGTCAAAGAAAGACAAATATCCTATGTGTTCACTCACATGTGGAATTTAAGAAACAAAATAAATTAACATATGGAAAGCGGGGAAAAAAAAGAAAAAAGAGGGAAACAAACCTTAAGAGACCCTTAAAGATCTAGAACAAACTGAGGGTGGGGGATGGGCTGGATGGGTGATGGGTATCAGGAGGGCACCTGTTGTGATGAGCACTGGGTACTGTATGCAATTGATGAATCACTGAATCCTGCTCCTGAAACCAATGTTGCACTGCATGTTAACTAGAATTTAAATAAAAATCTGAGAAGAAAAAAAGTTAAATCCTTAAGTTTATAATTGAAACGCCTCTGAAAATCGTAGTTTTTTAACACAATAAACAAATTTGTTTTCTATATCCATAGATAAAATGGGAAAAGGTATCTTAACACTTTTATTATGCTCACTTAGGAACTAGAAGGAAAGAGAGAAGAAAAGAAGGTCTGAAGCTAAAAATCTGACCTCAGGTGAGATCGAGGTCAGATTTCAGCACAGACTTTTCAACCCCTTTTTCATTTTAAGTTGACATTCACTAATATTTTCTCCTTCCCAAATTAAGGAAGAAAGAGCCTAGAAGCGTGGATGTTGCAAAATAGCTTAAGAGAAAGTGCCTCCTCTAAGGGGGTATAATGTAATACTCTTTTCTTCGCGGTTAGTACTTTTGTTTCCTGTTTAAGAAGTCCTTGTCTATAGTAGATCATATTTTCCTAGCTGATCTTCTAAAAGAAGATTTACACTTAGGGGGTCTTCCTACAATCACCCATAACCAACTGCACTCATCAATTTTTTTTGAGCAGCCTATCGTTTCCTTACTAATGTGAAAGTTCAACAAAAAATTAGATGCGATCCTTGGCTTTCTATCTAATTCCATTGGTAAATGTGTTCATCTCTGTGCATTGCCACCCAGTATCAGGTCTTTTATCACTACATCAGGTTCTACCTCTCATCGAGAGCTTCTTGGGTTTGTTTTTGTCTTGTTTTGATTTGTTCTTACCATTTTGCTCTTTAAATAAATGTTAGGATTAGCTTCCAAATTCCAAAACTGACATTAGGATTTTGACGGGAATTATCGTGAGTACCAATTTTAGAAGACCTGACATCTTTAATATTTCGTGCCCATGAATGTATTACATCTTTTCACTTAATGCCTTTAAATAAGGGTCTGATACCATTGGATTTCTTCTTGACCCATTATATTTACAGCAGCTATTATATGGTTCTATTACGTATATTTAGTAATGTGCGAAAAAGTTTGTGGTTACATAGAAATTCAATTAATTCGTGTAAATTGAGAAGTAAACCTTCGCCAAAGACCAAAATACACTCTTTTCTGCATATTGCTTTTTCATGACAGTGACGATGCTCTCGTTTTGCATGTCTCAGTCATATCCTAAGAGCAGAGGCAGAATCAGTTCAGTTATAGAAAATAGCTCGTAATCCCGAATCCACTGTTCTTCTGGTTCCACGGTGAGGCCATAGGTATACTGTGTCACCTGTAGAGTTATGTGGCACCAAGACACCCTGAATAAAACTGTAAAGGAGAAGGAAAGAAACACCAGAGATTAGGTTAAATAGCCAACTACACACGTGAAATCTCACAGGAGGAAACTGGGTAGACAGCACAATTTTTTTTTTTTTCAGCTCGGTTATCTGAAAACCGTTTCACCAAGTGACCCATTCGTAAGAATTATTAAAATTTTTTTGTGTACTTATGAATTTTGTAGTAACTTAGATCAGTGTAGTTTAACTTGTACTTGAAGGTTTCTGAGACTAAGTCGACCAGCTTTCATTGTATCTTTTTTATGACGACCTTTTAAAGAACACTCAAACGTTCTCTGTTCCAGGTGCCTGCCTGTCCCTCCTAAAAACAGAGGGTGTGGGAGGGAAGAAAGAAAACAAAAACTTATACAAGATTGAGAAACAGAGGAATCCGAAACCCAAAGTCCTCAAGACTTCCCACATGTCTCTCTCGTTCTCTTTTTTTTTATTTTTTTAAATGTTTATTTTTTAGACAGAGAGAGAAACAGAGCGCAAGCAGGGGAGGGGCAGAGAGAGAGGGAGGGAGACACAGAATCCAAAGCAGGCTCCAGGCTCTGAGCCGTCAGCACAGAGCCCGACGCGGGCCTCGAATCCACAAACCATGAGATCATGACCCGAGCCAAAGTCGGACGCTTAACCAACTGAGCCACCCAGGTGCCCCCTTCCCATATGTCTCTTAAGCCAGTCCGTGAATCTAATTAAAATTGTTTTAACTTTATATCAGAAATGGCTCATTTTTTGTAAATCAATAAAATTTAACAGTGTGATCTCAGTCTCCGCTGGCAGACATATTCCTCCTTTGAGTACTAAAGCTTTTAAGAACAAAAAACCCGAAAATCCAATGAACGCAACAGAGAGAGCCCTGAGATGCAAGGATGGAAAGTGGGTGTTTTTTGAGCTGGTGATTAACCCTAAGAGCAGAGGGACTACCCCCTTTCTGCCTCTTTGTTCTTTGGCCAATGTGTTCTGGCAATGGCAGAAATTATGCCTATTCGTCACTCTTCGGTACCTATACATTATCCAGTTGAATGGGACTCCGATAACTTGCCAAACTCCTAGATGCCACTTTAACAGAGTCTCCCAGTAATTGGTAAGGCTGTGCTCATGAAGGATGTGGTGCCCATGAAGACTGGTGAGTCCCAAGCCGTCTTCTCATTGCCTTACCCTTTTTCTAAAATGACCTGAATTCTGTGAGATAGAGGCACAAAGTATTCAGGAAGTTCATGGATAATCTTGCCAGCGACGGCATGAGAGAAGGTGAAACACACCAAATCTAGAGTAAGTGTCTGTGTCAGTGAAGTCCAACAGCTGCCTCATCCATGACAACATGGATCCAAGAAGAGCGGTCCCGGCATATGGGACACTTAGCAGTGCCAGGATCCAGGTCAACTCTGGTGAGCTAAGTCTATACCAAAGAGCTTGTGGGTAACCTCCAGCAGCATCACCCCGGCCACCTGGCTTGGGCAGTAGGAAGGGTGTTGAGAAAAATAAACTTTGTGATGTGCACATGGTGGCTGTCGTATGCCTGAGTACCGATAGCCTCCTCGGAAGGACAGACCTGTTGGTTCGCATCCACAAGGGCCAACGTCATTCTTACACTCTGGGACCATTCTGAGTTCATCCATATCACTCATCCCCCAAACTTGTCCACAAACCTCCACTTTTGTCCCCTTCAAACCCTTGCCCAGCCAGACACACATGCATCAGTTTAGCTCGATATCTTAGATCATTTCTCTTTCCAGCAAAACTAAACAATGAGATGCCACTCTCCTCTCTTTTCTGTTGTCTTTCATGGGTACTTTTGAGCGGGACGTTGTTATTACTCATTCTAATACTGCCCTTTTGACTGGTGTCAGCAGTGGTATTAGCTCAAATATGTTGAAGGCTTACTATATGCAAGACATTGTTAACATAGTAATTCACAAGGGGCGCCTGGGTGGCTCGGTTGGTTAAGCGTCCGACTTTGGCTCGGGTCATGATCTCACGGTTTGTGGGTTCGAGCCCCGCGTCGGGCTCTGTGCTGACGGCTCAGAGCCTGGAGCCTGCTTCAGATTCTGTGTCTCCATCTCTCGGCCTCTCCCCTGCTCATGCTCTGTGTCTCTCCGTCTCTCAATAATAAATAAACGGCAAAAAAAAAAAAAATTTTTTTTTTGAAGATATTAATTCATGAGAAGCACTACCAAATCCCCCTTTGGAAATGAGGAAGAAAGCGACAGAAATTAAAGTCATGTGTAAATGCAAATTTCAAGTGGCAGGGCCTAGTTTCAAACCTAGGTAGTGTTTCTCAATCAGGTATTGATAGGAAAAGTCTTCAGGCTATTGAAAAATAGCAAAAAGCATAACTATGTTTCAGAAGTAGAAATAATTGGGGTGTGAGCTACTTGCTCTAAAAATTATTTTCCTCCTTCAGCACTTGCTCAGGCCGAGCCTTGCGTGTATCACTTCCTCCTGACGATCAAGTACCGATGTATACATCATAGTTTTGTCGATCTGATGGTGTACAAGTAATAGCAGAAGAACAAACAACGTGTTCTTCTGGTGTCCCGATGTCAAATAAATAGTATCGTTTCCACAGTGAGGGTGAAGCAATACATTTGCAAAGACTGGAAAAAATACTAGTAATGTGCAAAACAAATGCTTCAGGTATGCCAAACGGTGTTCTTAAAATTCAAAAATTCCGTTCTAGATTTATGGGCAGAAGGCATAGGCCTTCATGGAATGCAGACTCTAAACAGGGTTGCATATCCAACATTTGGGGACAATATCAGGAAAAGTGGTTCTTCGAAATTAAAGCTTAGCATAAGTCGTTCAAATCAATAGTTTGGAAATATGGTTATTATGAACTGGGTATTTGCCATGTATCATCAAAACTTGAAAATAAAATTGACAAAAGTTATAATGGGATGAGCTTTAACATACCAAAGATAGAGTTGAAGAACAGATATCCGCATAGGTATCTAGATATAGGGTCATGCATCTTTCAATGGACTTTGTCAGTGTGTCTCTATTAACTCCCTGGGGAATGGGTGCCTTGATTTCCACAACCGATGTAGATTAGCTTACAAAGAAATATATGCACGGTAGAAACATGAAATATCATTTGATATAGTATCGCTTGAAAAAAGATTTCTTACAAACAGCCGGTTCATCTAACACAATGTTCAAGGCATCATTGTGGTTTATGATCTCTGGGGAAGATGGGCCAAATAGCCGTAAGTATTTGAGCAACAAATGTGTGTACTTTGGGATAAGATATAACACCATGTACAATGTACACTTTTGTAAATGACATACTGTATTAGGTTAGCTTTGAACCAATTCTTCTGAAGCTGGTTAGAAGTAGGTTAAAGTGATAACAGTTTAGGGGAGCCTGAGTGGCTCCCTCAGTTAAGCGTCTGACTTTGGCTCCAGTCACGACTCAAGCCCCGCATAGGGCTCTGTGGTGACAGCTCGGAGCCTGGAACCTGCTTCGGATTCTGTGTCTCCCTCTCTCCCTGCCCCTCTCCCACTTGTGCTCAGTCTCTCTCAAAAATAAATAAACATAAATAAATAAATACACAAATACATATAAATACATAAATAAAGTGTAACAGTTTTTCAAGCAAAAGATTAAACTCTTGCCTTATTTATAAGGGGACCCCATCCAGGTGCAAATAACTCCACAGATGAAAATTTGATTTATTTTCCTGATTTGTGTATGGCTTAAGCAGTTTAATTTTGAGCAATAGGGTAAATTGGCTGGTTATCTTTTCAACTTTGTTGTTTCCAAAAAAAACCTTAGTTTTCACAAAGTTTCATCTGGGAATGGACTATTGCCTACGACTCATCCTCTGTCCCAATCCCTCTGCATCTTCCACGAATTCGGGCTTTGTATTCTCATTTCTATATCCTATAGCACAAACAACAAGAACAAAAAGTATTTAGCTTGAACATTATCATCTGATTATTTGGATTAATGGAGAGGATCAGGGGGCTCATATGACAGAAGAAGTGACAAAAATTATGTTGTTTCCAGGTACTCGGTTATCATTAGTGTGGGGTGGAAATGAAGGAAAGAACTTTCTCTTTTCTTCCTTCTTTATTTTTCCTGTCTTGACTGCACATTTTCTGTGGGGAAACATACAGCAAACCACTTAGTAGCAATTCACTATACTATACGGAGGCAGTTCCCAAATGCTGGACAAGGAAAGGGAATTTCGGAGAGCAGGCCAGATTGACGTGGGCACTGAACCAGGAGTAGGATTCGAGTCAACAAAGGAGAAGCCTATATTTGACATTGGCTCTAACAAAACATTGTTTTAGACATTATCGCTGTGTTAAATTTAGATCCGTTTCAGATAAATTGGGTAATTTATTTATATCAATTAAATGCATTTAAAATTACTACCTAAACCCCAAACCAGCCGGACTGGAGGCTTCCAAATGCTTTACAGATCATGGCTGTTTAGCTAAGAGACACGAGATATTGAAGAATTATAATCTAGACACATTGTTGGCTGACTGGTTATTTGTGGCAACCTAACCGACGCGGAGCGTGCTTTTTCCTTACTGGTTCCCAACAATGTCAAACAGCAGCTTTAAGCGCCAACCAAAGGAACTTTAAAAGAAAAACTGATTCTCGTTTTACAAGAGTCTGGGATGGATGCTATCAAGCTTCTTTGCCTTCACCGAACCCCCAAATAGCCCTGTCTCGTCATGGTAACATTTTCCATTATATGGGTATATGGCAGAAGGAAAGCGGCAGCCTAATTGGAAATACAGCGTTGGTACTTCTCAGCCTGAAAACATCTTCCAGATGCCTCTCTCCAACGAAAATTCCAAGAGGAAATACTAAACCTCACTCCTGACAAGTTTAGAAAGCTTAAGAGGATGAAAACAGGATAGACAGCCGGAGAATATTTACTCTAGGTGCGTGAGTGTGCTGGGCTGCGGGGGGGGGGGGGGGGGGGGGGGGGCTCAGATGCCAGAACCAATCAGGGCGCAGAGAGGAAGGGCGGCAAATTCAAACTGTAGGCGCAACCCCCGAAACCTGGGCACGAGTCCAGCTCTGTTCTCAAGGGGTGACTGGGGAGTATTTGAATTTGCTTCCAGCTTATGTTTTCTCCTCCATCGTTTACTTAATTCTAAAGGTTATTCGAACTGGTGACAGAGCCCTTTTGAAAGTAGCTAGCTCCTAAGTGAGGGACAAGCTCAGAGCCTTTGTTACTTTTCCCAGGAGTCCCAGAGCTTGGCTAAGACCCAGTATTAGTTTTGCCGCTTAGTTACTGTAATAGGAAAAGCCGGGGACTGTTCAGACTAATAACTACTGTAATGAGTCACAGGATCAGCACAGAATAAGCAAGTGGCAGCTCTCTCTTTGAGAATATGGGTGGCTCTTAAAAGAGCCGTTAGGGTTCAGTTTACAGCCAACTCACTGTTCACTTGGCGCTGGTGTACTTGGTGACGGCCTTGGTGCCTCGGACACGGCGTGCTTGGCCAGCTCCCCGGGCAGCAGCAGGCGCACGGCCGTCTGGATCTCCCGGGACGTGATGGTCGAGCGCTTGTTGTAATGCGCCAGGCGCGACGCCTCGCCCGCGATGCGCTCGAAGATGTCGTTGACGAACGAGTTCATGATGCCCATGGCCTTGGACGAGATGCCGGTGTCGGGGTGCACCTGCTTCAGTACCTTGTACACGTAGATGGAATAGCTCTCCTTGCGGCTGCGCTTGCGCTTCTTGCCGTCCTTCTTCTGCGCTTTGGTCACCGCCTTCTTCGAGCCCTTCTTCGGGGCGGGAGCGGACTTCGCTGGTTCCGGCATAATTCAGAGCAGCTCAAGACTCCTAAAGGAAAAAACAGAAGAGAAACTAGGAGAAGGGCGTAATGCGCCCCTTTTATATAGAACCACATATGCAAATAAGGCGTAAATTAGAGTGCTGTGTCTGATAGGTGGCCGCTCAGGGCAACGTCAGGAGTGAGTTCTGCCCAATCGGAATACAAGGATCCCAAAGTTGCATTTCCATTGGTTAAGATGAAGCTGCAATGTTAACCAATGAAAACTTTTGTTTTTCAAGCCCAATAAGGGTTATAAAAACTGCTACCTACCCCCCGTTCGGTTTCGTTCTGGTAGATTATAGCAGTGTAGCTTTTCTGAGCCGCAATGTCTGGACGCGGAAAGCAAGGCGGCAAGGCTCGCGCCAAGGCCAAGACGCGCTCGTCGCGGGCCGGGCTGCAGTTCCCGGTGGGCCGCGTGCACCGCCTGCTCCGCAAGGGCAACTACGCCGAGCGGGTGGGGGCCGGCGCGCCGGTGTACCTGGCGGCCGTGCTGGAGTACCTGACGGCCGAGATCCTGGAGCTGGCGGGCAACGCGGCCCGCGACAACAAGAAGACGCGCATCATCCCGCGCCACCTGCAGCTGGCCATCCGCAACGACGAGGAGCTCAACAAGCTGCTGGGCCGCGTCACCATCGCGCAGGGCGGCGTCCTGCCCAACATCCAGGCCGTGCTGCTGCCCAAGAAGACCGAGAGCCACCACAAGGCTAAGAGCAAGTAGTGGCCTATATGATAGTTTATAGTAGCTCGAGTAAGTCGAGTCCAAACCCAAAGGCTCTTTTCAGGGCCACCTATCTTTTCTGGAAAAGAACTTAACATTTCTTTGACACTAAGGAAGGGAAGTGAGGTGTGGGGAAGTTGGGTCACTCTTCACGAACCTCCGTCCTGGGTTGAAAGCAGGACACCATAGGTTAAACCCTAACGTGCAAAGCGGGGTAGATTTCAGCCCACGGCGGTGATTGGGGATAGACTTTTTCGGTATCTTCATTGTTTACGTAGCTTTTCGGGTAATGAAATTTGGCGCAAAAAAAGTTGCCTTCCCTGACTTGGGCGGACGGCGCAGCGAGCAACCGGCCCCCGGCGGCGTCAAGCCGCACCGCTACCGGCCCGGCACGGTGGCCCTGCGCGAGATCCGCCGCTACCAGAAGTCCACCGAGCTGCTGATCCGCAAGCTGCCGTTCCAGCGGCTGGTGCGCGAGATCGCGCAGGACTTCAAGACCGACCTGCGCTTCCAGAGCTCGGCCGTGATGGCGCTGCAGGAGGCGTGCGAGGCCTACCTGGTGGGGCTCTTCGAGGACACCAACCTGTGCGCCATCCGCGCCAAGCGCGTCACCGTCATGCCCAAAGGACATGCAGTTCGCGTACAGGCGAACGGAGAGCTTCAGGGCCCGATTGTCGTGCGCCATCCCAAGGCTGGCCGCCACGTCCACTCTTCCTAACAGTACCTAAGTTTTGAGACACTGCCCTCGCCAGCCCCCCTCCGTGTTGGCAAATGAATGAAATACTGGGATTACGCTGGTAGGTAGGACACCGTTCTGGAGCCCGAGAAATGTTTCTCCCGTTTGGGAGGAGCCTAAAATCGTCAGTGCCCTTGGTTGCTTCCGGGTGGTTATTTCTGTCCCACTTTAAGTTTTAGTTCCCACAACTATTGCCATTGAAATGTAAAGTGTAGTTAATGGCACAGGCTGTTCCGCCTTACAGGCTTCAAGGTCCGTGTAGAGTAAGGAAAATCCTATAAATAGAGGATTGTATGGTTTGACCAAGGAATGCTTCTGAATGGAGAGGTGGAGTGCGCTGTGGCTCCCAACGACCCAGGTCTCTCCGCCCAGCTGACCGGTTAGGTGTGGAAGGAGGTTTATTGACGTGACTTTCTTTTGTTGCTGTTGTCACCAAATAAGGAAAGTTCTGCCAATGGTTTTGATTGCCCAGGGCACAATCTTGCCTCCTAGTTTCTGTGCACTGGACCCCTGTCACGGATGTCATCTCAAAAACGGGGAGAAAAACGTTCTTCGCTTTTTTTCTTGAATGTCACGGACGACGTTGGCTGCCTGATGACATTTATGGAAATTCTGCTTAGGATAATATTTCAAGGGTATAAAATGCAAACATTGCAAAAAAAAATGTTTATTCCACTTCTTATCCAAATTTTAAAAAGTAATAAATTTGGTAGGAGGGATCAGTGTGTTTATATAGTTAGCACATTCCATAATACAGTCTTTTGGAGACATCTGTGATTATATTCATTATTCAGTTGTTATGTCTTCTAATTATAGGCCAAGAAAAATAATTTATCCTCTATGCTTTTGAATGTTTGGCTGAGACCCCTGCAGTAGAAGACAGTTTTCCCAAGAAAAAAAACACACAGAAATTTATTAACGTTGTTAAACAACAAAAATTCAAGTGACTAAAGGTCAAATTGGCTTTTTTTCAATGATTCCTGGAGCAGGCAGCGTCCCATCGAGCAACAGAAAGGAGTTCTGCTGCGCTATAGAAAACGAAAGACTTTTCAAGGTGGAAATGCAGCAGAAAATGGAAATTATTAGCAAAGAGTGCATTGTTTCAGTCAAGGTCATCCTCCTAAAGGGATTGGCTGGGCCTACTGGTGGATTATCTCCCCAGCACAGACTAGGTTAATTGCTCCTTGAGTAGCTAAAGGTTCCATTCCCAGGGTGGGAAACCGATCGGATTAGGCGTTCAGGCTTGGTTTGCTGCTGTGGGGTTTCGCACACGTGACTCCATCTGGGGTTTACCGTCTCTGTGACGTGTACCTCGTGTGTACGCAGGAGATAACACTGGGGAAGATGAGCTCCAGAGATGCCTCAGAAGTATGGCTTAAGTACCGTCTACCGCTTGTCGGGAAGCAAGAATTCCTGTCCCCTTCAAGGGTCCTTCTAGCTGGACTAAGAATCCCATTGACGTGAGAAAAGTTAACAGGAGAAAATCAAATTTAACAGCATACATATGGGGAATCCACACAGACATGGAAATTCCAAAGACAGCCAGGCCAAACAAGGCATGTATGTCATCCTGAACTAAGAAGGGGGCAGAGGTCTGGGACTAGGAAGGGAAGGAATGCATTCACAGGGCCATAGGAGCATGCTAATTCCATGTTTGTCCTGCCATATGGATGGGTCACTCAGATCAAATTTATCGCCGCCAATAACCCTGTTCTGGGAAAGACCCCCAATTTAGGTTGTTCTATGTAGTTAGTACCAAGAGTTTCTCCGAGCCCGTGGGGTCTTCACGCCTTCAGCTCAGAATAATCTTCATGCCCAGTGGCGCATCTTGGAGCGGCCTGCCCTTGGCCCCCATGAGCCGAAGACAAAAGGTGAGGGGAAGTCAGTTACGGGAAGGTCACCAGGAGAACAAGAATGAAGTCCGTCAGGCAGATTTAAGTTGCTGCCTTCTCCGTTGATAAGGGTCGAATGATGTCTACTGGTGTGGCCGGGTGAACTGGGGAGACCCTGAGCCCTAAGACCTCGACCAAGCCCAGATCAAAGATGTCACCGAAGGCTCTTGGTCGCCTCATGAGAAAGAATTTAAGGGCAGACACAACACAGTGGATGAGAGGTACACTCGAGATGTGAGAGCGGGTGAGCTCAAGGGAGAGAGAGAGCACTTGTGAACCAGGGTTGAGGTTTCTATCAGTTATTGACAGTTGTTAACAAGGAGGAGGAATATTGATTACCTGGGGGGCGGGGATTTCTTGGAAGCAGGGTTTTGGGCCTTTTCCTCCTCACTTGCTGGGGGGCTTCCTGTCCTGGCGCCGCCATCTTGGGCCCCTCCAGCATGCTGGGTCTTTCAGGGGAGTGTGGCCAGACAGGCCTCTGACCCACCCTGCAGCTGGGCACGGCCTCCTCCGCCCTGGCCTCCAGGCATCCTCTTAGAGCCTGACTAACTGCCTGCTGTGACACTGGAATTAACCTTTCCCCTTCCTGGTAGAAAGGGAAAGAGACATCTTGATAAATCTACTTCCTGTTTTTAGAGATAGAAGGGAAAAACCAAGAGCTTTTCTGGTCTCTACTTTATCTCAAATGCCTTCAGCTGAAAATAAACCTTATGCCAGAGTGGAATATTCTGGGGGTGGCCTATTCTGCCACCTTTCAATACCTAATGCTAATATTTTGTTGGTATTTGTTAGTACAGAATTAGGTCAGTATTAATAAAAAACCTGAGGTGCGCCTGGGTGGCTCAGTTGGTTAAGCATCTGACTCTGGCTCAGGTCATGATCATGATCTCACAGTTTGTGAGTTTGAGTCCCACGTCAGACCCTGCGCTGTCAGCTCAGAGCTTGGAGCCTGCTTCAGATTCGGGGTCTCCCTGTCTCTGCCCGTCTCCCACTCACGCTGTCTCTCCCTGTCTGAAAAATAATAACAAAAAGGTTTTTTTTTAATTAAAAAAAAACTTTAAATCTGCATTGTATTTCTAAGTAATACACAGAGAACGTGTCTAAAAATTTTAAGGCAAACTAAAGCTGTCTCTTTACAATACTTCTCAGTATTGTATCTTAACTCCATCACAGGATACTATGCCCCTCGGGTCTTTTGCCTAAAATAAGACACACACTGGAAAAAAAGAGCTTAAGGAAAACGTGGGACAAACGTCAGTACGAGCAGGTGAGCAGTAAAGGTCAGGTCTTGGGGCCTCGCTGGTGACATTGTCACTTTCCTCCAGTACCGCACCACTTACCTGCTGAGTTTTCATCTGGTAAGGAATGAGAAGACCAAATCCTCTGTCAAAAATTTGGTTAAGATGAACCTTTATGGATTTGTCCCGAATATTTGGTCAAGTGCACAAAGACCTATATATTCAAGGTGATTGCAACATTGTTTTAGTACCAAATTTCATCAAACCTAAAACACTCACTGTTGTAAGTTAAATAGCCCATTGTGTGCCAATAACCTGTTAAAAGGCAAAATTCAACCAAGTAAACCTGAAAATCTAATTGGCTTCGTTAAATGAAGATTCGTGAATTGGGCAGCATCTGAGGAACTGTATAAAATGGAAAGTTTTTCTAGGAAGAAGGGTGGGGCAAGAAAGTTATAAACAAAAGAAAAGAAAAGATTGTTTCCGGCCGGAGCACCTTCCCTTAAGGGTGAAGTCAGGGGGTCTGATTATGCCGATTACCTCACCTTCCTTTGGAGGATGAACAGGCCCCCTGAGACAGATTATACCTCTTTGGTGCTTATCAGAAATTAATTCATGTTAATTTTAGCCATTCTGACTGGTGCGTTTGGGAAAGTATTCTAAGAAGATGATGCAAATACCCAAGGCAGTCATATACACGAAATGTTTAAGCAAGATCAAAAAAGGATAAGGAATTTAAAGATCAAGTCTAAGATCAAGAATGTTTAAGGACAATGAAGAGCAGAGGGGCCGGGGTGAAAGCGAGTTCACAGGGTGGTCAGAGGTCACAGGCAGAGGTCACGGGCAGAGGTCAGATCACGCCAAGCTGAGTTGTATAAACCATCCGAAATTACCATTCGAAGCTTCGAACGTGGGAGTAGCACAACCCGACCTACATTTTTTCCAGAAGTTCACTCACACAAGTGTATTGTGAATACAAAGTTCAGAAGTAAGGCTAGAAGTTGGGAAACCATTGCTGTAGTCTGCTCGAGAGATTTGGCCTAAAGGAAACAGTACAGAGTCATTAGGCATAGGATGTATTTGGCAAGTGTAACTAACTGAGTTTGCTGCTGAGGTTCGTTATGCACATTAAAGTACGTGTCTTTTCCATTAAAATTCTCTTGTTATGTACCAGTCTTCCTTCCTGGTACTTACAAACGAAGATTTCCTTTAAAAATGTAAATATCTCTTACAATAAAGTAACTTCTATTTTCAGACATTCTCCTGTATCTGCTGTTTCGCAAATATAATCAGTTCAGAATAATCCTTACGAGAAAGAGGCACACTCAGCTACCCTTCAGCTGTGAAAGGTACAAGGAAAATACCTTGATTTGAATGAAGTTTATCTTGATCTATAAAAGTCAGTGAGTATGAGAAAACGGCCCAAATGGCATTATATTTTCATGAACTAATACACTGTAGGTTTATGGAAAAATAAATACCTTCCGCTATCACTTTCAGAAACTATAAAGAGCCTGACCAACTTTCCAGATCGCTGCCCACTGCCAACTTTAACAGGATGCGTTGCCAGGCAAAAATCCATGAAGTCAAAGAGGGAGGCTACTGGTTGGTGGGAATTTTACTGATTTTTAAAGTAGAGAAAGCAGGGTCTGTAAAATGTATTCCAATTAACTCATGTTGGAGAAATACAATTAAAAGCAAAAGGCGCGGGGCGCTGGGGGGCTCAGTCGGTTAAGCATTCTTGATTGCCACTCAGGCATCATCTCATGGTTCTCACATCTCTCTCAGCGCTGACAGCATGGAACCTGCTTGGGATTCTTGTTCTCTGTCTTTCTCTCTCTCCCTGACCCTATCTTCCGGCTCTCGCTTTCTAAATAAATAAACAAATAAATGAATAAATAAATTTAAAAAGAAGGAAAAGAAAACAATCTTTTTATTCAACACACATTAAGCCAGAATACTATGCTCATCATAGGTAATCTCCTAAAGAGACTGCAAAGGCACAGAGAAACCTCACTTTTTTAGTGAGATTTAGTAGCTAAGTGGGTACATCCCTTTATATTAGATACGTTTTGCAGTGTGGACGCAGGTAACAGCTGAACTTGGGTCCCTTTCCTTCTCAAGAAGCTGGCAAGTAGAGGACTGTTTCCCCTGATGATTACCTTTCAAAGAGAGTAAGATCCTTGAGGAAAGTCCCTGAGTTAAGGGGCCAGCAAAAGACTTATTTAGCCATAAAAAGGCAAGAAATTCTGAAACAGAAAAAGGAAAATAGAAGGACCCTCAGGGAGAACTAAGCCTCTTAGTTCCTATTTGCATTTGCCCTTGAACTAACCTATGCTATCCGTCCCTTTATAAAATATATAGAATATACCCCCCCTGGTTGAATGGGTTTTGTTTCTTCAAGTGTTGGGCAAGTGTTCTTTTATTGCCACATAAACGCAGAAAAGAAATTTAAATATCTTAATGACATTTTAAAATTATGTGTATTTCTTTTATAAAATTTAAATGGAATACTTTGGAAATACTGTAATGCAACATTTGCTAAAAGTAATTCATTGATATAAAGGGTAGCAATAAAATCATTGGATAGCAAGGGGATTACATGCTAATGCTGAAAAACGTGTTAAAATTTCGCAGAATTTAAGCAATAGTAAAGTTGTATATGTTTTTTTTTTCAGCTAAGTATATTTTCATAAAGATTTTCGTAGAAAGACCAAAGTGTACTTTTTTCCCCCTGCATTAGAATTTTTACTTGTTCACTAATGACAAATTAATTGCTCTTATAATTAATGAGAGCTTTTAAAAAATTTTCAAATGATATATTATCTAGGAAAAAAAAAACAAAACCTCTACTGAGATACACTTAAAGACCTAGATGGATGGAGAGATTCAGTATTTTTCAGGTTAGGAAAACACAGTATTTGCCATAATAAATGTATAGCGAAATGCTATTTTTCAATGTTACAAATATAACCTTCAGCACTGCCAGTGGACTAATCAGAGGAACAGTGAAAACTCAAGAAATAATTTTAAGTGAGATATTCAACATATGAGCAACTAATTCCCTCGAATCAGTGGGGAAAATACTATGTTCTACTGGTTAGCTAGCTGGTTAACTTTTTAAAAGTTAATTATCTATACAAGAAACCAAGTCTGGATTATTAGAGTTAAAATTATCTTAATGGCTCTCTTCATTATGAGTAAAATGTAGTAGGAGCTGCTGTTGAAACTGAAAACTGCTACACCTTTGCTGGAAGAGAATTTAGCAATACACCCGCAAGATCTTAAAATTCTGTTTTACTAGCACATCTTGTTCAACATCTAGGAAGTTAGCATCTGGAGCATTATTCCCCCCGTATAACCTTACAAAATGCACAGTCTTACACACATAGTTAGCAAAGGCATGCATATTTGTAGAGACATAAACGGAGTATTTTCTTCCCTGTGCTCTTTAAAGTGTATCCTCTGCAGTGTTAAAGTTTCGTTGCTTAATGAGGATGGGGTACGGAACACGCTACACGAGAACGAGGGGAAATCGCCCGGGTCCTGGGTGTAAAGCGCTCCGAGAACAAAGGAGGCTCGGGTTTAGGTCCCTCCTCCAACCCAGGCGGACTTCCCGCCGCTGCCCTTCCGGTTCTCACTCCGGTCCGCAGAGGTTGCCTATAAAAGAGAGCTGCGCGCTCTGGCTGCATTCTTCTGCTCTCAGACTTCTGGAAGATGTCAGGTCGCGGCAAAGGCGGGAAGGGCCTGGGCAAGGGGGGCGCCAAGCGCCACCGCAAGGTGCTGCGCGACAACATCCAGGGCATCACCAAGCCCGCCATCCGGCGGCTGGCCCGGCGCGGCGGCGTCAAGCGCATCTCCGGCCTCATCTACGAGGAGACCCGCGGGGTGCTCAAGGTGTTCCTGGAGAACGTGATCCGGGACGCCGTCACCTACACGGAGCACGCCAAGCGCAAGACGGTCACGGCCATGGACGTGGTGTACGCGCTCAAGCGCCAGGGTCGCACCCTCTACGGCTTCGGGGGCTAAAGTTTTTTAAAGGTTCCCGTCGCTTACCAAAAAGGCCCTTTTTAGGGCCCCCAAGTTTTCGTTAAAAGGGCTTTAGTGCTTGTCTATAAACGGGTCTCGGTAGAGCCGTTTTTAAATGCGGCTTAATGGTCATTTCTGCCCGGGGAGTTCAACGTGGCCGGAGGATGGGAGTTGAGACCCCGCGGGACAGGACCTGGGCCCCCCCCCCCCGACCCCTTTTCACTGCGTGGTGGCATTGCACGGCATCTGGTTATTTTTGGATCATTAGCTTAGTCCAAAGATTTTGAGAAATCTGGAAGCGTCCGGCCTTAAGGGCCAGGCCCACACTAACCTAACCTAACACCGATCTTTTAAATACATTCCTTCACGTCCGATCGTGAAGAGGCCAAGCAAAGTAATGTTTCCCTTAACAGGAAACTTGTTTGCAGAGAGCTCTAGAAGAGAAAATCTGTCTTGCACTGTAGACCACATTCATGATTTATCCATTCCTTTCTCTGTTGGAAATTTAAATTGCTGTATTTCCCTCCATGACCTAGCACGGCAATGGGCATTGTACTCAGCTGTACGCCTTCTCTCCTTGCTTATCTAGGAGTGGGATTGTTCACCAAGAAGATCTGTGCATATTCAACTTGACAAGAAACGCACAGCTTGCTTCTCAAGGTTGTAGTTTGGGCTAGATTCCCATATTCCACAAGTACCAAGAGTTCCTACTACCCCCCTCCCCCCCCTGCAAATCCTGCTACCCCCCCCCCCCCCCCCCCCCCCCCCCCCCCCCCCGCCTGCAACATTTTGCTAACAGGCAGACCAGATTTTTGCCTGTCCGCATTTGCTAAATTGTATCTCATGTATTTAAATTGCACTTCTCTGATCGTAACAAAGTTGTTTACTTTCTTACAAGATTTTTGGCTATTTTGGAGTCAGGTCTAATAATGTTGGGTTTATATTCTTAGGAGTTCTGCCAAATGATGCCTGTTCGTACAGGAGTTATTTCCCTCGGTTCCTCAAAGAAATGCAGGCACAAGTGGACGAAATTTAGGCTGCTCATGGCATTATTGGGCTTGGAGATGGAAACTTTTTTGAAATTACTGGCAACTGATCGTCCTACTCTCTTAGTAAGCCATGATTGATGGCCCGAATGCCTAAAATTTGCAAGCCATTATGAAAGACAAAAGGTAGAGTGAAAGAGAAGAAATCCTGCCTATAATTTGTTTCAATTTGTGGTAAATACTTTCCGTGGACTCTCTCACGTAATCTTGATCGGTTTTATTATTCTCATTTTAAAATGGCAAAATAAAGGCACTGCCAGCCAAGTCAAATAACCAAGTCACAAATATATTCTATAACACGAACCTATAACGTTTTTAACCATTCTTCTCTGCTTAGCGCGGCTAGAGAAGCCATCACCAAGAGTCGGCTGTAGTCCTAGTCCCATGATGAAGAAATGGCAGACGTGTATCAGGACAAGTACAGGGACAGCTCGTGACTATCCCCATCTGATCGTTATTCCGATCTCTTCTACAGTAGATCCGATTGTGGGCCTAAGAAAGTCACTTTTATCATCTCTATTCACAGATTTCATGTTCTCTCTGGAGAGCACATAACTCACAAAGTTCAGATCAATGCTCTCCTGCAGATGGGCGAACAGATGCACAGACTTTAATTTACTCAAATCAGTAGAGGCACGAGATTCCAACGGTTACTTATATGCCCTTATTTTCCCCCATTATACCACCGGTCCCTTCTCTCTCTGGCAATATGACAAACCAGTAAGCTAGCCACATTACTGCGAGCCCTTGTATTCCATTTCTTTACTCAGGAGAAAAGGTAAGCTTATCTTTGCCTTGCATACCTCTCCCCCAGGGTGGTCTGGCACTGTCCCGGTCCCAAATGGGCCGGAGAGGCCAACTTTTTTTCCCCTAAGCTGGATGAAAGCACTGCTCTACGAATCTAACGTCCCCTCCGGCACACAGTATCTTTCTAATTATAGCGTACCGCGCCTAGGACATGCGATAACCGGAGGTAAAAGGCTGGCTTTGGAAGACCAGTGGGGACTGAATTTACCAACAAAAGCAGCTTAGAACCCCTAACGGAGAAAAGTCACAAGACAATAGGCTGTTAGGATCGACAGGAAGCCACTCTTGCTCACAACCAAAGGATCCACATTCGCGCTACAGCCAGGAATCATTTTCAGTTCACACAACACACGGATACAAACTTGTGTTACTCTCCCGTTAAGGGGCATACTAGAATGTTTGCTGCAAACCCGCAAGAGCCAACTCACAGCACATCCGGTTTCCTTCCTGCCAGAGGCGGTTACGGGCACAGTAGGCATTACTCACTGCAATGGAATGAATCCTCATGGTTGCCTCAAAGAAACCGCCTGAACTTGAGCCTAGATTCTAAACATGTAGTTACAGCTCTGATACTGACAGGTTAGTGGCTCTTAAAAGAGCCTTTGGGTTAAATATTCTTACTTGGCAACTTTACTTCGCGCTGGTGTACTTGGTGACGGCCTTGGTGCCCTCGGACACGGCGTGCTTGGCCAGCTCCCCGGGCAGCAGCAGGCGCACGGCCGTCTGGATCTCCCGGGACGTGATGGTCGAGCGCTTGTTGTAATGCGCCAGGCGCGACGCCTCGCCCGCGATGCGCTCGAAGATGTCGTTGACGAACGAGTTCATGATGCCCATGGCCTTGGACGAGATGCCGGTGTCGGGGTGCACCTGCTTCAGCACCTTGTACACGTACACCGAGTAGCTCTCCTTGCGGCTGCGCTTGCGCTTCTTGCCGTCCTTCTTCTGCGCCTTGGTCACCGCCTTCTTCGAGCCCTTCTTCGGGGCGGGAGCGGACTTGGCCGGCTCAGGCATGGCCGAGAGAAGACCTGACGCGCCGAGAAGAGAAATGAAAACTATACTGCGGGCAAAGCGCAACTTGTCCTTTTTATATAGAAGCCCTTATGCAAATAAGGTGTAAGTTACAGTCCTGGGTCTGATTGGTGACTAGTCAACTTGACGTCACAGTTAGTTCTGCCCAATCGCAACGCGAGACTCCCAAAACTTCATTCTCATTGGATGAAATAAAGCCAACAGCTTAGCCAATGCAAAGTCTTCTTTTTCGCGCTCAATAGGGTTATAAAAAGTGCTGGCCTGGTGTTGGCTGTATCAGGTATTCTCTGTGCACCTGGGGTTGTGATGTCTGGACGCGGGAAGCAGGGCGGCAAGGCTCGCGCCAAGGCCAAGACGCGCTCGTCGCGGGCCGGGCTGCAGTTCCCGGTGGGCCGCGTGCACCGCCTGCTCCGCAAGGGCAACTACGCCGAGCGGGTGGGGGCCGGCGCGCCGGTGTACCTGGCGGCCGTGCTGGAGTACCTGACGGCCGAGATCCTGGAGCTGGCGGGCAACGCGGCCCGCGACAACAAGAAGACGCGCATCATCCCGCGCCACCTGCAGCTGGCCATCCGCAACGACGAGGAGCTCAACAAGCTGCTGGGCCGCGTCACCATCGCGCAGGGCGGCGTCCTGCCCAACATCCAGGCCGTGCTGCTGCCCAAGAAGACCGAGAGCCACCACAAGGCCAAATAAGGAGTAAGGTTAGGGAAGTTGCCAAACAAAGGCTCTTTTCAGAGCCACTTAAGCCATCAAAGAGAAAGCTGGTGCACACTATCTGCTGTGTTTTTTGGTGACTGTTGTAAGGCCTCGTTAATCGTGGGAGACAAAGTGTCATTTCTACGGGCGATAACTACAGAAAGGACAAGCTGGAGATAAGGGGTAGCGGGTTTAGGACAGGCTTGTCTAGAAGTTTCAGATGGAGCCAGTCAGGCAAATTCCTGAACCCATTTTGATTACGTTATCCGTTACCAGTTTTAGGCGGCCAAAAGTACCGGATGCAGTGGCCACTTTTCCAGAAGAAACTTAGCTGTATGAATGTACTAGAGTTCTGGAAAAGGACACTGATTCTTAAGTGCTCTGAATTCTCAGGTGATGGAATTCTTAGTGGTCTAACCCTTTTTAAGATTTCATTCCGAAGGTAGGGAGTCTGACTTACTGGTTGAAAGTACACAGAACTTACTGAATCCCACATTGGTAAGTCCTTGGTCCTATTTCTTTGGCGCACATGTGTTCATTTGATTCACTCTTCCAGCGGCTCAGGACCCAATAGCAGATGCAACCTAGAAAATCTGCCTCCGTGGAAATTACTCCGGTAAGAGAGACACACACAGAATCATACAATAGGTTAGGTGTCAAATATCTGGTGCAGAAAATAGAGCAGCTCCACAGCATAATGGGGACCCCTATTTTAGATGGAAGGTAAGCGTAGATAACTTCTTTAAAGGTGTATCTGATCAGAGACCTACGTTCATCTAAAAAAGAGATGAGCCAGGTAGATATTAGAGGGAGAGAATTACAAGCGGAGGGAACTGAACATGCAGAGGCCTTAAGACAGAACACGTGTGTGGCATTAGTTGGGAACAGCCAGTAGGCCCAGAAGACTACGGTGTTAAAGCAAGCGGGGGGAGCATAACGTAGGACTTTGTAGTATGTGGATTAATGTGGATGGGTCATCAAAAGCAGTAGCAATCCTGATCTCTGAGGTAATAAATTTGATAATACAAATCAAAGTTGTCAAAATCTGTGGACCCCAACCCACCTAAAAAAAAAGAGAGAGATACCATAAACGTATTAATTTGTCGTGTGGTCACAAACAGCGATGTTAAGAGCGCACAGTTTATAATTCAATACACACAGATTTGTTTGCTACTGAATGGAAGGAAGAAATATTCCTCTGTCCAGATTTCTTCAAGCCGGGTTAAGAACTCAATTGACATGAGACGGATCAGGAGGAGGAAAAAAATGTTTTGTGACGTGCGCGGGGAGGCCCAATAATGAAATTGACACTTGAACAGACTGTAAAGCGGGCAGTTTTCATACACTTGAGACAGACAAAACAAAAAACAAAAAGTGAGGATTTGACAGGGTAAAGAAAACAGATGTTTGGGAATCTTAATTAGTAAGAAATTTTAAGTAAAAGTTGGGCTGAGGTAGTCGATTGGTGAGAGACGTCACAAGGCTTGTTACTCTCAATTCACTTTCTCTGGTGATAAGTGGTCTTTTACTTTTCCGTCCTGGGAGGTGACCTTTCCTAAGGGAGATGTTCCCTGCGTCCCGGGGGACCGAAGATGGTGTGAGGTCCTCGCACCTGCTGCTTCCCAAGAAGCTCCCGTTCAAAATAATCAATACGCCATAGAGGTCCATTTGGGGCGGCCTCCCGGGGCCCCCACACTAGTCCTGGTCTTGGCTCGCGGAAGCCCTACTGAACAAAGCAATAATAAAATGCCAGAGACCCAGGACAAAGATTATGGTGACAGAGCAACGCAGGTGAGGTTCTCCGGGAGCGGATGCCCAGGTGGAGTTTGGGGTACAAGATGTTATTAAGGACCAACAGCTGTGACAGGAGGAAGAGCAACTAGGACCGGACAGAGGGTCAGACCGTGCCGCGGGCCAGACAAACGTGGGGGCACAGACCCCTGAGCCACCCGTCAGCGATGTCCCGCACTGGGCAAAGATCCCCCCGGCCCAGTGTGCATGGCCCCGCTTTGCTCTGTGCGGGCTGCAGGCTGCCCTGGAGGAGGGCGCGGCCTTGAGCCGGGTCAGGTCCTGAAAACCCTGAAGTTGCTCGGCGGCTGTTGTAACCGCACTCGCTCTGCAGCTGGACAGCAAGGCTTCCCCGGAGGGGGGTCTGCGCCCCGCATTTGTATGTCTCTGACATACGTTAACATGCATGTAAACACTGACGGTGAGTAATGTCTGTGATGGTGTTTGTAAGACTTACTTTTTAACACATATGGCTGGTATCACCTCTTTACTTTCATTGGGGAATTCAAAAGGGATGTGGTTTCTTTTTAGAGAAATGAGAAAATCTATAGACTTTCTAAAAAATCTTTACTAATGTTGTCTACTCCCGTAAGATTGTATTAGATGCTTGATTCACCACAAAGAGAAAGTGATATAAAACAGTTATAAGGACTACAGGGTGGGGGGAGGCAGGGGGTGGGGCGGGCACCTGGGGGGCTCAGTCGGTTGAGTGGTTGAGAATCTGACTCTTCGGCTCAGGTCACAATCTCATGGTTTGTGAGATCGAGCCCCATGTCAGGCTCTACACTGACAGCACAAAGTCTGCTTGGAATTCTCTCTCTCTCTCTCTCTCTCTCTCTCTCTCTCTCTCTCTCTGCTCCTCCCTCCCTGTCTCTCTTAAAATTAAATAAAGTTTAAAAAAAAACCCAACAACAATTATAAGGACTACGGAGGATCTTCCACTGGCCCTCCCTCCTTCCTCCAGATCCAGCCAATCACCTCGCTCTCCCGGTACTGGGAAATAATCCAGCCTCACACCATGATGTGGAAGCTTCAGAATGAACAGTTGAGGCCCAAAGGGGAGGAGAGGGAGCCTTTCAAGAGAACATGGAAGGGAGATTCCATACAGACCACTCTGGGCTACAGATGAGGCGGGTATTGTTCTAATTCCAACCCAGAAAAGAAATGCTATGGGCTGAGTGTTTGTATCTCACCCTCACCCCCTAGTTCTTAGGCTAAAACCCTAAACTCCAATGGGATGGTACTAGGAGGTGAGACCTTTGGGAGGTGACTGGTTTTCCATGAGGTCATGAGGGTAGAATCCCCAGGATGGGATTACTGCTCTTATAAGAGCGAGAGGGGGGCGCCTGGGCACCTTGGGTGGCTTGGTCGGTTAAGTGTCCGACTTCAGCCAGGTCACGATCTCACGGTCCGTGAGTTCGAGCCCCGCGTCGGGCTCTGTGCTGATGGCTCGGAGCCTGGAGCCTGTTTCAGATTCTGTGTCTCCCTCTCTTTCTGCTCCTCCCCTGTTCATGCTCTGTCTCTCTCTGTCTCAAAAATAAATAAACGTTAAAAAAAAAAGAGCGAGAGACTAGGACACCTGCCTCCCCGCAGCCCACAGAGACATCACGTGAGCACACAGGGAGAGGATGGCCTCTACCAGCCAGGAAGCCAGCCCTCAGCCGACACTGATTCTACCGGCACCTTGATCTTGTGGTTCCTAGACTCCAGAACTGCGACAAATAAATGTATTGCTGGGGAAACTGGGGAGACCCTGGGCTCTGGGGCCTCGACTCAAGCCAGACCCAAAGGAGTCCCGTAAGATTCCTGGTCTCGTCAGAAGGAATTCAAGGACAGACACGCTGGTTTCCCACTCTTTCCTCTTCACTTGGCCAGAGGCTTCCTGTCATGGCGCCGCCATCGTGGGCCCGTCTGGTGGGATGGGGCTTCTCAGGAGTGCGGCCCGGACAGGCCTCTGACCTTCCCCACAGCTGGGCACGGCCTCCTCCGTGCTGGCCTCCAGGCTTCCTGTGAGAGCCGAACTAAATATCTGCTCTGACATTGTTATTTAAGCCGCCAGCCTACGGTGTAGGCTCCCACAGCGTAAGCCAAGAAAGTACAGTGTGATTCAATCAGATTCTCAATTGGTAAAAGATAACTCTGTAAATCAAGATATTATCTACCTCAACACAGAACCCGTACGTAACTGCCCTTCTCGTAACTACCTGGTCTTCTATACTTTGGTCTAAAGTGTGCAAACCTTGGTTGAGAAGGTTCGAAGGGACATGTTGAAAGATTTTAGCAGAGGAGTAGCGTGTAGATGGTCAGATTTGCATTAACAAACACCAAATGAGGGGCACCTGGGAGGCGCAGTTGGTTAAGCGTCCGACTCTTGATCTTGGCCCAGAGGGTCGTGATCCCACAGTCTGTGGGTTCAAGTCCTGCACCGACAGCGCAGAGCCTGCTTGGGATTCTGTCTCTCCTTCTCTCTGCCCCTCCCCTGCTTGGGCTCGCACCCGCTCTCTCTAAAAATAAATAAACAAGCTTCATAAATATATATTTTTTTTAATGAGGAAGAATAAAACTAGATTTCATTATTCAAGTCATGTTTACGGTAGTCGTTTCCTGAAAACGAGGATCACAGTTAATACATCCTTTTCCTCGTTCTATTCTTTATTCCTTCATCACACCTATTACTAGATGGAGTTGTTGTAACACATGGGATATAGGGAACAATTGTAAGGTCAGATCTAATGTTTAATATCAAAGCAAAATATCTAATATTTATCCCCCAAAGTAACTACATGATTCAGACAGTTAATAATGACAAAATCTCAGAGATCTCCATGGTTATGGATAATGGGGATGCTTGACTAAGGACAAAAGAATATAACTTTATACCAGGCTGACTTTGTTGACGTTGCTTCACTTATCGGGGAATCTAAACCCTATGTGTGCTGTTAATTTTTTTAATGTTTATTTGTTTTTGAGAGAGAGAGAGCGCGCCCACCAGCAGGGGAGGGGCACAGAGAGAGAGACAGAATCCAAAGCAGGCTCTGCACTATTAGCTCATAACCTGATGTGGGGCTTGAACTCATGAACCGTGAGATCACGACCTCAGCTGATCAGATGCTCAGTAGACTGAGCCACCCAGGCGCCCCCCATGTGTGCTATTTTCAGCACCTGATAGGAGTTCTGACATTTACAAGAATGACTGATACCTACACTCACAACCGGCCATCGGCATATAAATTTAAGATCCCAGATCTCCCTTGGAATAACACAAAGGAAAATACCAAAAGAACTCTGAGGGCAAAACTGCTTGTGCAAATTAATATCGTTTGACCCCTCAAAAGCTAACCGCATTATATTCATGGTAGAATTGCTAAACGAATTGGTATCTTTGTGGGGAAATCATTGCATCCCATACCCTGCTTGCTTGAAACATTTATGAATTAATAAAACTATCAGATCAGAATTAGAAAGCCCCGTCATGGACGGGCCCTTCTGACTTGGCCTGGCACTGTCGCTAAATAAATCAGAAGCCTCTCTGAACATTCTAGTCAGTTTCCAAAATATCCTTTCAGGAGATCAGTTTGCACAAAGAGATCGTATTCGGCTTGTTCCGTCCCTTTCCCAGGGGAAGGAATGCTGTGTTACAGTGATCTTGTCCCCCCAACCCCCTCAATCTCCCCACTCAAGACCTAACCAGCACCATTGCCAGAAGCAACTAGATTCTCCTTTCTTCCTGGCTTCTTTCCCTCCCATTGCCTCCCCCTGGCGGAAACTACCCAGAACTCTGCTGACAAAGGAATCGAAAAAAATATAATCTCTAGTCTTCTAGCCCTTGGGATACAAAGAAAAGCGTGAGGTGGGAACAAAGACACAACAGACACACACTCATAAAGCAAAGGGTTCACCATGCATGGCCTTCTCTACATCCACGACTTCTGTTCTGCTTTATTTCTTTCTCATGACACTCTAATCACAAGGGATTGTTTACTGCTTCTAAAATAGGTGATGGCTCTTCCTGCCTCAGGACCTTTACATGTGCTGTTTTCAAGGCCCAGAGTGTTTGTCCATCCGGTCACTCTTTGCATAACTTCCTATTTTTTTTTAACATTTATTTATTTTTGAGACAGAGAGAGAGAGAGAGCATGAACAGGGGAGGGTCAGAGAAAGAGGGAGACACAGAATCTGAAATGGGCTCCAGGCTTTGAGCTGTCAGCACAGAGCCCGACGTGGGGCCCGAACCCACGGACTGCGAGATCATGACCTGAGCCGAAGTCGGACACTCAACCGACTGAGCCACCCAGGCGCCCCAACCTCCTATTATCCTACTATTATTTTATGTCATTTTTCATAAAAAATTCATCTCTTGGTGAGGTATTCCCCGAATCCTGATCCACATTACGCGTTCTGCAGCCATTCGCTGTTACTAGACCAGATTCTTAAACTCCTTATCAATTACCATATCTTACAAACACATATCTTATTTGTATTTGTGTTTAATGTCTGTAAACTTCACTAGCATGTAAGCTGAAAGAGGTCAGTATGGCAGCCAGTGTTTCACCAGAAGGACGCTCAGACTGAATACTTTGATATCGTCTCATTGGCGTGTGAAGAGCAGGGAGCAAGGTGTTAAGAAGTCACAAGGGACAGAGAAGCTGATCCAAGGAGGCCGTCACCACCCCCCACCCTCCCAGCCCCAGAGGGCAATGGGAGGAAAGGGAATCTGGAGACAAAGGGTGCTCCTTCCTCTGTCTAAACTGCCAAATCCAGCCGGGAAGCCGGAGGGCAAAGATTGAATTGGTCGATTCAGAGGTCAGCCTCCCTGCCGGTGAAGGAGGGGAGAGCAACTGTCTGGCCCAGCCCTTCCCCTTGTTCCCCGGCACTTCCTCTTGTCCTTTCCCACATGAAAACTCTGTATTTCCAACATAGGAGGGTGACCTGGCAGCCTGCTCACCGGATAGTTTCAGTTTGTTCAGAGACCCACCTTAAATTTAACATGTTACCACCTTCTTAGAAGGTGTTGGGGTAAAAAGTGAGAAATAATCAGCTGACATAATACAAAGCTACTAGGGATCCTGCTTCTGATCAGGAGGCTTAAATTAGCCATCTCACTTCCTTCTAAAAACTCATTCCTTATCACCCTGACCTCTGCGAGCACCTTAGCCGCATTCTTACACACATGGGGGCAAAATCTACGCCTTTATTCCCGTGGGACCCATGTCCTTGCCAGTCTTTTTTTTTTTAATTGTTCCGCCACAATGTTTTTAGTGCCCAGGGCTGTTGGCCAACAATACTTAGAAGCTTCTCTCGGTTCCAGTAGTATCTTTTTCGCCCCCATTGGATAACAGACACCCAATTACTTCCTGGAAATTGGGATGAATCATCCCAGCGAGAAGAGGAACTCTTTTCTCTGCCTATTGGTTCAGTGGCATGGAGAGACTAAAATGCGCAGAGGCCGTTCTCAGCCTTTAAATTTGTTGAAAATGGGGCGCCTGGGTGGCGCAGTCGGTTAAGCGTCCGACTTCGGCCAGGTCACGATCTCGCGGTCCGTGAGTTCGAGCCCCGCGTCAGGCTCTGGGCTGATGGCTCGGAGCCTGGAGCCTGGTTCCGATTCTGTGTCTCCCTCTCTCTCTGCCCCTCCCCCGTTCATGCTCTGTCTTTCTCTGTCCCAAAAATTAAAAAAAAAAAAAAAAAAACACGTTGAAAAAAATAAATTTGTTGAAATTGACTAATCAATTAATTTGAAAACTGACAATGCTCCCTCCTGGACACATTGCTCTATTGGGCATGAAGACCTTCAAGCCCTCGGAGCTGAAGTTCACAGGGGTAGGATACAAAATTCTCCTAATGGATTACTGGGTGTAATGATGAGAGGGGCCATTCTCACCTTGACCCCTTGATTCCCAGATCCGTGTATTCTGAATACAGAGGGTATGGCTTTCTGTGTTGCCCGTTGTTTTAAGGCACGTTTGGAAGGAACACCCTGTAGGACAAAAACTTGAAGATCCTCGTCTTTCAGTTAGTGGCATAATGAGCTTCCAGAAGGCCATTTCACAGTTCTACCAAGCCGCTAGCTTCTGGGTGATGCGTGCATGTTATGACCGGTGAATACCATGGGTACAAGGCCATTGCCTCAAAGTATGTGCCCAACTTAGAGGCACTGTTTGGGTTTCCATGAAGGGTAGGTATCCTGTGGGCCCATGGACGGTGGTAGGAGCTGAAACATATAAACAAGGAAAGCAAATTCAGGCCCCAAATAGGTGCCTACCTTGTAAGGAAAATTCAGTGCTTCCTCTGTGAAAGAAGGGTCTGGTATAATCAAATCGCTAACTAGTGGCCACTTGATGGAGCCCCGAAAGTGACCCGGTAAGGACGCTCAGCAGCGACCTCTGCCGTTGGCAAGCAGGACAGTCAGCAGTGATGGTGGCCCACTCAGCTGGGTGTTGGTGAGCGTTTGATTTGAACCTGCCCAACTCTGTACAGGGAGAATCTTGCCTTCGCTGTTTGGCCGGGGAAAGAGGTTAACTGATGCCCACAGAGAGGTCACCGTTTCCACCTGATGGTTAACAGCCTTCATGGGAGGAGCCCTCTGGTAATCACTTTGGGGTGACTCGAAGGCATTCGGATGCACACCCAGTGCTGTGCTGACAGGATTTCCCTTACCCTTGGGCTGAGTTGTAACTTACAATGCACAGCCATCCAATTCTACTGGTGCTAGAATGCTCTGCAAAGCCAATCGAAACGGGCCATGACTGCCAATCCTCTGTTAACTGGTCTTAAGGAGTTCACCACGACCTTATTGAAGGAGGTTGAAGGAGACGTATCCCGGCAGTAGGAACAGATACCAAAGGAGTTCAGACTGCATCACACACGCACCCCAGACCATCTCAGTTCTGGTCTTATCTATAGAATTTCACCTTCAAATAAGATGCTACTGTGAGTACCCAGTTGTATGATTCAGTAGATCATAGAACACCTGGGTGGGGAATATCTGTGGACACATATCTACTTTGTGTCCCAACGTCACGCATTCAGTGACTATAATGGCTCAGTAGGTGTCAGAGGCTACTTTTACATAAAGAATCGTTGTCATTAGAAGCAGCCATGGCCTTACTCTAAGTCCCCGGGTGTAGTACTCTTCATGAGGTTTGCAAGAGTCTCTTGGAGCATCCCCGTGCGCCACGGATAACCTGCACTGGGAGGAATGTGTCGCGAGGAGAGGGGAGGTCAGGAAAGCTTCCCGGACGAACTGAAGCTACTGGATCCAACCGGGTGAAGAGCAGGCAGAGGGCAGGGCAGCCCGCCAGGGGGCAGGGCCGTCCCGAGGGGCTTCCGGTCCACGCCGGCAGCGCGCAGTCGGGTCCCGGTTCTGGCAGCCGGGGAGGCAGGAGGAAGAGGCCGGAACGAGGCCGGAGCCCCTGCGGGCAGCGCGGGGTGCGGGCCCAGGCCGGCTGGGCCCTCCCGACCTCAGGCAGGTGCACCGGGCGGCACCCAGCCGCGCGCTCCGGGGACCCCGGACCCGGACTGCGCTCCGGGCCCCGCAGATTCTGGCCGGTTGGGGCACAAAGGGGCCCCAGGATGCCTCTCTCCGAGGCAGCACGTCTCCGGCCTGCGGCCAGAGCGCAGAGGACCACGCGTCGTAAAACTCGGGCAGAGACCCGCGTGGGCCGGGACGTGGGCGTTCCCGCCCCCGGCGAGGGGCTGCCAGGGTCGGCCACGTCCAGGTGGCGGAACTTAATGTTCCTCCCCTTCGGTTTGCTCGCCAAGAGCACAGTATCCGAGCGGGGAGGGCGGAGCAGTCATCGGGGTGAGCAATTCAAAAAAAAAGGACGGACGGCCCAGTGCAGGTGTCTCCCGACGACACAGGTAGGCGTTGCTGACAAAGGAGGAAGGCCGGGCCGGGAGCGGGTGGCCCGCGGTGGCGCGCCGTGATCGTATAGTGGTTAGTACTCTGCGTTGTGGCCGCAGCAACCTCGGTTCGAATCCGAGTCACGGCAGGAGTGTGTGGTGCCCGCCTTTTTCGTCGCGACCAGGGGACGCCTGAGACCCGTGTCCTTCACCACCAGCCCGGCCTCGGGCATCCCTGTCTCTTTTTAGCGCTGTTCTCCCCAACCATGCCCAAGTCCCATGGCCCTGTGGGCACTGGCTGCAAGTCCCAAGAAGTGACAAAAATACACATAGAAACCTTTTCCTTTTCAACAGGAGGAAATGACTGTCCAAACGCAGACCCAGGTTGATGATGGCAGTCTTCCCTAGGGACAAAGGTCTGATAATGAATCACGCCTGCTGAGTATGGTGGCTGGGCCAGGGCTGAAAAACTGTGACCTTCTGATCATCTGGAGAAAATTGGGGAGGGGTGGGGGAATACGGCTCAGAAGAATAACCCCTACCTCTAGCCTCTCCCGTTTCCAGAATGATTTAGAAAGGGGCAGGTGGACAGGTCAGGCGGGTGTAGGGAGAGCTGAGCTGAGGTGGAGGTGTCTGGAAGGAGACCCCCCAGGCCCCCAAGAACTCCCGGGAGCTCGACAACCCACAAATGGCGTCTCCTCTCTCCTGGGCCTTGTGGATTTTGAACGCTCAAAAAAATACTATTTGCTGTCTATTTTGTCATACTTTTGTAGCAGCTTTTAGCAGTTTCCGCATGAAGATCTCCGATTTCCAAAAGCTTTCCCTTCCTAAGGCTTCAGCGGCCCCCGTTCCTCCCCCAACTGTCTAGGTGACGTAGGGTCTGACGCTCGCACCCACAAAGCTTCTGAGACCTTGTGACTGAGGCTTCTTGTACTGCCGGGGTCACCTCACGGGCAGCCCCAGTGGCCCGACCGCAGTCATAACAGTCACCCAGGGTCACCCGTACCACATCTACTCAGTTTTCTCTGTTCCGTGTGTTACTTCCACTCAGTCTTACAGGGGCAAGGACAGGGATCAAGCGCGTGTTTTACATGGTGAGGACAGGGGTCAAGTGCGTATTGACCCAGAAGGACCAGCTCCTGTCGATTCTTTCGCCACCAGTGAACGAGGAGACTGGTTGAGAACAGAGGCAAACGGCTTGGTCCGGAAGTTCTCCAGAACACATGTTCTCCGGCTCTTAGTGGCCCGGGGAGGTGGTCATGGGCTGTGGCCCAGAGGCCACCTCTTAGTAGCAGGAGGGTTAGTGTCCTCGGTCTGGGCCCGAACTCTCTTGTAGCACCAGGCGAGTGCGGGGTGAAGACCTACGCTCTGTGATTTGCTCGAAAGGCCCAGAGCTCGCTTGGCGTGTCCCGTATGTTTACCTGGTACCACGCGCGTGTTTCTATTAGATGTATATTGGATTTATATTAGATATATTAGATGCTCTGCTCATGGCTCTATTGTGTAACGTTGAATGAACCTCAGTGGCAAATCCGGTCTAAACCGAGCGGCGGGGGGGTGATAAAAACCGCCTCGTCCGGGGAGTCCTGTTACGTAGGCGTGAATATCGGTCTGGGAGCCTCCTACACGGCGTGCCAGCCACGTCTGCAGACGGGAAACTGCCCTCCTCGACGGCACTCACGGTCCGGCTTTTAAACTTCTCTGCGCCCCATCGTCCTCCTCTCTCAAGGGAAGCGAAGGAGAATTACCACTTCCTACAACTGTTCTGAGGATGTAAGGGCATGACGGGCATGGTGGCACCGGCTCGGTGAGGTACAAACCCCAAAGCGACCCAACGAGCCGTTGTCGTTATTGGCAAATAAAGAAAGCGCGTCGCGACCTCCACGGAGGAAGGGCTTCGCGCGGTGCTGATGGTGCGGACACCGGAGCCAAAGTCAGCAGCTTTTTAAGGGGCCTGACTGCCGCGCCGTGCCGTTTTGACGGGGAGAAGCTAAGAGCAGGAAGAGCTCTTTGTCCGTCCTCAGGATTAAGGTTTATTTCAAGATCTCGGCGAGGCCGCGGGTAAAGCCGATCGTGGCCAAGACGTTTGCCATAGTAGGTTATATACGTTTGGGGAAAGCACGCAGCGAGGTCGGGGGGGAGGCAGATCAGAGGAAGCGTGGCCACAAGTCAGGGAATCAGGAAAAGGAAAGATTTACGTCCAAGGAGCTTTGTTGTCCTGTGAGCGGAAATCAGAGGGAGCGCCCGGGGCAGGGGCCATTTCTCCCACGAGGGCAGCAGGCCGACTCTAGACTCTATGTAGGCCGCACCAGCGCCTCCTTCGGGCTAACACGGCTGCTCAGATTGAAAAGCTTTTCAAGAGGAGAGGCGGAGGGCTTTTCCTGAAGGGCCCTAGGCAGGCTTTAGCTAGACTCGTAAAAGGGAATAGCCAGGCCTCACAAAGAACCCGGGGCAAGAGAGCTGCATGCATACAGGTCCCACCCGCGGACCAGCTGGGCAGTGAGCACGAGCTCCCGGCCCGCGTCCGGACACATCAGAGGCCGCCCCACACTTGACCCGAACCTCACCCGCGCGGGCCTCCCAAGGCCCGGCCTCCAGTCTTTCCTCTAAGTGTGAGGCCCGGGGCGGGACAGACCGCCCCGGACAGAGGCTGGAAGGCGAGAGGGACAGCAGCAGGCCCTAAGCTGAACAGAACAGGTAAGAGCGGGCTCAAGGGACAGAGAGACATCGATCTGCCTCACAGCTCTCGGTAGAATTGTTAGCCATCCTCCTCCACCGCCGTAGCTAAAATGCCTAAACGCTTTGCTTTTCGTATTTCAGCCTTTGATCCGCCTATCGTGAACTTCGACGTACATTCTGAAGTGTGGAATTTTCCCCAACACGTGTAATTGAGTCAGGAAGACTTAATGAAGAGTGGACATGCCCTCTGGACCCGCCCTGCCGCCCACGTCGGATATGATGGTTTCATTATTGGCCTCGATATTGTGCCATCCATTCTGTTCCACTGGCTTACTTCTAGATCTCTGCGAAAATGCCGTGCATATTGTTATCCTTTACGGTACATCTAGTATTTACAAGAGGAAGCCGTCCTGCTTTCTTTATCTTCTTTTTAAAAATGATTTAGCTGGCGTGGGTGCCTGGGTGGTTCGGTCGGTTGAGCGGTTGAACAGCCGGCTCTTGACTTCGGTTCAGATCTTCCAGTTCGTGAGATCGAGCCCCACATCCGGCTCTGCGCGGACCGTGCAGAGCCTGCTTGGGATTCTCGCGCTCCCTCTCTCTTTGCCCCTCCCCACTCTCTCTCTCAAAATAGGTAAGTAAACATTTTAAAAAATGATTTAGCTGGCTAAATCTCTCCGATTCTTCCAAGTATTAGGATCTGTTGGAGTTCTGACGGAACTCTCATTTAATATATATAATTTTAAAGAGACTTCGTATTTTTCCCTTATAAAGCATTTTCTCCCCTTGATACAGTGTTTCTCTGTGGTGACTTAAGCAGTTTTTCATATCTGTCCATAATATTTTAGGACTCTTCCTGTGTAAACATTATCCATAATTTGTCAGATTCATTCTTGGGTATAATTTTTTAGGCCTTATTTTCTGTATGTTTCTGAATTAAAATTACGCAAAGTAGCAAGCGTGCTAAACTCAGGTATTGACTTTAAACGTTCCTCGATCTTCTCTTTTCTCTATGGATAATATCATATTATCTGCAACTAATGATTCCTTATTTATTCCTTTTCAATTCTTATATATTCTCTTCCAGTTTGAAATCGTCCTAACAGACCATGATTGCTCCTCCCACAAGGAATGAGTGACCTTAATTTTATTTGCACGGCTTTCTATAGGTCTTATTTCAACCCCAAATTCACGCACAAGTTATTGAAATCTCTTTCAAGGGTGTCTCTCCACATCCCAGTTTCTCTCAGCTTTGCACCTCCGGGAAGAATTCCTCCCCAGACCTTCCTGAACCCCTGCAATCCCACCCCCCTCTTGCCTCACATTGGCATCTGGAACTTTCTGTATCCCCAGTCTCCCTGTTTCTCAACTTGCATTTTCATTTTTACCTAGATCCTGGGGAAGGCAGGAGTAAAGGTAAATTTCACAGGGCAAAGCACTTTTGAAAACATCTCCCATGCCCATACTTGACGGATACTTGGGTTTCACGTGACATCTACAGTGGATTTGGTCTTCTTGAAGACTGGAAGCCGTTGCCTGTCTTCTAGCTTCTGGCCTCAATCTTGAAAAGTCAGTGAGTCTGTCAACGGATCTACTCTGTGTTTTCTTTTCCCTCCCTCTCTGGAATATTGTAGGCTCTTTTCTATTTCCTCAGTAGTTAAGTATCAGATTATTTTTATCCTTTTTACTGAATATTCAGTGATCCCTGACCACCTAGAATTTTTTGAGTAGGGCTGGGATATGTACCTGATTCGGCGGGGTTCTCTTCCTTGCGTTTTCCCTATTATTTCTAGAAGTAATATTACTGGAATTTTGCACATCCTCGGCTTTCCCTCTACTTACTTTTTTTTCTCTCCTTCAGCACTATGTTTTTGATCTTCCAGGATACTACCACACTTTATGATCCGCTTTGTGGATTTTTCATTTCTGCTAATACCTCTTTCTTTTACAGAAGCCTCTTTCCCGGTGTCGACAGGCCTGTTCCGGCATTCAGTGCAGTCTCCCACCTCTCTGGGCATATCCGTTTGTTCTCCGAATGTTTCTATCGTAGCCTTGATCCTCACGGCTCTTCTCCCCCGTCTTTTATTCCCTTTCTGTAACATAGTCTTCAAATACGTAACAACGCTGGCTTCTCCATGCCCAGTCAAGAGCAGGGCACTTGACTCAAGTCAAGGGGACTGGCAGCTCCGGGTGTCTGTGGTGGAGGAGGCCTGGAGCCGGCCCGGGAGGCCCCGGGAGGTCGGTGTCCCTTGTTTGCAGCGCAGAACCGTCCCCCGTACCGCGTCCGGCGCTCGCGGCCGGGAGGCGGGTCGCCCCGGCCCGCCCGGAGGCCCAGGCTGCGCACTGCTGGCCTGAATCCCTCGCTCAGGTTTGCGGTTTTAGGAATCCCTGCACATCGGGCGCTCGGTGTCTTGGGGAGAAAACTCGGGCTTCACGGACGCCGGTTCCTTTCTGCCTCTGACGGCGGCTGGACGTGGCAGGAAACGAGACTTTTCTGGGACCCCCTGACGCTGCTGCACCCGCCTCCAGCTGAGCGATGTATGAAGGTGAATCTCCCAAGCGGTTCGCGGTTCTGGTTTTCCATCGGCGCTGTCAAAGCCTAAAGTTTAAAAAAGAAAAAAAAGAAAAAAAAAAAAAAAAAGCCGCTAAAATTGAAGCTGAAGGGCAAGCCCGCTCGGTTTGCGTCCGAACCGGGCGCGGAAAAGAAGCGCCGCCGGAGCTGGTTCCACTGGGGATCGAACCCAGGACCTTCTGCGTGTAAAGCAGACGTGATAACCACTACACTATGGAACCGCAAGCCGGCAGAAGCCTGCAGGTCTCTCCATACAAAAGTTTCCGAGCAAACACGTCGAAGGAAAACCGTTTCTAGTCCCCCCACCGCCCCGGAAAGAGAACGAGCCCGTCCGCGCCGAGGGAGTCGCGGCCCCGGACTGCGCCCCCGGCGCGTCCCGCTCGCGCCCCAGCTTGAAACATCCTGGAGCCAAGTCCCGTGGGAACACGCGAGAAGAAACTAGGGGCGGCAGCGTTCTCGACTGGTGCCCCCTCGGGGCGCGCCTGGGCTACTCCGGGTTCCTCCGCTAGTTCAAGACGCGCCTGGTTTCGAGCCGCGACCCCCAAGTACGCATGTCTGGCATATTGATTATTCTGAGTTAAAGGCGCTGGAAAAACAGGAGGGGAAGGAAGAACTCTCTCGCTTGCCTTTTTCCTCCTGAGAGCAGGAGGTAAAGGAGCCAGGTGAGAGGCGCCCTCCCTGTCCCAGGGGGAAGGACCCTTCTGATCACCGAGACCAGGCCAGGAGAAATCTGCACCGAACCCGGTTAAACCAACCCTTACCTGCTACTCACTTGGCCCCGGCTCACTGTCCTAGGCCCAGACCCCTTCTCTTGCCCGGCTTTCCCAACGTGCGTGCAACCTAGCCCGTGAGCACGGGGCTCTAACTGCTTTGAGACTTTGTGTGAGCACCCCCCGCCCCATGTCAAAATTGCTTCATGAAATGTGTGTTTCTATCAACCTGTTTTATATCAGTTTAATCTGTAGGCCCGGCCAGAAACCCTAAAAGCTTAGAAGAGAGATTTTACCTCCCTTACACAATCTTTCTCTCTCTGTCTCTCTCTCCCTTCCTCTGACACAATGCGGCTGTGACCGTCTCCGGGCAAACTCCAGGCCCCACTCTCCAGAGCCTCGGTGAAGGGCTGGGAGCCTTTTGAAAGTCAAGTCACCGGTGAGGGCCACGAGGCCGAGGACGCTGTGTGTGGGCCATGTAATCCCGGGTGTTCCTTGGTGTTGTCCAGGCTCTTCTCAGTTTTCATTTCTGCTTAGAATCAAATTACAGCAGACTTAGCCGCTGATGGACTTGAGACGGTTATGCCGAATCCGTGGTGGGCGAAGACCACGACGCAGAGAGCCAGTCGTGCCCCCATTAAACGCTGCCTAGCAGGATTTTTGCCCCCAGCTCTTGTCCTGAGGTGCAGGATTACAGGAGAGAGAAAAATAAGCAAAGAGCCCGAGAACAAAACCAGAGATGCATAGGTTTTCCGGAACCAATAAGAGGGGTTTCCAGTCCGTATTGAAAAGGACCAATTAGAAGACAAGATTATGTGCCACGAGTAAGGATTGGACCCCCGCAGACTTTAAGTTCAGAACCTTACCCACTCATCCGTCACAGCAACTGAGAACTGGGATCCTCCTATCTTTTTCTTCCAGGAACCAAAATACTTGTTTTCAGTTTCGGGAGCCTGCGATTGACGTCAGAGGTCTACGCAACTGAGGCCCAGGCTTACAAGAATATAAACAAAAACCAAATCTTTGCAAGGTTGTCTGCTGGGAAATTCATAAAATAGCATTCAAACCGTGTTTTATTAAGATATATTCTTTACAGGGGCGCCTGGGTGGCTCAGTCGGTTAAGCGTCTCACTCTTGATTTTGGCTCAGGTCCATGATCTCACGGTATGTGGGATCGAGCCCTGCATCGGGCTATGTGCTGACAGCACAGGGCCTGCTTGGGCTTCTCTCTCTCTCTGCCCCTCTCTCTCTCTCTCAAAATAAATAAATAAACTTCTAAAAAATAATAAAAATTAAAATAGATTCTTTCCATGCTATGACTTGTACTGTGTGTTAGGGAATAATCGATCCTCCCCAACCTTGCAGACATATGTTCTAACAGGAAAAACACATAATTTTATGAAATATGTAATTGCATAAGAAACGTGAAGCAGCTAAGAGAAAGGAAACGTAGGACGCTAAGTGAGCAAGTTCACCTGCTGGGCACCCTTACCAAACCAAAAAACTCTCGAGAACTGGAAGACACAATTCCAACAGATTGTCATAAAAAACCAACACACTTACCTAGAAAAGTAGATGGATCCACGTCTCAAACGTGAAAAAGAAAATCGACACATTTTTTGTTGAGAGAGGAGAACAGTTTTTAACTTAGTAACAGAGAAAGGCCCTTTAAGCCTAACCTCAAAAGGGCAAACCATGGGGCGGGGGGGAAAGACAAACCCTTAACAAAAGTAAGGATCCGCCATTAGGTTCCTCCATCAACAGGCCAGTGGGTAACATAACGGGGGACGATCTTTCCAGATCCCAGATTCACAGCGGTCTAATAACCACGATACACCGCACAGCCCCTGCGAATCAACATGAAAGATACATCAGCTTCAGTAAGAACACAGGCGGATTATAAGAGTCCATGCCAATGGCCAACAAACATATAAACAAATGCTCAAAATCTTTAGAAAACATAAAGGCAAACTTTGAAGCAACAGTGATGAGACGCATCGCTCTACACATATTAGATTACAGAGTAGAAAGCTGACCCGTGCTGAGCGTCGAGACCAGGATAAAGGGGCGTGCAGAGCGGTGGAGTGTGGACTGGAGAGCACGCTGGGATTACTTAGCCATTCTGCTCCTAGACGCACATCCCAGTGAAACTCTCCACCACGTATGTAAAGGGGGTGGATGAAAAGACGGTGTTATTAGGAATTGGGGGGGGACCGGGGGGGGGGGGCAGTGGAGGCAACCTGGGTGAGTCCGTCACTGGGACGGAAGAGAGGAAACAGTGGGAGCGCCCACTATGGGAATTTATACGGCATTAGAAGCAACGACTTCGGAGCACAGGACAACTCTGATGGATCTTGAAGTCAGTATGTTTTTTTAAACATAATTTGTTGTCAAATTGGCTTACCTAGTCATAATCTTTTTGAAAGGCATAAAACTAGATAATATGCCATTTGTGTAAGTGTGTAACATATGTGCACGGAATTTCAACTTTGCAAAAAATACACCTCAAAATGGCCGTACCGTAAACAAACGAGCTGGTACCGGGAGAGGAATGGCAGCAGGACGTGGGGACGAAGGGAAAGCATAACCCTCAAGCGACACAAGAAAAGGCCAGCCGGGTTAGGTACAGGCTCGGCTGGCTGGGAAGAGAGCCGGGGGGGCGGGGCTGGTGTCCAGAGGAAAGCAGGTGTACAGAGATCTGCCTGTCCCCAGGACATCTCCGAAGTGATCTGTCACCCCCGCAGCGTCTTGCCCTTTGTGGCTGCCCAGGAACGCACGTGCCCTTGTCGCTCAGAGCGCACCAAGCAGCATCTGAACGTCTCAGGATGACGGCCCCACCTGTTCTCTCCACGCTGAGCCGCACTCAGGCCCCAGGTGCCACAGTCCCCTTCTGCTTTCGTCCACCTGGCGCAGAACCTGTCAGAGGACAGGCCGTGTGACTCTGCTAAGACCCCCGCCCTGCGCCAAGCCCAGATCCCACAGCATGCCGCGGGGGTTATGTGTCACACTCTGCCCCGGTTTCTCCTTCTCCGTACCCTCTTCTCAGTCCTTCTGTCTTGACAGAGACCAAGGCGGTTTTAACCCAGCGGGTCAATCCGCGAACGGAACGAGGCTGTGCCAGGAGTAAAGTGTCCTCCTGCGGAACTCCCCATCGAGCAACAGATCTGTTGGGGTCCAGACTGTCTTGGAAAGAAAGGGCCTGACAGTGGCTGGTCTGGGCACGCTGGAAGCAGGGCGGCCCCAAATCTGCCTCGGTGTGTGCTCATCTCTGCTTGCTGTCCTGAGCCAAGTTAGACATAACAGAGCGACGCGTGACAGTCTTGCTCCAGTGCAGGAAATCAGCTCAGAAGGTCGCCCCGTGGGTTTGTAACCCGGCAGTAGTCGGATTCCTTCTTACATCCCCCCTTATCTCTCTGGCGCGTGGGGGGTAGGGGTTGGGGCAAATCGTTGGAACGTGTTTTCTTCGCCTCCCTCTAGAACACAAATTCTGTCAGAAAAGGAAGTTTTGTCTATTTTTTGTTCACTGTTCTATCGCCCATACCTAGAAAAGGGCTTGACCGGCTGGGGACTCCCGATTGCGGACAAAGGATTTAAAGAAGAAACAAAATTAAAATGTGTTGCAATAACCAACGCGTCCTCTAGATGGCGAGAGTCGCCATGAAATAGGAATTTAACCCATTTTTAATTTGAAAAATTTTAAACCTTTCTTGCATTGAAGAATGCATCTTCTTTAAATGTTGGAGGTTTCCGTTTAAGTACACGCTCGGAAACACAGATATCGTCTCTTGGTCCCAAAATCAAGTGAGTTTCTGACAAGTTGCTACAACTCACAGAAAACGGTATAAATATGATATAACTGAACATAAACTCAAAAAGGGGCTCTGTGGCTTAGCTGGTCAAAGCGCCTGTCTAGTAAACAGGAGATCCTGGGTTCGAATCCCAGCGGGGCCTTCTTTGTTTAGTTTTCTGTTTTTCCATGGTGGAAGGTGCCACTAAATACGTCGGAGAGGCATTAAAGAATCTGTGTGGCGGGTAAGCCTGCGCTGAACTGTTATTCCAGGCGAGGAGAGTCTCTTGCCAGGCCACTGCCGTCCCATTATGAGGGCCTGGGGTGAAGGGAAAATGAGGTTTCTGTAGTTGGTAGAAAGTGACGGGTTTGCGGATGGCAGGTAAGACTGGGTTAAGAACTGAGTGACAGGTGCCTTGCAGTAGAGATAGAAAGCAATGTGCCACACTGTGGCTTGGAGGTTCGGTCCCAGATCTCTGAACCTGGGACATCTTCAGCTGAGGGAGTGTGGTTGTCCGTGTCAGGCAGGGAATAAGCCAGGGTGTCTGGCTTGAGTCAGACTCTGATTTTATTTTTTGAGATCAAGTAAGAGAACAGCGGCCAGACTTGGACCCTCGCCACTTTGGTTTTGTGCGGGCCCGGGAACCGCCGCCTTTGTGCATCAGATGCACGTTCTGGGCAAAGGGGAGAGACTGGAGCTCGGGGAGGAAATAAACCACAAACAGACTGGCGCCCTCCTGAATCTACGGAGCCCTGGCCTGCGCACTGGGCTTTTCCGTTCTATGTAGAGATCTCGAAGGTTCTGACTGGGGTCCCCTGAGAGTCACTGTCTCTTCACCTAGCGCAAGCGGCCCAGCCCGGCGCCCAGCGTCCCGTTCACACCGCAGCAACCCTGAGTTCATCGTTTATTCATAGCAGTTCCCCCCTCCCAGCTTCCAAAGGAATGTGAACAAACAAGACAGCGAAGGTGGAAGACTAGGCCACCCCCAAATATGCCACTTGGGCACAAGGATTATTGTGAGCTGAAAGCGAGAGAGAGGAATTAGGACAGAAGTTTGCCAAGAGACCCTTGTGCCCTCTCTGCGGGGAAAGACGGAGGTTCACCCCCAGACAACCTTAGACCCCAACAGCCTGGAAATCAAATAACAAACTTTACTGACTGGCCTGTCTCTCTGCCCTTGGCCTGACACACTTTCCTTTGTTCCATGACTTCACCACAAATCCACTGTTCTTTGTTGAAGATGCCGCGTAAGCTGGACTTCTAAGCCACGGCGACAGTTACTTGTTCTCCCCGGGTGTGCCCACCTGTACCCGGGGCAAACGGGTTAACAAACTTCGGTCGGTTTTTCCTTCTTACTCGCTCGTTACCGGGGTCTCGGCGAAGACCTCAGAGAGGCAGCGGGGCACTATCTTTCCCACCTCAGTCTCAAGCCTCGAGTACCTCTAATTCTGCAGGATTGCTGCTTGTGAACCCGATCCAGTGAAGGCTGAAAACACCTTGGGAACCCAGACATCACATATTAGTGTCACTCCTGCCTGTTCCCTACCAGAAACTTGGGCGGGGAGGGACAGATATGCCACAGGTATGTCAGGAAGTGGCCCCGAACAATCCGTGTCACAAGTAGGAAGTCAAACTCACAAACCGAGGGCCAAACTCTGCCCACGTGACACTGTCCGATGCTCCAAAGTCACGACAATTACAGGGAGGCCTCCTCCATATTAGCTCATCGGCAGACCCCACTCGCGGCCTGGTTGACGGGTAAGGAAATGGAATCGTCTCTCCTCTCTCTCTTGCCACATTTAGGACAGGAGGAGGCAGGAAGTCAGGAGGAATGACAGAAGACGACACAGAACACAGGATGCCAACGTTTCAAGGTTTGCAAGATAACAGATTCAGTGAAGATTTTTTTTTAGAGAGGACAGGAAATCTTAGAGAGATAACAATTAGAACAGATCCGAGAAAGCAAGACAGTCAGATCAAAATAAACAAACAAAAAGGCCTCAAACGAAAGGAAAAATATCTGGAAGTAAGAATATCTGACCGTTTACCAGCAGCGGCCTTGGTTTTTAAACAGATTTGTGAATCAAATCCTGAAATATGGCTTTTAAGGATCTGTTTGTGCGTTTACCTAACATGTACGTTCTGGAACGGGCAGAACACTTCTCACGCTGAGGATCAATTAGATCGCGAGAGCCTCCTGTTTCTTGTTTCGTTCTTCAGCGTTCCAGTCGGTTCCCCTGGGAGGGAGGTCAGAAGCCTGGGATTTCACGGGCCCTTTACGCTGGAAAGCTGCAGTTGAAAAACACTGTAAACAGTTGAATAAACTACGTCTTGGAGGTTTAAGTATCTAAAATACGAACTTGACTGGAAATGCTTGTTCCATTACAAACAATCCCAACACGCAGTTTAAAAAATCGTACTTCTTAGCGCATTTGGAGATCGCACAGTCGGGACACAATCCACGTTGGTAACATCGTTTCACAATGGTGTGAAATCAGTTCCAACCTCGTGGACTCCTGAAGCCGGGACAGTGTCAGATTGTCCCAGGGTGTGGAAGAACATACTGATGGGCAAAATTGGCAGGTTAATTTTATTTATCCCCATTTAGAATACCTGAGTTTGAAGAGCCACGGAATATACCAAAATCTGGGAAGGTTTGCTTCACTTTGATGTGTTTGTTCCTTTGGTTAACTGCTCGGTGCCCTCACCCATAATATGACCGGTTCTTTCTGTTTCCCCTGTGGAACCTTCTCCGACAGCAAATATTCTGTTTTTTAGCAGAATAAGCTTTGTAGTTTACACTGGTTGTGTCGTCCTTCCTGAAGAAAACAAAGGTTTCTTACATAGGAATAATGTCGTTGACAGTCATGTTACCTTCTGTGCTTAGTTTTAACTGTTTTATTGTAACTTTGAAACCAATAACCACCTAAGTTCTCCAGCAATCATGGTTTGTTTCCTCTCCTAAGTGTTCAAATGTTCTGATCGGTTTTAACCTTTGCCTTCCCCCAATCGAATCCTAAATGTCAACTAAAACTTTCAAGGTACTGTTTCCACCTACACCTGTGGTTGAGACGTCCCCCGAAGGTGCCTGGAAAATCCCAACGATGCGTTCTGTCCCCTTGCAAAAAGGCAGAGAGTGAAGAGAACCAGGGCTATTTGATAGGCTATTATTGATGAGTTGCACAGGAAGAGGTGAAAATCAGAAGGGATGCCAGAAGGAGGGGGGGGGAGGAGGAGGAGGAGGAGGAAGGGGAGGAGGAGGAGGAGGAGGAGGAGAAAGGCCTAGGCTTCCCTAAGTCAGATTTGCATGGCTAAAACGTTACTATAAATATTTCGGAAATTGTACACCGAATGGGAAATTCCTGGAGACTGATCAGTGCTCTTACTGCCCATGACATGTTTCCACCAACATAGAAAGTCCTGGTGCTGTTTTCTCTGATATTAGACAACAGTAGTGAAGTGTCATCAGTCAGAATTTTAGCTATTTTTTTCAACGTTTACTTGGTCGCAACTTTACTTCTTCAATTCGAATCTAGCATCTTCTGGGCTTCTGAATTTCAAATGGGATTTACATCACTTGCCTATGGAGTCTAATTAATGTCTAACTATGTAGAACTTACTCCAGACTTACCACAACTGTCTCATATTGTTGATATATTATTCTTACTGTGTGACTTGTATATCTGCAGCATATTAGGTCTCAGGATTATTATATGTCTGTTTCAAGACTTTTTCTCTGTGGGAATTACGTTCATCCACTGCTATAAATCCCACGCGGTGTTTTCTATCTCCTTTGAAAATATGGTAGATCACTATGTCGGTAGCTATTTTGTCTAAAACTTATTTTGGATTGGCTTTCTCATCTCGTTTTTGTATCACAGAAACAACCAAAACTCCTTAGTGGCGGTCTCCTCGTTATGAATTCTCACCAGATCTCTTGCTTTGGAAAATCGTTAAGTAATAAATTAATTACGGCCCCTTTAAATCTTCTGACATCTATACATAGTCATTCTGTTTTACTTCACTTCCCCGAAAGCATCTGCAATCAGCCACAGGCCAGCTTTACCTTCAACAAAGCACAAGTCTTCAAAGCCTCACAGGAGAAGACCACGCCACCAGATATGCTTGGTTATAGACTCTGGATGGCGTGGCTTCAACAACGTTGCGCCCATAACCATCCTACCGAGCCTGGAGTTCCAGAATTCTGCTCCAGAAGCCCCCTGAGTTCTGGAAGCTGTGCTGGGGCGATGAAGGGACTCGGCCAGCAGAAAGATGCTTCCTGATCAGAGAAGAGAGGGAACACACTTTACTAAGTGTTCGCGTTATGTACATGGCAGCACCAAAGTGACAACAAAATCATGTCCGAATCTCACTCCTTGTTTATAGTAAAGCTGAAGAAAGAATAGGAACTTCTCTGTATCTCCTTGAGAAGCCAGTGGCTGCACCCTATGACGGTCTCCCCGAAATCTCATGACAGACCCCTGAGCTGATCCTGGAGGCACATTTTTACCTATCTAGAGGCTATCTGGCCCATAGCCTTAGAGATACTCTACACTGTAAACACTGAAGACTGAACTTAATCCATAGAGATATCTATCTCTATTCTGAAGATTCCAGTAAGGACTCAGATTGACTAGGTGTCCACGGAGACCCTGCATAGGACAGGGAGGGGAGACAAGGGCACTTTTCCCTACAGAAACAGAGAAAAGCGTTGTCATTTACCCTGACACCCTGTTAACTCAAGATCTGGTGGAATAAGAAGTACATAGGACTGACTGAGGGATGACTTAGTCTTTGTTTGGAATAGTGTGCAAGCTGCTATAGGATTCTACCTTCTAGATCTACAAAGAAGCCCTTTCTCTTGCCTCTTAAGGATCTATGCTAGGAGTTGTAACAGTTTAGTAGACTTCACTTTTGTGAACTGAAACAGTTGAAAATATCCTATGGTCTAGCAACATGCTCATTTGTCTATCTATCTGACTCATCGTTTTACCTTTTCCTGAAAAGATTACCTTTGAACACATCTATACAAAATTTCCTTCGATCAACGGTGTGCTTTGGAGCTCTATCCTACGGTTTCGCACAGAAAGTGTTTTATCCACATCATCACAGAAAATGGGAGAAAGGTGTCCTCTTCCCGTCCTCTCTCCAGCCCTGCTTGTGTACCTCCCGACTCAGGGGGGAAATGGATTGAAAAGTTCTCATTCAGCTTCTGGCCAGCTGGACCAACTCGACTGAAAATAGGCTGTGTCCTCATAGCGTATAACAGTGGCTGTGCCATGTGCCGGCTCCGTGTAGATGCTCCAAGACACAGAGAGTAGGAAAAAGCAGGATGCGAAACAGTGCGCACAATGTAACACTTTATGCCACACTGAGAGAAATGCACGTTCATATTTACAGAGGCACGCATAGAGGAGAATATACAAGAAAGTGAGGGTAGCACTTCCTTCCACAGGGGAGATAGTGGTGACAGGTGGCAGAGTGACCCGAGAAGCAGCCCATGTAGTTACTGATACGAGAAGGTATTACCTTATCCGAGCCAGACGAAAACCGGGAGGCTCATCAGGCTCGCAGGAAGGGGTAGAAGGGCCGGGCTCCGTGCTGTGGGCGCGGGGCTGAGTCTCCTCGCAGGCTGTGGGCGAGCGCAGGTCCGCCCAGGTCAGCATCGGCCTGTCGAGTCCTCGTACTTCACATCTGTGGGTGCGGTATTTCACATACAATGAAGTACTGAATATTCCTTATTAGTTTTTTAAAGTAGGTTTTTCAGCCTTTAGCTTTGCGCCCGGCACTGTTCTTGACCTAGAGGATGCAGCACAGACCACACAGACGAAGCCCCGCTTTCTGGGATTCACTGAGCATCTCCTAACGTCCCCGGCCCCACGCTCCAGGCACTGCTTACGTTACTATTTAATCAGTATGGCTCATGTCACTTTCGTGGCTGCCCGGAACTCGGCAACAGGGGGAAGCGCAGAGCACGTGGGCGGCCAGCGGGGCAGAGCCAGCGGCCTGGAGAAGCAGGTGGAAAGAACTCTGGGAAAGATCGGCGGGTGCTAGGACCCGGGGCAGGACCTCCGGAAAAGGACCGGGCGGGCGCCAGGACCCGAGGCGGCCCGAGGCTTCCCGCGCGCCCGCCGAGCGTGCGCGGCCTGGACCCGAGCTCCTGCTCTTTCCGGGGGTCCGGGGCGTCCCCCACTCCGGACGGAGGGAGCAGCCGCGGTGGCGAGCGCCTCCGGAAGCCAGGACTGCCGCAGGGCAGGCTCTCCCGAGGGGCGCAGGCCCTGTGACCGTCCCTACCGCCCCGCGTTCCCTCCCTCCGTTCCTTTACAAGCCCTTCCGGCCGTACTCTCGGGCGCCATTGCTTCTTTCACAAAAACAACGCTTCCAGGAGCACCGCTCGGCAGTGGCGGCGTAGGACTCTCCGTAACCGGCTGTAGGGGTGCAGATTCCACGTGACGAGGTAACCGCAAAAGGAAAAACAGCACACAGCGTGGCCCGTACGGGGATCGAACCCGCGACCTTGGCGTTATTAGCACCACGCTCTAACCAACTGAGCTAACCGGCCCGCTCTGGCGCGCTCGCTTTACTTACGTACTTTAAAGTCACCACGAACCAAGGGTGACGAGCGCCTTTGCCTACGGAAGGCTCGGACACGCTGTTTCTTCTAGAAGGAAAGGGAAAGGAGACGTCCCAGGGTCGACACAGCTGAGCCGGGCTCCTTCCCGGGAAAACCCGGTCCTTCCCAAACTGCAGAAGCACATAGACGGCGCCGAGCGGGGCTTCCTCTCTCCTACCCAGCCCGGGAGGGGCCGACCGCGGAGCCGCCGCCGCGCAGCGCACACTCCCGGCTCCCGCGAAAGGTTGGAGCAGGTCGGTTCCGCCCAGACCCTGGGGGCCCGGGACCCCGCACCCCGCGCCGCGCGGCCCAGAGTCTGAAACGGTGTCCCGGAGCTGCAGGGCGGCCCGCGGGACGCGCGGTGGCGCCCGAGTGCTGGGCTGGCGTCGGCGGGAAGGCACCGCCCCCTCTCGAGAGCCTCCGACCCTTCTCCGTCCCCAGAGAACTCAGACACCCCAAATCCATGACAAAAGAAGTCGAGACCAGGGCGAGTTCGTAGTTTGGGCCGCTAGCTGGGCCTGAGAGAGCAGAGGAGCTCAGGCCCGGGTGGATCAACTCCGAGAAGGGAGGCGGGAAACCTTTGTCCCCGGAGCGCGCGCCTGGATCCGGATCCACCTGCCGGCAGGTGTCAGGGAGCCGCGCAGCCGCAGATCCACCCTCTGCTTGTCCTCCTTTCTCTGTTGGACCCTACAACCCTCCCATTTCTCTTCTAACTTCCTACTCTCTGTTGCTTCTCAAGTTCATTGACCCACTTTATGCACACATGTATCCGAGTAAGACTCAAAAGCCACTTTTTTCTTTTTTTCTATTTGAGAAAGGAGAGCTGTAGCTTTCAACAAAGCGGATCAACTACTTTCCATCATGCAATTTATACATCTTGGTTTTACTTTAAAAATAAGAGCTGTGAGAGCATGCTCCTTATCTTTGGCGCATCTCTTTAACTTTGAATCCGCATCCTCCACATGAACTGGTAAGTTGTCTTCATTTGCTTCGTCCTGTAGTAAAGAATCAGTGGAAGTTGAATTGAAAAACCAGGATTTTTTGCTCTCCGGGGTCCCTTCTCTTCTCTTTGTGCTTTACTACCGCACCCCTGGCTTTCCAAACCCTGAGAGGTGCCTGGGAGATCTCTCTCCTTCCAGAGAGCCTTGGAGAGATTTCTCTCAGCTCTCAGCCGTGGCTCTTGGCTGTTTAATGCAAAGTGCCTTGGATCCGTTGCTCTTAGCGTTCCTGCCCTGCCCTCTGACTTTAGAGACTTTGCTCCGAGCGGCGGCGGGGGGGGGGGGGGGGGGGGGGGGAGCCTCAGTGGATATTTCTCTCCACTTTCTAGCCTTTTCCCTCGGCTCCTTTTTGGCTTGCTCTCCCACAGCAGAGACAGTTGGCAGTGGCTTTGGCTACGTGGAATTCTCTGGGTCAAGCAAGCCCACCAACAAACTTTAAAAATCCCTTAGATTTTCTCCCAGTCTCTCCTGATCGGGCGTTCACAGTTTTCTTTTGCGCCTCTGCCCATCTGCCAGGGATAAGAGGCCTTTTTTTTTTACCCTGCAAAGGCCTCTTTCTGGAGTTTAGCCTCCTCAGGTTCTTTTGTATCGTTGACTCCCTGACAGGCTCAGAAAACCTGATGTTCTGCAGTTTATGGGCCTGTTTAATAAGCAGGCTGAGAAGGAGACACTATGGCCTTGCTCTAATTAGCAGGTTTAAGAGAGAGACACTGTGGCAACTTTGCATAGCCTGACCAAACATGCCTAGATTTCTGTGACAAAATTGCTTTGTCATCCTTGAAACGACTTCATTTAAAATATATATGGCAACAGCCTGGCCACTCTCAATAAAGAAAGGAATCGTTTGAGGGCCTGCTTTGTGCCACATGATTGCGTGTTGTTTCGAGTGAACTTTCCATCACGCATCATTTTTTCAATGGATATTAAGAGACAGCCATGATTGTCCTTATACTGAAGTTGGGAAAAATTAGAAATAATATATACATGTTGCCGTGGAAACTTCCAGAAGTGAAGTGGCTGACCACTTACAGGTGCGTTGCCAGGCTTTACTTAGACTTCTGGGTGAGATTTCTGGGTGCCTGGGAGGGCCTGCGTCATGTGGAGTTTAGGATACATTTCAGAAAGTTACCTACAATATTGTTCACTGATTTCACAAATGTTTATGGATATCCTGCCAAGATCCAGTCTAGTCTTCACGATGGCAGCCCATAGACATGGCCCAAAGACACACATGGTCCCTCCCCCCCACCTCCCAGAGCTTCAAATCTAATAACACCCATGGTATATGGTTAGTTGTCTAAGTGTAGGCAAGGTCTTTCCCACATAGGCAGTATCTTTGTTTTACCTTAAGAAGGATCTTCTCTTGTTCTTCAGGTCTGACGCTGATGTATTTTCTATGCAAATGATCAGGACAGATTAGCAGCGTTGCCCAGTGAAAGCTCTTCAACTGTGCATCACAGAAAACTTCCGTATTTTGGGTTCATAGCACATCCGGTTAAAGAGAATAATATCCTGTGTTAGAACCCTTCTCCCTTTCTTTGTGTAATTTTGGAGAGTATTGTCACCAGCAATGTTGAAGATTAGCTTGACAGAGTATACTATGGAATGCTCAAGTTTAGAAGTCAAGCAATGGAGGAAAATGTGAACCTTGAAGTCAACTGGGAAAGAAGGATTTTGAGGTCAGGAGATAACCGTGGGGTCTTCTGTAGAGAAATGCTAATGTGAAGGGTTGGTCTATGTAAAAGTCGGTATGAAAAATCACTCCCAGTGTGGCCTCAAGAAGGTACCTTCAATTTGCTCTTGGAAACTGTGGAGTGCAGGATTTTCATTCTGTAACCACTAATAAATTGCGGAGGCCAGTGGAGTCTGAATGCGGGCATCAGAACAAGTTGAGGGGCGCCTGGGTGGCCCAGTCGGTTAAGCATCCGACTCTTGATTTTGGCTCAAGTCATGATCTCGTGGCTTGTGGGTTCGAGCCCTGCTTCAGGCTCTGCGCCGTCAGCTGCGTTACCATTCTATTTCTACCTCATCTCCTTGGCTTTTCTTGCTTCCTTTTACCACCATCAGAGCACCCACTGTACCTACAATAAGTTGCTGTTCAACCAGTTTTTGCAAATGGGACAATGAATGGCCAATTTCTTCTTTCAACCTCAAGGAAGGAAATGGAACACATATTCAAATTAGTTTTAGGCAAGATTTCTAGTATGTCTTCACAGGGTTTTTCACATGGCTTAGCCTAAATTCCCACAAATGTGAGCACTGACCTCTAAGGAACATGAGAAAAATAAGAAAAGTAAACAAATCTGGTATGATTTATATAAATTGGCGACTCGCATTAGGATTCTCTCCTGTGCACTAATCTCTCTGAAGCCACGGGGACAGGGAGACCTTAAGTCACTCCTAACAGAAGTTGGAAGTGCCATGCAATCTCCCATCGCCCACCCAAAGCTCGCACAAAAGTCGGGTGAAGGCATCTTGAGCAGTAAGTCAAAGAAACCTGTCTCTGAAATGATCATTTCGGGACAGCAAACGAGTACTCATGTTCTGTTTATTGGTTGCTTATTCCTGGTACCCAGATGTGAAAAATGCCATCAGCAACATGACCTAACACTACAAAGCGTAGCGACTTTGAGCGGAGGGAAGGAGGACTCACAGGTTGGTTGTGAATGAAGACAGAGCGGTCAGGTTCCACGTCAGCCCCTCAGCCCCGTCGAGTGCAGACGGATGGGGGGAGGAGTTCATGGGAGGTTATCAAGAGTAAAGGTGGGACCGGACGTGGCCGCGGTTGTGAAAATTGCTGCACATCAGATTCTGGTTCTCGTGAAGGTTTTACCCAGGAAGCAACCAGATGATACCCTGGAGGAAGAGAGCTCACTTGGCAACAGCAAGCAGATGAGCAGGAGAAAAAACACTTAACAAAGGCTGAGAGCAAGTGAAACAGTATAAAAAATGTTTTGAGAGCTGAAAGTGTTAAATACTTGTTTTTTAATTAATTTTTTTTATTTTTGAGATCAATGTGGATTCATATACAGTTGTAAGAAATAATACAGTGTTCCCAGGTGCCCTTTACCGTTTTTCCCAATGGTAACATCTTGCAAAACAATATTACATGCAGCATGTTGACATTCAAACAGTCAAGATCCAGAACATTTCAACGGCCCAAGGATTCCTCAGATTGCCCTTTTAGAACCACATCCACTTCCTTCCTACCCGTGTTCCCTCCTTAACCACTGGCAACCACTGATCTATTCCCCATTTCTATAGTTTTACCGTTTCAAGCATGTTCTATAAATGGAAGCATATAGTATCCAGCCTTTGAGAATTTTTTTTCACTCCAAAATTCACTGCAAATTCATCCTGCATTCACTGCATTCACTGCAGAGTCTTCCAGGTATCAGTAGTTGATTCCCTTTTATTGCTGAGTCATTGTATAGATGGTTCATCATTCACTCCTTGAAGGGCATCTGGGTTTTTTTCTGGGTTTTGGCTATCATGAATAAAGTTGGTGTGAACATTCACATACAGTCGAAGGAGAGAAAAAATAATTTTCCCTCTAGTCTTTTCAGTTCTTGGCTGAGACCCTCCCACCGCCCATTATACAAGACAGACTGACAGAAGTAAAAGAAACAGAAGTTTGATAACATATATACCTCTTGCGTACATGGGAGAGACCCGGGAAAACTGTGTCACTACCACGTATACGGAAGACGTACGTATTGTAAACTTCTATTCTTTTTCTCTTGCTAATTTGTCCTTTATTGCAGGGAGGTCTCAGCCAAGAATCTAGAAGGGTAGAGGGAAAATTTCTTTACCTCCCCTACACAGTTATTGGTGTGGACATAAGTCTCCCATTTCTCTAGCATGAATGCCAAGGAGAGCCACTGTTGGTCGCATGGTGATTTTGTATTTAGTTTCTGAAAATTTGCCAGTGTATTTCCAGGGTGGCTGAATTACATTCCCGCTAGCGATTTATGGCGTATTCGTTGGCTGGGCTGCGGTAAGGGTCATTTCTGTTGTTCTGCCTTCCAGTTCACACATTCTTTCCTCTGTCCCTTGCGTGCTGCTGTTGAGCCCAGGCTCTGAGATCTTTATTTTGGTCACTGAGTTTTTCGAGTCTACAATTTTCATTTTGTACTCCTTTCATTTTTTTCCCCTGAAGCTTTCTATTTTTCATTTGTTTCCATCATGTTCATAATTGTTCACTGAGGCATTGTCAGGTGGCTGCTTTAAAATCTCTGTCGGATAACCCCGAATCCCTTACATCTTGTTATTGGACTCGCTCGGCTGAATGTCTTCTTTTACACAGTTGGAGATTTTTCCAGCTTTTGGTTTGGCAAGTGATTTTTCAACTAACGTCTGGACCTAATGTGCTTTGTGTTGTGAGACTCTGGCTCTTATTTGAACTCTGTTTTAGTTGGCTTTCTCTTCCCCCAAGGGAGGTGGGGGGGGGGGGGACATCTGTTCATTACTGCCAGCCGGGCAATCCAGAAGTCCAGGGTCCCCCACTCAGCCTCCACTGACACCAGAGGTAGGGAGCGTCTTATTTCTGCTGGCAGGTGGTGAGAATTCTGGCTCCCATGCGGTCTCCACTGGCCCAGAGATGGATGGAGGCAGGACCCAGTCACCACTGGGCAATGATGAAAGTCCCGTTCTTCACCGGGTTCCTCTATCACCACCCCAGCAGGCAGGGAGAGGGAGAGACACTGCTGGGTGGGGGGTACACGTCCTGGCTTCCTGCTTGGCCTTTGCTGCCCCAGGCACTGGTAAGGCTACAGTGGAATGTGGTGCGTGGCTAGAGGTCAGCAGTTATTGTCTACAAGTGTTTTGTCTTGCTAGGCCGTCCCTTTGACGGCCTTTTGGCTGGAGAGGGCAGATTTTCTTAGAATTTTCTGTATGTGCCCACTGGTATTTCAGGCTTCCGGTTTATTTAGCTCCAAGTCTAGGATGCATGAGACAAAAATAGGGAGCCTGCCATCGTGTCATTCTTCTGGCCCCAGGGTCCCTAGCCAGTCTCCTTCCTTTCTCCACCTTTCAGGTTCTTAGGTTTATTTTATGCATAATGTCCGGGGGGGTTGGTTACACTTAGCAACTACAGGACAGAGATAAGTACATCTTCTTCCCAGAAACTCTGATTAACTTTTATATTATTATTGCTATGAATAGACTACAATAAGATACTTATATATAATTCATAACATAGCATATTACTATTTATTTATACTGTACATGTATTAAGCCTCTATTATCCTACATGGACTTACATGTGTTTGTGTATATCCTGTGATAGCAAACATAAGCTTTCTGGAGCAGAGATTGACGTTATTATTATGAACTGCAATAATCCCTTAGTCTTTTCCTCCTCTCCATCAATGTGCCTTAGATTTTCTAGCTCTTATGTCCCTTTGGGAATACGAATATCCCCCGGACCCCCTTCCCAAGCTGCCTTCCACGGAGACCACCAGGGAAGGGCAGCGACTTCCAACCGCCGAAGGAGGGGACAGAGGTTCCTGCGCGCCCCGCCCCCCTCCGCGTGCCAACACCAGAGACGCTGCTGCTCCTTGACTGGCACCTTTGACTGTGAACTGTCCTGTGCTGTTAAAGACACCCCTTATTTGCGTGGACAGGGGGAGCACGACCACCTCTCCAAAGACCACTTGGATCAGAACGCCGCTGTGGAACCTGCAGCAGGTGCCGTTTACTGACTCCTGCAAAGTTCAATACTTTAAAATACCGACTGGGATGCTGGTCAGGTTTCTCCAGAAAAACAGACCCAGGAGGACGTTTACGTATACAGAAAGAGATTCATTGTAAGGAACAGGCTCACGTGATTGTGGCAGCTGAGGGGGTCCAAAATCTGATAGGGGAGCTGGCAGACCAGAGACCCAGGAAGGGGTTACAGTTGGAGCCCAAAGGCATCTGCTGGCAAACCGGGAAGTTCTGATGTTGCAGATGAAATCCGAAGGCACTGTGGTGTCAAAACTCCCTCTCGTCCACTGGAGATCAGCCCTGGTTTCTACTCAAGACTTCACTTGATTGTACAAAACTCCCTTGCATTATAGAGGGCAATCTGCTTTACTCAAAGCCCACCAGTTTACATGTAAACCCCACCCAAAAGCACAGAAACAACCAGAATAATGTTTGACCAAATACGTGGGCACCATGGCCCATTCAAGTTGAAACGTAAAAATTAACGATCACAACCAGTAAATAATTTTCATCCTCCCAGATGATCGCTAAACGAAGCCAAGACGCTCAGAGATGAGGCTCTTGGCTTACGTGTTTCTCCTTGAATGAAATACGATTTTTCCCTCCCAGTCTCGGTAATTTTCTGTGTGTGAAAATAGTTCCTCGTCCCCGTCCTATCAAAGATACCCAGTTATTGGATCCACTAGTCAGAATGGCCCACATCACTTGTAACCTCATGATCTGTTGCCCAAATAAAAATTAGGCTTCGTTCATTGATCTGCATATTCAGCTGACAGCACAAATGTAAATTTTGGCAAATTCAGCCAACAAGTTTCTTACCAAAGAAAATGAAAAGGGAACATCTGGGTGGCTCAGTCTTGGTTTTGGCTCAGGTCATGATCTCACTGTTCCTGAGTTCAAGTCCTGCCATCAGGCTCCACGATGATAGCACGGAGCCTACCTGGAATTCTGTCTCTCCCGCTCTCTCTGCCCTTCATCCACTCTGTCTCTTAAAGTTGTAAAAATTTTAACAAAACAAAAAGATGAGGGGCGCCTGGGGGGCTCAGTGGGTTAGGCGTCCGACTTCGGCTTTGGTCATGATCTCTCGGTTTGTGAGTTCAAGCCTCACGTCCGGGTCTGTGCTGACAGCTGGGAGCCTGGCGCCTGCTTCGCATTCTGGGTCTCCCTCTCTCTCTGCCCCTCCCCCAGTCATGCTCTGTCTCTGTCTCTCTCAAAAACAAATAAACATTAAAAGAAATTAAACAACGAAAAGATGATACCTGCCAAATGTCCCTCGCAGCCCGTACACCATGTCTCCTGTTCACAGGGGCGTGGTTTATTCACTATGATAGTGAAGCCTTCATCCATCAGGGTTTTGCCCACTTTTCAGTTTCTCAGAATTTGCAGAAACAATGAGATTTTTTGGCTGTGTAGAAATTTTTGACGTGGAGATGATATGATATGATACGATGTGATGTGATATGATAGATGTGACAAACCGGGTGAGAACCAGCAGGTCAACGCAAACAAGCTGTGAAGTAGGCGGACGCTTTTGGAGAGCTGGAAAGGAATCCCCACCTGTCCAGGAACCTGTGATTGGTATTCAGTAAAATCCCAAGGATTCCAGGCTCGGTTTTATCGAGCGGATATTTAGTTGGATGTCTTCACGCTGAACTGACACAAAGGACAGTGTAATGTGGGTTTGAGAAGAGCAGAGCTGCACGTCAAAGTGATTTTTCTTTAACCGGTCTTCACCACTACATCAAAGAAGAGAAGAATGTCCTAAAGGCTGCAGGCAGTTCAGTGAAGTATTATTGGAACAGGAAACAAAGAGTAAAAATAACCTACAGAATTATGGGACAGGAAAAAAAAAAAAACATGTTGTTAGTTTTTATTAAACATAGATCATCTGCTTAATTTGTCCTATTGTAATCATCTTTTTTAAAAATATTACACGTATGTGTCTTATGCATACACAATAACATCGTCTACACAACTTAAATACCCAATAAGAAGTTTACGTTTCTCTATCAGAGGACAGAAACATTATAAAATTATTGTTATATTTTCTCACATGTGTATTTGTTAAGTCCTGCTGTTAACTACCAATCGCCACTTTTAACTGGTCCCATTGTTTTGATTAAATAACAGTATTCAGGTAACAGAGCAGCAAATAGAATAATATAATTTCAAATAAACACTCGTTTTTCATATTTTTATGGTAATGTGTTGGAAGTATTCAGTTTGTATTTCAGGTTTATGTTTGTTCGTTTCCACTTGGCACGGCTCTGTCCTGGGTCGGCCCTCTAAAGCTGGCCTCGCGGGCACACTCAACTCCGTGGTGCTGAGGAAGGGACGCGACAAATACTCCGAGCGCGGCAGAGCGCCCTTGGGCTCCGAGAGGGCTCCCGGGGAGAGAACCGGCCACCAGGTCTGCAGCAGGTGCAGCGCGGGGCGCGCGCGGCGGGGGGCGGCGGCGCACGACCTTGGACACCCAGACTCGGCCCCTTCTTGCCCGCTTTCCGGGGGTGCTCACCCCCCGGGCCGCAGAGGGGAGCGGGCGGCAGGGGCGACCCTTTGGTTTTTATGTTGTTTGTGAAATATAAGGAAGATGAAATCCCCGAAGTCAAGTCCAGCGTATTTTAAGAAAATAGTTGTTTCCGCCCGGTTTCGAACCGGGGACCTTTCGCGTGTGAGGCGAACGTGATAACCACTACACTACGGAAACGGCCGTGGGTTGGCTCACATGTTTGTACCTCTGACTGCACATAATTAAGATTTTTTTTTTTTTTTTTTTTTTTTTTTTTTTGCCTGCATGAGCCCGTCCAGGAAATGTTTGTTGTTATGGTGCATTTCTGCCTCTTCTTCCTATTTATGAAAAAAGAAAACCGCCATAACCAAACAAAGGCTTCACCCAGGACCCCAATTCTTGCATCATCCTGGAGAATTCGGGGAGGGGGGGTAAATTAATAAGTTGTTATTTTTTAAAAACTGTTCCTAGTTTTGACATAGAATTGGCATACAGCACCGTATGAATTTAAGATGTACAGCATAATGATCTGACTTCCACCTATTAAGAAATGATTATAACTGGAGAATTTGATTTCAAGACTACCCCATGCTGTCTACACCTGTTTCTCTGTCCCTGCAATGGGGATTTCTCTCTTGGTGACAGAAAGTGACTCTGGGAACCAGGATTGAGCGGCCTGAGCACAGGAGATGGTCAGAAGCCACGGACGCTTTCTGCCCCAGCGTCTTCCTTCGCAGGTGAGTTGAGTAGAAGTAGTCGTGTGGCTTCACCTCGCTACCAGGCTTCTGGGACCCACAAAGGAGGTGAAATGTTTAGGGAACACCATCCCAGGCGTGGAATGCAAATGCAAGAAGTCTTTGTCCTCAAGGAACTCGGAGTCCGTAATAAGTCTTCTTTACAGAGTCATAGAGTCACGATATCTTTGTTGTACTGTCGCTTGCCCAAACTGACAGCTGGTAGAGACAAGCGTCTCTAGGTTATGTCATCTCGCCCTTGGGTCTCACGCTCTATCACAGTTGAACTGGACGCACGCTATTATGCCAACCAAATGGGCGATATTTGGCCACAAAATGTAATGCCACGGTTGCTCTTGATGAGACCGTGTTCTCAGCCTGAGAACAAATCTTTCTAAATTCATTGTTAAAAGCTGAACGGACTCAAATACAAACGAACCGACTCAGGTAAAAGGTAAATGTCTGTCTTGGGGAATGGGTAAGGGTAGGATAGTGAAAAAGGCAAGGAGTAAATTGCATAAGAATTTAGTGATACGTGGGTCTGTGTCTGAGTCAGAGATTTTGCTAAAAATTAGAAATATCGAAGACTTGATTTTTTTTTTTCTGGAATGGAATAAGCTTAGAAGGGGGAACCATCACATCTCTCAACCATATTTAGGGATGTTGTTCCCCACTTCCAGATTACAATCCCCTAGTAACTGGTAGAAGCTTCCTATCCCAACCTGAAGTAGGTCAGTATCCTCTTGTCTGAGGTATTTGTAATGGCCTCTCTGAGCTCCTTGTCTTGCTAAGCTCGGCTGATACTCTCCCGGATCTGTCACGACCACCTCTCTCCTTTTCTGAGACCCCAGAGGGTCAAGTACAAAGTGTGACCCATGAGGAGGTGTGGCACACGTCAGAATAACTGCATGATTTTCCCAGTTTATATTGACAGGACCCTGGCAGTTTTGAATGGGAATGGCTCTCGAGTGGACAGGATCAAGGCGGCAGGAAAATAAAGCTGCATCACACAAGCTCACCGACACAGTCTTACTTGGCACAGGTATCCAATTCAGTGTTTTAACTCAAGGGCCTGGGAGCAGCTCCAAATTGTCATTAATTAAAACATTATCATTCATACGTGATTAATGTATGGACCCGAAGTTAGGGTGAACCAACAGAATGAAATTGAAACATCAGTATTTCCTCCGTGTATGGAGAGCAAACCCAAGGCCTAAGAAGATTGAAATTCTAGAAGGAATTTGTCATGGGCTTCTCCGGGGGCAACTAACTTTCACCCCGGTTGTGAGAAGTAAGTTCATGAGGAGCGCCTCAGGATCCTTGAGTTGTTCTCGGGTGGCTTTTCCTCAGAGGCCAGAAATGACAGGGGGGCCTTGCTGACCCTGACCTGGAATCCCCACACGTAACAGAGATGACTGGAGCCCAGGGTGACAGGGGCCAAATGTTGGCCATAAACTGCCAAAGACTGGATGGGTGTTGTCACGAACTCGGTGGCGTCTCCTGAAAATCCACATGTTCTAGCCCTAACCCCCTATGTGACTGTGTTTGGAAGCAGGCACTTTAAGGTGGTAAATACGGTTAAGTGAGGTCATAGGGTGGGGTCCTCATCCAACTGGACTGGTGTCCTTGCTTGAAGACAAAGACACACCGGAAATCTCTCTCCAAGTGTGCACAGAGGAAAGGCCATCTACGGGCCTAGAGGTCCCCCCAGAAAGCAGTCCCGCACGCACGTAGACCTTGGACTTAGTTTGTATGAGCTCCCAGACGGGAGCCGGTTTTGAAGGCAGAGAAGTCCAGTGTCCCTTGAGAAACACCCCTGGCACATAGACAAAAATTTACACCCCTGTTCTTCCTCCGAGCCTTTCCTAAAAGGACCTGTGTCCACTTAGCAAAGTGACTGTGCGTTAGGGAAGAGGAAGTGGAATTTTGGGGATTGCTAGAAAATGGCTCCGGGCTGGCATTGATTCCTAGAGATACAAAGCATCACGGCGGCCCACCGAGCAAGACAGGGACTCAGTGAAGCCTTGCTTCCCATCTGTCTCGCTGTGGGCATGGTGGGTCCCGAAACCTTCCCTGAACCCATTTCCCTAATTCCAGACGGTAACTTTAATATTACTTCCATGGCTCACGGAGTGAATGCTACGATGGCAGAAAAGGCCAAGTGGAAGCCACTAGAAACTCCTCTAACGATGACAACAGTGAAACAACAGCAGAGATCACAGAGGTTAGTGCCAACATCGGGGACTAGAAAGCGACAGGGTAGAGATTCCCTCCGTCTCACTATTCTGTGATTGTATCTGTATCTGTATCTGTCGTCGTAGAAGAGAGGTCGCTCGTGCAGGGTGACAGAAGCTACTGTCAGTGTCGTCGAGGGGTTGTTCCCATTGCGCGTGCGATTCCAGACGCCATTTCATCCGTGGAGAAATTTAACGCGGGCACCTAGCGTGCAGCCGCGGGCAGGGCTGGTGCTGTGTTCTCTGTGCCTAACCGTCGAACCCGCCGGAAGCAGTGGACTTTCCGCTGGCTCAGCCAGCAGCCCCCCTGTCTACCCCACCTCAGGGCATATCAACACTCCCATCCCACGGCCTAAGTTAGGCACGGAGACCTTCACCCCCAAGACCATGCCCTAAAGTTGAAAGCTGATTCTTGTTTGACACATGGACATTTGAGGCAAATGTATATTTTGCAAACTGACCACAAGACGAGCGGGTGTGCCTTTCCAGAACTGGCTCGGTCTTGTGGGCCTCCTTTGTGTCTCCAACCCAGTCGTAGTCCACTCGGGCTGCTGTAACAGAGGCACCATAGACTGGGTGGCTTACACGACAAGCATGTATCTCTCGAAGTTCTGGAAGCTGGGAAGTCCCAGCTCAAGGCAGGAGCAGATTCTGAATCTGGGGAAGTGTCCTTCCTGGCTTCCTGGCTCATAGAGGGCAGTCTTTCTCTGTGTCTACACCTGAAGGAATGGGGGAGCGAACTCTCCAGGGTCTCTTTTATAAGCACCTATTCCCATTCTTGAGGGCCCCACCCTCGTGACTCTATCACCTCCCAAGGCCCCACCCCCAGGTACCATCACCCTATTGGGGATTAGGGTTCAAGGCACCAATTTGGGAGGAACACGCATAGTCCACAGCAATCCCCCGAACACCCACTTCCTTTTCTGACTTCAAATAGGTTTGGTGCAGAGTAAGTTGATGCGAGCCTCCTGGGCACGGTGGCCAGTGACACGAGGGGTCACAGGTCGGGCTAGGGTCACCGTCCACTCCTGGCCACCTCAGTTTTCTTTCCTGTCTCTTGTGAAAAACATCTTTCTTCCTACATCGTCCAAAGAAGTGATACTGAACCGTGACACTAAAACTAACGCTGAAACGAGTTACCAAAACATCTTGAGAGGAAGTCACCGTCCCACAGTGGTCTCGGCTGTCAGCTGAGGACCTTCAGAGGCATCAAAGGAGCCATCTTCTAAGATTTCTTTCCTTCTCCCCCTTCTTCCTGAAACTGAGAAAGGAAGTTGACTGAGCAGGACTCTGGCAAACTTTAAAATCAAAGATGCTTTAAAGAAAATTATGATAATTTACCAGTACGTTCTCTTCCAACTGTTTCCCAGTTCAGCAGCGTCTACACCCGCTCAGCTTCTCAGGGCCCTGGGCTGGGGAGTCAGTCCTGGAGGAGAGAGAATGAACATCTCCTGGGGGACGTTGAGTTGGACAAGAACACGGCAGGTTCCCGGCGACACCGAGAGTCTGAGAAATTTGGAAATTAAACTCCTGGAGAGGAGACAGGAAGGAAGGGGTAAGCAGTGACAGCTTGTGGATGGGTCCTTTTTAACAAACAGCCTCCTTTGTCTGTTTTTTCTGCAGGGACATCTGAATTCCTTGTCAGAGTAGGACTAGGGGAAAATCAAGATCTAGCTGAGAAAGAACCACAGACATTTCAAAAGACACTTGAATTTGTGGATGGATTCCACCGTGTTCGTCCCAAGACACCTTGAGCCTCCAAAGGGTTCTGCCAAAGGCCCTGAAAATTAAACCAATGAAACTGCCCCGTGGCCAGCCTTGGGTTGGTCCTGGGTCTGTTGCAGAGCTGTGAACTGGTTAAATGGCAAAGCTGGGGACAGAGACTGGAGATTGCCACTACACAGTTCCTCCACTCAGTGCTCTTTGCCACGAGAGGATTTCCCAGTGAAAACCACTCCTGGAAATTACGCTGTAAGGAGAACTACATGCAGGCCCAGAAAGAAAATACTCCTTTCTCTGCAAAAATAAAATACACGCACACACACACACACACACACACACATACACACACATGCACACGCACCCTACAGATACTTGAAATTGTACTCCCAGACCCAAAGGAAGAAGTTTAAGCTACTTGAACTCTGTGAATTGGGACAAAATAGTCCAAGGTTGCACCGTGGAGACAGGCCTTCTCCACTTCTCCCGGAACACCTAGAGCAAATCAAGACCACTCCCCAGCAGGCCTGGAAACCAGGTGTGCACTCCAGGTGTCCGTGCCCCTAGGACACTTTCCAGAGCCCTCTTCCTGTGGCCCCAGCCTCCTCAACCGACTGGGAATGGCGATTGGCTCCCTCTGGTGCTCCGGGTGAGGCCTCCCTCAGAGCCCTCGATGGATCGATGGATCGCTGAGTTCCAGAAGGGAAGGCCCACTCACCCTTCCAGAGGAGGCCCCTGGGAAAAACAATTCTGTCCCCCACCTCCTCGTTCGTAGTGTTTTCTTGAGCTTTTCATTCTTTTTAGTAGGTGCGTCAAAGCCTGAAGTGGCCTGTGGGCACCTCCTGCCCCCTGCCCATGAGCCCCTCAAATGACTACTGTCGTCCTGAGTCCACTCATTATCCTTGAGGGCTGTGTCGTGTAAAATCTATGCATGATCTAACACAAATAGATTTCCAATGGTAACACTGGAGGCAGATTGCCCTGACCGTCGCTTTTATGTTAAAACGACCCTTCTCGTTGTCTTCGAAATACGCATAGCACTCCACTGTGGAGTTAGGCCATAATTTATCCAAATAAATAATTCTGAATAATTAGGTTTTTCCCAATCTTGTTATTACAATTAATGCCACAGAGAATAAACTTCAGCACAATATGGTCTGTCGTGTGTGCAAGTCTACGGGGTATATTTGTGGAAATGCTGGACCCGAGGGTATGGGCGTTCGACATGTTGGTAAGATCCTGTCAGATTGCCCTCCGGGCAACAAGGCAGAGTATATTCCATGGAGAGCACGATTAAATAGGAGGTTGGGCACGAATAATACAGCTCCCTAATTCACTTCCTACCAACTATGAATCCAACCAGGCAATCCATGAAGACTGTAGAAAAAGTCTGAAAATCAAGGATTCTTGCGATGCTGGAAGATCGCCTCCTCTCCAAGAGGTGAGATTTTGCAGCCTGGGGCCTGGCAGGATGGGGGTGAGGTGAAGGCGGCTGGGGGTGCTGAGTGGAGACGCCTGATGCAGGGGCTTGGGCATGGTGTCCTATCGCGTCCACTCAAAGTAAATAGGCCAAAGGCGCAGAAGCAACCAGACTGCAGCAGTCAGGGCCTTGCACGAACGTGTGTTTCTTTGTAGACAAAGGCCTGCGTGCCAGGCTGTGATGGCCGAGTGGTTAAGGCGTTGGACTCGAAATCCAATGGGGTCTCCCGCGCAGGTTCAAATCCTGCTCACAGCGCTCTGTGGTGCTTTTTCTATCCAAGTTCTAGGATGAAATTCTCACAAAGCAGTCTTCTCAGCTTCTCTTCTTATTCCACGAACTGAGAAGTAGGAGGGGAGTGGGGAGCTTCCTATCCAGAGGGCTGTGTTGGTCCCCCCCACCTTTTCCTATCCAGAGGGCTGTGTTGGTCCCCCCCACCTTGGTCCCCCCACCTTGGCTTGGGCACCACTCAGGTGTTTGGGACCCTTACCCTTACGTCCTTGTAGGAGGGGAGTGGGGAGCTACCTATCCAGAGGGCTGTGTTGGTCCCCCCCACCTTGGCTTGGGCACCACTCGGGTGTTTGGGACCCTTACCTCCTTGTCCTCGGTCCTTGTCCTCGTCAGAAAGCCTGAGGTTTAGCACTCAGAAGAGCCACTTGCTTTGTAAGGAGATTGGGAAATCCGAAGGCAGACCCAGGGGCAAAGACAAACAGGAGATTTTGTTTTTAAAACTCTTGAATAAAAGTCCTTGTGCTGACAATAGAGATGTACGTAAACTTCCTTAAAGAGTTCTCTGGTATTTGAAAAAAGGGAAGGGGAGGGGAGGGAAGGGGAGGGAAGTGGAGGGAAGGGGCCGGACCTAACGCAGGCTGGTGGGAAACACAAAGCTCTAGGATCAGAAATAGCCATGAGATTTGCAACTACGTGGATGGAACCGGAGGGTATTACGCTAAGTGAAATTAGTCAGAGAAAGACAAAAATCATATGACTTCACTCCTATGAGGACTTTAAGAGAGAGAACAGATGAAATAAGGGAAGGGAAACAAAAATAATATAAAAACAGGGAGGGGGACTAAACAGAAGAGACTCATAAATATGGAGAACAAACTGAGGGTTCCGGGAGGGGTTGTGGGAGGGGGGATGGGCTAAATGGGGAAGGGGCACTAAGGCATCTACTCCTGAAATCACTGTTGCACTATGTGCTAACTAATTTGGATGTGAATTTTAAAAAAATTTAAGAATAATAAAAAATTAAAAAAAAGAAATATCCATGAGTGTGTGTCAACTGCTCTCTAAAACATCGTATAGAAACGAGGAAATTGAAGCAAAGAGAAAGTCACAACTGGGCCAAGGCAATGAACCCAGTGGGCCAGGAGTCTGCATAAAGGCACCCTGAGACCCCGGCGCCCATGCTTCTGGCTCTCGGGGGAGAGCACCACCCTCACTTAGAAATACTTTGGTGTTTCCACGTGTCTATTTCGCCTGTATCGAGCCCTTTAATATACCTAGCTGTTTTATGTAACGGTATTCTTTCACTTTATAGCTGTAAACCCAAACGTCGAAGCTTCTATGTGAATCTGGTTCTGAAAACACTTACCTTTGTTGAATTCTTGCCGGCCTTTGGCCTAATTGGGGAGGGTGGGTGTTTCTGAACGTCTGTTCTCAGCATAGAGTCTGCAAGTATCTCTCCGTCTTGAGTTACAGGTCTTCAGAGAGTGAGGTGGAAACATATGATTCATCACTCAAATAAGGTATTTTATTCCACTTTCTTTTTCACGATATCAAAATTTTACATCATAGGGCTCGCTATGACTGAGCCACACATAGCATCAGTGTTAAGCACGTAAACAAAACGAGATGGCTGACGGAGCCATGAACCAGCTGTGTAAACTGACGGAACATTCACGAGTAGAAACAGGCAAGCACATAGATGGAAAAATGCAAACCAGTCATCCTGCCACATACGTGATGCTTCGAGGCGGAAACCCCTTTCATACACGTGACTATTTCCAGGGGATGTAACTTATACAAGCTAACCACAGAGAGCCCATCAGTCAGCTTTGCCGGAGTCCACAGGTCTTTCTTCAACTCACTTCTGCCCGCATCACAAAGCAACTGCGTGCTCGACGATTCCGATGAATGATGGATAATCAACACATAGCAGCCGAGGGGGCCAGTGGCGCAATGGATAACGCGTCTGACTACGGATCAGAAGATTCTAGGTTCGACTCCTGGCTGGCTCGTACCTCCTCTCTTTTTTCCTCCCTCCTTTTGGTAAGAATGTCTTTCTGTGTAAGTTCTTCAAGTGGGTAAGAGAAACAGATTTTTAGTCCTTTGGAAGGCACTTGCTCTGGTCTGGCTCTTGAGCTCACGTGGTGCTGCCACGCCACCCAGCCGGGGCTCTCCAACAAGTCTGAATGGATGCTGGAATTGTCTCTCCTCTCAACTTCCCTTTTCACCTGCTTCCTTTTGCTGATACTGAGAGAGCTGACTGAAGGATCTTTGGAAAGACAGCTCGAAGATCAAATAAGGAATATCATTCGACCATAAAAAGGAATGAGGTTCTGATACATGCTACACCCTGGATGAACCTTGAAGACATCATGCTACGTGGAAAAAAAAAAAAAAAAAGCCAGACACAAAAGGCCCTCCTGTATGATTCCATTTCTGTTCAATGTCAAGAACAGGCACATTCAAAGAGCTAGTAGCTGCCAGGAGCTGGGGAACCGGGTGGAAAGGGACAGAATGGGAGTGATGAGTATGTTTTGCAATTAGATCATGGCGATGGTTGCACAAGTCTGCATATACTAAAAACCACTGAACTGTGCACTTTCATGTGAATTTTATGGTATGTGAATTATACCTTAATTTTTAAAAACCAAAGAAGTGTCAAAAAATAAAAAGTGGCCTGTATCTTCTTCACTAGGTTGTCCCCCGTTTGGGCAAGGGCCCTGCCTCTTCGGGCTCTCTCTCCTGCACACTTTCTGTCCCTCGGTCCCCGGCCCGGCCCGGAGGAAAGAGAAGGGACGTCAACCGGAGACATGTGGAACCGAGAAAGACGCCGCCGCGGACCAACGAAACCAGAGCCTCCCGTGGACCCTCAGTTCTGCGTTCTCCGCAAAGGTTCCCCCCGCCCCGAACACGCACGAAAGCGACTGAGCCTCCTTGTCCCCGCCGCGCCCCGCGAGGTCACCCACGGCGCGGCCGCCTGGCCGCGGCAGGCTGAGACTGAGGAACTGTTTGCAGTCGCAAAGGGTCCGGGACGGGACGGACGAGAATGGGGCCTGACGAGAGAGAGGGGAGGGGGTCGGGAGACGAGGGGGCGGCGGCCCTGGGCGGGGTCTCCCCGAACAGGTGCGCCTCCCTGAACGAACACGCGCTCCCGCGCTCGACCCCAAAGCCGGGGCAGGGGGAGAGGCCGAAGCCCGGGCGGGGAAGGCGCAAACAAGCAACGGGCACCTCGGCTTGCGGATACGCACGGATTTATGTCACAAAAACGCGGAGGCACGGTGTGCGCCGTCACGGGTGCTGGCGCGGAGAATGAACCTGCCACGCGTCCAGACCTCCTTCGATAGGTACACGGGCCGTCGGGCTGGAAGTGCATTACAAGGCGGGAAGGAGGGACGGATGGTCTAAGGGGTTGGGAGCTTCTAGAGTCGGTGCTCCTCAAAGTTTAGCGCGCAGGAAAGCCACGGAAGGGGGAAAACCCGGCTTTCTGCGTCTCGCTCCCCGGATTCCACGCCGGTTCCTGCGGTGCAGCCCGGGACCCGTCAGTGAGAGGTGCGCGCGCGACCGTCCCGCAGACCACACCTGCGGTGGCACCTGCTCTACCCGCTCTGTGCAGCCAACACCGACGGGGGACATCCATCCACCAGAGGTTGGAAAAAAGAAAAATAGAGCTTCTCCACGGAGGTGCAAATCCCCACTTCAGCTTTATTCCGCTGTGCTTTGACCAAGCTAATTAATTTTAAGGGAACCGATCGTTTCTCTCCTCAGTTTTCGTTTTCCTCAAGATTTTGTTCTAAACGTGTACATATCACCAAATACTTTATTTCATGTTGGTGGTGGTGGCTTGTTTTAGAAAGAAGTCTATTTCCACCTCCCCCTCAAACCATCAAAAAGACCTTTCGTAGAATAATCACACTATTGGGCGTAAAGGAGGAAACAGGCTTTTTCTTTTCTTTTCTCTGATCTGCAGGTTGGGAACTCCTCCTCCCCATAAAAGCATCAGCTGAGATTATTTTTCTGAGAAGAGAAAAGTTTTTTGTTTTCCCTCAGAATGTTCTAGAGCTGCACTGTCCAAAACAATAGCCATTAGCACATGTTTCTAAAACTTAATTCAAAAAAGAAAGAATGTGCAATTCCTTATTAATGGAATAATGTTTGGGATAAAAACGTTACAATCAATCACACTTGTTTATTTATACTTTTTAAATACGGCTACTTGGAAAATTAAGTTTACTTATTATATGGTATTTGTTAACTCCCACACCCTCTTGTGGTTATGGATGTGGTAATATCAGTAAAGTGCCATCACTTTGCCAGGGTTGTGGGGGGTGTCACATTCCAAAGAAATTGGTTTCTATGCCAAAAAATGAACGTGCTCTTCTCCAAAAGCAATTCCTAGTGTGTGAAAGCGAAACCTTTTCGTACTGTATTTCTTTTCCTGCTTTTCTTTTTCTTTGCAAGAGGGCTGGTTAAAGAGCCTGCTTGGTACACAGATTGTGGATGGCAATTTGGTGAGGTTCTGTCTACAGGCTTCGTCATCTGGAAAATGTTAGTCCTAGTTTTGTTGAAGACCATTTGGAGGATTTATACGTGATGAAACCTGAGTTATTCAATTGCTGTATAATGAGGAAGACAAAGCCTGACGTTTACTGCGTAGAGGCAACTTCCGAAGGTGGCAGGAACAAAAGTTTTCAAGGAAGAGCCAGGAAGACTGGGTGGCATGTGTCAAAAGTTCCATGAAAAATCACTCTTCGTAGCACACGACTGAACCACCATAAACTGTTACCTGGACACCAAAAAATTCAGAATTCTCATCTGACGACGATGCTTCTCCCCGATGCAATGAGATTATCAGTGATTTGGTTTGCAATAATTGGATATTTTGTCCTTGATCTATGACTTTACATTTGAGAGCTTGTAATAAGAGCTCCAGCAGTTACTGGAAACCCTTTTTGATTTTGTATGATCCCCACAACTACTCTTAATTCTTTTTGTATCCTGGAGTAGTCACCATATGTGATGTCCAATAATTACTTGTAAATGGATCAGTGAATATCCAATTTCCTTCCTTCACTTTTTTGGAAGTCAGTACAATAGAGCTGGAACAGGCTGAGGGCTGTAGGAACTTCGGGAACTGAAGCAAAACTCTTCCTCCTGCAGTGCCTCTCCAGCGCCCTCTACTGTCAAAATTTCAGTGCCTCTACAAGGAAAAAAATGTTAAGGCCCAGATCCCTTTTCAAAAAGCTGTCTAAAAAGACAAATTTGCCAAACATAAACTATTGCTACTTCATCAAGATAAAAAGTTTATGCACAGTGAAAGAAACAATCAGCAAAACTAAAAGGCAGCCTATGGAATGGGAGAAGATATTTCCAAACAACATATTGGGTAAAGGGTTAATATCCAAAATCTATAAAGAACTTATCAAACTCAGCACCCAAAAGCCAAATAATCCAGTGAAGAAATGGGCAGAAGACATGAATAGACACTTTTCCAAAGAGGACATCCGACGGCTAATAGACGTATGAAAAGATGCTCAACATCACTCATCATCAGGGAAACACAAAGCAAAACCACGATGAGATACCACTTCACACCTGTCAGAATGGCTAAAATAACAATACAGGAAACAACAGACGTTGGCGAGGATGCGGAGAAAGGGGGACCCTCTTGCACTGTTGGTGGGAATGCAAACTAGTGCAGCCGCTCTGGAAAACAGTATAGAGTTTCCTCAAGAAACTAAAAATACAATTGCCCTACAATTCAGCAATTGCATTAATAGGTATTTACCCAAGGAATACAAAAATACAGATTCGAAGGGGCACATGCACCCCCATGTTTATAGCAGCACTGTCAACAATAGCCAAAGAATGGAAAGAGCCCAAATTCCGTTGGCCGATGAATGGAATAATACTCAGCATCAAAAAGAATGAAATCTGGCCATTTGCAATGACATGTATGGAGCTAGAGTGTATTATGCTAAGCAAAATGAGTCAATCAGAGAAAGACAAATACCGTATGATTTCACTCATATGTGGAATTTAAGAAACAAAACAGATAAATGGATGGGAAGTGGTGGGGGGGGGAGAGAAGAGAGGGAAACAAACCATAAAGAGACTCTTAAAGATACAGAACTAACTGAGGGTTGATGGAGGTAGTTGGGGGGGGGGGGATGGATGGGTGATGGGTATCAGGAGGGCACCTGTTGTGATGAGCACTGGGCATTGTATGTAAGTGATGAATCACTGACTTCTATTCCGAAAGCCAATATGGCACTGCATGTTAACTAAATAAAATTTAAATTAAAAAAAGGAAAAAATAAAAGGAGGAATTTGGGCTGAGAAGTGTGTTAGGGGGAAAAAAACTGGTTTTTTTCTCCTGCGTGTCTCCTTTACAACTTACACAGAACACTTTACACTTGTGGTCACCAAATGTGTGGGGTTTTTCCTCCCACCAAGCAATTCAACACCAGCTGGATGTCTTGGGTGTAACTCAATTCTGACACTCTCTATCTGAAGCTGGTGTCGGATCCCACAGGTTAAGGGTTCAGTCTCATGAGACTGCGCTCACTTTAGATGTCAAAGGCGAGTTGTGGGCCCCAGGTTACCCACAACTCTGTCCAACTTGGCAACAAATTGGAGGGTCCCATGAGCGCCTCCCCGTTATTTGCTAGCACAGTTCACAGAGCTCAGGGAAACACTTACACACATCTAGCAGGTTATTAAAGGGTCTGATAAAGGATACGGTTGGGCAGGCACCTGTGGTCTGAGAGGATCTCAAGCACGGGAGTGCCTGTCCCTGGGGAGCTGGGGGGAGGTCACCCTCCCAGTACATTGAGGTACAAACTCAAGTGAGTTGAGTGAGTTGAGTTCACCAACCTAGAGCTCTCTGAATCTTACACTTCGGTGATTTTTATGGAGGCTTCATCATGTGGATGTGATGGATCACACACCCCATTTTCAGTCCTTTCCCCTTCTTAAGAGAATTGGGGGCAGGGCTGAGCATTCCCAGCTTCTAATCATGGCTTGGTCTTTCTGGTGACCCTTATCTGGGAGCCACCAGGAGCCCAGCCGGAGGCACCTCAGTAGGACCAAAGACACTCCTATCACCCAGGAAATTACAGGAAAGCCATCCGTCTCTAGCCAAATGATCAGGAAGAGGGCAGCCGAGCAAGACAGACAACTTTCAGACGGGAAAACTCTACTCCAGCAGCACGCCGCAGGAAACACTGTCCCAATACCCCCGCCCTCCCGTTCACCATCTGAAAGGACCCAGTGGACAGCTCAGACCCCCCACCTTCGACCAGCAAGGAGGGTGGCGTTGGAAAAGGCCAGGTGTAACTTGAGACCTTTACCCTTACTTAGTAGGCAGTATCTAGGCCCTTCCCTCCAATTCCTGCCTGACCAGAAGCTCAGAGCATTTGGTGGAGCTCTTAAAGGGGAAATTCATTTTCGGTTGATATGGCTGGGCCAGTTGGTTGGGGAACTCTTCCCCGTCAGCGTCCGTAAGCGGGCTGGGCAGATTTTCAGAAACAAACCTTCTAGTGTGCTGCAGGATACGATAGTCCTGACTATGAATCGGAGCCAAGATAAGATAGAATTCCATTGGTTTGTACCATGGAATACACCTTTCCAATTTGTTGGTGTCTTCCAGGCAGGTGAGCCTCTGTTTTTCCCCATGAAATTATCCTCCAGATGTCCTGCCACAGTCTGGAGGGGTAGTACCCCCCCCCCCATATCTTGAAATTGAGGGAGAGGGTCTGCAGTTCTAAATTCCTTGCAAGTGACATTCAGCCAAATTCTATTCTCACTCTTACTTTCACTGTCTACATATAAATCCCTGCAGCGGCCAATTTTTTAAGTTTAGGAGGTCAGTTTTCACAAGAGAAGTTGTATTTTTATTCAGCTTTTCCCAATTCTGGCTTAAAACAAACCTTTCCTCGAGTATCTCGCCAGCCCTTCTGCCATTTGGTTTTCAAAACTTGGGTGCCGCCCTTTACTTTCCTATGATTGTCCTTGTGTGTTTCTGCTGTAAAAAACACCCCCCTTTCTTTCTTTTTTTAGTGAATTTTTGGATAGAGAGACATCAAATGCTCATTTTTACCACGCCATCATTATAAAGCAGATCTATCTCTGACTTACTGTGATTTCTTATCATGCTGGATTCGCAAAAGATCAGTACCATAATATCACAGGCAATGAATAGTATGGCGTCATTTATGTTCAGATTAAAATCCTAGAGGACTCGAGCTCTCACTTAACATGAATAGAGTTGGAAAGAGTGTTGCTCCTAATCTAACAACCAAAAATCCAGATCATGTGAAAAAAAAATTATAAGTTTCTGTGAATCCATGAAGAGCTGAGGTCTCAGAGCGACCAGATAGTATGCAATCTAAGGAAAACAGTTGCCTCCAAGCAGAGATGGGACATGAGCACTGTCTCACCCAAAAGCAGTGGGATGAAGACGGGGCCTCCAGGCAAGAGGGTCAGAAAAGTCCAGCTAAAATTCATCATTTCGTAGTGAATTGCTGAAACCCAAGTGTTGGCCAGCAGGGGGCTGGGACCCCTGGGACCAGTGTTTGGATGGGCGGAGGGGGGGTGGTTACCCACACTTCACCGAGCACTCTCGGGGGCAGGGCAAGAGCCCAGAGAAAGCCTCCGTCAGTAGTCCGGACTTTTATTTTGACAACCGCAAAACTCCTAAACACTGACAGAGAAACAGCAAACACTGTTAGAAACTAAAGGAAGCATCAAAAAATAAAAATCTCTGCCCCGGGGGGAGTGTCAGAAAACCATACTGGGCCCAGAATACTAGAGAATGTCAGCTGCGGGGGGGGGGGGGGGGGGGAGGTGGGGGGTGGGGGGGCGAGCAGGCTGACTGAGAAAGTCACACCCCAGAGCCCCAGGATCACAGAGCACAAGAAGACTGGGGCTCAAGCCTCCCACACGACCCCCTAGACCAGCGAGCGCTAGTTATCAAGAAACAGAAGTGTAGCGCTGGGGGAAGGCAAGAAACCCAAGGAGAGAAGCCCTCTCTGAAACTTGTACAGAGAAGGCATACAGCTGAGGGTAGAGCAAAAACATTGAAAAAGCAAGAAATTCAGCCTCACCCCAAACCCAAAGCAGAGCCAAAAGAATCTGAAGCCGGTTGTGCTCTGATGGAAAATATAGCAACGATAAAATACAAACATAGCTCAACTCCTGCTTCAATTTCAACCTCACACATTAACAGCCTAGTAGAAGGGACATATCGGTCTCCGGCTTAGCTACTACTAACCTCACTGGCTACAGCCCTCACACTGTGTCCAGCAGCTAGTGAAAAATTATGAGACGCTCATAAGAGCGAGAAGAAACCATTCACTGTCAAGAGACAAAGCAGCAAAATGAGATTCAGATAGGTCTCACATGAGGAAACTGTCAGAAAGGGAATTTCAGGTACCCATGGTTATCAGGTTAAAGGCTCCAGTGGAAAAATGGACCGCATACGTTAGCAGATGAGAAATTTCAGTAGATTGGTGGAAACTAAAAGTCAAATAGATACGCTAAAAAAAATTGTAAAAACCTACACACAGTAACAGAGATAAAGAATGCCTTTAATGTCTCCCCGGGAGACTCTGGTCTGAGGGGCAGTTGAAGGAAGGTCAGTAGAGTCTACCCAGCCTGAAACACCAAGAAAAAAAGACTGGGAAAAAAAGACCATTAAAGAGTTATTGATTAATGCCAAATAGTCTCATATATTTATTGTTGAACTCCCAGAAGGCAAAGAAAGAGAGAAAAAATAGAAAAAAATATTTGAAGAGATAAAGACTGAGTACTTTCCCAAGATAATGAAATTCATCCAACCCCGGCTCCAAGATCAGAGAACTCTAAGCATTTTATATTGGTTGGGGTGGGGGGGACTCTACCTCATAGTCATACTGCTGAAAACAAAAGAGAGTGCTGAAGGCGGTCAAAGAACGAAATACGTATTACATATAGCTGAAAAAGATAAAAATTACAGCAGACTTCTCACCAGAAATTAAGCATGCCGGAGGACAAGGGAATGACACTTGAAAGTGATGAGAGACAAAACAAACAAAACCCCAAAAGAACAGAAACTCTTGACCATGAATTCTCTATCACGCAAAAAAATATTTTTCCACCATGAAGAAGACATTAAGGTCTGCCCAGACACACAAAATCTGAAGGGCGGATGACCAGCAGACCTGCGCAACAGGAGACGTCATGAGAAGGAGGAATTCAGGGAGAAGGAATACGAGCCCAGAGACACAAGAAAGAGTGAATATCCAAGGAGGTGGCTACCCCGTGAAGAAGGTACATAAAAGGAATATTTTTTCCCAATTTGAATCACTCTAAATACGATCGGCTGCATAAAGCAATCGTGCTGATGAGCTGTGGAATGTGCGGGAGAGCCAAGGCGTGGGACGGAGAACACACAACAGAGGAGAGAGGAGCCAGGAGCCCGCTGTTGCAAACTCGGAGCCACTCAAGAAGCAGCATGATGCCATTTGAAAAGTGGACCTGGGTTCGTTGCAGCTGGGTGCAGGAAACCCCAGGGAAACCAGTCGAGGTTGTTTTCAAAGGCAAACAGTAAGGCCACAATGAAGATAAAATTGAATCACATAGAGTGCTCCGAAGTGTCAAAGACAGGAAGAAAGATAAAGGAAAGGAACACCTAGAAAACAGGGTAATGAGACAGTGGATTTTAACACCAACATGTCAGCGATGACGTTACATGTAGGTTATCTGAATCCACTGATTAGAGTTTGTCAAGTTGGATAATAGAAACTCAGACCCAGCTGCAATACTGGATCGACTCCCCAGGAGGGAATTTTTATCTCGCATAAAGTATGCATACCGGGAGTGGGGTTCGAACCCACGCGGGCACACGCCCATTGGATCTTAAGTCCAACGCCTTAACCACTCGGCCATCCCGGTGGCACATGCAAACTCTGATGTCAAAATTACTGAATTAGAATTAATTAGAATTGCTAATTCCTGGAAAGTTATGAATACACCTGGGAAATCTGTGACCAGGCTGTAACATGCCGAGAGGAAACAATTCCTTATAATGCTTCTTGGGGGTAAAAGAAAACTAATGAAAATGTTTCTTTTCAACAACTATTATGTAATCACTAATTTGTACCATACATTACGGCGGGTGTTAGGGAAAGACTGAAATACGCCTGATCTCATGGACCTGCATCAAAATGAGAAATATTATGACATAAAAAACACAGGATGCTACAGGAATACTCATCAGATTCAACTCACTTTGTCACCACTTACGCTCACGAGAAGACCCTTCTTTTAGTGGATTTGGAAAGAAAACCAAAGAGAACAGGAAGTGAAGTGAGAGGTGAGGAGAATGCAGCTGCGTGAACTATGTCTCTAACTCTACAAACGTGGTATCTGTACTTTTCATTACTCATCAGAGAACACTGTTTTGCCTGCTGAATCTCAGCCCCCATTCCAAGCCCGTTGAATCTAACTGTCCGGGTGAGGGTTTCAGGTCTGGAACCAGAGAATAGTTAATATTGAGACAACCTACCCTTGGAGTAAGTTTAGAAAACCCTACTGCATACATATGGAGTTTGGAGTTTAATACGTGACATTGGTTCTAATAAAGGAAGTGTTTTAACCGAGAGTTCCAACTCTCCACTGATGAAGTCTCTTTCCTGAGTACCTACTGTGCGCTAGGCACCGAGCCAGGTGCACGTAATACTAAGTCAGTAACACACGGTCAGACACTTCAGGGAGTGGGCTGATGAAAAACTCATTAAAGCAGGTTCCAGATGGGGATTTGGGGGCTTGTCTTGAAAGTTTGTGAAGGCTTCCGGAATCAGAGATGAAATTAATCCTGATGTAGGGTTTGGAATAGAATTAATGTGCAAACATCACAAAACACCTATTGAGAGCCACCATAATAAATAAATACTCCTGTGCTATTTTGGTTACCTGGAGACAGAACTGCAATATGAGAAGATTGTCAGCTGTACCACACAAGCACGAAAGGTCTAAGCACCGCCCTCCTCCGGCTTGAAACCACTGAGGCGGAAAGAGTCCAGCTTTTGCTGGCAATGCACAGAGCTCACCAAGTTCAAAACCATGTCCTGTATTGGCTGGTAAAGCCACGAGGGAGGAATGTGTCACTCATCTCATTGGTCCATCAGCTCAGAGCTCTGTCTCTGGCCTTTTAGATACTCTGTGCTAGCGAGCCAAGAGATGGCCTAGAAGCTTCTTGCCTTTGCCTGTTGAGGGAGATCCAGGCTGGCTCAATGCCAAGTCCGTGCCTGGGTCAGAGCTGAGCTGGGAAGAGTGAGTGGTGGGTGCAACAAAGGGCATGTCGGAGAAAGGAGTTCCCACACATTGGCACACACCAGGGCTTTTATATTTTTCTATTATTGTGATTCTTTTTGTTGCCAATTTTTTAAGTCGATGCATAATTGACATATGACTGTATTTTCAGGTGTAAAATTTAATGATTAAATATTGCACATTGCAAAACGATAACCACAATAAATCTAGGTAACGTCCATCACCATACAGTTACGATTCTCTTTCTCGTGATGAGAACTTTCGAAATGTACTTTCTTAGCAACTTGCAAACATGCAATACAGTATCGTTAACTGGAGTCACCGTGGTGTATCTTATATCCCCATGACTTATTTCTTTTATAACTGGAAATGTGTACTTTTTGCCCCCTTCACCCATTTTGCCCACCCCCCCACCCTCCACCTCCTAGCAACTGCCAATCTGTTCTCTGTATCTATGAACTCAAGTTTTTGTTTTTGTTTTTGCCTGTTGGTTTTAAGATTTCGCACATAAGTGGGGTCATGCAGTACTTGTCTTTCTCTGACTTATCTCACTTAGCACAATGCCCTCCAGATCCATTTGTGTTGTGTCAAACGGCAAGATTTCGTTCTTCCTTTCAGCTGAACGATATTCCTCGTGTATATTTCCCACGTTGTCGTCATCCGTTCACACACCGAGGGACACTTAGGCTGTGTCCCCATCCTGCCTGTTGTAAACAATACCGCAGTGAACGTGGGACGCATCTATCTTTTCAAGTTAGTGTTTTTGTTTTCTTCTGATGGATACCCAGAAGGGGAATTGCTGGATCTCACGGTAGTTCTGAGGACCCTCCGTGCTGTTTTCCACGGGGGCTGTGCCAATTTACATTCCCACCAACGGTGCATGATGAGAGTTCTCTTTCCTCCACATTCTCATCAACACCTGTTATTTCTTATCTTTTTAAGACTAACCATCCTAACAGGTGTGAGGTGATATCTCATTGTGTTTTTCATTTGTATTTCCCTGATGATGAGTGAGCACGTTCTCATGTGTCTGTTGGCCGTCTGGGTGTCTTCTCTGCAAAAATGTCCCTTCAGATCCTCTGCCCATTTTAAAATGGGATTGTTTGGTGTGTGTGTGTGCGTGTGTGTGTGTGTGTGTGTTTATTTTTTGCTATTAGTTGTATGAGTCCTTTATAATTTTTTTGATACTAACCCCATATCAGATACGTGGTTTGCAAACATTTTCTCCCATTCCATAGGTTGCCTTTTTGTTGACTGGTTGATGGTTTCCTTTGCTGTGCAGAAGATTTTGATCTGATGTAGTCCCACTTGTTTATTTTTGCTTTTGTTGCCGCGATTATTGTGATTCTTAACACAGAGTAGAATTGTCTGTAGAGTTTATAAAATACACTTAGCTAGAGAGTGTAAATACCTAAATGTGAGAGGTAAAAATTAATAGAAACGTATGTAGAAAAGTGTCTTTATGACCTGGAGGTCAGGGAGGACTTAAGGAAAAAAAAAAGTAAAAGCTCCAACGGTTGGTATGGTTTACTTCATCCAAATCAAATGTTCAAGCAAAGGCCACAATGGGACAGTAAATGGACAGGTATGACTAAAGTAAAAGATAACTGAGACATTTAAAAATGACAGCTTAGGGGCACCTGGGTGGCACAGTTGGTTAAGCGTCCGACTCTTGATCTCGGCTCAGGTCATGATCTCAGGGTTCCTGAGTTCAAGCCCTGCGTTGGGCTCTGTGCTGATGGCGCGGAGCCTGCTTGGGATTCTGCCTCTCCTTCTCTCTGCCCCTCTCCTGCTTTTACTCTCTCTCTCAGAATAAATAAATGAACTTTTAAATTTTTTAAAAATAAAACTGACAGCCTGCTCTATATTATGGAGTAAGAAGTCATGGAAATTAGCAAAATCAGACAGAAAATTCAACATATGATGGGTAAAAAAAAAAAAAAAAAAAAAAGGAACAGGGTGCTCATCAAAGCCAAGATAAAGAAGAATCTGAAAAGATTAACAAAGATATCAAACAGTTAATATTGCTAGTAATGTATGCAAATGCAAAATAAAATGAGATCTGACTCTACATATGTTAAGTGTGAAAAATCAGAAAACCGCATGTGTTCTTTACCGCAGGAACGAGGACAGAATAATCCTCGTGTCCTGCTGATGGAAGCTTATGCCGGTGTAGCTATCCTTTGTGAGCTAAAGTTGGCAGCATCTATATCTCCATAGCTTCTACAGTTGTCCCCCAAGTCAGTGCCCCTGGTTCTGTATCCTGAGAGTATTTGCCAGTCGCAGGTGCTCAGGCTTTGTTGAAAATGCTTTTTCGGTGGCTCCTTATGGTAGCCAGAAAGAAATAAGGAAATGGAAAAGTCTGCCAGACCCCAGACCCCTGCAGCCCAGTGGAGCAGACATCCCCTGGATGGGAAAGACTGTAAAATAATAGCTTGGTCTCTCTGTTATGAAATTTAAAAAGCAGGACAAGGAATCAGCACTTGGTTTATTTTGGGGCTTCTTCAGGCAAAGTACAGGTAACAGCCACTACATTAGGACACGAGGTCGTTGCTGAGGACAGGCACAAATGCAAGAAAGAGCAGGAAGCTGACAAAAAAAAAAAAAAAATTGGTTACAGCTAACAGGTCCAAGGACGGTCTAATCACAAGCCAAGCGAGGAGGGCATTCTAAGTGCTGAGGAACCTTAAAAGCATCTCATCTGGCACGTGTGTGAAAGGCCCATTCTTTAGAATACACTGGGAGAAAAGTTAGGCTTAGAGGTCCGAAATTCCATTCTTGATTTTTACTTGGTCCTGCTTAATCATTCATTAATTCATCCATCATCCATTCACTCATTCAAGGAACATCAATTGAACCCCTATTACCAGCCAGGCGTTGTTGAACAGTTCGGAATAAAGCGGTGGGTACAAGAGACAAAACATCCTTTTCCTTGGGGAACTTACATTTCAGTTCTAAGCTGATTAAATATGTCTTTCTTGGATGAAAGCCATAACCATACTTAGGAGAACTTTTTATTAACATTCCTCAGGCTCGGTAAAAACCGCTGGATATGGTTCACAAAGCTAAGCTGAGATAATTATGCATGAGGAAGCTGCCAATATATGCACGAAACCATAATAAATCCATAGTGGGAGAAATAGATCTACATATTAGCTCGCTGCTGATTAGTCCACGGATAATTTTTTTCTGCCTCCTGTTTCCACTCTCCCAAGCCCATCCAGGCGATGTGTTTCTTGTTGTACATCTTTGCACGAACACTGCCCTGTCTTTTGTTTTCAAACCTGGGTAAAGTGTCTCATTCAGGAGTGTTTAAAGCGGGTGTCTAACAAACCTCACCGCCACGATCCCGACAGGCCTCCAGCGCGAAGGAAAAGCGCTCAGGCGGATGTCGTGTCTGATGGGATCTCAGTTCTCCAGGCCCCTCGGCTCCACACAGCAAGGAGTCCGTGGGGCCGTTTGCCCCTTTGGCAACAGAGACGACGTCTGGTACCTGTCTCTCCTAGATGGTCGGCGGAAGCGAGGCCACCCTGGCCCGGACCGATGGCTGCGTGGCGATGCCCAGCGGTTCAGACACAGCGCGGGCGTGGTGGCCACGTGGACGCCACCTGTGGCCGGAGACCAGCGTCCTCTCGCCAGTCGGCTCCGGCTCCTACAGGACAATGTTCAGTCGTGGAGAGGTGAAGGTCAGAGCGTCTTGCAAGGTCAGAGGCAGGAGCCAACAGCAGATGAGAACACCCCCAGGAGTCGGCCCAGGATTTCCCCGCCAGGTGTCTGCAGAGTAGCTGGGCCCTGGGGTAACACCGGCCTGGCCCCGAATTATCCAGTGCAGACGTTGTGGGGTCAAAGAACTGGAAAGTGTGGAGTGGAAAACATTTGCCTCCACCCAGAGTACAGCCTCCAGGGAAGGCTAAATTTAAGGTTAAATTTAACTAATTCAGGAAAGTAAAGCTTGCGAGCCAGCGGGTTTCCGTAGTGTAGTGGTTATCACGTTCGCCTAACACGTGAAAGGTCCCCGGTTCGAAACCGGGCGGAAACAGTGGGTTTGCTTTTTTTTTTTTTTTCCAAGTTCTGTTCCAGAAATCGTCTACCTAAATTTACTCACATTTCCACCCAGTCTCAAATCTTTGTGCTCTCTTTGCAGCCCAGAACTTTTAATTACAAGAATTGTATTAGAAACAAGCCCAGAGCTGAGCCTCGCTTCCTCTCCTTGTTCAACCAGACACTGTTGAATCCTCACCACCGGGGTGGGGGAAGATTCTGCGGGGCTGCGGGGGGGGGGGGGGGGGGGGGGGGAGGGAGGCTGTCCAGCGGGGCGGGCGTCTGCATCCGCCTGGAGCAGAAACAGGAGGGGATAGGCCTGGGAGGGGAGTGTGGCTCGTCCACGCAAGGGGGGGATCGAGAAGTCCCCTACAACTGCAGCAGGGCGCCCGGCGGAGAGGACTTCCAGGAGGCGGAGAGGGGGCAGCAAGGAGCGGACAGGTCAAGGGCGGCCTTGTTAGCCCGCTGTTTAAGGACTTCGGCCTCCACTCGGATGAAATAGGAAGGCGCCGGGTTTTAAGCACTGAAATGACTCTACACGACGTAAGTGTTCAGAAGGACGCCTCTGCCAGATCTGTGGAGAATATTCTGCATGCAGAAGAGAATGGGAGACTACGGAGCCCCTGTCATCAGGCGGCTCATCAGAGCTAACTGTGGCTTGGACAGCATGGTGGCTGTGGGGTTGCTGGAAAGTCCTTACGGGTCTATACTTTAAAGGTAGAGCGAGAGAAATCCCTGAGGAAATGGATGGGAAGAGTGAGAAAAAACAGAATTGGCGATGACCCTGAAGTTTTTTTGCAGAACTGGAAAGACGGGCTTGCCCTTAACTGAAATGGGGGCGGCGGGAGGGAGCAGCGTGGACAGGGAAAACTTGGGAGTTCTGTTTTAGGCATGCTAACTTGTATCTTTCATTGCTTTCAGACGAATTTAGTGATCCTTCACTTACATACAACCCCCAGTGCTCATCCCAGCAAGTGCCCTCCTTAATGCCCCTTGCCCGCTTAGCCCACCCCCCACCCACCTTCCCTCCAGCAGCCCTCAGGTTGTTCTCTGTATTTAAAAGTCTCTTATGGTTTGTTTCCCTCTCTGTTTTTCTTATTTGTCCCTCCCTTCCCCTGTGTTCATCTGTTATGTTTCTCAAATTCCACGTATGAGTGAAATCATATGATACTCATCTTTCCCTGACTGACTTATTTCACTTAGCATAATACACTCTAGTTCCATCCCCATCATTGCAAATGGCAAGATTTCATTCTTTCTGATGGCTGAGTGATACTCCATTGTGTGTGTGTGTGTGTGTGTGTGTGTGTGTGTGTGTGTGTGTATAAACACAGGAGTACAAAAAAATTTTGACAGTACAAAAAAATTCCTTTCCCTGAGGAGACTGAAGAATTTTCCAGAGTTCGATAATAGCAACAGGTCACAAGTAGATTTTGATTCCATCTTTCTCTTCTCTGTTATTTTCCCTTTTCAGGACAAAGATATATGAAGACTGGTTCTGGAACTATGCTAACATTTAAAATAGTTGAAGGAACCATGAGATGTCCACCTCTGAGTAATTTACTAGCAATCCACTAGCTGGCCACGTCTTCAGTCTCATCGGATAGGTACCGCTCCACCATCAGCCCACAATCACAAAAGTGCTACATGGTCTTGGAGGACGGCCATGTTTTGTCACATGTAATGCTGACGCTCAACTTCCAGGTCAGAGCTCTCAAAGGCAGCCAATCCGTGGGCTGGCACGTGACCTGTGAGGAGACCTATAACCTGATCCTCCATAAAAATCTCTGCCCCAAAATGATTCACGCATTTAGATAGGTCACGTATTTAGATGGATTTTTTTAGGGGGGAGGAATCAGAACTGGAAGGAGCAAAAACAATGCCACAGACATAATAGATTCAAAGAGAAAATTGCATTGATTTACTGAGTCACATTAATCCCTATTTGCCAGCATAGAGGTCAATGAACTACTGCCCTTGAACGACATCAAGATGATTAATCTAGACCCTCAACAGATCTTGCTAAATTAAGAGACCCTTCCGGCTAGAGTATATGTGATCTTACCCTAAAATCCTCTTTAGGTAATTTCCACTTCATCTAGCCCCTAGATATTAAAAGGAGGGAAAGGCGATGGAAGGAGTTAAGGTGAGGTTTTCTCCACCCCCTCTCTTCAAGCCTATGTCCTCTTTTCTTTAAACAAAGAACTTAATCACTCATTCATTGAATCGATATGTATTGAGCGCATATACTGTGTCATACACTATTCGTTACTGGGATAACACCTATGAACAAAATAGAACTCTCTTCCCTTTCTAGCAGCAGGATTACAGAATTTTTTTAAAAGCAAAGTTACATATAAAATGCAATACAATGTGACAATAAATGCTAAGGAAAAAAATTGAGAGAAGGACATTAGGGGTGAATTTTTATTTTCAAATTCTAAATGGATTATTGGTGACATTTGGGCAAAAAATCTGAAGGAAGAAAATGAATGATCCTTGGGGCTGTCTAGGTAAATTGATTCCAGACAGAGGATAGAGTGCCCACAGGGAGCCTGATATGGAATTTACCTTGTGTATTTAAGGAATACCAAGGAGGCTAGTTCTGCTGGAGTAAAATGAATGCTATTTTAATGTACACAACACTTATCTACTGCCACAAATCTACTGCTTAACAAACTATCCAAATTCAGTAGCCTAAAATAATTAGAATCTATTTATCTCACTAGCCTGTGGTTAACTAATATAGGTCAGGACTGACTAGACTGTTGAAGGTCCCAGCTGGGTTGACTCACATATCTGGTGAACAATAAACAATCAGACAATCTCCACACATCTCATAGTCTCCAGCATGCTAAACCCAGGCAAGTTCTCCAGGCAAAAACAACCAGGAAAAAATACTAAACAAATCCCTCCTGGAACTAAAAAGCAATTATAGCAAGGTTGTAGGATACAAGGTTAATATACGAAAGTCAATCGTTTTCCTACATACTAGCAATGAAAATTTGGAATTTGAAATTAAAAATACAATGTGATTTACATTTACGCCCCCAAAATAAAATACTTAGGTACAATTCTAACAAAATGGGTACAAAGTCTATACGTGAAGAAAAGTACAAAAGCGCCTGGGTGGGTCAGTTGGTTACACGTCCGAGTCTTGATTTCAGTTCAGGTCATGATCCCAGGGTTGTGGGATTAAGCTCTGCATCAGGCTCTGTATCAGGCTCTGTGCTGGGCAGGGAACCTGCTTGAGATTCTGTCTCTCCTTCTCCCTCTACCCCCTGACTTGTTCATATTCTCTCTCTCTCTCTCTCTCTCTCTCTCTCTCTCAAGGAAAAAAAAAAAAACTATAAAACTTTGATGAAATAAATCAAAGAACTAAATAGATATTCCATGTTCATGGATAGAAAGACTTAACACTGACAAGATGTTAGTTTTTCCCAGCTTGATCTATAGATTCAACACAACCCCAATCAAACCCCCAGCAAATTGTTTTGGGATATTAACAAGTTGATTCTAAAGTTTATATGGAGAAGCGAAAGACCCAGAATTGTCAACACAATACTGAAAGAGAAGGATAAAGTTGGAGGACTGACACTACCTGACTTCAAGAAGTATGATAAAATCACAATAATCAAGACATTGTGTTATTGGCAAAAGAACAGATAAATGGATAAGAATAGACAGAATAAAGCATACAGAAACAGACCCACACAAATTTAATCTGTTGATCCTTGACAAAGGAGCAAAAACAATACAATGGATAAAAGACAGCCTTTTCAACAAATAGTGCCGGAACAATTACATGTCCACATGCAAAAAATAAAAAGAAAGAATCATAGACTTAAGTGTAAAACACAAAACTATAAAACTCCTAGCAGATAACATAGGAGAAAAAAATAATCATATGAAAGATGGTCAACATTACATGTCATTATGGAAATGCAAATAAAAACAACAATGAGACACCACCACGCACCTGTTGGGATGGCCAAAATCCAAAACACGGACGGCACCAAATGCTGGGGAGGGTGTGGGGCAACAGGAACTCTCACAACGTTGCTGGTGGGAATGCAACCACTTTGGAAGACAGTTTGGCAGTTTCTGGCAAAATTAAACATCCTCTTACCAACCAAGCAATCCAGCAACCACATTCCTTGGTATTTACCCAAATCAGCTGAAAATTTACGTCTACACAAAAACCTGCACACAGATGTGGATAGCAGCTTTATGCATAATTGCCAACCTTTGGAAACAAGATGTTCTCCAGGAGGTGAGTAGATAAGTAAACCATGGTATAGCCACACGATGGAATATTATACAGCACTGAAAAGAAATGAGCTATTGAGCAATGAAAAGATATATAGGGACCTTAAACGCATATTGCTAAATGAAAGAAGCCAGTCTGGAAAGGCCACACACTATATGATTCAACTCTGTGATATTTGTAAAAGGCAAAACTCTAGAGACAGCAAAAAGATCAGAGGTTGTCAGGATTAGGAGGGATGGAGGGAGGAACAGGCAGAGCACAGAGGATTTTTAGGGCAGTGAAACTATTCGGTATGATACTATAATGGTAGACATACATCACATATTTGCCAAAAGCTACAGAACGCCCAACAAGAGGGAGTCCAAATGCAAACTATGGACCTTGGATGATAATAATGTGTCACTGTAGGTTCACCAGTTGTAGTAAATGTGCCATTCTGATTTGGGACATTGATAGTGCAGGAGGTTGTGTGTGTGGTGGGGTAGGGGGTATATGAGAACCTCCCACTCAATTTTGCTGTGAACCTAAAACTGCTCTAAAAAATAAAGACTACTTAAAAGAAACAAAAAAACAGGAACCAAAACAAGCAAGCAGAAAGAGTAAAGGGCATACTCAAGAAGCTTCTTTGTCAAGTTTGCTAATACTACGTTGGCCAACATCAGTCACAGGGCTCGGCCAAAAGAAAGGGGGAAGGCACGACAAGGGCACACGAAGAACACCATGAATAAAGGGAGGGGAGAAGAGTTGGGGTTATTAATGCAATAGGCCCACCACAGTAATGAATTATTTCTAGTTAATTTGATGCAAAAAGGTCAAAATAAAAACCGCCTTTTTTTTTTAACCTGGTTATGTGCTCCACGTATTCTAGCTTCTCACTCTAACTCCATCACCACCCACGCCACGATCATGACCATCCCTGCCACTTACAGCATTCCTAAGCTCCCCCATGCCTCACGGTCCTTAACTCCACCTCTGCTAGTCATCTCGTCACTGTGTCCAAGATGGGTTGAGAGGCTCAGAGAAAAAATCGTTTTTATTATACATTACTTGGATATTAAACAAATAGATGGGACAGGAAGGAGGGAAGGGAGGGAGGAAGGAAGAAATTTTGCTATTAGGTCGAAGTAAATGTTGAGAACATAAACTTATCACAAACTTAGAAAAAGACTGATGGGGCCCCTGGTGGGGCGGGGGGGGGGGGTGCTCAGACAGTTAAGCACGTGACTCTCGATTGCCGCTCAGGTTCGAGCCCCCTGTCAGGCTGTGCGCTAACAGTGCCCAGCCTGGTTGGGGTTCTCTTTCCCTCCCTCCCTCTCTGCCCCTCCCCTACTCACGCAGGCACACACTCTCATTCTCCCAAAATAAATAAACAAACTTCCAAAAAACAGAGACTGATTATTCTGTAGCCAGGCCAGCAGCCACCAACTCAATCTATCAACGATAACTGTTTTCAACGCAATGAATCACTGTCAACCCCTGCCTTCGGAAGGTCAGCCAGTCAGACACGGGTTCGCTCCAACAAACAGGCCCCTGAGCGCCACCAACCAGTCTCTCCCAAACAGTCACGCTTCCACAGATCGCGTCAACCCGCTCAGCCCGAGCATCCCATCCGAGCGTCCTCGCTTCCCTGAGCCCCTTCCCCCAAAACATCATCCACCCCTCAGCTCTCTCAGGGGCCGGTGCCTTACCAACCCAGCTCCCTCCCCAAATGAGTTTTGGCTCTGTGTTTCAAGTAGTGGGTGGTGGTTTCACCATCCTTTGAGAAAGCCCCTTCATCGAATCTCAAACACCTCAATTTCATTTTTTGCTGGGATTACATTTTTGATTCATTTTCCATTGCTGATATTCTTGGGTGTCGGATGTGGCGGTGTGGCCTTCACAACCATACGGTTTTGTCATAAGCAGTGACTCGGGTAGACCTCGGTTCCTTTGTACCGTGTGTTAACCAGATTCGGCAAAGTACCGACACACTCTGATGGAAAAGCTTCATACATTCACTCCACGAATATTTACCGAATGCCTGCTCTATGTTCAAAACTGTTGTTGGTCTTAGAGATCCAGAGAACAAAACAAAGCAAAACAAAACCTGTTTCCATGGAAGGAAATTCTGGTGGAAGCAAACTGGCAGCTTTTTAAAAAGGAAATTGGGGCGCCTGGGTGGCTCAGTCGGTTGAGCGTCTGACTTCGCTCAGGTCACGATCTCGCGATCCATGAGTTCGAGCCCCGCATCAGGCTCTGTGCCGACAGCTCAGAGCCTGGAGCCTGCTTCAGATTCTGTGTCTCCCTCTCTCTCGGGCCCTCCCCCCATTCATGCTCTGTCTCTCTCTGTCTCAAAAATAAATAAATGTTAAAAAAAAATTTTAAAAGGAAAGTACGCACTGTGTCTAACTTGATTTTTTAACAAGAAGTATCAACTTCAACAGTGTTGAGAGGCAGCGCAGAGAGGCGGGCACAATCAGGTACATGAAGCACAGAAGGGCCATGCAGAAAGGGACAAGGACACGGGCGCTCGGATGGTCACACGTCTCTCCAGCGCCAACCCTGGCTTTGTGCCCTGGTTCTCTTCACTGAAATTTCCGTCTCAAGGCTTTAAGCCACTTTTTCTCAAGTTGCTGGTTTCCCCCCACCACCACCACCCCCCCTTGGAAAGGGGGACAAAGAAGGTAGGTGTCTCTGCTGAGGATTAGGAAGTAAAGTCAACTTTAGTCTCAATTTTATGTTGGAGAGGCTGTTTCCAGCCCAAGAACGGGTACCTTTCCTGGACCGTTTGGGGATCAAACCCACGACGTCGAGCTGTCGGTGCCACATTCTGCCCGCCTGAGCCAACCAGCCACCTGGCCAGACCTCCTTTTTACTTAAAAGGGTAAAAAGGGTGTTGACGTGCTTGTGTCTCTTTAAAACTAAAGGAAATCCTTCTTCTTCTCCAAAGGAGGCTTTTTTAAGAGAGGTGAGACTGGGGGGCAGTGATAAGGTGATAAGACAGACGGGGAGACTAGGAAGCAGACAGGGTGAGACCTGGACAGAGAGTCACTCAAGTAGAGAAGACGACAGAGGGTGAAGGACAGAGGAACAAAGAGAGGGCGAGGTGGGGCAGCGGGGCGACCAAGGGGCTGAGGGAGGGGGCAGGGCGAGGTCCCTGCGTGGAGACCCAGAGACTAGAGGCCAGAACGCAGACTAAGGCATAGAGAGGGGGAGCCTGAGGGACGGCTGGATGGAAAGTCACGGGACAGAGAGGGAAACTGGATATTCAGGCACCACACCCGCAGGCCCCGTGTACAGACTGGCGTCCCTGCCCCGCTGTACTGGTTCTCACAGACGCCTGTCCCCGGAGAGGCATCTGGAAAGAAACCCGAGCTCCCACTGAAAGGCCACAACCTCAAAGTCCAGCCCCAGAACACGATAAAGGTCCTGAGTGAGCGGGGGAACAGAGCGCGGAGGAGCGGACAGCATGGCCGGCAGGCCTGGCCCCCCACGGCTGGGCCCTCTGCTCCTGCTCTCCCTCTGGGGGTCCTCGGCTCCGGGTAGGAAGAGGCCGCGGGTCAGGCAGGGGCTCCTGCGGGGGCCTGGCTGACTCCCTCCCTGTCTGTGTCCCACAGCCCCCCTCCTCAGGCGCCTGGCTGAGCACATTGAGCGGTTTCAGGAGGGCTCCGGCCCGGGCCTGGGTTTCGGCCCAAATGCATTGGTCCCCCCAAAACAAGGCTGGCTGGAGCAGCCACTGGACCCCTTCAACACATCCGACCAGCGATCTTTCCTGCAGGTGAGGCCGGGGGGTGGGGGGGAGCTGACGCTTTCTCCCCCAGCTCTATCTACCCTGTCTCTGTGTCTCTGGGCCCCACGGGCTCATCCTGTGCCCGCTGCCCGTGCCCCTGTGGCCTCCGGTCAGCCCCTCTGGTCCTTAGTGTGCCCTTGATCCCCGGGCCCCCCTTTCTTTCTTCAGCCTCCACTTCCCTTGTCCCTCAGGCGCCGTCTTTGACCCCCTTCTCCCTGTCCTTCAGATTGAACAGCAAATCCACCACCAACATGTAGGGCTCAATACGTAGCAGAAATGTGGACCAGCTTTGGAAGCAGACCTACCTCACGAGAGGAATTGGAAGGGATCTGATGGATGAACACTTGCCCCATTTTTCACACCTCCTGTGTGCACAGTGTGTGCAGGTCAGCTCCCCTAGGCCCTGCTTCCAAATTGGTCTGCACCCGTCACTTATCCTCGGCTTAGCGTTTCCATATACAGCCAGGGCCCCCGCCGCTGGCCAGTGTCCTGGACCCTGGGGACACAAGGGTAAAAACGTCGATGAACTATCTGCTCCTACAGACCTTGCATTCTAGCTGAAGAGACTAACAGGAGAGAAAGGAACATAACTACACAAGCCGAGTTCACACACTACTAAGTAGATAAAGGAAGACCCATAAGGGAGAGAGACCGCAGCGAACTAGGAATAAAGAACAGGTCAGAACTCTCAATCCTCATCTTCTTCTCCACCCCACCTCTCAGCGGTACTGGGTGAATGACCAACACTGGGCCAGCCGGCATGGACCCGTGTTCCTGCATCTGGGGGGCGAGGGCAGCCTCAGGCCTGGCTCAGTGACGAGAGGTAAGAAGCAGGGCTGGGAAGCTGGCGGGGGCCGGAAGGGCGCCCCATGTTGTCGTGCGGTGAGGCGGGAGGGCTCTAACCCCCTGATGAAGTTTTGGGGTGATGGTGAGGTTCGCGGGGTCCGGAACCCACGGCCAGGACAGAATTGTTGAAGACGTCTTTGGTGCAAAAAGGTGACTTTATTGAAGCGCGGGGACAGGACCCGTGGGCGGGGAGAACTGTACTGGGGTCGTGTAGAAGGGCTGGTTGTACGCCATGGACTTGGGGGAGGTAAAGTCAAAAGGGAAGTTTCCAAAGAGACTTTCACAAGCTCAAGACTTACTGGAGGCCCAGCTACGGTCAAGCTAAGGTTGTTTCTCCCTCTAGCAAAGCATTGACATAAGACAGTAGGGACTTCCCGGACTTCAGGCTATTGATGGGGTTGCCTTTTTCTCGTAAACTGGTGGAGACTCTTATCAGTTCAACCGTTTGGTTTTTTATCCTTTCCTGTTTTGGGGTAGCCTGGAGTGTCCAGGGACTATCACACAGATCCCACCTTGAGGGTGGGGGTGCCCTGAGGCTGCACTGTGCCCTCAGGTGGCCCCGCGCTCCCTCATCACCCCAACCGGACACTCTTCACAGGGCACCCCGCAGCCCTGGCCCCAGCCTGGGGGGCCCTCGTGATAGGCCTGGAGCACAGATTTTATGGCCTGAGTATACCTGCCGGGGGCCTGGACGTGGCCCAGCTCCGCTTCCTGTCCAGCCGCCACGCGTGAGTGAGGGTGGGGTAGTGTTCCGGGTCATGGCGCTGATGCCATCTGTATCCGGGCACCTCTGCATCTGTGTGGCTCTCCGCCACTGCCCAAGGTTGACCTCTGGGTCTCTGGTCCACGTTTCCTTCGCTCTTTCAGTGTCTTATTCTCTCTCTGTCTCTGGGTCCCTGTCCCTCCCTCTCTTTCTCTCCGGCCACGTTTTCATCTCTTCCTGCGTCACTGCAGCCTCCCGGTCCAGACCAGCAGCATCTGGATGACACAGCCTCCCCACTGGTCTTCGGTTTCTGCCCTTGAGCCCATCAGCGTATTGTACACACGAAGCTACAGTGACTGTTAGAGCACAGACCAGACCACCCTCTCCCAGCTCACATCTCCCAGGGTCTCCCATCTGCCTCACAGTCAAGTCACAGTCTTCACAGGGGCCACGAGGTCCTACTGGCTCTGGGTCCCCGTTACTTCTCTGGCCCCCACTTCCGCACACTCACTGGGCTCCAGCGACGCCCGCGTCCTTGCTGCTCTGAAGGCTTACAGGCACATTGCTGCCCTGAGCCTTTTTCTTTCTGCGGGGAGCGCCCCCCCCCCCCCCGTGTTTGTATGGCTGTCTCCCTCACCTCCTTCCCTAGACGCTCTTCCCAGACTCCAGTGCGTCCCACCTGCTTTGCTGGCGGCCCCAGGACTTACCTCTCCTGGTCTCCGGCTGTGTCAGTCTCGGCCTTTCTCGGTCTCACTCTCACCTCCGTCATCTCTATCTCCACCTCTGTCTCTGTGCCTCCACGCTTCTCTGTCTCCCCACGTTTTCACAAGCTGTACGGGGTTCTAAGTGCCCTAGGAAGGCACTAACTGCAGCCTGCTTCGGAAAGTCCGGGAAGACACGGAAACACCTAGAAAAGAGGATGTAGCCACATGGCAACATGTCCCTTTCTGACGGTGTCTCCTCTTCCTCCAGCGCCCCCAGCCCTCCCCTTATCCCCCAGGTTTCTGCATGCGCTGCCTGAGAGACCCTTCCTCCCCCCTATAGCCCGCAGTGAGGAGGGTGGAGGCTTGGCGGTGGTGGGGGTGGGGGGGTGGTCCTCTGGCCCAGGTGCGCACTTGCTGAGATCAGGCTCACACACACCCGTGACAAGAGCCCTGGCTTCTGGCCAGACCCCCCCCCCGCCCCATTCGGGTCTCTGGACCCCCACCCGTGCAGAGGCGGGGGTGCATCCTCGGGGATTCCCGGCGAGGAGGGCCCACCAACCTCCCCGCTGCCCCTAGGCTGGCTGACGTGGCCTCCGCCCGCCTCGCACTCGGCCGCCTCTTCAACGTCTCCTCCTCCAGCCCCTGGATCTGCTTTGGAGGCTCCTACGCCGGCTCCCTGGCCGCCTGGGCCCGGCTCAAGGTCCCCGGGACTCTCCGGGCGGGCTGGGGTGGGTCCCGGTCTCAGGCGGCAAAGGCACCCCCGCCCCCCAGGCGCCCCCCACACACTCCTGCCCCCCGCCGAAGGGCTTTCCGCAAGCTGTCGTCTCCAGGGTCCACGTGTAGAGGGGAGGGACTTGCCCCCGACCGCAGTGCAGACGGTGACACGGGGGCGGCGGGGATGGGGTTCTAGGACCTGGGCCCCCCAGGCTGACAACGGCTGTCCTCCCTCAGTTCCCCCACCTCATCTTCGCCTCCGTCGCCTCCTCTGCTCCGGTGCGGGCCGTGCTGGATTTTTCCGAGTACAACGAGGTGAGGGCTGCGGGCGGCGGGCGGCGGGTGCGGGGTGGGGGGGGAGGTCCTTGGTGCAGGGAGTCCCCTGAAACAACCTCCCACGCTCCCTCCACAGGTGGTGTCCCGAAGCCTGACGAGCGCGGCCGTCGGCGGCTCCCCGGAGGTAGCACATGGGGCCAGTCCGCGGGGGTATGGGGACGGGAGAACTTGGAAGGGGGGCAGAGAAAACCGGGGAAGCTGGCAAGGTGGCCGGGTCTGAGAGACGACCGAGGCCGGGAAGGTGGGCGGATTTGGGGAAGTGGGATGGGGCGGGGCCCGGCGGGGCCGACCCTATCAGGAGGGCGAGGCTCTGCGGGGGGCGGGACCAAGGGGGGACGACCCTATCAGAAGGGCGAGACTCAGCGCGGGGCGGGGCCACCTCATAAATGGGGCGAGGCTCAAGGTGGGGCGGGGCCCGGGGTGACGACCCTATCAGGAGAGCGAGGCTGGGCGTGGGGCGGGGCCTAAGGGGACAACCCTATCAGAGGGGAGAGGCTCCTCCAGGGGCGGGGCCCGGGGAGGTGGTCGGGAGGAGCACGGTCAGGGGGCGGGGCCTCGGGCGGGACCTCTGAGGAAGTGGGGCGCTGGGGGGAAGGACTCGGGGTCCTGGGCCGGTGAAGGCGAGGCCCAGGACCCCGAGTCCTCGCCAATGCGGCCCCTCGCTCCCCGCAGTGCCGGGCGGCGGCGGCCGCAGCCTTCGCGGACGTGGAGCGGCGGCTGCTCGCGGGCGGGGCGGCTCGCGCGGCGCTGCGGGCGGAGCTGGGCGCCTGCGCGCCACTGAGTCGCGCGGAGGACCGGGCGGAGCTGCTGGGGGCGCTGCAGGCCCTGGTGGGGGGCGCCGCGCAGTACGACGCGCAGGCGGGAGCGCCGCTGAGCGTGCGGCGGCTGTGCGGGCTCCTCCTGCAAGGCGGGGGCAACCACAGCCACTCCGCGCCCTACCGCGGGCTCCGGCGGGCAGTGCAGGTGAGCGGCCTGGGAGAGTCCGCCGGCGGGGCGCCTGCTCCGCTGCGTGTCCTGCGGTGGGCGTGACCCCTTCTGACCTTGGTCTCCCGGTCTGTGAAGCGGGGGTGATGCCTCAGGGCCGGGGGAGGTGCGGAGAAGCCGGTCAGGGGAAGCGCGCGCTCTGCAGGTGTTAGCGACTACGACCGGTCCCTATTTTGCGCTTCCTGTTCGGTCCACTCCCGGACCTGCAGCGGAGTCTAGCTCACAGCAGGTGCTCCGGTAGCGTTGACGGAAGAAAGAAGCCCTGGGGACATAGCGTCCCTAGAGACCGAGATTCCAGCCTCGGGATCCACGGCTAGAAACGGCTGTTCCAAGAGATGGTCACACGCCCAGGGTCTCACAGTCACCTAGTGCCTTCACCTCTAACCCACAGGGACCCAGGCACCCACTCGCCCTGAGCCCCGACTCCCAGGAGAACTCTGTAGCTCTTCTGACCTCTGACCTTTGACTTGTAGGGACCTGTGTATGCTTTCAGGCCCTGGGCCCTGACTCTCAGGGACAGGAGTAATGTGTGTGTGTGTGTTGTCCCGTAGGTCGTCATGCACAGCCTGGGCCAGAGGTGTCTAAGCTTTTCCCGAGCAGAGACAGTGGCACAGCTGAAGGTCACAGAGTCCCAAGTGTCCGGTGTGGGCGACCGCCAGTGGTTGTACCAGACTTGTACTGAGTTCGGCTTCTGTGAGTGACCCACCCACCCCTCACCCCTGAAATGTACGTTCTGCACTGTGCCCAGACAGGCTGTCTCACACGTGGTCTGGACTTGTTTCCATTTCCATAGGACCCTGGCCACACTGCTGGGCCTGGTTTTACCCATAGGTGTGGGGCTGGAAGGTGCATAGCTGTACTAGAGTGTGCTAGAATCCCTCACGCACACAGTCCTCACATGAGCGATATGTGTCCCTGTCCCAGGAGTGGCCCCAGTCTCTCCCTAGTCACTGGCCTAGAAACCCTAGCACATTTTACATGCCTCCTTCCCTTTGTCCCATAGCCTGTCAGCCACTGAGTCCTGCCCACTCTTCATCCTGGACAGCCCTCCGGTTCACCCCAACCCCCTTTCTATTCCCAGCTCTGCCACCCTGGTAGAGGCCCCCATCGGCTCCTGCCTGGATCCCTGACCCCACCTCCTCTCTGGTCTCCAGGCCTTCATTTCACCCCTACAATCCAATTTCCTCACGGAGAGAGCTTTTTCTAAATATGATCTTGTCCTTCCTCCCATGGCTTCTCAGTGACCCTTGGGCAGGGTTGCCACATACAATACAGGACGCCCAGTTACATGTGAATTTGAGAAAACTTTTTTTTTTTAGTGTGTGTCCCAAATATTGCATGAGACATACTAAAAAAAGTATTTGTTAACTGAAATTCAAATTGAACTGGGCATCCTGTAACTTTGTTTGCTAATCTGGGTCCCCTACTCCAGAGTTAAGCTCAAATCCTTTCCCATCTCCTGCAGGCAATGAAGATATGGTTTAAAGCAAAGCGTTCAAATTCCAGCTCTATTTCATAGCTATGTGATCTTGGGCAGATAACCTAAGCTCTCTCTCTGTGCCTTAGTTTCCACGTCTCTAAAATGGGAATAACAGTAGTGCCTCTCATAAGGTTGTTTCCAGGATTAAAGGAGGTGATATCTGTAACATGCTAAGAATAACACTGGTATACAGTGAGTTCTCCCTAAGTACTAATTATTGTTACTCCTACAAGACGACACATTTTGACCCTCAAATACACCAGTTTTCCTAACACCTCAGGAACTTTGCACATACTGTTCACTTTGCTTGGATTACTCATCTTCCTCTCATCACACAGTTTACTCATCTTCAAGTCTCCATACAAGATGCCCCCTCCTCAGGAAGCCTTACCTGATTGCTGGAGAGAGGTCCGCCTCCTGGCCTCCCCTACCAGCCCCCTCAACTGCTCTGTGTTTTTTCTCATTAGCACTTTGCAATCTCATCCTCCAGACCCGGTTGCCCATCTCCCCCCTGTGCACTGTGAGCCCTGCGACAACAGAGCCTGGGACCGTCTTGCGTTCCCAATACCGGTCACCATGTATGTGAGCATACAATAGGTGCTCCATGCCTGGTGAAGAAAGGAATGACTGAATGTGAGGCTAAGGGAGTTCGATTTAGCCTGGGGGCACTGGGGAGGTATGGATTTTAAGCAAGGGAGACGTGGTCCAATTTGTGCTTTAAGTTCCCACGCTCCCTTGTCTCTCTGGACCTGCACGCCTGCTCTTTCCCCTGTTCAGGCTGCTTTTTCTTTTCTGTCTTCCTCACTCCTGAAGGTTTTATCCCTGGCAGGTTCCTGTCTTGGAGCCTCTCATGCCAACTGGGATTCCTCCCACCCCAGGTCTTTTTCCCTCCCAGCCATGACCAGTCTGGGCTGCCACTGTGGGTGGGGTCTCTCTGACAGGATTGTGAGCTCACCGGAGGGAGGGTATGGGGCTGCTTGGGTCATCACCAGGGGAGACTCTATGGTGACCATTAAAGGCTGTATGCCCCACGCTTACAGATGTCTCCCCCCACAGATGTCACCTGTGAGGACCCCAGCTGCCCCTTCTCCCGGGTCCCGGCACTGCCCTCCCAGCTAGAGCTCTGCCAGCAGGTGTTCGGGCTCTCCACCTCCTCCGTAGCCCAGGCCGTGACCCAGACCAACTCCTACTACGGCGGCCAGACCCCGGGGGCCACCCAGGTGCTGTTCGTTAATGGTGAGCGCCCCTCAGCACCTGAGCCCCGGGTGGGCACCTAACCCCGGCGCGGCATGCCATCCTTCCTTTCTTTCCAGGGGACACAGACCCCTGGCACGCGCTAAGCGTAACACAAGCCTCGGGACCGTCGGCGTCGGCCCTTCTCATCCCCGGAGCCTCCCACTGCATGGACATGGCCCCCGAGAGGCCGTCAGACTCCCCCAGCCTCCGCCGGGGGCGCCAGGTAAGAGGGCGGCCGCGCGCTGGGTTAGTCGCATTCATTTGCGCATTAATTTGCCTGCCCCTGCCCTCCACTGCCTGAGTCTGACTTCCAGAATTGTCCCCTCCCCAGAGCATCTCCCAGCAGCTGCAGGCCTGGCTCGGGCCGGCACAGCGGAGCCAGGCCAGGGGTGGGGACTGAGGGCCCGGACCCTCGCCACTCCCTGCGCGGCCACCTCCTTCCCGGACGTGTCCTCTGGACGGGGAACGGAGCTTGTTTGGAAAGAGGGAGTTGCCAGGAATCGGGCTTCAGCTTCTGATCCGCACACAGACTCGTTGCTGCAGCCCTCTCACTCCCGAGAGTGGATGGCAGGATAAGTGGAGGAGTATTCTTGGCGTGCATCTTGGTATCTTCTTTTCTTTTGTAGGGAGCATTTTATTAATTGTTTCGTGGCTATCTCTTTTATTGTGTAAAGTATCTTAACGTAAAGCCTCTTTGTGTAACATAATTCGGGAACGATCTCCCACTGACTTATTTTTTGTCCTACTTTCAAAAGCACAGCAACCTTGGTAGGTTCTTCGGGTCCCAAAGGGACAGGGAGTCAGCTTCCATCTTGGTCTGTTCGGGCTGCGATAACAGAACCCTGTGGATTGGGTGGCTTATAAACGACAGATATTTGTCTCACGAGGTTCTGGACACTGGGAAGCGTGACATCAGGGCACCAGAAAATCAGGTGTCTGGGGAGACCTCGCTTCCTGGTTCTCACTCAGCCGTCTTCTCTCTGGGGCGGGGGAGGGGCAGAGAGCGGGAGAGAGAAGCCCAAGCAGGCTTCACATCAGCTCGTCAGCTCGGAGCTGGACCCTGGGGCCAACCTCACCACCAGGAGGTCACGACTTGAGCCAAAATCAAGAGTCAGGGCACTTAACTGACGTTGCCGGCCGGGCGCCCCAAGGAATATTGGTATTTTAAGTCAGATGTCCAGTGTGCTGCAGCTCAAATTCTGCTCGGCTCCTGGGCTGGGTGCCCTGCTGAGTGAGCCCCTCCCTCCCCGCTCAGGCCCTGTCCCTGCTTCTCACTGTCCCCTCTTCCTCGGGCTCTTGCTTTCTCCTGGTCTCTGTCTCTGTCTGTCTCCCAGCCGGTCTCCTGTTTCTCTGAATATCCTCATTTCCATCTGTCTGTGGGTCATTCTGTCCCCCTGTTTATTTCTGTGCTGCAGTCTATGTCCGTGGTGTCCTGTCTCTCAGTCAGTGTCCCTCTTCGCCTCCTCTCTAGGTTGTCTGCCCCGGCTAGCTCCCCAGCGGCCGGTGTCTGCCTTTCCTCCTCCGTCTCTGCCTCAGTTTCCCTCTCTTCAGACTCTCCCTGTCTCTCCTCGCTGCCTTCTCTGTCTCTGAGACCTTTTCGGTTTCTCCCCTGCCATATAATCTTTGTGCTTCTGTCTCCGGCTCTTAATCTCCTTCCCCGCCCTTCCCTCAATGCCGTTTCTCACAGTTCCACACCTCCAGCTTCCCGCCCTGGGGGTCGAGGGCCCTGGTCCAGCCTTCACGATAGGGGAGCCCCAGGCTCTGGGGAGGTGCGCCCACCCTCAGGCGTGTCTGCTGAGCCTTGGTTCACTCTGAGCACGGCCTTGGGAACAGGAAGTAGCGAGTCAGGGAGGCAAGTGCCGCTGGGGGGCTGGGGAGGGCAGGGGGAGACAAGTCAGGACAAGGTTTGGGGTTGGTAAGAGAAGCCACAAGCCCGCAGTCCTGTGAGGAAGTCCCTGCTCGCCCGTCTGGACTCTGAACCCTGAGTCCTGACTGTCCCCGCTGACCCCCCTAACCCCAGCTCCGTTCACCGGGTCCTCCCTGTGGGGACAACCCCAAGCTGAGGCCTAGCGTGTATGTTTACACGAGCTCCGAGGCCTGACACATGGAGGGTGCTCGGTCCCGCGGGGGATGAAAGAACCAGGTCTAACGTCAGCGCTTCCCATGCTTTGCCGGATGCAGCTGCTCGCACTCTCTTCTGCAAACGTCTTCTCAACCTGCCGTCTGAATGGACCTAGCTTTGGTGCCCAGCTCCCTCCCCGAGCATTCTCAGAGCTCCCCCAGCGGTGAGTGCGGCACCAGGCTGAGCTGCCCTTGTGCTGAGATCCTCGTTCCCTCTGGGCACGGGTCTGCGGCGGCCCGCGCACCAGGCTGGGCCACCTCAGTTCACTGGGCTGAGACTCTGAGACTGCCGGGCGAACAGCAGTACTGTCTGTGTGGGTCTGTATTAGGGAAGGATGGAGAATTCTGAGGTACTCTCCCTTCCTGGTGTCCTTGGCCCATACTTGGCCCCTACTATCCCTTCTCTTACCTACAAACCACGATGATTCTTGCAAAAGGTAGATCAGGTCACCTCTGCTTAAAAGCCTCCGCGCTTCCCATTAGAACTAGAATAAGGCTGGAATTCTTCCCCCGGGGCTACGAGGCTCTTCGGCCTTTGGCTTTTGACTCTTTGCACTCAACTCCCACTACCCCCCACACTGCAGGCCAACCACTTGGCCTCCTCGTTTACTTCAGATCTAAAGCTGATTCCTACTTCAAGTCCTCGCATTTGCTGTTCCCTCTGCCAGGAGGTGGTTCCCTTCAATGACCTTTAAATGACTGACTCCTTCTTAACATTCAGGCTCCACTCCAATGTCACCTCCAGGAGGCCTTTCCTGACTGCCTCTGTGTCCCAGTCACTCCCTGTCACATTACCTGTTTTACGTGCTTCCCAGCCACAAGCACCACCTAAAATTACCTTGTTTTATTTTCTTTCTAATTCGGCCCCCTCTGTACTAGAATGTGCTGTCCCTGAGCCAGGGGACGGTGCTCTCCTGGTAAACATGCCCCTGTGAGTTCTGCGTTTCACAACCTGTGCCGTTTTCACCCGAACTTGGTTCTCCAGAAGCTCAGCGGTCTACCAGATCAAAGATCGCAAAGCACTTCTCAGGACCAGGAGGGCTGGTAAATTTGTGGTCCACCCACCTGTGACTTTCATTTACCGGTTATGCGCTATATCCTAGAAAACACTTGAATTCGAATGAGGATAAACAGTTCCGAGGAATGTAGAAACATTGCATTCTGAGGGTTCCTGGTTTGTGCCACACACACTCCCCCTGGAAGCGGGACCCAGTGGGGCTTCTCACCTTCTCTGGAGGTTTGTGGGCTGGCGCGGGTGCAGCATGACCTTATCCCAGGGCGCAAACTCCGGGGGCACGTGAAAATGCCTGTTCTATGGCGCCCTCACCAGAAGAGACTCTCAACTTCACACAAATCTCTCAGGCTGAGTCTAGAGAAGACCAAAGGTGAAGGACTAGTACCACCTGATCAAAAGATTTCCTACTAAGCTGCAATAATGAAGACGATGTGGTTTGGGCATTGCATGTAGATAAACAGATCAACGGGGCAGGACGGGAGTCCAAAAGCAGACAGACAGACACACACACGCACGCACGCACGCGATCAATTAATTTTCTACAATCATGCCTAGGCCAATCAGTTGAGGAAGTCTTTAAAACAAATAATCCTGGAACAACTGGATAAACTACAGACCTTCTCTCAATCTCTTTTGCAAGCTTCTTTGCAACTTGGTATCTGAATGGGTCTGGGTTTGGTGCCAGACTACTTTCTCTTCCCAAGCATTCTCTGAGCTGCAGAGCGTGGGGGAAAAGATTAACCTCACCCCTATCTCATACCATACTCAAAAATTAATACAAGTGGAGGTAAGGCTAAAGCTATAAAATAGAAAAATCACTTATGACCTTGTAGTAGGCAAATATTTCTTAGGGAGGAAAGCAAAGCATAAAATACATTAAAAGGAGCAAACTGACATTATCAAAAGGATACATTGGCATTATCAAAATTTAAAACTTCTCATAAAAAAAACTCATCATAAAACATCACTAAGAAATGGAAAGGGAAGGAAAAGACTGAAGGGAAACACGCACACTACGTACTTCCGACCAAGGATCTGCGTCCAGATTGAAGAACTGGAAATCAATTTCAGGAAGACAAGGCTGCGACACGTGGGTGGGAGAAAGGAAGCCCCGCCGGGCGGCTTTGGTCCGAATCCTCTCGGGTCAGAACCGGGATCTGAGAAAGACTCGCGACAGGAGGGTTCGTCCATTCAAGCCACGAGTTAACCTTCGCTGCTTTTCCCATCACCGCGGTGGGGGAGAGCGAAATGGGAAGAAGGCGGGACTTTTTTTTAAAAACTGTCCGTCTTTGGCATTTTTTTGTTTTGTCCTCTCCTCCCTTTCCTCCTCCCCTCCTCCCCTCCCTCTCCTCTCTCCCCTCCCCCTTCCTCCCTCTCCTCCAACTTGAAGAACCGGTGTCCAGGATTTTTGTTTACATCTTCACAATAGAGGCCACCCTTCCGTCGGGTGGCCGGTTAGCTCAGTTGGTTAGAGCGTGGTGCTAATAACGCCAAGGTCGCGGGTTCGATCCCCGTACGGGCCAGGCAGATACCGTTTTACCGTCGCTGCGCGCGCAGTTCCCCTACCCGACCCGGGTGGACCCGACTGCTGAAGTCAAACACTTGCGTGGAGCTGTGGAACCTTCATGTCTTGTTATTATGATGATTTTAAGAAGTAACAAACGAAAGCTAGAATAGAAAGTGTTTTTAAAAGACATTGAACAAAGTAGAGCGGGTACATTTAGGCGAGGCGGGGCCAGGATGAGAGAGAATTCCTTGGTTTGTGTTGGAAAAAAAAAAAAAAAAACTGAATTGGTTTTGGCTTATGTAACACGTCCCGCAGACCGAGAGGTCCTTCCTCAGTGGCCGGTTAGCTCAGCTGGTTAGAGCGTGGTGCTAATAACGCCAAGGTCGCGGGTTCGAGCCCCGTACTGGCCACATGGGGGCGACTTTTGTTGCGTTTAAACACCGGAGTCCGTCAGTCTAGGACTCATCCCCAGGCCTCAACCAATGCGGAATTTAGAGAATTTGAACACGGTTCTCTGACTTCCCTGCTTTAGTAGGTCCTTGTTTGATTTCTGTCCACAAAGGTTAGCAGGGACCTGGAAAAAGAAAAAAATTACCTTCGTGCGATTTTTTTTTTTTTTTTTCCATTGGGAAACTGATTCTTGCAACGGAAACTGGCCTGTTTGGATTATTTCCAACTGGGAAGAAATTGTAAGACCACCCGCACTTTGTGCACGTCCACACTTGGGGCTTCACTAGTTGAATGAGAGATGAAACGAGATGTTTGAAGCTATCTGGGAAGCAGGCTCCTATTAATATCGACACAGGAGGAAAGAAAGGCAGCTTCGTTGTAAACGTTCTGACAGCGGGCTCACCGTTAAAACGTTTACTTTGGGGGTAAAAATATATTCATGTGTTCCAAAGTTAGAAAATATTAAAAGGTACAGTGAAAAGTCTCCTCCCGCCCCTGTCATGCACCCAGTGGTGATTTCCAACTTCTGTAGGAGACCCCTTAGGTATTCTTTCCACTTCTCTTTGCACAAGCAAATATTTACATAAACTCTTGTTTTCTCTTCTTCCCCTAAGAGTCAGCATACGCGCTCAATTTGCCTTCTTCACTTAGCTATATAAGGTGGCATCTTTATCTTATCAGCGTTTTGAGAGCTTTCAAGCAACACTTTCGATACTGTGCCTTTGGCGAAATGAAAGCGTAGTTTCAAAAAAGTTGGCATATTCAGCAAAGTTGAACCTGAAACGTTCTAACCTTTTGTATCACCGTTGGAGGCAATGCACACAGGGAGGCAGCTTGGGGAAACTTGAGAACAGGCGGAAATGTTCAAGCAAAGCACTTTCTGCCCGACCCCTAAAGAAAATTGTGCATTATTAACAAATTTGTTTAAATCGCTCCACTCTTCAGAATGCAATAATTAGCCGCTATTCTGTGTCTGGTAAATGCTGGAGATGTATGACTATGTGAAAAAAGCAGAATTCGAAACGGTGTGTGTAAGATTCTGATCCTTCCATTTTAAAACAAGCTTTATTGGGCGCCTGGGTGGCTCAGTCGGTTGAGTGTCCGACTTCAGCTCAGGCAATGATCTCACGGTCCGTGAGTTCGAGCCCCACATCGGGCTCTGTGCTGACAGCTCAGAGCCTGGAGCCTGCTTCGGATTCTGTCTCCCTCTCTCTGACCCTCCCCCATTCATGCTCTGTCTCTCTCTGTCTCAAAAATAAATAAGTATTTAAAAAAAAAAAACAAACAAGCTTTATTATGGGATAATTTACGTACAATAAAATGCACCCATTTTAAGTGTAGAATTTGATAAGTTTATTATCAGTGTCAGAACAAAGCTGTTATCTCTCAAGCTACACGTTAGCCCTACACTACAATTTAACCGTTACAATCCCCCAAACCTCCTCTGTGCTTTGTGGTAGTTAGAAGGATGTCCCCCCAAAGATGTCCACCTCCTAACCCCTGAGGTCTATGAACATATTATTTTGCGTGGCAAAAGGGACATTGCACATGTGACTAAGGATCTTAAAATGAGGTGATTTTCCTGAATTATCTAGATGGGGTCCAATGTCATCACAAGGGCCCTTCTACGAGGGGTCAGGGTCACAGAAGGAGATGTGACATAGAAATAGAGGTTGAAGAGGTGCAGTGGTGTTAGCCAAGGAATGCCAGCAGCGTCTAGAAGTTGGACAAAGTAAGGAAACAAAATTCCCCCTAGAGCTTACCAAGCAATGCAGTACCGCTGACCCATATTGGACTGACCTCCAGAACAGGAGGAAAGTAAGTGTATGTTGTTTTCAAGCACTGAATTTGTGGTAATTTGTTACAATCACAATAGGAAACTTACATACCCCTTCTACTCCGTTATACCCCCATACCAGCCCCAGGTGACTATAGATGTTCTTTCTATCATGATGGCTTTGCCTTGTCCATAATTTCTTATAAACCATGAGTACGTAGTCTCATGTTCCCGGCTTCCTTTGCTCAGCCCGATATTTTTGAGATTCATTCATGTTGCTGCATGTATCGGTCGCTTGTTCCATTTTCTTGCTGAATTGTACTCCATGTACAGACATATCACCGTCTGTTTTCCATTCACATGTGAATAGACTTTTTCATATGAAGATTAATGTCACAAGTCTTTGTGTGGACGTATGTTGTATTGGTCAGGCTTCTCCAGAAAAAGAGAGAGAGAGAGAGAGAGAGAGATCTTAAAGAACTGGCGCAGGCAGTTGTGAGGGTCGGGCAAGCCCACATCTGCGGGGTAGATCAGCAGAGTGGAGACGCAGGAAAGATCTGAGGTTAAAGCTCCAGCCTAAAGGCAAGGTGCTCAGGTGGTTAAGTGCCTGACTGTTGCTTTTGGCTCAGGTCAGGATCTCACAATTCACGGGTTCAAGACCCACATCGGGCTCTGTACTGGCAGCGTAGGGCCTGCTTGGGACTCTCTCTCTCTCTCTCTCTCTCTCTCTCTCTCTCTCCCTCCCTCCCCCTCTCTCCCCCTCTGTCTCTGCCCCTCCCCCTTTCGTGCAAGCACACACTCTCTCTGTCTCTCTCTCTCTCAAAACAAATAAATTAAAAAAAATTTTTACAGTGTACTGGCAGAATTCCCCCTTCCTCAGGAGAGAAAGGTCTTTCTTTTTTCAAGGCCTTCAACTGATTGGATGAGGCCACTCACGTTATGAAGGGTAATTCGCTTTACTCAAAACCTACTGGTTAAATGTTAATCTCATCCAAGAAACATCTTCACAGCAACATCTAAACTAGTGTTTGGCCAAATATCTGAATACTGTGGCCTAGCCTTGTTGACACATAAAATTACCCAGCAATGTTTTCATTTCTTTTGGGGTAAATACCTAGGAGTTCATTTCTTTTGGGGTAAATACCTAGAATTGCTGGATCATTTGGTCAATGTCTGTTTGACTTTATAAGAAGCTACCAAATATTCTCCAAAATGGTAAGGCCATTTTACTTTCCAATTAATACTTTGTGAGAGCTCCATTTGCTCCAGACTTCTCCAACATTTGGTATTGCCAGACTTTTAAATTTTAGACAGTCTATTTGAAACATTTAAATAGACTTAAGTATTATCTCCTTGTGGTACTAATTGGCATTCTCCATAACTAATAATGAGTTAGTTCAACCGACTGAGCCACCCAGACACCCCTGATATTTCTTTTCTCATTTAAGAAGTTTCTTGTGACACCTACGATGGTTTGAATTTTTGTTGTAACAGTTACCCCCATCTATTTACCCTTGTATAACTTGTTTTTCCCCCAATCTGGTCCTGGACTTCTTCTATCACAGAAACTTCCTGGATTATAAATTTAATTATTATGACATTTGATTGACCCTTTTTCTTTTTGTTTTAATTTTTTATATTTCTGACTTCGTGTGATTTTTTTCAAGTCCAAAAAATGCTTATTTGAGGATGCCTGATTCAATTTTGAGAGCTGTGTTACAGTTTTCTTCTGCTTTTTCACTTTTGGAGGAATTTTCATCAGCTAAAATATTTTGCCTTGGGGCTTTCTTATATTATAGCAGCTTTGCATAAATAAAGCTCGTTCAGATATTGTGGGAAGAGACTTGGGATCGTTTACAGGATTCCTAGTTCAAGGCCATCCTCTTCTATCCCTACATAAAAATACAGTATCTTTAATAGATGGCTTTGGGGAGAGGGCTGGGGATCCACTGGGAAAGAGTTCTGCGTCTTCCAATTTTTATGTTTCCTTTGGTCTTGGGGGATTCTGAATCCCCCCGCTTCCTTCTTTTTTCCTTTACCAGCTACTCTCCGCGGAGGGCTTCTCCTCACTTTCTTCTCCCCCAGAAGCTTCTGCTGCTGCTACCGTCTCAGGACTGGCATGCGTGCCCAGGTTCCTTCCCAGTGTTTTAAGCTGAAATTTCTATTTGAGAGGAGGGGAATTTTAGCTGCATGTTGGGATCTCAGTTCCCATTTTCTTACTTCTAGATGGCTTTTCTGGAGCTCCTTCCATTCTCCCCAGAGTCGCCTTTGGGAGCTCTTGAAAGGCAGATCTGCTTGACGTGGGTGTTTTTAGTTCTCCTTTACAGGGAACTTGAAGTCTGTCTTCTAGTTGGGGAGAAGGTATGGCTTTAATGCTGTGTGCGTGTGTTGTAATACGTGGAGAAATTCAGATCTGGGCGATTGTTATTATCCTCAGGTTTTAGATTACCACCAAAATGAGGAGACATTAAAAAATCACATAGTGCTTTAAAAAAAAAAAATAAGTGTGTTTTCCATTGTATTTAATAGTGCCAAATTTTCCCACGTGGGTACTGTAGCAACTCTCTGCCCTCTAGAGGGTGAAAGTTCATGTTTCCTTACAAAACCACAGAACAACGTCTGATCTGCTCTCCTTCAAATCTGCTTCTGTGGGAAACTGCACATGTCTAATTGCATGAAACCCGGAGCCTTCCAGTTTCTGGCATCCAACACTTGGGTTTCCTTTAACACACTGCTCAAACCTGCTAAAGTAGATGTTGTTTCTGCAATTTTAAATCCTTAACATTGTAACTACGATGGAATTAAAATAATAATCTTTCCAGTCAGGCCCTGGCTGTGCACTCATTTAAAATATTCCACATTTGCTGCTGATGGCTTTCCCCCAACCATCAAGAAAGCCAGAGAAATCCTCTGTGCAAGCCAGCGTGGCCCCACACTGCACAGCCCCGTTGGGCGAGTGTCCAGAAGGGGAAACTGAGCGCACAACCCACTGGGTTCTTGGCTATCTAAGTGTCTGGAAGGAAAAGAGGAACCTTCCAAACCTCTCCTGAATGGAAGCCAGTTTGTGGTTCCACTGGGAATCGAACCCAGGGTCAAGGTAAGTTTGTGGTTCCACTGGGAATCGAACCCAGGGTCTTCTGCGTGTAAGGCAGACGTGCTAACCACTACACCATGGAACCTGAGGGCAACCTGTCTCCCCAGGTGCTCTTACTAGAATCAAGGTAAGAAAAGAAGACCAAAACTCGGTATAGATTGTTATTATGACTGAGAACGAAGTCCTGTGAACTTGGCCCAGGGAGCATGTGTGGGACAGATGAACTTTACATACACAAGTTTGAAAGTCTTCATGAATACTGTCACCTGAAAATATAGTATGAAAATGACTTCAAATGTTCGGAGACATCCTCCATTTTTCTATCCTCCTGGGACACTCTTAGTCTGGTCAACATTTATTGTTTTTCTGCCCATAGTTATTGAGAGCTTACTATGCTCCAGACACTTTTCAAGGCTCTGGGATACAGCAGTAAATACAAAGGTAAAAAAAATATATATATATCCTTCTTGAGATGACACTTAAAAAGTGCATTTATATTTCATGGAAACTATCCTTGAATTCAGCAGCAGCCGCATGAACTCCTTCTCTGCCCCTTGTCCTGAAACTCCTGCATGTTTCAATAGACAAGATCAAAAACCACATCCATTAAGATCAGCATCAACCCCACCATAAATATCTAGTGTTACTGTGAAATCAGCTTGGAACTTGCAGACCTTGGAAAAGGGTCGTGAGGCTGTTTATATATATGCCTTGTCTCCGCGGATGGCAAGTTCGCGGCCTTGACATGGCTGGACTATGTGTGCTGCTGGCTTATTTCTTTGTGCCCCCACATGTCCGTGCACGGAAGGAAAAGTTCTCAGACACGGAGACTGAGTGGACGTGCGGGGCTGCCTCTGTGAGAGAGAGAGAGAGAGAGAGAGAGAGAGAGAGAGAGAGAGAGAGCAGCAGCAGCCGTGGCCCGCACATAGCCTTTATTTCATCTTTCATTAGATGTGAGCATCAAAGAATATCAGAGCAAAGAAAGAGCACAAAGGATCTTTAGACATGAGCCAGACATACGTCTGGTGGCGACGTGAAGGCACGAAGGAGTGCGTGTGGTTTCCAGGAATGTCAGCGAGTTACAGCAGGTGTTGTATCTAAACTGTCCTCTGCGGGACTGTGGGGCTCTGTATCTCATGCGTTCGACCACCTGGAGACCAGAACAGTGCTGACATTTCGGCCGGTACCCCGATCCCCCTGCAGGACTTACAATACACGCTCTAGAAATACTGCCACACTCCCCCAGGCAGCGGGACGAGCCTGAGCCAGTAGCAAAAGATGTGATGAAGTCCTTGAAACTGTTCCAAATACATATCACGTTCCAGTACATGCTAGGTGTCAAGGCACCCATGTTACAAAAGTAAGAGTAAATTGCAGAGGTGTGTGAGCCAGCCAGACACTTGTCATGGAAAGGAGAGAGTGGCTCTTTTTAGATGAAAGTCTGGGAAAGAAAGAGCATGGAGGTTTTAATGAATTCGGTGGAAGCAACTTCCAAAATGGAGGCAACTTGAACTTCAGATGCTGCAGTGAGAAAGATGAATTTTGGAAGACCAGACAGCCTCAACCCAGGCCGGGACTGTTATGCCCAGAATTCGTGATCCCCAAAGACCACTAGGGAGCCGAGTCCGATGCAAAAGCAAAGAGCCTTTATTCGAGCTAGCTCGAGCTCAATCCCCTACCTGCACCGACGCAGCGGTGAGATACCAGGGAAAGAGAGCGAGTTTCAAAAGGACAAAGGTTTTATTGGGGCCTGGGGGCAGTTGGTGAGGTAATGGCTATGGCCTCAGCCTATTGGCTGGGGAAGGGTCCTGGGGAAGGGTCCGAGTCCTGTTAGGCAGGTGAGGGAGGGTTTACTCAAGGGGAGGAGGTGTGGTCAAGGTGAAAGACACAGAACAAGATGGAGTCGGCTGGCGTAGGCCCGCCCTTTCATTCCCCCCTTGTCATGTAGCTTACGGACCCAATCATGGGACCGGCTGCATTTATGGTGACAAGGAGAACAGAGTCTGGAGGTTTACGCAAAGTTCTGGGAACCAAGTGTCCCTGGGGTGGCTCTGGGACGTCTGATTAAGTATTGTCCCCGAGCTCGTGTCTATGATCTGCCAGGTGATGTTTTGGGGGGCGTGGGGACTCCCGGCAGCATGAGCAATGACAAGCAGAGTTAACAGAGTTACCAATATTAGGTAGGTCGAATGCGCTGTAGCTTGAGCTTGAGCGGGTTGTGTTGGTCCCGACTGATAGCCCATCGCGTGACGAAGTCCTTCCGGATCGAGGAGGGGTCCGCTGGCTGAGCGTGGGTGTGATGGACCCAGGTCGCGATGCCGTCTACCTTGAGAGCGGTGGGGGTTGTCAACACCACGATGTAGGGTCCCTTCCAGCGCGGCTCGAGAGTCTCTCGGTGGTGCCTCTTGACGTAGACCCAGTCTCCCGGCCTGTACTGATGAGGTGTCGGGATCGGGCCAGCCTCGTAGATGGCACGGAGGCGCGGCCAAATGTCCTCGTGCGCCATCTGGAGCCCGCTCAAGGAAAGAAAAAGTTCTTGATCTTTAAACTCAGCAATAAGTTCAGCTCGAAGGCTGGGAATAACAGGGGGTGGCCTGCCAAACATGATCTCGTAGGGAGTAAAACCCAGAGTGTAAGGAGTGTTTCTAACCCGGTAAAGGGCGTACGGTAGGAGAGTCACCCAGTCCCCGCCAGTCTCCATGGTTAATTTGGTAAGGGTCTCTTTTAGGGTTCTATTCATTCTTTCTACCTGTCCTGAGCTCTGGGGCCTATAAGCACAATGTAATTTCCAGTTTGCCCCCACCGCCTTGGCTACTGCCTGTGTTACCTGCGAGATAAAAGCTGGTCCATTGTCTGATCCTACCAGGGCAGGAAAACCATACCTGGGTAAGATGTCTTCTAGTAGCTTCTTAGCCACCGTCTGAGCCGTTTCATGCTTGGTTGGGTATGCCTCCACCCAGCCAGAGAAGTTGTCTGTAAATACCAGGTCCTCGTGTAGTGCCTCGTCGAAGATGGTGGGTGAATTTTTGAATCCCTGAGGTAGCCGTGTCCAGGTGAGTTGCCCACTGTAGCCCTCCTCCGGATCATGCCACTCGAAGGCGAACAAGGGTTGGCTCTGGGGTGCCAACGGCAGACTGAAGAAGGCGTCCTTTAAATCTAGTACAGTATACCAGACTCTGGAGGGCGCCAAGGAGCTCAAGAGAGTATATGGGTTGGGAACAGTTGGGTGTATGTCCACGACCCTCTTATTTACTTCCCAGAGGTCTTGTACTGGTCATTAGTCATTTGTGTGAGGCTTTTGACCGGCAGTAGGGGGGTGTTCCAGGCAGACTGGCAAGGAACTAGTACCCCTAGGCTTCGTAGTCTCCGGATGTGTGGCTGGATCCCCTTCCAAGCCTCCTGAGACATGGGGTATTGTTTGATCCTTACCGGACTCTCTCCTGGCTTGAGCTCTACCAGGACTGGGGTCCTATGAGCGGCTAGTCCCATCCCCCCTGTCTCTGCCCAAACCGAGGGGAATTCTTGTAGCCATCTGTCTATATTATCCTCTCTCGGGAGCGCCTCCTGGTGGAGGAGGTATTCATCCTCCAGTTTCATGGTCAGGACCTGGATGGGGTGGCCCTTGCCATCAGTGACCTGAGGCCCCCCTTGTCTGAAAGTTATCTGAGCTCCAATCTTGGTCAGTAAGTCCCGTCCTAACAGCGGGTAGGGGCATTCTGGTATTACCATTGAAAGACCCCAGAACTAGGTCTTCCTCGGCGATGAGACCCGTGCCCACGGAACACCGAGACCACGAGTCAGATGCAAACAGCAAGAGGTTTATTCGGTACACGGGTACCCGGGGCGGTCAAGTCTCAGCAAAGACTTGCGCGCCTCTTGTTGGGCTGGGGAGACTTTTATAGGGTTGGAGTGGCAGAAGCGCGGTTACAGAAGCGAGAAGCATGGTTACGGGGTTCTTATTGGTCCATTTGAATGAGGCTGGTTTTTTCCTGAGGGTGATTTTCCAGAATGAGGGGAACAAACATGGGTGGCTGACGTGGCTCATCTCTAGGGTTTATCGGGTGGAGTCAGTACTTTCCGTCCCTATCTTAGGGCCAGGTGGCTGACCACAGATATCCTGTTTGGCAGCTAAACGGTGGACTTAAGATAAGACCCCTGAACGTCCTGGTGCTGCCTTGCAAATGGCGTTACTATTGCTAAGCATATTATGACAGGGGGTCAAAGCAAGGGGAAGGGGTCTTTCATTTCCCCCTTTTCTTAGGAGCCTAAATGGAATCATACATTTAGCTGGGGTGATACGGTTGGTCTGAGTCGCATTGCCCCAGGCGTTGGTATTGCTGGGTTAGCACTAAAGTCTGCACGACGGATATTCTATCTTTGACAAACTGCACCAACTGGTTAAGGATGCAAGGTCCGAAGAGTAAAATTAGGAGGAGGATCATTAAGGGGCCCATGATGGAGGATATTAAGGTAGTGAACCAGGGGGACTTGTTGAACCACCCTTCAAACCATCCCTGCTGGGAGTCAAATAGTTGTTGTCGCTGTTTTAGTCTTTCTCTTAATTTAGCCATATTATCTCGGACTAATCCGGTGTGATCTGCATAAAAACAACATTCTTCTTTTAATGCTGTACATAGCCCTCCCTCCTGTAGGAACAGAATATCTAGTCCTCGCCTGTTTTGTAAGACTACTTCAGAAAGGGAAGTCAAGGATTTTTCTAAGGCACTAATTGACTCCTCTAAGGCCTGAATGTCCGTGTGCATGGCCATTTGCAGTTGTCTAAATTGGGCTGTTTCGAGAAGGGCTGCAGTCCCTGTTCCTATTCCGGCGGCCATGCCTCCTACAGTGATTCCTCCCTGCATGAGGGCAACTGTCAAGGAGATTGGATCTCTCTTGAACCGGGGCTTATTTTCGAAGTGGGAATAGATATACTCAGGCTCATGGTAAGTTACTCTGGGCCATAACTCGGTCAGGACACAAAAATCAGAGGTCCAGTTGAGCACTGCCATGGAGATGCATGGGGTTAGCCCGGTGTTGCATGCCCAGTAGGTACCGTTAGGGGCTGCTAGATAGTGAGTCCCTTTATGTCCTTTTTGTGTCTTGTTGCACAAAGCTTGGTGGGTCTTAGGAACAGTCCCTATGCACAAACCTTGCCCGGACACTTCTGATATAGTTAGTTTATGTTGTGGGTCGGATAGGCAGGATGGGGGGGGGTTGGTTTGGTTGCTGTAATTGCCCAATACCGCAATTCCTTCATAGTAGGGCGGTCGGGAGACTAGACAGAGCCAACAGTCTTTAGTTTTGTTGGGGTTAGTGACATTTAAAGCTAGATATGTCCCCTGCACTAAATTTATTAACCTATTTCCTGTCCCTATACGTTTGGGACTTGCGGGGGTGACAGGGGTGCTTAGAGGGGCAATGGAGGCATTAACAAGAGTTATACCTGGGGTGCCTCCGTTGCCTTGGGGATGGTGAGGTATTACTCGGGACTCTATTTGAGATTGCCTGGATGGGGGTTTTTGATCAGGCAGGACTGGATTTGGTCCCATGGCCTGAGGCGGCGTAATGGTCATTACTTGCCGGGATACCGAGAACAGGGCTATAGGGTCATATCCTGAACGGTATAGTCGTAGCCCCCATGACTTAGGTCCATCCCAAGACGTTTGTCTTCCCTTTTGGGTAAATTGCAAGATCAAGGGGTTGCACCGGCCCCCTTCACTAGCTCCCGTTGTCGAGGAGTGAACAGCTTTATCGTAACAGGGCCCACACCAACCACCTCCATTACATTGATATATTCCCTGAGTAACCCCTTTTTTTACTGTGATGTAGTCCCAGGAGGAGGTGGGTTTCCAATAGGTTTCCCCGGTGGTCTCGCAACCCCATACGGCGCAGAACCCATCCTGTGGCCCCCCACATTGCTTCCGGTTGGCATGTCCTGGACAGACATAAAAGGCTGTGTTTCTCTGCTGCCACCTCCTCATAGGCTGATCACATCCGTACCCTGGGAATGGTTCCTGATCTGAAGGGTTCCATGTATTTCCTATTATATCACATAAGTCAAAATATATGGTAGGGAAGGTGTCTGTCAGGGTTCCCAACATGGAGGTGGCATTAGCCTTTGTTCCAGTTACAAGGTTGGTTATTGTCCAAGTTATATTATACACTTGGTGCGGACTAGGATTGGCCATTCCCGCGTCTAGTCTTAGTAAGACCCCCACCAGAATTATTAGGTCCCACGAGAAAGTCTTATCTTTAGAGGGTTTTGGGTGCGTTGGACCTTCCATCTTGATAGATCGTCTGAGCTGGGGTCGTCTGAGGGGTCCTGATCGGTGGTTGGCCCTGCAGCCTTTACATGAGAGGCGTGGATCCAAGCAGCAACTCCGTCTACTTTTAAGGTCGTGGGGGTGGTCAGGAGGACGATATGTGGTCCCTTCCACCGTGGCTCGAGGTTCTTGGTTTGATGTCTCCGAACCCAGACGGAGTCTCCTGGTTTGAAGGGGTGAGGCACAACCGGGGTTTCGAGCTTTTCTCGGTAGGCTGCCGCTAGAGGTCTCTGGATTTCTTCTTGGACCAGCTGCAGGGCGCGTAAATGTGCCTGCATGGTGGGGGATGTAGCGAAACCAGAGATGTCAGAATCAAAGAAGTGAGCCATAGGTGGAGGTGCCCCGTACAGAATTTCAAAAGGAGTTAACCCGTGGGGACCTGGCGTGTTACGTACCCGGTATAAAACCAGGGGCAGGAGGAGCACCCAATCCTTAGAGCCAGTTTCTAGCGTTAATTTAGTTAAAGTCTCCTTAATTGATCTATTCATTCTTTCTACCTGACCTGAACTTTGGGGTCGGTATGCACAATGTAATTTCCAATTAATCCCCAGTAGGGTGGCCACAGACTGACTTACCTGGGAGATGAAGGCGGGTCCATTATCTGAACCCAATACCTGAGGGATCCCGTAACGAGGAAAAATCTCTTCTAAGAGTTTCTTGGCAACAACTTTTGCTGTTTCATGTTTGGCGGGGTAAGCTTCGGCCCAGCCAGAGAAGGTGTCTATGAACACCAAGAGGTATTTATATCCATACATTCCTGGCTTGATTTCAGTGAAGTCTACTTCCCAATGTATTCCGGGCCGGTGGCCTCGGGCTCTCACATCAGGTCCAAACTTTATTTTCCCTGCGTTTATTTGAGCACATGCCCGGCAGCTCTCTGTTACTTGCCGGAGGTGTAAGTCTCTGTTAGGGAGGTAAAACCCAGTTTCTTCCCTTTCTAGTAAAGTTTTCATTTTTCTAGCACTGAGGTGTGTTAACTTATGCAGATGGCTAATCAACTCTTTTGCGTATTTTTCAGGCATTATAGTTTTTCCTTGGTACTCCCAGGTACCTCTTTTCGGCTCATAATGAGCTTCGAGTTTCTGCACAAGGTCTAAATCACTGTCATCATATTCCCATGGAGGCCTTTTGGGACCCTCTATAAGTTCTGTGGGTAAGATGGTTAGTGATGATTGAGTCTCTGTGGCGGCTTTCTTTGCTGTATCATCGGCTAATCTGTTTCCTTTCGCCTGGGGACTATCACCTTTTTGGTGTCCCGGGCAATGGATGATACTCAGTCTTTTGGGTAAGAATAACGCCTCTAATAGGGCGAGGATTTCATTTTTATTTTTAATTTCTTTTCCTTCTGAAGTTAGCAGGCCCCACCGCCTGTAGATTTCTCCGTGTACATGAGCTGTAGCAAAGGCGTATCGGCTGTCCGTATAGACAGTTAGCTTCTTACCTTTTGCCATCTTTAGTGCCTGGGTCAGGGCAATCAGTTCGGCTCGCTGGGCTGACGTTCCGGGTGGGAGGGAAGCAGCCCAGATTACCTCAGATTCGGTTGTTACCGCGGCTCCGGCTTTTCTCTCTCCGTTACGGATGAAGCTGCTGCCATCCGTGTACCAGGTCAGGTCTGCATCTGGCAACGGCTGGTCAGTTAAGTCGGGTCTGGTGCCATGGGTCTCGGCTAAAATCTGGAGGCAGTCGTGGTGGCTTCTCTCGTTGGGGAGGGGAAGCAAGGTGGCAGGGTTAAGGGAGACCGTTGGCCCGAAATGGACTCGCTCTGCATCGAGGAGCATAGCTTGGTAATGAGTCATTCTAGCATTAGAGAGCCATTTATTTGGAGGCTGTCGGACAAGTGCCTCAACTGGGTGGGAGGTCAGGACAGTTAGCGGCTGTCCTAGAGTTAGCTTCCCTGCATCCTTGACTAGGATGGCGATGGCTGCAACCATGCGTAAACAAGGGGGCCATCCAGATGCCACTGTATCCAGTTTTTTTGATAGGTAGGCAACTGGTCTTTTCCAGGGTCCCAGTTTTTGGACCAACACCCCCTTCGCAAACCCTGAGCTCTCATCAATAAATAATTTAAAGGGCTTGGTGATATCTGGCAACCCCAGGGCAGGGGAGCTCAAGAGGGCTTTTTTAATGTTTTCGAAGGCCAATTGTTGTTCTGCTCCCCACTGAAACAGAGTTCCTGGTCGAGTGAGAGGATATAGCGGGGCAGCGAGCTCTGCAAAACCGGGAATCCACAGTCGGCAGTAGCCTGCAGTTCCAAGGAACTCTCTCACTTGCCGTGGGTTTTTAGGCACAGGGATGGAGAGAATGGCTTCTTTCCGAGCTTTGGTAAGCCATCTTTGACCATCCTCTAAAGAGTACCCTAGGTATGTGACTTTCTGCAGGCAAATCTGGGCCTTCTTTGCAGAGGCTCGGTAACCCTTATTGCCCAAAGTCTCAAGGAGTGCCTTAGTCCCTTCTAGGCATTCGGTCTTGGTTGCCGCAGCCAGCAAGAGGTCATCTACATATTGTAGGAGGACTAAAGCTGGATACCTCACCCTGAAATCTGCCAGGTCTGAGTGTAGGGCCTCGTCAAATAGGGTGGGGCTGTTCTTGAACCCTTGTGGAAGGCGAGTCCAGGTCAGTTGCCCTGACAGCCCTATCTCTGGATCTTTCCATTCAAATGCAAAGAGTAATTGGCTCTCAGGGTGTAGTCGCAAGCAGAAAAAAGCATCTTTTAGATCTAGGACGGTGTACCAAGGGTGAGAAGGTGGGAGGGTGCTAAGGAGGTTGTATGGGTTTGGCACAGTGGGATGGATGTCCTCTACCCTTTTATTTACTTCTCTTAAGTCCTGCACTGGTCGGTAATCCCCGGTTCCTGGCTTTTTGACAGGTAATAGGGGTGTATTCCATGGGGACCGGCAGGGCTTGAGGATGCCTTGGTCCAGCATTCTCCTTATATGGGGTTTAATTCCTTGGTAAGCTTCATGGGGCATGGGGTACTGCCGAATGGAGATTGGGGTGGCAGTAGCTTTAAGTTGAATGAGGATGGGGGCTTGGCAATGAGCCATTCCCATACCTCCTGTTTCTGCCCATGCCCGGGGAAAGTTTTTAAGCCAACTGTCCATACCTTGTTTCAGTTCACTTTTCGGCTCAAATAGCCGATACTCTTCTTCTAGTTGCAAGGTGAGGACTTGTAGGGGTGAGCCCATGGGTCCAACAACATTAGCTCCTTCCCCGGTGAAATGGATCTGGGCCTTGAGTTTGGTTAATAGGTCTCTCCCTAATAACGGGTAGGGACATTCAGGTACATATAAAAAAGAATGAGTCACCTTACCGGTTGCCAGTTGCACCCTCCTGTCGGTGGTCCATCGGTAGTTTTTGCTTCCTGTGGCTCCTTGCACCAGGGCTGAGCGGTCACTGAGAGGTCCGTCTGGTCGAGTCAGTACCGAGTGCTGGGCTCCCGTATCCACCAGAAAGGTCACTGGTTGCCCCCCCACTTTTAGGGTTATCCTGGGCTCAGGGGGGGGGGGTCCTGGCCCTGACCTTCCTAATCTTCTAGGTTGAGGAGAGTGGAGTCTGCGGGTTTCTTCCGGGGTCGTTTCGGGCAATTGCGAACCCAATGTCCCCTTTCCTTGCAATAGGCACACTGGTCTTTCCCCAGAGGTATTTTCCTTCGATCTCCCTGTCTACCTTCCTCCCTATCCTTATCTCTACTCTGAGCAACTACTGTGGCCAGAACTTTAGTCATCTCCTTATGGCGCTTTTTATCTCTTTCTTCCTGCCGCTGCCATAATCTTTCTTCCCTCTCCTCTGGGGTTTCCCTTTTGTTGTATATCTTTTCTGCCTCTTTTAGCAAATCAGACAGCGTGAACCCCTGTAGGCCTTCTAACCTTTGTAACTTATTTCTTATGTCCGGGCTAGACTGGTAGATAAAGGACAGGATAACACTAGCAGCCTGCCCTGGGTCCTCAGAGTCATAGGGAGTATACATTCTGTAAGCCTCTTTTAATCTTTCTAAGAATGCGGCTGGTGTTTCCTCTTTCCCTTGTACAACTTGCTTTACCTGTGCCAAATTAGTGGGGCGTCTTGCAGCCCCGCGGAGACCCGCTAACAGCAACTGGCGATAAAGGCGTAGGTGCTCCCTACCTGCCGGCGTAGCAAAATCCCAGTTGGGACGGGTCAAGGGGAAAGCCTCGTCAACGACATTGGGCAGCTGGGTTGGCCGTCCGTCCTCGCCCGGAACTTGCTTTCGGGCTTCAAGGAGGACCCTTTGTCTCTCCTCTGCCATCAGGAGAGTCTGTAAGAGCTGTTGGCAATCGTCCCAGGTTGGCTGATGCGTCACTAAAATGGACTCAATTAGGTTAGTTAGGGCCACTGGGTCCTGGGAGAAAGGGGGGTTATGCAATTTCCAATTGTACAGGTCAGAGGCCGAGAATGGCCAGTACTGGGGTCTGTTGTTAGGGCCTTCCCTTAAGGGGAGGGCTTGAGATTCCTCAGCTGGATTTTCTCGTCGTTCTCGCAGCCGGCTGGCAATTGGGGAGGCAGTTGGGGTTCTGGGGCCTGACGGCGGTGTTGGCCCGTGACCCCCAGGATAGGGAGGTGGTTCTTCTGTTAAGAGATCAATTAAAGGGGAAGGAGGATCGGGTGGTAATACAGGCGCCTTGGGGGGGTCTGGTTTGGGGAGAACGGGGTAGAGGGAGGAGATGGGGGGGGCTGAGGGTTGCGGCGAAAGAGGCTGGGGAAGTGGCGCGGGAGGATCCGTCCTGGGATGCTTAGGAGGGGGCAGGAACGGGCGAACCCATGGAGGGGGGTCTGTGGCCAGGGATCTCCACGTGGTAATATAAGGGACTTGATCTGGGTGTCCATATGGCCCCGGGGCGAAGACTCTCTCCTCGACCTGTGAAATATTGTCAATGGTGAAAGTTCCTTCTCGGGGCCAACCTACATTCATCATTACCCATTCGGCCTCACACAGTGTAATCCATTTCTTTTTCCGGACTTCAACACCCTGATTATGGGCTCGTGCCCGAACCTCGGACCAGTGGTCGAGGGTGAGGCTCAAGGGGGTAGTTACAGTTTGGCCCATGACGGCTTCTGCAATTAAAAAGGTTAGACAGGGGACAAGGAAAGACGTGACAAGACAAAGAATGACAAGACGTGCCGCGCGGCTTCGATACCAAACCGAAAATGAAACCTCAGAAGGAGACTTTGAGGGTCCGGCTCCCTCGTCTCCGATCAACACCCTGTATTCACCTGATACGGATGAGATCCCAAACAATTTAACCCCAATGGTTGTCCCACTAGAGGCTCCAGACATCAGACACCCGTGGAACGTCTTCCAGGGTTGCGGGGGCGAAGTTTGAGCTCGTCAGCTCCTTCGGCTCCACCGCCAAGATCAGATCAAATGACAGAGACACTCATACAAGGACAACAGATCTGGTCGCCGGCCAGCTTACCTCCTGATGGTGGGTCGGTGGTCCCGGGGGTTGGGGGTCTCTATCCCGGACGAGCCCCCAAATGAAAGACCCCAGAACTAGGTCTTCCTCGGCGATGAGACCCCGTGCCCACGGAACACCGAGACCACGAGTCAGATGCAAACAGCAAGAGGTTTATTCGGTACACGGGTACCCGGGGCGGTCAAGTCTCAGCAAAGACTTGCGCGCCTCTTGTTGGGCTGGGGAGACTTTTATAGGGTTGGAGTGGCAGAAGCGCGGTTACAGAAGCGAGAAGCATGGTTACGGGGTTCTTATTGGTCCATTTGAATGAGGCTGGTTTTTTCCTGAGGGTGATTTTCCAGAATGAGGGGAACAAACATGGGTGGCTGACGTGGCTCATCTCTAGGGTTTATCGGGTGGAGTCAGTACTTTCCGTCCCTATCTTAGGGCCAGGTGGCTGACCACAGATATCCTGTTTGGCAGCTAAACGGTGGACTTAAGATAAGACCCCTGAACGTCCTGGTGCTGCCTTGCAAATGGCGTTACTATTGCTAAGCATATTATGACAGGGGGTCAAAGCAAGGGGAAGGGGTCTTTCACCATAAAGGAGTGGGATACCCGGCCCGTTCCCAAATCTACTGTTCTTCGGGTAGTCCATGAATACTGGCTCATGCCAGTTGCCCCTTGTACCCAGGACTTCTTGCTGGCTAGTTTTCCTTGTGGGGTGCGGAGGACCGAATGTTGTGCTCCGGTGTCGGCAAAGAAGTCACTAGGGGTCCCCTCCACTTTAAGAATTACCCTGGGTTCGGGGAGAGGGTCCGAACCCTGACTCCCCTAATCACTTAGTTCATCCAGCTCTAGGACTTTTACTCGATCAGTCTTGCTTCCCTTCCCGCCGGCCCTTTTCAGACAATCTCGGGCCCAATGCCCTATCTCCTTGCAGTATGCGCACTGATCCTTCTGCAGCCTCTGCTTCCCCCCCTTGGTGGTTCCTTTACCTTTTCTTGTGTCGTCTGCCAGCTGCCGGAGACGGCGGTCTCGTTCCTCGGGGAAGTCAGCAGTGGCAGCTAGTAGTATTCTGGCCAGGTCTCGAGTCTGCTTACTGCTGGCAGCCGCCATGGCGCGAGCCTGCTTGTCCTCAGGAGGCTCCCGGTTATTATATGCCTTTTCGGCTACCACCAGTAAGTCCTGCAGACTTTTTTCTCCTAGTCTATCTATTTTCTGTAATTTTCTCCTAATGTCTACGGCCGATTGGTTTACAAAGGCCATGATAACAGCTGCCTTGCTTTCCGGAGCCTCTGGATCCATGGGGGTATAGGTACGGAATGCCTCCATGATCCGTTCTAAAAAGGCAGCCGGAGATTCATCTTTTCCCTGTTGTACATTTCCTACCTTGGCCAAATTGGTTGGCTTTCTAGCAGCCATTCGGAGACCCCTCATTAGAGTCTGGCGGTAGACCCGGAGCCTCTCCTTACCTTCTGCCGTGTTGAAATCCCACTGGGGCCGAGTTAAGGGGAAGGAGGCCTCTATCTGAGCCTGGTTGGTGGTGGGATTCCCGTCTGCGCCCGGAACTAGTTTTCAGGCCCCACTGAGGATTCTTTCTCTTTCTTCAGTCGTGAACAGGACCTGCAAAAGCTGCTGGCAATCGTCCCACGTGGGCTGATGGGTAAAAAGAACAGAGTCTAATAAATCAATAAGCCCTGCCGGTTTCTCAGAAAACTTAGGATTCTGAGCTTTCCAATTGTAGAGGTCACTAGTGGTGAAAGGCCAATAGTGATGGGGCTGGTTCCCCTCTGCATCTGGGGGTCCAGTGGCTCGCAGGGGCAGAATAGTGGAGTCTGCGGCAGAGGTGGATTGCTCCTCTGAGCCCTTTGTCTGGTAAAGGGCGGGCTTCCCCCTGGAGCGTTTCCGCCTCCCGCTCTCGCTCTCGCTCTCGGAACAGCATCTGCCTCCCCCGGAGGGGGAGGATGGTGTTCTTCCGGCATCCTAGAGGGGTTATACGGGGGAGGAAAAATTAATTCTTCTTCAGTACCCCCCTGTAGGACAGGGTAGAGGGGTGCTGAAGGCTGGGTAAGACGTTTCCTCTTCTCTGTCTCCTGCAAAGCAAGAATGGGTTTTGGCTCCAGAGGGATCAGGGTTAGGAAGGGCTTAAGCCAAGAGGGTGGGTCTTCTACAAGGTCCTGCCAAGTGATAATGTAAGGGAGCTGATCAAGATGGCCCATCTTAGGCTGAGAGATGATACTCCTGACTCGGTGGATGGTAGGGAGGTCGAAGGTCCCCTCTGGTGGCCATCCGACATTGAAAGTTGGCCACTCGCTAGAGCAAAAAAAACTGCAACCGACCCTTTCGGACTTCCACACTGAGGTTGTTAGCTCTTCCCCTCACATCCTTAAAGTGATCAATCATAATACTTAGAGGAGTAGTCCGAGTCTGTCCCATAACGTCCGTCCAGTAAGTCCACAGAGCAAAACAGAGAAACACAAAAACAGACAAACAGAGGGCCCCTAGAAAGTCTTCCAACTCCATGGAAGCAAAACTGAGAGCTAGCTTAGACATTTGAGGGGATTCCACATCCCTCCAAAGACGACGGCCTCACGCCGACCAGCGGGAGCGACCCGCCTCGTCTCAGACCTTTGAGGGGATTCCACATCCCTCCGAAACAGATGAGGGGATTCCATGTCCCTCCAGAAGGGAGAATCGGAACGTCTTCCGAAACTCCCGGCCCGTGGTCCTCCAGTGCGTCCACTTAGACCGCGTCGGGCACTACCAGAATTCCAGAAATGAGCTCACACAGAAAAGACGGAACAAACAGACACTAACCGTGGCCAGTCAGGCTCTCCGGGTCGGGGGTCCCTTGGGGGTCTTGGGGATCCCGGGCCGAGCCCCCAAATGTTATGCCCAGAATTCGTGATCCCCAAAGATCACTAGGGAGCCGAGTCCGATGCAAAAGCAAAGAGCCTTTATTCGAGCTAGCTCGAGCTCAATCCCCTACCTGCACCGACGCAGCGGTGAGATACCAGGGAAAGAGAGCGAGTTTCAAAAGGACAAAGGTTTTATTGGGGCCTGGGGGCAGTTGGTGAGGTAATGGCTATGGCCTCAGCCGATTGGCTGGGGAAGGGTCCTGGGGAAGGGTCCGAGTCCTGTTAGGCAGGTGAGGGAGGGTTTACTCAAGGGGAGGAGGTGTGGTCAAGGTGAAAGACACAGAACAAGATGGAGTCGGCTGGCGTAGGCCCGCCCTTTCAGGACCAAGAGCACCCGTAATATCCTAGCGATCGATAATCCCCACATCCCTGAAAGTGTAACAGTTTGTAAAATGTACGAAGGAGAAAATACAGTGCCTTATTTCAGTACTCCAACTTATTTAGAAACTAAGAACGGATTGAAAAGGAGGATGAAATGTGTGTAAAATACTGAATTTCAAATAGTTAAGATACACTTTATGCCCACATCTCCTACCAATCCTTTTTACATTGGGCTACTGCAAAAATACTTAAGATAACTTACAAAGCGCTTGATGTCCCTATGCAAATTGTTTGCTTTTTGTATACAATAATATCAGGACTTCTTAAATGATGGCATTTTCCCTTTCTGTACCAGGGGTTCCTTTGTGTGTTCATGTTAGAAACAGTTTCTCTACTGCTCTTATCGTTTATTATAAAATTTCAGTATTTAATATAAACCAGTTAAAGCAGTTCTGTTCAAGTGAGACCTATAGCTCAAGACATTTCTGAAAAAAAACATTAAATATAACTAGCTTCTGTGTAGGCTGGAAGGTTAAGTTTCTATTGAGGGTTCTTACTTATTTTTTATGTGCATCTAAACATCTTCAATGTTATTTACCAGTGTTGCATCCACACGACTCCTGAAACAGAATGCTAAGGGCACCAGTGACAGTCACAGCAAAGTTTGTTGCTACGAGAGGCAAGGCCGACCGATCGGGACCGACACTTTTGATCAGAGTGCGGCCTCGAACAGCCGGGGTACAGAGTTTTTATTGCCGACCACATCGTCTTATCACCTGGGAACAGAACAAAGAAATAGTTCCCAGATGAGGTGGAAACAGTTCCCGGATGGGGTGATTATTTTAGAATTTCTGTGATGAGTTGATCTCCTTGACCCTGCCTCTGGTCCACTTTTCTTTGAACTTTTGTTCCCTTAATTGGTGAAGCCTAATTTACAAGAGTAGGAAGTGTAATTTACAAGAGTAAAGCAAAGCTGTTATCTCTTAACCTTCAGTGTCAAAACAAAGCTGCTATTTCTCAAGCTACAGTGTCAGCACAAAGCTGTTATCTCTCAAGCTCTAGCTTAGCCCTACACTACAATTTAACCCTTACACGAGTTGTAAATATATTAGGGCCTTTGGTGCCTATTATATGCAAAAATGCAGTGAGGGACGTTTACTAATGCAATTGGCTTGGTCCCTCTGTTTGCAGTATAGTTTGAGAGAGAGAGAAACACCTAGGATAAAAAAAAAAAAAGAGAAACATGTAGGATAGAATATCGTGATAGTGGATTGTTAGTTAGTCTACCATATTAAAATACATGTTTTCTCCCACACATGTAATCGTCCTCTGAGGGTGTGCTATTTCTAACCTCTGCTACAGTTTCTTGCATGCTGGATTTATTGCTTGGTTACTTTCTCGAATGATAGAATAACGTACGATATCTTCACAGTATTTTATCTGTTTAAATTGATAGAATACCAGAAAGTAAATGAATCAACTTGGCAGTCACCATTAGGAGTTAAAAACTGTAAGTCTTAGGATTCATTCACATCCTCAGGGATATGACAAATCAAATTTAGGTGAAAGTGCAGAGATCAACCAACTGCAACATGGTATTTCACAAGCTCGAAAGGAGACAGACACGAAGATATATCCAAAAGCAAAAAGACCTTAGGGGAATGACATCCATCCTATCATACATAAAAAAGTTCTAAAGAATAACATCACTTGCTCTTTATTATGAAAAAATAAAAGAATGTACGTCTTGGAAACTGAGCACAAGATGAATTGGTCTGAGTCCCCGAATCACACACTTGAGCACCTCATGTCTGTCTGTGTCTCTAAACCAATCACATCTTCCTGGACCACAGATGCTTGCTAATGAGAAAGGCGTTTTGAAGGTGTTTCCTGGAGAAGGTTGAGGGACGCAGTGAGTATCTCGTCTAAAAATCAACCCAGACTTTCGAGATTCAACCACGGGCTGGCTTGCTCTTGTCCTTTTAGCAAGTGTCTTTCTTCCTCCACGATTTAGGCGAGCAGAGAATGACTCGGAGAGAAATTGGCTCCGCTGTTCCCTCGTCTCTCCTGATGTTGACCACACTACACAGTGGAAGTAAGGTTCGCACACAAGACAAAGCCTCCCTAATCCAATCATCCCCCACTTTCTGGTCGTACAGGAAGACAACCAGCACCTAATTCCACCTGTGTCGAGAAAGCGGTTACGTTTATCTCAATACGAAGAGAGAGAGAGGAGGTGGAATTTCCTGACTATTCTACGTCAAGTATGGGCTGTTATTTACATTTACGAATGGTCGATTACACCCTCCCTATGGATTTACAGGCGGCAGCTACCAGGGAGCAGGGCTGGGACTCCCTGTAGGTCGGGCATATCGGATTTGTCTTCTCCCTCTCCGGCAACACCAGACTCTGGACTCTGCTGGTTTTAAGCCTCAACCCTCAGTTTCCCAGTTCCCCCGTGTCACTCTTTTCCGTTTTATTTGCACTTCCCGCCCCCAGGAAGTGCTGCAAAATTGTCACCTGAACTTCCTCTTTGCAGGACCAGGCCTGGAGGTCGCCTTCACTGATGTTTTGGGGCTTTTCCTTACCGCCTGTCCTCTTCCAGCTAGGGGCTTTCTAGCCCTTCCCTCCCCACCCCCACCCCTGCCTGGATGTCGCCGGCGGGGCTAAGCAGCCGGGGCTCAGCGACTCTGCTCCCAACCAAGGGCTGAGGAATTATTTCTAGAAGTTTGTGGGATTGTATTATAGATCCGTGTGTTTAACTGGCGCGTGTCACAGCGCACTCCCCCAGCGTTGTCCCAGGGATAGAAACGATCTCAAGGGTTTGTCCAGCTCCGGTTTCTTGGAATGAGAACATATGCCTTTTCCCGGGTAATGTTTAGTATCCGTTTTTCGGAAAGAAAGGGATCGCTATCAACTTTAAAGAGGAAAAAGGAGGGTGAGAGTAAGAAGACGTCTATCCAATATTGCTTGGCGGGAAAGTGTAAGAAAATAATACGCCAGTAAAGTTCTAATGTGTTTTGATATTCGTATATAATTTCTTTTTTAATTTTTTCCACGTTTCTACATAAATTGCAGTTAGCATGCCAGGTGTGGAATTTAAGAAGCGTGGTGTATTTTTAATGCCTCCCATGTGCCACAGCAGACTGCCACTCTCCGCAAATACGGAACATAGTTGCACGTGGGATAAACGGCCACCGCTGAGCGACAAAGGGAAGAAAACCGCCAGCGCCTGAGCGCCTGAGCATTTTGCCAAGTGATTCACTTCAGGAAAGCCTCGGGTGGGCGCGGCTGAGAGGCACCATTGTCCCCCGTGTGGCAGAGTCCAAGCTGAATCCACCTTCCATACCAAGCAGTTGTGAAGACTCCGGGAAGCGCGACCGTCTGGCTGCCTACTGCAACGGTCCAGTGGCTGAGGAAGTTTTTATTCCTGGTGCAGCGTATCGACACTGCTGTGCACCTTTCGGGAGAAAGTAAGAAAACGTGATAAAGATCCTGAGACTTAGTTTGGATGCGCTTTTGTTGGGCAAACATTCTCGAGAGCCACATTGGTCAGACCAAACAGTGACATCACCCTCAAATTACATACAAAGGAGACTGCCCTCGCTGTGGGCTCCGTGGCTTAGCTGGTCAAAGCGCCTGTCTAGTAAACAGGAGATCCTGGGTTCGACTCCCAGCGGGGCCTTTCCACACGAGCTTTTGTGATTTAGTAGCTGAGAAGTGGAGAGAATTTGAATTCACATCCCTGAAGCACCAGAGGTGGAAGGGACAGCCTTAGGGGAAGACTCTTCTTTAAAAACAAAAACACACTTCTCCCAATAGGACAGTGATAGAAATGCCGAAATATCTGTGCTGAGAGCTGAGAAACTCAGATCTTGTTCTATGACTATGATCTGGGCACTGGGATTGCCTAGGAAAAGTGGGGTTTGCCCCTTGGTCTTCTTTTGCCATTTTAGACCAAACCTCAGGCACTCCACCACGTAGGTTATACATGATCTCTGTGACTGTCTTCGTCATTTTCGCCCCCTAGAATCTTTCCCAACTAGGACGTTGTAAACAGCTGTTTTTCTTGACTGGCTCCTTGAATGGCCATTTCCCGCTCCCCCATCCCCAATTTTGCATCAGATCGCTCTTTGGCCCACCGAATAGTGAATCGTGTGTTGGACCAGAGCCATGCTTCTCAAACCTTGGCGAGGACATGAATTACCTGGCGTTCCATTAAAATGAAAGATTTAATTCACCGCATCTTGGATGGGGCTTGAAATCCAGCATTCATACAAGTCTCGGGTGACTGATGTCTATGCCACTGTTACAAGGACCCTATTTGGTTTAGAAAGGCTAGTGACTTAGTGATCTAGCTTCAGTGGTTGTGGCTTTTGCCCCCCCCCCCCAAGGTAAAATTGCTATATAATACCAGATAACTTTCAAGTGCACATTATAATTAGACATCTGTATGTACTACAAAATTCTATGTATGTACACGGCCTGTATGTACATGGCCAAAATTCTAGTTCCCTTTCATTACCATACAATTGACCCTCTTCTTCCATTCTGCCTGCTCTCGAATCCCCTTTCCCCCCTGGTAACCACGAGCCTGCTCTCTGCCTCTATGAGTTTGTTTTTATATTGTTTTGTTTGTTCATTCGTGTTGTTTCTTAGACTCTCACATACGAGCAAGATCATACAGTATTCGTCTTTCTCCGACTTCTTTCCCGTAAGTGTAATATCCTCGAGGTCCATCCATGTTGTCAACAATGGCAAGATTTCATTCTCCTTTATGGTTGAATATGTTCCACTGTCTATGTACCACATTTTCCCCATCCATTCACCTATTGACGAACGCTCAGGTTGTTTCTGTGTCTTGCTTATTGGAAATCATGCTGCGACAGGGGCGCCTGGGTGGCTCAGTCGGTTAAGCGTCTCACAGTCCACGTTCTCTCCGACACTTGTTATTTCTTGACTTTTTGGTAACAATTCCTCTAACAGGTATGAGGTGACATCTCATTTGCTTTTAATTTGCGTTTCCAGTAGTCATGTTGAATATCTTTTCACGTACCTGTTGGCCATCCGTATAACTTCTTTACAAAAATATCTATTCGGATCACCTGCCCATCTTTTAATCAAGTCGTTTTCTTATTGTTGAGTTGTGTGAGTTCTTTATATGTTTGGGGGTATTAACGCTTTATCAAATAGATGATTTACAAATATCTTCTTCCATTCAGGAAGTTGTCTTCATTTTAACGGATGGTTTCCTTCGCAGTGCAAAAGCTTTTTGGTGGGATGTAGTCCCATTTGTTTATTTTTGCTTGTTTCCCTTGCGTGTGGAGTTGGATCCACAGACACATAGACAGCTAAGACTGATGTCAAGGAACCTACTGCCTGTGTTTTCTTCCAGAATTTCTACATGCAAGTCTTTAACCCACGTTGAGTTAATTCTTGTGTGTGGTATAAATAATGATCTACCCGCTTTCTTTTGCACGAGGCTGTCCAGTTTTCCCAGCACCTCAGTCGTTGTGGTTTTGAGTTCTGTTTTTTTTATATGTTTATAACTATTTTCCACACCCATTAGTAAACCTGGAGTTGTCTACTCATTTGCCTTTCATCCAATCCAGTTCAAAAGAAATGAAAGAAAGGAACGAGGGAAAAACTCTAATATAAATTAGTGTAAATCAGCTAACGTTATAACTGTTTTCTCCTTTTAATGTGTTAAGGGACTGTGGAATATACCAGAAATTTTGGAAGGAGGAGTAATATGATTGTATCTGAAAGAGGAGAGGATAAAAAAGAATGGCAAAGCACACAAGATTCCCTTTTTTAAAAAAAAAAAAGCTGGAGGCAACTGCTTTTTAAAGTGCTTTTTAAGGAATCTACTCCCGAAATCAGTATTGCACTATATGCTAACTAATTTGGATGTAAATTTAAAAAATAAAATAAAAAAGTGCTTTTAAATCTGAAAACTCTTGGTGCACTTACTAGCTAGATAACTCTAAAAAAAATAATACAGCTGGAAAAAAAAAACTTTAAACCCCAAGACTTGAGATTTTCTTGTTTATCTGCTCTATTTCTTCTACATTCTAAAAAACACTTTTAAAGCTTTTATCATACTCCATAAGTGCCATGCTCCCCACTCTTGGTAATGTGCACAACATTTCTCAAACAATCAGTTTCATTTCCTTCGTTTCTTACTTCTCCCCCTAAAGGTCTAACGGGCTGATGTCTCCTTTTGTGAGCCATTTGGAAGGAATGTTATGTCTCAGAAGACTTATTCTGTAGATCTCTTGTAGTGGAATACTGACTTCTGTTAGAAATAAAAATAATAAACAGTGCTATGAAACTCTGCTGGGAGAGGTGAGTATTTAAATATAATAAAGGAGAATGTTTGTTCTCTACAATTCGATCCCAAATAAGACCTGGAAGTTCATCAATATCTTTAACTGAAATCCTATCTCTACCAACTCAAGTTAATGAGTGCTCATTACTCCTGGGTCCCATGGCAAGTGCCCTGGCCCGGGACCTACCATGCTGCCCCTGATGCCGATCCCCCCTCCCCACCCCCAGGCCTCATTTCACCTCTGCTCCACCAATGTATTTCTTTTCATCTATCAAGTCTCAGATCGCTGATCACTTCTTCTGACAGTCTTTCCTAATCATTAGGAGTTGCAAAATTGTCTCATTTGTATGCATCTGTGAAAAAGCATGAGCATTTATCTCTGTAGTTTTATTTGGCAATTTTAAAAATAAATTGGGGGGGGGGGCAGGGGGGCTCAGTCCGTTTAGCTTCCAACTTTGGCTCAGGCCATGATCTTGGAGTTGGTGACCTTGAGGCCTGCATCCAGATCTGTGCTGACAGCTCCGGCCTGGAGCCTGCTTCCGATTCTGTGTCTCCCTCTCTCTCTGCCCCTCTCCCCACTTCTTTCTCTGTCTCTGTCTCTCTTTTTCTGTCTCAAAAATAAACACTAAAAAATAAAATGACTTATTTTGTGCAATCATATTATAATAATCAGCGCACATGCCCTTTGCTTCCCCAGGCTTGTCCGACTTTTCAGGACACCTGGTACCTCCAGAGCCTAGGTCAGGATTGGGCACCTTGTGGGCTGCTCACTAATTCCTTTAAAATAAATATCTAATCAACTTATTTTTCAAAAATAATGAACCAGAAGTTATGCTGTCCACTCGATGTCAGAAGAAAAAGTACGACTGAAGATCCTTCCTGCCCTCTAGGTAATACAGCCTCGCTTCTGTTTCCGGCAGCATTGAGACCCGTCCGAGTTTGGGTTACGGGAGGGGTTTTCCAGCTTTGCCGTTTCTGACCGATGCAGTCACAGCGCGGTCCTGCCGCGAATTTCTCACGAAGGGTTTGAAGACAGATCATTTTGCAGTGAGCACCTTCTAGTCCCAGACAAATGCTGGGAAGGGGGAAAGAGTGACGAACGTCAGGGTGCACGAGGAGGAAAACAAACTCGCTCCGCAGACTGACACGGTCCCTGAGCACCGGCACCCAGAGCGGAAGCGGGGACACGAAGTCCAGTCACAGGGACGCCCAAGGGGCTCCCTTTGTCACCCCGCCCGGCAGTAAACTGGGACGGTTTCCACCCGCGCTAGGCGGAGTTTCCAGCATGGCCCGGCAGGTCTGGGGGTCCCCAGCTTTTCCAGGTCAGAAGAGATGCGGACCCCAAGCACACCCCCCCCCCTCCCGGGAACCCCTGCCTGCAGCCTGGGAAGGAATTTGGACTCTGGGTTTCAGTTATGTGTGGTTACGAGTTACGGAGTTTTCTGTATTGTTATTTTAACAACAAAAAGTGTAAGAGAAACAGAGTCATCGTGAGTGACGATACGTACAAAGAAAAATCATTCAAAGTTACCGGGTTTGGGGGCACCCAGAAAATGGGTGTACGTTCCAGAAGACATTCTAGAAGGATTTTAGAAACAGCTCTGGCAGGTCGGTTTCCGTAGTGTAGTGGTTATCACGTTCGCCTAACACGCGAAAGGTCCCCGGTTCGAAACCGGGCGGAAACAGCCGCCCCCTCGCTTTTTTCGCACTTTACCCAGTGCTCCCAGTGCCTGAGACCCTGCGCCCTGCCCGGGGCCCCACACGAACACACACCTTTGCCACCTGCCCCAACGCCACCAGCGCGGACCCTTGCGTCCCCAAGGGCTTTCTGACAACACGGGCCCTCCTGCCCCCCCATCCCCCCGCTTCCCTTCAACATCACATCCCTCTCCCGCGGGCTGCACCCTAAGACCTCTCAGGCCCCTGGCGATAAGCCGTCCTCGACCCCGTAGTGGACACCCTCCGCGCGGGGGCCTGTGCCTCCTCTGTCCTCACGCAGCCTTTTCACGAAAACCTGCTCTGGTTTTACCAACAGCATCACCTTCCTGTGACGCTAAGTGCTGCGTCCTGTCCGGGAATCGCCTGCCTTCCTCGAGGGCACCAGGAGTTCCCCGCACGACCTTGCGTCCACCTACTGCTTTCGCCTGGGCCGCGGGCACAGGGCTGACCCGGGGACAGGCAGGGGCCGGTGCGCAGAAGTGACCCGCTGCAGCAAATGTGACCACGGGGAAACCGTCGGGAACCAAGGGCGATGCTCCCTGGACGCCGTCCATTTCCCACATCGTGTCCTCGCCGGACGCTGTCCCTGCACCTGGCGACCGGGCTCTATGTGCGGAGCAGGGGCACCGGAGCGGATCCGGGTGCTGGGTGGCGCTGGGAAGCATTGCGTAAAGCGAGAAAAAGCGAGCGGACGGCTGTTTCCGCCCGGTTTCGAACCGGGGACCTTTCGCGTGTTAGGCGAACGTGATAACCACTACACTACGGAAACCAAGCCGCACCCCGCTCGCCTCCTCCCCGATGGAGACTAGCCGGTCTCTGGGTCTCCCGGCTTTGTTCCCACTGGAGGCCTCTTTCCTTCCGGGAAATAGCAACCTTATTCCGCCTCTCTCTTGACTAAAAGCAAGAACCTTCGAGGCAGTGAATCGCTCCAAGGAAACACCGTCTAGGGGAAGAACGCCTTTCCAGATGCAGGACACAAAGTGTAGGCCGCCTCGGGGTCTGGCGGGTGTCGGAAAATTCCTCCATGGGGGGGGGGGGGCGGGTCCTGCTTACGTTTGCCTGACCTCAGAGGGCTCCGTGACCTGCATCTCCTGGGTGCCAGACACGGGTCCGGGCCGGGATACTGACCCGGATCCGGGCCCCGCTGCCGGCCCCGCTTGACCCACAGAAGCTGAGGCCCGAGAGGGGGGTGTGCCCACCTGCGTGCCGGGCGGAGTGGGGACGGCCGTGGGGCCAGACCGTGGGACGTTGCCTGGCGGGGCTCGGTGCCCACGACGCCACTGGCCCGGCGCGGCGGGGACATGTCACGGGCTCCTGCTACGCACTGGGCGCGCTCGGGTCCCATACCCGCCGCCGTCGCTAATCCAACAGCCGGAGGGCCGCGCTCACAAACTGCGCCCGCCACGCCTCAGGGGACTGCCAGTGACCTTTGGGAGGGGGACCGGAGCCCCATCTCCACGGCTCAGCAGGGCCCAGAGCTGGAAGGGGACGCGCCCCCTCACACCTGTGCGTAGGAAACGCCCTCTCATTGTGACGGTCATGGCGTTTCCCTGGGGACCGCGGATGGTTTTACTGTGGGTAGTGGCTATCCAGTGTCCCCGCTATTTGTTGCGAAGGCTACCCTTCCCCTCGGCGACTTGCCTGGCACCGTTGTTGACAATCAGCTGGCGATGCGTGCCCGGTGTTATTCTAGACTCTCGGTTATGTCCTGTGGGTTTGCACACCTATCCTTTTGCCAGGACCTCAGTCTCGGTTTCTGTGTCGTGACAGACAGTCTCCCATCAAGAAGAGAAATCCTCCAAGTCGGGTCCTCTTTTTGCAAAATGACGTTTCCTTCTGGCGTCTCTTGCGTTTCCAGGCGGATTTGAAAGACTGGCGTTTCCATGTCGGCGGGGCAGGGGGAAGACGCTTCCCGGGATTCTGAGCGGGATTGTTGTCATTTCACCCGGATGCTCGTCCCTGAGCGCAGGACGCTTCCCCGTGTGCGCCGATCCGCCCTGATCCCCCCTCTTCCCCGCGGTGTGCTGTCCGCTCCGCGTGTGCGCAGAGCACTTTCGCCGCCCGAGGAGAGCACAGCCTTCCAGAAGGTCCCTGAGGAGCGAAAAGGCACCTGCCCCCTGCGAGTAGGAGCGGAGTCCTCGGGGCCCTGCGGAGACCTGCTGTGCTCTGATCCCAGAGCTTCGGGAAGCCTTGCGTTTGCCGCAGGTGTTTTCCCGAAAAGAGGGAAACGGGACGCCCCGCCCCGCCCCTTCCCAGCCCGGTTTCTGTGCGTCTTTTCAGGTGGGACGTTAGGATTTGGGGGAGAGGAGATTTGCTAGTGGGTGCGGATCACGTGTGCCGGAAGGGGACTTTTTCTTTCAGTGTTTCTGTTGTGGAAAATTGAGTGGAATGAGAAAACTATGAAAACCTGGTTTTCCAGGAAGAGCTACCGCAGGAGCAGAGGCGGAAAGATTGAGGGACAGGCCCGGGGTGCGGGTGTGGCCGGTTAGCTCAGTTGGTTAGAGCGTGGTGCTAATAACGCCAAGGTCGCGGGTTCGATCCCCGTACGGGCCAGTGGTCCCTTTTACCTCCTAACCCCCTCAGTTCACAGTTACCTCTGCTCCCCCAAGTCTTACACTTTGGAGGTGTGAAGGATCACTGTCAACCACGTTTCCCCGCTGGTCGGTTCGTAGAGCATAAAACGATCACAGCGTCAGGGTCATGAGCTCACCCAGTACCTTGGGCACGGGATTCATTAAAGAAGAAGAAATCAGTTGGATTTATTATAACTTAAAAAAGCAACGGTGTTTGTTATTACTAGCGGAACTTATTTTGTGCATGGTATATTCAGTCATTTTACAATTAATTCTTTTGCCCAAAACCTTGCCCTTTGCCCATCTTCAGCCTTTACAACAATTTTGCAGCCGGAAAGTAGCGTTTCCAACTCTTTTTATGGAATTTCCAAGATACTCAATTTTTCCCCCCACACTTACTTGCTCCGAAGTATTTCATTTCCCCAACATTCGTTGAAGCTGATTTCTAGAGTCTGTAAGACAGCACTAAGCGATGTTGGGACATGTGTGGACATCGCTGCTGTCATCACGACTGGCTGGCTCTTCTGGCATTGAGGAAGTGAGCCCACGGGTGCCACGCATCCTGAAATCTGCCGGAGAGCCCACAGATCGTCCTAAGCTCCGCTAGACTTGCAAATGTCCTTCTAGACTTTCTGTAAGTAAAAATGCTTTCCTTCCCTGCGCCTAAAACGAACTCTCTGTGCATGTAAAGGCAAACATTCTCCCTGCTTTCCATGTATTCCATATTTTTAAACTGAGGGTCCATTGACTTTTGTGTCACCTGCTGAGACGTGCTTATGTTAGAAAAGCGTGTCACTGAGAGCAGGTCACTTGGTTTTGGGTCACGAGTGAAACCTGCCTGTGTCATGGTACTGAGTCTAGGTCCAAGTGTCCCCAGCGCACGTATCCACACCGGGTGTAAAGTCCGTGTTCCATGGCTGTTTATTGAATGAATGAGTCCTCACTACACAGTGCTGCCACCCATGCTTTCCTTCTGCCATCTGACAGGTGCAAAGAAAGGGATGCTCAGGAGTGTTTCATTATTTACAGTTCTCTAATGAGTCCGTCTAAGTCCCTTGGCATACATATAGGACATTTGAATTTTCTTTTCTGTGCACCGTGTGTTGATAGCCACACACAGGGGTATTCGTCTTTTTCTTACCGATTTGCAGGCTCTCGTTAAATATGAGGACCATTGTCATTTATCTATGATGTGAAACAAAAACATCCCAATTTGTCATTTGCCTTTTGACTCCCCTTGTGACTGATTCCGTCTTGCACAAAAATGCTCATGTTTGTAGTTACAATGCTCAGATTTGAGGTTTTAGTTTCCGCGTTTCCACTTTACCACCGTAACAACTTTTCCCTGTGTGTTCTTGTGGAAAGTTCACATTTCCGTATTTACATTTAAATCTGTGACCCACCGTGGTAAATGTGCCTATTTAACAGGAGCTGTATGATTCCTGCGCAGGGATCCCCTTGGCATCCCCGCCCTGTGGGCTACACGCCTCCCCCACTGTCGTGACCGGCGCGACAAACACCGAGGTCAGGGTCCTGAGGGTAGGGGAATGCAAGAAAAAAGGAGAGAAGAGAAAGTTTGGGAACAGGAGGGTCCCCTGGGCTGATGGCCCAAGTGACGGCTTTATTGTTGCTGTACACAATCTTTTATAACCAGACTCTTATGGGTTAGGTCATTCTAAGAATAAACAGGTTTCACATAATCGCTGCCAACCAAAACATTTAGTTCTGTGTTTCTTGTGCGTTTTCTAGACGGGTCACAAGACCTTGTTGATAAGATTGCTAGCAAAACACAGTTCCCATGTTTGTTTCTGTCTGACTCGGGGTAGAAAAAGGGAGGTAGCATTACTGCCAACACCTGCAGACCACAGGCTTCAGGAATTAACTCTCTCAGCCTTGACAAGGCTCTCGTATGCCCTTGAAAGTGGGGGAATGGGAGGGGGAACCACCGGGTTGGCTTGAGTCAACGGGGAACGTTGCTGGACCCGGTCTCAGCCTGGCACCGGGGCCCGGCCCCCCACACCCCACCATTGCTTCTCCCACTGATACAAAATGCTGTCCTATGTGGAAATCCTTGCTCATTTCCACATTTAAGTCGCAGTGATCCGGTTCCTTTGAGAGTAAAGGAGCATGGAACCTGGATCCCTACAAATATGAGTTTGAATTCTGTGGTTTCCCTTTATCTCCCAACGTTCTCCTTTCTGAAAGGGAGACACTCCCTGACTCCAACCCCTGCACGAACAGTAACTATCAGCTGGTTTGCAGGTATAAATCCCTTTCCCTGTGGCAGAAAGTACTCCTTTCCTTTAGAAAGTCTCTTTATTTGCCAAGTTTCTTGTCCTCATCCAGTAGCATCGTCCTGCTTCTTTAATATTTTAATCGTTCCTTCCTGATATGTCTAACTACGTGGAATTTCACCTCATTAGTGCACATATGAACCAAATGTTTGACTTTAAGTCTTTTCAATGAAAGCAACAGATTTTCACCAGTGAAGCTTCTGTGGCATCCTGGGCCCAGGGTGTCTCTTGTTCCTTCAACAGATTCCAAGTCTGAGATTTTTCTCAGGTTCAGAAACAGGGCAAAGTTTGTGATTATTACCGGTGTAATCCCCCTCAGTATCTGGCTTATCATCTCGTTTCCTTTGTGGACACAACCTGAGATGAACTGTGCCCACAAGTCTCTGGGAGGCAGGTGCTTGGCTGGGGCCCTGCCTTTGCTGCTTATCGTATTTCATGTCACCAGGAGGGTTCAGGCAGTGAAACTCTGTTAGCGGCTTCTGTTGCTGTGATGTCCTCTCATCCCCGTTGTTAGCAGAGTCTAGTTTTGTAAGAGCCTCTCTGACCCTCAGCCCCCACCCCCTGCAGAGAAGAGCTAACACAGAGAAATTCGATGTAGCTTTTTATGTGCTGCTCTAAAAAAAATTGCCTAAGATGAGATCGTGAAAATTTCTCCCATTATTTTTTTAAAGTGTATCTATTTATTCTGAAAGGGAGAGGATCCCAAGTAGCCTCCAGATGTCAGCACAGAGCCCCGTGGGGGGCTCGATCCCACAAACCATGAGAGTGTGACCTGAGCTGAAATCAAGAGTCAGACACTTAACCAACCGAGCCCCCCAGGCGCCCTCTCAGATTATTTTCACGGGAAAGTTCTCTCATTTTCCCTTTGGGATCAGCGTGCACCCCTCAGTCCCACGGCCTGGGGTGAAAGCCCCCCACACTCAGCTCCCCTCCCGGATCTGCAGGGTCAACCCGCCCTTCCCCCGCCCCCCCCCCCCGCCCCCGGCCCCGCTCCCCAGCGCTGTCCCTGCAACCGCGGAGCTCTGGGAGCTCAGAGGTTAGGGATCCGTTCCCTGGATGTGGAAGCGCCCGGCCCGGCCCTCAGCCCAGTACAGACACTGGGACCCCTGTGTCGCGGTTTTTCTTCTCCATAAAAAAAAAAGTCTGTGACCAAACACACCAACAACCTGCCATGAGGCCGCGTCCCGGTCTCCTGTGTCACCGCGGGAAAGCTCACTGGAGGCGTCGCGAGTCCCGCAGCGGAGCGGGCGCCGGGTCCCCGGCAGGGGCGCCCAGGAGCAGGTGCGGTGGCGGACACCTGCGGGCGCGCGTCCCGCTTCCCAAGGCCGTGTCCGCGTGTCCCGCGGCCTTCTGTCCGTCCCACGCCCGGAACCCCGCCTCAGCGCCCTCCCTTCCCCGGCCAGGACCGCGCGGTGCCTCAGGGGGCCGTCTGCGGAGCCGCCTCCGGCTGGTGGCCGCCCCGCCGGGAAGCAGGGGCCGCGGGCAGCGGGGGCGGCTCGGCAGGTGCGGCGGGTGCAGGGCGCGCGGACAGCAGCGGAACCGCAGGCGGACGAGGTCCCGGGGGCGCAGGTGCACCTGGAGGGGGGCTGGGGGGTGGGAGGGGCGAGAGGCAGGATGGAGGCGGAAGGTGCGCATGGTCTCCGCACCCCGAGTCCGCTCCAGTCCCCCTGCTCCGCACACAGGGCCCGGACGCCGGGTGCAGGGACAGCGTCCGGCGAGGACTCGATGTGGGAAATGGACGGCGTACGGGGAGCATCGCCCTTGGTTCCCGACGGTTTCCCCGTGGTCACATTTGCTGCAGCGGGTCACTTCTGCGCACCGGCCCCTGCCTGTCCCCGGGTCAGCCCTGTGCCCGCGGCCCAGGCGAAAGCAGTAGGTGGACGCAAGGTCGTGCGGGGAACTCCTGGTGCCCTCGAGGAAGGCAGGCGATTCCCGGACAGGACGCAGCACTTAGCATCACAGGAAGGTGATGCTGTTGGTAAAACCAGAGCAGGTTTTCGTGAAAAGGCTGCGTGAGGACAGAGGAGGCACAGGCCCCCGCGCGGAGGGTGTCCACTACGGGGTCGAGGACGGCTTATCGCCAGGGGTCTGAGAGGTCTTAGGGTGCAGCCCGCGGGAGAGGGATGTGATGTTGAAGGGAAGCGGGGGGATGGGGGGGCAGGAGGGCCCGTGTTGTCAGAAAGCCCTTGGGGACGCAAGGGTCCGCGCTGGTGGCGTTGGGGCAGGTGGCAAAGGTGTGTGTTCGTGTGGGGCCCCGGGCAGGGCGCAGGGTCTCAGGCACTGGGAGCACTGGGTAAAGTGCGAAAAAAGCGAGCGGGCGGCTGTTTCCGCCCGGTTTCGAACCGGGGACCTTTCGCGTGTTAGGCGAACGTGATAACCACTACACTACGGAAACTACGCCGCACCCCGCTCGCCTCCTCCCCGATGGAGACTAGCCGGTCTCTGGGTCTCCCGGCTTTGTTCCCACTGGAGGCCTCTTTCCTTCCGGGAAATAGCAACCTTATTCCGCCTCTCTCTTGACTAAAAGCAAGAACCTTCGAGGCAGTGAATCGCTCCAAGGAAACACCGTCTAGGGGAAGAACGCCTTTCCAGATGCAGGACACAAAGTGTAGGCCGCCTCGGGGTCTGGCGGGTGTCGGAAAATTCCTCCATGGGGGGGGGGGGCGGGTCCTGCTTACGTTTGCCTGACCTCAGAGGGCTCCGTGACCTGCATCTCCTGGGTGCCAGACACGGGTCCGGGCCGGGATACTGACCCGGATCCGGGCCCCGCTGCCGGCCCCGCTTGACCCACAGAAGCTGAGGCCCGAGAGGGGGGGGTGCCCACCTGCGTGCCGGGCGGAGTGGGGACGGCCGTGGGGCCCAGACCGTGGGACGTTGCCTGGCGGGGCTCGGTGCCCACGACGCCACTGGCCCGGCGCGGCGGGGACATGTCCCGGGCTCCTGCTACGCACTGGGCGCGCTCGGGTCCCATACCCGCCGCCGTCGCTAATCCAACAGCGGGAGGGCCGCGCTCACAAACTGCGCCCGCCACGCCTCAGGGGACTGCCGGTGACCTTTGGGAGGGGGACCGGAGCCCCATCTCCGTGGCTCAGCAGGGCCCAGAGCTGGAAGGGGACGCGCCCCCTCACACCTGTGCGTACCAAACGCCCTCTCATTGTGACGGTCATGGCGTTTCCCTAGGGACCGCGGATGGTTTTACTGTGGTTAGTGGCTATCCAGTGTCCCCGCTATTTGCTGCGAAGGCTACCCTTCCCCTCGTCGACTTGCCTGGCACCGTTGTTGACAATCAGCTGGCGATGCGTGCCCGGTGTTATTCTAGTGCAACTGTCAACTGCAGCGAGACCTTTGGAGCTGAGCTGGCCAATTCGTTCAGCTGGTTAGAGCGCGGCGCTAATAACACCAAGGTCGCCTGACCACCTGAGTTCAATGCTACCTGCAAAGATTTGGTTCTGCTCTCCTACGTTTTGCACTTGAAGGAGTTCTAAAGGATCACTGTTGCCAGGGCTCCCTGCTGGCTCAGTTAGCTCCTAGCGCCTATGGCTATGCATGAGCTCAAGCCCCACCTTGGGCAGAGGCTTCGTTAAGGGGAAAAAAAATCAAATGGATTTGTTATAACTTTTTATTTTTATTTTTTAAATTTTTAAATGTTTATTTTTGAGAGAGAGAGAGAGAGAGAGAGAGCGCGCACAAGCAGGGGAGGGGCAGAGAGAGACACACAGAAACTGAAGCAGGCTCCAAGGCTCTGAGCTGTCAGCACAGAGCCTGACACGGGGCTTGAACTCACAATCTGTGACATCATGACGTGAGTTGCCCTCACGAACTGTGACATCATGACCTGAGCCGAAGTCGGACGCTTAACTGACTGAGCCACCCAGGCACCCTGATTTATTGTAACTTTTTAAAAAACAATGGTGTTTGTTCCTTATGTAATTGTGGAACCTGTCTTGTTCATGGTACATTCATTCTATTATTTTACAATCAATTCTCTTGCCCAAAACCTTACTCTTTAACCTTTCCATCTTTAGCCTTTACAACGATTTTCAGCCTGGGAATAACCTTCCTAACTCCTTCTATGAGGTTTCCAAGATACTCATTTTATTCGTGCTTACTTGCTACAAAGCATTTCATTTCCCTCTTGTTCGTTGTAAGTGGTTTCTAGAATGTGTAAGACAGCACTAAGGGACATTGCGGAAATGTGGGCACATTTTGATTGTCATCACGACTGGCTGGCTTTTCTGGCATTTAGTCAGTGAGGCCAGGGGTGCTACCCATCCTGAAATCTGCTGGCGAGCCCACAGATGTCCTAAGCTCCACTAGACTTGCAAATGTCCTTCTAGATTTGTTGTTGTTGTTGTTTCTTTGTTTATTTGTAATTTAGATCCAAGGTAGTTGACATATACTGTAATAATGGTGTCAGGAGTAGAGTTGAGTGGTTCATCACTTACATGTAAGACCCAGTGCTCATCCCAACAAGTGCCCTCCTCAATGCCCATCACCCTTCTAGCCCATCCCCCCACCTCCCACCAGAAACCCTCAGTTTGTTCTCTGTATTTAAGAGTCTCTTATGGTTTGCCTCCCTCTCTGTTTTTATTTCGTTTCCTTCCTTTCAGACTCTTTTGTAAGTAAAAATACTTTCCTTGCTTGAGCCTAGAACTGAACACTCCTCGCAAAGTGGAAACCCCAGAAACTAAAAACTTGAAAATGTTGATAATTATAACCACAAACATGACCATTCTTTTGCAAGGGAAATCAATCATAAGGCGAGTCAAAAGGCAAATGACAAATCAGAATGTTTTTGTTTCACATCAAAGACAAGTGACGAATGGTCCTCATAATTAAAAAGATCCTACAAACGGGTAAAGAAACAAACAAACAAAACCCCCAAATACCCCTGTATGTGGCTATCAACACACAGTTGATAACACACAGTGCTGTCTTACAAATTCTAGAAATAACTTGCCAAAAAAAGGGGGGAAATGAAATGCTTTTCACCAGGTAAGTGTGAATAAAATGAGTATCTTGGCAATTCCACAAAAGGAGTTGAAAGGCTCCTTCCGGGCTGAAAATCGTTGTAAAGGCTGAAGACGGGAAGGTTAAAGGGCAAGGTTTTAGGGAAGGGAATTGATTGCAAAATAATAGAATGAATATACCATGGACAAAACTGGTTTCACAATTGCGTAATGAAGAAATGCCGTGGATTGTGGATTTGTTTAAATCTTGGTAAGACTGGTTGGTTTTTTTGTTTTGTTTTGCTTTATTACAGAACACTGACCAAATTGGGGCAGGAACTCAGGATCCCATGGGGAAGAGTCACATGTGCTACCAAGTGAGGCAGCAGGAACCCTGGTAGTAGGGATTCTTTAGAATGACTTCGAGTGCAAACTTGGGGGAAAAACCACATCTTTGTAGATGGCATTGAACTCCTGGTAAAAAGAGACGTGGCCAGTACGGGGCTCGAACCCGCGACCTTGGCGTTATTAGCACCACGCTCTAGCCAGCTGAGCTAACCGGCCAGGTCGGCTTTCGGGCACTCCGCTTTTTGGGACTCCACCCTAGGACTCCGCTCCTACTCGCAGGGGACAGGTGCCTTTTCGCTCCTCAGGGACCTTCTGGAAGGCTGTGCTCTCCTCGGGCGGCGAAAGTGCTCTGCGCATACGGGCAGAGCGGACAGCACACCGCGGGGAAGAGGGGGGATCAGGGCGGATCGGCGCACACGGGGAAGCGTCCTGCGCTCAGGGACGAGCATCCGGGTGAAATGACAACAATCCCGCTCAGAATCCCGGGAAGCGTCTTCCCCCTGCCCCGCCGACATGGAAACGCCAGTCTTTCAAATCCGCCTGGAAACGCAAGAGACGCCAGAAGGAAACGTCATTTTGCAAAAAGAGGACCCGACTTGGAGGATTTCTCTTCTTGATGGGAGACTGTCTGTCACGACACAGAAACCGAGACTGAGGTCCTGGCAAAAGGATAGGTGTGCAAACCCACAGGACATAACCGAGAGTCTAGAATAACACCGGGCACGCATCGCCAGCTGATTGTCAACAACGGTGCCAGGCAAGTCGACGAGGGGAAGGGTAGCCTTCGCAGCAAATAGCGGGGACACTGGATAGCTACTACCCACAGTAAAACGATCCGCGGTCCCTAGGGAAACGCCATGACCGTCACAATGAGAGGGCGTTTGGTACGCACAGGTGTGAGGGGGCGCGTCCCCTTCCAGCTCTGGGCCCTGCTGAGCCGTGGAGATGGGGCTCCGGTCCCCCTCCCAAAGGTCACTGGCAGTCCCCTGAGGCGTGGCGGGCGCAGTTTGTGAGCGCGGCCCTCCGGCTGTTGGATTAGCGACGGCGGCGGGTATGGGACCCGAGCGCGCCCAGTGCGTAGCAGGAGCCCGTGACATGTCCCCGCCGCGCCGGGCCAGTGGCGTCGTGGGCACCGAGCCCCGCCAGGCAACGTCCCACGGTCTGGCCCCCACGGCCGTCCCCACTCCGCCCGGCACGCAGGTGGGCACCGCCCCCTCTCGGGCCTCAGCTTCTGTGGGTCAAGCGGGGCCGCGCACAACGGGCCCCTTCGAGTCAGTCCACCGGATCCGGGTCAGTATCCCGGCCCGGACCCGTGTCTGGCACCCAGGAGATGCAGGTCACGGAGCCCTCTGAGGTCAGGCAAACGTAAGCAGGACCCGCCCCCCCCCCCCCCCATGGAGGAATTTTCCGACACCCGCCAGACCCCGAGGCGGCCTACGCTTTGTGTCCTGCATCTGGAAAGGCGTTCTTCCCCTGGACGGTGTTTCCTTGGAGCGATTCACTGCCTCGAAGGTTCTTGCTTTTAGTCAAGAGAGAGGCGGAATAAGGTTGCTATTTCCCGGAAGGAAAGAGGCCTCCAGTGGGAACAAAGCCGGGAGACCCAGAGACCGGCTAGTCTCCATCGGGGAGGAGGCGAGCGGGGTGCGGCTTGGTTTCCGTAGTGTAGTGGTTATCACGTTCGCCTAACACGCGAAAGGTCCCCGGTTCGAAACCGGGCGGAAACAGGAAAGTCTCCCGGGCGAGTGTTACTTTTGAGGTTTCCCTGGAGCTGCGCTGGGGGCACAAGACCCCCCTCCAAGGGGCCTTCCCTGGAGCCTGCAGCGCTGGGGGCCTGTCTCTTGGGGGGGATAGGTCTCCCCTCCTTCCCAAGCGCCCCCACCCCCTGCCCCAGGACTTCTCAGAGCTAAGGTCCCCAGTTAACGTATTTATTGCCAGATCAATACATTCAGATATTGGGTGAATTTTGAGGAGAGTGAGAGAGAGACAGAAGAGCGGAGGTGTCGGGGGTGCAGATGGGGCGGACAGGAATCACAGGAATGGGCGGGGACATCTCAGGGGCGCGCGGCCCACTCAGGCCCGAGCTCCACCCGCCAGGTCCCCAGGAATATCTCAGGGACTTGGACCTCAGGCTGATCCGATGCCCGCCTGGCCCCGGGGAGGGGGTGCTGCCAGACTTGGGGGCAGTCTGTGTGGCACAAGGCCCTGGCCAGGCCCTTCCCTCCAGGGCCACCTGGTGCACTCAGCTTGGGTGGGAGCAGCGCGTGTGGCACTCGGAGCCGGAACGCTTGTGGCGCGTGTGGGACAGGGTTAGGGTGTTGCCCTGCACGTGTGTGCACTGGGGCCTGCGGGACCTTTGCCCGGGACTCAACGTCCAGCTGGGAGGAGGTCCCCGGGCTCAGGCCCGGACCGTTCCTGGGGGGGGGGGCCCACGTGGGACCTCCCAAGTGGGGTCATTTGCTGCATTTGGAAGTGAGGACGTGTGGGGGAGGCTTAATAGTGACTTGGTTGTGTTAGTCTCATATTTTCCCCAAGACTATGAACCGCGCCCAACAGGCTTCCTTTGCAACTGGCTGATCGGGTCAGGGGTTTGCTCCTGTGGGTTCGAAGCCCACATACAGAGTTCATGTTTGGCTGGTGTTCCCCTCAGCAAGAAAGTTTGTTTTGTTGGTGCCCGAGCCGGACTTATAAGAATGTAAATCGATTTAAAACATTAGGAGACATCTTCAGGCTGTTTATTTATTGTTCTGCCTCTGAGACCTCAAAACCAGCCCTTTGGGCTTCAGGCCTAAAAATAAAGTGGCTCGGTTTGGGGTATTAAGTAGGTTTTCCAAAGGATCTCACACACTTCCGGCAGGCATCCTGGAATATCGTTGAAAGACAGCAGTGTGGGGGGCAGAACTTTGGATGGGGGACCTGGTCATCCATTTCACCCGGATATCAGCATAGACGTGAACCCACGTACAGCGACTAACGGTTCGGCTGACTGGTCAGAGTGGGCACCCAGTAGAAGATCGCTGTCACATGATAACTTCCACCAGCTTGCCTACACCCAGAAGCAGGGAACAGCTCAGCAGCCAGGATGATTCTGCAGGTTTTGTCTGCCAGCCTTAGTAATCAGCAACCCTGGCGGGCTAATTGGTCACAGAAACGGAGGAGCCTAGTGGCAGGAATGGGCCCATAACATGGGGTGCCACTAATCAAGGCTGATGGAGTCGCCGCTACAGCCACACCCTGAGCCTGCCAACCGGAAGAGCGATGCGGGGTCCTTGACACAGCGCCTCTCTAGAGGAAAGTGACTTGCCTCTTATTAACTGAGCCAGGAAAACGGGACACCCAGATTCTGGAGAAGTTACTGGCGGCATGAACTCATTTCGTGGAGGCAGTGGCTCTGAGCGGCCAGGGTGGTGCACTGGCCGTGAGGGGCGACCAGAGCCCCCGGACCCACCCTGTCTGACGCCAGGCGCTCCTCAATCCAGGACACCTCTAAAAAGTCGTCGCAACTAACATCTCTCCTAAAATCAGGATGATTGAACAGCCTCACATTGTACTTGAAGCAAAGCCAAGTTCCTCAGATCTCCTCCAAGGTCCTGCGCATTCTAACCCTGCATTTCTCTCCATCTCATCGCCGTTCTTCTCCTTCTTGCTTGTGCTCTGGCCGCATCGTGCTCTCCACCTGACCCCCCCTCTTCCCGTCGGGTGTCCCTGCAGTCTCACTAAGCCCCCACGGACCCCTGAGTTTAGAGCTGCACCCTACTCCCCACGCCACAGTCCCCCACCCAGCCCCGATCTCTCCATCGCATTTAACAGCTCCTTGTACATTATGTAATTGTCACCACCCTCTTCAGCAACAAAAGGACTCTGATATAGACACGTAAACTACATGGGCTCTGCCCACCTGCTGTCTCCTCTTTTGTCTCGTCTCCCACTCTCCCCACCAGTCTTCATCCCCAGACACACTGGCGTGTCTCAGGCTTTCTCTCCTCGGGTGGTTTTGCCCACGAGGTTCTTTCCGGTGTGTGAAAAAAGGAAGCCACCGCCGGCCCCTTCTCCTGCCTCTCACTCAGCCCCTTCCTGTCTGCCTCTCCCACATTCTCTTTGTCAAACCACTGACTGCACCCCCAAAGTCTCGTCTACCTGAGATGAGATGACATTTCTGAATTAAACACGCCCCCACTGTGAATTCTTCCACCTCTTCACTGATGGTCTGGTTTTGCCCCAGTTGTGTAGCATGCAGCCGGAGACTCAGAAAGACAGAGCAGCATCGGGGCACCTGGGTGGCTCAGTGGGTTGAGTGTCCGACTCAGGTCATGATCTCATGGGTTCCTGAGTTTGAGCCCTGCCCCTTCCCCCCACCCCCACTCGCTCTCTCTCAAAATAAATAAATTTTTATTTTTTTTAAAAAGGAGTAAGAAATGTGGCCAGGATTCTATTTATGTGTCCTCAGTTCAGTTAAAGGAAACAAACACATTCTGGGGCAGCCCTCTGAAGCATAATGGGACAATGTCTATCAAAATTATCAGAGCACACACTCTTTGACATAGTTCCATATGTGCGCAGGACATCATGACGTGAGATATGGTGTATGTTCGTAGATAGGAGCAGTGTTTGCCACAGCAGTTTGTGGGGAAATTTTAATTGTCGGTTAAACTGTGGTACATCCCATATAACTGAAGACTGCGGCGGTTTAAAAGAGGAAGATAACCACTTTCCTGTTTTGACATGGAAAGATCACAAAATACCTTCTAAATAAAAAATAAAGCAACACACACATACACACACGCACACACAACCTGGATAAACTGCCATATCTATCAAGAGAAAAGAGAAAATATTTGTCCAGGCAGAGAGAGAGGGAGACAGAGAGAATCCCAAGCAGGCTCCGCACCGTCAGCACAAAACCCAACTCGGGGCCCAATCCCAGGAACGGTGAGATCATGACCTGAGCGGAAATCAAGTCAGACACTCAACCGACTAAGGCACCCTGGCGCCCCATTAGCCAATGATCTTTAAATGACCTTCCTTGTAAAGTCACCTTGAACTTGTACAGACACTGTTATTAGAAGGAGTCATTTGCGCACTATTTGGTTTTGGAAGTCTCGAGAGAATAAGGGCGTCCTAGGTGACTATTTGGTATAAATATTTAGCCACTAATTAAATTAGACCTTATTATATTTATTATACAAATTGATTATCTTGGTTGTCCTAAAATATCCAGATAAGAAACCGTATGTTCACTGTTTCAAGTAGTCGATTTTCTAATTTATTTAGAGAAAATCTGATTTACCATTTTTACGACCTGCTCGGAGAACTTCCTTCTCCTAAACGAGAATCACTTCACATACCTGATTTTGTAAATCAATTTCCTCGACCCATCTGTACAGGGCAAACATCTACTTAGGAACATCTGCCCTGCCCCTGACCACCCTGCAAATTGCTTTTCTTTCCTCTGAAGTCCCAGACCCCTGCCCCCTTGTTAGTTCCGGATGCCGGAGGCGACTCGGGCAGACTGTCTTCGAGATTTCTAGGTCTGTGTGGATTCCTCCTACTAAATTTGATTTTCGCCCGTTAATGTGTCACATGTCAGTCTGATTCTTAGTTCAGCAAGGACCTTGATGGGCCAGGAATTCACGCCCACCCGGACAACATCTGACTCGCATCCATTTTCCAGAGCCCGGAAGGGGCGTGTTGGAAGCCTGGAGTCCAGCTGGGTCCCTGTCAACTGCACGGTCCCGCGGGCGGCTCTCCCTCACTCCTCCACCTCACCTCCTACCTCTGTCAACTGAAGTTTTCACCCGCCTGTCCCCTGCCCGCCTGGAACACAATGGGGGAGCCTCCTCCTGACCCACCCCGGCCATTACATCCTGCTGAGAACTCTTCAGAGGACCCGGCTGGGTAGGCAGGGGGATGGAGGTGGGGGCCGTGGTGGAGACAAGGGGGGGGCAGGACCCCGGGAGAGGTGGAGCCGGAGGACCAGAGGGGCGAGTCCCCCCCTGCGCCAAGCAGGCGGGGGGACAGAGCGGGGACAGCACCTGCTTGAGACTCTGGGCAGGGACCCGTCAGGGGTCAAGTGCCACAGAGGGAAGGGACCCCCTGTCACAAACTGTCCGAGGTCGAGTTTACAGAATTAACTTTCCACGCGTCTCGTCAGTGACTGTCCGCGAGTGAATTTCTTGTCACGGCCCACGACCCGCGCGGTGCCCAAGAGGGACCGGGGCTGGGGCGGAGGCGCTCATTCCGTTCCGCAGGGCAAAGGCCAGACTTGATTTAGAAGGCAGAGAGCATGATTGCTTTGGGCCCGAGACGGAACCTCCCGGCCTGTCTTGCGTCTCCGCTCGCTCAGGCGTTGGGCGGGAGCCGCTCCCATCCCTCGGCGGCCGGTCCCACCGCCCGGCGGGGCCACAGCCTCTCCAGACTTCGGGACGCGGCCGCACGCAGTTCCCACCGCCCGGGGCTCAGGCCTTCCCAGCCTCCCACAGAGGAAACGCGGATGGGACCGGGGGTCGAAGGTTCCATGTGGAGGAAAACCCAGCAGCGGACGGTCAGTGTCAGAGATCCCGGGCGCGGGGCGGGGCGGGGAAGCGGCAGGTGCGCGCGTCGGGCCGGTCCTGGCCTAACCCGGAATCCGCCCGGTGGGCTCTCTGGGAAGGGAGTGGGGCCAGGAGAACCCCAGGAATAGCAGCCCTGTCTGTACTCTGACTCCACTAAGGAAACTGCCCCAAAGTCCTTCACAGAACGTGTGCTGGGAATCCCCGCGCTCGGAGCCGGCGAAAGGCCCCCAGGGGCGGCTCAGGTGCCGGGACGCGCCGTCCTCGCGTGTGGACCCGCACGGCGGGGGCTCGGGCCGCCCGGGGTCGTCCTCCAGGCCGTTTGCGGGTCCCTCCTGCTCACTTGTCCCGAGCGGAGCGCCCAGGAGGCCGGGGGCCGGGGGGGGGGGGGTGCGATGCGCCGGTCCTCCCTCCCCACCACAGGTGCCCCAGGGCCGCAGGGACCCTCCTCCCTCCCCGTCCCCAGTCCCTTCCCCCCCCACACACACAGGTGCCCCAGGGTCGCAGGGACCCTCCTCCCTCCCCGTCCCCAGTCCACCCCCAAAGAGGTGCCGCAGAGACCCTCCTCCCGTTCCGTCCCCGGTCCCCCGGCGCAAGTGCAGGGCCCGCAGAAGGAAATCAGCCTTGATAAGCAAGCGGAGTGAAGGACCGCAGGCCTCGGCCTCAGGCGTCCCCACCTCCCAGGGCGCGTGTGAGCCTCATGTGAGGTAACAATACAAACACCTGTCACAAAACCTGAACCTCGGTGACGGCTCGGCCCGGTCACGACCTCACCTGTGCTATTTAGGGGCCCGGGGCACCCCGTTCCGGAACCGCTTGGGGGGAATACGCAGGTAAAAGGGGGAGAGGGTTGGTGACGTTTGGAAGCCGGTGTTTTCCAGTAAGACCCTGGGGTAGGAGGTGTGCGACAGGTGACCGTCCACGACTCCATTCCGGAGGAGGAAAAGCAAGGTGTTCCCTCCTTCCCATCAGCTGGATTTAAGGAAGGAGAAGTAGGTCATCCAAGTCTTTAGGGAAGTGACTCAGGAGGTGGGTCCCATGGTGTAATGGTCAGCACTCTGGACTCTGAATCCAGCGATCCGAGTTCAAATCTCGGTGGGACCTTGCATGGCTCTTTTTCCAACTTCTGGCTCCTCCTTTCCCCAAGCCAAACCCTTTTGCAAAGGAACCCCTGTGCCCAAACTTACTCCTGGCATTCCTTCCTGTACTGAGCCCCTGTCTGCAGTCACCAGTATTGGGAACAAAAAGAATGCCCTCTGCCCTTCAAGGTTGTTTCGCTGAATTAAGGATTAAAGTCACATGAGACATATTACAAGGAGAAACTCAAACTTAATTTCAAACTTCAGGGAACCCAAACAGACATGAGATTCCAAAGACAGCGAAACAAGCTGTCTGTGTATGTTATTCAGAACTAAGGAGAGAGGGGTCCCTGGAAGGGACGGGCGATAAAAAAGAATGTTTGGTGGACAGTGTTTGTAGGGCCACTCAGAAGCAAGGGGACAAAGAGAGAACTTTGGTCAAACGGGCCTTCCCGGGGTCCTCCTCTCTGTCTACTGCCCCTGGTTCAAAGTATGATGTAATTCTATGCTGATAGCTTTCTTCCTGCTGCAGGATCTTTTAGGCAGTTGGGGGGGGGGGTGTCAGTTTCTTCCTGAGTTTTCTGGGCCTTGATTGTCTTCAGCTCAAAATAATCTGCAAGCCCAAGTGACACATTTTGGAGTGGCCTGCCCTTGGCCCCTGCACTTGCCAAAGGCTAGCTTAATGCCTGGGGTGCACAGCTGGTTGTGGGGAGGAGGGCAGGGGAAGGAGACATCTCTCCAGGAAATGCGCAAAGAAACCTCCCAAACCTTGCTGGAACTGGAAGTTTCCAGAGAAGATCTGCAAACGGAGACACGAGGAAAGATGGCCTGTGAGAGGAGCAAGAGAAAACCTGGTGATAGTCGTGGACCCAGAAAGTCAGGATGGAAATTGACAAAAGGATGTACCCCCAAGCTATGGGCACAGGTGGTCGAGCAAACTGTCCTCAGACAAGACCACGAGAATCGCAGCTCTAATTCAGAGGTCTGGGTCGGTAGATCCGATCCGATCCGCGATAGTCAACTCGGTAGACGTGATGCTTCGAGTCTGCACGAGCAAGCTTTACCCGTTCGGGGAAGGGGAGATGAGCTGATCCAGAGACTTCTTCCCCAGGATAGCGTGTTTACTCCGCGGGCCTCGACTGTTCTGGATGCGGGTTCCCTGAGGACTTGGCCTGGAGCCGCCCCCAGCCCTCTCTGCTGTTGCCGGTCCGGCCCTCAGATCTGGGAGCCCCTTGTGCACCAAGAGCAGGTGACCAAAGTCAGTCTTCTGTGACCATCCCCAGTGACCTCAAGGAGATCTCCAATGCAGAAAAAAGAGAACCAGTCAAGTGCAGGCACGCAAGCAATATTTTTGAACAACCAGATAGGACAGAAACATATGTATTAAGATTAACTATGGGCTTTTTAAGTAGTGATGTGGAAATCCGCACATCTTAATTGTTACAACCGAACAGACCATATCTTGCGAGTGCAAGGGATTGGAGCTCGGCGGCGATCAATCAAGTTTCCCTCCCCTTCCTGCCTACGACCCCCTGTGAGCTGACCAGCTTCGCAGCAGCTCTCAGAGCGGTCTGAACCAGTCTCCCTGGCTGTAGTCCTCGGGAAGATGACGAATAAAACACTGACTAACCTACTTTGAAGTTGGCTTTTCCCCCCAGGGGACAGATTGTTGTGCAGGTTGGAAAAGTGCGGCTGCTCTGGGAACTGCTGGGGCCCTTTCCGTTTGGAAGGAGGCTCTGACGGAAGAGGAGAGCAGGGCGAGAAGCCGGATGTGATCAGAAAAAAGCAGCTCCAGTGTCAGTGAAGATCGGAGAATTCATGCCACCGAGGCCAGAGGGCTGGAGATCGGGACACAGAAACACTTTCCTAAAATGTCCCTTCCCGACCACGCACCTGCTCCTGATGGATGTGAGCCGTCCCTGCTTCCACATCCCCTTGCAAATCAGGCCAGTCTATTTCCTTTTATGCGACAGACTTCTGCGACCTGTGACCTCGGGGGTAAAAATATCCCCACTGACAAGAAAGGACAATCGGAAATACTGGCGTCTCCGACATTCTGGAAGTATCGTCTGTAGGCAGGACAGGGGGCGGCGTCTCAGTTGCATATTTTATACGATTTCTTGGAGAAGGAGGTGACAAATTTCGCATCTACTTCAGAGTAACATCATACTAAACGAAAGGGAACAGACATGTATCACGGAAAGTTGGCGCTTTAATTCTTTTTACTTATTCAGACTCATAAGAAAATCCTCCTTGACTTTTGTCAAAGAAAAGAGAACCACATTTTGTAAAAGTTATTTGTACACGGTTGCAAGTCCCTTCTTTGCTAGCACTTTCATTCACTGCTACCATGTATTTATTAAATTCAGTGACAGGAAATGTATTAAAGAGTCTACTTTAAATAATGCACCTTAAGTAATCATAAAAGCACACTTTCATAAAAGCACACTTATTCAAAAGCACAAACTAGGGGTCTTTTTGCTGTTAACCTCCACCAAAGTCTTATTCCAGTCGTCAGTTTTCCTCTGTGGACACATGACCTGATGGGGAAAAATATTCCTGGCCCTTTCACTAAAGAATGCATTTCCAATGCAATGCTGTTTCACATATGTAATAAACTACCTGTCAAACTTATCTTTGTAGATCTTGTTGTGTGAAATGAAATGCAAAGCTAATTCAAGTCGGCAGAAGATAGATTAATTGTCCCTGGAAATAAGTAAAAATTAGACTTCAATTTATGCTCCCTGTTGCATAGCGGCAGGATAGGGTCTTCGAGCGCAAAATACATATCGGGATAAAATTCTGGAAGGCAAGTGTGAGTACTGAGGAAGGAAGACAATTGAGGCTGGAGGCCCCGGCGGGCTAAAATGGGATTAACAAAACGGGGAAGGCTACCTGGAGGAAGGTGGAAAGGACTAGAGGTAGGAAATCCCTGCCACGACTGTGATTTGAAAAACAATGCCACAGCTCGGGGTCACAGAGCAAAGCTTGGCCGAAAGTAAGACTTTAAAGAGGTACCTAAAAGGCTTATCGCTCGTGGGACGAGGTGGCCGAGTGGTTAAGGCGATGGACTGCTAATCCATTGTGCTCTGCACGCGTGGGTTCGAATCCCACCCTCGTCGGCCCTGGCTGTCGGGAGCGCGGGCGTGAGTTTTGCACTCTTCACCTTGGTGTGCGACGTTCCGCCTTCAGTGCGACGTTCCGCCTTCACACCCTCCATCCCCTTCCGACGGCGGTTTCCTTGCCATCTTGCACGGCGGGAGGAGGGCGAGTGCTCCCTTTTAGAGCGCCGCCTGCTGCTTCCGCCCCCTTCCGCGGTCGCGGAGCTGGGGACTCAGGCACAGCATCCCTGTGGCGCACAGTCCTTGGCCCCAGTCACGTCGGGGCTCAAATCGCAGAACCAAAGCAGCCGAGGCTTCGGTCCGACGCCGGCTTCCCCTCCTGGGAACAGTTTACAACTCTGTTCGCCGCCTCCTTCCTTCCTCAAGCCGCAGGAATCCTTACCTTTCCTTGTTTCCCGTCACAGCCCAGCGCTTGGGAACCTCCCGTCTCGAATTCGCTTCAAAATGCTGATGGGCGGTGGGCGGGTCAGAGCAGAAACGACCTCCACAAAACACTGCTAATGGTTTAAGGTGTTTGGTGGGAATTTGCGTGGATATTACACAGTTCCTGTTACTTTTTCAAACGGCCAGAACAAGGGTCTTAAACTTTTCACTTGGAAATAACTTCGATCTTAAAGAAAATTGGTAAGAATAAGAATAGAACAAAACCCACCTCTATACCTTTTATTGGGATTCACCTATTAACATTTTGTCCCATTTCCTCCCTCTCTCTCCCTCCCTGCCTCTCTGATTCAGTCTCCATGTTCGGTCTATCTCCATTTCTCCCTATTTTTTTTTTTTTTTCAGAACCACGGAAGAGTAAATTGTATGTTTCATGGCCTTTTGCTTTTAAATACTTAAGTAGATATTTCCTAAAACTAAGGATATTCTTTATGTATAACGACAGTATATGTATCCGTTCAGTGTATTTAACAATGATACTGTTTTTAAAATCTCTCACCTGTATTTCAATTTTGTCTACTGGCCCAGTAATGCCTCTTAGAGCATCCCCTCCCCCAGTACAGATTAGGTATTGTATCATTTGTCCAAAAACATGTTTTTTACTTCAATTCCAGTTAGTTAAGTTCAGTTGTCCATCTTTAATCTAAAACATCATCGCAGCCTCTCTTTGTATGTCATGATATTGACATTTTTAAAGAATACAGTAGCTGCTCACTTTGTTGTTTGTTTTGTTGTTCTTTAAGAAAATTTCTTACATTTTTTAAATTTTTAATTTTTAAAAATTTTTAAATTAAATTTTTTTCTTTTAATAAGTTTCTTAAATTTATTTTTATATAAATTCTCGGTGGCGGGTCAGGTCATGATCTCAGGGTTCGTGAAAGTGCGGAGACTGTTTAGGATTCTCTATCTCCCTCTCTCTCTGATCCTCCCCCACTCGCTCCATCTCTCAAATAAATAGGCTTCAAAAACAATTTTTTTTTAAAAGAGCTTTTCCTGAACCTACTGGGTTTTGATAGCTTTTTTTTGCATACATACATATAAATTTTTATTGATATGAAATTCACATTACAATTCACCATATAACCATTTCAAAATCTATAATTCAGTGACTTCTAGTTCATTCACAAGGTTGTGTAACCACCACCACTATCAGGTTCTAGAACATTCCTTTTTTATTTTTTTTTTTGATCTTCTGTGATTGTTTATTTAGTTTTGCCTTTTTTTTTTTTTTTTTTTAATTTACATCCAAGTAAGTTAGCATATAGTACAACAATGATTTCAGGGGTAGTTGATTGCTTTATAAGTCAAAATAATCTTCATGCCAAAGTGGCCCACCTTGGGGGAGCCTGCCTGCCCTTGGCCCACCAAAGTTACCCCTCAGATTTAGCATGCATTAATAATTCTTACCTGAACCCATCTTTACTAAGGCGGTTGCAAAATGATGCAACTTCAGCTCCAACACTGTCTGCACGTTCTGTGACAAGTCAGGGCGCACACCTTTAAATGCAAAGGATCAAAGCTGTGCCTCCTCCTCCCCCCTGCCCTGGTCCCGGCCCCCCTCACCTTGCTTCTATTTTTCCATAGGATTTCCTCTTCATTTTCATTATTTAAGGTCCTTGTTGTTACAGGAATTTCTATTTTCTTGTTATAATGTAGAGACTCACTAAAGAGTGCTTTACTTACAAAATTTTCCTCATAAACACATTTTTGCAAATACCTTAATGACTTCCATTTTTCCCCCTGAATTTGTCCATGGGATCCTGATGCACACACTTTTTTACTTTAATGCATTCCTTCCATTTTCTTCTACCATTTCACATGTAACTTCTTTGCATCTGTTCCATAAAATCTGATCCATAAAATCCTACAAATGGCGTCTTTGTGATTATTACAACATGCATTGCTTTAGCGAAGGACTCCCAAAACATTCCCATTAACTTGACCTAAATGTGATAAACCGTGCACAGGGCTGCATAAAGAAGTGAGGAGCAGGACACTGATGCCCAAGTAAAATGCAATATAGTCATTGGGCAGAAGTCAATGAAAATGTTTTTCCGTCAAGTGTAAAAAAAATAGAAAACTATAACCGGAGACAAGCATGTATTCTGAAAGATATAATGCTGATCCACCGGAAATGAAAGGTAAATTTGTCACCTCTTCCCAAGTAAGAAGGGTGAGGTTTGCATCTCTTTTGAAATGAGAAGGGCAGCTTTTGCAAAAAGAAAAAATAAAGAAAAATACCCAGTTGTAGAAATTAGGTAAAGGGTGAAAAAACATTGCAGGAGTTGTAAAGAACAAACAACAACAACAAAAAAAAGATGCCTTTAATTCTACCTTTCCCCCCTGAAGGTGGGAAAGGAGGAACCCTAGCAGAGGATGGTTTCGATCCATCGACCTCTGGGTTATGGGCCCAGCACGCTCCCGCTGCGCCACTCTGCTAGTCGTGACATTTGCTCACCTATTTCCTCCCTATGAACATGATCAGGTATCACATTTCCTTGTATAGGTAAATTGTGATTTGTTTGTAAGATACAATCCTACTCGGGAATAAAAACAATATTTTTTTGTGAATTTTATCATACATGTAACGACACAATTCAATCTCAGAAACATCACGCTGGGCAAAAAATGCCACACAAGATGATGTACTATAGGATTCTACTTATGTGAAGTTCAAGAGCAAACGAAACTATCTGGTGACAGAAATCAGAAGAGGGATTAGCTTGTAGGATGCAGCACCGACGGGCAAGGTGGCAAGAGACAACCGTCTGGAGTAAGGGGAATGTTCTCAGCCTTGATGCGAATGGTGGTCACACGGGATGCACTCAAGATCTATGCATTTTACTGCATGTAAAATATACTTCAATAAACTGCTGAAAACACGGAGGGGACCACAGAGATGTAATAACCAAAAAGGAAGAGAGGGAGGGAGAGCAAGAGAAGAGAAAGGAAAAGAAAGAAGGAAAGAAGGAAGCAGGGAGGAAGGGAAAGTGGGAGAGAGAGACCAAAGAAAAAGTACTTTCTATGTATACTTCAGGGAGCTAAGGCAACAGTGGCCCCCAAAGCTTCCCAAAATAAGGTGTGGAGCCACGAAGAGCTCCCTGGGAGCAGGAGAAGATCCCCAACACTCTTTGGGGAAGCGCCTGAGCCAGGCCTCCAGCAGCCAGTGCGCGGTCAGCGCAGAAGGTCGCTTTGGCGAACCCTGGCGGCCGCCTCACGCCCTCAAGCGCGCGGGCAAGATGGCGGCCGTCGCACACACTCGCGCGCGGGCAAGATGGCGGCCGCCGCACACCCTCCCCTGCCCCCCAAGCGCGGGCAAGAACGGCCGCTTGAGGAAAAGCTGCTCCTATAGATTTGAGCGCATTCTCCTCAAGGACGGAAAGAAAATTGACTTCTGAAGTGTTCCTTCCAGGGCTGCATTTCCTTCATATCAGTTCTAAGAGTGTATCAAGAAAGATCAAAACTAAAACGTGGATATTAGTTTTCTGGAAGCACATTCTCAGACAGGTAGAAATCACGTCCTTTCACCCAGTTACAGAATTTTTCAAGACTTCTGTGTACACACAACAGGCTTAGGTTTTCTCCACGTTGTCCGCAAGGTCACAGTTCCACCGGCACTAGGCAATCTAGAAGATTCTCGGTGGTTGCTCGCTGGGGAGGTGGTCTTGTGTCCCTGTGAGGAAGAACGGTGTCCACAAACACGCGCTCAGAGGCTCTGGAAAGCTGCTCCTGAAGGCGGGGGCCTCTCTAAGACCTGGCCGACTGGTTCTGTGAGGAAGGCCAAACAAACACAATCTGTGTGGCGCTTTATGCTGGAGGCCGGAGAAAGTACTGAGGAGAGAAGGGGCCCCTCACACGGCCACCCTCCTCCTCATGCTCTCCTCTGTGACCCAGCCCAGTGTGATGTGACTAGAAAGCGTCCATCTGCCACAGGAGAATGCTCAGCAAAACTGAGCGGTCTGCCCCGTCTCCGGCCACACCCGGAACGACAACATTAACGTGGGTCAAATGCCCTTCTCTCTCCTTAATAGGAAACGTATTTGTATTTTTTTTTTGGAACAGTCTAGAAGGCTTTAAAATGAGAACCCGAAAATACAATATATATATATATATATATATATATATATACACATATATCTTGTCTTCTACACTCGGTGGACACACGTCTCACCCCAACCAGGGTAGTCTGCTTGAGCAGAAATCTCATTTAGATGGCAAAAGAAAAACAAAAAAGGAGAAACTACAACCACAGTGAAAATGTAGATTTCTCGAGAATAGGGCACAGGCTTGCGCATAGTGTGAGGAAAACATGGAGCCTCTGAAATGCCAGAGGCTACCCTCCTGCATTTGCTGTAGCATGAAACATGCAGAAATATATTAAAAAGATGTTAAAACGTGTATATACAATAAATATGTAAAATAAACTAATCTTTACTTCAACACATCCTTTTCGAGTGCCTTCTGTTGAACGGACCATGCCCACCCACCCCCGGCCTCGTGGGGCTTTGTTTTGTCTTTCATTTTCCATGACCTTGACCTGTAGGATACGACACACTGGTGTCGTGGGTGGAAAGGAAGTGGCCAGCGAAACCGGTGTGGCGAAACAGCTCTTCACGTGATGCCCACGATCCCTCCCTCCTGATGCCCACGCCCTTGTGCGATCTCTTCTATGGCAAAGGCGACAGGAGGTACGTGGTTACATGTATGCGAGACGGGATAAGTCACAGGACATAGTATCACCCATTCACTTGCTGGGACCTAATCCTGCCGCCGCCTCCTCTCCTCACACACCCTACCTCCTGGTTGGCGCTCACAGCCAGCTACCGAGTTCGAACTCACATCCTTAACGGTGGTAGCAGGTGCCTTCGCAACCTCCCACATCTGGGGAGGGGGGCCCAGTCCGTCCCCCGTTTGATTCCTCCCTCACGTGACAGCCACAGCAGTCAAACCCAAACTTGTCTCTTTCTTGCTTAAAATCTCTCCCCTGTTCTCTGCCGTGTTTAGGACCCGGTCCACACCGCGTGCCCATCTACCTGCCTGCTTCTCCCCGGCCACGCCCGGAGGCCTCCCAGGTGATCCTCCCTGCAGGTGATCCCAACACACATCCACTGTGTCTCCCAGACCGGCCTGTGCCCGTGCTCGGTCTTTGGCCCCGCGACGCCCTTTTCTACTTGGTGCTCGGAACACCCGAAGGCAGAATGCGAGTCGAAGTGTTCAGCTACCGTGTCAAGGGCAGCAGACAAAATCCTATACGTTCCTCTTGCGCCCACCCCCCACCCCCCACGTATGATGGCAATCTTGGGTCAGGCGATGCCTTTAAAAGTCGCGACAGCATGGATATTTAGAGTCAGACATCCCTGCAGCGGGGTTCTGGCTCTGATGATCTGCTGAGAGAGAGGAGTGAGCACGGACTTTGAAGCCGTGAGGCTTTAAATCCCAAATCTAGCCCTTTACTAACTGGGTGCGCTCGGGCCCCATCTCTACTGCCGGGGGTTTAACAGTCATTCCTGTGTCAGAAGCTTATTTCAAAATTTTATTTGCGTGTCATCAACCGGTTTAAGATTCTTTTTCCCCCTGGGCCTCTTCCAAGGGATCCATAAGGCAGGAGATAGACGGAGCGCGGGCGTCATTGTCGCCTCCTTTCGTGGGTTCACTAGTGCTGAGGACTGTGTACCTTCTTACTCCCCTTGGTTAGGGAACAGAGGTCTGCCGGGTATCTGCTGTTCTCCCTTGCTTCTCAGGTGCTAGAGGCTTCCTGCCCCTGTCTGTCCCCTCCGGGAGAGATGTGTGTGTGGAGCGGTGATTTCGCCAGGTAGAAATTAAAAGAAAAAAAAAAAATGAAGTGTAGACTTCGGTTCCCTAACTTGGGCAGTTCTGGCTCCCGCCGCAAGGATCGTGACCTTTAATGGGGAGAGAGAAGTCATCCCTTCACGTCAAAACACTGCGGTGAATTCAGGAACCAACACGCGCAGCCCTTAAGTGGGGCTGCGTGCCCCCCACCGTCGGCCAGGTTCTGGAGACCTTTTCACGCGTGCTCTGGCTCTACCCACGTGGCACCGTCCCTACAGGCCATCCCACCTCCAAACCCAGCTCAAAGCTGGAAATGTGCTGAGCGATGAGCGCGCGTCTCCGCACGGACGCGCCAGAGAGCGCCCGGCCTGGAAGGAGGCTGGCCCGGGGCTTTCCTTTTGTGGAATGAGGAGTGGCCGCTGGGATCCGAGGGACTGAGACTTGACTTGCCAAGCTCTTAGGGGCTAAATGGGCAGAGAAAGGGACGGGGAAGAGCCTGGGACACCGCTCCTGGGAAGAGACCGGAACAGCTTGGGGTGGGGGGGAAAGGGGTACAGGGAAGAGAAGCCCATCTCGGTGCCCTTGAGGGTTGGTCAGTCAAGGAAAATTACGGCAGATTTCATCAAGTTCGATTCAAGGTCACATTATATCAAAAGCTCCTCCGGGACTCATCGAAGCACAAAGCGATGCCAAGTCAGGGTAGGCATTCCTAGGGCACCAGAGAAAGGGCACTGCTTCTTAGGGCCAAGTAGAAGCTGGCTAAGACTTAGACAGCATCTGCCCCTCCCCCTAAGGATGCCGGGAGTGTGGGCTGTGCTCCCAGCCTTCCCCACCCCCACCCCCACCCCCACCCCCTGGCCTGTCTGTTCCCAAGGAGAGAGCCCGAGGCAGGGTCCTGACTGCGCTCCCACCTGACGCGGAGAGGAGTGGGCAAGAAGGGGAGTTTCTTCAACTCCAGAGGTTTGGTTCCACCCGGTTTCATCCCGCTGTTACCACGAGGTACTTGGTCCTCTGATTTCTTCTAGATGATGGATCAGGGTGAGTATGTGGAAGCTCCAGCCTTAGATCTGGGGTATGTTTGCGTTAGAGAATTGGAGGGCACCGAGCTCGTCACAATACGGAGGCCCAGACCAGGGGATGGGGGGCACCGGCTACTTCTTGTGGGCGTGATGCCTTCGGGAATGCGCCTGTTCCCGACTCTTTGGGGTTTTTGATTTTGCTCCGATGGAAAATGAAGAGGCCGATGGTCTGAAAGGTCCTCTCCCAACGGAACTGCGGGCAGGTGGAGAGGCCATCCCAAAGCCAAGGCCGCTGCTCCTGGTAAGGGGCCCGGGGACAGGGGTGCTCTGAGCAAAGGGGGCCATGCCGGGGCCCCCAAACATAGTCTTTCTTGCCGAGGTGTTGGTCCTCCCCAAGACCAAAGGCTTGCTCTGGCTGGCCAGGCCCCGGGTGTTCTGGCTCCGGCCTTTCCCAAAGGGCGTGAGGGCGGCACCCGTGGTCCCACTTCGCAGTGCTGCGGTGCTGAACGCTCCAGAGTCCGAGCTCCTGTCCGGGGCGGTCACACTGACCCCGGACTCCCCGCAGTCCATAGGGGTCACCAATCCCCCGAAGGCAAAAGGCCGGGGGGCCGTGCTGCCGAACACGGAGCCGGCCGCCCCTCCCCGGCGGGTCTGGGCCGCAGCTCCAAAGCCGGCTGCGCCGGTTTGGCCAAAGGGAGACCCCGCCGGAGCGCTGCCCAAGTTTGGCGGGACGCCGCTGGAGGGGGCGGAGGGGACGCGACAGGTGGAGGCGGAGGGCGTCAGACCCCCAGAGGCCGACCGCGCGGTCTTACCGAAGGCTGGCCCAGCCGGGGTCGGGGCAGGGGCTGCCGTTGCCCACGTCCCCGGACCGAAAGGACTAGTGACACTCGGGCCCGGCGGGGCCGCGGGTGCCCCCTGCTCCTGCCCATCTGGAGCCCCAAGTGCCGGCTGGAGAGGGGCTCCTTGGGAGGGTGGGAAGGGGGGCCTTGAGCCCGCCCCCGAGGGCGCGGCGAGTGCGGAGCCGACGCCGGAGGCTCGGGCCGTTAATGCCGACCGGCTCCCGGCCGCGGGCGCGGAGACTGGCAGAGGCGGGCCCCGCAGATCGGCAGAGCTCTTACGAGGGGGCATCTGCACAGCGCCGGAAAGAACCTGGCTGAAGATGGTGACCGTGTGCACGGCAGGGACGGGGGCACGCGGGTGTGGGGGGAAGATGAAGCTTGTGGCTTGGGAGAAGCAGGCCCTGAAGGCACAGGAGGCACCGAGAAGGAACGCGCGGCAGGCAGGGGCGCGGTCAGCCTGGTCCACGGCGCCGCTGAGACTCACCGCGCCGATGTCCACGGGGGGCGGGAAAGGAGAGTCTTGGCAAGCGCGGGCCGGGGTGGCGGACACGACCACGGCGGTAGCCTTGAGCAGGCTGCGGAGGAGATGGGGGGGAGCAGGGGGAGCGGGGGGCGAGGTGTGCTCGGAAGAGGAAGGAGCTACCCCGGGCCCGGTTTGACGGGGTCCTCCGCGGCCAAAGACGGGCCTGAAGGTAGGGGCCAAGAGACCCGGGGCTGAAGGTGCCGAGGCGGTGGCCGAAATGCTGGGACGTAAGGAGTCTCCGATCTCGCCGTTGGGCGGGAGCCCCAAAGTGGGGTGTGGCGTGGGGTGGGCCGAAGCTGCCGCAGGAGGCGCAGATGCAGGGGGGAGGGGAGCCCGGCCGCCCAGAAAGGCCACCCTTTGCCCGGCGGGCGGTGCGGGGGTGAGGGCCGGCCGCTCCGGGGGCGCGGCGGTCCCGCCGGCCTGAGCCGCGGGGGGTGGCCTGGTGGCGTCCGAGGCTGGCGGCGGGGCGGAAGCAGGGGTCAGACGGAGCCAGGTGGCTGCGGACTCGGAGTCAGAAGAGGGGCGCGGAAGGGGCTCTGGCTGCGAGCAGCCGCGTGAGGGCAGCGGGCTGACTTCCTTCAGGGGCGAGAGCGCCGCGGGGACCGCCCGGCCGGGGGACGGTGGCGAGGCCGCCGGAGGCTCCCGCGTCTCTGCGAAGCTTCCCGACCGCGGATCCGCGTCCTGGGTTCGAGCTGTGCCTGCACCGGGCGGACCGGGAGACGCGGCAGGCCGAGCGGCGGAGCCCGGCTCGGGGACACAGCGTGTGGGGACCTCGGTCCCGTCCTCTCGGGCTGTACTGCTCCACCGGAGCCCGACTTCGTGCCGCGAGGCCTGGTCCTCGTCAGGGTCCGCATCGCGGAGCCCGGGAGGTGGACCCGGGGTCCCAGGGCTGCGCCTCGGCCGCGGAGGCCCCTGACCCTGCGGCTCAGAGCCGCCGGAACACGCCGGGGACCTGGCCGGTGGCGGTGGCCCTGGAGACGGAGACCGGCGACCCTTTCCTTTCTTTCTCACCGGCCATTCTGGGGGCTGCAGGGCCGCACCGGGCGCCCTTCGCTTCCCGGGCGCGCCGAGCGGTCTGGACGAGCTGTAAGAGCTGCTGATGGCGTTTCTCGGGGAGCGCGGGGGGCCCCCCGAGTGCGCGCGGGCCTCGGGGCTCCGGGAGGGGCAGCCGGGCCCCCCGCTCGCGCTGCGGTCCGGGCCCAGGGAGTCCGGGCTTCTCCTCAGCGGCCCCGGCCGGGGCTCGAAAGACGCGAGGACCCCGTTTCTCAGCAGGGGCCGAAATGCGGACGGCCTGAGGTCCGGGCTCCGCCTGGCGGCCTGCAGGCCCCCGGGACGGGGCGGGTCTTTCCAGCCCGCCCTCCCCTTCGTGCACCCCCGGAGCGCCCGCAGCACCGTCTCCTTTGCGCAGGGGTCCGGGGGCTTCTCGGAGGCCGGGGGCCCAGCGGAACGGATCGCGCGCGCGGGCCAGGGCTTGGGGGGTGCGATCCTCACGATGACCGGGCTCCACCGCGCTCGCGGGTGCCGGAGGGACCAGACGCTGCGCCTGAAGTAGCTGTCCCACCAGTCCGACGGCAGCGGCCCCACGATGGCGTTGCGGGGCCTCTTCATGGGGAAGCGCCTCCAGGCCTCGTCGACGCGGCCCGTGGGGTCCCGGCCGGGCGGCCTCCGGGGGGGCCGGTGCCGCGGCGCGGGGTGGGCGCGGTGGACGCGCTGCACCTGCTCGGTGGCGTGCGCGCGCGCCCGGGCCGGGGACGACGGCGGGGACCCCGGCCTGCCCAGGTAGCCGCCCATGCGGAGCGACGCGGCAGCCGGGCCACCGGGCGGGTTTCGGTTCCCGAGGTCGGAGTCGGCGTTCGCCGCGTTCCCCCGACGGTTGGGACCCTGGCGCGAGGAATGGGCGAGGCTCTCGGGGCGCTCGCCCGCCCCCCACCCCCCCGCCCGCAGGCCCGGCGCCCGGAGGGAAGGGAGGAGGGGACCCCGGGCCGCGCGCCCCGCCGGGGACGGTGCGGCCCGAGCGCACCGAGGCTCGAGCAGCCTGAGTCCAGGGGCGCGGGATCGGGGTGCACGGTGACCGCCCTGGAGGCCGCGCTGGCGATCCGCGAGCCGGTTCCCACCTTCCCCTTTCCCGCCGCCCTCACCTTCTCGCCGCCAGTGACCAGCCACCTCCCGGGCCCGTCCGACGTCTCCCCGCCGCCGAATCCGAATCCCGGTCGCCCTCTAGGCGTCGGGGGAAGGCAGAAGGGGATGGAGAGGGACCCAGAGCCTGGAGGGCGCCCAGAGTCCTGGAGGGTTCCAGATCAGCACTTTCATAAGGGTTTATGTGCTGCCGAGCTCTCTAGGCTCCATCCGGAACCAGATGCCAGAGGTGCCTTTTCACAGACGGAGGGACCAGAGTCAGCCCCAGGCTCCCGACCCCAGAGTTCAAGTGAGCTGAGGTTACTTCTCGAAGTTCCCGGCTGAAGGCCCCAGGAGGCAGAGGGGACCGTGGGGAGAGCCCCCAGCAGGAGGTCAGCCTCGGAGGAGTGGAGCCGGGGAGGGACCGGACTGAGAGGACCTTGAGACTGGGCTCTGGGTCTGGGTTCAGGGGGCAGGCCGGGCAAGTGATGGGACTCTGCAGGGCTGACAACAGAGCGCAGATCCCTGGGCCTAGGACAGGGTGGGTCCGTGCGAGGACTCTTTACGAGAAAGTAAACATAGGAATAACCTGAATGTCCAAAAACGGGACTTAGTTAAATAAATTATGGTACAGCTATAAAATAGAACAACAACGTTAAGTCAGACCTTTATGTATCCACGTGTAACTATGTCCATGATACATAAGGTTCTTTTAATCTCATATAACTTTAAATACTAGGCTTTCTGGGTGTGAAAGTGTGGCTATAGATTTTTAATGTTTATTTATTTTGAGAGACAGAGACAGAGACAGAGAGCTTGAGTGGAGGAGGGACAGAGAGAGGGAGACCCGGAACCCGAAGCAGGCTCCAGGCTCTGAGCTGTCAGCAGAGAGCCCCACCAGGGCTCAAACCCACCAACTGGTGAGATCACGACCTGAGCCGAACGCTAAGGGACTGAGCCACCCGGTAGATTTTTAGATAAAGATGTGCTCAGAGAGGAAGGGAGGATATTGACCAAACTATTAACATAATGGTTATCTCTGGGGTGGTGATAGAGTGGCTTTGGAAGGAATCCTTTTTGGCTTTCCTGCCCTGTTTCAAACTTTCAACAAGATTACATCTCCTAAAAAAATCAAACGATTTCCATTTTCAAAGAGAAAGACTAAAAAGGAAAAAAAACCGGTTGCAAAGAAGATGTATTTGAACTCAGTGTCTGGGGCCAGGAGAAGAGCAGGGGGGCACTGAAGAGTCAGGAATCCAGTCAAAGGGAGGTGGACTATGATCCTTGACAGCAGCCTGGCTGAGGCGCAGGGAGAGTGAGAGGGGAGAATAGAAGACTGCTTGGAACATTGCTGTGTGCACGATGGCGTGACAGTATAACTGAGTTAGAGGTCCCTGCCAGGTAAGGAGACAGAAAGCGTCACAACTCTTGGTGCTGAAAGAAAAAATGGATCAGCTGGATTTCATTAAAATTAAAAAACAAAAACAAAAACAAAAACAAACAGGGGCGCCTGGGTGGCGCAGTCAGTTAAGCGCCCGACTTCAGCCAGGTCACGATCTCGCGGTCCGTGAGTTCGAGCCCCGCGTCGGGCTCTGGGCTGATGGCTCAGAGCCTGGAGCCTGTTTCCGATTCTGTGTCTCCCTCTCTCTCTGCCCCTCCCCCGTTCATGCTCTGTCTCTCTGTGTCCCAAAAATAAATAAACGTTGAAAAAAAATTAAAAAAAAAACACCTTCTGCTCTGCACAATACTGTTAAGGGAATGAAAAGACAAGCCACAGACTGAGAGAAAATATTTGCAAAACATATCTGCCGGAAGACTCGTCTCTAAAATATACCTAGAACTGTTAGAACTCACAATGAGTGTTTCAAAACCCAGTTTCAAAAGGGACAAAGGACCTGAACAGAGAACTCCCCGTGGAAGGTATACAGATGGCCGACAGACGTAGCAAGAAGTGCTTGGCATTGGACGTCATTAGGGAATCACAAATTCAAGCATCAGTGAGATACCAAGGCGCACGTATCGGAATGGCTAAAATCCAGGGCACTGGCAACACCAAAAGTTGGTGGGGATGTGGGTCGACGGGAACTCTCACTTATTGCTGGTGGAAATGCAAACCGGGCAATAGCCACTTTGCAAGACACGTGGGAAGTTTCTTACAAGAGAAAACATAGTCTTACCGTGCCATCCAGCAACCACACTGCTAGGTATTTACCCAAAGGAGCTGAAAAGTTTTGCCCATGCAAAAACCTGCACATGAATGTTGGTGGAAGTTTTATCTCTAGTTGTCAGGAATTGGAAGCAGCCAAGGAGTACTTCGCTAGAGGAATAAACCGTGGCACATTCCTACAGTGGAATAGTATTCAGCACCAGATGGAAATGAACTATCAAGTCACGAAAAAGACACGGAGGAACCTTAAGACTGTATTGCTACGCAAACAAAACCAGTCTGAGAAGGCCACGTGCCGTTTGATTCCCGCTCTATTACATTCTGGAAAACACAAACCTATAGAGAGTAAAAACATCGGTGGTTTCGGGAAGTGGGGAAATCGGTGGGGCACAGGGGACTTAATTCTGCGTGAAACCACACCGGTGGTCACAAGATGTTGTGTATTTGGCAAAACCCGTAGAATGTAGGACAAAAGAGTGAACCCGAATGTAAACTCTGTACTTTAGTTAATAATAATGTACCAATATTGATTCACCAGTAGTAACCAATGTACCACACCAAGAAGATGTGGATGGGAGGGGAATCAGGAGTGGAAGTAGGGGGAGGAGACAGTGTAAGGAAACTTTCTCTTCTATTTTTCTGCAAACCTAAAACTGTTCTTAAAGATATAAAGTCTGCTAATTTTAAAAATTAAAATGGGGGCGCCTGGGGGGCTCAGTCGGTTTAGCCTCCGACACTTGACTTCAGCTCAGGTCTGATCTCGCGGTTCATGGGTTCGTGAGTTTGAGCCCTGTGTGGGGCTCTTCGCTGGCTGACGGTGTGGAGCCTGCTTGGGTCTCTCTCTCTCTCTCTCTCTCTCTCTCTCTCTCTCTCTCTCTCTCTCTCTCTCCCCCCTCCCTGCTTGTGCTCTCTTTCTGTCAAAAATAAATAAATCATTTATTAAAAAAATGAAATTTGCAATGTCTTGGCGCTTGGACTCCATGCCTCAGTCCTCTTAAAACGGCCCTATGATTTACTTAACACAATAGGTAAATCACAGGTGCGTCGCTGTTTTGTTGTTTAAGCAAGTAACGCAGGCATTCAGCACATCGTCAGTTACGCGGGAAATTAAGGCAATTGTTGACAGTTCGCGTCGGCGAAATTGACAAGCCAAGGTTTAGCGCGGCTCGCTTTACCTGTCTGCCCTTGTGCCGGATCCCCTTCCCCGGGATCTGGGGCCAGGGCCTTGGGGTGAACTGAAATTCGTTCCGGGAGAGAGAGACGGGAGGGGTGCGGCCTAGGAGGATGGGGGTGGTGGGTCAGGGCCGCTTCCAGAGTTTGGGTGATAGAGACCAAGGCAGACCTGGGGAGAGGGAGGGTGCAGGGGGCCGGGACGGGTGTGGGGGTGGGGAGGGGCAGGCCCTGCGGGCAAGAGTTGCTGGAGAGTAAGGCAGGTTGGGGCAGAAAGCGCCGGAGCGGCGGCGGCTCAGGCTCTGACCTCTGACGGAAAGATTCTTCTAAAAGGAGTGCCAGTTTCTGTATAGAGAATGATGCTACTTATATTTAAAAAAAAAAAAAAAAGTTTATATGTGTTTCTGGGGGGCGGGGGGGTGCCCATTCGTGGACGCAGGCCGTGAGAACGTGGTAGCTTCAGTTCCTGTCTCCCGGGACGGTATTGCCAGGAAGCCAGGGTGCCGGACCGAAAAGGAAGCCTCGTGACGCAGGCTGCAGCCAGAGGGGGACGCGCGTGCGACAGGTGTGGGAGATGGGGGGAGGACAGGCCGGAGGAGGGGGCCCAGGTCCCTCAGGAGAGGTTGGGGGCCCGCGGGGCCGTGCTCCCTGAGGCTCTAGGATGGGGCTGGTTTTGGGGGTGCGGGAAACACCCCCAGGGGCTGGAAGAGGCAGGTGCTCCCGGAACCTACTGCGGGAGCGAGTGTGCGCTGCACGGCAGCGGGGAACCCTTGGACCGAGAAGTCCCCGTTCCCGCCCCCAGGCTTCCAGCCCCTCGGGGTCCCACTGGCGCCGCCGAAGGAGTCGAGGACGGTTTGCTGCCCCGGCTCCGCCTGACGAGCAGGCGAGGACGCGCTGACACCACTTGCGTAAAGGTCGGAAGCGGGCACACCACGTGTCTGGCCACGCCTAGATTTGTGGCGCGTCTATAAACAACCGCACAAGAATGGTGAACACACACTAGCAACGCCTCTGGGTGGAAAGGTGGCATCGAGGAGGAGCGATCTGAGGCTTTAAAGCTCCAGGCAGGCTCTGATTTCTCAAGCTGTGTTGTGCAAATCGGCGAATTCGTTTTGCTTTACATATTGCATCTGGGGGCTTTGTTTTGTAAGTTTAAATCCAGGTTAGTTAACACATCATGTAATAATGATTTCAGAAATAGAATTTAGTGATTCGTCACTTACATACAACAGCCAGTGCCCACCCCAGCAAGTGCCCCCCTCGATGCCCATCACCCATCTAGCGCCTCCCCCCCCCCCACACCTCCCAGCAACCCTCAGTTTGTTCTCTGTATTTATGAGTCTCTTACGGTCTGCCTCCCTCTCTGCTTTTATCGTATTTTTCCTTCCCTTCCCCCATGTTCATCCGTTGTGTTGCTCAAATTCCACACATGAGTGAAATCGTATGCTAATTGTCTTTCTCTGGCTGACTTATTTCTATATATTGCATTTTTGTTTTTTTTTTAATTTTTTTTAACATTCATTTATTTTTGAGACAGAGAGCATGAACAGGGGATGGTCAGAGAAAGAGGGAGACACAGAATCTGAAACAGGCTCCAGGCTCTGAGCTGTCAGCACAGAGCCCGACGCGGGGCTTGAACCCCACGGACCGCGAGATCATGACCTGAGTCGAAGTCGGACGCTTAACCGACTGAGCCACCCAGGCGCCCCTATATATTGCATTTTTGAATGGGTATGTGGTTTTATGCAGTCTACTTTCCACACTGGAATATAATGTATCCGGGTCAATCTTATGCGGTTGAAAGCAATTAAGTTACAGTAAAAAAAAATTTTTTTTTTTAATCTTAAGTATCTTGTATGTACCCACTAACAGAGGGACAAGGGATTCTATTAAAGTTTGGGGGTTTGGCTCCTTGGACAGAACACGGCGTTTCAGATCGCTTTCTAAGAAAACTTCAGAGATATGAACCCTCGCTGAACGTTTTGCTCTCACGGCAGCGTCCGAAGGGGGAAAAACTGCTCTGGGACGCTGCAAGAAGGCCCGCGTGAAAGCCGCGGGGCGGTTCCCTCTGTCAGCCGGCTGAAGTTCAGGAGTGACTCCCCTCCCCGGCGGAGCCCCGCAGCCCCGGGGAACCCAACAGAAGGTTCCACGCACCGTGGGCGTTGACGACAGCACGTGGGCCCAGGTGTTGGCGGTGCCACTGTAAGTAACGAGTCCCCGCGACGTGCCAGGGGGGCGCGGCCTCCGGGACAGCGAGCCGAGCAGGGCACGCCCGGCAGAGGGCGCTCGCGGAGGGCGGCGGGGGCAGAGGGGCGGGGCCTTCGCTTGCAGCGGCGCCGCGGTCCCGGCCTCCCGGCGCAGCGTGGGGAGCCTCGGCCTGCGATCGCGGGCCCCGGAAGCTTCCTTCGGCGAGGATTCCGCGAAGCCTCCCGCTCTGAGAACGTGAGGGAGGTTTGCAGAGTCCTGCAGGCGTTTCTTGTTCTCACTTAGCGCCCGCTTCGCGGGGACAGAAGGGCCCTGCGTTGCTTCAGCGCCTTTCCGGTCGTCTTCTCGAAACCCCGCCTGTTTTCCCACCGGAAGGCCCAGCGCTGTCTCTTTGGTCACCAAACACGACTCTTTGTCTTTTTGTTTTCTCTTCACCCCCCGCTCCCTTCCCTTATGCCTCTTTTCCTCGTCTGCTCCTTCTGTCCCCGAGCAGCGTTCGGCAGGACGGATCCGGGAGGCGGACTGCCTGGCATCGGTTCAGTCCCCGCGGCATCTTCGCCGGGTGGCCCTGGCCGAGACTCTCTGCCTGTCCTCGTCTGTAAAGTAGGAGCGGTCCCCGTTCGGCCCTCGGAGGAGTTTGTGAGAATAAACTAAAGTGAGTCTCTGTGAAGCATTAGAACGCGGCTCTATACGTCGTAAGCGCTGGACAAGTGTTTATCGAATACGTAAGTCGTCTTCTCTTACCTTTATGGTAAACTTCCTGCATTCAAGGCCATCTCAGCGTCTTTTTCCACGTTCACGTTGCTTTTAACATTCCTCTCACATTTTAAATACATTTTGGCATTGATTATTTTGCTTCTGCTTTAGTTAATTCCGTTCGTGACTTCCCTCTACTGTTTTTTGTTTTTTTTATTCCTCCCCTCTTCCTTCTCTGTATTTCATACATGAAGCGACTTTCTTAAAAGGTCCAATTCCCAGGAGGCGGTTAAGCATCTGACTCTGGATCTCAGCTCTTGGTCTCGCTGTGTGGGTTGGGGCTCCGCGCTGCGCTGGGCGTGGAGACTGCTTAAAATAAAAACAAAAGACAAAATATCCGAGTCTCAATCCCCTTTGCTGGGTAACCTCTTGTCTTCTGTTATAACTTCTCTTGCTTTTTTTTTTTCCTGCCTTATGTTTTATTCATCGTTATTACCGTCCCTTTCTTTCGCATTTAAGATGCTTTGCAGACGTTCCAGACGTTCTACACATTTTCTTTATGCTTTTTGCAGCCACTTATGTACCAAGCTCTTCTCCTTTTTCCTGGGACTCACTCTCTATCGTTCTGCAAGTGGCTTTTGATTTTCTCTGATTTCACCAGTGGACGTGTATAGCTTTTATTCCTGTTTCTCCCGGGAGCCGTTCAAAATTTCTTTGCATACAGCTCTTCAAAGTCTAGCATTCTCCTTTCATCTCATGTTGTAGCCCCGTGGAGCATCAGTACTCTTGTTACCATAGCAACTGTCTCTTGTCTTCCACTTTGCTGCCACTGGTTTACACATTTCATTTTTATTTTCTTTCTTCATTCTTAGTCCTCTTTCCATGGATCCCCTTAATTTCCTCTTTCCCTTCTTTATTTTTGCTCATCCTCTTATTAAATGTGTTCTCTTGGGGTTTTTTTTTGTTTTGTTTTCCATTATTTTTTAATCCTTGTATGTCAATCAAGATTTCCAGTATTGTTTTAATAATGCCTTTAATTATTCTTTTAGCTTTTAATATCTGTACGTATATAGTTGTCTAGAAACCCAGGCAACCCAGGCATTCTTTTTTTTTTATCCATTATCTTTGCGCCTTGCCTGTTTGCTTAATCTTTTCTTTGTTTCTGGGGCTTCTCTTTAATATTTTAGGCCTTCTTGATGCAAACCTCGTGCTGGTTTACACACCTCCACTTTCGCGTTGTTGTGATCACTGTATTTTCTCCTTCCTCAGCTTGTCTTTGTAGGATTGGTCAGGGTTCACCAGAGAAACGGAACAAAGGGCATCTGGAGAGGGTGAGACAGAGAGAGAAATTTTAGGGAACTGGCTCACCCCGCGGTGGGGACTGACAAGTCCCAGTTCTGCAGGGGGAGCCGCTGGACTGGAGCCGCAGGGAAGAGTTGTCACAGTTCCAGCCCAAAGGCAGTCTGGGGCAGAATTTTGTTACTGATTGGATGACACCCACCACATTCTGTAGGGAGGGTATCCCGATTTGCCCCAAGTCTGATTTAAATATTAGTCTCATCTAAAAAATACCTTCAAGTAATATCCAGACTGGTGCTTGACCAAATTAATACCTGGACACAGGTCGCTTAGACAAGTGAACACCTCAAATTAACCGCCCCCCCCCTTCCAAGCTCTCTCCCTGTGAACGTTCCTCTTCAGTCTCCTCCTTCTCGGGGCTCAGGACCCGTCCTCTGCTTGTCCCCTCTGCCCTCGCTTTCTCCAGAGCAGCTTTGCATAGTGTGCCTTTCTAAAGGCTTTCAACAGACGCCACCCAGAATGGCACCCCAACCGGAGGGGGGGCGCTTGCAAAACCAAGGTGGCTGAGCCATTCCCTCCCAGAGCCACCAAGCAGGTCGCGACACAAAACGACAAACTCTCAAAGCACGCTGTCTGCATTGCACACACCCCCTCCCCTTCCCTCCGACAAGCCACACCACGACCACAGCCTGCCGTCTCCACAGTCATGGAACTGGACGGTGGGCGGACAGACGCCCGTTCCTGTGAGTTTTCTCGTTCGTCTCAGAGTTCCAGAACAGTTGCTTCTGTTCCTTGTGGCCGGCTTATTGGTTGCTCCGGTGGAGGGAGGGATTCTGGGAGCCCCTACTCTGGCACTTTCTTGACGTCCTGTGTGTTCACCGGTCAAGGACGTTTCTTGCAGGCACGTTATAATTGGCTCTTGCTTTTTTTTTTTTTTTATCCTGCCTGACAACATGCAGCTTTTAATTGTTATACTTAGTCTATTTACGATCGGCTTCTGTAATTTGTGAGTTCCGTCTATTTAAGTCTACCATCTTGCAATGTTCCTATTTGTCCCCATTGTTATTTGTTTCTCTCCCCCGACACGCCCCTTTTTGACCATATCCCGATTGAGTTTTTTAATGTTTATTTATGTTGAGAGAGAGAGAGAGGCAGCACGAGTGGGGGAGGGGCAGAGAGACAGGAGATTCCAGGCAGGCTCCCCGCTGTGAGCCCAGTGCCCAGCGTGGGGCTCAAACTCACTAAACCATGAGATCATGACCTGAGTGGAGATCAAGATCGGATGCTTAACCGACTGAGCCACCCAAGCGGCCCAATAGCCTGATTAATTTTAAGCAAGAATGTGATGCCATCAGACAGAATGTAATTATTTTCCACATAATAAATATGTTGAGGGGCGCCTGGGTGGCTCAGTCGGTTAAGCGTCCGACTTCGGCTCAGGTCATGATCTCACGGTTTGTGAGTTCAAGTCCCGCGTCGGGCTCTGTGCTGACAGCTCAGAGCCTGGAGCCTGTTTCAGATTCTGTGTCTCCCTCTCTCTCTGACCCTCCCCCGTTCATGCTCTGTCTCTCCCTGTCTCAAAAATAAATAAAAACGTTAAAAAAATTTAAGATAAATATGTTGAATGGCAAAGTCAAGCAAGAAAATTGAACTAATTGTAAATGCACCACAGAACACCAGAAAAGAGATTTTCAAGTCATGAGTTAAAAAGTAAGTTTGGGGGGTGCCTGGGTGGCTCAGTCCGTTAAGCCTTCGGCTCGGGTCATGATCTCGAGATTTACCGGTTCGAGCCCCGAGTCAGGCTGTGTGCTGACAGCTCGGAGCCTGGAGCCTGCTTCGGATTCTGTGTCTCCCTCTCTCTCTGCCCCTACCCCCTCACGCTCTGTCTCTCTCTCCTTCAAAAATAAATAAACATAAAAAAACTTAAAAAAAAGTTTGGAAGAACGAGCCAGGAAAGGAGGGATAGAGTGCTTATTTGTAGGAAATAGAATTAGTATGACATTTCTTCCCCCTATGAAGGGGGAGTTGTAAAAAAAAATATTTAAATGATGCCACTTTCAGCTCTAAACTCAATTAATGCTCCTGCCTGAGAGAGGAGAAACAAATATGGAGTGTAAAATCGTGAGTAGCGTTTGGCAAATGTATATGCGGTCAGTAGTTCTGGAATTCGGGAGGAAGGTCTTGGCCAGAAACCATCACTCGGATAACAATGAGTCGTTGCAAGTTCCTACATGTTACAGGATCGTCCAAACTCCTTAAGACTCTCCGCGTGTAGTTTCTTTTGCTTTAGATGTTGAAGATGCATATTTTTGAAGATTTCATTTTTGAGGAATCTCTACATCCTGCGTGGGGCTTGAACCCACAACCCCAAGATCGAGTCGTCCGCTCCACCGACTGAGCCCACGTGCTGGGCATCGAGGATGGTTAAGTGGAGGTTGAAATCGTGGGAGTGAATGGGATTGCTAGGAAAGAGCATGGAGTGAGGGCAGAACCCACGAGAAACGCGGAGGTGCAGGGATCGGAAAACAGGGCTGCGGGGGGGAAAGGTCAGAAGAGGAAGCTGAATGAGAAATGGGACAGCAGAAGACGAGGAGTAGCAAGGATGTGGGAGCGGTCGGTGGTGACCAGCCGTCCAGTCTTCTGCCAAGAGTTTTATATATACCTCGTGAAGAAAAGGAGAGGTCTACAATTTCTAGGTCAGTGTCAGGAGAAGGGCTGCTTGTTAATTAAACGACTGAGACTTTGTCGTTTCTGTTGGCTGGCTGGAAAGTGAATTTGTCTGGTACCTTAATGAATACAGCCGATCCCTTTACCCACCTCCGTGGGACCCTCACGGCATCTGTAAACGGGAGAGAGAGAGAGAGAGAGAGAGCGGGGGAGGGGCAGAGAGAGAGGGAGACACAGAATCCGAAGCAGGCTCCAGGCTCCGAGCCGTCAGCCCAGAGCCCGACGTGGGCCTCGAACCCACCAACCGTGAGATCACGACCTGAGCTGAGATCCAGAGTCAGACGTCCAACCGACTGAGCCACCCAGATGCCCCACCTGTACTACTGTTGTCCATAAAAGGGACAAAATATTTAAAATTAAAGCTTAGAATTAAAAAAAAAACAATATTGGAATTTGAAGAAAAATTGCCTTTTGTTATATTCTACATTGTCCTTATTTTTTCTTTCTTTCTTTCTTTTTTGCTTTTTGCAGAATTGTCTTTAAAGTAGAACAGACCCCTCCTGGAAAATGGCCTAGAACGAGGATCAAAGTGTGCACGCGAAGCTGAACTGGTCCATACAGGGAAACGCTCCTCCAGGAGTGTGAACGGGGCATGACACCGAGCCTCTGGAGACGGCACAGATGTGCTATGGATCCCTGAACATTCGTTCTAGGGCCCCCGCGACTGCTGTCATAGTGGAAATAGATTTATGTGACCCTTTAAGTGACGCTGCCTCCGTCAAACAATCATGCAAGTTTTCTTTTCAACTGACGTAATTTGGGGGGTTTTAATTACCTTTCAAACTGGCATTGGGCGCCTGGGGGACTTCCTGGTCTTCGTTGTATATCTGCACGTCGCATTCATTCGACCTCATCAGAAAAAGCCCTTAGATGCGATTCTCGTTCATCTGACTTGGGCTGATGTGACGACAGCCACCTTCAGGGGCGTCCCGTATATAACGTCCCCCTTCGGAGTCAGGGATGTTTTGGAGGCTGTCCAAAACATTTGTAAAGCTGTGCTGTGCATTCACAGAGTGACGCGGGGTGTTTGTATATGTGCTGTTTCTCTCCTGAGCACGGGAATGTGGGAATGTGGGAAAAGATATTTCCAGCACATCTGACTGACACAAGTCTTTTATCCACAATACGTAAACAACACCCACAAATCAATAATAAGCGTACAGACAACCCGGTAGAAAAAGCAAAAAATTTGAAAAGGCTTTTTAGCAAAATAAAAGTACGCAGAAAGCCCCTAAGCGTATTAAAATATGCTTGGCTTCATTATTAATCAAGGCAATGCAAATTAAGATGTTTGAGTTGCAGCCATACGCCTAGCAGAATGGCAAAATCAAAGAGTGTAAATTGTTACAACTTCGGAAGTCTGTGGGGCCACATTTTATAGTGTTGGACCTGTCAACGAATCTCATTGATCCAACATTCCGCCTCTGTATGTAGACTCAGACCCCGACATGTCCAAAAATGTTCCTTCTTTTGGGTTTTTACTTGCAGTCGTCCCAAATAGATAAGTTGTGTAACATACGTACGATGGAATACTTTCCTGCCATGAAATGAAGACGCTATTGCTACTTTCAATAGCATAGATTACTTCACAGGCGTAATTGAATTAAAAAAGCCAGACACAAAGGAGCATAGACAAGAGGACTCGACTGACATATATTTTAAGGACAGTGGAAACTAAACTTGGGTGTTAGAAGTGAGAGCGGTGGTTACTTTTTGGAGGAAAGTGCCTGACAGGTGGCCTCGCGGTCGTCTCTGAGGTGCTGGTAATATTGTATTTCTCGATCCAGAGGTACCTGGCTGACTCCGCTGGTGGAGTGTGTGACGCTTGACCTCAGGGTCGTGGGTTTGAGCCCCACGTTGGACGTGGAACCTGCTTTAAAAGAAATGTTGTTTCTTGATCTAGATGGCAGTTCCTCGCGGGTTTTCCGCGTGAAAATTTATTCACCGCCATCCATATGCATTGTGTGATTTAAAATATTATAAGCCAATTCTTTAAAAGCTTAAGGGCGCCTGGGTGGCGCAGTCGGTTAAGCGTCCGGCTTCAGCCAGATCACGATCTCGCGGTCCGTGAGTTCGAGCCCCGCGTCAGGCTCTGGGCTGATGGCTCAGAGCCTGGAGCCTGTTTCCGATTCTGTGTCTCCCTCTCTCTCTGCCCCTCCCTTGTTCATGCTTTGTCTCTCTCTGTCCCAAAAATAAATAAACGTTGAAAAAAAAATTAAAAAAAAAAAAGGACTGTTATGAATCAATACATATGTTACAAATCCGTTCTTTGAGAGTTCATTTTAGAAAATGAAAATAATAAAACATTGCAGAGACCTAAGGGACATGTGAAAATGGAATCTAAAAGGAGAAACACAGAGCAGGAGAGCACTTAGGGCACCACATTGCCTTTGCTTTTAAGGCTCTTACTCCTGGAGGCAAAATTGCACTTCTATTTCGGCAGCTTCTAAATTGAGGCAAGGCGACGTCATTGGGATCTGTTGCAAATAGAGGATCACTCTGTGTTATCGCACGTCCCTCCTGGTACACGTCCCTCTAACGATGACCTAGAAACAAAACTCAGCCCCCACTCCCAGTGAACTGCAGGAACAACGGTCTTGTCGCTCTGGGAGCTGTGGAGTGGAAGAGGTGGAAAACATCCTCACTACTAAGAAGTCAAAGCCCCAAAGCGGGCCTCTGAGCGGCCAGGCCTCCTAGATGCAGTTCCCGAGTAGTTCAGGGAGCCGCAAGTCACAAACAGAGTTTGAGGTTTGTATTACTGATCTATTACTGGAACAATTCCACAGTTAGTAGTTGAAACAATCAACAAGCACTTATCTCACGAGGTCTGTAGGTCGGAAGTTCAGGAGTGTCCTTTCTGGGTGGTTGCAGCTCACGGTCCCTCCTAAGGTTGCCGACAAGATGCCAGCTAGAGCTCCAGCCATCTTACGGCGTGACTCTGGCAGGAGGGTCCCGTGCCAAACTCTCCCAAAGGTACTGGTCGGGGGACTCGCTTCCTCCCCACATGGACCTCTTCCTGGGGCTGCTCAGGACATGGCACCTGGCTTCCCCGAGAGCCACAACCACCTCTATGTTTGGCCACAAAAGACCATCCTCTGCTACGATGGTGTAGGAGCTGTACAAGGGCAAGAATATTAAGAGGTAAAGATCACTGGGGTCATCTTAGAGGCTGCCTCCAGAGTCTGGCCTCTGGCCAGTGATCTACGACACTCCCTTATGCAAAACACACTCACCAGGTCCCGAGAGGCCCCAGAGGTCCCAGAATTTAGCCTTTAAATCAAATCCATGGGTATGAAGTCCCTTGGGTACGGTACCTTGAACATATTCCTTCAGGTACAAAGAAAGGAACCTTGCACCTCAAAGGAGAAAATACTCTCTTACTTGGAGGAGGCTTTGGACCTTTGACTCTAGAATTAAAAGTCCCTGGCTCTACCAACCAAGCCCCATAGGCCCCCAGGAAGTAGCTTTTATTCATACACAGAAATGGTTTCAGCAAATATCGCTGCTATTGATGAGTATTGTAAATACGTTCTTGGACTCAGGGAAGACTGTTGAAGAAACGGGTTCAAGTCCACGGGACCAATTCATGGAGCAGAAGTGTATTCAGGTATCCTGAGTCTACGTCGTAGTCACTGGTGAGCTGTTCTACGTTGTTTGTACCGTGTCTGAGAAGCCATTCCGGTTTACGTAGAAGGAAGTAGATAGCATCGACACAACAACCCTTGCTTATTGACATAGAGTTTGTAAGGGTGAGTCTCAAAAGTGGCACCAATTGATTGTCTTTGGAATATATTTAGTAACACTTATCATGGTCACTGGTCTTCTCTGGATGACCAAGAGAAAACAAAACTAATGACAAATTAGGAGAAGGGGAAAGCAATCAGTAGAGAGCAATGGTTGGAATTATTACTACATTTTGCCAAATATTTATTGATGTAAAAAAAAAAAAATGAAGCATCCAGGGAAGGGAATGTCCTGGCAAATGTGACCCTGCTTTGTGCCCTGAACTTCACTAGTTAGGGGATGATTTTACCTTCTAAACTATTTTTTGCCCTCATGTACTTTTTAAACAAATACCTAACGTTTTTCATCAGATATGCGTGAAGACTGTAATGACTGGCATATCGTAAACTTTTCACTGTTTTTTGAAGTCTGGCATCACACTCCTTTATCACATTAAATGGAGTCTGAAAACCATAGTGATTGACTACCGGCCAAAATCCCTTTAAAAAATAGAAAAACATGCCCTTCTATGAAGGGAAATTTTATATTCGATTCTCTTTCTCCTTGAATGAGTTTATGCAGATTTTATGTATATTTATGTATATTTTATGTATATAAAAGATTTTTGTCTATAATGTATACATTATGCAGATTTTATGTATATAATGTATATTTCCTTAAAGTCCTCCATTGTTCATGCTGTTACACTAGCCTGCACTAAATGTAAGAATAAATATCACAACCTGCAACTTTGCTGTTTGATAGGACCACACATCTGTATCATAATTAATTCTTTTGGTTTGAGTTATATTTGCATTTATGCAACGCAATCAAAACATCACCGGTAGATATTAGCACATTTGGAAATCCCTTTGCTGGGAGATATGGCAGAAGTAAATATGGAGTTTGTCACCTTCTCCATGAAATCTCGGAGCATATATAAGACCACCTTAACTGAAGGAGTATTTCCCATTGTTCTTTTGCTGGACACCCTGGATGGAAGGAATTTCACCCTTCCGGGAACTTGAGCTGGGTGGAAGTTTGAGAATTGCCTACTTGGAGACAGCATGTTTTGAAAGGAAGTTGGGAACGAAGAATCCAGATTCGAGGAGGGTATGGAAGATCTGGAAACTGGTTTAGGTGTTTGAGCTCATTGCCTAATTTATTAAAACTCTGCTGCACGAGGAGGCAAGTGTAAAAGGCTTATAGCAGAGGATGGTTTCGATCCATCGACCTCTGGGTTATGGGCCCAGCACGCTTCCGCTGCGCCACTCTGCTTCGCCTGTTGGTTCCTCTGTTTTTTTTTTATTAATGACAAACATCACCTTGTCGGAGCTGAGCGCGTTCTCTCGCTCGCGCTCTCTCTCTCTATTTTTTCTATCTCCTTCCCTTCGAAAGGATTGTCACCCTCCTCTCCGCATGTGGGAGATCCGCTCTCCCCCGACCAGGCGGCCAAGGGCCCCGACCTCCGGGACCGCGCTTGTCCAACCAGCCCAAGAGTGTGCAAGCTCGGAATTCCCCCCCCCCCCCCCTTAACTTGATTTACTTTCCAGGAGCCGCTCTTCGCTCAGAGAGCCGCGGGGGGAAAGTGCGCTGAGCAACTCCGTGCGGCCTTTTCGGCGCGATCCGAGTCGTCGCCGAGCGGACCCGCCGCTGTCAGAGGAGTCGTGCCACCGCCGCGCGGGCTTCCCCTCCAAAAGGCTCGCAGACCGTCGCGAGGAGGAAAAGGAGGTTTTCTGTTTGTGCTGCAAGGAAGCAGACCGTCCCGGGGACGGCGCCCCGGGAACAGAGGGGACCCACCCAGCGCGGTGCTCCCGGGCTTGCACGGGGGCCACAGACTCCGCTGGATCCCGTCGGGAGCCGTTTTCACACGCACGCGCGCACTCAGACTCACACACGTGCACGCACTCACGCGCGCACTCACGCACGTACGCACGCACGCACACACACGCGCACAGTCACACTCACACACGCCGTCGGAAATAAAAAACGAGACACCGATAGAGACAGGAGCTGCATTCCCTTGGTTCCGATCAGAACAGAACTTTGGGCACGTCCCGGAACAACCGCCCTGGCTCGTTGCTGCCCCCGCGAGGCCGTCAGGCCCGAGGGCGCGTCCCGATCGCTGAGAACCTCGGATCCTCGCTGATGGAAACTTCGGGACGACGGGCGTGAAAGAACTCGCGGGACCGCCGCTCGCTTGCTGCAGGTATTCGTCTCCCCTTCGCCCCACGCCCGACCGCAGGGACACTGGAGGGGCGACCTCTGCACGCTTGCTCCTGTGCCAGAGCCGGGGCGCGCGCGGCCGGTCCCGGGGCCGACAGGGGGCGCGCACGGCCCTTCCGGGGACGGAGCGGGGGCGCGCGCGGCCCGTCCCGGGGCAGAGCGGGGGCGCGCACGGCCCTCCCCGGAGCAGAGCGCGGGCGCACAGCCTTCAAACTTTCGGACTGCATCCCCCCGAGTCAGAAATACATGTTAAATCACAACTCAATAATACAGTATGCAAACAATCTGTCTACTGGTTTATCTATCTTTCAATCGAGAGAGAAAGAGAGAGAGAAAGGAAGAGAAACCAAATTCCATCACACAATATTTTACTACATGGGGTTTATTCTGATAGTTCCCACTCCCATGATAGTCTATTTCATTTATTAAGATACCGGTCTTGGCCTTTTCTTCGCTGTTGATTTTACACTTCTGAGACACATGGTAGGTTGAAAAACACTGGCACCTGTATAATGGTAATAAAAAATGGCTTTGTCCCCCTGGAGTCAAACAGTGGAGTGGAAGACAGTGCCCTTTTCATTTGGAGGGGACCAGTAGTCAAAGAGTTAGGGAAAAGGTTCTGGTTCCAGCAGCCTTTCCGTTTGGTATTACACAGTAAACAAGTGAACTTTGTCAGGGTCTATACTCCAGATGCCTCCCTGTACGTGTGTCCCTGTGGCAGGTGAAGGGATAGTACACGGGCCACACTGTCCTCTCTGAGTCAGCTTTCCCACCTCTGTCCTACATTTGAGAGGCGGTTTCTGTCCCCTCATCTGTGGAAGCATTCTTGCCTCTTAGGGCATATTCCGCTGGGGTTTTTCGCTGTTTTACCGACCGTATCCAACATATTGTTCTGATGGTCCCCTCTACCTGGAGAATTCTTACTTCTGACCTCTATAGGATTTGCTCCCGGCCTTTGTTCACATGGCAGGACCCATGAATCCAAAGGCTTTGGAGAGATTCAGCCTGCCCTCTGTTTTCTGTGAATACCTCGAAGAGCTGTTTGTTTGTTTTTACTGCTGAGTTGTATTCCATAGAATAGATGGACCACAGTGTGTTTACCCAACCACCTACTGGGAAACGTTTGGGTTGTTTCCCAGTTTGGGCTATTACAAACAAAGCTGCTCTGAGTAAGAATGTAGGGGTTTTGTGTGGACATAAGTTCTCGTTGTCCTGGGATAACTGCCCAGGAGTGGAATTGCTGGATTGCATGGTGTTGTGTGTAGCTTTTTGAAAGAGACGGCCAAACTGCTTTCCAGAGCGGCTGCACCACTTTCCCTTCCCATCAGCCATGGGTGACAGACCCGGTTTCTGTGCCCCCTGGCCAGTCCTAAGCAGGGTCACACAACTAAACTGTGTTATTGTAACTCTTCTGAGGGGTGCGCGGTGACACCTCATCATGGTCTGAACTCACATTTCCTAAATGACTGTGATATTGAACATCTTTTCCCGGGCCATTTGTATATCCTCTTTGGTAAAATGTCTCTTCGTGTCTTGTGCCCACCTTCATTTATTTATTTATTTCTTAAGTAGGCTCCACACCCAGCGTGGGGCTTGAACTCAAGCCCCTGGGATCAAGTGTCAGATGCTCTAGCCACTGAGCCAGCCAGGCATCCAGGTTGATTGTTGTTTTAATGTTGGGTTTTGAGAATTCTTCACATAGTCTAGATAGGAGTCTTTTGCCAGATATGTGGTTTGCAAATATTTTCTCCCAACTGTAACTTGCCTGTTTATCCTCTTAAGAGGGTCCTTTCCAGAGCAAAAGCTTTTAATTTGATGAAATTCAATGAGTCACATTTGTCTTTTATGGATGTGTTTTTGGTGTCATGTCTAAAACTCTGCAAGCCCGAGGTCCTCCAGATTTTTTTTTTCTAAAAGTTTTATACTTTTATGTTTTTTTTTTTTTTTTTTTTTTTTTTTTAATTTTTGAGACAGAGAGAAACAGAGTGTGGGGGTGGGGGAGGGGCAGAGAGAGGGAGACAGAATCCGAAGCAGGCTCCAGGCTCCAAGCTGTTAGCACAGAGCCCATTGCAGGGCTCCAACCCACAAACCACGAGATCATGACCTGAGCCCAGGTCAGACACTCAACCGACTGAGCCACCCAGGCACCCCTTGTATTTTACTTATCATTTCCAATTACTTTTTTTTTTTAAGTTTTTTTTTTTCAACGTTTTTTATTTATTTTTGGGACAGAGAGAGACAGAGCATGAACGGGGGAGGGGCAGAGAGAGAGGGAGACACAGAATCAGAAACAGGCTCCAGGCTCCGAGCCATCAGCCCAGAGCTCGATGCGGGGCTCGAACTCACAGACCGCGAGATCGTGACCTGGCTGAAGTCGGACGCTCAACCGACTGCGCCACCCAGGCGCCCCTCCGATTACTTTTTTAATAAGGTGTGAGGTTTAGGTTGAGGTTTGTGCTTTTTTGCCTATGGATATCAAATTCGTTCACCACCATTTTTTTTGAGAAGACCAAGACTTTCCTTCCTCTTCTAAATTGCTTTTGCACTTTTGTCGAAAATCACTTAGCTGTACTTGTATGTGGCGATCTATGGGTTCTCTACTGTTTCTTTGACTTACACGTCTGTCTGCCAATGACGCACGGTCTCTTGCTGTGGCTGTAAAATAAGTCTGGAAATAAGAAGATTGATTTCTTCCACTTTATTTCTCTTTTTCTCGGAATTGTTTTAGTTACTTTAACTCATTTGCCTTGCCATATACATTGTAGAATAGTCGTGTTCGTGTCTGCAAAAAACTCACCCGGATTTTGGTAGGAATTCTGTTAAACCTGTATCTAACTTTGACAAGACTTAACGTCTTTGGGTCTTCCAATCAAATGAACACAGAATATTTCTCCATTTATTTAGGTCTTTGATTTGTTTCAACAGCATTTTGTAGTTTCGTGTTTTTCCACATGTACATATCCAGGTAGATTTGAAGCTAAGTTATTTTTTTAAGTACCATTTAAATGGTACTGTATTTTAGTTCTGGTGCCCACATGCTTATTGCTAATGTATAGAAATACGATGGATGTTTGTATTCTGATCTTGTATTCTGTGACTTTGCTGAACATACTTATTAGTTCTAGGACGTTTGTGTTTGTTTTGAGTTTCCTTAGGATTTCCTGTGGAATCATCATAACATCTTCAAGTGGGATGGGAAGTACAATCTGTAGGCAGAGAGGGAGGGGGAAGTGTGTATTTCTGGAGAAAAATGTAATCCACTGAGCAATCAACAGCACCATCAACCCGCACTTTGCCAAAATTGTAGAAATGAACAAAATGCACTTTTGCAAAATGCAGAGTGTCCTGGTGTTTCTGGGTCGGATAAGTATGTCACCTAAGACCATACTGCGGTATCGGACGAGTAACTCCACACCGTTTTTGTTTATCATTAGAATGTGACATGGGTGCCTGGGTGACTCAGTCAGTCTTGACTCAGTCAGGCTCTTGAGCTCAGCTCAGGTCTTGATCTCGGGGTCATGAGTCCCAAGCCCGTGTTGGGCTCCGTGCTGAGCGTGAAGCCTACTTAAAAAAAAAGAAAAACAAAGTGACGTCCGGGGGGTTTGGCAGAGACTCTCCTCACCTGCCAAGGGGCTCAGTTGTGAGCACAAAGGTCAGAAAATCTGAAGGTCCTGGATTTTGACACGGTGAACACCTTACTCCGTAAATATGGTTTCCAGTTCCTTTTCTAAAACACCCAAGTCTAGAGGGATAGTTTTCTTACACTCCATGGACTTTTGAACATGTTGTACTGTGTTCCTGGGAAATCTATTAAAAAGTGCTAAAGTTGTCTTCTGCTTGGAATAGAATAAATAGCAAACCTTGGCTACTGGGTAAAGTTTTACTTGGGACAGGTAAAAGTCGTCCAACTTGAACCCAAACTTAACCTTCTCTGAAGGACAAAAACCTGGGGAACCTTCAGACCCCTAGGGAAAGCAAGGGCCATGCTGCCTGGACAGGGACTTGAACCCTGGACCCTCAGATTAAAAGTCTGATGCTCTGCCAACTGAGCTACCCAGGCTCTTGGAGTACAGCTCTGTCCAGATGCATAAATAAGATCAAAACTACTTCAGCTCAACAGTGTGGTCGATTCATTCTTGCATTCAGGAAAGGCAGCTGAACAGGCGTTTCATCTCTATAGTCAGTCAGTTCACTCAGCACTTGTTGATGTTTTCTGTAGGTAGAGAAGGAATGTACATCTAGAAAACACCAGAGAAGGAATATACATCCAGAAAACAATCCTTATTTGAGTACAGTTGTAGAAGGGGAAGATAAACAAAAGCAACCGATTGTTTCCAGTAAATATTTATGGAATGCTTAGTGAAATCTTTAACCCCTTATTTACGGGGCACCGAGAAATAACCAAAAAGGATACCAAGAGGAACAAAGAAACAATAAAAATATAAATAACTAAGAAAGAACAAGAGAAGAAATGTAAAAAGCAACCAGGGGAGAACGATGGTAAGAATCTGAGAAATTTGGGAACATCTACCAATTTTTTTTTTCTTGCTGTAAGAAAAAAATGAGTCATTAAAAAGGAAGAGAAATGTCGTGGTGACTGTGAGAGGCCCTACTTTGTACCCCGGGCTGGTGTTCTTAACCCCTGAAAGAATGTTGGCAATTTAGTATTCCCTGTTACATTTTTTTCAGTGGACATGTAACATTTTTCTTCACATGTTTAAATTCTTCCAAAGGGTGTTGTGACTCGTATCAAAGAAATCTAAAAGGTAACTTAATACTTAGCCACATGCCTCCGGCCACCTGAGAGGCTCGGTTGGTTAAGTGGCAGAGTTGAGGTCAGGTCCTGATCTCACAGGATGTATGTTCAAGCCCCGCAAGGGGTTCCGTGCTGGCAGCGGGGCCTGCTTTGGATTCTCTCTCTTGCTCTCTGCCACTCCTTGCTTGCGCTGTCTCTCTCACAGATAATTAAACATTAAAAACATACTTAGCGATATCCCTTGTGACAGAGAGACCCCTTCTTTAATCTTCCGTGGAAGAGTTTACTTGGATCCTTTATCCCCTTGAATTCGTTATTTCCACTTCATGTCTCCCATGGAACTTTATCCCAATACTGTCATTTTGTATTTGGTCTTTCTTGATCTTCCTACCATACGCTTCTAGGAACCAAAGACAGGTATAAGCATTGAAATCTGATGTTATTTCCTGCGACCCCAAATCTGTGTTAAAAACACTTCCTGTGGGTTGTGTTCTATTTGCATCTGCCTTAGTGGGAGACGTAATGGACGTGCATGTGGAATTCGTTACCTCCCTCCCCCTCATCGCCCCCAAAGAAATCGTGGAAGAGACCCAGTCCACCAGCAGGAGAGTGTGACAGCGAGGCTGGAGCGCACGGGGACAGTGACCTTCCTGTTGTCTCATGTCCTCCCTTGCTTCTCCGCTTTGCAGGCGCGGTCACCCTGGAACTCCGTCCCCTTTCCCCATTTGCCAGCCCCTGCTTGTGCTTTGGGTCTCAGTTCAGACACCACCCATCACCTCCTTCTGGAAGCTTTTGCGGACGCCTCAAGACTGGCTTTGCAGCTCCCGGAATGCACCCAGGATTCCTGGGGTTATTTATGAATTAACAGCACTTGTTACATGATGTGGTATCACTCCCTGGTTTGTCCCTTCCCGGGGCATGGCCATGTTCGGGGCCCAGTCCTCAAATGCCGCGTATGTGCAAATGCCTCTTTTCATCTCAGACTATGCCTTCTAACTCCAGCTTCATAGATGCAACCGCTTCCTGCACAGGTATTTTATACTTGCCGCTGTCGGAAACTGGGCTCCTGCCCCCCTCCCCAGTCTGGCTCCTTACTCGTCTTCCCCAACTATAACCCGTCTGTGCGGTGCTGTCTCACTGAAACGCCCATCTTCCCTTGCCTGCCGCCGAGATTTGTGCAACAGACTCGTCACTGGTCTCCTGTTTCAATGTTCCTTGCCTTCTTCCTGTCTACACAGAATGAGGGCAGAACTCTCCAGGGGCTCCCCTCTCATTCAGATAAAAGCCCAGCTGCTTCTAGTGACCTCCCTCCCCTCCCCGTCTTCTCCAGCCACAGCGCCTCCTGCTGGTGCTCAGACAGGCACGAACCACACCTGCTCCGGGCTCAGGCCTTCGCCCTTGCTGTGTGCTCTGCCCCGAAAGCTCTTTCTTCCCAAAGATGCGCCTAACTCGTTTCCTCCTGTCCTTCAGGCCTTTGCTCAAATAGCACTTGCTCAGTGAAATCTTACCTGCTCAACATACGTAAAATTTCAAACCACTTTTTTTTTTAATTTTTTTTAACGTTTATTCATTTTTTGAGAGACAGAGAGGGACAGAGCATGAGCAGGAAAGGAGCAGAGAGAGGGAGACACAGAATCCGAAGCAGGCTCCAGGCTCTGAGCTGTCAGCACGGAGCCCGACACGGGGCTCGAACTCACAAACTGTGGGATCATGACCTGAGCCCAAGTGGGATGCTCCACTGACTGAGCCACCCAGGCGCCCCTCAAACCACTTTTTAAAAGTTGTCCCCATCATCTTCCTGCTTTATTTCTTAAAAGTGCATATACTACATACTTTTTCACTCATTTGTCTGAATTTCCCATTAGCATGCGAATTCCACGGGACAGAGACTTTTGCCCATTTTGTTGACAGCCATCGTCCCGGGGTCCAGAGGAACGCATGTCCTCTGCGGCTACACCTTAATAATCCGTTAAGTGCGTGTTGAACGAATGGCCTACCAGCCACGCAGTAAACAAGTTTCCAGCAGGAGGATGTGTGAACACATTTCAAGAGTTTAAGACCGAAAGAGGACACAGATGGTCTTTTCCTAGGTAGAGTGTTCTAGGCTCTGCTTACATGGCTCATGGTCGTGTGTCTCAACCTGAGTTGCCGACCGTGGGTCTTGTAATCATGTGGCCTGACCGCGCTGGTCAGTGCTGGTGCAGGAGCCACAGCTTGTGGTGGGACTTCACACCTGAGACTTCCTGTCTGCACACATCGTCTCCGTGGTCATTAGTTCTCCCCCTTTCCAAACCTTTAGGTCGCCAAGGAATAAACCCTGACTCCTGAGCCGCTTATTTTTTTATTTTTGAAACAGAGAGAGAGAGAGAGCGCGCGCGAGTGGAGGAGGGGCGGGGGAGGGCGGGACAGAGGATCCAAAAGGGGGCTCCACGATGACAGCTGTGAACCCGACGCGGGGCTCAAACTCATGAACCACGAGATCATGACCTGAGTCGAAGTTGGACACTCAACCCACTGAGCCACCCAGGCGCCCCATGGGCCTTGCTTTTGATACTTCAAACTACATTTTGGAAACCGTGGGCATTACAGTAACTGCGTAGTTACATTCTTAATACATTTCACCACGTGCACATGTTAATTTTGTCTCCTTTTGAAACTTACATAAGTATAATCGTACTAAATGTTTCCTTTGTGTCTTCCTTTCACAGTATTATGTTTGTAAGGTTCATCCGTATCCTTCTCTGTAGCTCTGATCTGTTGTCAGCTGCTGAATAGTGTTTGACACTGTTTATTGGCGTTGGTGCAAATGTCCACTCGGGTTGTTTCCAATTGTGGCTCTACAAACAACACTACTGTGAAAATTCGGATACTCGTCTCCTGCTCTATGTGTGCACGTGTTTCTCCTGGGGAAACGTCTAGGATAACGCAGTGTGTGTATCTTCAACTGACGAAAGTCCAGCTGTCTCCCACGGTATTTGTGTCAGTTTAGACTCTGAATAGTAGTGATCGAAGCTATTACTTCACATCCTTGCCAATAATTAGTATTTCTTGTCTTTTTAATTTTAGCAATTCTGGTGGAAGATCAGTAGCATCTAATTGCAGGATTAATTTGCCTTTTCTTAATTTTCTAATAAGGTTGATTGCTGTAGTTGTTTTAAAGTATGTGCACAAATTCTTTGGCAGTCTGTCCGGTCCGCAGAAGGTGGTCCAAATTCCCTCTCCTTGACCGGGGGCCCTGGTGACTCGTCTCTAACTGAGTGAGGCAGAAGGGACACTGGTGACATCTCAGGCTAAACATCTGCCTGGCTCCCTCTCTCTCTGGGAGTCACAGACTTCATAGTCCTAGAGGCTCTTTCTGAATTCTGAGTTTTCACGCTAGTCCTCTGTAGGTTACTTACATCACAAACATCCCCTCCCATTTTGTGAGTTAGGTTCATTCTTTCTTAGTGCTTTTTGATGAACAAATTCTTCATTTCACTCATTCTTAAAATAATTTGTAAATTTAATCTCGTTAAGTCAATCCACTTTTCCTATGTTTATTTTTTTTTAATTTTTTAATGTTTATTATTATTCTTTTTAATTTTTTTTAACGTTTATTTATTTTTGAGACAGAGAGAGACAGAGCATGAACAGGGAGGGTCAGAGAGAGGGAGACACAGAATCTGAAACAGTTTCCAGGCTCTGAGCTGTCAGCACAGAGCCCGACGCGAGGCTCGAACCCATGGACCGCGAGATCATGACCTGAGCTGAAGTCGGCCGCTTAACCAACTGAGCCACCCAGGCGCCCCTAATGTTTATTATTTTTGAGGGAGAGATGAAGTGCGAGCGGGGGAGGGGCAGAGAGAGGGAGACACAGAACCTGAAGCAGTCTCCAGGCTCTGAGCTGTCAGCACAGAGCCCGACGAGGGGCTCCAACCCACGAACTATGAAATCATGATCTGAGCTGAAATCCGACGCTTAACTGACTGAGCCACCCAGGCGCTCCCACTTTTCCTATGTTTAGTGCTGTTGTGTCTTATTCCTTATTCCTGTCCAGAAGTCCCCAGTGTATATTTTTTATCTTCTCTTCTAAATGCGTTATAGTTTTGTCTTTTACATTGCAGGATTAATGCACCTGGAATTAGCTCTTAGGTATGGTGTATATTTTTCTCATACAGATATGTAATTATGCCAGCACAATTTCCTCTCTGTACTCCTCTGCATCCCATTTGTTAAGTACAGAATGTGCCCCTCTTTTGTTCCATTGATCCACTTGTCAGTCCTTGCACGGACACCACGCTGTGTGCCTTCATGAGGTTTTAGAGGGAGGGTTTTTTTTTTTTCATTGAAGAAAAATTGGCATATAACATTAGTAGCAGGTGCACTACATAACAGCTTGGTATTTGTATACAATAGGAAGTTATCACCATACAAGTGATGCCCTCCACCCATCCTCCAGCCCCCTTCCCCTCGACAACTACCAGTCTGCTTTCTGTATCTGTGAGTTTTGTTTTGTGTGTTCATTTGCTTTGTGTTTTAGAAAGCACATGAGGTGAGATCAGACAGCACTTCTCTGACTTGGTTCCCTCCACCCGCGTGGAGCGTGGCCCAGGGCTGAGCGAGGGGCTCCCGGGAGCCCAGGTGATGCAGGCCAGGGGCGCTGGGGACCCGCACTGAGGGCGGCAGTGTTCCCCTGTGCCCCTGAAGTAGCGAGATGGTGCTCACCAGCACCTCCATCATCTGGAGATAGTCCCAACTGCTCCCTGCCCCTCCGGCAGCCACCGTGAGATTAGCAGTGATCTCCTTTACAAGGAATCCAGGCAGCTCTGGAGGAGAGAGTCAGCCCGGGGACCTTGAAAACGAGGGTATCTCAGGCCCCAGAGCCCCTGGGGCCCCCGGACAGAAGCGCCTCTTGCTCCCCAAGCCAGATGTTCTAGGGGTGTCCCCGCCCCAGCACCAGTCCCCAGGTTCAGGGGTGCCTCTGGTGGGACACACACCCCTCCCTGCTCAGGGAGAAACCCCCGCCCTCGAGGTCCCTCCTGTCGTGTGTCTGCTCCCCAGAGGTGGGGGTCTTGGGTGAAACCGCATCTCCCCTCCCCTGCCCACCCGCCTTGGCCTTTTCCTCCCTTGCTGTGGAGGGCTCTGCTCAGCTGGATTTCGGGTCTCTTTCGGCCTTATCGCTTTGGTTTCCAGATAGGCTGGAGGAAAACCAGTGCTCCAGTTTCTCGGACAGACTTGTGCAAAGAGCGCACGAGCACACGCCAACACAGACCTTCACCCGGCTTGAAACCCGTTTGAGATATCCTTGGTCACGTGCCTGCTTTGGGGGTGCCTTTACTTGGCTTGGTGCCCAGCTCTGGGCGCATCGTGTGGCGAGAAAGGCCTTATAGTAAATGTTAATGCATTTAGAAATCAGCTGAATTTCCCCTTGCGGATGGGGAGCACGGCCTGCCCCTCCTGAGAGCACCTGGCCTGTGCAGACCGGTCTCCCTACTTCCCCTGTTCCCCAGCGGCCCTAGGGGACCACCTGCCAGCCTGCCCTCCAGACTGAACTCCTGGGCCCTGCGTTATGAAGCCAGGGCGTTTCTACTGCAATGTCAGCGACAAGGAGCACAATCGCTCTGAGATCACAGCTGGCTGTTTATTACCATTCTCCCCTTTAGAACGACACATGACTTTGCTCCTTCTCCTTCTGCAGGACATGAGGTCACAGCGGTGGGGTTTGGGAGTGGTGCTGGGGTCCAGAGCCCACGGCCAAGAGAGAATTCTTGAGGTGTCCTCAGGGCAAAAAGGTGGTTTTATTAAAGCTCGGGGACAGGACATGTGGGCAGGAAGAGCTGTCCCAGGACCATGAGCAGAGACGATTATGTACTATGGGGTTGGGGGAGGTAAAGTCACGGGGAGGTTTCCAGCGGGACTTTCATACCTACGGAAGACTCACAGGATGCAGGAGAGCCAGCTATCCTCAGGCCAAGGTTGTCTTCCCCTCGAGCAAAGCATTAGCATTGACAGTAGGAGCTCCTGGAGGAATGTTGTGCTCTGTCTTTCCCTGAGTATTTGCCAAAGGGCTGCAGGTTCTGAGGAAAGTTGATTTTACCTGCCATTTCCTCCTGCCTTTGTTCCCATATCACTATGGCCCGTTTACGGTCAATGGGATATGAGTAATATAATGCACAAAACTTCCAGATTAGGTCACACTCCTAGTGGGAGAGAGATGTCCTTTCACTTCTGCCGTCTTGAAGAGGGAGAAGATGCCTGGATGTCAAGGCCAAGGCACACAGCGAGGATGGTGGGGCAACGAGACTGAAAGCCTGTGTTCCTGCCATCTTGGAGTTCCCATGCCCAGGGAGCCCCCGTGCTCATGTGCATAATCTGTGTGCCACCACTGGTCTGGGTCTGTTATGAGAGACACCCCTAATCCTAACAAATGCAAACACTCTGAATACCGAGCCAAACCTGCTTGCTAAGGGGTTGACAAAGGAAATCATCTAGGTATAACACATATAACGCATGCTTCCTCAGTCAACGGTAAACAGCACCTTCCTTTCCTGAGTCACGGCACCTGCTTCCCTCCTGCGGTGCTCCCGAGCACTGCCCTCCTTCAGTCAGCGCCCCTACAGCACCCTCCCTCCCTCCGTCAGTGCTCCCACAGCATCCGCCCTCCCTCCATTAGGGCTCGCACGGTGGCTGCCCTCCCTCTGTCAGTGCTCCCAGGGTGACCACCCTCCCTCTCTCAATCGTCCCACAGTACCTGCCTTCCCTCTGACAATGCTCCCATGGTGCCCTTCATCCTTCCTTCAGTGAGTGCTCCCACAGCACCACCCTCCCTCTGTCAGTGCTCCCATGGCATCCATTCTCCCTCAGTCAGTGCTCCCACAGGGCCCGCCCTCTCTCCGTCAGTGCTCCCACAGCATCGACCTTTCCTCGGTGAGTGCTCCCACAGGGCCCGCCATCCCTCCCATCAGTGCTCCCATGGTACCTGCCCTTCTTTAGTCAGTGGTAAACAGCACCTTCCCTTCCTCAGTCAATGAAGATTATTGAACATCTACTGTATTTCTACTTTGACTTAGTTTCTGTGAAGGTTTAAAACTAAGGTATAGAACCTACTTTCCATATTCCTACTGAGCATCAAGGAACCACTAGATACTAAAAAGTCCATGTGAATAAATGTTACAGAAATGCAAAGAAAAAAGAGATGAGTGCTGATCACCATCATCACCATCATCATCACCAGCATCACTGTCATCACCATCATCATCACTATCACCACCACCATCACCAGCATCATCACCATCATCACTGTCATCACCACTGTCATCACCACCATCATCACACCATCATCATCACCATCATCATCACCACCACCATCATCATCACCATCACCACCACCACCATCGTCATCACCATCATCATCACCATTATCACCACCACCACCCAACAGTGTGTGTGTGCCAGGCCATAAGACGAAGCTTGAAAGAGACAGGGCTGAGGAAGGTAAACAAGAAGGGTATACTAAGTGCAGTTAGCACATGGTCAGAGTGTTGGGAAGCAGGAGAGAAAGTGAGAACCGCCTGGCTGAAATGTGTCTCCGTGGGAAAGCGATGTTTGCTGCAGGGGGAAACAGGCTGAGACAGCAACAACAAAAATGCCACAAAACAGCTTTATGACAGTCTTAAACTTGTGCTCAGAGTTTCTAAATCCATTGCATAATTTGCTAAAGTAGTCTCCTATTCCAAAACCATTAAATTTGCTTAGTTATCAAATTCCTTTTAAAAATTGTTTCTTTGATTATAAAACAATGCACAGGCATCACAGAAAATCTGGAAAAAAATTAACTGGTCAACTTAGTATCACAGGCTTCTGAAATAAATCTTCATATTTTCAGGCTATTGTCTCTGTAATCATAGGAAAAAGAGACCAACAGACTCTCCTAGATCAACATTCAGTTTCATTCACGTGGCCTTTACATATTTAGGTGGAAATGGCAAATACACTTTCCAATTTCATCTGTTCTTAGAAATCTGCTCGAGACTTTAGAACTGCTTTCCAGTTCTTTTTCACTTGGGACATGATAGCAACCAATTGAACTTAATAGAGAAAATTTATATTGCACCATTAAGTTTGGGTGGATTCTAGGTAACCCAGCCTTTACCAATAATTTGATTCATTCTTTTTGAGGTTTTATCCAACAGCATATTCTTAATCAAGAAAAGATCCCAACCTTCCTACTGCAATAATTAACAGAATTCATATTACTTTATCTCTTAATTTCCTTGAATAGTCATAGTATGTTTAATTTTGGAGGACCCATGGTAATAAATAGTGTGTAGGCCATATCTTTACTGAATCCATAATGATGGCCACATCCTCACAATGTAAATCAGAACTGTTGTAGAATAAATAGGTCACAACTTAAGAATCACCTCTGTAAAAGCCTACATTGGTAATAAATAAAATAAATGTGGATCTTAAAGATCAATTAGGCAGACCTTCAAATTTTTCAGGTGAGTAAATTAAGGTTTAAAGAGGTAAAGTGACTTACCCTAAAGTAAGTAATGCACTCAGTTAGTAATAGAGCTGAGATTAGAACCCAGGAACTCTAAAACCCATAAATGCGCTCTTCCCACTAAGCCATGTGGCCACTCTAGTTGACAGTTTTCATGATCCTTCTGTTTCCCTGGTCTCCACAGCAGCCAGACTCTCAGGGCATTCAGAGGATTTCTCTCCAGTGTGAGATTTTTCACGTTGAACAGAAGAGTTTTTCTTAACGGTTTTCCTACAGGCAGTATGTATATTTGCTTTCTCGGCACTGTGAATTTTCTGGTGTTTTGTAAGATACGTGCTCTGGCTAAAGGCTTTTCCACATTCATTACATTTGTAGAGTTTCTCTTCAGTATGAGTCTTCTGATGTTTTTTAAGGTCTGTCCTCCGGCTGAAGGCTCTGCCACATTCACTGCACGCATAAGGCTTCTCTCCAGTATGAATGATTTGATGTTGAATGAGGCCTGAGCAGTAACTAAAGGCTTTTCCACATTCACTACATGTATAGGATTTTTCACTAGAATGAGTTTTCTGGTGATTTCTGAGGTTTGTACTCTGACTGAAGGCTTTTCCACATACGTTACACTTATAGGGTTTCTCTCCAGTGTGAGTTCTCTGATGTTGAATAAGTGCTGACCTATCGCTAAAGGCTTTTCCGCAGTCATTGCATTTATAGGGCTTCTCTCCAGTATGAATTCTCTTATGTTGAATAAGGGCTGAGCAGAAACTGAAAGCTTTCCCACAATCATTACATTCGTAGGGCTTCTCACCAGTGTGAGTTCTCTGATGCTGGATATGCCCTGAGCGGTCACTGAAAGCTTTCCCACACTCATTACACCTGTAGGGTTTTTCTCCAGTGTGAACCCTCATGTGTTGCGTAAGGAATGAACTCTGGGCAAAAGTTTTCTCGCACTCATGACATTTATATGGTTTATCTCCTGTGTGACTTCCCTGATGTTGAGTGAGGTATGTGCTTCTGCTAAAGGTTTTTCCACATTCCTTACATTCATAGGGTTTCTCCCCAGTATGAGTTCTTTGATGGCGAGTGAGAGCTGAGTAGTTACCAAAGGCTTTCCCGCATTCACGACACTCATAGGGCTTCTCCCCGGTGTGAATTCTTTGATGCTGGATAAGGGCTGAACAGTCACTAAAGGCATTCCCACATTCACTGCACCTGTATGGTTTCTCTCCAGTATGTGTTCTCTGGTGTTGAATCAGGTCGGAGCAGTAGCTGAAAGCTTTTCCACAGTCATTACATTCATGAGGTTTCTCCCCAGTGTGGATGATATGATGTCGAATAAGAGCGGAGTGATCACTGAAGGCTTTTCCACAGGCATTACATTCATAGGGCTTTTCTCCTGTATGAATTCTTTGATGTTGGGTAAGATGTGCACTCTGACTGAAGGTTTTACCACATTCACTGCATTCGTAAGGTTTCTCTCCAGTATGAATTCTCTGATGTAGAGTAAGATGCGTGCTCTGGCTAAAAGCCTTTCCACATTCAAGACATTTATAGGGTTTCTCACCAGTGTGAATTCTTTGATGCTGAGTAAGGTATGTGCTACGGCTAAACGTCTTACCGCATTCAGTGCACTCATAAGGTCTCTCCCCACTATGAATTCTCTGATGTTGAATAAGGACTGAACAATAACTGAAGGCCTTCCCACATTCATTGCATTTGTAGGGCTTTTCCCCTGTGTGAGTCTTCTGATGGTTTGTCAGGTGGGAACTCTGGTTAAATCCCTTTCCGCATTCGTTACATCTGTAGGGTCGCTCTCCAGTATGCGTTCTTTCACGTTGAATAAGAGTGGTGTGGTCTCTTAAGGCTTTCCCGCATCCACTACATTCACAAGGTCTCTTTCCATCACACTCCCTTTGTATAATTAAGTCTGAGTTTTGTTGGAAGATTTTCCCACGTGTAGCATGTTCACGAACACACCGTTCTACAGGCTCATACTGCTCCGAAACTATTGATTGTACAGTGACAGCTTTTCCAAATTCATTAGCTTCTATACCTCTTTCTTGGGCAGGAATTTCCATGCAGGTGACTTTATCTCGTCCCAGATGTGCCGATTCTTAAACTGTTCTCTGGGTCTCCAGGTACCTCCCAACACAGACTTTATCTTTGTAAGTTCTTCCGTGTCTATTCCTCGGGATGGAATTTCTTTGAAAATGTCCTGCTGCTGTAGTGTTGACTTCTCGGGCTTCAGGTCCAGACTCGCCATCTGCAAGACATGAAAGTCCAAAGCTGGAATATAAGAAGCTGCTCTGTGAGGAATGGGGTAATGAAGCTGTAAACACTGAGATCATACAACAGGGGGATGTAAATATTACCTGCTCTCCGGAGAGGAAATGCTAGTGGTGTGAAGGGGGTGGAGCTAAGTGAAAGTGACCGAAGGGAATGGAGCAAACACGGTCAGGTGAAGAGGTGGTTCAGGAAAAGTCTAAACTGAAGAGATTACAAAAAAGAAGAACATGAAGATGAGGAGGTATTAGGAAAGGAGAACTGTGATCAAAGAGAAATGGCTTCTAGGGAGTCTTCTGTGAGAAAAGTACTTAATCAGCATTGAAACTATTATCCTAAAGCCCATTAAGAGCTCTTTAAATGTCTCTTTAAAAAACCTTTTCTGGGGCGCCTGGGTGGCACAGTCGGTTAAGCGCCCGACTTCAGCCAGGTCACGATCTCGCGGTCCAGGAGTTCGAGCCCCGCGTCAGGCTCTGGGCTGATGGCTCAGAGCCTGGAGCCTGTTTCCAATTCTGTGTCTCCCTCTCTCTCTGCCCCTCTCCCGTTCATGCTCTGTCTCTCTCTGTCCCAAAAATAAATAAACGTTGGAAAAAAAAAAAGAACTTTAAAAAAAAAAACCTTTTCTTTCGGGGTGCCTGGGTGGCTCCGTCAGTGAAGTGTCCGGCTTCAGCTCAGGTCATGATCTCACGATTCGTGGGTTTGAGCCCCGTGTCGGGCTCTGTGCTGACGGCTGGGAGCCTGGAGCCTGCTTCCGATTCTGTGTCTCCCTCTGTCTCTGCCCCTCCCCCACTCGCACTCTATCTCTCTCTCTCAAAAATGAATAGACGTTAAAAGAGAGAAAACTTTTCTTTTTGGGCCTGATGTTGGGTGCAGAGATGACATAAAAAGAAAAGCTTAAAAACAACAACAACAAAAACATTTCTTTTAAATTTGTTTTTTTGACTTACACAAAACAATACTTTTACCTAATTCCCCTTTGGTGAATAACTGCTACTGACATTACTGTTTTACATTTAATGTAAGAAGAGGGAAAGAAAAGGAAAGCTGAATAGGGAGAAATCTACTCTTTTGCAATGAAAAATAATTCTCATGGCTTTCCAAGGACAACGTATTTCTTTTTTACTCTCAGTCATGGACAGAAAGACAAGAAACACTATGAATAGAAGGCAAACAAGAGAGATGACCCTTCATCTTCTATGTTAGCGTGCCTAGAAGTAGTTTTTAATTATGGGTTCATGCTTAAGACCGAGTTACCGATGTGCTGGTTGAAAGTTAAGTGCTTGTGTGTAAGGACATGATAAATGATGGGTTTCATCGCAGGATGCTGGGCACGGACTTGGCTGTTTCATTAGACGACCCCCAAGTGTTAGCACCTATGCAGTCTTTTACTTTGGGCTGGTAAGGTTCCCCAGAAGGGATAGTAAGCAGTAGATTTGTTCACTTAAACATCCGTTTTCAGTGATCACGGCATATCACAGGCAAGCATTAAACACAAGGAATTAGTGGTCTTATTAACTGTATTCCCAACATTCAACGTTCATTCCTCATGTAACTCATCGTTCCTTCTCCTGCCCCCAAAGTCTTTCTTTCCTTCCTGATTTTGCCCACCTAAATCCTGACCATATTTTAGAGCCCCACTCAAATTACATAAGCCCCATGACAGTCTTAACTCCCATTTTCCGGATCTCCCACAATATTTCCTGTACTGTTTCAACTTCCAATTTCAATACCTAAAAGCCATGCCTTTTGTTGTTTACCCCTTATCTGATGTGCACGTATTTGTGTCTCCAGAGTTACTGTTTCTTGTCTTGGGGGGAAAGAAACTTGGAAGACTCTCTTGGCTGTGGAGCTAACAGTTCTTGAATTTATTCCGAGCTGACCCACAATACTGACATAGTTAATTCTCCTAAAAACCCTGTGAGGTGGAAGACAGGATCTTACTTTAAGGGAGGTTCAGGGTGCTGAAGTCACTTGCCTCAAGTTACACACAAGCCAGCATTCCAGAGTTGAATCTTACTCTCTGCTGCCCTGGGGAGCTGCCTGATGGAGCAGAGGATAATGGGTAAAGACACAGAAAATCCAGAGCTTTAATCCCACTTTTCTACGACTATCTGTGTGACATCAGGGGAAGCCCTCCCATCTGGCCTCTTTCCAGTCCTCAGTACCACTTACGGTGTGAATTTGTTCCAAATACTTAAATTCTTCTCATACTTTCGAGATGGAGGTCCTTCGTGAGCTGACCCATCACCAGTCAGCCTCGCCATTTGTCACTCTCGCACACACCCTACGCTCCAGCCACCCTGTGTCCACTTCCTAGCACTTATCAAGTCTCTCATGTCTCCCTGCACTTGATCTTTTGTCCAGAACTGCCCTTGAACCACCTACTGTTTGCTATGCCGATTCCTGCTCATTCTTCAGGATTCAGTTCTAACGTCACCTGTTCTAGGCTCCTTATCTATGTTCTCTGAGCCTCTGTCATCATAAAACAATTGTTCCTACAAATAATAACAGCTAATATTTAACAAGTGCTTATGCTTTGAACAATCACTGTTCTAAGTACTTTACATGTATTTAATCACTTATCCTTTACTGGAACTCCATGGGTAGAAGCTATTTTTGTCTCCATTTTACGAGTGAGGGAAGGGGCATAAACCCATAAAGCCCTGTGCACCGACCTCTAGCCACGTGTGGCTGCTGGACACCAGAAACATGGCCACTCCAACTGAGCTGTACTCTGTGTAAAATACACACCAGATTTTGAAGATTAAAAAAAAAAAAGGAAAATGTCCCATTAATAACTTTTTATATTGATTACGTGTTAAGTTTTACACACACGGGATTCAAAAAAAGATATCCTTAAAGTTAATTCTACTTGTTTCTCATTACTTTTCTTAAACATGACTACTAGGAAATTTTTTAAATGACACATGTGGTTTGCATTATATTTCAACTGGTCATGTTGGCTTAGAGAGTTTAGGGCATTTGTGCAAAGCCTTCACAGCTAGTAAGTGGCAGAGCCAGGATTAAAGACAGCCCCAGAGCCCCTTCCTCACCACTGCTCCCATGCTGTGTCCACACTACTCCATCACAGCACCCACCAGTGTTTTCACTGGACGTTGAGCTTCTGGAGGTCACGGACTAAAGTCTTTAACCTCCGAGCCCTCAACTCCTGGTATGGTTTTTGGCACACAGACTATGCCTGACGAATGCTTGGTGAGTGGACAAATGCTGGTGGTTTTCTTATGAGAATGCCCCAATGACAGCCGTTTTTAAAGATGAGTCCGGCCAGGTGTGTGTGTGGGCGTGTTTGTTTGTTGTTGTCCTTTTTTGGCAACCAAGCCCTAGAAATTACTTAAAGCTAAAGGTGAGTTAAAGCCATTACCCTAATATTTGGAGCAGTACATGTTTGAGAGCATCTACTGCATAAACGCTAAGAGGGATTTTCAGCCCATAAACCAAAACAACCACTGCAGAACAACTTTTCGCAGATACCCGTTAAGAGGCACAAATAGAACCACTGAAGGAACCCACGGAGGAGTCAGAAAATCAGGTGAAGTGGAGCTCTGCGCTGTCACGCACAGCATGAGAAGGTGGGTTCGTGAAGGACAGCGGACTCAATAGATACAAGGAGGCCAAGGAAATCGGACTCTTCTGAAAGAAAAGGAGTAACGCTCTTTGTAAGTACATGGAGTACGGTGGGGAGAGACAGCCACCTCGTAGAATACACAGACACGGCGGGCACACTGGACTCCTGACACTGGGAATTTAAAACTACTGTAATTAATAAGCTAAATGGTCGAATGGAGAAGGTAGGCAGCAGGCAAGAGCAGATGGGCAGTGTAAGCACAACCAAAAAGACATGCTAGAGATTTAAAACACAACCAGTAGAAACGAAGAGTGCCTTCGAAGAACTCACTAGCAGACTGGACACCGCTGACAAGACCGTCTCCAAGAGAATGCAGCAACGGGACCCCCAAAACCTAAAAAGCAAAAAGCATAAAGTCTGAAAAAAAAAACAGAACAGACCCTTGGGAACCCTGTCCCAGGTATCCCTTCGTCTGGCTGTTCATCTGTAACCTTTATCGCGTCCTTGACAATCCACTAAATGGTCAACCTAAGCGTTTCCCTGGGTCCTGTGAGCTGTCCTGGCAAATGATCTAATCCAAGGAGGGAGGTCATGGGACCCTCTGACTTGTAGCCAAGTCAGGCAGGGGTCGTGGGCAATCCGGGGACCCGCTACTTGCCACCGGCATCTGAAGTGGGGGGGCCGTCCTGTGAGACTGAGCACGTACCCCCTGGGGTCCTCGCTAGCTCTGATTAGGGTCAGAACTGAACTGGACACCCAGCTGGTGTCACAGAGAATTGCACATTTTACCATTATAATAATGCCTCCTGATTATCTTTCTCCTTCCAAGTAGTTTTAGGATACCTCTGCTTTTGGTGCTCGCTTCGACGGCACATATACTCGGATACCTCTGTTTTGGAATAAATGACCGAATGAATACACCTTTATTCTTTCAACCAATATTTATTGAACCCGGTGCTCAGTACTGACAATACAGAGCTTAACAAAACATGGTACCTGATCGCACGGAGCTGAGTGTCCAGGAGATAAACAATAACCAAATAGTCACACAAACAAATAGGTAACTATAGTTGTGACGGGTGTCCTAGAGAAGAGTCGTGTGAGGCCATGAGCGTCTTTAATAAGGCGGTCTGACCTGGTCAGGGTTTCGGCGGGGTTTACTTGAAGAGACGATGCTGGACCAAATCCCGAGGGATCAGTAGGAGTCACCGGGGCGACAAGATAAAGAAAAGCGCCCCGAGCAGAGGAAGCAGCAGCTGGTGCGAAGGCAGCATCCCTCCAGGGGACACGCGAAGGTGAGACGCCGAAGGAGGCCGCGTGCACGGAGCAGACAAGGTGTATGAACGAATGGGGGGTGGGGGGTGGGTGGAGAATGCCACTGCAGGGGGAGAGGCCAGCTCTGGGAGGTCACAGCCCGGGCAAGAGCATACAGTCTTCAACCTGACACAGGAAGAAGCCATCTCAGAGGAGGGGACAGAAGATGACAAAAGCAGATCTGGGTGCTAGAGAGGCTCTCTCTCTGGCAGGGAGTAGGGAGGTGGAAAGGCCAGAACGGACACGAAACAGGACTGGTGTGGATGCTGCAGAAATCTAGGCGAGATGAGAACGCGGATTAGAGAGAAAGTGAGCAGAGACAGAAAGAAGGGACACATTGGCAATACGCGTAGGAGGCAACGTTGACAGGGCGTGGTGACAAGCTGGACACGCGGGCGAGACAGAAGGGGCTGTAACGGTGCACTTCTGGGTCTCTGGCTAACGTGACTGGGAGATGGGCCTCTTTACCACGACAAGGCACACTGACAGACGACCAAGCGTGTCTTTTGGGTTTTTTTTTTCCGATTGTTGCCGAAGCGATTAAGTTCTTCAGGATGAAGGAAAATGACACCAGATGGAAATTCTGATCCCCACAAAGAAATTTAAAGTATTAGAAATGGTAAATATCCGGGTAAATTAAAATGTAAGAGCTTGCTTTTATCTAATTTTTTATCATACATACGACTATGTAAAGGAAAAATTATAACACTGCCTAGTACAATTCGTAACATATGTACAGGTAATACATGAGCCAGCTAGAACAAAAGAATGGAGTGTGGTAATTGGACCTATGTGGTTGTAAGGTTTCCACATTTTTATGGGAAGTGAAATGTTAATGCTAAGAAGACTGAAGAATTAAGGATGTATATTGTAATCCCTAGAGGAACTGCTAAAAATAATAATGAAAAGGAGCACAGCTCCTTTTTAGCACAGCTAAAAAGCTAATAGGAAAACTTAAAACAAATATCTAAAAGTATTTAAATGGTCCACAAAACAGAAGAAAAGGAAAATCAGGGGAAAACAAAGGGATGAACAATGGTAAGACAAACCCAAACGTACCAGTAATTACAGTAAATTCAAATAGTCGAAACCAAGGGTTGACAAATTATGGCCTGAGGGCCAATCTGGCCGATACCGGTTTCTGAAAATAAAGTTTTACTGGATCATAGCTGCACCCATTCATTTACACACCGTCTACCATGGCTTTCTCTCTTTTTTTTTTTTAACGTTTATTTATTTTTGAGACAGAGAGACAGAGCATGAACAGGGGAGGGTCAGAGAGAGAGGGAGACACAGAATCTGAAATGGGCTCCAGGCTCTGAGCTGTCAGCACAGAGCCCGATGCGATGCGGGGCTGGAACTCACGGATCATGAGATCATGACCTGAGCCGAAGTCGGCTGCCCACCTGACTGAGCCACCCAGGCGCCCCACCGCGGCTTTCTCTTTATTGGCAGAGTTGAGTGAATGGCCCACCAAGGCTGGAGTATTTACCATTTGGCTCTTAAAGAAAAACGTCTGTCTAATCCTCCTCTAAGCTCTCTGATTAAAAGGCAGAGATCAAGATAGAGAAGACAAACTATATATTTTCTACAAGAGACATTACTTCCTATGTGAAGTCAGAGATCAAGGGTAAATGGATAGAGACAGATTTATTATGCAAACTGTAAGAAGGCTGGATGGCTATATTGTCAGATAATAACAGATTTCAAGATAGAATATTGTCAGAGCTGAAGAGGGACGTTTCTTCATGTTCAACAGCCATCTCTCAACAATTGACCAAATGCACTTTAAAAAACAGCAAGGACACAGAAGATCTGAATGACACTGCCAGACACCTTGACCTGTTTGCTATTTAGTACACAACATCGGACGACTGCTGAATCCACACTTTAAGTCCCCAGGGACATTCACTAGGACAGACCAGATGCCAGGCCAGAACAATTCTCAGTAGGTTTAAAAAGATGGGAATCAGCAGCCGAGCTGGGACTTGCCCTTCTAGCCACAATGAACTTCTAGCCACAGTGAAGTAACAAGAAGCAGGTTTATCCTCCTGCCTGGAACAACCAAGAAATATATGAACAATGACAAAACTGGAGGTGACAATATGGATTTCGACAGAGGACAAAATATATAAAACAATGGTAAGATACCAGACGTCCAGTAATAACGGTGACCCCTGCCCTGGTGTGGTACGCAGCCTGTGAGATGACCCTCAATGACCCGGGACCCATTACAAGTGTAATTCCCTTCTCTTGAGTAACATGTGTCAACCAATAAAATATTGCAACATTGAGGGAATGATGAGGTTGCTAAAGAATGTTATTTCCGTCCTAGTAGTGGACTCTTTCTCCTGCTGACTCTGAAGAGGCTGAAACACTGGAGGTCTGTGTGGCACGGAACCGAAGGTGACCTCCATCCACGAGCCGACAAGAAGCTAAGTTCCTCGGTCCAAGAACTCAACAAACCGAATCCTGCCAACAACCACTTAAGTAAGTTAGGAAGTGAATCTTTCCCCGCTTGAGCCTTCGGATAAGGTCTCAGACCTCACTGATGCCTTGATTGCAGCCCTTGCAAAAGACCGTGAAGTAGAGGATCCAGTTAAGCCATGTTCCATTCCTGACCCTGGGATAACAATGCATGTTGTTTTAAGCCTGCAAAGTGTAGGGGGTGACTTGTTATATAGCAAGAGATAACTAATCTCTCCAACTGCCTGCCTGCAGAGTTTCCAGGCTGTAGCATAGGGTTAGGGAATCCATATGTAAGAACTGAACAGGGGGAGTGTGGAGTCTGGGGAGGCCCATGTGGCCGGAGTTTGTTGAACAGAGTAGTGAGAAAAGAGACTTGTAGAGAGAACTCTGGAGATCTTCAGAGGGCCCCCCTTGAGTATATAGCAAGGTGTACATCACCATACGCATGTGAGGAAACTACTCAAGGCTAGGAAAAGAACTATTTAAAAGTATTAGAGGTAACGGTGCACGGAGCTCACACAGGGCCCATTTTGACAGCCAAACTAGGAAACTGCACGATACACGAAATACTGCATTGAATCCACAGAACGGTCGCCTTAGCATGAGGAAAAAATTAGCCCTAGGCTGAGAACTGCTTCGATCCCACTTAACAAATCTTAAAAGCAAGACCTGGAAGGATCAAATTGTTTCCAAGTATCCCAGATAAAAGCTCAGAAATGCCTTTAGGAACACAAAACTACCTAGCACTCAAAAAGAAAAATTGATAATGCCTGGCATCCAAACAAAGATCACTAGAGGAAAAAACAGAATAAAATGACAACCCACAATGAAAAAGAATCAGTCAAATGAAACTAATCTGAATGAACAGAGGTGAGAATTACAATTAATACAGCTACAGTCCACATGTCCAAATAAGTAGAGAGCAGTGGAGGAAATTTAAAAAAAGGTTCAAACAGAATTTCTAGAAATAAAAAACTAATGATCAAGATGAAAAATGCACTGATGGGTCAATGGCAAAGTAGACACTGCAAACGTGAAGGTTAGTGAACTTCAGATAGCAACAGAAACATTCCAAAAATAAATAGATAATTTTTTTAAAAAGAATGAACAGCGTATCAGTGAGGTGGGGGGCAAATTTAAACAGACTAATATTTGTGCACTTGAAATCTACAGACTGGGGGAGTGGGGCAGAAAAAGTATGTCAGGAAATAGTGGCTGAAAACTGTACAAATCTGATGAAAACTACAGACCCACAGACCCAAGAAGTTCAACAAATTCTAAGCTCAGAAACACGGCGAAAACGAAACCAATGCATATAATAATCAATTTAGTCAAAACTAGTGATAAAATCTTAAACATCAGCCAGAGAGAAAAAAGACACACTGCATACAGAAGAACACAGACAACATGTCAGAAACCATGCGATCAAGAGGACGATGGAGGAACTTCTGGAAAGTACTTACAAAGAGAAAACACCTGTCACCTTAGAACTGTATATACAGAGGAAATGCCTTTCAAAAATGAAAGTGAAATAAAGGCATTTTTCAGATGTAAGAAGACTGAGATCATTCACAATCTATTCTCTGAGAAAAATGGAATTAGCAACCAGTCACAATAAGATATCCAGAAAAATCCCCATAGAATTAGAAACTAAACAGTGCTAAATCAATTATTCAAGAAATTATTATTTTTTAAATTTTTTAAAAAGTGTATTTATTTGGCGAGAGAGAGAGCAAGTGCATGTGTAGGCACAAGCAGGGGAGGGACAGGGAGGAGGAGAGAGAATCCCAAGTAGGTTCCGCGCCATCAGCATAGGGCCCGATGTGGGGATCGAACTCGCAAACTGCGAGATCATGACCTGAGCGGAGATCACGAGTCAGGTGCTTAACAGACTGTGCCACCCAGGAGCCCCTTTATTTATCTTCTTATAAAGTTATAAGAAATGTAAGAAAATATTTTGAACATAATGATAACATACATAACAAATCAAAATTTGTGAGCTATAGCTATAGAAGCACTGAGTAGAACTGTCCAAAATAACTTTGGAAATGAAAACTTTCTGTCCCTGGGCTGTCAAATACAGCAGTGGCCATAAGGATTTGAAATATGGCTAGTACAAGTAAGGAGGTGAGCGCTTCATTTCATTTCATTTTAATTAATTTAACTTTTTTTTTTTAAGTTTTTTTTTCAACGTTTTTATTTATTTTGGGGAGAGAGAGAGACAGAGCATGAATGGGGGAGGGGCAGAGAGAGAGGGAGACACAGAATCGGAAACAGGCTCCAGGCTCCGAGCCATCAGCCCAGAGCCTGACACAGGGCTCGAACTCACGGACCGCGAGATCGTGACCTGGCTGAAGTCCGCTGCCCAACCGACTGCGCCACCCAGGCGCCCCTAATTAATTTAACTTTAAATAGCTACCTATGGCTAGGGCGTTCTTCAATCGGACAATACAGTTCTAGATCTTGATTTGGTAGATGTTTCACAACCGTAAACAATTGTTAAAACTCAAACCATTCAAATAAAATTGATGAAGACAATTGTATGTAAATACACCTCAAAGCTGGGCAAAAAATAGGAAGGGTACAGTTGCAAAGGTGTATAAACTATGAAGAGGGAGAAGGGAAAATTAAAGGTCTTGGACATGTAGGATGGATGGGATCCAAGGCGCAGACAGAAGGGCAGACAGCCCTCTACTAACATGGGAGGGATAAAGAATGTGATGACACAGATCTGGGCAGATTTATGTTGGTTTCAGGAGGGTGAAAGGGTTCTCAGCCGAGAGACTGTATTTTCCTTGCCATCTGTGAAGAAAATAGAGTGGTTCAAGGTTTGAGGAGGCCAGAACTGAAATCTTCCTTACACACAACCACAGAGTTTTGTTTCTGTTTTCAGTGATTATTTTGTTTTCAATGATTTTTCTATAAAGGCAACTACCATCGAAATCAAGGTACTTTGTTCTGAGTTTTTACTAAGATTCGGTCAGTTTTTTTGTTTTTTGGTTTTTTTGTTTTTTTTTGTTTTTGGTGGGGGGGGGGCCTGAGTTGCAGTGCGTTCCTTTTTCTTTCTCCTTTATTCTAAAGTTAGGGCATTATATAGCCTTAAGAATTATGTACGTTAGTTTTACCCATTTTATAAATTTCATTTCAGGATAGAAATGAGGGCATTCCACAATACTTGTAATAAAAAAGGGCCTGCTGAGTCTGAAAAAGTGGAGAACCACAGATACGCTGGGTCATTTAACCTCACAGCAACTCCCTGATAAAGTTACTCAAAAAAGTTAAGTAACTGGTCTCAGGCCACCACACAATCAATAAATCTCAAACCAGCATTCAAATTCAGACCGGTTTGCTTTTCAAAACCAGGCTGAATGAAAACTTATGTTCACAGAAAAACCTGTACCTGAACATTTAGAGCAGCATAATTCATAATGACCAGAACCGGGAAACAATCTAAATGTTCTTTAACAGGTAAGCAGATGAAAACCAAACAAACTACGGTCTATTTAGTGGAATATTACTGAGCGATACGCAACTCACACAAGACAAACGAGTCTCCAAGGCCTGGTGCTGAGTGACAGAGGCCAGCCCCAGGAGGTTATACAGAGTCAGATTCCATCTCTAGGACGTTCTGGAAAAGACAAAAGGAGAGAGATGGGGCACGGTCTGCGGCTACCGGCGGTTAGCAGTGGGGGGCAGAGGTGACTACGATAAAGGCAGCAGTGGGGGCAGGGGTGACCACGATAAAGGCAGGTGCGTGGAGTGCATCCTGCCGGTGCTGGTGGCTGCACCTGTCCGTACAGCTGTTAGATCGGCACGCCCCCCTGCGGTACGGTGACTTTGAAACTGATCAAACCAGGCCTTCTTCCTTGAACCGCGAAGGATAAAAGGCCGGCGTGGGAGGAGGGGTCCCGGGGAGCGACACCGGAGGGGCTTTGCTCGGGGCTCCACACAGATCCCACCTGTCTCCCCACCTTCGCGAAGAGCTCCTCCCCTCGTGCTCTCTGAGCCCCCGGGGAAGCGACAGGACAGTCGTGTCCCCACGTCCCGGCTCCACCTCACCCCCACACCCCTCCCGGCCGAGGTCTCACCTCTCCCGCCGGGGCCTCTCGCAGGCTGCCTCCCGGCGCTACCGCAGCTCTGCTCCCTCAATGGCTCGGGGGGGGGGGGAGGGAGGGCGAGTCCCCTCCGCTCCTCCCTGCGGGACCCCCAGGCCGCGCGTGGGGCCACCAGGGCCGCTAGCGCCGGGCTCCGAGGCCCGGAGGCCGCCTCACCCGGGAGACCGAGCCCCTCGAAGACACCGCGCAGATCCGGGCCCGGGTCGGGGGGGGGGGGGGGGGGCGTGCCGAACCTCGACCCCGCCCCTCTCGAGGGCCACAGCTGGAGCAGGTGAAAAGGCGACCCCCCGCCCCTTCCGAAAGGGCAAGGCCCTGCGAAACTTCGGGGCCTGCGAGACCTGACCCACCAGTCCCGAGCCAGGGGCACCGACTACCGGGTCCCCGTCCCAAAGGAACTACGCCTGAGCAGCTCTCGGCTCCGCAGGACCCGCTCTTTCTCCGCCAACAATTCCCAGCCACGTCTGCGGCTGCGCGAACTCGACTGGGGAGGGGTGGGGGGAGGGGGCGGAGCTGCATACGTCCACGTGACCCTAACTGGGCGGGGTCTGGGCGTGGCCACTGGGGAGCCGGGCTTGTCTGGGAGAACGATATAAGGTCCTGGTCTGGTCGGTGCGGCACAGCCTCGGGGAGTGGGGTTTTCGTGAGTAACTCGCGTGCAATTTAGTTCCTCGGTTTTACAGCACTGACTCTGCTCTCGTAAGCGAAGGAGAAAGGAAGCTTCCTGCTATCTTCTCTCGACATACATTGAACGACTAAAATCCCAGAGCCACAGGAAAATCAGATTCCATAGCAACAGGCAATGATTATTAAACGCATACTGTGTGCCAGGCACTCTTCTCCGCGCTTTGTATGTATTATCTCGTTTGAGAAAGCGAAGTCAGATCTGCCATTAACCAGACTCAGATGACACGGATAGAGCCTGCTGCAAAGTTAACAGCAAATATTTCTCCCCAATTGGTCATACATATTGCAGTTGTGAAATTTCACAGGTTTGTTTGTTTGTTTGTTTTTACTTTTTAATCTTTATTTTTGAGAGAGAGACAGCGTGTGAGCAGGGAGGAGCAGAGAGAGAGGGAGATACAGAATCGGAGCTGTCAGCACAGAGCCTGACGTGGGGCTTGAACTGTGAGATCAGGACCCGAGGTGAAGTTGGAGGCTTAACCGACTGAGCCACCCAGGCGCACAATGATCCTCTTTAAAGATTTCCTACGTTCTTACTAATGGCATGCCCACCTTTGCCTTGCTACTCCCACTTTTTTTTTTTTAAGAAAAAACTAGTGAGAAATCTTCTTTGCTAAAATCAGAGACCATCAGAAACTATTTGACATCGTTCTCAGGATAAATCAACATCCCACTCTTGCCTGGGGAATTCGAGCCATTTTCAACAGAAACAATCTCTATTTCCAAACCGGGTGCAGAGCTTCAGATACAGCATTTTCACGCACAACATGTCACGTTTATGTTAACTTGGAGATTTCTAAAACAACAGGCCTGCGTCTATTTTTTAATCCAGACCGACCTTGCATTGAGCCCATCAAAAAAAAAAAATGCTGCTTTATTTAATTTTACCTAAAATTTACTCTTCCTCGAAATCCTACAATAACCCTGCTTCATTCTTTGTGAGATGGTCCACGTTTCTACTGGTAAAGGTCTACCTTGTTGCAGCGAATGAATAAACCGAATTTTGTTGGACTATACATTTATTCCTGGTAGTCCTTATCAGATGTGTTTTAGCACATTTCACCTCAAAACATAAGCTCCAACAGAGACTGGCACATTGTAGATAATCAAATAATTTTTGAATAAGTGATTGATGTCATTATTAACCTCATTTTACAGATGAGAAAACGGTCTCAGAGAGGTTAAATACCTTGCCCAAGGTCACCCATGATTTGGCTACAGGAGCTCACTTTTTTTTTTTTTTTTTTACAGTTCACATTCTTAATTGTTGCGCTGTGTGCCCTAATGCTCACCCAAGATAGGTCGTGCTTAAAATTTCACAACTAGCAAATGTCCAAACTGGGATTAGAGTCCATGTCTAATCCCAGTTCAATTATTCTCCTACTCTATCTACTCTGGGGTGTGTGTGTGTGTGTGTGTGTGTGTGAGAGAGAGAGAGAGAGAGAGATGTGTATACTCTAGCCCATCTGCCTGACCTTGGATAGACACCGCTATTTTTACCAATGACAATATCTCCAAGATCCAAACACTGTCATATTTGAGATGGAAAGTCTCAGATTCCATCCCTCAGTAAGGTATAGCCTTGATGTTGCTTGTTCATTCTAACAGTGAAGGAGGTGAGTGAAAGGGCCCAGCACTGAGAAGCACCTCGGTGGCTGTAAGAAGTCAGTATTGAGCAGAGAAGAACACCTCCTGGTGCTGAACAAGTGTCATCTCCGAAAACGTCTTGTTCCTCCATCAGTGGATGAGCCTGAAAAGACAACCACCAATGGATTCGTCTGATCGTCTCTCTACATTTCTTGAGTCTCATATCCTTACATCTAATCAAGCCTCCGAGAATGGGCGGGATTTTGAGACCCCTCAGTGTGAGGCACTCTCTCTCGGCAGATGACAAAAGGAACATCTGAAAGAAATTAGGGACAGTTAAGAGAGTCAAACACAGCTCAGAATTATCTAGAACGTCAATGCTCCCAAATGAAAAATTGCCATGAAGATTCAAATAAAGCAAAATTGGAAAAACAAAAGCAATTCTATCTGGAAAAATTAAAAACTACAGAAGCATTGTCAGCATAAACTGGGAAAGATGAAGGCTCATGACCTTCAATAAGGCCGCAGAACATGGCAATGTATATACATACAAGTGTGTATTGTGCGTGTGGAGGGAAATTGATGGGGCTGAGCTTGACTCTGGATCCTACAGTCTTGCAAATCTAAATAAAGAGCTCATTTTACAAACTTCTCAAGAACGTGTGCATGTTTTAAAGAAAAAAAAATCACATGATCTGAAAGAGAAATAATAGAAATCAATGGGCCGTTCACATAACATTTTTTTCAAATATTTATTGAGAGTATTTTTAAGTATACAGGTGAACGATGTGACAAATGTATACACTTGAGTAAGCACCACCCCCCATCATCACCCAGAACACTTCTGTGTCTCCAGAAGGTTCCCTGTGTTCCCTTGCAGGCAGGGTCCCTCTGTAGAACATTTTAATGATTTCCCATTGAATATATGAAACCAGAAAATTTTTATTAACATATTTGGATAATTGAACCTATAATAAAAATTTATATGCTATTTTGTTAGAAGCTATGTCTCTTGGCATTTGTTAACCAACTTTAACTGATTTTGCCAATGACAAATAACATTATTGACTCTTACGTATTCCAACTACCCCAAATGCCAGCTGCTAGAGTTGTACCAAAATAACCATCATCTCATTACCTCATCAATGAATGGATTAAACTGAAGTTAATGGGGGGTGCCTGGGTGGCTCAGTCGGTGGAGCATGCAACTCTTGACCTCAGAGCTGTAGGTTCAAGCCCCACATTGGGTATAGAGATTACTTATTTTTTTTAAAATTTTTAATGTTTATTTCTGAGACAGACAGAGACAGAGCATGAGTGGGGAAGGGGCAGAGAGAGAGGGACACACAGAATCCGAAGCAGGCTCCAGGCTCCCAGCTGTCAGCACAGAGACATCGGGCTGATGCGGGGCCGAACTCACAAAGCATGAGATCATGACCCGAGCCCAAGTCGGTCGCTCAACCAACTGAGCCACCCGGGCGCCCCGGGTATAGAGAGTACTTAAAAAAATAGAACATTTTAAAAATGAGAGCGGGCAGAGGAATTATTGAAAATATTGAAGTGAACAGGCTGAAATTTAATATGTTCATTTAAAACTTTTATCTATTTCTTTAAAAATATATGGCCCAGGGGTGCCTGGGTGGCTCAGTCGGTTAAGCATCCAACTTTTGATTTCAGCTCATGATCTCATGGTTCAAGTTCAAGGCCCACGTCGGGCTCTGTGCTGGCAACATGGAGCCTGCTTGGGATTCTGTCTCTTTCTCCCTCTCTCTCTGCCCCTCCCCCACTCACACTGTTTCTGTCTCTCTGAAAATTAATACACTTTAAAAAATAAAATCAAATAAAATATATGGCCCCAGGAACTTCAGTTAGGTAGAATCAATAGATATTGTTTACTTTATACGTTTTTTCCCCCCATAAATATTAACTGATCCTCTCAATGGGACAGGCACTGTGCTAAGTACCAGAACACAGAAGCGTGGACTCTATCAAATATGACGTGGTCTGTGTATTAATTTTAAAAATAAGTACAACCTAAGAAATGCCTGGAGCATTGTTTTGCCACCCACTGTATGTATATATACACACACAGGCCAATGTCCCTGATGAATATAGATGCAAAAATTGTCAATGAAATGTTAACAAACCAAATTCAACACTACATTAAAAGGATCATACACCATGATCAAATGGGACTTTTCCCTGGGATGCAAGGATGGTTTAACACACACAAATCAATAAACCACATTAATAGGATGAAAGACAAAAATCGTGTTATGATCTCAACAGATGCAGAAAAAGCATCAGGCGAAACTCAACATGTTTTCATGATAGAAAACACTCACATCGGGTATAAGATGAACACACCTCAACATAATAAAGGCTGTATATGAGAAACATGCAGCCAACATCGTACTTGATGGTGGAAGGTTGAAAGCTTTCCCTCTGACATCAGGAACAAGGCAAGAGTGTCCCCTCTCACCATTCTTTTCAACATAGTACTGGAAGTCCTACCCAGTTAGGCAAGAAAATGAAACAAAAGGCATCCAAATCAGAAAGGAAGAAGGAAAATCGTCTGTTTGTTGATGATATGATCTTGTATACAGAAAAGATGTCAAACACTCTCAAAAAATGGTTGGAATGGGAGCACCTGGGTGGCTCAGTCAGTGGAAAGTCTGACTCTTGATCTCAGCTCAGGTCTTGATCTCAGGGCTGTGAGTTCAAGCACTGCGCTGGGCTCCACGCTGGGCACCTACTTAAAAAAATTGAAGTTAATGGAAGTTTAACTTGTATTTTCCATTTCATGTTATTGAATACTAGCCTGAAGATTAGACAAATAACTTGTATACATTGCCATTATTTCTGTTGTCAATGTATGGCTGTATTATAACTGTTGCCATATAATTTAGGGTATATTTTAAATTGTGTTTGAATTTACACTGTTTAATAACAGCCAACTAAAACTAAATAGAAGTAAGTTTGGGGAGAGATGAGGGAATCAAGTTTCACAATTCATCATGTTTAGGTCATTTCTGGTTTCTTTCTCAGATGCTGTGGGTATCTCAAGGGAACTCAGATTTACTATCATCGTACCTTCTGACCTGAGGCCCAGTCTCTTAAAATGATGTGACCTTATTAAAATATGGATGATTAGGATTCATTCATGAAGCATGATGACATGGTACTTTTTAAACCAAGTGCCAAGTAATAAGAAATAGGCTCAGAGATAACTGTGTGTCTTTCCTAATCTTCTACTGCTTTACTAGTATGTTCAAAGGAGAGAAGATAGTCTTCAAAAAGTACATGCCTAGATCCTGAAGAATTTATTCTTATAAAACACACCTTGAAAATCACTCTCTTCCCGTGTTGTCTTTCCGTCTTAGATAAGATCTTGTGGTGTTGGAGATGAGGTAGTGAAGAGAAGCATAGTGATGAATGGATGGCTCTGTGTTGGGGATGAGGAAGTGAAGCATAGTGGAATGAATGGCTCTGTTTGGGGGTTCAGCCATTTAAAAGATGTCCCTTTGCTTCTTCAGGTCCTCTGGAATTGTCTCTGTCACGGGTGGGAAGACTTATGTGATAGATACTTGGATTCCCGGCTTTTCTGAATAGAACTTGTGGAAATAGAATTTGGGGTGATCTTCTCAATAAAAAAATTTTCTTAATTTTTATTTGGGTGCTTCTGTTTCCATTTGGGGCACTCTTTTTTTAAATTTTTTATTCAAGTATACCTGGCATATGATGTTCTATTAGTTTCAGGGACACAACATAGTAATTCAATAATTCTATACACTGCACAATGCTCACCATGATAAGAATAGTTACCAGCTGTCACCATACAACGTTATTACAAGATTTTTCTACTATACTCCCTATGTTGTACTTTTCATCCCTGTGACATATTTGTTGTATAAGGGAATTTCTTTTTTTTTTTTTTTTTAATTTCAGAAAGCTTCCGAAGATGAGAGCATAAAAAATCTGGCCAAAAATGTATTAATGAATGATGTAAGTATTTAAATGGAGTCTCTCTATAAAACACTGATAGAAAGCTGAAATATCAGAACTACACAGTACCCGTCCTCAAGTATCTTACAAAATTTATTTGGTAGTTTCTTGCTCACAACGCTAACTTGATCACCTTTCATGAAATATCAAGTCTTACTTAAACTTTCCTTGGTTTACCAGTGACATCTTTGATCTCTGGTGATGACTGACATTTACGTGAAGTCATTAATATATTCATCACATTCACAGAATTTCTAGGTAGTGTGAGTTATCGGATGCTTAAAGGAATTTTACTCTGGCTGAAGGCTTTCTCAGACTGACTATGTCCATAGGGTCTTTCTGGAGTGGGTGGTGTTTTGATGTTTGATGAGACTTGTGCTCTGGGTAAAGATTTTGCTATATTCACCACATTCGTAAGGTTTCTCTCCAGGATGAGTTGTCTGATGTGTGGTAAGGTGTGAACTCCGGCCAATGGCTTTCCCACACTGGCTACATTCATAGGGTCTCTCTCCAGTGTTTTTTTTTTTTTTTTTTTCTGATGTTTGGCAAGATTTGAGCTGTGGCTAAAAGCCTTCCCCCATTATGTTCATAAAGGTTCTTTCCAGTGTGGATTACTTGATGTAAGGCAAGGTGTGAACTCTGGCACTTGGCTCTCTCACATTCATTACACCCGTAGGGTTTTTCTCCAGTGTGTATTTGCCAATGTTGAATCAGAACTGACTGGTTTTAAAAGGCTTTCTCAGATTCATTACACTCACAGGGTTTCTCTTCAGTGTGTATTCTTCTGTTTAATAAGTGTTTAATGAGCCAGGGCTGAAGGACTTTTCATACTCATATGATTTCTCACCAGTATGAGTTCTCTGATGTTTAATAAGAGAAAAATTCTAGCTGAAAGTTTTTACACAATCATTGCATTTAAAGGATTTCTCTCCACTGTGGATTTTCTGATGCTGAGTAAAGGTTAGATTGTCACTGAAGACTTTCTGACTATTACATTCAGAAGATTTCTCTCTAAAATGAGACGATGAATGATGAGTCTTTAGATGACTATTAAGAAAATAATCATAACTGAACAATTTCCCACATCCCTTAGATTTGCATGGCTTCTCACCGCTGTATATTTGACGAGGTCTTGCTTTCTGTTTGAATATATCTTCAGTCTTATCACATTTATATGGTCTCTCCCTCCTATAGGAATTTTTTGTTGTGTAGTAAGAAATGGTTTTGCAAACTTTGTATTTGCCTGGCCCTCTCTTAGATGAGTATTTTCTTGCTAGCAAACAACATTTGATCCGATACTCTTTGCTGCTCTCCCTGCTGGCTCTGCAACTTATTCTTTTAAAACCTTTTTCTTTTTAACATTTATTTATCTTTGAGACAGAGAGAGACAGAGCATGAACAGGGAGGGTCAGAGAGAGAGGAAGACACAGAATCTGAAACAGGCTCCAGGCTCTGAGCTGTCAGCACAGAGCCCGACGCGGGGCTCGAACCCACAGACCGCGAGACCATGACCTGAGCTGAAGGCAGACGCTTAACTGACTGAGCCACCCAGGCGCCCCTCTGCAACCTATTCTTACATTCCAAATCTTCTCCCAAGTTTAGGTCTTAAGGACCATCTTTTGTGGGTCTTTCCATTATTGCCCCCAAGGCTAAATCTTCTTCAAAAACATCTTGGTTTCCAATAGACTCCTTGGTCTCTATTTTCTCAACCTGAAGAAAATGTTAAAGATTCATGCCTTTTGTGCTGAGTGAAAAGAAACTGGTAAAGATGAAGGGATGTCATGAAATGAAATATGTTCACAGATATATATGGCTCTTACACTCTGAAACATGTCTTTGCATTTAATAGAACTCAGGGATGGGAAAGGAGAAAAGGTACGTTGGGACAAGAATGGTAGGAAAGGGGAGCACATCAATCTATATACAGAATTCAAAATGTGAGAGAAGGAAAGTGATCTGGTGGGAAGCATCATCAGAAATTAGTGACATATAAGACACACACACACACACACACACACACACACACACACACATTTCAAGTTAGTGTTTTCCTCTTCTTCAGATCAATATTCAGCAGGGGAACTGCTGGATCATAAAGTAGTTCTATTTTTAACTTTTTGAGGAGCCTCCATACTGTTTTCCACAGTGGATACAGCAATTTACATTCCCATCAACAGTACGTGAGGGTTTGCTTTCCTTCACATCCTTACTAACATTTGTTATTTCTTTTCATTTTTTGGTACTAGCCATTCTAACGGATGTAAGGTGATAATCTCATTGTGGTTTAGATTTGCATTTCCCTGATGATGAGTGATGTTGAGCATCTTTTCATGTACCTGTTTCTTTGGAAACAGGAAAATGCCTTTGGGAAAATGCCTATTCAGATCTTCTGCCCATGTTTTAGTTTGGCTTGTTGTTGTTGTTGCTTATTTGCATGTGGTTTTTGTTGGTTTTTTTTGCTCTTGAGTTGCACGATTCTGTCATATATTTTGGGTAATAGCCTCTTACTACTTAAATGATTCGCAATTTTTTCCTCCCATTTAGTAGGTTGTCTTTTCATTTTGTTGGTGGTTTCCTTTGCTGTGTAGGAGCGTGTTAGTTTGATGTAGAGCCACTTGTTTATTCTTGCTTTTGTTGCTTTTGCTTTTGGTGTCAGATCCAAAAAATCATTGCTAAGACCTGTGTCAAGTAGCTTACTGCCTGTGCCTTCTTCTAGGAGTCGTATGACTTCAGGTCCTGCAGTCAGGTCTTTACTCCGTTTGAGTTAAATTTTATGCATGGTGTGAGAGAGTGGTCCAGTTTCATTCTTTTGCACAGTCATAACCAGGAAGATTTGTTATTATTTGTTCCACTATTGAGAAAGGACTCTTTCATCTCACCAACCCCGGCTCCTTGGGGAGACTCCTTGGGGGACAGGGCGAACATGCTGCCTATATCCAACTCTACCAACTGTACACAGAGTTACGCTCCCTTGACAAGCGGCATGTCATGCCTCGTTTGATGTGTTCAAGCACAGCCTGGATAGTTTTCTGGTGGGGTGTTAGAGAAAGGATTCAGTCATCGAAAAAGTGGTGGGGGCTAAATCTATAGTTCTCGCCAGGGGCAGTACAATCTCCCAGAAGTCATTTTGGAAATGGGCTGGGAGTTTCTAGTTGGCTCTATGATTAAAGGGTACAATGGCATTGTGTGGACAGGGACCAGATATACCAGATATTATGCACTATACCAAAAGCAGTCCCACACAATAAAAAATTATACATTCCTGTACGTGAACATAAACCTAAGTGCATTTTAAAATAAACATTATATCTTTTGCATGTTTTTAACAAAGCCTGAATTTTCCAAGGAGGCAACTTCCAGATGCCAGATGTATTAAGATAAAAGAAGACTTTATTTTGCTCAGATATATACCATGAGTGATTCATTGATACAATGCTACTCATGGTATTTGGGTTGCCAATGCAAGAGGATGAGACACTCTCCCTGGTCTGCATTGTAGCTGTATATTCATGGTGATTTTATCTACATTTAGCCCTTGTTTGAACATATTAAATGCAAAGAAAAGTATAGACAATATTCAATTCAATATTGTCTTCCTTCTCTAAGCCAAATTTGTTCATTGTTTTTAGGTGCAAGCATTTGACAGCCTCATTATGCAGTCATGCCCAAGCATTTACAAACCGAAACACATATTACTTTGTTATGCATTACTTTCCTTTTATTTCTTCATCTCATTACAGCATCGTATTGGTGGTGTTAAATTGCGTGTGTGGTTTTACTTCTTTTTGAAATTTCAAGAAGACAAAGAAAATGTTATAAAATATTTATCATGTAAGGGTTTCACTGGGCTTGACTGGGTAGTGTACTCATGGTTTAGATGAATTCGAATGCATCTTCCAACATTGAGGTTCTGACAAATAATTTAGGGGGAAAATGAACACATAGACTAAAAAATTATTTCGTGTATGATAAAAGCTGGGTTTTTATCTGAGAAAAACCAGGGTAGGGTCCTGATTTCACCCATCTCCCCGGCTCCCGGTGGGGTCTGGCGTCCAGGCTGGGCGAGGAAGCCTGTCTGTCCGGGGCGGGTCGGGGACGCCGGCATCGGGAGAACCAGCGATGCGCACCGGAAATGCCGCGTCCCGGCGCCCCTCCTCGGACCCAGGGGGACACCTTGGAGCGCGAAGCCTGGGGATCTGCGTCCTGCCCGGTGGTCCGGGTGCGCTGGGTAACACCGGGCACCCCTGGTCTGCGCTGCGCCGTGAGGAAGGCACAGAGGCGCTCAGAGCCCCCGACGCCTCCCTCAGCCTCGCGCCCGACGGGAGGGGCCGAGCGCTGGGGCGCAGGCGCAGAGCCGCACCCGCCCCCCGCGCGCCCCGCCCGCTCCGTCCGGCGGCGGCTCGTCAGCGCAGGGTGAGGCCGCGTCCGCGCAGCCGGGCTCCACCCGGAGCGCGAGCGCCGAGGCCCCGCTACCCCGCAAACCGGGAAGCGTGGGAGCCGACGCGAGGGCTCCCCGCTAACCCTTCCGGCTTCCTCGAGCGCCGCGCGCACTCCGGTTCCGTCACCGCGCGGGCCCGGCCCCGGGTGTGTCCCGGCGCGCGGCCGGAGGCGGCCGGTGAGTGCCGCGCGCGGGGCCCGGGGCCGGGCCTGGGCGGCTGGGCCTGGAGGCTCCGGGAAGCGGTGTCGCGGAGAGCACGGGTGGTGTGGCCGCGGGGGCGGGGACGCTGGCTGCGGGGGGCCGGGGTGGGGGTGGGGGGCAGGCTGGTCCTGGGGCTGCGCGGTCGCCGGGGGGTGGGTGGTCTCGGGGTGCGTCCCCGCCACCAGCTCATGACCCGAGTTGCGTTCCGCTCCCCTCTGGGCTCAGCCGGGCGACCGGGTTGTCCCCGGTGCTTGCCGTGTACCGGTCACTGGTCCAAGCGTTTTTCCACCTGGACCGACTCCTCTTATCCTCGCATTAACCCCGTGACATGCACTGTTCTTCCCCCATGTTGCAGATGAGGAAACTGAGGCACAGAGATGAAGCACCTTCCATGACGTTACAGATCTTGTGAGTAGTAGTCCCCATTTTGTGGTTCCGATGGTGACGGTGGGTACTTGAATATGGTAGTTTATTAATTGGTGGAGGTATTGACAAATTCTGTGCATCGAATCGTGTGATCTGCTATTATTTTGAGCCGGTTTCCCCGAACCCTGTTGCCTGAAGACCATCTTGCAGTCGGTCTCAGGACTTCGCCTCGTTCTAGGGTTGAACTGAGGCTGCCCAGGCCCTCCTGCCGATTCCTTTGCGCGCTGGCAAAGGCTCCAGCAAGCAGTCCAGCTGAAATACTACAAAACAGAGCACCTGGAGAAGAGCTGTTCCGGAACCTTCCCAACCTGCTTCCTTCCGAATGACATAAATTTTTAACACTGAAGGGAGCAGAGCTAAGCGAGCCTTCTTGCTGGATTCCAAGTTGATTCTAAGAAGAAGTGGCATGGGCAGAAGAATTTCGGATGGTTAGGGTAACAGGAGGTGGCCAGCGCTGGGAAGATTGGGGCGCTTGTGACTGCTCTGCTTGAGAAAAGGATTTGGAAGGAATGCAGGATCCAGAAAGCAGGGAGGTGATCCAGAAAAGGAGAGGATGAGGAAGGAAGGAGGAAAAGGGAAAATGGGAGGTGACTTCCCACACTATGGTCGAGAAATCCCTTGGAGGGAAATCTGGGTAAGGGCATGGCCCTAACCTTGGGGAGATCCAATGACCTGCCCTCTCTGAAATCTGGGGGTTCCTCCCTGAGACTTGCGTCACACAGCCCAGTCATGCCTTGGTGTGCATCCTCCAAAGCCGGGATCTGTCCAGGCTCTAGAGCAGCAGCCGCTGGAGGGGACCTCACCAGTTCTCTGAGAGCAACTTCCCTTTTTAATTTATTTTTTAATGTTTATTCATTTTGAAAGAGAGGGACAGAGCACAAGCAGAGGTGGGGTGGAGAAAGAGGGAGTCACAGAATCTGAAGCACGCTCCAGGCTCTGAGCTGTCAGCACAGAGCCCGACGTGGAGCTTGAACTCACGAACCGCGAGATCATGACCTGAGCCGAAGTTGGATGCTCAACCGACTGAGCCACCCAGGTGCCCCTGAGAGCAACTTTCCTTAAGTGTGCACCAGCACAATTTTAAAATTACTTCATTTGAGGTATGTCTCCTTATGTTGTGTCTGATATTCCTTATTATAAATGCTTTGCTACTTTTTAACTTGTAACATTAACAGAAGCTTTGTGAGAAAAGCAGGTAGTAGTTACACCGTTTTACAGTGTGGGACCAGATTTTCAGGAAGGCGAGTGACCCGCCCAGGGATGCACAGCCCTGTGATGGTGGAGCGGTGGCAGCTGCCTTCTGTATTGATCCCCAGGGGGAAGTAAGAGACTGCTGTCGCTCACACCCTCGTGTGAGGAAATTGACAGAGAGGCTGGATTATATGCCTCCATTCACCTAGAGAGTTTAGGAAGAGTTTAGGCTTGGCCCAGATCCACCTCCTTTACCTTTGGTCATTAAAGAATTAGGGACTTAAGGTCAGACATCCGTGTGTATTGTCCTGTTTCTGTCTCTGGGAGGAGGAAGGATTGCTTTTAGGCATTTGTTTTACCTCGTAACCCTTAAGGTTGCGTTCGGCTAGCCAGAGGTGGTCATTGCTAGACCAGTGGTTCTGGCTGCCCAGGAGAAGACCTCTGCCAGCTTTGCTTTTGGACAAACAGAAAGCCAGGAGGAAGTAGAAGAGGGAAAGGCAGCTGTCTGTCCTCCTAGAAGAGCTATAGCCCATGTAAGGGAAGGATTCTTTTCTGAACGTCTGTCATCTCACCAAGCAGGGGATACATTTATTTCTCTTTTCAAGAACTTCCTTCAGGTGACTCTGCCCGGATGGGACTTGCCATTGTTTGCCTGCCGACCGCCCTTAATGTCTCGCTCTCCACTCCTTTGCTCTGTTTCGTCATCAGGTGATTGAAGAACACAGCCTCTTGGCCTGTTTCTTGGATGGCTTCATCTGACACATGGACCTTAGGCTCTCACATTTCTCTGGTGCTTTGAAAAAGACAAGGTTCATTCTAGTCTCATCCCCTTAGTCTAGGCACACAGTGTCCCTTAGCGTTTGGGACCTAAAATTAAACTCCAGGAATTCGAGACCTTTGGACCAAAATCAAGTCTAACATCTTCATTTGACATATGGAGAGACATAAAACCAGATTGGTGGTTTTCCCCAGGTTTTTATATAGCTACCAACAGAGCTGTGACCAAATTCCAGATTACCTGGTGAATGCTTACACCACAGGGCTTCCATCTGGTATTTTGCCGATTCCTGCCAAGGATGCCACCTGCACTGTGGGCCGGCGGATTTGATCCTCAGGCTGCAGGGTTAGGGCTTGAGCGTGCTTGGGACTTACTGCAGCCTCTCAGGGTGATCACCTTTTAGAGGCAGGCACTCTCTAAACCTCCATGGTGCTCTGCGGTCAAGGTCATGCTGGTATCCCGGTATCTGTGGAGGTTAGTTTCTTGGCCTTTTAGGGGCCACAGGAGTAAAAAGTGCAACTGAGGCATTCCTCTTTAGTGAGTCTGAGTCTAGCATTTATCACTTGGCCTTGGGCCAATTACTTAACCTCTCTGTACCTCAAATTCTTCCTGTGTTGTATTGTGGGAATAATCATAGTATCCCTCTCACTGATGGGAGGCATAAATGAGTCAACATTCATAAAAATGCTTACAATAAGCAGACACAAAAGACCTCAAGAGCTTCCAAGTTAAGTTCCTTTTTTTAAAAAAAAATTTTAAAATGCCTTAGTTTTGAGAGAGAGAGCGCGTGCGCAAGTAGGGGGAGGTGCAGAGACAGAGGGAGACACAGAATCCAAAGCAGGCTCCAGACTCTGAGCTGTCAGCATAGAGCCCGACGCAGGGCTTGAACTCACAAGCCTCGAGATCGTGACCTGAGCCGAAGTCGGATGTTTAACCAACTGAGCCACCCAGGCGCTCCAAATTCCTTTTTTTAATGTTTATTTATTTTTGAGACAGGGAGAGACAGAGCATGAACGGGGGAGGGTCAGAGAGAGAGGGAGACACAGAATCTGACACAGGCTCCGAGCTCTGAGCTGTCCGCACAGAGCCCGACGCGGGGCTCGAACTCACGGACTGAGAGATCATGACCTGAGCCGAAGTCGGACGCTTAACTGACTAAGCCACGCAGGTGCCCCCGAATTCCTTTTTTTAATGTAGAAACGTTCCCCAGTGGGGTTTCTATGTATCGGTCACACATGCCACATATACAAACGTAAAATGCATGGTACAGTTACACATGTAGTGAGCTTATTTGAAATGGCAAAACAACTACGTCTGGCGACACTTGTACTACCGGAATAAATGAATTGATTTATAGATGCCCTGATATAACACTGGCTCCTTTTACCAATCGCCAAGGTATTAGTGAGTGTGAGGGAGACACTTGACCTCAAACTGGCCATCCCCTTTGAATTCTGTCCTAGTTCTCTCTCTGTTCAGGATATTCTGTTTACTTTAGATAGCCTATGTTTGCATGGTTCTAAGAAAATTTATAAAGATCTTCAAATTTCAGATCTTCCTGGTTGAGGGGAGAACCTTAAACAAATCCCCCCAAACCTAAACATTTTCTCAACAGTGTCTCTTCTCCAGGATGGACTATAATATGTAATAACGTGGTCACATTCCACTATGGACAGAAGTCCCATTTCCACATCACCTTCGTGGCCGTGCGGGTGCTCTCATATGTTCAAGGGCTTCTGCTGGGGACGAGGACTTGGCTTTAGAGGCTTTGTAATTTACCTGCTGTGACACGCACGTGCAACTGTTACCATTTTCGTTCCATTTCGCTAGAGAAGTATTTCTCCTCCTTTCAGACCTACCGTCCCCTTCATCATCCTGAAGTAACACTTACAAATAATAGTAATGACCTATAGATGTAACTTCCAAAATATCAACACATTACCTATGACATAAAGGAAAGTAACTTATTAGGATAGTACTATTGCAGCATTTAAAGGCTGGATGAAGTAGGTGGCAGCATCTATAGAATCACTGTGAAGACAACAGCTACAAATACAGCCCGGTAAACGAATGGCATATCTGTGAATTCAATACCGTGAGTGGTTTGAGTTTCCTGGAATGGTGAACACTTCCTAATATGCAAAGAAAAAGAAGTGTATTTCCTTAATTTTCCAATATATATCAAAGCTGTGCAAAACATTTTGTATCTGTATGTAAGGCAGCGTTAGGTAACTATTAACTTTTTTGAAAGTCTCACAGGATCGGGAACATTTTTTGTTTTGCAGGAATGCCCATTATCCCTGACCTGCACTAAATTCCAATAGCACTATCCAGTCAACGGGACAGTGAAAAAGAAAAAAACAAAAAACAAAAAACGCTCACCGATTCCCCAAACTTCCCCGAGGAGGATTACTGTAATAAGAGAGAGAAGTAGCAGTGAACCGCCAACAAAGTAATGCTAGAGTAGCTAATGGGTCTGGGCCGCAAGACTGCGGGCCAAGCGGCCCGCCAGCTGGGGGGCAAAGTCCGGTTAAGGGAGGAGGCATCAGGTGTGCAACTGGATTTGTGCCGCAAGGATCAAAAAGAGTTAGCCTCTTATTTAGCCTGGTGGTAGGGCTTCCGTGTTCCCTGTTTCCAGCTGAAAGGCAGGTTTTTGGCAAAGCTGGATACAGACGGCATCACCCTGGATACAGACAGCAACCCTCTTGGATACAGACGGCATCATCACACTGCCCTCGAGGCTCACCCTGCGTGACTTCTTGGTGGATGTCCTCCATTCACCCTCACATCTGGGAGGTTCCTGGTCTACGAGAAAGGAAATACCTGTGAAACCAGATCATCTCCTAACCCGGCAGATGTGTGAGCAGAAGCATTAGGGGGAACGTTACACAGTTTGCAGCCTGTTGTCAAGCACAGGGGCTCCAGATGAGTCCATGCGAGAATGGCTTAAAGAAGAAGCTTCAGTGGGGAAACTTGGGAGTCCAGAGATGGGGGAGAAGAAAAGGCGCAGATTCCCACATTCTCCCATTTTCCCAGCAGGAAGGTTGTGGCAGCTGGGGTGCTCCGCCGGTCACTCGGCACGGGTCAGCGTCCCGGGAGAGGGCCTTGCCGCTCTTCCCTTACGAGCCAGTGTAAGCACAGCCCTGTCGGTGGGGGGTAAGTAGACCGCTCGGTGCCAGGCAGTCTGTGGGGTGCCGGCTGTTTAACAGGGCGCGTCTGAGAAGCTAGCCGCCTAGTACCCGGGAGCCTTGAGATCCTTGGGAAGTGCCGGCCCTGCCGGCAGCAGGAAGTCTGTGGGAAGCCGAGCTTATGTTCTAGACCCTCCTACGTGAGGAATGTCGGGTGGGGGGGTGGCTGGTTTCAGCCAGCACATTTCTCAGGCCACTTAGAGTAGGTTTCTAAGGTTCTTTGGGGACGGTTCTACTTGTTAAGTTAGAAGAACTTACTAAATACAAATGTCTGGGCCCCATATCATACCTGCTAGGCCGGAGGCAAAGCCAAGATATCTCGAGCAACAAGCTCTAGAAGGGATTCTGACGCGGATGTGTATAACCTTTTGGAGCCCAGTTTTAGCTCCTGTCACACAGCCGTTTTCGCCAGCCCCTCCTGCCGCAGCCTCTGGAAGTTGGCAGTGTCTTTTCTGTACATCGAAGCATTAAGACCGAGCTCTGACTAGCCCTGTGTTACATCATTTCCCATCAGCAGGAATCCCAGCATGTGAACTGCTTTGGTCGTTCGGTCGGAGGGAGGACAGCGGTGGATGCTGGATCTTCAGTGACCGAAAATCCCTGTCTAGGTGAGTGATATCATTGAAAAGACCGCCAATGTGATACTTAGGAGACATCAGTTCCAGTCTAAGCTCTTGTAATTCGCCAGGTGACTGAAGCTACCCAGTCTGCTTTCTGTTTGTCAGACGTGAGCTGCCCTAGATGACCTCTGTGGAGATGAACTCGGATAGTCTCGGGTAGTAGACTTGCTCAGAACACCTAACCAGTTGGAGGGAGGGCTGGGGGACCCGTGGCGGTGGCAGTGCTGTAGTTACTTAAATCCTGTTGTCTCTCTTTTTTTTTTTTTTTTTTAAATTAATTTTTTTTTCAACGTTTATTTATTTTTGGGACAGAGAGAGACAGAGCATGAACGGGGGAGGGGCAGAGAGAGAGGGAGACACAGAATGGGAAACAGGCTCCAGGCTCTGAGCCATCAGCCCAGAGCCCGACGCGGGGCTCGAACGCACGGACCGCGAGATCGTGACCTGGCTGAAGTCGGACGCTTAACCGACTGCGCCACCCAGGCGCCCCTAAATCCTGTTGTCTCTCAGGGCCAAGAAAATGATTGCATTCACGCTTGATAGAGTCATCCTGCACTTTTTGCTTTTTCAGAGGGGGTCTCTTCTACACGGAGTCTGTTCTCACCCCTTCCGTTCTTCCCATTTACTACCACTCGTCGGCTACAGTAACTAACAGCTCATTTTCCTTTCGAGGCCCTGCTCTCCGCTCATCAGCTAGTCTACCTGCTCCTTTCCATTTTTTTGGCTCAGCATAGTACCCGCCTCCCTCCCCCTGTTTCTTGATGTCTCTGTGCTCACCATGCCTATTATAGGATCTCGGCCTGCTAGCTCTTCTGCCCCTGTGCACTTCCCTTCAACTGTCCCTTTTTATTTTCTCCCCACTGAAAGCTGACACTAGGTGTGAATTGCAAATTTGCTGTCTTTTTTTTTTTTTTCCCCTGATGGCTTCTTTCCCTTGGTCTCCACACTAGAGGCAGGTGAGGCAGGTGACGTTTGCACTTTAAATGTCTTTCAGATAGGGAGATTTGAACTGAGCCAAAGCATCAACACCAATCCGGCTATTGCCGAAGAATAGAGTTTTCAGGGTCAGCAATGGAAGGTCTCAGAGGGAAGACTGCCCAAGGTCGTACGAATGAAGAAGCCTGTAAAAGTGGGGGCCGGTTGTCAAGGCAGACAAAATGTCCCGTACGGAAGACATCTTCTTTTGGGAAAACAGCGATCAGGAAAGTGTCAGAGACCCTCAAGGAAATTTTCACGAGGGAGAGAGGTCCCGAATCTAGTGAATTCAGCCCGAGCTCAGAAGTTAATACCCAGCAGAAAACTCCAGAGGGAGCTAGATCCCCCATATCTAGGAAACACTTAGAAGACAATTCAGACTTAATTCAACACCAAAAACTCTTCCCACAGAAGAAACCCTGTAAATGCAACGAATGTGGCAAAGCCTTCAGTTACCAGTCAGACCTTATGGTCCACAGTAGAACTCATGGTGGAGAAAAGCCTTTTGAATGCCACGAGTGTGGGAAAACCTTCAGCCGAAGCACACACCTTCTCGAACATCAGAGAACTCACACTGGAGAGAAGCCGTATGAATGCGGTGAGTGTGGAAAGGCTTTCAGCCGGAGTACTCACCTTAGTCTACACCGGAGGATCCACACGGGAGAGAAACCGTATGAATGCGGTGCGTGCGGAAAAGCCTTTAGCCGAAGCACTAACCTCAGTCAGCATCGGCGAACTCACACCCAAGAAAGACCTTACAAATGTAACGAGTGCGGGAAAGCCTTCGGTGACCGGTCAACCGTAATTCAGCATCAGCGCATACACACGGGCGAGAACCCGTACGCGTGTCGCGAATGCGGGAGAGCTTTCAGCTGGATCTCCTCCCTCGTTGAGCACCAGAGGACGCACACCGGGGACAGCCCCTACGCGTGCAGCGGCTGCGGGAAGGTGTTCAGCAGAAGCTCGTCCCTTAGCGAACACCAGAGGATCCACACCGGAGAAAAGCCCCATGAGTGTGGAGAGTGCGGGAAGGGCTTCGGTCGGAGCTCCTCCCTCATCATTCACCAGAGAACTCACACGAGAGAGAAGCCGTACAAATGTAACGACTGTGGGAAAGCCTTCAGTCAGAGTTCAACTCTCATCAGACATCAGCAGCTTCACGCGAAAGGGTAACATCTGAGCTCTCGTTGATGGCAGCGTAAGAGCACACAGCGTGACTTCCTGTCGCTACACGTCTTGGAAGTCCCCCCTCTACTAGCTGGCCAGAAGCCAATTTCAAGTTAGCCTTCCTGCCTTCCTTCCTTGATGCTCAAAGGACTGATCAAGACAAGGGGATGACTTTCAGAAGCCAACACGTTCCATCCCCCACTATTCTGGAGGACTCCAGACTTCCAGTATAGACCTCCTACCTGACACCTTGTATTTGCTCACTTTATTTGTTCTGCAGGGCTTGGCTCCCTGAACGGTCAGTGAACCTTCTGTTTCCCGACCACATCAGCCCCTTTACTTAAGAGGAAATCCTGTGTGTGTGTGTGTGTGTGTGTGTGTGTGTGTGTGTGTGAGAGAGAGAGAGAGAGAGAGATGCTGGCTCTAGTCACAGAAGAGAAGGAGCTGGCTTCAGAACAGGACAAAACACTTCCCACTGGTTTGGTGATAATAGCGTTGAGGCAAATTCAGTCCCTCATCTTATAAGGACAGATTTTTCTCTTAAACCTTTTTTGCTGTAGCGTATTTTCCTCAAAGTATAAACCATGGTTCTACTAATGTGCTTAATTAATCCTAGTAGTATTTTAGCTCTTCCTTACCAAGAATGTCCTGACACTTAGCGTTTAATTTTTCCATTATTTAGAAAAAATGCTGCCCTAGTTTTTAAATTTTTCTTTTGTTTACAGACTTCATGAAGCTTCGGCCCTCTGGCCCTAATGCTCACTGATCCTGTAGAGCTGATCTCTCAAGGACAAATTCAGTGCCTATTTCTTAGTCTTTTTCCTACTTGACATTTGCAGAATTGGCACTTTTGGCCACTCTTAGGCCTTAACATTTGGGCTTCTGCTGGGATCCATGATTGTGTGCTGATCCACACTTTCCCTACCTCCCAACATTCTCTGGTTACACAGTGATGAGCTCTATAACTTTGGGCAAGAATTAGACCAGAATAGTCTCATTTTATCGGGCCATAATACTTGAGGTTATTCAATGAGGTTGTAAGCTTCTTGAAGACACAAACCTTTCTTTAGATCCCTTTAAAGCATCCAAAGTGCTGAGCAGTCCCTAAATGCCCTGTGATTATTGCCCGCCTTATCCCAGGTAATCAGTTGGCTAGGTTTTATCTGAAATGGCTTACGAGTTGATTTCTCTCTCTGTTCTTAACTGCTGCTGCCGGGGCCTCAGGAGTTTGGGCCCAGATTGTGAGAGTAAACACCATTGTCTCCCTGTCTCCAACTCGATGCCTGACTAAACAATCACCTTGTCTGAAGAGTCCACAGTTCTCATTGTCCCTGGGAAAAAGGTCAGACTGTAACTTCAAGGCCTTCCACAGTTAGGTCCATTTCCTTATTTTCCATTACTGCCCGGTATCCGTGGGCAGACCTGTCCTTTGTCTCTACCACACCCTCTGTTCACACTTGGCTTCTTTTCCAACTATTCTGTGGCACCCTTTTACACTTCCTGCTTTCTTCCTTGTGTCTCCGGAAATCCTATCCACACTCAAGTCTGCCCCCACTGACACTTCTAGTTCCCCACCTGAGAAGTCCTTTGCAGAAGGGGCACCTGGGTGGCTCAGTCGGTTGAGTGTCTGACTTCGGGTCAGGTCATGATCTCGTGGTTCGTGAGATTGAGACCCGTGTCCGGCTCTGTGCTGATGGCTCAGAGTCTGAAGTGTGCTTCAGATTCTGTGTGTCTCTCTCTCTGCCCCTCCCCCACTCACACTCTCTCTCAAAAACAAACATTAAAAAAGAAGTCCTTTGCAGTGATGGTTTGAGTGTATTTTCCTACATTACACACTTTCTTATTCTGTTCTCAGATCCTTTCAGGTGCTTTTTTTCCATAAGCTTTTGAAGTTAGAAATTGTCTTAAATCTCTTAGAAGCCCCATCTAACACATGGTACAATGCAGGTCTGCACTCTCGTTTTAATCTAAACCAGGAGGGTTTAATTTAATAGTGCAGTGTCTTTAGTCTTTTGACTGGTGAGATGACCTCATAAATATTTTGGTCCTTTTTGTCCTACTTTGAATTATGTAAATTCACTCTTGGGACTAAGTGTCCTTTAGAGCTCTGGGATGCTGGCGTCTTGGCTTTCCATCTCGTGGGACTGTTGTAAGGAACAAATGAAATGAGTTTATTCATGTAAAGTGATGAAAACAGTGGCTGACAAAGTAAGCGCTCAATAAATGCAAATTGTTATCATTCTACTGCTTCACATTGGCCTGTAGCCTTTCATTTCATCCCCTGCAGGGTCTGTAAGTCCATTACCAGAAATGGAAGCCTGGGATCACCATCCATTAGATTAGGAGACATTTCTTCTAACCTCAGTAATAGGCAAGAGCCGTCTATTATATTACAACTCTATTATGTATCAAAAAGGACTCAAGATACCTTACAACATATGATAAAATAGAAAAACAAACACACATACAAATCAGCATTAGGGAAAGGAGAAAGCCTGGAAGACCAAGATCAGGACAACTTTTGGCATGCTTGAGTCATCCAGATAGGGATACAAACTGAGCATTCTGGCAACTAACGTGAGTAAAGTGAATAGAGCATTTGCTTACTTAGTATTTGGAAAGAAAAAAAAAAAGTCCATTCTTCAAGGAAAACAAACCTTTCCTCATAGATTTAAGATGCATTTCTCCATTGGTCTGCATGTAATTATACATTTGATAACAAAAAAATGAAAACCAATATATTCTCCACAGCACCTAGCATGTAGTAGGTTCTCCAGTGAATAGTTCATAGTGGAGGCTCAGAAGAGTAGGGGTGGAGTGGGGTTAGAAGGAGCAAAGCACAGAATACTTGGATAATCACATAATAACTGGGTGCTAGAAGAAAAGATCTTTTCACACATTTGAGTCCTTTAATTGCTTACATAATGGGATGAAAAAAAATTGAAGTTTACAGATGTTACATAACTTACCAAGGACCAGGACTGGGCCCCTTAAGCTGGCCCCTGGCAAGGTCTGGAGAAAGAGCCGTAAGGAAAGGCATAGAGATGGGAAAGCCCTGTTTGTCCCAGTAGATGAACCGGACTGTGGCAGGAAGCTCAATGAAGTGCAAATGAGAAGGTTGACTTAGAACTGGGTACCTCGATGATGGCACCCTGGGGTCCTAGATCGTGTTTGGGTTTAATAAGGGAACTACAGGAGGTTGCTGATCGTATCGTGCTAATCAGGTGTGGTTTCAGGGGGAAGGACTAATTCTGGAGAGGAGACAGGATGGTCTGGAAATGAGAGAGAGGACAGTCAGAAACGAGGTGGGAGGCTGGACTGGAAGGGCAGTGGTTTTAGGACTCGGAGAGGGCCGGTTGTTGGAAGACACGGTGCCCAGATCCGGGCGACGAAGAAGAGCGGGAGAGAGGTTCCGTTCCTTAATTGCTCTTAATTTTCACGAAAGCTACCGGCACCTGCAGGGAGGGGTTCTCATCTGCCGTCCGCAGGTAGCCAATGAACAACACGTTAAATGCCGACCGTCTGACAGTGATTACTTTGCGTCTTTTCGAAGAAGTGAACGTGGAACCAGAAACGTCTGGGATGTCCCGTGGGGAGGTCAAGTCAGAAGGGAAGAGTGATCATTGGGAGGACCGGTGCTCACTGCGAGCGACTCGACTCACGGAAGCCCCGCCCCAGGAACGTGCGCCTCACGCGGCGCGCACGTGCCAGCGTGCAGCGCGGGCCCCTTGTTCCCACGCGTCCAGCGTTCCGACGCGCTGCGGCCCTTCCCGGCCTCCGTCGGCGGCGAGCCAGGCGCGCGGCGGTTCCCCGACGTGGGCGCGACGGCCGCTCCCGGAGCCTGCGGACGCGGCCGGGCCCAGGCTTCCGCGTCCCTGCGTCCTGCGGGCGCTCCCGGCGACGCGGAGCCCTACCCCCCAGCACCCCCCCCCCCCCGGCCTCCGCTTCCCCGCGTCCTGTGGGCGCTCCGGGCGACGTGGGCCCGGGGGCCGGGAGAGCGCGGCGTCCGGGTGGCCCAGGAGAGGCTGCCGCCGCGGCTGCTTGGGTTTCTTTTTTTTTTTTTTTTTTTTTTTTTCTTTTTCTTTTTAAACTAGCTTGCAGGCTTTTACTTTGAGACAGTTTAGAACTAGCAGTCACCACCTCGGTTCACCTGCTGAGAAGGACGTGAGCGCGGTTTACAGCGCGGACGCAAGCAGGGCCGGCGGTGCGGCGAGTGCCCGGCTCCCCGGGACCAGGCGGCGGCGAGACGGCAGGTGAGCGGCGCGGGTGCCTTTGTCGGCGCTCTGCTTCCCCTCGCGGACCTCGACCGTGACTTCCGTTGTCCTCCACGTCGTCTTCGTGCCTTTTGACAAGGGGTGTGGAGAGCCGACTCTAGATTCTGCTTTACTACGTTTTAATGAAGGAAGTGCATTGTTGGCTGTGTTCGCTGAATCAGTATACTTAGTTTTCAGTCCCGTGTCTATGCTAAGGTTTGTGTTGAAATTCTAGTGGTTTTCCGCCTTGCGTGATAGGAGTTAACCTATTCCTGCACACGGATCAGCGGGTGTTGCATCTTTTGTATTTTTTAGCCGTTGGGGGCTCCGGGGTGGCTCGGTGGGTTGAGCGGCCCACTCTGGTTCGGCTCAGGTCACGATCTCACGGTTGGACGGCCTGCGCTGTGGGCACAGAGCCTGCGTGGGATTCCCAGTCCCCCTCTCTCTGCCCCTTCCCTGCGCGCGCTCGCTCTCTTTCTCTCGCAAAAGAAATGAACTTAAAGACCTATTTTGTAGCAGTTGAAGATAGAAAAAGGAACATGGATGGGGCACCTGGGTGGCTCAGTCGGTCCGACTGTCTCTCCTTCTCAAAAATAAATGAGTGTTAAAAATCTTTTTTAAAAGAAAAAGGAACATGGACTTTGAAATTGCTGAGGAATAGCCTCTGCCTGAAATCCTAGTTGATGGCTCTTTATGCAGAGTTTTGGGACATAGAGGCAGCAGCTGCTGATAAATTTAACTTTTACATCTCATCAAAGCCATTTTTGCCTCTCTGTGTCACCTTTTGCCTTTACTCTCCCAACACATGAGGTCTTTTCAAATTCGGTTGTGAAAGGAAACGAAGGAGATGGAAAGGAAGGGCGATCATGTAGGGTGATAGAATTGAGGAAAAGGGGTTGGAGGGGAATCAAGACACCAAGTCCATATCTACTGATTGTTTTGAAGTTTTGTTTTGTTTTTAATGTTATTTTTGAGAGAGACAGAGTGCGAGCCGGGGAGGGGCAGAGAGAGGGAGACACAGAATCCGAAGCAGGCTCCAGGCTCTGAGCTGTCAGCACAGAGCCTGACACAGGGCTTGAACTCACGAATTGTGACATCATGACCTGAGCCGAAGTCGGACACTTAACTGACTGAGCCGCCCAGGCGCCCCTAAAATTTTTTTAATTTAATTTTAAATCCTAGTATAGTTAACACACAGAGTTATATTAGCTTCAGGTGTCCAATGAAGTGGTTCAACAATTCCATACAATGCCTGATGCTCATCACTTCTTTATATTCATCCCCCCTCCACACCCTTCTGGTAGCTGTCGGTCTATTTTCTGTAGTTAAGAGTCTGAAGTCTGTTTCTTTGTCTCTCTTTTTCCCCCCCTTTGCTCATTTGGGTTTTTGTTTGTTTGCTTCTTTAATTCCACATACTAGCGAAGTCATATGGTATTTGTCTTTCTCTGAGTTTTTTCATTTAGCATTATACTCTAGCTCCATCCTGTTGTTACAAAAGGCAGATGTCATTCTTTTCTATGGCTGAATAATATTCTTTTGTGTATACGTGTGGCGTCTCCATTCACGCATATTTCGTCTGCCTCCATAGTTTGGCTGTTGCAAATAATGCTACTATGAACGTAGGGGAGCACGCATCCTTTTGAGGTAGTGAATATTTTGAGTAAATACCCGGTAGTGTGATTCCTGGGTCATAGGGTAGTTCTGTATTTAATTTGTTGAGGAACCTCCACACTGTTTTCCAGAGCGGCTGCACCAGTTCGCATTCCTACGAACGGGCACGTGAGGATTCTTTTTTCTCGGCATCCTCACCATCACTTGTTGTTTCTTGTGTTCTTGGTTTTAGCCATTCTGCCGGGCGTGAGGTGATATCTCATGGTAGGTTTGATTTGCGTTCCCCTGATGATGAGCGATGTTGAGCATCTTTTCGTGTGTCTGTTGGCCGTTTGGATGTCTTCTCTGGAGAAGTTTCTGTTCGTTTCTTCTACCCGTTGTTTAATTGGATTATTTGCCTTTGGGGTGTCGGGTTGTATTTTGCTGAGATGTTTTAAATGAAACTGAAACACCATGTAATTTCATCCTTGCCTGTTTCATTATGCATTTCTAAAAACCGGGGACAGTTTGTAACCACAGTGTAACCACAGTGCTACTATCATGCCGGAAAAAAGTAACCGTAGTTCCTCGAGACCCTTCATTTTGTAGATGAAATACAACCCAGGCCACATCTTCTGTTTTGGAAAATGGACAGAAACTAAGGTAGTTTGGCACTGGATGTGGATCCGTACTAAGTTCAAGGGTTGAGGTAGGGTATTTCTTCCCACGTGCTGCTCACCATTTATCCCAGCTTCCAGGACCCCGGACTGGAGCTGTATTAACCTAGCCAGTTGGTTTCTGCAGAACATTGGCTTCTCCTGGGAAGCTGGAGATTTGAGTCCTTGAGAACCATTCTCTAATATTTTCCCTTACTTTTCATCTTCTCTGATAGGCCTCTTCCCGCGGTTAACAATTTCCTTACAACCTCATAGTCTAAAAGGACTCTTGAGCAGTGTGGCAACTGAAAATAAAAACATCCCACATCCGGTCCAGCAGCAGATCCTACTGGCCCTGCTTGAGAATTGTTCCAGACTCAAACTGTTTCCCACTGTTTCTACCCTGATGCAGGCTGCCTTCCTATCTCTGCTGGAGTGTCGCCTTCTAACTAGTCTCCTTGTTTTCGTCCTTGTCCCCCTTCCCACCCCGGGCACACACAGACACACAGTCTGTTCTCAGCACACGACCAGGAGGGACCCTCTTCAAATGTTTGTTCATCATGTCACCCCCGCTCAGAACTGTCCTGTGGCTTCTCGTCTTACTCATCGTAAAAGCCAAAGCCACGGCCCCTGGGGTGGCCTACAAGATCCCACCTAGTCTGGCTCCTTACGACCCCTTGAATCTAACCTTCTGTGGCTCTGCTTCTCATTCTCCTTCCTCTGGCCACACTGGCCTCCTCTTGTCCTTCAGCGGCCTGGCTGCTCTTGCCCCAGGACTTCCACATCTGCCTTTTACTCTGCTTGGGTGGCCTCCGCCCAGACCTCACCTCCTATGCCGTCTTCTCAGCGTGAGGCTGTTTCTTGTCACCCTACTTGAAATTGCAACACAAACCCTACCGGAATCTTCTGTCCCCCTGTCTTGTTTTATTTTTACCTATAGCATATACATGGTACTTTCCTTTTAAAATTTTCATCGTCTACCCCGTCACTAGAATGTGAGCTTCATGAGAGGAGAGATTTTTATTCATTGTATTTACTGCTGTGTTTTCATTATCTGAAAGAGGAAGCGCCTAAGGAATGAACACACAGAAAAGTTGGTCTTTGTCTTTTTGTTTGCTTCAGATTCAGGGATGAGAACTTAGGCGGAGTCAGTGATTTCAGAGCAGAGGCAGAGCATTACTGAATAAGCAGTCCCAGAGAGATACTTTGAAAACCTTCCTCAGCACCCTCTGTGTGAAGAATCTCGTGTTGGGGAGACTAGCAAAGCTTAGAAGGAATTGTGTAGGAACACATCACAAGAAAGTGCCTTGTCGAAGAAAGGGTTTTCACAAAAATTACCACTTACCTCAAAACCCCACTGTGGAGCAGCAGTCTCAAAGTGATGGGTTTTGGAAAAGCTAAGGCAGTATTCACTGAACAACGGACGGTTCTTACGGACAGATCTCATTAATTGGACCATATATGAGAAAAGCTTCACATGGAATTCAAAGGCAATGAAACATCAGATCGTTTTTACTGAAGAGAAAACATACTGTTGTAATGACTACAGGAAAGACTTGTACACCATTCCAGTCTCATTCAAGATAAAAAAAAAAAAAGACAGAGTCCTTATTTATCATCAGAGAAGCCATAAGAAGAGAGGTCTTGGGGGCACCTGGGTGGCTCAGTCGGTTAAGCGTCGACTTTGGCTCAGGTCATGTTCTCATGGTTCGTGGTTCAAGCCCCCTGTAAGGCTCTGTGCTGACAGCTCAGAGCCTGGAGCCTGCTTCGGATTCTGTGTCTCCTTCTCTCTCTGCCCTTCCCTGCTCATGCTCTGTCTTCACCCTCTCTCTCTCAAAAATAAACATTAAAAAAGAAGAAGAAGAGAGGTCTTATGCGTGCATTGAATGTGGCAGATCCTTTACCCAGCATGCCTATCCTGAGTCAGTGTCGCATAATCTGTATGGGGACGAGGCCCTATGAGCACACTGTGTGGGAAAAGGCATTTCGTTGAAGTACCTTCCTTCCTGTGCAAAATAGAATTCGTATATAGTCAGTGAATGTGGGAACATTTTTTGACAGATGTCTTTCTTCTCTCCCTTTCTCTGTTACCCTCAATACCTCGCCCTTCCTGTGTCCCTCTCTCCCACTTCTTCTCCCTCCTTTCTATCTTACTACATCAGAACTCATACTGGGGAGAAACCATATGAATTCAGTAAATGCAAGAACACTTGTGGTCACAGTTCACATCTTAATAAGGGTAGGAGAACTCTTTCAACCAAAATGCATGGCTTATTCAGCACATAATATATCATGCTGGAGAAAAACCAAACAGATGAAATTAATATGGGAAGGCCTTCACTTGCTCCGCACACCTTGTCAAACATCAAGCACTGATGCCGGAAAAGGCTGTACAAATGTCGTGAACAGGAGGAGACCTTTAAGCTGTAGGGGCCAGCAGCAGGCCGCCGCGAGATGGGCCACTTTGGCAGGAAGAACGTTTTGAGTTAAAAAGCAATCAAAACCCAGCAGATTCAGGAAAAGCTATTTACCTTCCCCAACAACAGCCTAAGAATAATTTAGATAGAGGTCCTTCTCCGGGAAGAGAGCTGTCGCCATGGGTAAGTACACTGTGATATAAACTAGGTATGGTGGGACAGGGAGGAACCTAGCAAGACCTATTTGACAAGCGTCCTCTCTGTGTCCCATTCGTTTACCAGCAAATGTTTGTTTACCAAACATGTACTCTTTTTCATTATTCCTGAGAATTGCATTCCTGCCCTTTGAGTCCCAGACCTCTACTCCTTTCTCCTTAGTTGAGAATGACATGTGTCCCTCATTTTGCGTGGCTGTCTTTGGAATGTCATGTCTGTGTGGATTCCCTGTACGTACACTATTAAATTTGATTTTCTCCTGTCACATATGTCTCATGTCAATTTGATTCCTAGTTCAGCTAGAAGGACCTTGAAGGGGACAGGAGATTCTTGCTCTCCAGCAAAGTGTAACTCATCTCCCACTATGACTTGACACATACAGGTTCAAAACATTTATCTCATCAGTGTGGGAAATCTTTTGGTCTCGTGTCATCTATTAACATCAAGGAATAAATAAATACTAGTGAGAAGCCCTATCAGTCTGCCAAATATGGAAGGATCTTCACTCAGAGTTTATGTCTTTCACAGCAACAGAGAAAAATCTCAGAAGCAGTTCTGTTCTTACACAGCATCAAAACTCTGTAACACACAACACATACTTGTGGTTTCCAATCCAACATGTAAAGAACTTGGAAGTTATCATTCCCATCCTCCCAACAAGTAAAGCTACAGAAACTGAAAATTAGCAACTCTTCTTCGATTCATCAGAGAATTGCAGTCACGGGGCAAATACCACCCTGAAAACTGGAGAGACAGGCAGACACAGAGCATCATAACTTACTAAGAGCAGAAACTGAGGCTGGAGCCAGTTACTGATGGGATTAAGTACAGGCTGATTGACTAATTCCTGAAGACTGAGCATGGTCTAACTTGAGAATTAAAAAACCGGGGGGTCCGACCTTTGTGGAGCCCTGCATTATGCATTATTATAAAGGTTACCTCCAGGAGCCGTTCTCACTGTGAAGATCTGAGAAAAATCCTTTCCCCGCTGGAAGCAGTGATTTTGAAATATAGCCAGAGCTATTCCATTCTCCTTAACAAATGCCCTCAAAGAAAACCGTTTCACTAGAGTCTGGCTACATGGGGGAAGGGAAGTTCCCAATCCTAGCCCCCTCTTGCCTTCCTGTCTCTCTTAAAAGGGAGGAGGAGTACTGAGAAGTACTTGTGACAGTCCCAGCCCAGGTCACAAGCACACTAAAAGACTGATGCCTAACCAAAGATCAGAGAACACTTCCCCACCCACCCTGACATCTTACCACATGTCAGTGTGGTTCCTGTATGATAACGGGGGATTACACATGAAAAAGCTGTAATGTGACTAGGTGAACAGGGGAGACTCCGGGCCCTGAGACCTCAACCCAGCCTGCCCCAAAGCCATCACCGAATGCTCTTGGTCTTGTCATGAGAAAGGGCAGACAACGCAGTGGATGAGCAACACAAGAGGGCGTTTATTCTTTTTAAAAAATTTTTTTTTTCAACGTTTATTTATTTTTGGGACAGAGAGAGACCGAGCATGAACGGGGGAGGGGCAGAGAGAGAGGGAGACACAGAATTGGAAACAGGCTCCAGGCTCTGAGCCATCAGCCTAGAGCCTGACGCGGGGCTCGAACTCACGGACCACGAGATAGTGACCTGAGCTGAAGTCGGACGCTTAACCGACTGAGCCACCCAGGCGCCCCAAGAGGGCGTTTATTCTAATGAAGGTACACTCTCAAGTTGTGAGAGTGGGTGAGCTCCAGGCAGAGTGAGCTGTGCCCTTGGGGTTTAGGTTTCTGTCTTTTATTGACAGTTGTGCATGGTGGTGGTGGAGTGGTGGATTTCTTGGAAGCAAGGTTTTGTGTCTTTTCTGTTTTTGGTCAAGGGTTTCTTGTCATGGCATCTGCCATCTTGGGCCCATCTGGTGTGATGGGGCTTCTCATGAATGCTGCCCGGACAGACCTCTGACCCTCCCCACAGCTGGGCATGGCTTCCTCTTTGCTGGCCTCCAGACATCCTGTCAGAGCCTAACTAACTGCCTGCTTTCATAATAAGACTCAGGCTATATTTAAGAAACAGTCTCTAGGGAAACCCAAGGACAACAGAGGAGACAAAAACAAGGACAGAGAGGAAATTAGCCTCTGACACCTATGGCTGAAGAAAATATTAAACACAGTCGAACTCCTAGCCGCACAAACATAAAATCCCACGCACTAAAGGCCTGTTTACTTCAGTTCCTTTTACCCAATATATTGTATCTGGATTTCAGTAGAAAATTACAAGGCATACCACAAAGCACAAGATGAGGCTAAAGAGACTAAGCAAGTGTTGATGAGAAACAGATTCCGATATGGCAAAGATTTCGGGATTATCAGACCAGGAATTTAAAATATGAATATGTTAAGAGCTTTAAAAGGGACAACATAAAGGGCACCTGGGTGGCTCAGTCAGTTAAGCATTCGACTCTTGATTTTGGTTCAGGTCATATCTCACAGTTCATGAGTTCAAGCCTCGCATCGGTCTCCACAGTGACGCTGTGAGGCCTGCTTGGGATTCTGTCTCTCTCTCTGCCCCTCCCCTGCTCGCTTTCTCTCTCTCTCAAGATAAATATTTAAAAATTAAAAAAAATAAAAGAGACAGCATAAAAGAACAGATGGATAATGTAAGCAAAAACTCTAAGAATGAATCAAAAGGAAATGCTAGAATTCAAAAGCACTGTAAAGAAATGAAGAGTAGTTTTGATAGGCCCATCAGTAGACTGGACACAGCCAAGCAAAGAATCATCGAGCTTGAATATATGTTAGTAGAAACTTCCCAGACTGAAGAGCAAAGAGAAAAAAAGAATACAAAGGGCAGAACAGAATATTCGAGAACTGTCAGGCAGTTACCAAAAAAAGTGTATCATACTTAATGGGAATACCAGGAGGAGAAAGAGACAAAGGACCAGAAGAAATGTTTGGAGTAATGATGGCTGAGAAGTTTGCAGAATAAGTGACAGACAGAACATAACTGTGGGGAACAAACTGATATGAGAACAAAACAAGGTCAGTCATATTTATCATCTTGTGAAACCTAATTAAAATGCATCTGGGACTTTTCCATTGTTCAGATAAAAGAGTGTTAGCTATTCAAAGACCAATTTGCGTGCATTTAACTTTCCTAGTCCACAGTCTTATGCATCAAGACCTCAGAAGTATTATAATCACCACCCCACACATTTATTCCTCGTAGTGAGCTCTTTGTGAGGAACTGAGGGCAACTTCTGCACAGATTATTTGATATACAGTAAAACCTTGGATTGCGAGTAACTTGTTCTGCAAATGTTCTGCAAGAATGGCAAACGTTTCTAATAAATTTAAACAAGTGATGTCTTGGAATACCAGTCGTACAGAACACCAAATGTCACATGATCACAACTGAGCCAATAGTGTTCGCTTGCTCGCTCTCTCTATCTCTCTTCCCCCCTCCCTTCCTCCCTCCCCCTCTCCCTCCCTCCCTGGGGTTGTGGGTGATCATCTCCCATGCTCAGATGCTCAGTCTGAGGCCGAGGTGTTTGGCACAAATCAGTGATTTTTTCAGCACGTTGGAAGGTACCCGTAACTGGCACTAGTGTATTTTTTGTTACTTCCAAGCACCTGTGGACAGTCCTTTGCTTTTCCAGAAAAGTGAGCTTAGGAATGCTTTGCTTCATTCTAGGTCAGGCTGCCTGCAGATATAGACCCTTTCCTCTGCTGCCTCGTCGCCAGTTACATTAAATACAGTATATGACAAGAGTTTATCCACACTGCACTGTAGTCAACATCCGTGCGGGCGTATACAATGGCCCCCATGCAGAGAAAGATTCCGTTGAGCCAACAGGTGGCAGTGATTCTGTCAGTGATAGTGAAAGTCTTTCTACACAAGAACCCTCCTCTCTCTTGCCTCCCTCACACCAGCCGTGAAAGTTTTCAAAGGGAAGTGCAGGTTAATTTGTTTATTTTTCTTTATATTTTCTTGATTTTTTTGTATTATATTACAATATTGTAGTCATTTTTATATGAATATTTCTGGGTCGTGGAATGAATCATCTGAGTTTCCATTATTTCTTTTGGGGAATTCACTTGGATACACAAGTGCTTTGGATTACAAGCATGTTTCTGGAAGGAATTATGCTTGCAAACCCTGGTATTATTGTATTGTTAATCCCAGGAGTACTGATTTAGCAAAGCAATGACAAGGAAAGAGGTTTGGAAGACTTCGAAGTAAATAACACCGTGCTGCTGTGTAAGTACTGACCAAAGGACACAAGTCAGGAGTGGCTGGATGGAGATGTGTAGGGCGAGGTATGTGGGAAGGGGCACAGAGCTTCCATGCCCTCTCCTGGTACTTTGATGTATGCACCAACCTGGAAGTTCCCGGAACGCCTTAGGTTGGGGTTTTAATGGAGTCATTACCTTGGCACCATTGGTTAAGTCCCTGGCCATTAGTGATTAACTCAACCTCTAGCCCCCCTCCCCCTACTTGGAAGATGGGAGTGGGACTGAAAGTTCCAACTCTTGGCCACCTGGTTGGTTCCCCTGACAACCAGCACGCCCATCCTTAGGGGCTTCCGGCCCCTAAAGACCTTCACCTCATTAACATTAACTCAGGGTGGTTGAATGGGGCCTTTGTGAATAACAAAAGATGCTCCTTCATCTTTTTCATTCTGGAGCTTGTTTCTGGAGCTGGGGACAAAAATGAAATATAAAAGTAGTTGCTTCTGTTGTTTTTATTACTGAGCAAATTACAAGGGTTTTTAGGAGCTCTGGAACTGAGGCAAAGACCAAGTACAAATTTCTTTTCATGATATCACAATCAGAAATACAAAAGTTTGGAAAAGAACAAAACTCAAGAAAGAATTGAAAAAAATAATAATTTCAGAAATGAAGACTAGACTACAAGGAACAGAAGAACAAATAAATACAACAAATAATACATCGAGAGAAATAAGGTAGACAAATATTTAAAATCCGAACTAAATCAAGAGATAAGGAATTGATGGAGGCAATGATCATCAGTGGCTGACAGCATTGCCATTCCGTGCCTCTGATAGAGGTATGCAACACCACCTATGAAGTATCCTTGCCCCTTAAAATCAATATAGATGCATTTATTATTTTTTAATGTTTTTGTTTTATTTTTTCAACGTTTTTTATTTATTTATTTATTTATTTATTTATTTATTTATTTATATTTTTTGGGACAGAGAGAGACAGTGCATGAACGGGGGAGGGGCAGAGAGAGAGGGAGACACAGAATCAGAAACAGGCTCCAGGCTCCGAGCCATCAGCCCAGAGCCCGACGCGGGGCTCGAACTCACGGACCGCGAGATCGTGACCTGGCTGAAGTCGGACGCTTAACCGACTGCGCCACCCAGGCGCCCCTGTTTTATTTTTGAGAGAGACAGAGTGCGAGCAGGGGAGGGGCAGAGAGAGAGGGAAACAGAATCTGAAACAGGCTTCAGGCTCTGAGCTGTCAGCACAGAGCCTGAGGCAGGGCTCGAACTCTCAAACTATGAGATCATAACCTGAGCCAAAGTGGGATAGTTAACCAACTCTTGACTTTGGTTCAAGTCGTGATCTCACGGTTTGTGAGTTTGAGCCCCGCGTCAGGCTCTGTGCTGACAGTGAGGAGCCTGTTTGGGACTCTCTCTCTCCCTGGTTCTCTGCCCCTTCCCCACTCATGCTTTTTGTCTTTCTCAAAACAAATAAACATTTAAATATTAAATGTATTTATAAATTATATATAAATATAAAAAGCATAAAGATAAAGATATAAATAATATAGATATATCTGATCAAACCTCTTGGACCTATTGATTTATAGGAAACGCAGGGACAAAAGAAATCTATTAAATGACACTGTGGAAATACAACCAGCAAAATCTAGTACAATGATAGGAAACACTGACAAACAACATAGCTAATTCAATAAAAAATTGCAAGAAAAAAATACATGGAAGAAGACTTCATGGATTAAAAAGTCACAAGAGACAAATAAACTAAATCATAATATATGGGTATTATTTGGATGCCAATTCAGCTTGTTAAAGTGAGTTAGGTTCCAACAAGGTGCGTGGAGGTCGGCCAAGAAGAAGTCATGGTCACCTTTGGGAAACTCAGAGGCCTGTCTACACAGCATTCCAGAACAAGCCACAGGCCCATGATGACTAACAAAGTAGGCTGGAAACCCCCAATCAAATAATAGGTAAGGTACAAAACCCTTCCAAGAAATCCTCACCTCAAATAATGGATATCACACACCCCCTTGTTAACAACTGTCAATAAAAAATGAAACCCAAACCCCAGGGCACCAGCTTGCTCTCTCTTGAGTTCATCTGCTCTCACATGTAAAGAGTGTCCTTTCACTTTAATAAGTTTTGCTGCTTGTATCACTGCACATCACGTCATGTATCCTTGAATTCTTTCTCATGAGGAGACCAAGAACCTTCAGCGACATCTTTGGGATGGACTCAGGGCCTGGGGTCTCCCCAGTTCACCAAGCAACAAAACAAATACTTGTAAAATTTAAAAAATATATAAACAAGAAAATGTGAACCAGGATATTATGTAGCTCCAATGAGAGAACATATATAGAAATAAGGTAAATACTGTAAACAGCAAACAAATAAGGTACTAAGACCATTTTAGATTGAAAGCAGAAAGTACCTTAGGTGAAGAAATTTGAGTTATGTGAGAGGCTATTATTTCCTAGTGCTACCAGATTTATTAATTTTCTTATTTTATTTTATTTATTTTTTAATTTACACCCAAGTTAGTTAGCATATAGTGCAACAATGATTTCAGGGGTAGATTCCTTAATGCCCCTTACCCATTTAGCCTATCCCCCCTCCACAACCCCTCCAGTAACCCTCTGTTTGTTCTCCATATTCAGGAGTCTCTTACGTTTTGTCCCCCTCCCTGTTTTTATATTATTTTTGCTTCCCTTCCTTTGTGTTCATCTGTGTCTTAAAGCCCTCATATGAGTGAAGTCATATATTTGTCTTTCTCTAATTTTGCTTAGCATAATACCCTCTAGTTCCATCCACATAGTTGCAAATGGCAAGATTTCATTCTTTTTGATTGCCGAGTAATACTCCATTGTATGTATGTATGTGTGTGTATGTATGTGTATATATATTTTATACACACGTATCTATATACATAAAATGGGTATATACATATATATGTACACACACACATACACAGTACATCTTCTTTATCCATTCATCTGTCAGTGGACGTTTGGGCTCTTTTCCTACTTTGGCTATTGTTAATAGTGCTACTATAAACATTGGGGTGCCTGTGTCCCTTCGAAACAGCACACTTGTATTTCTTGGATAAATACCTAGTAGTGCGACTGCTGGGTCGTAGGGTAGTTCTATTTTGAATTTTTTGAGGAAAGTCCATCCTGTTTTCCAGAGTGTGTCCATTCCCACCAGCAGTGCAAAAAGATTCCTCTTTCTCCGCATCCTTGCCAACATCTGTTGTTGCCTGAGTTGTTAACTCAGTTGGCTGAGTTGTGAGCCATTCTGACAGGTGTGAGGTGTGTGGTTTTGATTTGCATTTCCCTGATGATGAGTGATGTGGAGCATTTTTTCATGTGTCAGTCGGCCATCTGGATGTCTTTGGACAAGTGTCTATCCATGTCTTTTGCCCATTTCTTCACTGGGTTATTTTTGGGGTGTTGAGTTTGATAGATTTTGTATACTAACCCTTTATCTGACAGGTCATTTGCAAATATCTTCTCCTATTCCGTTGTTTGCCTGTTAGTTTTGCTGATGGTTTCCTTTGCTGTTCAGAAGCTTTTAACTTTGATGAAGTCCCAATAGTTCATTTTTGTTTTTGTTTCCCTTGCCTCTGGAGACGTGTTGAGTAACAAGTTGCTACAGCCAAGATCAAAGAGGTTTTGCCTGCTTTCTCCTGGAGGATTTTGATGGCTTCCTGTCTTACATTTAGGTCTTTCATCCATTTTGAGTTTATTTTTGTGTCTGGTGTAAGAAAGTGGTCCAGGTTCATTTTTCTGCATGTCGCTGTCTAGTTTTCCCAGCACCACTTGCTGAAGAGACTGTCTTTTTCCATTGGATATTCTTTCCTGCTTTGTCAAAGATTAGTTGGCCATACATTTGTGGGTCCATTTCTGGATTCTCTCTTCTGTTCCATTGAACTGAGTGTCTGTTTTTGTGCCAGTGTCATACTGTCTTGATGATTACAGCTTTGTAATACAGCTTGAAGTCCAGGATTGTGATGCCTCCGGCTTTGGTTTTCTTTTTCAAGATTGCTTTGGCTATTTGGGGTCTTTTCTGGATCCATACAAATTTTAGGATTGTTTGTTTTAGCTCTGTGAAGAATGCTGGTGTTATTTTGATAGGGATTGCATTGAATATGTAGATTGCTTTGGGTAGTATTGACATTTTAACAATATGTGTTCTTCCTATCCAGGAACAGGGAATATTTCTCCATTTTTTGTGTGTCTTCTTCAGTTTCTTTCATAAGCTTTCTATAGTTTTCAGTATATAGATTTTTTATCTCTTTGGTGAGATTTAACTCCTAGGTATTTTATGGGTTTTGGTGCAATTGTAAATGGGATTGATTCCCTGATTTCTTTCTGTTGCTTCATTGTTGGCGTATAGGAATGCAAAAGATTTCTGTGCATTGATTTTATACCCTGCACTTTGCTGAATTCATGGATCAGTTCTAGCAGTTTTTTGGTGGAATCTTTTGGGTTTTCATATAGAGTATTATGTCATCTGCAAAGAGTGAAAGTTTGACCTCCTCCTGGCCGATTTGGATGTTTTTTATTTCTTTGTGCTGTCTGATTGCTGAGGCTAAGACTTCCAATACTATGTTCTACAGTGGTGGTGAGAGTCGACATCCCTGTCTTGTTCCTGACCTTAGGGGGAAAGCTCTCAGTTTTTCCCCATTGAGGATGATATTAGTGCTGGCTCTTTCATATATGGCTTTTATCATCTTGAGGTATGATCCTTCTATCCCTACTTTCTTGAGGGTTTTTATCAAGAGAGGATGCTGTATTTTGTCAAATGCTTTCTCTGCATCTGTTGAGAGGAGCATATGGTTCTTGTCCTTTCTCTTATTGATGTGATAAATCACATTTATTGTTTTGCAGATATTGAACCAGCCCTGCATCCCAGGTATAAATCCCACTTGGTTGTGGCGAATACTTTTTTGTTGTATTCTTGGATCATGTTGACTAATATCTTGTTGAGGATTTTTGCATTCACATTCATCAGGGAAATTGGTCTATAGTTCTTTTTAGTGTGGTCTCTTGTCTGGTTTTGGAATCAAGGTAATGCTGGCTTCATAGAAAGAGTTTGGAAGTTTTCCTTCCATTTCTATTTTTTGGAAAGTTTCAAGAGAATGGGTGTTAACTTTTCCTTAAATGTTTGGTAGAATTCCCCTGGAAAGCCATCTGGCCCTGGACTCTTGTTTTTTGGGAGATTTTTGATGACTAATTTGATTCCTTTACTGGTTATGGGTCTGTTCAAATTTTCTATTTCTTACTGTTTCAGTTTTGGTAGTGTATATGTTTCTAGGAATTTGTCCATTTCTTCCAGATTGCCCATTTTATTGCCGTATAATTGCTCATAATAATCTCTTATTATTGTTTGTATTTCTGCTGTGTTGGTTGTGATCCCTCCTCTTTCATTCTTGGTTTTATTTATTTGGGTTCCTTTATTCTTTTTGACCAAACTGGCTAGTGGTTTATCAATTTTGTTAATGCTTTCATTTTTTTTTTTAAATTTTTTTTTCAACGTTTATTTATTTTTGGGACAGAGAGAGACAGAGCATGAACGGGCGAGGGGCAGAGAGAGAGGGAGACACAGAATCAGAAACAGGCTCCAGGCTCTGAGCCATCAGCCCAGAGCCCGACGCAGGGCTCGAACTCACGGACCGCGAGATCGTGACCTGGCTGAAGTCGGACGCTTAACCGACTGCGCCACCCAGGCGCCCCTAAATTTTGTTAATGCTTTCAAAGAGCCAGCTTCTGGTTTCATTGATCTGTTCTACTGGTTTTTTTGTTTTGTTTTGTTTTTTGTTTTTTGTTTTGATAGCATTAATTTCTGCTCTAATCTTGATTTCCTGTCTTCTGCTGTTTTTGGGTTTTATTTGCTGTTCTTTTTCCATCTCTTTAGGGTATAAGGTTAGGTTGTGTATCTGAGACCTTTCTTCCTTCTTTAGGAAGGCTTGCATTGCTATATAGTTCCCTTTTATGACTGCCTTTGCTGCATCCCAGAGGTCCTAGGCTGGGTGTTATCATTTTCATTGGCTTCCTTTTACTTTTTAATTTCCTCTTTAACTTCTTGGTTAGCCCATTCATTCTTTGGTAGAATGTTCTTTGGTCTCACAAGTAATTGTTACCTTTCCAATTTTTTTCTTGTGGTTGATTTTAGAGTTTCATAGTGTTGTGGTCTGAAAACATGCATGGTATGATCTCGATCTTTTTGTACTTTTTGAGGGCTGATTTGTTTCCCAGTATGTGGTCTATTCTGGAGAACATTCCATGTGCACTGGAGAAGAATGTATATTCCGCAGCTTTAGGATGAAATGTTCTGAATATATCTGTTAAGTTCATCTGGTCCAGTGTGTCATTCAAAGTCATTGTTTCCTTACTGATTTTCTGCTTAGGTGATCTGTCCAATTGTTGTAAGTGGGATGTTGAAGTCCCCTACTATTATGGTATTATTATCAATGAGTTTCTTTATGTTTGTGATTATTGATTTATATTTGGGTGTCACATTTGGAGCATAAATGTTTACAATTGTTAGGTCTTCTTTGTGGATAGGCCCTTTAATTATGATATAATACCCTTTTCATTTCTTGTTACAGTCTTTAAAGTCTAGATTGTCTGATATAAGTATGGCTACTCTGGCTTTCTTTCGTCAACAATTAGCATGATAAATGGTTCTCATTCCCTTACTTTCAATCTGAAGGTGTCTTTAGGTCTAAAGTGGGTTTCTTGTAACAGCATATGGATAGATCTTAGTGTCTTATCTGTTCTGTTACTTTATGTCTTTTGATTGGAGCATTTAGTCTATTGACGTTTAGAGTGAGTACTGAAAGTTATGAATGTATTGCCATTATGTTGCTTGTAGAATTGGAGTTTCTGCTGGTGTTCTCTGGTCCTTATTAGTCTTTGTTGGTTTTGGTATTTATTTATTTATTTATTTATTTATTTATTTATTTAGTCAGTCTTTTCTCCCCTCAGAGAGCCCCCTTAAAATTTCTTGCTGGGCTGGTTTAGTGGTTACAAACTCCTTTAATTTTTGCTTTGGAAACTTTTAATCTCTCCTTCTATTTTGAATGATGGCCTTGCTGGATAATGAATTCTTGGCTGCATATTTTTCTGATTCAGCACATTGAATATATCCTGCCTCTCCTTTCTGGCGGGCCACGTTTCTGTGAATAGGTCTGCTGCACACCTGATCTGTCTTCCCTAGTAGATTAAGGACATTTTCCCCCTTGCTGCTTTCATGACTCTTTCCTTGCCTGAGTATTTTGTGGATTTGTCTATGATATGCCTTGTTGATGGTCGGTTTTTGTTGAATCTAATGGGAGCCCTCTGTGCCTTCTGGATTTTGATGTCTGTGTCTTTCCCCAGGTAAGGAAAGTTTTCCACTATGGTTTGCTCACATAACCCTTCTACCCCTTTTTCTCTCCCTCTTCTGGGACCATGATTCTGATGTTGTTCCTTTTTAATGAGTCACTGATTCTTAAATCGTGCTCTTTTGCCTTAGTATCCGTCTTTTTTTGTGCTTCATTAGTCTCTATAAATTTGTCCTCCATATCGCTGATTCTATGCCCTGCCTCATCCATTCTTGCCTCTGTGATTGCAGCTCAGTTATAGCATTTTTTTATTTTATCCTGACTAGCTTTTACTTTTTTTATCTTCACAGAAAGGGATTCTAATCTATTTTCGACTCTAGCTAGTATTCTTATCGTGATTCTAAATTCTGGTTCACGTATCTTGCTTGTATCTGTGTTGCTGTCATTTCTTCCTGCTCTTTCTTTTGGGGTGAATTCCTTTGTGTCATCATTTTGGAGGGAGAAAAGGAATTAACGAGGTAAAAAACATTAAAGTTAAAAAATTAAAATTAAAAAATTAAAAACAACCCCCCCCCACCCCCGACACACACAAATCAAATAAATAGTGCTAGATCCTAGGTGTGTTTTGGTCTGGGTGTTGAAAGGGGCTTGATAGATTAGAGAAAACAGGAGAAAGGAAAAAAAAAAGAAATCGCTTGAAAATTTGAAAAAATGAGTACACTGAAATAGAATAAAATGAAATGATGGAAGTAAAATAGACTTTGAAAAAAATTTACACAGAAGTAAAAAATATAGTAGAAAAAAATAAAAATATTTTTAATAAAAATTGAAAATAAAAATAAATGTTTTCTTTATGAATTCAAGAAAAAAGAATGAAAAAGACAAAGAAAAAATTGAATAGATGGACCAGCGAACAGACTGAAATACGATTGACATTACTTTGTTTTCCCCTAGAAATCAAACTATGATTTGCTTTATAGTCCCTAAACTAAGAGGGCAGAGAGATCTGTGTTCCTGAAGAGCAAGGTTGGCCCAGTTGGGCGGGGCTTAGTGTACCGGCTCTGTTCTCCACTAGATGGCGCTTCTAGCCTACTGGGGTGGATTGTTGTGGTGCTTGTAGGTGTGTATGCTCATGCACAATTGGGGCAAAAATGGCGTCACCTAGCTCCCCGGTCTCTAGTATCAGAACTCTGTTCTTCCTGATCAGCAGTCACACACCCAGCCTTTCTCTCTGGCTACCGTCCACTCCCTGCTTTTACACTGTCCTGACCGAGCCCCAGGCAGCACCTCCCTCCTGAGTTTTATCTCTGATGCGGCTGTTTCCCGACCTCTTATTTCTGAGGGACTGCAGCTTGTACCTGCTCAGATCCTCTGTAGGAGGGTCTCACCGAGCAGTGGCCGGGTGCCAGCTGCACCCAGGAACGTTCGCGGGACCGTGCTGTTGCCGATGCCCAGAGATTGCCGCTGGGTGCCAGCCTGCCCCAGAAAAAGCACACACGACTGTGTAGCAGCAGCGTGTCAGCCTTTCAGGGATTATGGAAAATCACAGCACACATCTGGCGCCAGGCTTCACCCCCAAGGACCTTGTTCCAGCACCAGCGAATGTAGTTGTTCTCCCAGGTCCACTGGGGCCTTGCCTGTGGGGAGGCCACACAGCCTCTACCAGATGTCCTCCCAGCAGGGACACCACCTCTCCCTGTGTGGCCCAAAGACCCCTGGACTTCACTCTGCTCCTGGGATTCGCCCTTCCCACCAGAGCACCTCCACGTATCAAACTGCAGAGTTTCAGACTCTGCGCTCCCCCTTTATAGAGTCTCCATGGAATTTAAGCCCTCTCCTTTCTCATTTCTCCCTTTTTGGTTCCGTCTGTGGGGCTGTTTCCACTCTTCCACTTTCTCTCCAGCTGCTTTCATTGGGAGGTGCTTTTCCCGCCCCCTGTCTCTGTCCTTTCTCCACAAGCAAAAACAGCTCCCTGCCCTCTGTGGCCTCTCTCTCCCCCAGTTAAACACTGCACGGCATACCTGCTGAGTTCTGTGGTTCCGGTTGTGCAGGTTGTTGTGTTAATCCTCAAGTCAGTTTTCTAGGTGTGCAGGATGGTTTAATGTTGATCCGGCTGTATTTCGTGGACGCGAGACACACAAAAAAATTCCATGCTTCACAAAACTTCACAAAACTTCACAGTTTTGTATTATTTTTTTTCAAATTTTTATTTAAATTCTAGTTCATTAACATACAGTGTAGCATTGGTTTCAGGAGTAGAATTCAGTGATGTCATCACTTACATACAATACCCTGTGCTCATCACAACAGGTGCCCTCCTGATACCCATCACCCATCTAGCCCATTCCCCACCCACCTCCCTCCATCAACCCTCAGTTGGTTCTCTATTGTTAAGAGTTGCTTATGGTTTGTTTCCCTCTCTCTTTCCCTCATTTCCCATATGTTCATTGGTTTTTGTTCCCTAAATTCCACATATGAGTGAAGTCATATGGTATGTGCCTTTCCTTGACTGGCTTATTTCTCTTAGCGTAATTCTAGCTGCATCCACGTGATTGCAAAGATTTCATTCTTTTTGATGGCTGAGTAATATGCCACATCTTTATCCATTCATCAGTTGATGGACATTTGGGTTCTTTCCATTCTTTGTTGTTCGGTAATGCTGCTATAAACATTGGGATTCATGTGCCCCTTTGAATCTTTATTTTTGTATTCTTTGGATAAATACCTAGTAGTGCAATCGCTGGATCGTTGGGTAGTTTATTTGTAACTTTTTGAGGAACCTCCATACTCCATAGAGTGGCTGCACCAGTTTGCTTTTCCACCAACAGAAATCCGTTTTCAATCTGAATAAAGATAACATTCTTGAATTAAAAACATTTTTTTAATGTTTATTTTTGAGAGAGAGACAGGTGTAAGCAGGGGAGGGGGAGAGAGAGGGGGAGGCATGGAATCTGAAGGAGGCTCCAGGCTCTGTGCTGTGATGCAGGGCTCGAACTCATGAACTGTGAGATCATGACCTGAGCTGAAGTCAGACGCTTAACCGACTGAGCTACCCAGGCGCCCCCAAAGATCAGCATTCTAAACATGGCCCCCACCGTCTGTAGAGACCCTTGTTAACCTCTCCAGCTTCTTCCTACCCTCTCAGGCCACTGTGCTCCTGAAGCTCTGGGCTTCTCCTGGGTTTTCAGAGGTGCTCACCTGTCTTAGCCCCTCTGCCTCAAAACCCTTCCTTGTTTTCTTTGCCTATTGTTTTAAAAGGTAGGTCTTGTTATTCAGGTACAGTGACACCAGGAGATCAGGTGATTGCCTTTGAAAAGAGTTTGTTATTCACAGATGCCTCCAGGAGCAGGCCCCAAGTGGCAGGCCTGGCCACAGTGGGGAGGCCCATGGTTGGTCTGGAGGCTGAAGAGGTGGGAGGAAAATGTGGGCACAGCTTTGTTCGTGTTTCCTGTGGAACAGAACAGGCAGAGAAGGGAAGGCAGGTTTAGAATTGGCTAATTTGAATTATTTCCAGTGGGGGAGCGGAGGGGCCGTCCTGAGTTGTCTCGTACCTGCAGTGGCTGCGAGTGAGCCACAGGGTAGGTGGGAGGCCACAGTGGGCTCTAGGTTGCTCGGTTTATGTAGGAAAGATAAGCTGTGTGGGGAAAGGTGTTTGCTGTCACTAGGAAGTGGCTAATCCTGGGAAGGGACAGTCCCTCTCCAGGCTCTGAGGTTCCAAATGCCACAGCATGGAGAAAACAGCGGGTGGGGGGAGAATCTGGAAAATAAGAAAGTATGATTAATACAGCCTTCTATGTGCTCCTTATCAGTGAGCTTTCAGCTCAGCCGTCCCCGCCTCTGGGAGCTTCCAGTGACTTCCCAGACTACGTCATTTTGCTCCTTCACAATTTCTAGCTTACATGATTATTTGATGAAAGCCTGTCCTCCTGACCGAATCAGACATGAGGGCAGGTAATTTGTCTCTCCCGTTCACCTTTGTGTCCACAGCTACAAAACAGTGCTTGGCACACAGTAGTCGTTCCAGAAATACCTGTCGAATAGATAAACGAGGGTCTCCCGGCCTCAGTCACTGCCCCACCAAAATGAATTTCCCTTTTATCCACAAATTAAATCCTAGAGGCCAGCAACTTAGAAACTATTTTTCCTAGGAAATCTTGGCAGTTAGGGTGCTAGGTCAAATCTTAAATGCTGGGCACCTGGGTGGCTCAGTTGGTTGAGTCCGACTTCGGCTCAGGTCATGATCTCACTGCTGGCGAGATTCTGTCTCTCTCTCTCTCTCTCTCTGCCCCTCATCCCCACACGCTCTGTCTCTCTCAAAAAATAAACATTAAAAAAAATGTTTTTAATCTTAAAGCTTATGCAGTGAATAACATCCCTGATGTGTTTGACTCACAAACCATCATAACAATGTGGGAAAGGTGTTTTCTGAGTTGTGGACGTGAGAACCCAACACTTTCTTAGAGCAGTCAGCGTCTGTAGCTGCCATTCTCAGGTCAGCAAGGTTTTGGAATGAGGCTTCCTCCGGTGTGAAGGGAGATGATAACCAAGTAGTTCAGTGTGCTACCAGTTTACTTTTCCATAGAGGTGTCAATAATCCCATAGTGTATACACCAAAATAAATAATGAACTTAACATTCTCCTTAGGTGTTTTGAAACAGGCAGAGATCATCTTAGGACTCAGAAATTTCTCTCTAGCCCTTGCAGGGGTCAGTTTCTTTTTATAAATTGAGGACTGCCTGAATTCCCAACCCCTTACTTGACTCTGAGGTGTGTCCAGAATCACTGTGGCTTCATAGATACAAGCTAGAAGGCTGTGAACAGGGACAGCATGTGGTGGTGGTCAAAAGAATTCTCCAGGAGATGAGGCTTCCAGCCCCAGCAATGCTACTTACTCCCTGAACAAAAGTCAGCTACTTAGCATGAGTCTGTTCTTCATTTCCACTTATCCCACCAGACTGCTCTGATAAGAGATTTAAAACGTGGAGGCACGTAAAAAATACTCAGATCTTATTTAATAACTTGTAACAATAAAGAGATGGCTGACATTATTTATCTATAAGCCGCTGTTCTAAAACTTTACATGAATTTATTGAATCTATTGAACCCCAAGAAGGATGTCCATGGGGCATGTGGGTAGCTTAGTCAGTTAAGCACCTGACTCTTGATTTTGGGTCAGGTCATGATCTCACGTCTGTGACTTCAAGCCCTGTGTCAGGCTCTGTGCTGACAGAGTGGAGCCTACTTGAGATTCTCTCCCTCTCTCTGCCCTCCCCTGCTTGTTCTCCGTCTGTCTCAAAAATAAATAAATAAATAAACCCATCCCTGACATTATCCATATTTTAAACATGAGGAAACTGAAGTAGGGGCTAGTAATTTAATCAAGGTCAACAGCAAGTAAACTAGAGCCGGGGCTTGAACCTAGGTAGTCTGGGGCTAGGGAGCAAGCACTTCTCTTCTACCACGCCTCCCTGCAAGGAAATGCATCTTTGCAAAGTAAGATTTGGTAATTTTGTTGTTCCTTCCCCAGAACCATCAGAGGCAACTCAGCATTTTTTTTTTTTTACAAGTTTCCTAGACTATAATGGCATATGGCAGAGCCTAAAGGGAGAGAAGTGGTCTGCATGGCCTGATGTGAGGGTGACGTCAGAGAGGTCCCATGCATTCCGCTGGCACCTGGTGCTGAAGCAAGAGAGACGTTCGTTTTCCCCAGCCTTCTTCAGAGTTCTCTTCCGAGATGTCTGCTCTTCACCTTTCACCCTTTGGAGACGGATTTCACTTTCTCTTGAATCTCATCTTTCTGTTAGCCATATCTTCCTATCAGACTCTGAAACAAAAAACTCCACCACTCACCACCTCTTTGATACTCCCAGAAGACTTTGTGGTTTTATCTACCTTAATCCTAAATTTCCCTGGGAAAGCAATGAGAACTGGCTTCGACCTCTGCTTTAGGATGTGTTCCTTCAGGTGACCCTTCTTCCCCACAATCTCAGGCTGAAAAGTTGTAGGTCAGGTTTGTTCGTCCTGGTAAAGATTCCTGTTGCCCATAGTAGCAGGCACGCGGTGGTCTCAGCCTCTTGGTCCTACCCTGTTGCTGCTGCTGCGCAGACGCACTGGGAGGCACGGGTCTGTTGTCAGACAAGGGCGGCAAAGCTGATCTCCCAGGAGCTTCGGTAGACCAGAGCTTGCTTTCGTGTGCAGCCAGGGGACACGCAGCCTTCACCAACAGTAATGACAGGTGAGAACGCGGGGAGCCTCGCGTCCCTTCTCCGAAGTGGAGGTGGCCTCCGCGCAAGGCCGGAGCCCCTCCCGGCCTGCCCGGAACCCGCAGCTGCGAACTACAGTTCCCAGAAGCCCCCGCATCGTCCCAGCTCCCAGACTCCATTTCCCGGAAGTCTTGGGCCCTGCGGGACGTCACTGGCTTCCCGCGGAGGAGTCTGCGGGTGTCGGGTGGGCGGCAGCTCGCCAGGTGCCGGGGAGGTGCTGCTGGGCCTCTTTGGGGAGGCACCCTGAATCTGTGGCTGCTGCTTCTCACAAGATAAGTCAGAGTGAAGCTTTCCCTTTCCCCCTTCTCTTTATTCGTTTAACATGTACTTTCTGTGCCTCCTATCTGTTCAGCTGCATTTCTGATTTGTGGACTGGGAGACTGAAGAAGAGTCCTTCACTTAATCCTGCCCAAAGGGGCCACGATCCTTTCCCCAGCACCGGCCCCGCCGCCCTTCCTCGACCCCCTCCACACTGGCCGAGAAGCGTAAGGGATGAAAAGCAGAAAATAAACACTTGTCCCGTCACTCAGATACTAGTAATTGTTATTTCAGCCCCGCCCCCCATATCAATGTGTTTATATCTGCACATGCTAGGTATGGAGATGTGTATATAAATATACATCTCGACACATAACAAAAAAGTTTTGGTTTCTATGTAACATTGTTTACATATTCATCTTGAACGTCCACCAGTGTTAATAGTTTACATTGGAATTTTTCATAGTACTATCAAAGACCTGCCCTGTATCAGCATTTCTTTTCAGGGTTTCTAAGCACCAGTGTTTTTATTTGGAACCCCTAGCAAATGCTTCAGTCAGGTATTCTCAAAACAACTTTATAAAATTATTTTATTAGTTGTGGTAATTGTATCATGGTTATGTTTCAAAGGAAGAAAAAGCCCTTTGTGGGTTAAGAGGTACAAGTCATAGAGTATCTGGGTCTTAAAAATACTCCGGGAGGGGCGCCTGGATGGCTCAGTTGGCTGAGCATAGACTTTGGCTCAGGTCAGGATCTCACAGTTGGTGAGTCCGGCTGTCAGCTCAGAGTCGGTTCTGGCCCCCTCCCTCTGCCCCTCCCCCACTTGCACTCTCCCAAAAATAAATATTCAAAAAAATACCCCAGGAATAAATAAAAGTGGGGAAGGAGGAGGTGATGGCTAAACAAGGTTGGCATCATGGAAGCTGAGTGAGGGATACACTGGAGTTCGCTGTACTGTTCCGTGTCTATTTGAAATTTTCTGTAATAATTTTTATGCGTACAAGGATTCTTTTTGGGACAATGAGGTCCACTCATTCTCCTGCCTCGTGTTTAAGTCACCCCGTGACCGCTGCGCAAACGAACAGTTGTCACCTCCAGTCCTCTCTGTGATGCTCAGTGATTTATTTTCCTGGGACCTATCTTCTCACAGGTTTTCCACAGTACTTGTGAGACCAAAGTAAATCTCCGCTCTTCCCAGAACGTGCCTTTCACCTTCACGTTCCCCCGTCTCCTCCTGGCCTCTCAGACACACCTGACTTGGGCATCTGGCTTATAGCCTTCTGCTCCGTTTCCTGGTCTCATTTCATTCCAAGTGACATCAGGGTGCCTCACCGGGTAAATGCTCAGTAAATATTTGTTGAATCTCAGTGTCCACATGGATGAATCATCGGGCAAACCTTGGCCTTCTGTCTGGAGCCGGGGGTGTCGGCGGGCAGGAGTCCCCGGGCCTGTGGGCGGTGGGCATCTGCCACGTGTGCTTCTCCTCGCCCACCGGTGACTCCGAGCCTTCCCTTTTTAATTCTCGTTCCGAAAGTTCTCCTCCCCCTGTGCCTTCAGAAGGGGCCCGCCGGCTGCTCCCCGCCCACGGCCTGCTGTCTGCCACGCTTTCCACACCCACCGCTGGGCCCCGGCCGCCACGCGTCCCAGCTGTCGTTCTCTGTGTCTCCTCGTGACTCCGCTCTCCCGCTCGCTTCAGTTTTCGGTCGGTCTCTCCGGTGACTCATCTCGTTATCACTTTCAACAAGTCTAGTGGGGCTCTTCTATTTAAAAACATCTTCACCAAACCCACATGCTACTCCAGCCAGCAAGCCAGTTCTGTCCTAAGGTTGCCACACTTCTGTCCCCTTAGACTGCTGTTTCTTCAGTCGTACACTTACCATCACCCACTGGCTCCCTGGCCCCTAAAATCTGACCCATCCCCTTGAAACTCGACTCTCTCTGCTCGCAGACGAGGAGAATGAAAACTACATGGAGGGACCATTTTCATCGGTCAGACTGGCAGAGATCCCCGGGTCTGACGGCAGAGTCCTTGTCAAGGCGGTGGGGAAAGAGTCTCATGTTGCCGGTAGGCAGCGCGGCCGAGGGGAGTTGGGCCACATCTGACAGTTGCACGCATCTGCACGTGTTTTAAATGACACACATACGAGGTAATTCACCGAGTAGTGTGTAATAGCAAAAAACTGAAAAGGACCTAAATGTCCATGGAATTGGTCAGATAAATTCCGGCTGTCCATGTGGTGAAACGCTGCAGCTGGCGGTGGTTCATTTGGTGTGTGAACTTGGCCAGGCTATGGTGCTGAGTCGTTCGGTCAAACACTAGATGTTTCTGTGAAGGCATTTTGTAGATGTGATATTTAATAAAGTTGATAACCCTCCAGAATGTGGGTGGGCCTCACTCAATCAGTTGTGGGCCTTAGGACAAAACCTGACATTTCCCGGAGCAGAAGGAATTCTGCCTCATGACTGTAACACCAAAATCTTGCTTGAGTTTCCAGCCTGCAGGCTCGCTCTTGGGATTTTTGGACTCAAGACAGAAACATCAGCTCTTATCTGGATCCCAAACTGCTGGCCTGCCTTACGGATTTTCAACTTGTCAGCTCCCACAATTGCACGAGCCAGTTAAAAAAAAAAAATCTCTATTTCTCTGCATCTAAATCTATATATCATCTATATCTATAGGTTCTGTTTCTCTGAAGAGAATGATGCAATACTATAAAAAAAAAGTGAAGATACTCTCTATGTGGAAAGATCTGCAGAATATATATTTGAATGAAAAAAAGCCAGGTGGATAACATTCTGTGTTAAAAAAGAATTGAAACAAGAATATGAATTTATATTTGCTTTTATCTGCACCAGGACTCTGGAAGGGTGCTCAAATTAATTAAAGTAGTTACGTGACGGGCGCCTGGGCGGCTCGGTCAGCTGAGCATCCGACTTCAGCTCAAGTCATGATCTCAGTTTGTGAGTTCGAGCCCTGCATTGGGTTCTGGGCTGACAGCTTGGAGCCCGGAGCCTGCTTTGGATTCTGTGTCTCCCTCTCTCTCTCCCTCCCCCACTTGTGTTGTCTGTCTCTCTCTTTCAAAAATAAATATTAAAAAAAATTTAAAGCAGTTACTTGATAGGGACTTCTAGACAGGTGGAGGACAGAGGTGTGAGCGACACATTTTTAAATCTATTTTTTTATATTTCTGTGATTTCTGAGCCATGTGACTATTTTTACCTGTCCCCAAACTTCAATTTTCTGTGGGTTTCACTAGCTCCTGATTGCTAGCTGTTCGCTTCCTGGTCCCACTCGTTCAGGAGGCGGCCTTCTCCACCGCACGCGATCTTGACCGGGAGTGTCCTCATCCAGCCTCTCCGAGCTTTGACCCTCCTAGTGCTCTGACTCGCTTTATCTCTTTCTTTGACTCTTCTGTTCTTGACCGTGGACATTCTCCAAAGTGTCGTCTCTGGCACCTCCTCTGGCCCCTTTTCTCTTTCCGTGCAGCTGAAACCATTCAGTCTGAGTTTCCGGTCTGCGTCTCCCCTCAGAGCCTTGCTCATGGTCAAGACCTGCATTTCCAGCTATTTTCCCACGTGTTTCCAGACCAGGATTCTGTTGTGCCACAGACTAATCTCTGAAAAGGAACTCGTCATCTTCAACCCAGGTTTTTACACTGGCTACTCTGTCAAGTGGTGTCCCCAGCCCTTAAGAGGGCATTTTGGCGGTCACGGTGACTGGGAGCGTTCCTTGGATTTAGTGGCAGGAGTCTGTGATGATAAGCACCCTCAAGTGCGCGGGGTGGTCAGGCACAGCAGGAACTGTCCCACCCAAATGCCAGGTGGCGCCCTCCCCTTCCGTCACCGTCCGTCCTGCCATCTCGGTGCATACGGTGTCGGTGTCGGCTCCGGCTGTCCCCTGCCCCTTCTTCCTGCACTTAGCTGATCGCCCAGCCCTGCTGCTTCCTCTCCTGCGGCTCTCACTGGCCTCCTTCACCTGTGGGCTCGCAGCTGCAGCCTTGGCAAAGGCCCCTCAACTGGCTCCGCCTCCGAGCCTCCGTTTCCCCGCTCTTGTCGTTTGCCGGCCGTGCTCTCCCCGCAGACGCGTGGTCACCGTCCTCTTCCGCGAGCGGTGCGCCCAAGAGCCAACGCCGCCTGTCCGGCCTTGTCTCCGCGTCTGGCCACGTGCGGCAGAGTCACGGACGCTTTCCTGCTGGTCCCCACCGGGATGAGTCCCCTGGGTTCAGGGGTGGGCCTAGCCGTGCCTCAGGCACCTGGAAGCCCGTCTGAGGTGGAGGGTGTGACCAGGCCGGTGTCCGGAACACAGGTCCCATCCCGTTGTGAGGTCACTCCCGCTGGTCCCCCTCTCCCTCCTCTCCACACCTGTTTACAGGGACAGATCCAGAGGGAGAAAGTTCTCTGACCTTTCCCTTGTCGCAGCAAGCGATCTTCCCTGGGAACCCCTCTGCCGTCGCGGGAAGGAGGTCTGACCACCACGAAAATGTAGTAATTGCAGCTTAGAGGGGAAAGTTAATGGGTCGGTGTTTGTTCAACACTAGTTTGTCCTGCCAGATTTCTGAAGCCTTTAACGACGGGCGACGCCCCGCAGCCCGGACACACTAGGACATGAAGGAGCAGGGGGCAGGTGAGCGTGCGTGGTTCCGGCGCGGCCTGTTCCCTCCCAGTCCGCGGGCGGGAGCTCCGTTCTCCAGAATGTTCTTGTCGCCTAGCCAGAACTCCTGCAGGCGGGCGGTTCGAGTCCTGCTGCGCAGGCGTGACGAGTGCTGGCTGAGAGCCGGCCGTGTTCTGCTGAGACGCGGGTAGTGCGGTCGCCCCAGGGGCAGGGGACCCCACAGGTGCACCGGGGCAGGAGGAAAGGGTTTCACTCCAGAGAACCAGGCACCGTGGGGAGAGCACCCAGGCCCCCGGGGTCCGAAACAGCACGGGAGGGGCTGCTATGTGGGGTCGGGGCGGAGGGGGGGCAAGGTGGCCCCACACTGAGTCGCGGTCCCGCGGGGGTTGTGCGCTTTGCACACATTCCACCTGCCGTCACAGCCCGGTCATCCAAACCCGGAAGGCCCCGTCACAGGCGGCCTCTGCGTGGAGGGCCGAGAACTTTCCGGGAGACCTTTCACGTGGAGGGAGGGGAGAGTGGATGTGCAGCGGCGTGCAGGACAGAGGACCGTGGCCGATGACAGGGTGACACTGAGTGCCGTTTCCGCTGTCCTGCCCAGCTGCCCGGCCGCAGGGACCGCACGGGGATGAGACGGAGTAGGGTGTCGCAGTCTGCCAGGAAGGCGCAGGCCCCGCTCGCAGCGCGGGTCATGGGGGGGGGGGGGGGCGGGGCGGACTGCGGTTCCCAGGGTGGCGGCAGCCGGGAGGGGGTCCCTAGAGCACGGAGCCACGTCTGTGACCCTCCCCCGAGTCCTGCCCAGGGCGGCCACCGGGGCACCCAGCTGGGGGGGGGGGGCGAGCAGGCTTTGGGAGGGGGTTGACAGCGACATCTCTGTGGGCGTGTTTTGGGACACGTGTTTGCTGCCGTTATGAGGGATAAGGAGCGACAGCCGCGGGGAGATCCGGGCCACGGAGCAGAGGCCACCGGACCCCTGTCCCCTCCGTCCTTGTGCAGTCTCCGCTCCTCACAGGCGTGCTTCCGGCAACTGAGTTTACACACTTGAACAGCCTACGTGTGATGAGATCGGGGGCGCCTTTTGAGTTCTTTCACATTTTCCGGTGTCATTTTCCATTTTGCCGGTCTCTGGAAAGTTTTGTCATTATTCCGTCAATGTTGCAAATGAGGTGGTAGCTCTTACTTTGCTTTTCTGGCCACTCACAGTCAGTACTTTATTTCATATTGAAGACGGCACTCTAGTGACCCTCCTGGATTGTACCCTGGCCACCAGCAGATTGCTAGCAGCATTGAGACCTTCTCCAGACCTTCAGAATCAGCTGCACGATGTAAAGCTGGAGAAGTACCCCCCCTCCCCCCGCATTGTCTCTCAGCAAAGAGACGACCCGTGTCTCTCACACGTAGAGTAGGAATCCTGTACCCAAGTTTTGGGGTCACCGAGTCCAGTCTTTTTTGTATAACAGGGTAGGAAATGAAACTACCTTATGATCTTTATTTCGCCAAATTGATTTTTTTCAACATGAACATTTTTTATGCTAGAAAAGTGAAAATTGCCCAGCTGAAATGTTACAAAAATCTTAAAATATTAGAGTTCATGTATCAATGCTTTCGCTTTTGTCATTACCTATTTCTTTTCCCACACTACGCAATTGTAACTTTATAGTGAGATACGTTTTTGGTAAAATGGATGAATTGATTTTTTTCAGCAAATCGGTTACACATTGGTTTCTGTCTAATGCACATATGGCACATTGATTTTGAATGAATCGGTCTGATTCCACTGAAGGGACGCTCTCTTGAAAGGTGGTGACAAGTGGCTGAGGTACCTAACAATCGGTTTTAGGAAGTGCAGCAGCATCCATTTAACAATCCTGTAGCTCTGTGATGTACAGAGAGGGTTAGCAACCTGAAGTTCCATTGATGGTCAGGATGTTTAATTTCAGGTTTAAATAGTAATGCTACCTTCTGTCCATTGCTTCATGATCATCATGTTCATTTAAACAGTACTGATCGTGGGGCTCCTGGGTGGCTCAGTCTGTTGAGTGTCCGACTTTGGCTCAGGTCGTGATCTCACCGCTTGGGGGTTTGAGCCCCACATTGGGCTTTGTGCTGGCAGCTCAGAGCCTGCAGCCTACTTCGGATTCTGTGTTCCGCTCTCTCTCTCTGCCCCTCCCTTGCTCATGCTCTCTCTCAAGAATAAGTAAAACATAGGGGCGCCTGGGTGGCGCAGTCGGTTAAGCGTCCGACTTCAGCCAGGTCACGATCTCGCGGTCTGTGAGTTCGAGCCCAGCGTCAGGCTCTGGGCTGATGGCTCAGAGCCTGGAGCCTGTTTCCGATTCTGTGTCTCCCTCTCTCTCTGCCCCTCCCCCGTTCATGCTCTGTCTTTCTCTGTCCCAAAAATAAAAAATAAATAAAAAATAAATAAATAAAACGTTGAAGAATAAGTAAAACATAAAAAAAAAAGTACTGATCATTTGTTTGTTAATTTTTAATTGAAGGTACATTAGCAGTCCTCTGGGACACTGATCCAGTGAAGAAGTTTGCCTTGATGATGATGACGTGATTTACATTTCCTTTTTTTTTTTTTTTAATTATTTAGAGAGAGATAGTGCGAGCATGGGAGAGGCAGGAGAGAGAGGGAGAGAAAAAAATCCCAAGTAGGATCTACACAGAACCTGACACGGGGTTCGAGCTACAAAACCAGGAGATCATGACCTGACCCGAAATCAAGAGTCAGACGCTTAATCGACTGAGCCCCCCAGAGCCCCTGTGGTTTATGTTTTCAAAAGCTTTTGACAGGGGCGCCTGGGTGGCGCAGTCGGTTAAGCGTCCGACTTCAGCCAGGTCACGATCTCGCTGTCCGTGAGTTCGAGCCCCGCATCAGGCTCTGGGCTGATGGCTCAGAGCCTGGAGCCTGTTTCCGATTCTGTGTCTCCCTCTCTCTGGCCCTCCCCCGTTCATGCTCTGTCTCTCTCTGTCCCAAAAAGAAAAAAAAAAAAAAAAAAAGTTGAAAACAAAAAAAGCTTTTGACAAGGAGCTTCATCAAGAGTTGTTATTGTCATTTTTTAAAAGAGATTTAGCTTGTGTTTTGGGGGGGAGCTTTTTTTTAAAGTTTATTTTGAGAGAGAGGGAAGGAGAGAGAGAATCCCAGGCAGGCTCCACACTGTCAGCACAGAACCCGATATGGGGCTCGAACTCACGAACCGTGAGACGATGACCTGAGCCAAAATCAGGAGGCAGACGTTTAACCGACCGAGCCTCCCCAGGCGCCCCCTGATGAGGAAAATGCCAGCGCTGGAACTCTGAGTGCATGAAGCTGTGACAGAGATGGCAAGAGGGGCGCCACTATGTACTCTTGCCCCTGGAGGGGAGCCGGTCAACTCAACACCCAGAGGGTAGCATTACTTTTGGTGACTGACTCTTAGGCTTCGCAATGAGGTGGAAAAATACGGACTTGGAACCAAGCCAGAACAGAATTTGAATGCTCATTCCACCACTTCCTATATAATTGACAGAAAAGTTACTTTACTGTGTAAATTTGTTTTATCATCTGTAAAAGCAGGTGTAGCAACGCAGACCTTCTAGGCCTGTAGTTTTAAAAAATGGGATAATGCATGTTAAGTGGCCTGGGATGATGCTTTTTAATAAATGGTAGTTATTATCGCCGCCGTCATTGTCCAGGGCCTGGTTCCAAGCGTCTGAGCCCAGGTGCGCCAGAACATATTCACATTGACCATCGCAAGTCAGATCGCTCATTTGAGACTCGTATAAAACAGGACACTAACGTCTTAACAAAAGTGCGGCTGTGGTGAGGACTGGACTCTGTAATGAGCGCAAACATCGCGTGCTCTCCCGGCGGTCAGATCTGTAGAGGAAAGCGTTGCTATCAGAAAACGAAGGTGTGGATGAAATGTGAAATTTGTGCGGAGGGCATTGGTTGTGTGATTCAGAAGGTTGTGGGACCTGCGGATCGCCCCACGTTGTCACTCTGCCTCTCCAAGTCCCCCCAGCTCCCAGCCCATTCCGTCATGGGCCCTGTGCCCCTGTTTCCTTCCGTTCCCCCTCCTCTTCTCTCCGCCTGGACGCTGTAATTGACCTGGGGGTTCGGGCCGTGGTTATTTTTCCTCCGAAACGTAAACATAGGATCGTGAAGATGAGTACTGACCCCTCTCCTCCCCCGCTTCACTTTCAGCCAGTCACTCGGTTATACATACTGAGTGCCTACCGTCTGAGGTGCTGCGCCCAGGGGCTTGTGCACTGTGAGGCTCTGTGGTCACTAGTCGGTCTTGATTCAGAATGTTCCCAAATTGTCAGGGTGCCTGGGTGGCTCAGTCAGTTAAGCATTAGACTCTTGATTTTGGCTCCGGTCATGATCTCACCAAGCGTGAGATCGAGCCCCACATCACGCTCTGCCCCGACAGCGCAGAACCTGCTTGGATTCTCTCTCCCTGCCCCTCCCCAGCTCGCTTGCTCTCAAAACAAACAATCATTAAAAAACATGTTTCCAAATGATCCAATCAATCTACTTTCTCATTTGCATTTGTCACAGTGAGAGACTTGACAAGAAAATGCGTCAGACTCTGAAAACAACTCTTCAGATAATTCTGGCGCGTTTTCCTTCTCCTTCTTGCTCGCCTTCCCATGCAGCTCTCACGCACGCAGACTTACTGGCCCGGAGCTGGGGTAGGTGTCCTGCTTGCTCCTCGTCGCCTGTTACGGGCCGTCATTTCTGCCTCTTCCCTGGAACCCCCAGCTCCACCAGGACACCTGCCATCAAAGCACAGAGTCGGCCACCCACAACCTCTCCTTGAGGTCCTCCGCCGACCCCAGGTCACTCCCTCATCCGCGGGAGGATACGGCACCTGCCTCACTCTTCCCGGGACTGTTCTCCTTGGGGATTTTAATGCACGTGCAGGCAACCCGTCTAACGCCCGGCCCTCCTCTCCTCCCACAGTCCGTTTTCCCTTCCTCCTCAGACATCTGCACCCACGGTCACACTCTGGACCTTGTGTCCTTACCAGTAAGTACACTCCTCAGAAACCCCATTTCCAGCAGCCGCGGCCTGACTGCCATCTCCTTCCTACCCTTTCAGCTTCCTCCCTCTAGTACTGTCACTTTAGTTTTTTCAACCCCAACAAAACCTCAAACAGTGAGACCTATGGATTTATCTTTGCTTCCCTCTCTCCATTCCCTGCTTAAATTTCACGAGCCATTATTATAAGCTGTCTCTCACAACCTCCCTTGTTTTCTTAACCTTCTGTTGGCTCAGACTCTCCTAGAAAACTCCCGGTTAAATCCGGTTTCCGGCTTATTCCGTCCCTGCCCCCCTGCAGCAGAACAGAACAGCAGACCGTTGCTAAAGGAAACTCGGGATGGTGACTGGTCTCATTTGGCGTTCACGGCCAGATTTCTCAAAGGGACTGTCCGTTGCCCTCCAGCCCCGCCTTTCCTCAGTCAGGTCGGTCCCCCTCTCCTGCCCTCCTTTCCTTAGGCCTCTCCTTGCTTCACCCACTGCTCAGGCTCAGCTGAGGACCCAATTCGACGAAGCGGCGGGAGCGGTCGGGGGAGCGCTTCCACATCGGGCCTCCGCCAGCCTGCCGGCAGCCACGGCCAAGGACCCCGTGTTCCCTCCTGCTTTGAGGTCAGCCCGCTCCCCCTCCCTTCAGGGCTTCGCCGTATGGCGACTCCTCTCCAGATCATCACTGGTTCAGCCTCGGCAGCGTTCCAACATACCGGGAGATCTCATCCATTCGGTACCCTCTTCCGGCAACTACCCCGATTTTCTCTTCGCATTGTAGCAAAACTCAAGTGCCCAGACTTGGCTTTCTCCAACTGTTTCCTTCCTAGTCTGCGAACCCCCCTCCAGTCAGCTTTTAGTCTGCCCGAGCTGCTCTTAAGGGCAACGCTGATCTCGTTACTGCCAAACCTGACGTGCTCAGCCTTCATCTTCTATCAGCCTCGAGGGAGACCCAGTCGGCCGTCTTCGCCTTCTGAGACACAGTTCGCGTGTGGCTTCCGTGTGCTGCGCTCCTTCACTATCCCGCCTCACCTGCTGCCTGCCTTCCGCATGGGTCTCACCTTTCTGATTCCTAAGGGCCCCGTCCTCGGAACGCTTCTCTCCGCTCTCCTCCTAAGCCAGCCCGTCCAGTCCCACGATCTTAAATGCACACCGTAGGCTGTGGAGAGAGTGCACTTCTCTCCCTCGTGCTCCTGACTTGCCTCCCTGGCAGCCTACTGGCGGCCTACACCTGGATGTCTCAAGGATCCGAAGCAACACTTGGCCCCGATCGCTAAAACTAAACACACAAACGCAAATGTTGGCAAAGATGCAGAGCAACAGAAACTTACCGCGTGGCGGAGGGGAAATTGTTCCGCTTCGGCGAGTGGTTTGGCGGCGTCTACTGAAGTTGAACGCGTGTCCCCCCCCCCCCCATGATGCCATAATTTCACTCCTAGGTGTTCAAACAGGTGGGTACACGTGCACAGAAGACACGTGCGAATGTCACTGGTGGCATTAGTCGGAATTGCCTCGCACCGGAAACGGTCGGAACGACGCGTCTGTTGGTAGGACGGAGAGACGGGGCTACGTGCTCAGCTCCTTGCAGCTGTGAGCCTCACACGCACGGTCTGAGTTGAAAAAGCTAGTCACAGAAGCCTCCAGCTTTGCGAGTTTGTAGGAGCAAAGAGCAAAACCGGTGAAACTTACCTATGCATTAGAATGCGGGACGGCGGTTACCTTTGGGGAAGAGCGAGGTTGTGACTGGAAGGGGCTTGAGGGGCTGCTGGGATGCTGGTTGTACAGATGTGTTCTTTGTACGCTTGTATTTTGTGTGTGGGGTTTTTTTTTTGTTTTTTTTAACCGTGTTTAAACAAGTTCCAAAACTGAATTCTGATTCGTCACCCCTCGTGTGAACCCGCACCCTCTCTGGTGACCTCCGGCTCAGAACACCGCAGCTTCTTTCTGCGGGTTACACGAGCCAAAGCCCTGAGAGCCATTCTGGCTTCTTTCTCTCACGCTTCCACGTCCACACCGTCAGCAAACCGGTCTGTTGTGTTTTCAAAATACGGCCTCAACCGCTTCCTACCACTCACCGCTACGGTTTTGTCCAAGTTGCCATCGGCCCTTAGTTGGACTTCTTGGAGTAGTGTCCCGCTCGACTCTTCTGGTACTTTCGACCCTGCAGTCTCTTCCCTACATCACAGCAAGTGACCCTTTTATTTTATTCATTTTTAATTGTTTTAATGTTTATTTATTTTGAGAGCACATGAGCAGGGGAGGGGCAGAGAGAGAGGGAGACACAGAATCCAGGCAGGTTCCAGGCTGTGAGCTGTCAGCACAGAGCCCGACACGGGGTTTGAACCCACAAACCGTGAGATCATGACCTGAGCTGAAGTCGGACTTTTAACCGGCTGAGCCACCCAGGTGCCCCAGTGACCATTTTAAAACATAACCAAAATCACATCCCTCCCCTGCTCAGTAGGCTCCAGTCACTTACCGTCTCATTCTGAGTAAAATGCCAAATCGTCCCAAGGCCAGGCAGGCCCCGCGTGAATGTTTTCCAGCCATCTGACCTCTCCTACCACTCGCCGAGCTCCAGCGGGTGTTCCTAGAACAGCCAAATGCTTCCGTCTCAGCCAAATGCTTCCAGGCCACACCCTCTGCCTGGAAAGTTCTCCTCCCAGGTATCTACTTAGTTCATTCCTTCAGTCTCTGTTTGGAAACGGACCCTCTCCTGAGAAAGGAGTTTCCGGCCATCTGATTTGCATCGGCAGGGCAGCCCTTAGGGGGGTTTCCCACAAGCCATCTGTGCTATTTTAGTGCTATTTAAAATACCATCGCTCAGCATTTTACACATCTAAAAAATGTTTTAATATTTATTTATATTTGAGAGAGAGAAAGAACCAGCAGGGGAGGGGTAGAGAGAGAGGGAGACAGAATCCAAAGCAGGCTCCAGGCTGAGCTGTCAGCACAGAGCCCAATGCGGGGCTTGAACTCACAAGCCGTGAGATCGTGACCTGAGCAGAAGTTGGACGCTCAATCGACCGAGTCACCCAGGCGCCCTGGCATTTTACACATTTATTTAGAATAAATGTGAGTTCTGTGAAAGCAGATTTGGTTTGGTCCACGTCTGAAGCCCCACTACTGTAAGGCCAGGTAACTCAGGCACTGGCTGTGGATGAATTACTTTTAATGAAGACCGACTAGGTTATGTGATATTTCCCCCTTTCCTGCTTCCCTCACCAAGGTATTGGACAAAAACCCAGTGAGGTGGCCCTTTATAATCTGCCGACAGACTAGGAAATTGCCGATCTAGGACCTTGGGAAAAATGCTTGGTCTCTATATGGGGACTGGACAGTCTTGGACGCTGAAACACCCTTAGAACTACATATGAAGGTCATAGAATTTTTTAGAAATCATAGAGAATTCCTTGCCTCCCAAAGTGTTGTTTTCTGGGTTACTGCTGAGATCCTTGTCAATGGTCGTGGCTACACCTCTGATGTAAACTGAACCGCTCTATTTTTCTGGGCTGATCATAATTTCAAGGGAAAAGCTGTAACTTCTTTTAAAGTTTTTTAAAAAGCTGTAACTTCTAACTTCCAAGTCTCCCCTTTAGATTTTAGTTGTACCCCGCCATCTAGTCCGACACACTGGGATCCGGCACGTTACGTAAATCTGTAGCTACGTTATGGTAGGTGTCTGTGGCGTATAAATAACAAAATTAGGGGAAAAAAGACATACCGCTTAAAGTAACTTCCTTTCTCGGTTCTTCAAATAGGAGTGAGGAGGGAAGAAAGGAGAGCCCGTGGCTAGGGGACACGTCAGGCGAAGGACACCAGGCACCACAGTGGGCGATGAGACGGACGCGTCTGAGCAGTGGCTGGTAGTCTGCCCACCTGGGGACCTGGGAGGTGTTCCGGGACAACTAGGAGATACGGTTTTGTGGGCTACTCAAAAAGATACAGAAACTAAGGTCACGTTAACTTTCGGAGTCTCCCTGCTCGTCCCTGGTCGGGGCCTGGCATACCGGGAGTGGTTAGCACAGTCTGGAGAGCTGGTGGGCCGGCACAGGGGGAGGCATGGAAGAGGATGAAGTTAGGCAGTGACCGCATAGTCCCGGGGCTCCGCATCTGACCTGACAGCATCTCTGAAGGGATCAAATTAAGGGAACAGAGTGGGATCTTTCAGGGTTCAGGACGCGTTTCCACATAAATCCTGTTCATTTAGGAATCGGTGGTACAGGGACAAGAGTCCTCTCCTTGCAGACAGACGCAGGGTTTCCCATTTGGGGATCTCCTCTGAAATGAGGACCCTTCCCACAGATGCAGAGGCTTCATTTCCTTGGAATCTGAGCGGCTCAGATTCCAGCCGGAGCTTACCCTGTGACCGGGGTCCAGTCCTCCTGGCCAGTCTTATCTCTCCCCAATGGGACGACCTAAGTCCTACGTGACAGAAGCCTCGAGAAATTGAGGAATACCAAGGTGACGTTCCTTTATAGATGCGTCAAGTTACGACAGAAAAAGGTCCTGAGATTTAAATGGCTACGTTATTTCCTGAATTCTGTTTTTCACCGTCTGGCATCTTCAGTCAAGGAGGGGCCCAAATCCCAGTGTAGGTCACTGGCATTTATATAAATAAGCCAAAAAGACTGCGTGGATTTTTTTTTTTTCACTTGTGAAAATCTGCAGCGCCCCCTCCTGCAGAAGAGTCCTTTTCTGTGCTAGCCTGTTGTCAGAGCTCTCCATTCTCAAGGCCAGGCTGGGAAGTTGTCAGGTGCCCCTTAAAAGAGCTACCTGATCATCAGACTCCATCCGGAGGAAACCTGATGCTGATTTCTGGCTGACGCGTCACCCTGCCTGCCAGGGGCATCGTGGGCACGGTCGTCTGCTTCAGAAATCTGGGGGCCAAGGAAAAGCAGGTAAAATGACCTTTACACAGCTGTTTAATTTCTGCAGTGTGGTGAGGAAATAAGCTGACCCTACACCCCAGAGCCTGTGCGAACCCAACTTAAAAAATATTACAAAAACTATACCGTGTACAGCAGCCAATCTGTGAGGCTTGTAAGAGTGGCCGCAGGAAGAAGCTACAATTCAAGGAGGGGGAATGAAATCTGCCCCCTTGTTCTTTCCAGGGTGCGCGGCAGGAGTGTGCCTGGTCTAACCCCCCAGGCCAGTCTCTGAGCACAGGGCGTTGGCAACAGAATTTTACAAAGTTCCTGAAGTGATTCCACGATGCAATGAGGGTTAAATAACACTGGTTTCAGGTACAGAAGAGGATCTTTGTAGGTTGTGATGAGCTAGAATGTTAAAACCAGAAGAGAAAATAACAGGAAGGTTTAACGTTACACTGACGTGAGCCACTATATAATGAGTTAATTTAAGAATGCTTTACAGTTCTTTTTATTAGGAACCAGTTAATCAACTTAAATGCATTAGAACAGAAGCATAATAGATCCCCAGCCTAGTTACTGAAGCACAGACGCTTTCTATTGGCAAAACATGCATAAATATACACACTCTAGATGCGACACAGCAAAATGCTGACGTGCAGTGACCCCGTCCAAGAGTACACTGTGAACACAAAAAAGTGGAATATAAAATTCCAAACAACCTTTGAAAGCGTCCACTCCAAATCCCCTCATTCACGGAGCAAAGTGAAGCTTAAAACAGTCGAATTTTCCAATGTCACAAAGTTGCTCGAAAACCACGGGATTGCTTCATCCCAATGTACTTTCCCTTCCATAGTGCGACCGTGAAAAGTTAACATCTTTTAGGCAGTTTCTCACTTCACTCTGAATCTTCAGCACTTAACCAAAGGACAGACCAGAGCAAATGTGTCCGCCACGTCTGTGATGTTCCCGCAAGGGTCATATGCCCGGGTGCAGTCTCTGGTGCTTGTTGAGAGCAGAGCGGTATCGGAAGGCTTTCCCGCAGTCGCTACATCCAAAAGGCTTCTCTCCCGAATGAATCCTCTGGTGCTGGATGAGGTACGTGCTCTGGCTGAAAGTCTTCCTGCACTCGTTACAGTTATAAGGTTTCTCCCCCGTGTGCGTGTTCTGGTGTTCGGTCAGGTGCGTGCTGCGGCTGAAGGCTTTGTCACACTCGTTGCACTTGTAGGGCTTCTCTCCCGTGTGAATTCGCTGGTGCTGAGTCAGGTGAGAGCTCTGGCTGAAAGCCTTTTCGCATTTATTACACTGGTAGGGTTTTTCTTCCGTGTGAGTCTTTTGATGTTGAGCAAGAGAGGAACAGTGCCGGAAGGCTTTGCCACACTCCGCGCACTCATAAGGCTTTGCTCCTGTGTGAATCCGCTTGTGTTGCGTGAGGTGTATGTTCTGGTTGAAGGCTCTCCCGCACTCGTTACACTTGTAAGGTCTTTCTCCGGTGTGTATCTTCCTGTGCTGAATCAGGGAGGAGCCGTAACTGAAGGTTTTCCCACATTCGTGACACTGATAGGGCTTCTCACCGGTGTGAATTCTTTCGTGTTTAGCAAGAGATGAACTCCGAATAAAGGCTTTCCCACACTCCTTACATTCATAAGCTTTCTCCTGGGTGTGAGTCTTCTGATGTTGATTCAGGTTGGAGAGATAACTGAAAGCCTTTCCGCACTCATTGCATTCAAAGGGCTTTTCCCTGGTGTGAATTCTCCGATGCTGCGTCAGGGACGAGCAGTAACTGAAGGCCTTCCCGCATTCGTTGCACTTGTAAGGTTTCTCTCCGGTGTGAATTTTCAGATGTTGAGCGAGGGAGGACCAGTAACTGAAGGACTTTCCGCATTCGGCGCAGTCGTACGGCTTCTCCCCGGTGTGTGTTTTCTGATGTTGGGTGAGGTTGGAGTGCTGACTGAAGGCTTTCCCACATTCGTTGCATTCGTAGGGTTTTTCACCAGTATGGATCATATGGTGACGAATAAATGTCGAGGGCCCATTGAAGGCCTTCCCGCATTCGTTGCATTTATAGGTCTTCTCCCCAGTGTGAATTTTTTGATGCTGAGTAAGGTGCGTGCTCCTGGTGAAGGTTTTGTCACATTCATCACATTTGAAAGGTTTTTCTCCCGTGTGAATTTTCTGATGTTCCATAAAGTGGCCTCTCTGGCTGAAGGCTTTTCCACACTCATTGCAGGTGTACGGTTTCTCCCCAGTATGAATCCTCTGGTGCTGCACAAGATGAGTCCTCTGACTGAAGGCTTTCCCACATTCGTCACATTTATAGGGTTTTTCTCCAGTGTGGATTCTTTGATGTTGAGTGAGAGACGGACCCTCAATGAAGCCCTTCCCACACTGATCACATTTGTAGGGTTTATCTCCAGTGTGAATTCTTTGATGGTTGATAAGGTTTTCACTCCGGCTGAAGGCTTTTTCACATTCATTACATTTGTAAGGCTTCTCCCCGGTGTGCGTCCTCTGATGGCGAATGAGAGCAGAACAGTAACTGAACGCTTTCCCGCATTCGTTGCACTTACAAGATTTCTCTTTTCTGACCGGGTTTGTATTCTGTTTGACGCTCGTCTTAGTAGCGGTCTCTTCTGCAGATGTTTCTTGTGTCACAAGGTTTGAGCTTACACTGATGCTTTTTTCAAAGTCCTTATTTATAGGGCCTCTCTCCCAAGTGGGTATTGTCTTTTCGGTTATTTTTATTTCTCTCGGCAGCGCCTGCTGGTGCGCCTGACGCTTCTCCAGACTGCCTTCGTACCCCCAACTTTCTGAAAAGTTAGAACTGTGAGGGTCTTCCCTTTTGTGGTTTTCCACCACTGCCCCGTGACACGGCTGCTCTTCAGAAATGTCCGGCTCTGGGACTGCTCGGCTATCTTCTGGTCCGATGTCACGGTCTGCAAGAAAAAGAAAATGCCTATATTCTCTATTCAGAAGGCGGAAAAATAACTGCCCTTGTGGGAATGATGTAATGAAGCTAAAAATAAAGCTTTTGGGAAGTCCTGAGGACTTTCGAGCGCAGCCCTATTATTTGAGGAGAAGGCTGGAAAGAGGCCAAGGATAGCCATAAATAAAATCTGAAAGCGGCGAGACAATGTCTAATTCCACATCACAGATAATCTCTAAGAGCCAGTAAGGAAACGCCACTTGAGGTCACAGTAGATTAAGGACAGACCACAGAGCTGGCCAAGAGGAGACACAGATAGGCTAACGGAGGTGGTCTGAACTGGGATTCCTTGCCAGTGAACAGCAAAACAAAAATCAAGGAACCAAGATTCCCAGTAGGGACAGAACGGGAAGACTTGGCTAAGACCACAGTGTTTAGCCTGGAACACGATCTAGTCCGTCTCTGCCAGAGATGCGAAGTTGTCAACAGAGGAAATACTTCAAGGCAGGCAGATGACAAGGTCAATTCTCGGCATTTTGAGAATGAGAAAAGGCAGTGACGGAGCAGACTGGGGTGGTGTTTGTGGGCGTGGAAGATGCCCAAAGTAGAAGGACCCAGACGCTCAAGTAGCAGGAAAGATCAGCTTCAGGGGAAGTGAGAGCTGCGGAAGTGACAGGAACGTTTCGGGGGAGGGGCTCAATAAAACATAAGCAGAGTCGAATACGTAATAATCTACACACAAGGCAGTTTATCAGCAAACGAACAACAGAAGCGGCGCCAGACCGGCGCTTCGGCACAGGCAGGAGGCGGAGCGCTGCCCCAGACACAGGCGACAACTAAAACTAGGCCCGTCAACGCCGGTAGAGTCGGGAAAGATAAAAAGCTGCATTTAAAACGTGTTTCTTTGGTCCCTTTGACAACAGGATGCTGCGGCAGACCCCCAGGAACCCCGAGTGTCCCGTGCTGCCGGCCTCGTCACGGTCACCGTCACGGTCCCCGCCAGCACGCGCCCAGAGCTCTCCTGTCCCCTCTCCGTCCCTGGCGCCCTGGGGAATGGCGCAGGTGGACTCCTGACAGCGGCGCGTCCCCGGCAGGGACGGGAAGGTCCATGCGACACGGGTCTTGGGGAATGGCCAAGCTTCCGCGTAAGAAACGGTACGTTTCCTTAAGAGAACGGCACCTGGCAAGCCACGTGTACAGCACGTGGCCGTGAGGAACGGCTCCCAGAAGCGCTTCCCGGTGAGCAGGTGGACACCGCGGCCTGTGAGGCCGTTCGGCGGCTCGTCTCCAGCCCCGGAGTCCCAGGGGAAGCCGGGACGTGCTCTCCACGTTGTCACGTCTGCGCGGTAACCAACGGAATGACCAGAACGGCAGTGGCGGGGCAGAGAAGGAAGGCTCGGAGGACCGTGGGGCGTGAGCTCGGGAACTCCCGAGCCTGCACCGCTGGGTTTCCAAGGCGCAGGGCGCACGGAGCCATAGGATGAATATGCCCAAGGCCCTACTTGGGTAGACGAGGGAGGTGGGTGAGATTAGGTAAACGGGGCAGAGGTTTAAGAATAGGGAATCTTCAGGATGACAGCATCCAAGAGGAGCTAAAGATGAGGCTTCAGGGCGGAAAGCACCCCGACCCCGTCCCCCCCCGACTTAGTACAGTAGCAGGAAGCTGATTTCACAGGAAGGAAGGACCCAATTAGGCAAACAGGTACAGAGGGCTATAGACCACCACGGGATGATGTCACCCAGAGCGGAGCTAATTAGCAAAAGAAAGGTGCTTGTAGACCCTGAGGTGCAGGCTCTTTCTAGTCCCCGAGACCCAACCTTCCACCAGGAGTTTATCTTGTACTGACCCAAACCCCCAACACCACCTACCTTCAAAACCCCCTCCCCCCACGCCCATGAGTTAACCTTCATGATTTCATGGATTTCACGGTCTCTTTGTACGTGCCCGTCCCCAGGCTTGTACGCCTCCTGATCCTAATAAAAACGAAGCAAGACCCTTGCTCGGGGCTCTTGTCTCCTCCCGACATTAGCCTCTCTCACATTTTTAATCCTGCATCCGGCTTTCTTGCTAGACAAGAGAGAACTCCAGACCCAGGGTCTACGACAGAGAAAGTTCCAGAAGGCCAGACTGAACCGCACCATTCCTACTGCAGAAAGGCATTTGCACTTTACTAGCGTGAAGCTGTGGGCACCGAGCGCAGGACCGCAACACCCCTGTGGGTGGAGAAGTACTCACACACGCGGACGGGCGGACTGCCACACACCGGGGAGACCGTAGGGATCGTGGCTACACATCAAGATTCTGCAGAGACCAGGTCACCAAGACAGCCCAGAGGAGACGGCAGAAAGAGGACAAGGAAGACAATACAAGGACCAGGAGCCACTTCGGTGCAGGTATTGTTACCGCTTCCGATTACCTGTACATTTCTGTAAATCTGTAAACTGCTTTTACGGAGGGAAAAAGTGCCAGGTCCGCAGCTAAGAGGAAGCCTGCTCTGAGGGCTGAAGCGGGCGGGACCAACGGCCAGCTTACAAGATGGCCGTTTGGTCACGTCCCAGGAACAAAAGTAAACCAAAGAATGGAGCCAAATATTTCAAGGGACTGTCTTCTACCTACGGACCGGGTCACTGGAACCACCACCTACATGAGCTATGTATGTAGCTCATGTACATGAGACACCAACATGAGGGGTCTAGTATTTTTACCTAAATAAGTCTTTTTGGTAATGACTAAAGCACTTTGTGAAAAGTCTAGGATTTTTCGATACATATTTAAATATTTTTAAATTGCTTTTCCATCTGCTCAAGTTGGAATTTTTAAAAACTTCATTTTTAATTTGTAATAAAACTTGACCATTTTTTTCCCCAAAAGTTAACGTGTAAGCATGACTTAATAAAAGCTTTTTTTTTTTAAGTCACTTTTCTAAATTGTGTTCCATGAAACCATCTTCTTTTAAAAAATGTATTTATTTTGGGGGCGCCTGGGTGGCTCAGTCGGTTAAGCATCCGACTTCGGCCCAGGACATGATCTCACAGTTCCTGAGTTTGAGGCCCGTGTCAGGCTCTGTGCTGACAGCTCGGAGCCTGGAGCCTGCTTTGGATTCTGTGTCTCCCCCTGTCTCTCTCTGTCTGCCCCTCCCCAGCTCATGCTTGCACTCTGTCTCTGTCAAAAACTTAAAAAAAAAAATATTTATTTTGAGAGGGAGTGCACACAGGGGATGGGCAGAGAGGGAGAGAGAATTCCAAGCAAGCTTCACAATGTCAGCACAGAGCCCGATGTGGGGCTCGAACTCCCAGAACGTGAGATCATACCAAGAGTCAGACGCTCAATGGACTGAGCCACCCAGGGGGCCTCTAAGGGAAATATTTTAATTGTGCAGTTTGGAAAGGATTCACTGTTGGGAGGGTGAGGGTTTGAGGAAGAATGTGACATTCTATGCAACCCTGTTGGAAATTCATAATGCCCAACTACGTATTTGAAAATCTGAGTTCTTCTGGCAAGAAACCTGCTAAAGTTTTAGATGATCCAACACTTCCCAAATCTGAACACAGAGTACTTTCTTCTCTCCATAAAAAAGAACCCCCACCCCAGCTCACTGACTCTGGAGATCTATCCCTTACCTTGTATGACTAAGTCTGTATATGTTTTCAGGGTCAGATCTCTGAAGAGGTCTCTCTGTGCAGTTGGGAATTCAGGGTTTACAAGAAAGTTATTCACAGTCTCAAGGACGGTCTGAGTCGTAGGATCGGAGGCGTAAGGAATAAAACGGAAGACTGCAGACACAGACTCGCTCGTGCAGAGTTTGGCTGGGAAGGCAAGGAGGCAGGCTGGATGGTGGCCGAAAGGATGAACAGTGTTGAGTAAAAGTATTCAGAAATTTAGGTTACTGTTTCCATTTGAAAGGCCTAGTAATAGAGCCTGTAGATCTAAAAGAAGGGGGAAAAACAACCCTGTAGGGCTGTAAAGCGAGGTGATAGTTAAGAGATAGTTAGATCAGAGTCCCAAAGGAGGTGGGGAAAGATGGAACCCACCGGAGTCCAGGTTAAGAGGTTGCCTTCAGAACAAGGCAGGAAGGATGCCTCCTGGGAGAGGAATATAAAACTAGAACAGATGTCGAAAGCCCCAGGGTTCTCACAAAGCCCAAGAGTCCGGATGGATTCTCGTTTCGCCACGGGAGCTGCTTTCAAGAAAAACAGATCTATCTAGATTTCAGCCATAAAAACCTCTTGCCAGGCTGAGGCCTAGAAGTGACGATGCTCTTCCCCCAGGTCCCCAGTACTTACCCCCGCCAGTGGCTCCCGGAACACCGGACTCCACCACCCATGGCTCCGTCCCTTGTTCTAACTGGGAAATCACGTCAGGTTTGGAGACTTGGAGTCCTGCTCACAAGGGGAAAAAAAGGTGTCTGGCTGCAGTAAAAGCCCCATGGGACAAATCCGACGGCTCTGAACAGCACATAAAGCCTCAGCGATCCAAATGCCCAGACATGGTTTAATCTGGAAACTGACGTGGGTTCAGAAAAATTACTAGGTTGTACTTCTACCTGCTAGGAGAGTAGAAACCTTTTCAAAACTTAGCAATCTTTGCTTCCTTAACTTCATCAGAGGCAAAAACTTACTGAAGCAGAGAGCCCTCCTCCTCCACACCCACAGACACTTAACTCCAAGAGACCCTTACCTATAGAGACAAGGTGTGTGTAATTCTCCAGCGTCACATCCCTGAACAAGTCTCTCTGTACAGGGTCCAGCTGTTTCCATTCCTCCTGGGTAAAATCCACTATCACATCCTTGAAGGTCACGGATTCCTGAAATAGCAAACATATTTCTCCTCAGCCATAACGCATTAACCCGGGGAAAGGGCCAAGTCGGCAACACTGACAGAAGCAAGGCGAGACAGTTGCGGGGCCATCTGGAAAAGGACTCTGATGGTTCCTCTTTGTGAAGTGACTATAAAAACGGTACCTCGTTCGTAGGCTCCCTGTGAGATCTATATAAGAAGTCAACGTGACACATTTAGGGTCTGGCATACAATTAGTGGTAAGTCAATGGAGGCCTTTGTTGTGGTCAGTCATCGTCACCTCTGTGTTCTAAGGTCTATCAAGTATTAATAATACACCTACTAACAAAAATGAAATGTTTTACTACCTACAATGTTCAGTAACAATCAAAAATGTTTCTGAAAGAATCTGGGGAGGAGAATTCCCTATCACATCTCAAAGTATACCAAGATGTATACCAAAAGATTAAGATAAATTAAAACTGAGTGGCCGAGTAAGGAATAAAACTCAATGTAGCAAAACAGTCCAAAAACGGACCCATGGTTGTAAGAACTGAATATATGGATTAAGCAACCATCAAATCAGTTTGAAAAAGATGAATTAGTCACCAAACGGTGTCATAACAGTGACTGTCCAGAGAAAAAAATGAAGGTGGGTTTCTGCATGGCACACAAATATTTCTGTTGAGTCGAAATTCAATTTTAAGAAAAAGCAAAAATAGAATAAGAGGTAGGGTTTATAATCTTGCAGTGTAGAAAGCAAACATCCTAAGACAGACTGACCCACACCGCCACACAAATGTGTAAAACTTCTCAAGCCATAAAAGGCAATATTCTGAGATCCCACAAATAGCAAAAGAAGCCCGATGAACCCACATCAATTAAAAAAAAAAAAAGCCAACAACCCAAACAGGCAATTCACCCGACAGTGTTAAATAAGCCATGAAAAACTGCCCCACTCCACCGCCAGTACGGTGGGAGGAGGTCAGGCCGGCTGGCGCCGCGGGCAGCGCGCATGTGCAGCGTGGCAGGGACATGCGGTCTGTCTCCGGGGCAATCTGACGGGATCCATAGAACTTTAAACGCACGTATCCGTGAATCCAGCGTTATTGCTTGTAGGAATTTATTCTCCAGAAACACCTCGGATGCAAAGACATACGCACCAGTCCCCTCGCAACACCGTGGAGGGAAAACAAGCAAATTAAATGCCCATTAATAGGACAGTGCTTACAGACTTTGTGGTGTATCCGTGCTACGCACTTGACGCGGACTTTTAAATGAAGTAGCTCGATGTGCGCTAATTAGGAAATGACGTGTGATACGAAGATCAGTATACATGGCCTGATCCTGGTTCTGTTCTTATGAATAGGCAAGTTCTATGTAAATGACAGAAAAAAACCTACAAGACGACACAACCAAGTATCAGTGGCGCTGTGTGGTGGGACTCGGAGGCAGGACGGGGGACGTCCTACTTTTGTCTTTATTCTGCATTTGAAATCGGGTGAGTTAATCTGGTTTGAAATTGATAACTGTTGAGATTTCCGCCTCTAACCACAGCAGAGCGACCGGACGGGCTCTCCCGGTGCAAGCGAGCACACGCCCCGAAACAAACACGCTGGCACCTGAACAGCAGGCGGACGGAGAGAGGGGAGCCGATCACCTGAGCCCCGCACCCCCTCAGTTTCCGGCCCGGAGGCGCTAGGGACCCACAGCAGGAGGCAGGGCCCATCCCCGACGGGCGTCTCCCCGAGACCACGCCGGAGGCTCAGGACTGCGCGCGGAGGAACGTGCACGTTACGGCGTAAGCTCTGTCACATGGGCAGCTGCCGCGGTGACAGAGCCAGAGTGGAGGGGACGCGCACGCTCCACTCCCATACCGTTCCGGCACACTCCAGGAGCGAGGCCGGAGGAACAGCGGCAGGTCTGGGCTGTTCAGACCTTGCTAAGCTGCAGGGACACGTGAACAAGCCCTGGAAACGAATGCCTGGGAGTCCCCGACGGCGGTGTTACCGTGTGCCTACGCGCCACGTCCCAGACCTGTCCGCACGTGAAGACGCGCACACGGCGCCCACTTTGGGGTCTGCGCCACAGCCGCTCAGAGCCGCTCAGGACTCCAGCAGGCTTCCCGTCTCCTCCCCTGTCCGTGCGTCCCCTGTCCGTGCGTCCCAGCTGGAAAGGAAGTGCCTCTGCGTGACCGTCACAGAGGGAGGACTCGGAAGCGTGTACCTGATGTCTCTGGATTCCGCTTGTGATCTTTTCCCTTCTCACGCTGTTTTGTGTCCTTTGTTGTAATAATCTTTAGCCCTAAGTCTTGCCACCGAGTTGGGCGAGTCATTCTGGCAAATCACTGAATTCAAGGGTGGTCGTGGGCAGCCCGAAAAATGGACCCAGAGTAAAGCGAGGCTAGACCAGCCTTAAGAAAGCTTAGGGATCAGAAACAAACCGCAAGGGGGCGCCTCGGGGGCTCAGTCGGTTAAGCGTCCGCCATCAACTCAGGTTATGATCTCACAGTTTATGGGTTTGAGTCCCAGGTTGGGCTCTGTGCTGACAGCTCTGAGCCTGGAGCCTGCTTTGCATTCTGTGTCTCCCTCTCTCTGCCCTTCCCCTGCTCGTGCTGCCTCTCTATCTGAAACAAACATCAAAAAAACCCACAAAACTTCAAGAAGATCAAGCTGTGGTCCAGATGAGAGTAACAAGACTGGATTTACACTCCTGCATGAAATAACCAAAAACTCCCAGACAAAACATATGAAACAACAGTTTCCAAGACAACGAATCTCCTACAACAAAGGACAGCCATCCCTAAGAATCAGTAAAGCAGTGAGGTGGGCCGTACAGCTGCTCCCACTTCCTGCCTCGAGAGCCCACGGGACAGAGGGCCGCAGAGGAGACAGCGAGCAGAGAAGCCAGAAGAGCCGCAGAGGCTCCCGCTTGAGCTTCCAGCAAGTACCCAACCGTGCGTGGCTGCGAAGAGGCCACCGGAGGCAGGGAGAGAATCGCCCGGTACCCGCGTTCAAAATGGGCTGGAAACAGTCTCCATTCCCATCATCAGTCAAAGTGGAAAATTTCATGGTTCATTAGACATTGGGTAGAACACGCAGGAAGGTCGTGTCTCAAGAGTGGCAATAAGTGGCCTTGGACTATGCACTGTCCTGGTTCACCCAACAGACCTTAAAGCAAGATTTGAAAGAAACACCGGTTCGGGCACCATAACTGCATCCCAGAATAAGGCTCAAGGATATTTGACAGGAACACAAAACTATGCAGAACCCAACAAAGTTAAATCAGAGATTGAAATCAGAGATTACGAGGTATACATACAGAGCAGCAGGAAAATACAGCCTATAATGAGGAAAATAACCAGTTAAAGCCAACCCGGAACTAACACACATGCTAGAATTAACAGATGAGAACATTAAAAATTATTCTGGCCGCATTCCGTATGTTCAAAAAGCTAATAGAGGCACGCGAGACATTTTTTAAATAGACCTAAGTGGAACGTCTAGAGCTAAAAATGAGAATGTCTGGAGATGAAGAACACACTGAACAGCGTTCATGGCAGATTAGGGATGAAGAAGAAAAGATTAATAAATTCAAAGACAATGAGATAAAAACTATCAAAAGTGAAACAGGAAAAAAAAAAAACATGTAAAAAGATGCAGCTTCAGGGAGCTCTGGGCAACTTCAAGTGGCCCGTTACGTGTGTAGTTGGAGTCCCCGAAAAAAGGAGAGGAGAGGAGCAGAGAAAACATTTGAAGAAATAAATTTGAAGAAATATATTTTTTTCTAAACTTGATGAAAATTGTAAACCCACAGATCGAAGAAACTCCATGAACTCCAAGTATAAGAGACACAAATCTACATTGAGACACATCTTAATTAAATAGCTCAAACCCAGTGATGGAGAAAATCCTGAAAAACAGGGCACATGAATAAATACAAAGGAACAGAGAAATGACAGCAGCTTTTTCGATGCAAGCAGTGCACAGAGGAGAAAATGAAGCAGCAACAGCGTAGAACAGAACAGACAGTGTAGAGAGGAGAACGGTCAATGCAGAACTGAAAAACAAAGGCACAATAAAGACTTCTTCAGATATAAAAACTTGAAGGAATTCCGTGGCTACAAAGGTGCTCTGAGAAATCTTAAGACCTTCATGCAGAAGAAGAAATGATACCAGATGAAAATAAGGGCCTACACCAAGGATTCTCAACCTTGTCGTTACTGATATTTTGGACCAGATCATTCTTTTAAATAATCCGGGGGGGGGGAGGGGGGGAAGGGGCATCACTGCATCAACCCACCGGATGCCAACAGCACTTCCCACTGAGTCAGGACAACCAAAATGTCTCCTGACATTTCCGAATGTCCCAGGGGTCAAAATCACCGTAATTGTGAATCACTGATGTACATCATGAAGGATGAAAAACACTAGAAATAGTAGTTGGGTGGATAAATATATATACATTTTTCTTACTATTTTTTCCAGCTCTTTAAAAGGTAATTGCTTGGGGCGTCTGGGTGGCGCAGTCGGTTAGGCGTCCGACTTCAGCCAGGTCACGATCTCGTGGTCTGTGAGTTCGAGCCCCGCGTTGGGCTCTGGGCTGATGGCTCAGAGCCTGGAGCCTGTTTCCGATTCTGTGTCTCCCTCTCTCTCTGCCCCTCCCCCATTCATGCTCTGTCTCTCTCTGTCCCAAAAATAAATAAACGTTGAAAAAAAAATATAAAAGGTAATTGCTTAAACAAAAATAAGTATTGTGGGATTTATAACATGTACAAGTAAAACGTGTCTGGGGGCGCACCTGGGCGGCTCAGTCGATTAAGTGTCTGACTCTTAGTTTTGGCTCAGGTCATAGTCTCATGGTTCGTGAGTTCGAGCCCCCAGTCGGGTTCTGCTCTGACAGCGCGGAGCCTGCTTAGGATTCTCTCTCCCTCTCTCTCTGCCCGTCCCCAGCTCATGCTCTCTCACTCTCAAAAATAAACATTAAAAAAATATTAAGAAAAAAATAAAATTTCTTGAAAAACAAACATATGGCAATAACTGCATTAAAAAACTGGGAGGAGTGGACTGGAAGTGCACTACTGGAAGGTTCTTACATTATTCCTGAAGGGCAGCCTCGCCTGAAAGTAAATGGCAATAAATGTGTATACCTTAAGCAACAGATAAAATAACCAAGGGTTATGGCTAGTAAGCTAGTGAAGAAAACACACTGGAATCCTAAGCAATATTAAGTTTCCAGAAGAAGGTACGGATAGAGGAAAAAGGGAATGAAGGCAATACAAATAAGAAAAAAAAGCCAGATGACAGACTTACACTAATCACTTCAACAATCACATTAAATGTAAATGTATCACATTAGATATAAAATCACATTAAATCAATAGCCTAAACACCCCAGCAAAAAGGCAGATTGCCTGACTGGACGGAAAAAGCAAAACCCAATGAACTACATGTTGTCTATAAGTAACTCACTTTGAATATAAAGACACAAAGTAAAAGCAAAGGATGAAAAAAGATACACTACGCTGACACCAAGCAAATATCAAAGTAAGTTTCGAGACAAACAATACTACCAGGCATAAAAAATAAAAAGTTCATGTCTCAATGATAAATAAGGTCAGGTGATTAAGAGGACATAACAATCCTAAATGTTTACACACCTAGAAGCAGCTTCACAATACATGAAGGAAAAGCCCATGGAATTGCAAGGAGAAATAGACAAATCTATATAATAACAGCCCCAAATTTCACTATCCCTATCACAACATTTGATAAAACAAGTAGAAAATCAGTAAGGATATAAAACAGTTGAGGGGCGTCTGGGTGGCTCAGTCTGTTAAGCGTCTGACTTCGGCTCAGGTCATGATCTCGCCGTCCATGAGTTCAAGCCCCAGGTCAGGCTCTGTGCTTTCAGTTCAGAGCCTGGAGCCTGCTTCGGATTCTGTGTCTCCCTCTCTCTCTGCCCCTTCCCTGCTCACACTGTGTCTTTCTCTCTCAAAAATAAAAAATATATATATTAAAAAAAAAACCCACTTGAACAACAACTTGACCTAAATGACACGTGTGGTATGTGGAATAGTGGCCCTCCCAAAGATGTCCACATCCTAATCCTTAAAACCTATGAAATTATTATCTAATACAAGAGACACTGCAGAAGCGATCCTGGTGGGGAAATATCCCAGAATGCATGAGGGGCCCAAGGTAATCGAGAGTCCTTACAAGAGGGAGGCAAGAAGGTCACAGGGCTGATGTGAAGAGGGAAACAAGTCAGAGTCGCAGAGAGGTCTGCAGATGGAGGAAGGGGACACAAGCCAAAGAACGCAGGCAGCCTCGAGAAGTTGGAAGAAGGGAACAGATTCTGCCCTAGAGCCTTCAGAGGATGCAGCCCAGCCTACTGACCCCTGCAACTAAGCCAGTAAATGTGTGGGTTCAAGCCACTAACCTTGTAAAAGGAAACAAGTACATTCTTAGAATCCTCTACCCAACAACCTGAAAAAATACACATTCTTCTCAAGTGCTCACTGCTCATTTATCAAGACAGACTATAATGAGAACAAAAGTCTCAGATTCAAAAAGATTCAGTCATACAGAGAATGTTCTCTGGTTGGGTATCTTCACTGTCTTGACTGTGGTGATGGTTTCATGAGTGCACGTGTACGTCAAAACTTATCAAGTTATACACTTTAAATATACACAGTTTATTATCATATCATTCACCAATAAAAAATAAAGACCTACCAGAGTCTTTGAGTCTGAGCTCAAAGTAGGAAGAACTGGGGTCATTTCTTTGACGATTACATTGTGGGACAAGAAGTAGGGGAAAAAAATCTGAGAAAAAGGAGCCTGATTAAAGGGGGGCTTGAGGTTAATTATACCTGGTGGAATAATGGTTACCTTTTTTTCCTAAATTCTCAGTTGCTGTTTTTTCTTAAAACATTGTCCTGTCCAATCCCTCCTCAGAAACCACTAATGGTTCATGAATGGCCTACAGAATAAAGCCTTCAACACCTCGTCTAGACATCAGAGGCTTGTCCTGTTCCAACTTCTTCAACCATTTGTTTACCATCTGCCCAAAGAAACCAGCTCCCACAATCTTCATGAACCCTATGTGACACCTTTCTTACTTGTGAACCTTTGCTCAAAATCTTCTCCATACCGAGGGGCGCCTGGGTGGCTCAGTCAGTTAAGCGTCCAACTCCTGATTTCAGCTCGGGTAACCATCTCACGGTGCATGAGTTCCAGCCCCGCTGGCAGCACGGAGCCTGCTTGGGATTCTCTCTCTCTGCCCCTCCTCCACTCACTGACTCTCTCTCAAAATAAATAAATAAACATTTAAAAAAATATATCCAAATGTCACCCATCCTTTTACTAGTAACACAAATCCCTTATCCCCGTGAAACTCTCCTGACCCCGCCAGACCACACACTTTTTGCATTCTCTATTTTCATGGTACTCATTTAACCTGTTTTGTATTTACCTGTTCTGGTTTTTAGCGGTCATTTGGCCTATTCAAGTTAAGGATCAAGTCAAGACTTGATCTTCTTTTGCTCTTTCACTGTTGGAGCATGACAAGATACGAAGCAAGAGGTTAAGTCACAAACGTGTCAGTCAAGCTGGAGAAGCAGAGGTCCGAACAAGGTCACTGGGCAGGTGGGAGCCCAGAATGAATCCCAACACTGGCTTTTAAATGAACATACCCCACAGCAAAAAATACACAATCCACTCGAAGGACTAAAATGGCATTTGGGATAATTCCGACTTACGTGAAAACTGGCTGGTGGGAGGAGAGTATGTCCCCCTGGGAGAAGGGTGGACTCCGAAGAGGTCAGATCTGGAGAAGAAAAAACCACAGTGAGTCGTGTCAACATTAGCTGGTCCCTGCAATCTTAAATCCAGATTATCTTTCTACATGAGAATAGCAGGAACTATTATGCCATTTCCTTTACTTCTCAGAATCCAAAAAAAGAAACAAGATAAATGCTGACTAGCGCCGTGGCACCCTCATCGGTAGGCTCGGGAAGTAAAGCATTACTCTCACAGTTCTGTCTCTAGACTTAACAGCATCATTCAACTCAATCTATGTTCCCTGTTAAGTGAGGCAAAGTATTTCTGCTGCCTTCTCTGCTATATCCAACATCTGAATAAAAAATGATTATTTCCAGGGGCACATGGGTGGCTCAGTCGGTTGAGCATCTGACTTTTGATTTCGGCTCAGGTCACGATCTCGTGGTTCATGAGTTCGAGCCCTGCATGGGGCTCCGCCCGGACAGCGCAGAGCCTGCTTGGGATTCTCCTCCTCCCTCTCTCGCTCAAAAATATATGAACATTTTTTTTTTTAATGAAAAAAAGATACGATTACTTCCCAGGCCCTTTGAAACTCTGCTATTCATGAAAATTAAATATCACAATGGCATATATTAGTCATACTACCTACCCGCTAGATTGTCTAAAAATTAAACAGACCTGATCAGTACTAACTGCGGCAAGGACATAGAGAAACTGGAACTTTTGTGCAGTTGCTTGTAAATTTATCAATCACATAGAAAAAGTGTTTGGCAGGGATACACTGACTTTAAACACGTTCGTTGTGAATTCAGCAATTCCACTCGTGTGCCTACAATCATGAAAGTGAGGGCTTACAACCACCTAAACACTTGTACAGGACTGCTCATAGCAGGTTTACTGATGATAGCCCCAAACCGGAAATAACCCAAACATCTTTCAACATGAATAAACCATGACATTTTCATACAACAGAATATTATTCAACAATATAAAGAACGAGCTGTCGATATACCAAATAACATGGATGTAACTCATAATGTTGAGCAAAACAAAAAACATAACAAGATGCATACTATATAATTTCACTTAAATAAAAAAAAAAACAGACCAAACTGGTCTTTGGTAATAGAACAGTGATTACCTCTGGAGGGATAACAACTGGGCAGGAGCAAGCACAAGAGAAACTTCTGGGGCATCGGAAACATTCTATATCTTAATGTGGTGGTGATTACACTGGTATATGATACATAAAAAATTAATCAAGCACTATACTCTAGATTTGTGCACTTTATGTATATAATTGATATGTCAACAAACAAAAACAAACATTGCTCTTGGGGAGGTCTATTCAGAGTAATGGTTACCAGGGAAGCCCGGTTCTCAGAAAACAGAGGAAGCAACAAAAGGAACTGTTTATTATTCTAGACTTAAATTTGATCAGTAAGGGAAAACTGATCTGTAATAGAAATCTTGAGGAAAAAAAATGAAGATGTGATTTTATAGTTTTTATTTAAACTTTTTTATGTTTACTTTTTGAGACGGGGGTGGGGAAGGGGGAGTAAGAGAGGGAGACACACAGTCTGAAGCAGGCTCTGGGCTCTGAGCTGTCAGCACAGAGCCTGATCTGGGGCTTCAACCCACAAACCCTGAGATCCTCACCTGAGCTGAAGCTGGATGCTTAACTGACTGAGCCACCCAGGCGCCCCAAGAGTTTTGTTTTTTTTTTTTTTTAAGTTTTTGTCTTTTATTTAGTGTTGCTGATAACAATTCTTGTTTTTTTAAATTCACATCCAAATTAGTTAGCATATAGTGCAACAATGATTTCTGGAGTAGATTCCTTAGTGCCCCTTCCCCATTTAGCCCCTCCCCTCTCCCCCCTCCCACAACCCCTCCCATAACCCTCAATTTGTTCTCCACATTTAAGAGTCTCTTATGTTTTGTCCCCCTCCCTGTTTTTATATTATTTTTGTTTCCCTTCCCTTACGTTCATCTGTTTTGTCTCTTAAAGTCCTCATATGAGTGAAGTCATCTGATTTTTGTCTTTCTCTAATTTTGTTTAGCAAAATACCCTCCAGTTCCATCCACGTAGTTGCAAATGGCAAGATTTCATTCTTTTTGACTGCCGAGTAATACTCCATCGTGTGCATATATCTATGTATACATGTACCACATCTTTATCCATGCATATCCATCCATGGACAGAAGGAAATGACCATGTACAGCTATGTACCCAAAACTTTAGGAAAACAGAAATGAGAAACATGGGTAAGATGCTTTTGATTTCAAGTAACAGAAACCCACAGAACCAACACCAGTGACACCTGTAGAAAACCAAGTATGTGCCTGGCAACAGCAGATGCTCACTACATGTTACAGGTATCAGGACTATAAGGGACGGAGGTTCATGAAAAGTAATCCTAACTAAACAACTGAAAAATCCCAAAAAGAAAACAAAAGGCAACGACTTACAATGAAATTACTCTGGCAATAATTCTGAGGAACTCAGAATTAAAAAGAACGTTCATAAAAGATATGATAGGCAGAGAACTGAGGAGAAGGATGTCATCAACGTGGCAGAGTAAGAGTTTTCTATCATCTTCCCTCAAAGAACACGATTCAGACAATCACCCAGGGATGGTTCACAGTGTCTGTGTGGAAGTCCAGGAACCCAACAGAGAAGCTTCAGCACACCCGGGACCGGATGCTCCAAAGATGCAAGAGGCAGTTTCACTTTATCTGCATCACCCCCCACCCCCAAGGTGGTAAAGCTCAGGGCCGGGAGACCTTCAAGGCCCTTTATTTCTCCCACAGGGGAAAGTGAGACTGTGAGAGTATTCAGCTTCCCGCCAACGAGAACCACTTCCTTCCCACCCAGCCAGAGACCGTGTGACTGGGGGACAGGGAGCAGCTGAGAGAACAGGAGTCGGTGCTCTCAGAGGGAAATGAAGGACCGCAGATCCTACAAGCCACTTCGTGGGCCCTCAGGAAGCCAACCCACTGGGGATGCTCCAGCTGCAGATACCCCCAACTAGCCCATGGGCACCTCCAGTGCCCTACATACCTCCCCACAACACCCCTGGCCCTATGGCTGGCTCCCTATGGACACTCCTGATGGAGGGGAGAGCGAGACTTTGTAGACAACTAGTGAGCGCATGCAGAGGGCCGACCTGACCCTGCAGGGCTGAGAGAAAGCACTAAGCCCTGAGCATTCAGCACCACCAAGGAGAGCAAATGGGAGTCTGTCAGCACTCAGCCTGGCTTTGCAGGACTGAGAGAAGGCACACAATTTTAAGAATTCCCAGCCAAGAGGGAATAAGAAATGTGGGGCAGACATAGCCATAGAAGGTCAGAGAAAGCCTCAGAATCCCTGACAGAAGGTATTTTTTTTCCTGAAACCAGTAAGTAAAGACAGGAGAAGGTGACTACTTCTTCAAATGCAAAGATGGAACACCAGATTTCAAGAAACACGAAAAACCAAGAAAACAGGACACCACTGAAGGAACACAATTTTCCTTTAACCCCAAACAAATGGAGATTTATGACTTACATGACAAAAAAAAATAATAGTTCAAAATAATTGTTTTAAAGATGTTCAGTGAGCTAGAAGAAAACACAGAAAAATATTTAAATTAAATTAGGAAAACAATACATAAAATTAGAAGTTTAGCAGATAGACAGACATCATTAACAAAAGGCAAAGCAAAACAAAACAAATTTTAGAGCCAAAGAACATAATGAATGATATGAAAAATGCAATGGAAGACACCTATTGCACACTGGACCATGGAGAGGAAAGAACCTGTGAGGTAGAACACATGTCATTTGAAATTATCCATTCAGGGGCATCCGGGTGGCTCCATCAGTTAAGCGTCCGACTTTGGCTCAGGTCATGATCTCAAGGGGAGTTAGAGCCTCATGTCAGGCTCTGTGCTGATAAGAATCTGCTTCAGATTCTGTATCTCCCTCTCTCGGCCCCTCCTCCACTCACTCCCATCTCTCTCTCTCTCAAAAATAAGTAAACATCGAAATTATCCGTTCAGAGGAAGATAAAGGAAAAAAAGAATGCCTATGAAAAACAATCTACACATTAGTGAAGTCCCAGAAGAATAAAGGAAATAAGGAACAGAAAGCTTATCTAAAGAAATAATAACTAGGAATTTCCCAAATCTTGGGAGAGACTAACACCTCCAAGTTCATGAAGCTCACAGGTCTCCAAATAATTTCAACTGAAAAACATCTTCTCTAAAACACATAATGATAAAACTGTCTACGATCAAACACAAAGAGAAAATTATAAAAGTAGGAACAGGGAAAAAAAAATTTTGTTCACATTTAAGGGAAGTCCTGGGAAGCTACTGGCAGATTTCTCAGCAAAAAAAAGTGCAGCCAGCACAGAGTGGGATAATATATGCAATGTGCTAAAAGAAAAAAACTGCAAACCAAGAATACTTTACTCAGCAAAGCTATGCTTCAGAAATGAGGGAGAGATAAAGACTTTTCTATACAACACAAGTTGAAGGAGTTCATCACCTCTAGAGTTGTTTTACAAGAAATGCTGAAAGGCATCATTCAAGGTGAAGTAAAAGTATACTAATTAATAACATGAAACATGAAATTACAAAACACACTGGTAAATGGGGCACCTGGGTGGTTCAGTCGGTTAAGCATCCAACTTAGGCTCAGATCATGATTTCATGGTCCGTGAATTCAAGCCTTGCATCAGGCTCTGTGTCAATATCTCAGGGCCTGGAGCTTGCTTCAGATTCTGTGTCTCCCTCTCTCTCTGTTCCTCCCCCACTCACACTCTGTCTCTCTCTCTAATATAAATAAGGAAAAATTAAAAACAAAAAAACCCAACACACTGGTAAAGATAAGTATAGTCAAATTCAGAACACTAATACTGTAATATGGTTGTGTGTTCAACACTTAATTCTTATATAAAGATTAAAGGACAAACACGTTAACTACAATAATTTATTAATAGACACAGAATATAAAAAGATGTAAACTGTGATGTCAAAGACAGATAATAGGAAAGGCAGTAGTAAGATAGAGTTTTTGTATGGAATCGCAGTTTAGTTGGTTATCAGCTTGAAACAGACTGTTTTATCTCTAAGATGTTTTCTGTAGGCCCCAGGATAACCACAAAGCAAAACTTACAGTAAATACACAAAAGCTAAAGAAATCAAAGCATACCACTATGGAAAATGATCAGTTCACAAAGGAAGACAGCAAAAGAGGAAGAAAGGAGCCAGGGAAGTACAAAACAGCCGGAAAAAAAAACAAAAAAACCTAATAAGGCAATAGTAGGTCTTCACTTAAATGGACTAAATTCTCCAGTCAAAAGGAACACAGTGCCTGAATGGATAAAGGAAAATAAGACCCAACTGATATACTGCCTTATAAAAGACTCACTTCAATTTTAAAGGCACACTAGGCTCAAAGTAAAGGGATGGAAAAAGACACTCCATCCAAAAGGAAAGCAAAAGAGAGCAGAGGTAGCTATACATATATCAGACAAAATAGACTTAAAGTCACAAATTGTGAAAAGAGACAAAAAGAGCCATTATATAATGATAAAGGGGTCAATTCATGAAGAGGATATAATAATTACAAATACATACTAACATCAAAACTCCTAAATTTATTAAGCAAATACTAACAGGTTTCAGGGGGAAATAGACAACAATGCATAATAGTAGAAGACTTCAGTACCCCACTTTCAGCAATGAGTAGCGCATCCAGACAGAAAATTAACAAAGAAACACTGGACTTGAACCTACTTTAGACCAAATGGACCTAAAAGACATATACAACATTCTATCCAACACCACCAAATACACATTCTTCTTGAGGACACAAGGGGCATTCTCCAGGATAGATCATATGAAAAATCACAAATCAAGTCTTGGTAAATTTAAGAAGACTAAAATCATACCCACTATCTACTCAAACAAGAATACGAAAAGTGGAGGTCATTCAAAAATACGTGGACACAGGGGTGCCTGGGTGGCTCAGTCAGTTAAGCATCTGACTCTTGGTTTCAACTCAGGTCATGATCTCATGGTTTTGTGAGTTCGAGCCCCACATTGGGCTCTGTGCTGATGGTGTGGAGCCTGCTTTAAATTCTGTTTCCCCGTCTCTCTGTCCCTCCCCTATGTGCGTGCATGCACGTTCTCTCTCTCTCTGAAAATAAATAATAAACAAACTTAAAAAAATATATATGTGAACACAGGGCTGCCTGGATGGCTCAGTCAGTTACGTGTCTGACTTCGGCTCAGGTCATGATCTCACGATTCATGGGTTCGAGCCCAGCATTAGGCTGTGCTGACCGCTTGCTCAGAGCCTGGAGCCTGCTTCAGATTCTGTGTCTCCTTCTCTCTCTGTGCCCCTCCCCCGCTCATGCTCTTGTCTCTCAAAAATAAATGTAAAAATAAATAAATAAATAAATAAATAAATAAATAAATAAATAAAATAAAATAAAATAAAATAAAATATGTGGACACAAAACAACATATTCCTGAGCAACCAAAAGAGTAAAAGAAGAAATCAAAAGGGAAGTCAAAAGATATCTCGAAACAAATAAAAATGGAAACAAAATATCAAAACTTATCAGATATAGCAAAATTAGTTCTAAGAGAGAATTAACGCTAAATGTCTACATTAAGAAAAAAGAAAGTTCTCAAATAAACAACCTAGCTCTGCACTCAAGGAACTAGAAAAAGAACAAACTGAGTCCCAAGTTAGCAGAAGAAAGGAAATAACAAAGATCAGAGCAGAAGTAAATGAAATAAACACCAGAAAAATAATAGAAAAGATCAATGAAACTAAGAGTTGGTTTTTTGAAAAGGCACACAAAATTGAAAAACCTTTAGCTAAACTAAGAAAAAAAGAGAAAAAGCTTAAATGAAAGGAAGCATTACCACAGAAATTGATACCACAGAAATCTGATCCACAGAAAGGATCACAAGAAACTACTGTGCCATCAAAATGGATAACCTATATCAGGGCATCCGGCTGGCTCAGTTGGTTGAGCATCTGACTCGAATTAGCTCAGGTCATGATCTCAGTTTCTGAGACTGAGCTCCATGTTGGGCTGAGTTGACAGTACAGATCCCGCTTGGGATTCTCTCTCTCCCTCTCTGCCCCATCCCTGCACACACTCAACTCTTTCTCTAAATAAGTCAATTTAAAAAAATGGATAACCTATAAAAAATAAATTCTTGGAGGGGCGCCTGGGTGGCGCAGTCGGTTAAGTGTCCGACTTCAGCCAGGTCACGATCTCGCGGTCTGTGAGTTCGAGCCCCACGTCAGGCTCTGGGCTGATGGCTCAGAGCCTGGAGTCTGTTTCCGATTCTGTGTCTCCCTCTCTCTCTGCCCCTCCCCCGTTCATGCTCTGTCTCTCTCTGTCCCAAAAATAAATAAACGTTGAAAAAAAAAAAATTAAAAAAAAATGAATTCTTGGAAACATACAACCCAATAAAACTGAATCATGAAGAAACAGAATATCTGAACAGACCAATAAGGAGTAAGGAGATTGAATCAGTAATCAACCTTCCCCCAAACAGACAAGCCCACTGTTTCACTGGTGAACTCTACCTAATACTTCCAACAATTTTTAACACCAATACTTTTCAAACTCAGCACCATATATAACAAACCTACTCATCATACTCACTGGTAAACATTCAAAGACTTCCCTTTATGATAAGGGACAAGAGGAGGGGCCCACTCTCACCTTTTCTATTTAACATAATACTAGAAGTCCTAACCAGAGTAATTAGACAACAAAAGGAAATAAAAGGTATCCACATTAGAAAGGAAGAAGTAAAATTATGTTTGCAGATGACATGATATTATATAGAGAAAAGCCTAAAAGTCTACCAAAACCACTGTTAGGCATTAGTGGTACAGTGGTGAGCATAGCTGCCTTCCAAAAACACTGTTAGAACTAATCAACAAATTCAGCAAAGTTGCAGGATACAAAATCAACATACAAAAATCAGTGGTGTTTCTAAACACTAAAAATGAAGTATCTAAAAAAGAAAAGAAAAGAAAAGAAAACAATCCCATTTAGAATAGCATCAAAAACAATAAAATAAAATACTCAGGAATAAATTTAACCAAGTAGGTGAAAGATCTCTACTCTGAAAACTACACAACACTGATGAAAAAAAAAATCACAGAAGACACAAATAAATAGAAAGGTATCCCATGTTCATGGATCAGAAGAATTTCTATTGTTAAAATGTCCATAATACCCAAAGCTGTCTACAGATTCAATGTAATCCCTGTCAAAATTCCAATGGCATTTTTCAGAATAATAGGAAGAAGAATCCTAAAATCCATACGGTACTACAAAAGACCCCCAAAAGACAAAGCAATCCTGAGAAAGAAGAACAAAATAGGATGCACCACACTTTCTGATGTCAAACTATATTACAAACCCATAGCAATGAAAACAATATGGTGCTAGCATAAAAAGTGACACAAACCGATGGAACAGAATTGAGAGCCCAGAAGTAAACCTTCTTATGTTTAGCCAATTCATATTTGACAAGGAACCCAAGAATACCCAATGGGGAAAGAATGGTGGAAGAATAGTCTCTTCAAAAAATGGTGGTAAGATGGGGTGCCTGGGTGCTCAGTCAGTTAAGCATCCAACTTCCGCTCAGGTCATGATCTCACGGTCCGTGAGTTCGAGCCCTGCATCGGGCTCTGTGCTGACAGCTCAGAGCCTGGAGCCTGTTTCAGATTCTGTGTCTCCCTCTCTCTCTGCCCCTCCCCTGCTCATGCTCTGTCTCTCTCTGTCTCAAAAATAAACGTTAAAAAAAAAAAAAAAAGCCTTTCAAAAAAAAATGGTAATAAGAAAATTAGATATAATCACATGTAGAAGAATGAAAATGAACCCTGTCATATACCAATCATGAAAATTAACCTGAAATAGATTACAGATTTAAACAAAACCTAAAACCTAAAAGTCCTAGAAGAAAACTTAGGAGGAAAGCTCCTTGACACTAGTCTTGGCAATGATCTTTTCAACATGACATCAAAAGTACAGGCAACATAAGCAAACATGAACTATAGCAAACTAAAAAATTTCTGCAAAGAAAAGCAAAGGAAACCATCAATAAAATGAAAAGGCAACCTATGGAATGAGAGAAAATATTTGCACACCACGTATTTGATAGGGGTTAATATCCAAAATATACATAAGGAACTCATACAACTCAACAGCATAAAAACAAGTAATCCAATTTAAAAATAGGCAGAGGACCTGAATAAACATTTTCCCAAAGAAGATAAACAAATGTGCCAAAGAGGTACATTAAAAGATGCTCAACATCATTAAGTACTAGGGAAATGCAAATCCAAACCAAGTGAGATATCACCTCACACCTGTTAGAATATTATCAAAAAGACAAAAGATAATGTGTTGCTGGATGTGTAGAAAAGGAACTTTTGTGTACTATTAATGGGAATGTAAATTGGTATAGCCACTATGGAAATACATAGATCACATTTTCTTTATCCATTCATGTGTTGATGGACACGTAGGTTGTTTCCATGTCCTGGCTATTGTGATTAACACTATAATAAATATGGGGGTGCAGATACTTCTCCAAGATAGTGATTTCATTCCCAGAAGTGGGACTGCTGGATCATTTGGAAGTTCTATTTTTAATTTCTTGAGGAACCTGTATTGTTTTCCATAGTGATTATATCCATTTACATTTCTATCAACAGTGGTGATATGTGTATATACACACACAATGGAATACTATTCCGCCATAAAAAAGAAGGAAATCCTGCCATTTGCAACAACATGGTTGGACCTTGAGGACATTAGCTAAGTGAAATAAGACAAAGAAAGACAAGTACTGCATGATCTCACTTATATATGGAATCTAAAAAAGCTGAACACATAAAGACAGTAGAATGGTAGTTTCCAGGGGCTGAGAGGTGGAGGAAATAGGGAGATGCTGCTCAAAGGGTACAAACTTCCAGTTGTAAGTTCTGGGGATCTATGTACTGCATGGTGACTATTGTTAACAATACTGTATTATACACTTGAAAGTTGCTGAGAGAGTAAATTTTAAAGGTTCTCACTGCACACGCATACACACATACACACACAGAAGGCAAATACGTGGAGTGAAAGATGTGATAACTAACCCTACTGAGGTAATCACTTCCCAATATATATCAAATCATCACTATGGACAACTTAAACTTACACAATGTTATGAGTCAAGTATATCTAAATATAGCTAGAAAAGACTTTTTCTCAGAAACATTTTGTAGTTTTAAGTGTACAGAGCTTACACATATTAGATGTATTCCTGTTTCATATGTTTTAATGTTTTGCTTTGTTTTTTTTAATGCTCATTTATTTATTTTGAGGAGAGAGAACATGAGCGGGGGAGGGGCAGAGAGCGGGGGAGGGGCAGAGAGCAAGGGAGAGAGAATCCCAGGCAGGCTCCATGCTGTTCAGTGCAGAGTCAGACGCAGGGCTCAGTCTCACAAACCATGAGATCATGACCTGACCCGAAATCAAGAGTTGGATGCTTAACCAACTGAGCCACCCAGGCGCCTCTCCCATTTCATATTTTTGATGGTATTGTTATTTTTATGGAATTGTTATTTTTATTATAATCTATAATTGTTCTTCGATATAAAAAAAACAGCTGATGTTTAAAATCAAACTTTTTGTTTTGTTTTGAGATAATTTTAGATAGATATGCACTTGTAAGAAACAGAAGAGATTCTTTGCACTCCTAAAAGAAAAAAAAAAAGAATTGACAATCAATAAGATATATCTCGAACCTGCATAAATAATACAAGAAATATTAAGACTTCTTTTTTTTTTTTTTTTAATTTTTTTTTTCAACGTTTATTTATTTTTGGGACAGAGAGAGACAGAACATGAACGGGGGAGGAGCAGAGAGAGAGGGAGACACAGAATCGGAAACAGGCTCCAGGCTCTGAGCCATCAGCCCAGAGCCCGACGCGGGGCTTGAACTCACGGACCGCGAGATCATGACCTGGCTGAAGTCGGACACTTAACCGACTGCGCCACCCAGGCGCCCCAAGAAATATTAAGACTTCTAATGATGTTAAATAAATTCAAAAAAAGAACTGTATGATAATAGGTTAAACCAAACCTGACTTGATGGCCATATCTGAACAATGTAAAGACAGTGACAATGCAGAGGAAAGTCTATAATGACAGGTCACAGGGCTCTGTCCTTACTCTGAACCTGTTCAAGGACATGAAGAAAGAAATAAAAGGAATACTCATTAAATATGGCAGTGAGATAAAGTTGGAAAGGACAGTTAAAACACTGAATAAATGGGGCACCTGGATGGTTCGGTGGGTAGACCCTGTGCCTCTTGATCTCAAGGTCATGAGTTCAATGTGTGGAGCCTACTTACAACAAATATATGTAAAAACAACAAAAAAAAACCACTGACTAGATGAAGATTCGTAATTATTCTGACAAGCTGGAAAAACCCCTAAACAATCATATATGTGAAGTCCTGATATTTAAGGATAAAAAACAATTCTCTTACACAGGATGGCATAAATCTACTTCCCTACGGTTATGTAAGAAAGATGTAGGGCTTACAGCACAATATCGCTGATTTTTTTCAAAACAAACGTAACCTGATGCTGCACAGCAGAAATATAATTCAAACAAATTCGTCCTTTTAGGTGTTTTTCAAAGCATTTGTAAAGAACTATGTTTAATTTCAGGCAATGCATTTTAAGAAGCATGCTCTCCTGCAGGAGAGTCGAAGAGGTCCAGATGTGTCCTATAAGATCCATCAACGGAGCTGAGATGGTTTTGCTTAGAAAAGAAAAGAATGTGCGAGTAGGAGTTGTAACAGCTGAATTCACATTCTGGAGGGCAGTAATGTGGAAGAGAGAACAGTCTCTTGCTTTCGGAGACTAAGAACTAAGATCCAACACAGAAGTTACAGGGCTAGGCACTTCTGCCTAATAGAAGGAACTAAAAAAAAAGAGCCAACAAGGGAACAGTCTGCACCCAAAATGGAGTTTGATGCCACACTTCGCATAGGCTTGACAGACGGCCATCAGCAAGGGACACTTTAATTCTTGCACTGAAGGGGTGATTACCAAGATTTTTTCTGACTGCAAGTTTACCATTCTAATATTTAAGAAACAGAAGTCACGTGAGGATCACAGACATTCTGAATCATCTCTCCTTCTCATTCCCCAATCCCGAAGCCAGGGAGACTTAACTCTTCCTGCAAGTCTCTCCATATGAATGTAAGAATCTCTCCCCTTGATGTAATGCAGTTTTTCTCTATCCCTAAGATAAGCTCCCCCCCCCCCGCCCCAACTTCCACCTCTACCAGTGAGTTCTGTCAAGTAGTCGATCTTCCGGTCCACACTGTTCTTTTGCCTCCATCAGCCCTCTGTCCCCCCTCCAGTCCCCACTACCTTCCATCTCAGGAGCTCATTCCGTTCCTCCGGAGCCTGGACACCAGGATTTCCCAAGCAGCGTCCTTCCAGCGGGGGCCTCGGTCTGGGGGCTCAGGTGTCCGGCCAGGAGTCTGCGCCGGCTGAGCCCTTACACGGGCGGAGCGGGGCAGCCCTAAAAGACACAGCCCGGGGTCAGCAGCCTGCGTCACAATCGCACCTCTGAGTTTTGCACAGTGGCTAAGAGACCCTTGGAAAAGAGAAGTGCCCGCCGAGAGCCACCAAACAGGCACTCCCGCTGAACAAAAAGAGAGTGGAGCTCGAGTACGCAGGTTCAGCCCCGGATTCAAAAACCCCTTGGTGCCCACCCTGCAGTCTGGCCAGAGGCGCCCCCAGACCCGGCCCGTTACCTCCGTGCCCACTTGCGGGCTCACACCCCGGCTCGCGAACGGAAGACACACCTGTTGCGGGGTGGAAACGCTGGAAGGTGGAGCGGCGGGGCGGGGCCCGCTCCCAGTCCTTCCTCCCAGACCGGAACAAAAGAACAAAGCCCTCCAAGGGATCAGGGCGGAACCGCCCCGCACGGAGGGAGGCGAGGGGCGCCCCCTCCGAGGACTCCCCAGCTCCCTCTCGCAGAGGCCGCTTCCAGCGGGGCGAGGAGGATGACGTCACGCAGCCGCAAGGCTGGCGGTTGCCATGGTGATACCTGGGCTTCCCTCCCTCTAGGGCGCTCCACACTCTCAGCTCGCGCGTCCGGAAGCGCCGGGACCGGCACCAGACCTAGCGAAGGGAGCCGAAGAGGGTGCACTTCCCCAGCGCCAACCTCTGCCGGCTTCAACGGCCACTTCCGGTCGCGCGGAGAGAGCCCCTCCCCCCGCTCGTCGTGCCCGGCGAACGCGCGGAACTACGGTTCCCAGAATGCTCCACGACGCCGAACTCCATTTCCCAGAGCTCCCGTTGGGCGGGGCCGGGAGTTCTCCGCGCCAGTCTCTGGCTTCTGAACTTCTCTGGTGGGAGTAACGGGATCCTGGGGACCCTCAAGTTTGTGTGACCGAACGTTGTGTAGGAGATACACATTTACACACGTGTATAATTTTAAAACGCAGGGAAACACTGCACAATTCATTATTTGCCTTTACTACTTGTTCTGCATTCTATTTAGTGCTCTATTTCTTCATTTTAAAACTTCTTGTCGAGGCCCATTATATTGCCTTCGGGACTTTCAAATGGGTCGCGACCCACATCTTTTTAAATGCTAAAGAAAAGCGGCAAGTGGTGTTACCGTGTTCTGCCCTACAGCAGTGCACGGTGTATGCCTACGTCAGCTGCGAATGGAGTCCAACGCCGGTCTGTCGGTGTGTCCCTGGCAGAAAAGAACCCAATAGAAGTCCGTAGGTTTTTACAGTGTTCGATGTGTGGCCCACGCAACTGACTGTGCTGCTTCCCAGGCTTTTGGACAGAGGGCCTAAGGTCAAGTCACTGCGGATGACAAAACATTAAACTTGGAAATCCTAACAATGAGTACATGAAAGACAAATTCACAAAGGAAAGGAAAGGAGAAACTGGACATCTAAGAGCAGATTTCAAAAAAGATCTAAGGGAGGCACTAGAAAATTTCAGGGAACAAGTTGATATTCTCAGTAGATTCCAAGAAGACATCGACCCAATGAAAACAGGATAGAAAGATGTGAGAACAAGATGTGAAAAAAACAAAACACTAAAAAGACATTCTAGATGAAAAAGGATAAAAATATATAGCGAGCATATTTAACATAAGCAGCATAATTAAAGTCATATTGGAGAACTGGATGGATGCTGTGAAAAGTGAGTCGGTTACCTATAGGATATTCTTTTAAAAAGCTCTTCTATGAATCAGAAGAAAAAGATGAATGAGGTAGAAGAAAAAGTGATATAAAAGACAGACGATGGAAAGCCAACATAGGGATAACTGACCATCAGGAAAAAGTGACGATATGCAATGAGCTATGATTTTCATATGACTTTATGCCAGGCAGGGTCCTAATAAGTGCTTTGCATCTATTAACTTTTTAAATTCCTAAAACAAGCTAATGAAGTTATTCTGTATTATTCCTACTCTACAACTGAAGGAAGCTGAGGCACAGATACGTTGAATAACTTGCCTAAATCACACAGCCAGCAAATGGGGAAGCTGGGACTTGAGTTTAGGAATTTGGTCCCAAACTCTCACTTTTAATCTCTGTAACACTAGACCCCCCCGAGTAAAGACATGAACAGTTTCCCGAGTTTAAGAATATATCTCTCATTCATGGCTGGTGGGAGGGCAAAATGGTACAACCACTTTGGAAGACAGTTTGCAATTTCTCACAAAACAAAACATACTCTTACAATACGATCCAGCAATCTCGTTCCTGGATATTTGCCCGAATGAACTGAAAACTCATGCTCATATAAAAGTCTAATTTCCAAAACTTGAAAGCCACCAAAATGTCCTTCAATAGGTGATGGATAAACAATGGCACGTCCAGACAATGGAATATTATTCTGCAAGGAAAAGAAATAACCTATCAAGCTACCAAAACACCCGGAAGAACATTAAATGCATACTGCTGAGTGAAAGAATTTGAAAAGGCTACATACTTTATGACTCCAACCATATAACATTCTGGAAAAGACAAACCTGTGGAGACTGCAAAGGACAATGGTTGCAAGGTGCTGGGGAGAGGGAAGGAGTCATGGATAAATAGAGCGAAGGGGATTTTTAGGGCAGCGAAACCATTCCGTATGATAGCGTAATGAATGTATGTCATTATATTTTTGTCAAAACCCATAGAACGTACAAGACACAGTGAATCCCTAATATTAACTAGCAGCATAAATAATATCAATACTGGCTCATCAACTGAAACAAAGGTACCACACTAACCCAAGATGTTAATGATAGGGAAAACTGGTTGGGGGAAGGGGGAGTGAGAGTATATGGAAACTCTATACCTTCTGCTCAATTTTTCTGTAAATCTAAAACTTTTTTTAAAGTGTATAATTAACAAACACATGACCATCAAAGTTGCTCTGTTAAGGTTTTAGAAGGAAATGAAGGACACGTAATGAGAAACTGGAAGAAAAGTGACTGTTGTTATAAAGTGAGGAAATTGCCAAGCACAGTGTGGAAGGTGCAGTTTGACTTCTCCCTGATGTCTATAGTTAAAAAAAAAATTTTTTTTTTTTACAAAAATTTAAAAAGAAATCAAGGAAAGAACTGTTAAGCAAAAGGGAACCAGGTTTTGACGATTTGGAAATTTTTTAGCCATCCCTTACACGAAAGAGACTTTCAATACTGAGGACAGCAAGAACGCGTGTGTACACATATATATTAGTTTTAGTGACTGGGTCTGCACATAAAATGGAAGCTAGCACAGGAAGTTGCACATAGATGTTCCGGGGCTATATGGGTAAAATATTAATTGAGCAGCTATCATGTGTCACGCACCAACCAATTAAAAAATAAAACAAAAAACACTACCTACATAGAAGGTATAATTTGGTGAATAAAAGACAAAGTTTACTGAGTTTTTACTGGATGCAACGCTCTGAACAGTTTATTTAAGTTAACATATTTTATTAACTCAGGGTTCTAGACAACAGGAAAGGATAGAAATTCATGAAAAATGCACAGATGAATAATTTAAGATATAACTCTGCCTCAGTAATGCGTCTTTTTGCACAATGGCTGGAAGTTTGGTAACACAGAATGTTTTTACTCCAAATAGTGAGTATCTAAGTATGTTACCAATAAATATTTGGGTGTGACATACATTTTAGCAGCAGCAAAAAAGTATGACATCCTAGTGATGAAGGATCTTTTGAAAGGAAAATATTTGATTCACTTTAACAGCTACACAACAAAGCATCCGAGAGTGAACAACTCAGTATGTCTACACAAAGCCAGCACAACCATGGACTCAGCACCCAATTTGAAAACCGAAACATTACCAGAATGCTAGAAACTCCTCCCAAGGGTAGTATTATTCTGATTTCTAACACCGTAGATTAGTTCCACCTGCTTTTGAACTTTCAAACGATGGAATGCACTATAAATGTATTCTTTTGTGCCTGGCTCCCCTCGCTCATTCTTAGCGTGGGAGGTTTCATTCGTGTGATTGTTCTTGTAGTTCCTTCCACTCCCTGTGGGGTGAAATTCCATTTTGTAAGAAAACAACAAACAAACAACAACAGCAGCTCACGATTTGTCTTTTCTACCGCAGATGGTCGTTTGGTTTATTTCCAAAGCAGGACTAAAATAATAACTGGACTAGCTTTTGTTTCCTGCAGCTCAACGTGCATTGTCTTCCGTTACCTAGACCCATTCCATTAAAAACATTTTCAGTCCAGTGAAACAAAGTTGCGCCTGTGTCCACTCCTTCCTCACTGGCACCCTAAAGCAAACAAGCAGTTGATTAATTGTAATTCAAAGGGCACATCACTAACTGCTGTTTTGCAGTGTTTTCCAAAGCACAGATCTTGGATATTTCCTCGGTATCAAACCTCAATCAAAACTAGCGTTCCAGATGACTTAAGCAAAAACAAAAGAGCCACAACGTGCTTGATAAAAAACGTGTACACCAAGTAAAAAAGAGGAGGGGATCCGCACAAGTTATGGACAATAACGGCTTCACTCTCGTCTACCCCTTCGGAGCAGGCTGTCCCATCAAACCACAGGATTAACTAACGTCTCTCCCTTTCTCGTCTCTTCCTCGCTCTCTACAGGCGACGTGATTTCTCCACCTGCGATCGTTTGCCTCTTAAGTGAGCAGGGCACCCCGAGTAGACCACAACCAACTCCCGGCACCGGGGCACCCCACGACCTCGGACTCGAAGGCGGAGACCAAGTCGGGGAAGAGAAAACACACCGGCGCTCGCTAACTTTGGAGAGAGAGAGAGCGCCTGCTTTGCACACGAATCAACACAGGGTCCTGCTCTGGGAAGGCGCCCCCCGCAGGCCTCCCCCCGCCCTGCGCCCGCGACAGCGGCCGGCTGCGCCGAGTCCCTCCCGAAAGCCGCTCCGGTCGGTCACGGGCCCAGGGCTCCCCTCCAGCGGGCCCGCGGCCCCGGAACCCCCGGCAGGTCGCACACACTTGGCAGCGACTCGGCTCCCGGCGCCCGCGGCCTCCACCCTTTCCCCGCCTTCGGCCGCTGCTCTTTCTAGGTAAGGCCTGCGCTGGCCGCTCGAGCCCCATGTAGTCGTGGCCGAGTGGTTAAGGCGATGGACTAGAAATCCATTGGGGTCTCCCCGCGCAGGTTCGAATCCTGCCGACTACGGCGTGTTTTTCTCCGCTCCGAGTTCGGCCTCGGCCCGCCGGAAGCAGCGGGCCCTGTTACTTTAACGCCCCGGAGAGCAGGGCTCCCTCTTTTCCTCGGTAAACCCGCCCGAAGCTTTAGCGGAGGCCGGCCGGGGCTAGCCAGTGTAGACGCGCACCAGGCACCTGGGCCACCACAGGGGACGCTCCCCGGGCGCGTCCCGTCAGTTCTTTCCGTCGTCCCGCCCCGGAACTGCAGCCGCGCTCCGCGCTCGGAGGTCTGGCGAAGGACCGTGCTGGGCCGGGAGCGTCCACCTGCGCCTCCAGGGCGCTAGTCCCGGGGCGGGGGCGGGGGCGGGAGCGGGGGCGGGGGCGGGGGCGGGGGCGGAGCTGCAGTCCGACCAGGAGGAAAATGGCTTCCGCGCCGGGGGCGGCGCCAGCTCCGGGACCACGTGGTGGACGGCTGGCGGCCAATCAGAATTCCCCCGGATGTGACGCGTCGGCAGGGCGCAAGGTCACTCTAGGTATCCCTGAAAAATGTGTGGTGTGAATCTGATCAGAGGAAACCTCGGACGGTTTCAGGAGGGTCGTTCCACAAAGTAAGTGCGTTGTTCTCCTCCTCGCACATCGCACCAGTATGACACAGAGGAAGAATAATGTTTCAGATCTTAAAAGAATTTAATGCAACACATGATCTGGGGTTTTCTTTTGCTGTGCAGGACATTATTGGAACAATCGGTGAAATCCGAATGAACCACAGGGATTAAATAATTTTATTTTATCGGTGGTAATTCCTGATTGTATTCATTGTTCTTTGGTTATATAAAAGAATGGCTTTAAGAAAATACTGGGAGAAGAAAGAAAAGACTATGCGTTTTCAAACTCCGTCTCAGTTTCAAAAAAGTATGACATCAAGAGAAAACGAAAGTACAATAATATGTCAAACACGCTAAACTTTGGAGAATGGAGTGAAGGGTAGCCAGGAATTCTTTATATTCTCGTAAATGTTCTGTCCGTCGGAAATTATTTGAAAATTAAATTTTCAAAATAAAAGGGTGAAAGAAGAAAACAGAATAAAACCATAAATGAAGAATATACTCATTGAAATTTATTGTCTTCTTCCAAAAGCAAGAGCACACTGTACACACTATGTTAGCTAATTTGACAATAAATTATATTGATTGATACACAGTTTGAACCATTCATATGAAAGGGGCAATGAGTAAATTACTCAATAAGAATTTAGGATTGGTGAAGGAATGGGTTCAAAATGTTTTTTTTTTTTTTTTTGAGGTTACTTATTTTGAGAGCAAGAGAATGGGGAAGGGGCAGAGAGAGAGGGGGAGAGAGAGAATCCCAAGCAGGCTCCCTGCGGTTGGTGCAGAGCCCCGTGTGGAGCTTGATCCCACGACCAAGAGATCACGACCTGAGCCCAGAGCAAGAGGCGGAGGCTTATCGGACTGAGCCACCCAGGCGGCCCCCCCCTTCCCACAGCATCGTTTTTTAAAAGAAGGGCCACCCTTCCAAGATAAAAGCCTAAATCTGAAATATTACTTTAAAGTTAATTGTTAACATTCTGTCATGAAGTTTTGATAGTCAAGTTTAAAAGGTAGTATTACCGTGCAGCTCTGTCGGCCACTAGCTTATTTCTGAAGCGACTCTAGGGCGCAGGAGGCTGCCCCCTGCTTTTCACCTACCATTGAATCTCATTTGTCTCTCTTCTTCAGAGACAAAATATTCCTTTTTTATGGAGGAAATATGATTCGTCATGATAAGAATTATGAAGGCACTAAGAGCAATCAACGCGGGCGGGGCTTGAAGGGCTCCGAACCGTGGGAGAAGGGAAACAGGACCCGAGGTGCACAAGGGCATCCCCTTGAGGACACGTGCTATTTTCCAGCATTTTGGAGTAGATGTCAAGTGCAAAGATGTAGATGTGCTGGGCCGGGGAGACCTAGAACCCGAGGGACAAAGTTCTGGTGGTGAGGGAACCACAGAGAAGAAGCTGGAATTTCTATGTATTCTTCTTATGTCACTGACAAATCCCTCAACTGCACACACACACAGGAAGATGTTCCAAAACTCTGTCGGAAAGAGCAGCTGGAAGGCCAATAATGTTCTCTAGAGATTCAGCGGGCGTATACTTCTGGGGGACACAGAGGTTAAAGTTCACGCCTCTCCCAGTTGGAGGGAACTTGGTTAACAGTACTGTTATTTGAGACTTCAGAAGCATTTCCCCTTAGCAGTAAGTGACAGACCCTAGTCATAAGAACCACACAAAAGGAGTAACGGCTATGTCTTTAGCTTAAAGAAACACTAACATAGACCAACTGTAACAAAGGTTCAATGTTATGTACTTCAGAAGGACTACCAGAAAACTCTGAATGTTTGAAAAGAAAGCAATACACATCTATGTAGTCCATGGGTCAAAGAAGATAACAAAATGGAAATCTAAAATTTTTTTGAGCTGAATAATAATGAAATGCATTATATTCTTATTTGTCTGATGTAGCTAGAGCCATTTTTAGAGGGAAATTTTTATTTTTTATTTTTTAGTTTTACATATTTTTAAATGTCTATTATTTTTGAGACACACACACACACACACACACACACACACACACACAGCACGAGCAGGGGAGCAGCAGAGAGGGGAAGACACAGAATCTGAAGCAGGCTCCAGGCTCCGAGTCATGAGCACAGAGCCCGACGCAGGGCTCGAACTCACGAACTGCAAGACCATGACCCGAGCCGAAGTCCAACACTTAAATGACAGAGCCACCCAGGCCCTCCCCCCCCAAATTTTTATTTTTGACTGCGGGTATCAGAACAAGAGAAAGGTTGAAAATAAGTGATTTAACTTTTTAATTTTATGGCTCAGCAAGCCATAAAAAGTTGGGAATTTAAATGCACAAAGTAGAAGGCTCTATAAAAATAAGTGCAAAAATCGATCAATGGAAAACAGACATACATCAGAGAAAATCAACAAAGTAAAAAAAGCTGGCTCTGAAAAGAATGATAAAATAGATACACCCTGAACAAGACTAATCAAAAAGACGGTAAGATAAACACACAAAATACCAGCAGTAGGAATGAAATAGATGATATTCATATATATCCTAAATATATTTTGAAAACAAGAAAGAGGCATTATAAACATCTTTATGTCAGTACATGAGACGTGTTCAATGAAATGGATACATTCCTGGAAAAACACAATTTACCACAACTGACACAAAAAGCAATAGGAAACTGAACTGTCCTATTCCTATTAAAGAGATTGAATCCATAATTTACTCACCACGTCCAGGGCACCTGGGTGGCTCAGTCGGTTGAGCGTCTGACTTCGGCTCAGGTCACGATCTCATGGTCTGTGAGTTTGAGCCCCGAGTCGGGCTCTGTACTGACAGCTCAGAGCCTGGAGCCTGCTTCGGATTCTGTGTCTCCCTCTCTCTCTGCCCCTCCCCTGCTCATGCTCTGTCTCTCTCTCTCTCTCTCAAAAGTAAATAAACATGAACAAAAAAAATTTTTTTTAAATAAAGAGATTGAATCTACAATTTAAAAAGTCACTCATATAAACTTCCAGGAGTAGATAGATTCATTTGTAATGTTTCTATGCAAAGAGAGATGAAATCAATCCTACTGAAATCTTACAGAAAAAAAACATCTTTCAACTCATTATATGAGACCAACATAACTGTGATCCAGAACCTGAACAGACATTATGAGAACAGCATATTACAGGTCAGTATCTCTTATCAACAGAAGCGAAGCTCAAAACTGTTAACTAAGATAAAAGCAAATCAAATCAATCATATTTTTTGAAAAAGCTGAAACATCATGATCAAATGGACTTTATTCTAGAAATTTAAGATTGGCTTAACATTTTTAAAATGTAATTTACCGCATTGATAAAATAAATGTAAGAACCAATGATCATCTTATTAAACACAGAAAAAACATTTGATAAAATTCAACATCAATTCATGATAAAAACCCGAAAAATGCTGAGTAGAGGGGAATTTCTTTAGTCTACCTAAAACAATAAAATAATACCTACACTGAACCCAGTCTGGGAACATGACCAAGATGTCTATATTATTTGTTTTACTCAACATGGTTCTGGAAGTAAAATCTAGTGCAATAAAACAAGAAGAGAATAGGAGTCCCTGGGTGGCTCAGTTGGTTGAGCGCCCGACTTCAGCTCAGGTCATGATCTCACAGCTTGTGAGTTCAAGCCCCGTGTTAGGCTCTGTGCTGACAGCTTGGATCCTGGAGTCTGCCTCCCTCTCTCTCTGCTCCAACCCACTTGCATTCTGTCTCTTTCTCAAAAATAAATAAACATTAAAAAAATTTTTTTTAAAAAACAAGACAAGAATAATTGATATTAATACTGGGAAATGAAACCTTTCATTATTATGAATGCATGAAACTGAGAAGAATCTAAAAATTACTGGAATTAGTTAAATGAATTTAGTTACTTACTATTCGTTACTATTCAGAAGGTTATTGCCTTTGTGGTCAATGTGCAAAATGTCAAACGTGTGAATATATTCTAGCAATAAACAAGTGAAATATAGAATTTTCTAAATTCCATTTCAATAGCATTACAAACATTACCTAGGAATAAGTCTGACAAAACTGTGCAAGAAGACTCCATCAGAAACTACAAGACATTACTGGGCTACATTAAAGAAGACCTAAACAAGTGATCTCTTTTGCATATGGGATGACTCAAGAGTGTTAGGATGTCAAATCATCTTAAATTACTCAGCAGATTCAATGAAATCCAAATCCAAATCTCAGAAAGTATTTTTGTAGAAACGGGCTCTAGTGCAAAGGAACTTGCAAAGTCAAGTCAATACTGAAGAAGATAAACTAAGCTAGAACAATTATGCTGCCAACTCACAAAATAGGTCCTAGGTAAATTTAGTCAAGCGAGGTGGTCTTTTTCATAATGATACAACATCTTGAGAGAATTAAATGAACCTTGACTTCCTACTTCGCATTATAAATGCATTACAAACAAAACTATTTCGTGATAAACCTTCATGTGAAAGAAAAAACAACCCAGTTTCTAGAAGAAAACAGAGCAGAATATCTTCATGGACTTGGGCTAGAGAAAGATTTCTCAAATGGGACCAACTGAGTCATAAAATAAGAAGTTGAAGAGTTGGACACTTCAAATTAAGGATGTATTGGTTGCAGAAGACACCCATGAAAAAAGCAAAAACAAAGCCTTGAAATGGGAGGAGGTATCTGGGACCTGTATGTATATTATCCATCCATCCATCAAATGACTAATATCCATATATGTGTGTGTGTGTGTGTGTGTGTGTGTGTATGAAGAACCTCTACGAATAAATAAGAGTAGACAACTCAACTTGAAAGTGGGCAACAGGGGCGCCTGGGTGGCTCAGTTGGTTAAGCATCCAACTTCAGCTCAGGTCATGATCCTGCAGTTTGTGAGTTTGAGACCCGTGTTGGGCCTCTGTGCTGAAAGCTCAGAGCCTGGAGCCTGCTTTGGATTCCATGCCTCCCTCTCTCTCTGCCTCTCCCCTGCTTGTGCTCTGTCTCTCTCTGTCTCTCAAAAATGAGTAAACATTACAAAAAGAAAAAGAAAATGGGCAACAGGCTTGGCAGACATTTTAAAAATATTCAAAATGGGGGGCGCCTGGGTGGTTCAGTCGGTTAAGTGTCCGACTTTGGCTCAGGTCATGATCTCACGGTCTGTGAGCTGGAGCCCTGCATCGGGCTCTGTGCTGACAGCTCAGAGCCTGGAGCCTGTTTCAGATTCTGTGTCTCCCTCTTTCTCTCTCCTCCCCTGCTCATGCTCTTTCTCCTCTCAAAAAGAAATAAATGTTAACATTTTTTTTAAATATTCAAAAGGGTCAATAAGCATATAAAAAGACACTCAACATCATGACTCACCAGAGGAATGCAAATCGAAACCAAAATTAGATAGCACTATACACCCATGAGAATGGCTAAAATTTAAAACTCTAAGCATAAAAACTAGTGGTAAGAGCATTTTCACCTTGCCAGTAGGAGTATAAATTCGTGTAACCACTTGGAAAAAATGTTTCACCATGCCTACAAAAGTTACACATAATATTCTCGTGACCCAGATATTATCCTACTTGACCATATAACCAACACAAATAGCGTGTACGCGCATGTTCGTAGCAACGTCATTTGTGATAGTCAAAGTCTAAACCACCTAAAGGTACTGTCAGTGGCAGAATGGAAATGTGGAATAGTATACAGCCATTATAAGGAATAACTACTGATAAACACAGCAACACGGCCAAGCCTCACAGATACGATGTCACTCAAAAAAACACCTAGAAGAGTGTCCATCTCCACTTATAAGAAGTACGAAAACAGCAAAGTTAATATACGACGATAGAGTGCTTGTCCTTGGAGGGAGGGTACGCGCGGACAGGGATGAGACTAATGAGAGCCTTCCATACTGCCGAAAATATTCTGTGTCTTGATCGTGGCGACTGTCATACAGGTATATGTACATGCGAAAGCTGATCGAGCTATATAATTTTAAGACTTGTGGTCTTTACGGTACGTAAGTTATACCTGAATTGAGAAAATGAAAAAAATTAAGGCAAAATGGGGGGGAATGCCTCATTAGCAGACATGCATGACAAGACCTGGTAAGGGGTGAGGTGCTGGGTGACTCAGTCGGTTAAGCACCCAACTCTTGACTTCGGCCCAGGTCATGATTTCATGGTCGTGAGATCAAGCCCCATGTAGGGCTCCACACTGAGCATGAAGCCTGGCTGGGATTCTCTCTCTTGTCCCTGTCTTGTCATACTGTCCCTGTCCCTGTCTCTTGTCCCTGTCTTGTCATACTGTCTTGTCCCTGCCCGGCTCATGCTCTCTCAAAAAAAGAAAAAAAAAAAGAGGCAAGGGAGCAGGAATGGGAGGACAAAGAACAAACTGGCAAAGTTGAGAGAACTGGAAGCAAAACTAAATAGCTACTTATCTTTAATGCTGGTAGACTAAATATTTCAATTAGAAGACAGATCATCATAATGGGAAAAAAATTTACCCAAAACGATATGCTTTTTATAAGGCACACAATTTAAACATATGGCTTTTTTTTTTAATTTTTTTTTCAACGTTTTTATTTATTTTTGGGACACAGAGAGACAGAGCATGAACGGGGGAGGGGCAGAGAGAGAGGGAGACACAGAATCGGAAACAGGCTCCAGGCTCCGAGCCATCAGCCCAGAGCCATCAGCCCAGAGCCATCAGCCCAGAGCCATCAGCCCAGAGCCCGACGTGGGGCTCGACGTGGGGCTCGAACTCCGGGACCGCGAGATCGTGACCTGGCTGAAGTCGGGCGCTTAACTGACTGCGCCACCCAGGCGCCCCAAACATATGGCTTTTTAAAAAAGAATTGAAGTAAAAAGAATTGAAGTAAAAAAATGGAAGACACAGAATAAATAACAACAACGAAAACTGACCCGAACCACTTTAATGATAATAATTTGAATTTGTAGCCTTTAAGAAAGAAGCATTACTAAAAATAATGAGGCTACTTCCTAACTTCCAGGGTCAATTTAGTAAGAAAATATTACAACACTATATTTGTACGGGCATAATAACAGCTTCAAAGTATAGAACGCAAAAGATGGACAGAGCTAAATGAAGACACACAAAAATCCATAACCATAGTTGATATTTCAACACCTCTGTAGAAATAACAAACGGGACTTAGAGGAAAATTTAGTATGGAAAATTAAGTAAAATTTAGTGAGGAAATTTTAGGCAACTGGATTAATACGATACCCAACTGCAGAACACCTGAGCTTTGGGGGGGACACAGGAGACACTGGACAAAATCACTACAGGCAAAGCATCACGCAAGTCTCAACAAGTTTCAGGAGACAGAGATCAAGAGGAACAGGTCCAGCACTGTAAAATGAAATCAAAACCAACGTCAAGAACATCAACAAGTGGAAAATCCTCAAATGTTACAAAATCAAGTAACGGGATTGAACTTACAAAATAACCCTGTGGGTCAAATAAGTTTAACAAACTGTAAACGATTTTTAACTGCATGATAATGAAAACCGGATATATAACGTCTTGTGACAAGAAGCTACAACAGCACTTGAGGTCTAATCGTTAGCTCCAAATCTACACATTAACAGAGAAGAAAAATGGAAAGGTAATGATCTAAGCTTTCATCTCAAGAATCGAGTTTTAACAAGCCAGTAAATTAAATCTTTAAAAGTCTCAAGGAAAAGACAATAGTAAGTGTGATACCCGCTGAAAAAGAATAGAGGAAATTAACAGAACAAAAATTTGCTTTTCACATAGTAAAATTGTTACCTCAAATCAAGGCTGTTTTTTAAAAATTTTTTTAATGTTTATTTATTTTTGAGAGGGAGAGAGACAGGGTGTGGGCAGGGGAGGGGCAGAAAGAGAGAGGGAGACACAGAATCCAAAGCGGGCTCCAAGGCTCTGAGCTGTCAGCACAGAGCCCGACGCGGGGCTCAAGCCCACGAATCGTGAGATCGTGACCTGAGCCGAAGTCGGACGCCCAACCGACTGAGCCACCCAGGCGCCCCAAATCCAGACTATTTTTAAGGAGGAAAAAGTATAAAAGGGGGACGACCTTAAAGATCTTACTGATATCAAGATCAGAGTGAAAAGATAAAATGAATAGTTCCTGGGGAAGGAATCTGACAATAGAGGATAAATCACAGGTTCCTTTATAAACGTGACTCACCAAAGCAGACACAAAAAGAAATTAAAAGTTCAAACAGTCTGAAGTCTACGAGAGAAATTAAAGTCATAATTACCCTCTGTGTTAGCTTGCTATGGCCGCCATTACAAAATACCATAGAATCCGGGGCTTAAACAACAGAAATTGATTTTCTCACATTTCTTGAGGCTAGAAGTCCAAGATCAAGGTGCAGCCTTGGTTTATCCAGGGACCTGTCTCTCTGGCTTGCAGAGAGCCATTTTCTCTAATGTGAAGATAGCTGTGTCCTTATATGGCCTTTCTTCTGTGAGTGCTCATCTCTGGGGTCTCTTGGTGTGCAAATTTCTTCCTATAAGGGTACCGGTCAGATTGAATTAGCGCCCATCCTAACAGCCTCATTTTAACTTAATTTTCTTTTTAAAGTCTCTATCTCCAAGCGCAGCCACATTCTGAGGTGGGGCACTGGGGTGGGGGTGGCGGTTAGGTCTTCAGCATCTGAATCTGGGAGGGAAAGGGCACCTGGGTGGCTCAGTCGGTGGAGCATCTGTCCGACTTCGGCTCAGGTCATGATCTCACAGTTCATGGGTTCAAGCCCCATGTCGGGCTCCGTGCTGACAGCTCAGAACCTGGAGCCTGCTTCAAGTTCTGCGTCTCTCTCTCTCTGCGTGTGTGTCCCTCCCCCATTCATGCTATATCTCTCCCTCTCTGTCTCTCAGAAATAAATTTAAAAAGTTTAAAAAAATGCATCTGGGAGGGAACACAATTCAGCTTATAACACCTTTTGACAAAGCAAACAGTATGCAAAAATGGCTTCACTGTTGAAACCTTAAACCATTGAGGAAGGAATAATGCCATACATAAACTCTCTCAGCAAACAGAAAGTAAAAACATTCGTAACTCTCTTGATGAGGCCCGAATAATCTTCATACTAACACCTGACAAGGATATTACTGGAGAGGAAATTCCAGGTCGATCTATGTGTTGAACATTCTAGATGTAAAACTCCTAAATCAAATAATAGCAATCAGATCCAGTAATATCAGTGATCCAATGAGTTGAAAGTGAAGAGGTAATGTTTGTCTTAGTAATATGAAATTTGTTTAATATAAACATCAATCACTTGAAATGTATCACAAAGAGTAAGAGAAAAAAATCAAATGATCATAGCATTTGACAAAATTCAACACCCCTCATTAAAAACGTTCACCAGTCTAGGAATGGAAAGGAGATTTCTTAATCCCATGATGCATATATACAAAATCCGACATCTAACAGCCTGATTATGGTATTTAACACTTTCTCCCAGATACTGGGACCAAGACAAGTATGGTCACTCCCACCACTGCTTTCAAAGTTGTACTGGGATCTTAGCTCATAAAATAAGTTAAGGCATAACAAAGAATTAAAGACATTGAGATTGGAAATGAAGAAATATGACTGTCATCATTTGCAGATGATACAATTAGGTGCTTGGAAAACTCCCCAAATCTACAAATTATTAGAATTAATAAGTAAAAATAGCAAATTTGCTGCATACAAAACCCAACATCCAAATAAATATATGTCATCTTCATACACACTGGCAAAAAAAAGAGACAACTTTCTAAAATGTCACTTACAATAGCAAGAAAACTATGAATAACCTAATAACAAATACAGTAATAAATGTCATTAAAAAGTACAACAGTGCTACATTAATAGCTCCAAATCACTGTGTAGGGAATTTTAAAAATTGTCTAAATGAAAGGATATACCATATTCATAGATTGAAAGACACAGACTCAATGTATTTGAAATAAAATATTCAAACAGGACTTTTGGTAGAACTGACCATCTCTAAAATGCAATTTCAGGGGCTCCTGGGTGGATCAGTCGGTTAAGCGTCCAGCTTCGGCTCAGGTCATGATCTCACGGTTCGTGAGTTCAAGTCCCGCATCGGGCTCTGTGCTGACGGCTCAGAGCCTGGAGCCTGCTTTGGATTTTGGATTTTGTGTCTCGCTCTCTCTCTCTCTGCCCCTCCCTCTCTCGCGCTCAAAAATAAACATTAAAACATTTTTAAAAATCAAATAAAGTGTACTGCCAGTGGAAAGGACTTAGCATAGTCAAGGAAGTCTTGCATAAGAATAAATCTGGAGGACTTTTACTACCACATAACAAGACTTATTCTAAAGCTATGCTGATTAAGAAAGTGTGTTACTTGGGCGCCTGGGTGGCTCGGTCGGTTGGGCGTCCGACTTTGGCTCAGGTCATGATCTCGCACTCCGTGAGTTCGAGCCCCGTGTCAGGCTCTGTGCTGAGAGCTCAGAGCCTGGAGCCTGTTTTGGATTCTGTGTCTCCCTCTCTCTCTGACCCTCCCCCGTTCATGCTCTGTCTCAAAAATAAATAAACATTAAAAAAAATTAAAAAAAAAACGTGTTACTGGCATAAGGACAGATACAAAGATCGATACAACAAAATAGATACGCCTACACAAAACGACACACATGTAACAAAATGTCACTGCAATTCAATGGGGCAAGTGATAGATTTTTCAAAAAGCAGTTCTGAGTCAGCTCAACATACAAAGGAGAACAATGTGGACACTGACCTCCTCTGTAAACTGTCCCCTAAACTAATTCAAGACGTATTCAAGACCTAACTATGTGAGCTAAAACAATAAATGTTATCGAGGAAAACAGGAGACTGTCTTCACGAACTTTGAATTAACGAACATTTCTGTTTAAAAAGCACAAAAAGCAATACCCATTAAAAAAAGATAAATTGGACTTCTTTCAACTTAAGAACTTCAGCACATCCAAAGACAACATTAACAGTGTGAAAAGGCACAGGGCGGGAGGAGATATTTGTCACACACACATTTGGCAAAACATTTATGTCTAGAATATGTAAAGAACTCCTTAAAATCAGTAAGAAAAAAGGCTATAGGCAGTAACTCAGATGGGGGGAATCTGGGTAATCTCCTGGGGCAACGGCTGAAAAACTGGTCAGTAACAGTGAGGGCGTCTTTCGAGGTGTCAGTAGGCTTCCCCTCAGGGTGATACAGGTGCATTATTTTTAATTCCCTGGGAAGGCAGAACATTTCAGCTTTAACGTCTATACAGGGTACAGCAGGTTGGCATAAGCATCTAGTTCCACTTTCTGAACCTTCCCTTACGACCGAGGCTAGAAGGTTAAAAGTACAAATCCTGGGCGCGTGGGGGGCTCTGTCGGCTAAGGGCCCCACTCTTGACTTCAGCTCAGGTCATGATCTCATGGCTCGTGGGTTCGAGCCCCATCTCGGGCCCTGGGCTGCCAGCTCAGAGCCTGGAGCCTGCTTCGGATTCTGTGTCTCCCCCTCTCTCTGCCCCTCTGCCCCTCGCACTCTCTTTGTCTCTCTCAAAATTAAGTAAACATTTTTTTTAAAAAAAGAAATGTAAACTACTTTCTGACTGTTGTGTTTTCTTAGATTCTGTTTCTGTCTATCTGATACGCACTGATCACAGGGCCAAGTTAAGCCCCGGGTTTGTTTTTTTTACATCTCCTGCTATCCAGAGCCCAATACTCTGAACCACCTCCCAAACTGCTTCTAGGGGACCCGAGTAGCATCTAAGTTTTCTTGCAATGGCACCGACCTCTCCTCTCTGAGACCGGGGCACAAGTCACTGGCTGACTTGCTTTCTGCCATGACAAAAGGCTCTCGTGCCAAATTTTGAGAACCACTGCCCTGGAAAGTACACTGGTGTTGCAGAAGCCTCCAGATTCCTGCCCCGCGGTTCAGGCAACAGACGTCTGAAACCAACCATTCCAGGGGCAGCGTCTGGATTTTCTGCTTTCTCGACTGCAGAGACAGAGACAACCGCAGGCTCTCTGGGAGCCCATCTCCGCGGGGTTGGATTAGAGCTGGCACCTCCCTCCACCCCCCCGTCCCAAACTCTCCTAGGGGTCTGTGTTCTTCCTTCATCCCCTTTCGTTTACAATAGCTTCAGAGGTTTTGTTTTTGAAGGAAATCTTTAGGGACATACAACACAATGTAGTAGTGATGAGGAAAAAGACGTGAACCGTAACGACACAGCTCAAGGAAGTTTCACAAAAGGAACGCACCTGTGTACCCGGGACCCCAGAATGAGAAACCCCATTCTCGGCATCCCGGGCAGGTTCTCCTCGTGGACTTTCGCAGCCACAGGTACCTTCGACCATCACCTGTCTGATTCCTAACACCACACGTTTGTTTTGTCTGTTTTGAAAGCATGAGACGTTTCTGGTTTTTCTCAGGTATTTGACTTCCCTCGAACGACAGTTCCACAGGAATTTACTTAAAACGTCACAGGTTTGTTAAAAACGTGTGGACCAAATAAAAGCGTCATAATGTGACACGTTACGGCAACATCTATATCACAACTTCCATCTTGCTTTAAATTTGCACTTAGTCACGTTATAAGGTGACCCGATTTGTAAACAATGACTACGCGATTGATACTGAGTTTGATGGGCAAGGCAGTTCAGCCAATAGACTGCTCAGTTAAATACGGAGTCAGGCTCCTTTACCCCAAACCCCCCTTAATACTCCCCTCAGAGCAGACTCCCCTCCATTAAACCGGGGGGGGGGGTTCCTAGAATTGATTTTATGTTAGGAGAGGAACCTCCTTCATCTCCCCCCCACCCCCTTCCCTCTTCCCGTCACCCCTCTCCCCCCTCCTCCTCTTGTCTATTTAGTTTTGCCTCAAAAAAGGGACATTTATTCAAAGAAAAAAAGGCAAAGAATAGCAAGATACTCATCCCTGTCTCCCTCCCCTCCCCTCCCCTGCTCCTCCTCAACCCCCCTTCCCGCCACGCAGGACAGCCCCTCTCACATCAGGTCGGGAACACCGAGGGGCATCTCCTCAATGGAGGTGTTGCAGAAGGTCTGGGTGTCTCCAAGAGTCCCCTTGTCTTCTTCGGTCACATGGTAATGGCCACAGTCTATGGCCACATATGGCTTTAGCCGCCTCCACGCATACTTCAGTCCTTCGGGCGGTTTAGTGGCGCCGAAGCCCCTTCTGTCTTCGGCTCGAACCCCCTCCTCCTCCCCACCCATGCCCTCCTCCCTCCCCTCCTTGTCCTCCCTGTTTAAAAATTAGATTAAGCCCTTCTAAGCAGGATAGACCAAATCCGCTTCGAGAGTTGGGAAAACGCGGCCAGAGAAACTAACCTGTAAACCTAAGAGGAAATACAGACGCTGCGGGGCGTTGGTTAAACCTGGAGACAAAGAGCCCGGGCCTCGGGCCAACGTCAACGCCGAGTGGGAAACAAGAGGCTTAGCAACCTGCCGGCGAGGGGATGCAGAACTCTGAGCGCCCTCCGCCCGGGGCACAAAGCCAAGGAAGCAGTCCCCCGCCTGGTGCCCGCCTGGTGCCCGCCTGGTGCCCGCCTAGAACTCACCGGGAACCCACCTGAACCCACCTGGAGCCCGCGTGGAAGCCCGGAAGTCCTGGAAGCCCGGACTCACCCGCGACCGCTGGTGGCACCGCCGCTCCGGGGTCCCGGGGGTCGGCCGCAGCGTGCCCGCGGAGCTCCCGAGGGATCGTGCGCGTCGCCGCCGCGGCCCACGGAAGCGGGGCCGTGCGCTCCCGCCCGCGGGTAGTCGTGGCCGAGCGGTTAAGGCGACGGGCTAGAAATCCGTTGGGGTGTCCCCGCGCAGGTTCGAGTCCTGCCGACTACGGCGTGTTTTTCTGCGCCCCCGCGGGCACTGCGGGGCGGCCCTGGTGACCAGGGCCCCGCTCCGTCCCTCTCGCTGCCTCCGGGCTCCCGTCGTGCGGCGGTTTTTTTTAAAACATGGTCTTCACAGGCAAAACCCCGCAAAACCCACCGAACAAGCTTTTCTCTGCGGCGACGCCGCCTGGGTTTCCTCCTGCGGGTGGCGCGCCCGGTGGCGGGGGCACAAGGCCCGGGTGCCCCGCAGACCCAGCGCGGAGGGACCCCGGGCCCTGAGCGGTTTGCGGCGCTCCCGCGGGAGGACGCCACGCGCGCCCCCCGTGCGCCCCCGCCCGGGCTGGCGGTCTCCGGGCCGCGGGCGCCCCCTGGCGGCGGGGCCTTCCCGCCGGTCCCGGGCCCCCGACCACCTGCTTGCTCCACTCAGTTCTCGTCCGTCTTCCTGCGCCTCACTGTTTTCTAGGCAACCGGATCGGATGCAAAAGAAGCGAGCTGCACGCGTCACGACGAGCAGTACAGAAGGACAACGGTAACCCGACAGCGGGGACGATGGGGACAGGCAGCATCCTGTGCCGCCCAGAGACCTGCTTCGGTGGACTCGACCTCATCTGCGTGGTGCTCGGCTAAAAGCGCACAACCTGAATTTAACTTTCGGGAAAGCATCAAACTCAGGGTGAGGGGGCGTTCTACAAAATACCTGCCCAAGTTAGGCTTTGAAGGTCAATGAGATGAAACACAAAGATGGGGGCGCTCTTCCAGACGAAAGGACTAAGGAGGCAGGACAAATGAATGTCATCTGTTTTTCTTGAAATAGAGGATTCGCACAGTTGGCAAAACAGTAACAAGGTTTCTAGATCAAATAAGAGTGTTAATCCAGATTTCATAACTGTTCTGTGCTTAGGAAAGAGAACGTCCCTGGTTTTAGGAAATACACACTGAAGTATTTAGTGGTAAAGGGACATCTTGTCTGAAACACACTAGAAAAAAATTATATATGTGTAAACTTATTTCTATATATCTAGCTATTAAAAAACACATATCATAAATCAACAGCGAATATAGGTGAAGGATTTATGAAAATTCTTTGTACTATCTTGCAACTTCTCCATAAATTAGAAATTAGATCAAAATAAAAAGTTGAAGGAAGAAAAAGAAAGCAATAGAACAATTAATTTAACAATATGCTCCTTTAAATAAAAACCCAAGCACAATTTGAGCATTAGACATAACATAGGGAAATACTATGTTTCGAAACACTCAATTAAAAAAAAAATGTTTGTTTATTCATTTTGAGAGAGAGCATGTGTGTAAGCAGGGTAGGGGCCAAAGAGAGAGGGAGAGAGAGAATCCCAACTCTCGACCTCGAACCCATGAACCGTGAGATCAGGCTGAAATCAAGCCGGATGCTCAGCCATGGGAGCCACCCAGGTGCCCTGGAAAGACTCAATTTTATCAAGATGACAACTATTTCCAAATTGATCAATAGATTCAATAAAATCCAATCAATCTCTATGTATTGTATGGAAATTAACTCACTGCTTTAAAAACACATTTGGAAATGCAGAACAACTTAAAAAACAAGAAGCTATTGAAGAAGATAGCAAAGTTGGAAGACTGATACTATATATATATATATGTATATATATATATATTCAAGACATATGTAATTACTTATAAATCCATACTAATTAAGACAGTGTGCTCTTGGTTATTATATATGTAAATACTAAAACATTGTCTTCTTATTTATTTATTTTAGAGAAAGAGTGCGAGTAGGGAAGAATCCCAAGCAGGCTCCACACTCAGCTCGGAGCCCCATGAGGGGCTCCATCAGATGACCCCAGGATCATGACCTGAACCAAAATGAAGAGTCAGCCACTCAACTTATTGAGCCGTCCAGCGCCCCTATTATCTTCATTATCTGTGTCAACTTGGCCAGGTTGAACTACATTCCCCAGAATTCCCTTTTCTATGTGTTTCTGATTGGATGGTCCCCAGGAGACATTCTTGGGGGAGATTTGGAGGAAGAGGTCAAGTAGCAGCCATCTTGTTGCTCATTCTAACTCATCTGCTGACTTACCTCCTCAGGAGGCGGAGCTGGGTCTGCCACTGCCCCCCACCCCCCCTTCCCCTGCACCCTCCTTCAGCCTCCTCCTTTCCCGGATCACATGTGTGCGTTTAGCCCTAAATGAAGGGCCCTGGCTTCTGCGGGACACCTGCACCACCAAGTTCTGAGGCAACCAAAGCTGACACAGATTTCAGTCCGTCCGGTGGGATCCAGTTCATGCTTGTGGGTTCCAGCTTGTTCTAATCTTACCCACTTTTTATCTGTCTTCCCTTCTGGGTCAAACTGCCCTGGGGGGTCTGAGCTTCAGCACTTCAACATTTATGTGGACTATTCAACCGGCTTCTACAAATCTACATGTGTACACATGTATCTGTCTATCTCTACGTATCGATACCTGTAAATGAAATTTACATAACCATCCTGGGGGGGGGGGTCCGCTTCTGCCATTGAACACTGACCGCCCTTATTTTTTCATGGACTTGCACTAAGCGTTAACCCTCACGTGTTGACCAGGAATAAATTTAGTTGTCGAAATGTCTGTATTCAAGAAGAGGGTCACGGAAGAAAAAGATGATTAAGCAACCACACAAAGGAATGGGCGAATACCCCGCCAAGATTTAAAGTCAGATCGGTGGGCTGGAAGCGGCCAGTGCCGGAAGGACTTGTGATCTGCAGCATTGTGGAACACCTGAGACCAGACATACTCGTCCACCTTAAACTGGAAAACGGAATACGGTATACAACACAGTGTTCTTCAGACAGCAAGCGACTTCAGACAGTGACTAACGCGGATACCTGGGAGAAGAAAAACGGATGAGAAAAAAAGCACCCCACCTTACTGCTGGAAAACAGATCAAGAGGGACATTTCACGATGGTAAAGGGGTAAATACTTCAGGACACAACAACCCTACATCTGTATACAATTAATAACAGTTTCAAAATACATGTAGCAAAATCCGAGAAACTGCAAAGAGAAAGAGAAAAATTCCTCAAATACAGTTAAAGATTTTAACACTTTCTTTCAGTAATTGGTAGAACACAACGGTCAGGAAAGTCAGTCAGAATATGCCAGATTTGAACAACATTATCAATGAACTTGACCTAATTAACATTTATCGAACCTTCTATCCAACAACAGAATATATTATATTCAAGAAACATTGAATACTCACCAAGGCAAATTGTATTATGGACTATAAGACAAATCTTGGTAAGTTTAAGAGGATGTGAAATCATGGAAAATATGTTCTCTGATCATGACAGAATTAAACCAGAAATCAGTAACGGAAATTAAAGACAATACATCTAAATAACCCACAGGTCAAATAATATATCACAAGGGAAATTTAAGTTTTTTATTAAGAAAATAAAAACAAGGGGCACCTGGGTAGTTCAGTCGGGTAAGCGTCCGACTTCAGCTCAGGTCATGACCTCACGATTCGTGGGTTCGAGCCCCGCGTCGGGCTCAGGGCCTGGGGCCTGCTTCAGGTTCTGTGTCTCCCTCTCTCTCTGCTCCTCCCCTGCTCACACTCTGTCTGTCTCTCAAAAACAAAGATTAAAAAAATTTTTTTTAAAGAAAGTAAAAACAAAACATAAAACATCTACAGCTGAAGCTTTGTATAGAGAGCAATTTCTAGCAAGAGATGCTTATATTATAAAAGTTCTTAAATCAGTGAATTATAGTCCACCCCAAGATACTAGAAAAAGTGAACCTGAAACTAACATAACACTGTGGATTAGCGATACTGGAATTAAAATTTAAAACTTAATTAAAAAAAAAACTAGAAAAAAAGAGCAAATTAAATGCAAAATAAGCAGAAAGAAATATTAAGGAGAAAAGCAAAATTCAATTAAACAAAACAGAAGAACAGTAGAGAAAATCAGTGAACCCCCAAATCTGGTTATTTGACAAGTTGAATAATATTGACAAATCTCTACCAGACTGATCTGGAAAGAAGTCACATGTTACCAATACCAGGAAAGAAAGAGGGAACCAGATTCTACAGACAATAAAATAATGTTATGAATAATATTATGTCAATTAATGTGATAAATTAGGTCAAATGGATCAAACTACAGCTCACTCAAGAACAACTAATCTAAGTTGCCATCAATCTATTTAACATAGAATTTGTCATCAAAAACCTCACAAAGGAAAATCCAGGCCAACAAGGAGCTTTATTGGTGCACTGTACCAAACCTTTAAAGAAGGAAGAACACCATGTCCACATAAACTTTTCCAAAAGTTAGAAGAGGAGGGAGCACTTTTCCTATTCGTTTTATGAGGTCAACGTTACCCTGATATCAAAACCAAATGACAGTTGAGAAAAAATATCACAGACCAATATTCCCCATGAAAAGAGTTGCAGGTATCCTTAACAAATTTTAGCAAATTCAATTAAGTAATATTTTTACTTTTTTGAAAGAGAGAGAGAGAGTGTGGGTGTGGGAAAGGGACAGAAGGAGAGAGACTCTCCAGCAGGGTCCACATGGGACTCAATCCCATGTCTCTGGGTCAGATGCTCAACCGACTGAGCCACCCAGGCACCCAAATCAAGTAGTTTTTAAAAAGCATGATATGCCACGACCAAATGGGGTTTATCCACGGGACCCGAAAAGTGATTATTGCTTTTCAGTTCTCAAGGGGGTCATTTCTCGTGTTTCTCCCCAAGGAAACACGAAGACTGCATGCTTTCATTCCAACATTCAGTAGCCCTGTGGATTCATGAACGTCTCTTACCTGCACATTTTTCTCTTTGTACGCGTGGGTGTTGGCACTTCGTGGGACTGTTCTGAGGGTTCAATGGAGTTACCAATTGGAAGTCATTTTCTAGAAGATGAAATACGTAGCCCGTAGATCCTTGCCTTATTTCCACCAGATCAATTTCCATGCCACACCTCTCCCTGTTCCTTCAAACACATGGCAAGTGATAATAGAATCATCCTATAGTTTGAGAGGACGTGTGGGGACCCTTTACATCCAAGTACAAAGAAATGCATATACTTGGCCTGAAAATTTGAAAGCGAGAGAAAAGCTGAAAGCGGAAAACGAGGCTAGCTACGATTCCAACACACACAGGGAAGTTAGCATTCGGTGTTCTGTTGACACACGTCTAGTTGTAGTTGTTGCTGTTTCTGGTGTGTGTGTGTTCGGACACACACCGGGTTTTTAACGTAAGGGTACGCAGTGGCATATTGATTTAAACCTGGCTTTCCATTTTCATATTTTCCGGTGATATAAATAACGCAGAGAGCAATGCTTCCTATGAAAAATTTAAGGAAAACAAAAGTGATCGAAATAGACAGCTACCCTCACTTCACTTGCACATCTTTGCTCTCTTGTTAGATTGGCGAGTGTCCCGTGAGATTTTTTTTTTTAAATGTACTTGCTTAATTTGGGGTTTCGCTTTCTATACATGGGGGCTATGTGTACGTGCTGTTATGGGTACTAAGGTTCACACGCGTTTTCCAAGTAGAACGACGAGGATCCAATTCTTTACGGGCTACCTCGTGCCCGGTGATCGGGCCGGCCTCACCGTCCTGCCTTCCTGGCCAACGTGCCGCTGCCTGGTTCTGCAACAACGATGCGGCGGCCTTGGTGACCACGCAAAGCGGCTGTTTCTGCCCCGTTTCCTCGGTCCGAGTGGAGGGTTCACGGAAGCCACGGCGTCTCCCACTCCCGGGACCCCGGAAGGCCGCGGGGTCAGTGGGGGCCGCTCCAGCGCGGAGAAAGCAGACCCCGGGTGCGACCCCGCGCGGGCCCAGGCTCAGACCGCCGCCTCGTGCCGGACTCACTCGTCTGCTGGGAGCACTGACGCTCCCGCGGTGAGGACTCTCCTCCCCGCGCTCCCGACTGCCCGGGCGGCACGAGAGGTCGGGCCCTCTTAATCCGTACCGTTTTACAGGCCAGCCCCCCATTCTCCCCGCGGGTTCGCGTTCCGCTCACCGGGCCGGCCGAGCGGTGCACCGGGCCCGCGAGCCGGGCTTGGGCGCCGCGCTGTCTACGACTTGAAAAAAGCGGCCGAGCGTCGTGTAGTCGTGGCCGAGTGGTTAAGGCGATGGACTAGAAATCCATTGGGGTCTCCCCGCGCAGGTTCGAATCCTGCCGACTACGGCGGCTCCTTTTCCGGCGAGCGGGACACCCCCCGCCTTTTTTTTTTTTTTTTTTTTTTTAATCAAAGCCCCGCGGAGGGGGCGCGGCTGTGCCGAGGGCGCAGCAGGTGCGGAGGTCTCGGGGACGCGCCGCGGGCGCCCCCGGTTTCGGGGCAGCTCTGGAGCGGCCCGGGGTCGCCGCTTCGGCCGCCTGCGTCCCCCAGCGCGGCGGGGCAGCCCGGCCGGGGAGCGGGCGCCGTCGGGCCGGCAGGGCGGGCGGGGTCGCCGGCAGGGGTCGCGGGAGCGAGCCGCGCGCCGCCCTCGGGGCCCAGAGCACGCGGGCGGCGGGGTTGGCTTTATGGGATCTGCAGGACTGTGCTACCGCGTCCTCCTCGTTAGTATAGTGGTGAGTATCCCCGCCTGTCACGCGGGAGACCGGGGTTCGATTCCCCGACGGGGAGCACGGAGCGTCCTTTTGCGTCCACACCCGCCTGTTTTGGAATCCCTGGCCGCCCGGAGAGCTGCGGAGCTCGACCCGGTTGGCGACCGTGAGCGGCGGGGACCGGGAAGCGCTCTCCCGCCGCCGCGGCTCCTCCCGGCGCACCTGCCTGATAGAAGACGCGGTCCAGGACGCAGAAGCCCCGCGCGCCGTCTTGACCTTGTTCAATCAGCCTCTGTTAGGGGGAGCGCTCGGTGCCGGTTGGCGAGTCCGGGCAAGCTTCAACGGCGGACCGCAAGAGAAGTTACGACAGAGAAGTTCATTACTCACAGGTGGTGGAGGAAGGGCGCCCACGCTTCAGAGCGCCGCGTCGGGAGGTCGAGGCAGATAGAGCAACCCGACCTGCCTTTATTAGGGCCCATGAGTGCAGTGCTCTGGGGGGTTCCAGGGCTAGGGCTGGACTGGCCGGTTCGAACCAGAAGAGGGATCTGGGGGAGCTCCACAGGGCTCTAATCTAAGGAGAGCGCAATGTCATGGCCCTGGGAGGCAGGGGAGACTTGATCACGAGCGCTTTGGGGACGTCATGGCAGGAACGTACATTTGCTGTGACCCTGCGGGCTGCGGTGTAGGGCACACACCTGTACGAGGGCCTGGTGTCCCTTTCCCGTCCCTGCGGGCCTCGGCCCAAGAACGTGGATGCTGAGACCGCAATCCCCCCCCGGGGTAGCCTAGCTGGGCTCTCCATACACAGGGATGCGAATAAGAAAGATGAGTAGGAAACACACAGTCCAACAGAAAAGATGGGCAAACGTCCAACGGGTCCTTCACAGAAAAGGGCATCAAAATAACCAATAACCTCACCAGAAAAAGTGAGAAGTAAAACAATTAGATTCCACTACTACATTCGTTAGAGCTCTCCAGAGAAAGAGAACCGATAGGGCGTGTTTCTAGAGAGACAGAGATTTATTTGGAAGAATTGGTCACAAGCTTATGGAGGCTGGTAAGCCCAGAATCTCCAGAGCGGACAGCGGGCCGGTGACCCAGAAGAACCCAGGCAGCCGGGCAAGTCTGAAGGCTGTCTGCCGCCTGAATGCCTTCTTGCTCGGGAAGTCAGTCTTTTGTTGGATTTATGCCCACCCACGTGATGGAGGGCAATCTGCTCTGCTCAGAGTCCACCAATTTCCACGTGAATCTCATCCAAAAACACCCTCACAGAAACGTCGCGGAGACCCAGAATCACGACTGACCACACGGCCCAGCAGGTTGACACGTAAAACTAACCAGCACAACCATTTGCCCGTTAGAAACGTTCAAATAAAATAACAGAAGACAAGGATGTGGACTCTCATTTGTGGGTTCGATTACTTGCAAAAAGTACTTTGGCATCACAGGACTAAAGCTTGAACATACACACTTACGGCGGTTCCACGATTCCATCCCAGACGACATCTGCCCGGCAAAACCCCCGACTGATGTTGCCTTGAAAGACACGCACGAGAATATTCACGGCAGCACTGTTGTGGCCCAAACTAGGAACATTCCAGATGCCTCCGTGGAGGAGGTGGACTTTAAGAAATGCCTTGACATCTGGGGCTGATTTTCAAGAGTGGTGAAGGGGTGTGTGTGTGTGTGTGTGTGTGTGTGTGTGTGTGTGTTGGCTTTTTGTTTCATTTTGTTCCTCTACAAACAAAAGGTCTGTTCCTACCTGGACCTTTCCTTTCCACTTTCTCCTGCATGCAAATCAGAACACGGAGCCTTTGAGTTTATACTTTGTTTCCCGAATCAACCATAAGGCCCAGGTAAGTGTCCTTGGTCCCCGGATGTGCAGGAGAAGGTAGCAAGAGAGGGCTGGGACCAGAGAACTCTCCCCTGGAGTCTCTAAGTTGTAAGGTGGAGATACTGAACCCGGTGAGTGCCGGCCAGAGCCTGTGCTGTTAGGTTTGGGAGTTTTTTTCTAACTGACCTGATTTTCACTTTTTTTTATTTTTAAATCCCACTTCTTTCCCAAACTTGCAAATGCGATACTATGACACACTCAATGGATAAAGTGTATCAGACCTCGATGTGCAAGAGAAACTCTAAGTTCAACTTCTTTGTGTATCATGTTATCTGTAAATCTCATGGTAATACCATGGTAAGAGTAATTCCACAGGCACTCACGTTCCAAAGATAAGACGATTGACTACCCCGGTCATTTACTTAGTTTACGTCCTCAGACCAGTGTCACCACAGATCTCCATTAGTAATTTTGCTCTAAAGTCATCCTGTGACGAATCCTGGTCCCTAAAGCTCCTATAAGTCTCCTTCCCTAACTTCCCTCTTTGAGACACTGAGACTCTTCCAGTCTGAGACTCTAACTTGTGGAGTAAGTTTAATACACCCAGTTTGCCAGAATCGGCAGGCTTTTTCCCTGATGGTTTTTGGAGGGGGCTCCACGTGGATCTTGTTCTTACTCTCAAACTAGAAATATCCACTTCTTGTGGTTTAACCAACTTTTCCCACTCTTGGGCCCTGGAATTTTCACGCTGAGAAGGTTTAATGGGTGCAGAGCTCTTTATAAACCGGTCATTCATATGAAACCACAATAACAATCAGTTACTATCACTCAAAAACAGGTAAAACCTCATTGCTGTTGAATGATCCGCCCTACACTTGGGCTAACAAAACACTTAACACACAGTGGGTAACAACTCATACTCCCGGCCAACCACTTAGATTTATCTATGGAGGCCAAAATCTGAATAAGAGAGTCAGGCAGTAACATTAATTTCCAAGTGTAGACAACAGCAGTGAAAGCAAGCTGAGCTGCCCCCACACCTGCACCAACGTCTGGCTCCCTGGGTATAGACAGAAACCCAGACAGAGTTCAAACTCAGTCCTGCCACTTACTAGCTGCGTGACCTTGGCCAACTTATTTTACTCCTATGGGTGTCCCTTTCCAGATTTTTAAACTGAGGATATGAATACAATTCACTTCACACGAATGTTGTAAGGATCTTACGTGCTAACATACACAAAGCGCTTGGAGATTTGTATGTAATGGGCGCTTGATAAATACCAGCTGATATTAACGTCATTCCTACGTGTGAACTACACCAGGATTGAGTTGCTGGCCACTAACCCTGCAATATTTGTGAAAAGTGACTTCACAACTGCATTTAAGAAAGTCCTTGCTCTAGTTAGCATTTGACTGTGCAGTGTTGGGCGACTCAATCTCGGGTTTCCGCATCTGTAAAATGGAACTTATGTTACCTACATGATAGGGCTATGGGATTAAATGAGCTAATGCAGGTAATCCCAAATTCAGTGCTTGGGACATAGTAAGGATTCAAACATTGGTAGCTGTTAGAGTAAATACTGCTTTACAAAGCCTGAGTTCCCTAGCGCAGATGGTAGCAAGGAAAACACCTCGTCTCCAGAAGATGGGGGTCCGACTTTGCTGCCCAGCGACCCCGAGTTGGCTATGAGCCATAACCGTGGAAAAAGAAACGGCCTTCCTCAAGTCAAGACGTCCACACCCTCACAGATTTACTCACCCCTTTGCGACTGTTTGGCATCGGAGGAAGAGGTTATGAGACCCAGAGAAATGGGTAGCAGGGTAGGCAGGGCGAGCCCGGAAGGGGACCCGGACGCCAAGGGCAAAACCGTAGCCGGCAGGATTCGAACCTGCGCGGGGAGACCCCAACGGATTTCAAGTCCATCGCCTTAACCACTCGGCCACGACTACCTGCTGACGGTCGCCTCCTGCCAGCGATTTTGAAGGCGGGCCACCTCGCAGCACCAGGCCGTCCTGCGCCTGCCTGGACGCGCCGCGACGCCGAGATGCGACGCGGGGAGGGAGGCTCGCTGTGCGGGAGTCGGGTCTGCGGCCACGCGCGGCCTCTCAGTCTGGGGTGCGGGGGTCACCCGGCAGCAAAGGGAATCGGGCGGCGCGGGTGGGATTCAGGGAAGACTGTCCGTGCCCGGAGTCCGCTCCCTCGTCACCGCAGGCCGCGCGTCCGCGGGGTCACTGCGGAGCGGGCGGTGGTCCCGGCGGCCTCGGATGTGCAGGTGCCAGTGGCCTTGGGAGCGCGCTGGGAGGACTCCGAGTTGCTGGCGTCTGCTGTCGGCGCCCGCCACTAAAACCTCAATACCTCGATGGCCTTCACCTGCTTTGCGCTTTCCTGCTTTCCAAGAACAGGTTGAAACCCGACGGGAGCGCGGGTGCGGCGGGAGGGAGCAGGTGCAGAAGACCACCCGGGAGGGGGGTCCCTGCGCCTCGCCTGCCCCGGGAGGGAGGCCCCTTGGATGGGGAGACGCAGGTCGGACGGGGAGGACCCTATGCACCTCCCCTAACACACGGGCGGTGTGAGCGCGGCCGCGTCTGGCTCGAGTAATAGGATTGTCCCCGCGCGCAGAGACGGCCTTCAGCGGCACCCCGTGGAACCGGGTTCTTCTCTCAGTGCAGAATTTAGGGACCACAGGGGTGAGAACTGGGGATTGAAGTGCTTTGTCAAAGCTCCCTCACAGCACAGTCACCAGACTTGCTGATCCGGTCGGGAGAATTCCCTGCGCGCCGAGGCCCTCAGGCTCCCGCATCTGTTCTCACTCAGGGCGGGCGGAGGGACAGGTGCTCCCGCAGTGGGTCCAAGGCTGGCGCCCAGGAAGATCCGCTGAAATCCTGTCCCTCCTCCCACCTGTGAATGTGACTATTTGAAAAGTCTTTGCTGATGCCATCAAGTTATTAAATGGGGTCATTGTGGATTAGGTGGGGCCCTAAATCCAATGATAGTGTCCTTATAAGGAGCAGGAGATTTGGAGGCACACGGGGACACAGCCCACGTAAGGGGGGGGGGCAGAGGTTGGAACAAAGCGGCTGCAAACCTAGGAGGCCAGCGGAGAGCCATGAAAGAGGTTCTCCTCGGTCCCTCTAGAAACACCAACCTTGGAGACACCGTGCATTCGGGTCTCTGGACTCCGGAGCTGTGAGAAGATACATTTCTGTCGCTTTAAGCCACTCACTTTCTGGTAATTTGTTAGGGCAGTTCTGGGCCACCAAGCCAGCTCCCTTCCCGGGGTGCTTGGAACAAGATCCTTGTTCGGGACTCGCTCCCACATTCCACCGCGGAAGCCCACACAAATGGCTAACCTCCTTCCACAGCAAACTTATTTTGGATCAAACTCTCCTAGGGAAAGAACCCAAACTAAAAGAAATTATTTATGTGCAAAGACACCTGTGATGCTGTTAGTTATAATTAAAGCATTTCCAAAAATGGGAGGGGGTGATGGTACAGCTTAGGCGTTTGAGGGTTGTGGGTTATTTCTTTCCTTGTGTTTTTCATGAAGTACACATCATGACTCAAGTGTTTTTAAAATGAAGAAGCAGAAATCGTGACTTTATTGCTGGAGCCAGAAAGATGTATTCTCCAGGTACAAGGCTTCAGTATCACTCAGTAGCCAAACGTTGGAGGCACACGGGGACTACTTGTCCACCATGGCCGTGAAGCCCAGTTTTCCTGGGAAGGAAGGAAGCACAGAGAGATTAAGTGTCCGGCCCCAGGTCGAAGAGCTAGCAGGAAAAAGCAGGAAAAAGCAGGAAAAGCAGGAAATGTGAGTTCACTTGAGAGAGGATTTAGTGCAGAAAAATGCCATGTTCATTTTGGGTTTTGTTGGGTTTTTTTAATAGACGTCAATCCAGTTGGCTTTTAAAACTCAATATTGGGCAAATGATCATAACAATTGATAATAATAGTAATAATAATAATAATTGGAGAAATAATTTGGGAGATTGAAGTCCTAAAGTAGCCACGAAGGTGAGGCTGGTGGCCGCAGAGACTGCCACGCTGATGTGCAGATTCTGACAATTAGTCCTCAGCGAACGAACGTCTCGGTTTGTTTTGAGGAGGGCGTTTGTCTCCTTGGGCCACGCCAGAATCGGCGCCGAACAAAAACCGCCAAAATGCCCTGGAACAGATGAGCTCCGTGTTTGCAAAGCCTTTGCAAAGCAAGGTCTTCTGCTCTTGGCCTTGTTTATTTAGGAAAAGATGTTTATTATTAATTAAAATGGACCAGTTGTTCAACAATGCAGCTGGAGGGGGGCACGCGTCCAGGAGGGCTGGGGCAGCTTTGTAAGGTGCCCTGCTCCTGGGCCCTCCACCTCATTGCCCCCGTCGCCCCGTGGATTTCACGCGGAGTAGAAAGCGATCCCTGTGGGCCTGAGCCAGAGTCACCCTAGCGGTCGTCATGGGGATGAAACTTGAACTTGGCGCGGTGAAAAGGAGGAGAGACACGAACCTCCCTCCCGTGTGAGGGTGCAGGCAGGAAACCGGCCCCGAACCAGCTGCTCGGAAGATACGGGAGACCACTCGGACCCCCCCCCCCCCGCCGCCACAATTTTTTCTCATCTACGCGTAATCACAATGAAACAACTTGGAAAATACTGCCACTTGGGGACTAGAAGGGCGTGTGTGTGTGTGTATGTGTGTGTGTGTGTGTGTGTAACTCTCTGTCTCTCTTCGTGAACGTGCACGTACAGAGGTGGATGAAAGCCACGTGCACACAGCAGTGATTTGTCACGCGGAGAACATGCCGGGACCCCACACAGGTCTGGAAATAGATGCAGCCCCCTCCCGCCCCATCCCAGTCAACAGATTACGGAATATGTTTGGGGTTGAAATGATCATCCTACTCTGTGTACTTTTCTGTCCCTTCTGATATATCCCACTTCGTGTATTACCCTGTCCTTTTATGTTCCCCCTTTTATATCTTGTCTGCTTTTGTGTTGACTGAACAGTTCTATGTTATTCTATTATTTCCTCTCTACCAACATCAATCTGCATGTTCTTTTAATTTTTCTTTCAATGGTGAGCCTAGAGATCACCACATATAGTCCTGACCCAACAGTTCTTATGTTACCATCTTTCCAGACAATGCAAAGGACTTAATGTTAGAAAAATTTAATTCTATTCATTCCTCTCTTGATTTAAATGCCATTGTTTGCGTGCACTTGATTTTTTTAATGTTTATTTATTTTGAGGGGGAGAGAGACAGAGCCTGAGCCAAGAAGGGGCAGAGAGAGGGAGACACAGAATCTGAAGCGAGCTCCCTGATGTGGGGCTCGAGCCCACGAACAGTGAGATCATGACCTGAGCCGAAGTCCAAGTCCGTCCGGCGTTTAACCAACTGAGCCACCCAGGGGCCCCTGTTTGTGTGCATTTAAATTCTACATTCATTTTCTCCTCCAGAAGACATTCGTATTGTTTTATTCAGTCAATATTCGCTTTAATTTGACGATAATGTTCCATTTTTATTTGTATTTTCTGCATCTTCCTCTGAGATCCTTTCTACTTTATGTCTTAATCTTCAGGAAGCAGCTGGAATATGGTTTATGAGATAGCTATGACTGGGGGGAACAGTACCTCTGTGAGTGGACAGGAAAAAGCCCAAGGAAACTAGGTTTATTTTGTTTTTAATTTTAAAAAATGTTTATTTGTGTGAGAGAGAGAGAGTGTGAGAGGAGGAAGGGCAGAGAGAGAAACAAAATCTCCACACTGTCAGCACAAAGTCTGATGCAGGGATCGAGCCCATGAATCCATGGACTGTGAGATCATGGCCTCCGCCAAAGTCAGATGCTCGACCCATTGGCCACCCAGGCTCAGGCCTAGAAACTAGGTTCAAATGACACAGGATTTGGAAAACTCACTGACAGTCAAGAGAGAAAAAGCTGTCGGGCACCTGCCTTCCATTTACATGCTAATTTCTTTACCGATTCCTGGAGAAGGTCAGAATGTAAGGGGTCTTCTCAGAGAGGACGCAGTAGAGGTGCGATTGCCCCACGACAAAGATGAGCCCGTCCCCCCTTCCGTCCCCATTCCATCTGACCTACTTATGTGTGAGTCCCCAGACTGCCTTCTCGGGAATCTGCACCCCAACAGCCCCCTGAGAACCAGTCCAGCTAGTATTTGGGCTTCAGTCACGGATACAACTTTGACCTCATTCGCAAGACAAAGATTAATGAAAATTTTAGTCACAATTAAAAGGTGGTTCTCCTTCAGCAGTGTGATGCTTCATTTCTACTTAGAGGATTTGTTTTTATTCAGTTACAGATCAGGTTAGGCGACATAAGAGAATCTCCAGATGCAGAATATTCATAGCCTGGGGTCCATGAACACCTGGCATAGTTTGCAAAATGGTATATGTATGTATCTAGGGGCACCTTTGTGGGAAAGAGGCTTCTCAGATTTTATTCGATATGATCTGGAAGCAAGAGGCAAAAGAAATATACCAGGAATCTTTGCTCTAATGAGTTCTTTATCTTGGGAAAGAAGAGAAGAATTTTTCAGCAGCATTTTGTTGGGGGAGAAGATATAAGATGCCCGTGAATGAGCACGAACATTTTAAACCAATTCCCAGGGACTGGTACCAGCCCCCATACCTTCTCTGATGTGGGACTGACCTCCGTCTTGCAGGAACTTGGCGATTACTTACTCTCAGGAAAGATGGTTCGCTCCGTCCTCAGCCCTTCAGCTTGACAGTCTGAGATCGCTTCGGTCCCCTACCGTCCCCCCTTTTTAGGGGGGGGGGGAGGATCTCCTCCGCGACAGCAGGGAGTCTTGCTGCTGAGAAGCTCGGGAAAGGGGGAGCCGCTGCACCTGCGTCTGCGCAGCCGGGCGGGGGCGGCCGGGCCCGGATTGGGGGTGGGGGGCGAGCTGCAGAAAGGGCAGAGGGCGACAAAAAGCAGGACCTGTCTCATCTGTCCCTAGAAACCGATTTGCTTCGGAATTTTGCGCCGAGAGCCCGGTGCGCGCGAGGAAAGGCCTGCGTCACGGAGGCAGGCTGATACCTGCCCAGGGCGCAAATGTCAGCTTTTCCGGGGAACCTGAGCCACAAATGGGGATGCATCCTGTCGGGAAGGAGAGCTGTCAGCGACAGCGGCTGTGGGGTTCCATGGTGTAATGGTTAGCACTCTGGACTCTGAATCCAGCGATCCGAGTTCAAATCTCGGTGGAACCTAAGTGTTTTCATCCTTTTTTTTTTTTTTTTTTTTTTAAAGTTTTCTTTTTTAGGAATGATCGTCAGGGAGTCCCCGGTTCACATGAAACCCAGAGTGTGATCTAGAAGGGGAAGATGACACAAACTCTTGTGTGGACCCCACTGCCTCCCTGCCATCTTGTTCGGAGTGCAGAACCACCTCCCTCTTTCTCCCCATTTTCCTCTCCCACCTAACAGATATTCTGTGACGCTCGTAACTTTGAGTTGAGTTGAACTTTTCCTGATTGATTGCTCTATAAAATGCCCTGAGCTCACTTGGTGCAGGGTCAAAAGGATGCGACAGAGTTGAGGGAGAAAAGAGATTCTCTTGAGCACAGTACTTTTCTGCCCAGAGAGAATGAGGCTTCATAATGTCCAGTAGGTACGATGACCAGACTTCCGAGGTGTTTCATTTTCCACGGAGAAATGAAGACTTGTGAAAATCTATTCATACTTTAAATAAAGGATTTCTTGAACTGTCTCAGATATTTGAACACCACTGGATGATGCCCACGTAAACTTGAAGCACTGTGGACAGAGCAAATAAAGACTCAGATACATTTTCTAAGTATCTCCGCGGTGTTCCTTTGGTCGTTTCTATGACATTGATCCACCGCACAGAATTGCTGTCGGTGACGAATATGTTCCAGAGAAATCACGGGGCTTTCAGACTGCATCCTAGGACATCTCTGCGATCGTTTTATTTTCATAAAACTGAACGTTCTGATTGCAAGCTGGTTGTTTTTCTGGTGAATGTCTGCGTATGCCATAAGTTCAGGCAAGACCAGGAAGTTCCCGAGATCCTCAAGAAGTAATCCCAAAGTGCTTTCCTTTTATTTCATCTACTGCCTTCCTAAAAACTGTGTATATACTTTTTCACTTAATATTTGCTAATGGGTATAAGCTTTTCAAATGCCCTTTTTAAAAGTTTATTTTGAGAGCTAGAGAGAGTGCGAGCAGGGGACAGGCCGACAGAGAATCCCAGGCAGGCTTTGCACTGGCAGCACAGAGCCCGATGTGAGGCCGGATCCCGAGCCAAAATCAAAAGTCAGAAACTTAACTGACTGAGCCACGCGGGCGTCCCTAAAAATTGCATATTTTAATTTCAAGATACAGAGTATCAGGCTATAAATGATCTTATGGGTCTTACTCTTTGACTTAATAACATATTGCTAAAATTAATTGTTATTTTTGTTGCAAGTAGCTGCCATTCATTCAGTCATTCGTTCACTCCTCCTTTCATGCATAATACTCTACTGTGTCAATATACCACAGTTCATCCATCTTTTTAATGGGAAACTCACATAATTATACATAATATGAATTTGGTTTTGACTTAGGTCAGCTCTGGAGTCATGGGAAATTGAAACTGTTTTAGGGCAGAGAAAATCCACGATTCGATAACCACGCATTTAGCTGGAATTTATAACTTTCAGCTGTCATTCCCTCCCTCCAAAGGCTTGGGCACAGTAATAATCACTCGCCCTTCTATATTATACTACCCCGTTCTCCTAATTACTCATAATGCCTTAATTCCTAGAGTTCACTGCCAGCAGAACTATGTCTCCAGGTACAGTAGGTTATTGCTGGCGCGAACAGCTTAAATATCTACCTACACTTACTGTTTCCGGGAAGCAGTTCTGCATAAGACTTTTGCCATCGGTTTGTTTCTTCTGAAGGACGAGATCTTGCTTTCAGACATCTGATTGGCAAAGCTGAGGGCACAGGCCTGTCTTCTAGCTGCACGGGAGGCTGGGGACTGAGTTATGGCTGCCGTCTTGAGCATGCGCAGTTCATAGCTAGGCGTTTCTTCCTAACCTATGAAGTCTCCGCCATATTAGTGCACTATGTTCAGCAATATGATTATCACCTACTATTCCTTTTTCGTAACTTGCCCGACTTTTCTTCTCCCAGTAGTTTTCTCATCTGTCATGATTCATTAGCAGAATATATTCTAAAGAAGGTTATTAAGCACAGCAAATAGAATTACATCATTAAGAAGTAAATTATGAAAAAGATCGCTTTTAATAAATAATAAAAAAATAAAATCAGAGAGGGGAAATTTATTCATTGATACTAAAAGCTCAAATATATAGTTTCAACAGTAGAGACAACAAAAGTGAGAGCAAATTAATGAACAAGAAATTGGAATGACCGAATGGTATACAAAAATTATAAAGAACAAGAACATTCAGAAACACACGAGAAAATCTAAATAAGCAGTGAATGCATAAGACAATATCATTAGTAATTACTACCTTTTCAGGTGTAGTAACAAAATGAAACTAAAATTATAGACAGCAATGATATAAGAAATGGGACATTGTGATCAGGGTCAAATTAGAGTAGAGTTATTTATTATGAGAAAAGATTAAACACAAAGTTCATTGAAGTCATAATTCAGGCAAATGATAAATGACTGTAAAATCAGTGTTTGTCTGAGTCCCTTGCCGAAGCCACACAATAACCATTTGTAACAAGGGATATTAAATGCTAGGATTAAAAGAAAGAAAGAAAGAAAGAAAGAAAGAAAGATTATTGAAAAAATCAATTAATATTAGCATTATATTTTGTTTTTTAAATGTTTATTTATTTTTTTGAGAGGGAGAGAGACAGAGCATGAGTGGGAGAGGGGCAGAAAGAGAGGGAGACACAGAATCCGGGGCTCGAACCCACGAACCACGAGCTCATGACCTGAGCTGAAACTTAACCGACTGAACCACCCAGGCGCCCCATAGCATTATTATTTAATGTAGTGTATGACATGTGAGTATACTGGTGTATTATAATTGTGCTGTAATTAAAAGTTTAATAGTCAAGAATTGGAATATTGATATTATTGTGTTTTACCGTCATTTGCTAAATTTTTCTTCATTGTGCTGCACAGTTGGGCCCCCCAAAACTGCCCTCTTGTAACTTAGATGGACCCCATTTGTTTCTAACCCTTACTCCTTTTCTTCATAGACTTTATTATATCTGAATAAATGAAGATTTATCCTAATTTTAGAGTTTTTCTTCCTCATGAAAGTGGAATATGGCAAAGTAAACATTCTACTTTTAAATTATCGTGAGCAGATGGAAAGAATTCTCAAACAGGGCTTTTTCTTTAAAGACTCAAAGCCAAAATAGAATGTCATTTTTTAAAGTTATTTTTAAATATTCTAGAAGTGAAGAATTAAGATACAATCACATCTTTATTACTCTTCATTTTATTCTAAAGCAAATATTTATAAACAGTTTTGGGGAATAAAAGTATGAGATGTTCTGTTTTAATGTTTATTTATCTATTTATTTTGAGAGAGAGAGTGAGCATGAGTGGGGGAGAGGGGCAGAGGGGGAGACAGAGAGAGAGAGAGAATCTTAAGCAGGCCCCAGGCCCAGAACAAAGCACAAAGTGGGGTTCAGTCTCACGACTGTGAGATCATGACCTGAGCCCAAATCAAGAGTCAGATGCTTAACTGACTGAGCCACCCGGGCACCTCATGAGATGTTCTTCTCACTGCTAGCTGTCTAGCTAAAGAACTCTCAATATTTATATTATCTTTTTTATATCAATTCAGTTTTATTAATTCTTAATATTGCATAAATAAAATTAGCCATTTTCACAAATTATTAATTATTGAAGCATTTTAACCCCAGAAATAGTGAAAATCCATTCATATTTCAACTAACAGATGGTATTTAAAAATTTTCTTAAAGTTTATTTATTTTTGAGACAGGGAGAGACAGAGCATGAATGGGGGAGAGTCAGAGAGAGAGGGAGACACAGAATCCAAAACAGACTCCAGGCTCTGAGCTGTCAGTACAGAGCCCCACGCGGGGCTCGAACTCACGAACTGCGAGATCATGACCTGAGCCGAAGTCAACCGCTTAACCGACCGAGCCACCCAGGCGCCCCAAATTGATGGCATTTTAATAGATAAAGCACATAAGGAGATTTTCATTCCGTGCTTAATAGCTGGAATTATTATTCTTGTCTCAAAATTACTTGTCGGATAGTAACAGTAAACCTGTTACTGTAAACACTAGTAGTCTTACGCTGATTAGACATGATGGTAAACAATAGAATCTCATGATTGTTTATTAAACTTAGGTTTAAGGATGCCAAAAATGCTGTGGAAATAGGCACCTGGCTACTTAGCTTAATAAAGGCAACAGATAGAGCAAAATCAATCAGCAAAGTGTTGAATCTATGGCTAAAATCAAGTTGTGCTACATCTGATGCTGATTACATTCAGATTTGTTAAGTATGAGTGTTGAGACTTTAAGGGAAACCCTAATCATAATAGAAATGGTGCATTTAAGTTACATATTTTACTTTGAGATCATTGGAAATTCAAAGGCACTTCCAAGAAATAATACAGAGAGACCTCCTGTGCCCTTTCCCCAGTTTCCCCCAAGGGTGACATCTTGCAAATTATCCTCCAATGTAAAAACAAGGATGTTGACATAAATATAGTGAAGATAAAACATGGCCATCGTCACCTCCCTTTCCCGGTACACCTTCTACTTTCCTCCCTCCGCCCTCATTCCCTCACCCCTTGCAACCACTGATTGATTCTCATTTCTATGTGTTCCCATTAAAGAGTATAAGAGTCTTTCGGCGACTGAAGTCGGGAAGATTCTAGCCGGGGCCGAGGATATAGGACCACCTTGTCCTCCTCCCCTTCGACCTTTCCCCAAAGCCCCTCTACAAAATGGCTTGATTCCCCCCCCCGCACACACACACACAAAAGAATGCTATATAAATGGAATCATAGAGTATATAACCCTTTAAGGTGAACTTTTTCACTCGCTGTAATTCTATTAAAGTGAGATTTCTGTTTGCAATCCTTTTAATGAGCAGTGATGTTGAGCATGTGCTTCTCAGCCATTTATATGTCATTTTTGGAGAAGTTCATTCAAGTACTTTGCCTAATTTTAACACTGGGTTGAGTAGCGGGAATTCTTTATATAATCTAGATATGGAACCCGATCTTATCAAACGTACAGTTTATGAATATTTTCTCCAAATCTCCTGGTTGTCTTTCCCTCTCTTGATAGTTCCCCCGATGCACGAAGCTAAAGTCGAGGTGCATTTCTTTCTGGAGGCTCCAGGGAAGAGCCTGTTACCTCACTCAACTGGGTCAGAATTCGGTTCCCTGTGGTCGTAAGACCAATGTTGCTTGCTGCCAATAAGCTTAAAACGGTTTCCATCGTTTCGAGGCCACCACATTCCTTGGTTCGCAGCCCTCCTTCCTCCATCTTGAAAGTCAGCAGCGATGGACGGAGTCCTCATCTCCCATATCTCTGGCCTACTGTTTTGCCTCCCTCTTCCACTTTTAAGCACTTTAGTGATGAGACTGGGCCTTCTCAGATAATTCGGGATAATCTCTCCATCTCCATCCCATTCGCAAGAGCCATTTTGCCACGTAAGGCGACATATCTGCAAGTGTTGGGGGTTAGAACATGGGCATTTGGAGACACCATTATTCTGCCCATCACAGCAGCTACGGAGTGCCTTTTTTCCATTCAGTTTAAGATCTTTCTGGTTCTTGGCGTGACAAGTGATGTCCAACTGGTTCGAGACATTTTGGGTATTATGCTATGAGACTTTGGATCTTATGTAAACCTTCTGCGTTAGCTGGCTCCCTCTAACATCTAACACTGCTCTGACAGGGGAAGGGGGAAACGTTCTGGTTATGGCCAGGGAGCGATAGCATTTCAGGTTCCCCATTCAGCCTCTGTTGCTACCCACGGTGTAGGCTCCTTATTGCTGTGCAAGAGAGGGAGTCCTGGGTCCCCATTAGGCTTCCTCTAGTGCTTCCCTGAATCGGAGGGGTGGGAGAGCCTCATCCTTGCCCCCCGTGTGACCTCCACTGAGCAATGATGAACGTCTTGTCTCTCCACCAGGCCTCTTCCAATCTCACCCCGGTGGGGAGGGTGAGAGGCCAGGTGGGGTTGGTAGTGCAGGTCCCCCAAGGGGTCTCTAGGGACAGGGCCTGGGAAAGGCCCTTTTAAAGCCTGGAGCAGTGAAAGTCTCAGCCTCGTACTCTGCTCTCTCTGAGATACTTTGTGGCGGGGGCAGGGGGCAGGGGTGGAGGGGAACGCTCTGCTACAGTCTGGCAGGGATGGATTCGGGGGCCCCCCCTGGGTGGGGTGAGACTGCAGTTTGCTTTCATTTCCATCTTCCTGCAACTGAAAACCTCTCCAATGGAATGTTTAACTTCACTAAACACACAACATGAACTTAAAAGCATAAATCCTAAGACTCAACATACAATTTTTAAAATATAAAGCTTTTAGAAAAAGGCAAGCTTAGGTCCAGGAACTTGTCAAAATATCATGACTTCCTACTGGGAAAGCACTCTCAGCCTCCCATCCACCCTTGCTAATTTAGATTATATAGATTGGGGTTTTATTTTATTTTATTTTATTTTATTTTATTTATTTTTTTGAGAGAGAGAGAGAGAGAGAGAGAGAACAGAGGAGGAGCAGAGAGAGGTGGGGACAGAGAATCCCAAGCAGGCTCCGCATTGTCAATGCAGAGCAGGACAGAGGGCTTGAACTCACAAACCCTGAGATCATGGCCTGAACAAAATCAAGAGCCAGATGCTTAACCAACTGAGCCCCCCAGGCGTCCCTAGATCATATAGATTATGCAGCGCGCACACCAACTGGCTGACCCTTCAGGACCCGGTGGTCTATTAACTGTCTCCGCAGCCCTGTTGGTGAAGCCGACCCTCCAGGCCAGCTGGTCGTCATGGTAACTGCCTGCTTCCACCAGGGTCCTGTCACTCCCGTTGCCATTAACAAGCCCAGCTCCGTGACCACCTGTCCTTCAGTGAGCCCTGAATTTCCCAGTAATTCTAGTCCCTTCTCACCGGCACATTTCTGATGGCCTCGGTGAACAGTGCGGTCATCTGGGTGAGACCCGGGGCCAGGTGGGGAGCTCTTGGGGCGCTGGTTACGACCTACCTCCATCTGGCTCACCATGGTGTGTGGATTGGCGAAAACCCATAAAGCCCTGCCCTGGAGAGCTGTGTATATTTCTGTGTCTGTTTCGCTTCCATGAAGACAAACATCAGTTTGCCCTGATGGAGAGCTCTGTTTAGCCAAAGGAATAAAATCCAGCAGTCTTTCTGAGCACACTGCAACATAGTAGACAAAGACATTCTCATTTTAAAGCGGGAGACACTGAAACAGAGATTTTAAGTGACTCCCCCAAAACCACACAGGGAGTAAGGGACGAAGGTGATGTCTGAACCTGCCCATGAACCCGAGGGTGGGGGTGGGGGGGCTCCCGCGGCAGAGTCTGGGCGTGAAATCCTCAAGCTTCCAACACGATTGTTTCATAAAGTAAATCCGAGGCTGAAAGTGGTAAGGAACCTGGGGAAGAAGTCCTACCTGGTCCCGAAGAGACAACTGCAGCTGACTTCTTCAAGTCACAATTCCGAACAGCGCGGTTTTTGGTTTTGTTTTAAAGTAAGTTTGACTCCTTGGAAACGGGCCGCGAGGACACAGCAGGTGTATGTCCGGTCGGTAACCAGAGTGCACCTTCTGCCTTGAAGCAGCCGCGGGGTCTTCTGCCATGTGCAGAACCCAACACTCGTCGTCAAAATGGTTGGTCACTTGGAGTTGTCCAGCCTGTCGCTGTCCTCACGGAGCCGCGGCGGATGCCACAGCCCGTGTGGGTTTGCTGCGCGTCTCCCGGGTCCCCTCGGCAGCTGGCCGCGCAGGGAGCTGGGCTCCCGGGAGGCGTCCTGCCCCAGCCCCTTCCGGCAGGCCGCCCGAGGCAGGGGTCCTCCCGAGCTCACGACAAGGACGCGTGACTCCGCCAATTCGCCCCGCCGATGTCCAACGGGAAGAGACGGGAACAGCAGATGCGCTTCCTGGTGGAAGATGCGAGCCCCTGACGCCCGTCCCTGCCCCTTGCCCCTGGCGCCTGCCCCTGACACCTGCGGGCCTCACGGCTACTTATGCTAATGAGGCCCACGGCTCCCGTGTAGTCGTGGCCGAGTGGTTAAGGCGATGGACTAGAAATCCATTGGGGTCTCCCCGCGCAGGTTCGAATCCTGCCGACTACGGCGCCCCGCCCCCCACCTGGGGGCCATCCTATTGTCGCCGCCTGAGCCGGGAAGGCAGCGACCCGGTTCTTTCTGGGGCGGCGGCAAGACTCCGCGCTTGCCCGGACAGGAGGCGCCGTGTTTCCATGCACTTTTGCACAAGTCACGCGGCCACAGTCCTGCAGGTGTGTCCCTGTCCCCGAGGAGGAGCCAGGCTTCGCGATGCTCCCGTGTCCGCCGCGGTCCCAGCCCCGCTCGGACGGCAGCGTGTCCGCCCGGGAGGTGGCCGCGGGGTCCACATCTCCGAGGAATCGCACCTTCGTCTGGACGCTTGTCCCGCCACGCACGGCCTGGCCACTGGAAAGGACATCCCAGGAAACTTTGGATCAAATACAGAGGAAAGCCACGACCGGGAGATGGTCCCCAAGTCGTGAATCCAAACCACTGCACAAGTAAGGAAATTAAGTAAAGCCATTTTCCTCGTCCAGCAGGGTCGACGGGGTCTCGCTGAGCTGGCTGGTCCTGGGGTCCTGGACAGGGGTGGGGTGGGGGGGAAGAGAGGGGCCAAAGACAAGGAGTTTGACCCTCCCTGGGCTCAAGCCAGACCCGGTTCAGAGGCAGAATCGCACTGTACGAATTACAGGCAGGGGGTCGTGTATTAAAGGGACACTTGACTCCCTGCCTGGACAATCCTTGGAGACTCCGGCCTGTCACTGTTCTGGCTGCTTTGTCGCACCCGTGTCATCACACCCGTGTGCACCTAGTGCAAGGATGCTTCTCATAACTCCTCGTAAACACGGTGCCCATCCTACGGATGGATGACCGGATCCCTGTCTCCTTCATGTGTGTCTCCAGAGGCAGGAGGAATAATTAAAAGCACTTTGAGTCGCCAAGTCAACTGGGTCGGTGGTGCTGAGCTGTGACAGGTCCTCTCGGCTGAGCAGTGCCAGTGGGATGAACGTGACTCGGCCGGGCCTACAAGACAGGTTTCGAAGGGTGAACTTGATCTTTCTTTGCAAAACGCATCATCTTTCTTCTCTCCTCCTTTCCCATCCAGGTGACTGGTGGCTGAGACTCAGAACCTAACAGAATTCTAAAATGTCAGAGCTAATGGAATGTTCAGGTCCTCTTGTGGAAACAATTCCTAATTTTAGAGGTGAGGGAAGTGACCCATGTGACATCAAAGTACAGAATTTAAAAACAGAAATGTGTTCAGAAAAGGGCGTCTGGCTGGCTGAGTTGGTAGAGCGGGCAACTCTTGATCTCAAGGCTGCTGGTTCAAGCCCCATGTGGGGAATAGAGATTGCTTTAAAAAATAAATGTAAAAAAAGACAGTTTTTTTTTTTTTTTTAATGTGTTCAAAAACATACCTTAGAGGAGAGTTTTGATCTGTCAGCGGGAGTTCCTCTCATTCCCAATGCTTCTTCTGGAGGAGCCCGTGGAGGGCAGAGCCCATGTTCTGGGGGCTGTAGCAAGGATCCCCAGCCAGGACGGCCCATGACGCAGAATTTTGCTTCTCAGAGTGTGGGTGTGTGATCTGGTTTCCAAACATTGCCGCTGGGATTCTAGAAAGAGTTCTCCCTTTACTTTTAAATTGCCAAGATGTCTTGTAGAGGAGGAAGACAAAACCGACAACATCACACTGGTGGACCGGAGCCAGAGTTCTGGTGATTTCAACAGAGAATGTAAGTAAGGAAGTGGAGACGACCCGATAGGGCCACACTTCACTTTCCTCCATCGTTTTGATATTCAGAGCGTAGTAGCATTTCCAGTGGAAATACGGCCACAGCTCTAATGTAAAGATTTCTATCAGTCATATTAAAAAGTAAAACAAGTATAATTCATTTTAATAATGTTTTATTTAACCCAATACAGCCAACCTATCATTTCAAGCTGTAAGCAATTTGGAGAGTCGACGAGATATTTTGTTGTTTTTTTTTTTTTTTCTGGGCATGATCTTCCAAGTCTGGCGGGTAGTTTGCACTTGGAGTGCGTTTCCTTGGGTCCAAGGGCTCACTGGTTCCCCGAGGCAAGCGGCTAAGACACCACAGATCTGCAGCGTGTAGAAAGCACCACACTGAGCGTGCAGGACATCGAAGCCAAGGATGGTCTACGCGGGAGACAACCGGGTACGTCTAAGTTGGGAGTCTCCCGGGCGCACACCTTGCGGCGCTTCGGGGACTACTGTCGCTGTGACTCCCAGCATTTCCAGGCGCTCTTCCCCGACTCCCTGGGTGTCTGCGGCGGCCGGTGAGCGAGGCTCGCAGCCCCTGTCCCCGAGCAGCGGGGAGCGCCTGTCCGGGCAGCGGATGCAGCTGTTTGGGCACCGAGGACACTGTCCCTCCTTTGCAGGGACGATTTCTAAGAAGGCAGAGGCCAGGAAGCCGTGCGCCTTCATCACTCATCAGCTCCCCCCTCTCCTCTCCTGGGGGGTGGGGGTGGGGCGCGTCTCTCTGATGGGCTGAGTTGCTGCCCTTACGGCAAAGGTAGAATTCCTCGTGGGTGCAAGTTGATGGTTAGCTTCCGCCCTCGCTTCCTGCCATCCGTGCATCTTGGAGGCTGCCTTCCCACTTGGATACTGAGAGAGTTCATACTGAGAGAGTAGTTCATCCCCCACCCCCGGCTTCTATGCCTCTCCCGGTGTCTTTGCCAAAACACGGTTTGAGAAGACGCACATCACCGCTAGCGCCCCCAAGTCACTTTTTGCACATATATCTCCTTTCAGCCTGGTGTTACACTTCTCCTTCATTGTGTCTGCAGAACGTGTGTCTCAATGGACTGTCCCGTTTCAATCCTCAAAGTCCAGCTGATAAACTATTTCAGCCACTGTCGTAGCAAATCACCCCACTTACGAATCTAACTGGTGTCGTGTCCTTTCTAAATAGTAAATTCCTACGTGGAGTGTCCTTTGCTCTCTCCTGTCTTCCTGGCTTCATCTGAGAGTCCGCAGAAAGTAGATGCATGAATCCAGCATTTCCCCTCACATGTCTTAAGAAACCTCTGTGTCCTCTGTTACATGTGCTGGTCTTTCAGAAGGAACACAGCACTGCCAGTAAAATGCTACTTACGAGGTGTCTGTGACTCCCGGAAAGAAAGGCAGAAAAGGACAAACCAGGGGCTTCTTCTCAGTGGAGACCATGGAGTTGGGTTTGGAAGGGGGGAGTAGAGGATCCTGTGACCTCTGGTTACAAGGGCACAGAGTTCCGTTCCACTCTGTTGGGCCTGCGTGTGTCTGATTTTAGTGTCTCGGGGGTGTGCACTGAGGAACTCACACCTGGCAAAGGTGAGAGAAGTCGTACAGCTGGTTTGACTAGGACCTGAGCCTCGGGCATGGATGTGCCTTGGCCTCCTAGTTTATAAAGTTGAGGTTAATGACTCACATAGACGCGTTTCAGAGACGATATTTCTCTGGCAACTTTGTGTTTAATTACAGTGTAGTAGTGATGAAACTTATTCGTTAAAATAAAAGGAGACACAAAGGAGAGGCTAAAATGCAGACGGTTTCTCAGTCTGCTGTCTGTGGCCTCTAACAGTGTTTGTGAACCCCCCCGGAGTGGTCTCTACAATTGTTGGTTTTGCCCCCGGGGGTGGGCGTCTCTCTGTGAGAGGGTGAGTAAATGTTATTTTCCGGGCCGTGGGATTTTGAGCCAAAAAATAAGTTAAGAATTTCTTCCTTAATAGCTTCATGACCACTGAATGGGAAGAAGAGCTTGCTACCTCGATTTTGTTGTTTTGGGAAGCACACAAAATGACTAAGAGAAGATATGTGGGTCACAAATAGATTCCTTCTAACTTGTACTAGGTTTGTCTGACGTGAGTCCAACATGAGTCTTCTCAAAGACAAAGTCCCACTCGCTATCACAGGAGGGAAGAAGCTTTCTTGGAAACCACTAGGCTCACTGCCATGCCCACGTGTGTTGATGACTCAGACCAAGACAGGCGGGTGTCCATCTAAAGCAAATGACTTTCAAGGACTTGGCTGATCCGTATTGCCAACGGCATTGACAAACTTATTCTCTTCTCCCCCCTCGTATATTACACGAGTGTGATTGTATTTATGCCTTCCACTTCATCGCTGCCATTACACCCTCAGGAGGTTTTTGTTGTTGTTGAGATTTTATTTTCAAGTAATCTCTGCACACAGTGTGGAGCTTGAACTCACAACCCTGACATCAAGAGGCCCAAGCTCCACCCACTGAGCCAGCCAGGCGCCCCTACACTCACGGTCTCTAACGGCTATTCAAACCCTTCCCGTGTGGGCTCTGTTGCATGTGCATAGAGTAGCCTTCCTAGTTGGACACAAGTCACAAGAGCAGGGACACGTCCTCCGCCTTCACTTTGTGTTAACTACACCCCAGTCAATAAGATCAAATTCATTCAGAAATGGAGTTTTATCAAAGATACACTGTGTTTCACAGTTTGCTTTTCTGTTTTTGATGTTTTTTGTTTGTTTTGTCTGCGTAAGCTATGCTAAGCACTTAATATTATATCTGGGAGGCTTCAGACAGCTTCGTCATGTTTCATACGGTTCATAAGGAAGGGAAAAAGGGCAAAGTAAATGCCTCTATGTAAAATGCTTGAAAAAAGAAAAAATATTCAGGAACAAGTTCAACAAAAGAAGTGCAAAACTTACACTCTGAAGACTACAAAACATTACTGAAATAAATGAAGATAGATATGTTTATGGATTGCGTCTGAACAGTGTTATGATAGCAAGTGTCCCCCAAATTGATCTTCCCTCCCAGAATGCTAGCTGACTTCTCTGTAGAAATTGATGAGCTGATTCTAAAATTCACATGGGATTTCAAGGGACCCAGAATATCCAGAACAATCTTGAAAAAGAAGAAAAAGCAGGAGGACTCACTTCCCAACTTTAAGACTAACTGCAAGGCAATGATGATCAGGACAGTGAAATCAATGGGATAGAATTGAGAGTCCAGAAACAAAGCCATATGTCTACAGTCATCTGGTTTTTTATTAAAAAGTGCCAAGGCCATTGGTGGGGGCGGGGGTGGGGGGGGAATGGTCTTTTCAACAAACGGTGGCTCTGAGACCTAGATGACCACCTGCCAAAGAATGAAGTTGTGTCCTTACCTCACACAATTTACACACATTAACTCAAAACGGGTTAAAGGCATAATACAAGCTCTAATATTATCAACCTTTGAAAAGGAAACACTGGGGAAATCTTCAAGGCCTCAGATTTGGCAATGGATTGTTAGGTATGACACCAGGGCTCGAGCAACAAAAAATAGATAAAGTAGACTTCGTTAACGTCAAAAGCAATCGTGCTTCCAAGGACGCTATAAAAAATGCAACCAAAAAGCTAGAGGAAAAGATTTGCAAATCATATACCGGATGAGGGACTTGCATCTAGAATGTATAAAGACCTTTACAACTCCAGGGAAAGACAAATAGTTCGTGAAAAGTGAGCAAAGTACACAAATAGACTTTTGCCTAAGAAAGATATACAGATGGCCGTTAAGCACACGGGAAAATGTTGGCTGTCATTAGTCGTTTGGGAAGTGCAAATCAAAACCCCAGTGACATACCATTTCACACCTATCAGGATAGCTTTAATGAAAAGGCCATGTAATAACAAGTGTTGGGGAGGATATGGAGAAATCTGAACCATCACACACAGGGGAGGATGAAAATGGTGCATTCATGTGGGAAAACAGTCTGGCCGCTCTTCAAAAGATTAAGCATCGACCTACCATATGACCCAGCAATTCTAGGTATATAAACAAGATACAGGAAAACATGTACATAAATAATAATGATGGCAAAACTCACGTTATTTTGAAGTCCACGTGGTGAAAACTACAAGCTCTCTGCAACCCACGAGTTCAGCACTTCAATTTCTACGCACAGCAGCAAGCTGAAGCCAGGTCTGGTGGAACCTTCCAGAGGGAAAATATATGCACGTGCACCACCTTTTCACCTTTTCTGGTTTTTAAATATCGCAGCTATCACATATAATTCCGCAGTAAAAGTTGAAGGCTGTTCCAGTTGTGGGACGTAGCCCGTCCAGCCTCCCCAAAGGCTGACTCGTTCCAACAACTCATCAGAACAAGGAGTCCCTTCAATTCTGAGGAGAAAGTCTTACTTGCCAATATGGTGCTGCAGTATGGTAGTCATCCAGATGACATTAAGGAATAGGAAGGATTTGACTACAAGTGCACTTTCTGGTATGCAACGTGATCTTCACCAACAGAACCAAGCTTCAGCAAGGCTATTTACTTTAACAAGGGACAGCTCTGTCACGTAGTCGTGGCCGAGTGGTTAAGGCGATGGACTAGAAATCCATTGGGGTTTCCCCGCGCAGGTTCGAATCCTGCCGACTACGGAGCGACTCCCTCCGGAATATTTTGACATCTTGTAGGTTACTTTGAAACCCTACACAGCTGCAAGTTCAAGAGAAACAGGAACTGAACCCAAACTGTAAACAATGCATCCTCATTCACTAACCCCCCCCTGTTTTGTTCTTGGGATTAACGGGCCTGTGATGGAGCCTCTCAATCTGGCCAGAAAAAAAGAAATCATAATTACTGCATTATCCAGTAGGTTTGACCTGAGTCCTAATGCTTTCTTTTCTCCCAGAAGAGTCCAAATTTCAGGGATACCTTGGTGGTTCCTGCTTGAAGGTCACTCTTTCAGAAAGATGAAAAGCTAGTGGGAGTGCTTTCTTCTCCGTGGAATTGTTACCGTTAGGCAATTTTTGCAGACCAGCTGTATCGTTAATATCCCCCAATACACTCATGTTTTCATGCATCTGTGCGGGCTGATCTGGAGTTTCAGGCTGGCTTGCCACAACCCCAGCCTGGGTAAGGGGTAAGGAAAGAAGCGCCAGAAGTAAATGCTATCCGAAGACGGTAAAATCATTTGCTTCCATGTCCCTGGAAAATAAAGTCTGGAGCAAAGCTGTAGTCAACGGACAGAAAGTATGTTTTCTTTGCATATTAAGAATTCCAATATTGGGGCGCCTGGGTGGCTCAGTTGGTTGAGTGACTGACTTCTCAGCTCAGGGCGTGATCTCGCGGTCCATGGGTTCGAGCCCCACGTCGGGCCCTGTGCTGACAGCTCGGAGCCTGGAGCCTGCTTTGGATTCTGTGTCTCCCTCTCTTTCTGCCCCTCCCCCATTCATGCTCTGTCGCTGTCTCAAAAATAAACAAACATAAAAAAATTTTAATAAAAAAAGAATTTCAATATTTAAAATATTTTAAAAATAATCATGATATGAATCTCAAATGATATTGGGATACACGCAGTGAAAAAAAGTGTTTTCCATCTAATTGCTTGAGCTCTTCGATTTGCCTCCCCAGTGGAATGAGTTTTTGTATAACTTTCCAGAGTTACATGTGTGTATAATGTTCAGTCCACTCTATACTCTTAAGTGAAGGGTAGCAAATTCATACAGAGTGTTCATCTTGGTTATTTCTTTCCCTTAACAATACATACTGACCCATGGAAATATGCCCAACTGATTTCTGAACAGTAGCGTAGGGGGAAAAATTCAACAGAAGAGGGAGCCTTCAATACTTGGTCCTCGAGTAGCTGGCATCCGTAGGCCAAAAACCCCAACAAAAACAAAAACAAAAACCCACATCAACCTAAATCTCATTCTGTACACAAAAATTAACTTAAAATGAATCACAGACTGAAATGTAAAATTCTAAAGCTTTTAGAAAACAACATAGCAGATTTTTCAGGATCTAGGGTCAGGCAGACTCCTTCGACTTGGTACCAAAAGCTCAATCCTCAAAAGGAAAAGAGATAAATCAGACCTCTTCAAAATTAACAGCTTTTACTCTGCAGAAAGACGCTACGAAGCAGTTGAAAAAACAAGCTACAAATCGGGAGAAATATTTATAACCCACATATCTGGCCAAGGACAGTATCTAGAACATCTACACAGAATTCTCAAAACCGGACAGACCAGGAAAGAAAACCAACACTTTAGTTAGAAAGTCGATAAAAGACATGAGAGACATTACACCTATGATAATATACGGATGGCAATTAAGTACAGGAACAAAATGTTCAACTTCATTAGCTGTCAGGGAAATACAAATTAAAACCACAATAAGGTGTCACCCTCCACCTGTCCGAATGGCTAAACCAAAAATAATGACAACACTCGATTCTGGCGAGGATGTGGGGAAACTAAATCCCTCCTACACTGATGGTGGGAACGTAAAATGGTAAAGTGACTCAGGAAAATGGTTTGGTAGCTTCTTAGAAAAGTAAACATGAAATTTTCAGATAATCTAGTAATCACACTCTCGGGTATTTATTCCAGAGAAATAGGAATTTATGTTGCTACAAAGATCTGTATGTAGTTTTTTTTTTTTTTTTTTTTACAGCATCTTTACCCAGACTAGCCCCAAACTGGAAACACGGGTAGGTGAATGTCTGAACAGCTAATGATGTATCCACACTGTGAAATATGCTTCCAGTACAAAGCAAGAGACTACATATACATGTGGCCACTTGGATGAATTTCCAGGGACTTGTGTGGAAAAGAAGCCAATCTCAAAAAGTTATATTTTGTGTGATTCCACTTCTACAACATTCCGGGAAAGACTCACTTAGATGAAGAATCAGCTTCTGGTTTTGTGGCCTTAGGGAGGGAAGTGCTGGGAGAAGAAGGTGGGGGGGGGGGGAGTCTCACTGCCACGAAGCCACATGGGCTTGGGGTGCTGGCTACGTGAATCTGCACGTGATAAACTGCATAGAGGTGAACGTACTCACACAAAAGTGAGTACAACTGGGGAGATGAGAATAAGACTTGGAGGGCTGTATCAATGTCGATATCCTGCTGGTGATGTGATGAGCCCGGATGTTACCATGGGGGGAAACGTGTTCTCTCTCTAGCATTACTTACAACTCAGTGAGTCTGCAGTTACATAGAGTAAATACATAGATTTACATATATTATGCATGTGTAATTCACATCAGTACAAACGAACATGCCTCATTCACATGATCACCTGCAGAATATTCCATTATATATGCGTTCCACAGCTTAAAGAATCAAAAACTATTTCATTTAGAGTTTTGAAATCTTCTTTTTTTTTTGTATCATTACAAAAGAGCTTTTTATTAGAGGTGTAGTTGCCAGGTAGGTCTAGAATGTAAAGAATCCAGAAGCTTCTGGCTCTGCTGTTTTATTAGCGTAGGCTACATGTTTAACCTTCTTCGGTCTGTATTTCCCTCAAAATGGTTTTTTTTGGTGTGTGTGTATCATGTAATTTTTTTAATTTAATTTTTTTATTTCTTTTTTAAAATTTACATCCAAATTAGCATATAGTGCAACAACAATTTCAGGAGGAGATTCCTTAGTGCCCCTTATCTTTGTATTGCGCACGATTTCACAGCGAATGTCTTCGCGTTGTCCATCATTCCTCACAGAGTTTGATTCAGAGTCCGTCTGAACCTTCCATCAGGGTTTGTCCTGGTTTGGAGGGTAGCTCCCTGGTTGCCCTCAGAGGCTGACCAAGCAGGAAGCTGGAGATTAAATCAAACCGAGTCTCGTCAACCCAGGGACAAAGCACAACGTGCCCATTTGTCATGAGAGCAAAGGGTCATCTATTGGACCCATTATGTCAAAGAGTCAGGAGTTTTGGCTTCGAACGTACATTTTACTGTGTTCTTTCACCTCACTGGGAGAGAGTCAAAGTTGAAGACAACTGCTTCATCCCGGTGAGTGATCTTGCTGGATCTCAGTCTAGTTCTCATTTAGCTGCAGGAATTTCCATCTCCCGGGTTACATACGAAACAAGCAATCCGCTAGAGCCTGATTCTCCCTGCAGCTAAGTTTTCCACCTGAAAAGTTGAAGAAAGAGGAAGACAGAGGATCCTCAAGTCTAAGATACACTCACCCCACTGCCAGAAGGGATGGGTGGGTGGGGACATCTAAAGACGAAGCTGCTGGAGGGGGGGCAGACCAGGGAGAACTGGAGCGTCTTGACTCGCACTGTCAATCCTGAGGGCGAAAAACTGGGCTCCCTCTAGACATAAAAATGTAAGTTTCAGCCCTTCTAGTGCAGTCCAGAGACGGTGTCACAGGCTTGAAATTAGCACTTTGAATCAAAGCCAAAAAACGGGTGGCCAGTCCAGCTAAGAACAGGGGCCCCCGGAGTCTGGCTTCTCTTGACAGAATTGAGGAGCCTGGGCCAAGTCCCGCATTTCCACGATCTTTTTTTGAAGTCTTGGTTCGACCCTTGCAATTTCCCGGGAGGGCATTCGGGAGTCCAAGTGACCGACGCACAGGTGCAGAGGCCGCGTGACCCTCTTCCGGCAGGAGGGGGCCGCGTCCCGTTCCTGCTGGCAGGGGTCAGCCACAGAAGTGACGGAACGTGATGTCCCGGGCGGTCCACACAGGGTCTGCGCTTCTCTGGCAGGCAAGAGGGAACCGGGCAGAAAGTACGAGAATGTGCCCGAGAAGGTGCGCACCCTGCAGAATTCGGAAGGGAAGCGAAGGGGGTGAAGGAGGAAACCAGTCGGCGCCTTCAGGGGTTTGCAGGTGTCACAAACCGCGCCTGTATCTGGGGAAGCGAGGCCCCGGTTTGGGTAAAATCGCCTCGGAGAGGGCCCGTCTCTGCCCCGGGAGCTGGCCTGTCGGGTTTCTTCAAACGCCCGCAGCCTTGGCAGCCTGTAGAGGGGCCTTCTGGGCTAAGTCATCCGTCTGTCGGTGCCCGAGGGCCAAGACCCCGCAGGTAGAAACGGACCTGTCGCGCAGCCCCACATCTGACCGCTGAGCGCGGTGCGCAGGGGTGGGGGTGGGGGCGCTTCCAGAGCTGGGTGCAGGTGGCTCTGAACCCCGCGATGGGGGCTTGGAAATGGGGGGGGTGACTTTGGGGTCTCCAATAACGGAGAGCGGCCGAGCCAATGAGACCTGCGCGGACGCGCGGGCAGGGGTCACGAAAGGTAAAACAGAGCCCGGGACCACGTTAGCGGATAAATCCGAGTGCGCCGCGAGAAGGAAGAGGAGAAAGGTGATGGGCTGGAGGACCAGGAGCGAATCCCAAGGAAGGGGCTTTGCCCGAGCCCTGGTGTGGAGAGCTGACATCCTCGCCATCATCACTCCCAGCGCAGGCGGGTGACGGGCGACCTCGCAGGGAGAGGACTGGAGGTCCCCGAGGGTCTGCGCGGCGAGGACACGTCGGGAGTGGCGTGGACTGTTGGGCTGGGAAGAGAGTGAAACGCGGAGCAGAGACGGAGGGAGGGAGGGAGGGAGAGTTGGGGGACGGAGCGTAGCACCACGCGGGTCAAGCAGGTAGGAATCGGGATAGGAAAGCCAGCGGTGGCCTCGCCAAACGAGCAGAGTGGCGCAGCGGGAGCGTGCTGGGCCCATAACCCAGAGGTCGATGGATCGAAACCATCCTCTGCTAGGCTCGCTTATTGCTGCCCGCGAGCGCGGGGTCTGCTTCCCAAGCACCCCCAGGGCGGAGGCCCCTCCCGGGGAAGGATCTCACGGCTGCCCTGCTCTCTCTTTCTCAAAGCTCACGGAGTAACGGCAAACCCTCCCAGCCTTTTTTCTGGCACCTCGACTCCCGGTCTGCCGGCTGGACTCGGGCTCAAACCTAAAGAGTCACAGGGGCCTCTCGTGAGCTCGGCCGCGCCCCGACTTCCCGCGCCGCCGGGCCCTGGCGGCCTTGGCTTGGGACGCCGCGGAGGGGACCCTCGGGGGAAAGGGAGCTGACCCTGGGAGGAGCGGGGCTGACCCTCGGCGGAGCGGAGGTGACCCTCGGAGAGAGTGGGGGTTCAGGGCGGAGGGAGGGGAGGTGACGCTCCGGGGGGCGCCCGTAGGAGAAGCCCCCGCAATAGCGGGAATCCGTACCCGTGGGGAGCGGGCGGCGGGACGCGGTGCCGCGGCTCCCGGGGGAGGAGGTGCTGGCGGGGGCGGGTGGGCAGCGGGAGGGTGGGACGGGGAAGGGCAGGGGGAGACTGCGGGCAGGGGCAGGGTGGGGCGGGCGCCGGCGGACACCGGGGCCCGCAGAAGAGGACGCGGGGCCGCGCGGCGGGAGCGGACGGAAAAGGACCGGGACGCAGGCGGGCGGGGGGTTCGCGGGCGGGAACCGCTCGCAGAAGTGACCCCAGCGTCCGCCTCGCTTCCGGGCCGGGACGCGCGGGACCCGAGACGTGCGCGCCCCAGACGGCCGCGCCCCCGCCCTGCGGCCCCTGACTCCGGGACCCCCTCCCCGCGCGCCTCCCCGCACGTACCGGCCCGATCCCGGTCTCGGTGAGAAGCCCGGCTCCCCGGGGCCCGGGTGAAGTCTCCCGACTCGGGAAGGACGCGCTGTTCCGTCACCGCAGCGGCCGCGCCGTTCAGATGGGAGGGGGCGGACTTTTAGCCGGAAGTCTAGGGGGCAAATTCCCGCGTCTTCCTTCCGTGTCTGTTCACGAGCCGCGGCGCAGCCCCCGGAGGATGAGGAGCGGGACACGCTGCGGGTCCGGCTGTGGTTGCACCCCTTCTGTGCTCAGGGCTCTGTGAATTCCAGGTCCGGCTCCCGGGGGGACGCCGCACCTACCATCTTCCCCGGCTCGGGGAGAAGCCCCCTGCGGACCCCGCGGCCACCTCCCGGGCGGACACGCTGCCGTCCGAGCGGGGCTGGGACCGCGGCGGACACGGGAGCATCGCGAAGCCTGGCTCCTCCTCGGGGACAGGGACACACCTGCAGGACTGTGGCCGCGTGACTTGTGCAAAAGTGCATGGAAACACGGCGCCTCCTGTCCGGGCAAGCGCGGAGTCTTGCCGCCGCCCCAGAAAGAACCGGGTCGCTGCCTTCCCGGCTCAGGCGGCGACAATAGGATGGCCCCCAGGTGGGGGGCGGGGCGCCGTAGTCGGCAGGATTCGAACCTGCGCGGGGAGACCCCAATGGATTTCTAGTCCATCGCCTTAACCACTCGGCCACGACTACACGGGAGCCGTGGGCCTCATTAGCATAAGTAGCCGTGAGGCCCGCAGGTGTCAGGGGCAGGCGCCAGGGGCAGGGGGCAGGGACGGGCGTCAGGGGCTCGCATCTTCCACCAGGAAGCGCATCTGCTGTTCCCGTCTCTTCCCGTTGGACATCGGCGGGGCGAATTGGCGGAGTCACGCGTCCTTGTCGTGAGCTCGGGAGGACCCCTGCCTCGGGCGGCCTGCCGGAAGGGGCTGGGGCAGGACGCCTCCCGGGAGCCCAGCTCCCTGCGCGGCCAGCTGCCGAGGGGACCCGGGAGACGCGCAGCAAACCCACACGGGATGTAGCATCGGGCCGCGGCTCCGTGAGGACAACGACAGGCTGTGTCGAGGTCCAGCCCCAGCAGGTCCAGGGGTTCCCGAAGGATGAACGGCGTCGGCGAAAATAACACATGGACACAGACAACAGCAGTGGGTTCGACCGGCCGCTTTATTGTGGCAAACGTGGCATTATATTTGTTAGCAAATTCTTTGTAGCCGCCTTATCTATGTTTCTAGGCATTACCTAATTCTAAAAATGTTCCTTTGTGTGATCACCCATAAAGGAACAACATAGTTATTTTCTTGTAACGTTCCCTCCTGCCCTTTCAAGGTCATCTAGCTCTCAACACCTCAAGTGGAACGTTTACAGGGATAGGACTTTTTAATTGTTTCTTTGAACCATTTGCAGTATAAGGAACAAAGTATTCGCTTTGGTCTGGGGTGCCGGAAGGGAGCCAAGACGGCCCTGGGAACCCACGCTTAATGCATTCCCAGAGAAACGATGTATGCCTAGGAACTAATGAACCATTCTGTACCTTAACCCACCAGGTCCAGTTACCATCTGGAATGCCTCCTGGGGGCCAAGCGGGCCTAGGGGTTGGAGTAACTTGTATCCATAGATACGTTTCTTTGTTGCCGGAGTGGAGATTTCCAACCCATTTGCCCCCTCCTTGGCTGGGAAATATATGGGCCCATCCTTCCTTTAGGTAAAGAAGTCTTTATAGGGGGTGGCAAGGGCTGGCTGGATGTGGGGCCACACAATTTCCCCGCGGACAATTTCTTTCCCCAATGGTTCTTTTCCTGGGGGGCCTGGTGTGGGCATTTCCCCAACTGACAATTCCCCAGGTACTTTCATTGGTAGGGGGGCTGCCCTGACCAACGCTAAGGTCAAATTACATAAAAGCGGGAGCACGAGAAGCTTCACTTGTACTTGTACTTGTGGGCCACCCAGGCCCTGCCATCAGGCTGGTTGGATAGCTCGGCTTCCGGCGAGGCTGGACAACTCCATGTGACCAACCGTTTTCAAGACGAGTCTTGGGTTCCGCACATAGTGGAAGATCCGGCGGTCGTCTCCCCAAAAACCCACAATCATCTCATTTAAAAGACTGTCTGGCTGCACCCGTGTGCGGAGATCACCCTGGCACAGGCCCCCAATAAAGCCGTTCCTCAAACCTTCAAAACATGAACATGTATACAAATGTAAGAGGCTTCTAAAACTGTTCCCCATCTCACTGTTCTTTCAACATCATCTTTTAAAAATTCGTTAATTTTGCCAATCGCCTACTGGCGCCGATGTTTTCAGAAACAAGTTCAAGGTAATTACTTTCACTGTGCATTGCAGGCAACGAGGCAGATAATTAATCCAAGAACCCTTTGAGGCAAATGTCAACTCTCGGGGAATATCAATAAATAACCCACAAATCAATACAATGCGTCGCTCTGCTATTCACTTGGAAGACTGGATCACTTCGCACTGCAGGAAGCAAACAGAAGGTTCGCTCCTGACTCCGCAAACCGGAAGCCAGCAGCGGAAACATCGTGAAGTGTCCCTCCGTTCCTCTCAGTGTTTCACTGGCGAACAGGTTGCCTCACTGAGGTCATGTTAATTGCACATTACTCTTGTCAGTGAATATGTGTTATGTCATAAACGTTTTCCCAGGACTATTACAGAAACCTCCCAAATTTCTGTTTGGCGGCCTTTATTGATCTGTTAGGTAGATGAAGCAAAAATATTTAAACATTTCATCCATTTTTAATACCTTTTTAAACCTATCACAACGGGAAATGAAAAGGTTTGTGTTCAGTACACGCTCTTTGTTAAATTCATTTCCCTAGGACGGCGCTCCTCAAAGCTCAGTGGGCATCAGGTCCTCCCTCCTGGGCTCCCTCCTGGATTCCCTCCTGGGCTCTGTCCCGTGCCCCCTCCTGGACTCCCTCCTGGGCTCCCTCCTGGATTCCCTTCCGGATTCCTTCCTGGGCTCCCTCCTGGGCTCCGTCCTGGGCTCCCAAGCACCCTGTGACCGCTGTGACCGCGGTGTCCGCGAAGGGCGGCCGCTGGGGGTCGGCTCCGGTGCTGCGGGCGTCGGACATTCGAGTGGTTTGTGCCGGAGCCTTTTTCTGACCCGCCACGAGGCCGCGGGTTCTCGGTTTGCCCTGCACGGTGGGCGGGCTCCTTTGTTGCGGAGGGCGAGGCCCGCGGATCTTCCCGGCTGTCGCCCGGCCCCACTCCTTGGGGCGCGGCACGCATCCACTCTCGGTTCACCCCAGGCGAGCAGGTAGTCGTGGCCGAGTGGTTAAGGCGATGGACTTGAAATCCATTGGGGTCTCCCCGCGCAGGTTCGAATCCTGCCGACTACGGTTTTACCAGGAACAGTCTGGATTATTCTCCCGCGTACCCACACCCGCAGATGAAGGTAACGCACCCCGTTCCCCACCCGCGGGGGCTGCTTCCTCAAGTGCGGGCGGCGCCCTGCTCGGCTCCACTCGCCAAGTTGGCATGATGCACCCGACTTCCTCAGACTCCAGCCCCCACTGTGGGAAGTTAGGATCCCTGGAAAGTAGTGACTCTGGTAGCTCGCTACCGATCGATCACTTTGTGCCAAGGAGACGGGGGTGAAGCAGGAGCCCCGTGAGATTTTTATTTCCACTTAATCGATGAAGAAACTGCTCAGGGCCGCACAGTGAGGCGGTATGGCCGCGGACTTCCGGGCGGGTTGATGGGCCGGGGCGCTCACAAGGTCCTCAGGAGACACTCCTAAAATGCTCAGGTTGCTCGCAGCTTCAGGGGCAGATTTGTTAGCGCCCCCAAATCACAGTAGGTCCTCTTTTTCAGGCCCCTACTGCACCCCGGCGTTCCAAGGACTTGACGCGTCTTATTTGTCGATGTTTACACCAGGTCGTCAGAGATCCCGCCAGACATAATAGGTTTGTATCCTGGTCTCAGGACTGGGAAGCCAGAGGGCGAGCCCCGCACCCAACCCCCCAGCAGCTGTTCGTCGCCCCTGCCCCTGCCCCTGCCGGGGGTTCAGACCCGCGCCTGCCTCCACCGCTGAGCGGCTCACTGTTCTGGACTCGTCCTCTCCGGCGATAAGACCACAAGAGTGGTGCGACCTAACATCCTGGATTTGGCCTGGGATGGAATATTGGTGCCCGTTGAGTGTTCGGTGCTCGTGTTTTCCCTGATGCGGGAAGCATCACCCCTCAGTACATGGTCGGGGGGGGGGTTCGCCTATATCTGAGCGGGGCATTTCTTCATGGCGCGCGAAGAGTTTCCCACCCAGCAGACCTTTTCCGCTCCTGAACCCCAGAGCCTGATGCCGGGACAGACTTTTCCAACCAACAGGATTTGGATGTAGAGTGGAAGACTGGTTTGCGAGAAAGGCGAGAGCTGTTTTGGCCCCAGAGATGGGGAGGAATTGGAATTAAGGCACATATATTGGAGGGAGGGAGACTTTTAAACTCTGCAAAGCCCCGATCGGCATATTCCTTAGAATTAATGCTTCCATGCTCTGCAGAGAGAGACCCCAAAGCAGATTCTTCTGTCCCCACTCCCTTCTCCTCTAGCACGTTCAGGGGATGAAAGTGTTACGGCGGGTTTCAGAGATGATTAGGAGAAACAGTGATTAAGAGGCGTATGAGTTCAGGTCCGGAAGAAAGATGGGAGTGAACTTGCGGGTGAGAAGACCCGGTGGGGGATGGAGCCGTGGGGGGGGGGGGGAAGGTGACTGAAAGTTATATGGCTTTGAGGATAAATGATTATTTAGGGAGTCACTAAAAAGATCACCTTATGGCTAAGGGCAAGAATCATCCTGTTAGCAGCCTTCCCCAGAATGACACCCAACAGTGTGAGACAGTGGGGGGAACCCGACAAGATCCTCAGGGAAGCATAATGTAAGTCCAGGATTTTACATCAGCTGAGACGTATTTTGGGTCATTTAAGAAAGTGTATTCCCACCAAAAGGATTAGGCGGCATTTAACAGGCATAGATCCACACATAGCTATTACGGATGAATCTAAAAAAAAAAAAAAAAAAAAAGTGAAAGCTTCAGGAGCAGAATGAGACATAGAGCAAAATATGATACGGAAAATAAAATCAAATACGCAAAAATACTGACATCTGTTTTGCAGGAACGCATTTGAGTAAAACTGTAAACATTAGATGCTTTTAAAGTTAGCCTTATAGGGGCGCCTGGGTGGCTCAGTTGGTTGATCTCAGTTGGTTGATCTCATGGTTCGTGAGTTTGAGCCCCACGTCAGGCTCTGTGCTGACAGCTCAGAGCCTGGAGTGTGCTTTGATTTTGTGTCTCCTCTCTCTGCCTCACCCCTGCTCATGCTCTGTCTCTCACTGTCTCTCAATAATAAATAAACATTAATTTTTTTTAAAAAAGTTCACTTTGTAGAGTAGATTCGAGGGAGACCATTATGGAGATAAAACAATCAATCAGTTAAGACATGGTCTTTACAGAGACTAATTTACAACCGAGATTGTCTGAAAATCTGACAGGTGTTTCAAATCATTGTAATCTTTGAGACACATTTATGTACATATACGTATATATTATATTAGATAAAATTTAATGGATGAAAAAGAATGGCTAAAAGTTAGAATGACAGAAACTTCAAAATGTCGACAGTATTGCAGGGCTATCCAAGGCCTGTGAGCGGACAGTTGGAAATTATGGAGCTATTTTGGACACAAATCTGTCACCGTGTAATTAAATAAAAGACAAACTTAGCACAGGGTCCAACTTTTCTTTGTGTTTATGCTACATATCCCACAAGTCTGTAGAAGGTATCTATGACTATGTTCAGCTTAGTGGCGTTAACAGGGGTGGGATTTTTAATCAGTCTGTTTGTCTGCGACTTGGTGAGTCGATACGACTGACTGGATGCACACTGAGGTCTGAGACAGTGAGAGGAAGTTACACAGTAAATGTAAACAACACGTGTGGAGCACTTTACTGTTCGTATAAAATAACAAAACAACACACGCAAACAGAACTACAAACATTCAGACAAAAAGTTGCAGAGTCTGGGGGTGGGGGTGAGGGGGGAAATGTCACAGGGCACCTAGCAAAATAGTTGCTCCTGGAGTCAGAAGGCATAGAATATTGTAGTGTGAAAGGGAAATATCAAACCACCCAGCAAAAAAAAAAAAAAAAAAAAAAAAAAAAAAAAAAGCTGTATATAGACCAACAACGGTAATGTGCTTTGAACTGTGGAACGTAATTAAGTTAAATGCCTGCTTGGAAATCCAAAGACAAATTGCAACTCTTTGACGTTACCTGGATAGGGTCTATGCCTTCCCTCCTGACCCAGGAACATACCTGTAGTGGGGCATGCTGGGCCGATCATCCGTGGCAGGGAGGGAGAACTCCCCCAGAGGGATCAGGAGGTGTCTCGGGGGAAAGGATGCTGGAAAGAATTTTTCTAGGATTTGGGCTTTGGCCAGGTGCTTTGGGGGAGGCTCCCGAGTAGCAGGGTTCTGCTCTGGATTAGAAACTGCCAGAAAGCAGGCACTATTCCTTCACTGGGTATCGCAGTTGATCTCGTGAGAAGGAGGCAGATCGGAGAGAAGATAAAGCTGTAACTGGTCAGAGGTGGCAGTCACTTGTTTGCATGAGGAAGAGGTTTGGTATTGTGTGTGTGCCACAGTGACCTTAGACAAAGTTGGGCCGTCAGCTGTCTGACTCATTCTATCATGGTCTCGGAGGAGGCATGTCTGATGTCGGTATTCTGGGCAATTATATTCAATAGGAGAATGACGTGGCCTGGCCCGAGTGCCGGGTCAGCTTCTGGATGTCACAAGATACTTTATTCTCCTTTCTTTCTCTATCCAACACTTCTCTTGTGACGAAATTCTTGTTTGCCTCTTAATTTCAAAGTTGAGATTCAACATATCAAAGTTCTTGGGGGATACGATTGGGGAATATGGACTTTGACCAAAGTCTTTGAGCCCATCTTACCATAGTTAGCATCTAATGTGGGTAATGAGGGACATTAGAACAATTTCGAATGGGGCCACCTTCAGATGGGGTGTGAGATGAACAAACTTTGAGGTGATCAGAGGTCACTGGCATGATTGATTCCATTTCAGACAATCGGTGTATCAGAAATCCCTGTACCAGCCCTAAACCTTGACCTGCAAGGGCTTAGTTTTCAGACAGTAAAATGACCTCACAGAACGTCCCAGGAAACAGATATCACAAGGGTATCATCGTAGGTGGGAGGGCATCACAAAAATGGCCCTGATTTCACTTGAAAACATCATCCTCGGTATATAATGACTGATGGGGGCACCTGGGTGGCTCAGTTGGTTGAACAACTAGCTCTTGATTTGACTCCGGTCATGATCTCATAACTGTGTGATTGCCCCCCTACCCCCCACCAAGCCCAAGGCGCATGGAGCCTTGGAACAGGCTCTGAGATGGACAGGAGATTCTCTCTCCTGCTTGAGATTCTCTCTCCCTCTCCTTCTGCACACCCCCCCCCCCGTGTTAAACTCTCTCACAAATAAAAAATATATATATATATTTAAATATATAGACATATATAATGACTGGTTGATATCAACTGTGGTAAACTGAATTTCTACATTCTCTGGACATATATTCATCTATTTTATGCATGCCTCCCTTCTTCTTCAATTAGTCTGAGTCTTCTCACACTTAATAAGAAACAACAGAAAGGAAAAGAGTTTCCACAATCTTTCCTCCCCTCTTCTATAACAATCAGGCGAATCCGTATGGCTACAGGTTTGAGTCAACCACAGCTGTCAGTTTTTGGTGTAGAGGAAATATCTGTTGATCGTATCCTCTTTAAGTTTTCTGATTCTGATTCATGTGGGCCATTTTCTGATGGCAAAATATTTACAAGAAAGACTTAGAGTTTTACTTTTGCAGGGTAGAGACACTTTTTGCATGTTTCTCTGAACAAGAAAATTTGTGTGCCTAGGAAGGTAAGAAAGAATAAAGCAAACTTCAGTGTTGACCACACTAAGAGCAGTCCGTGTCCATGGGTGACGGAGTGTATGAAGAGTAGATCCCGCATACTCTGAAGGGTGAGGGGCTGCGGCAAAGCCATAATTGGTGTTTCCCCAGCACAGACCTAGCAAAACACTCGGGATTGTGCGTATCCCACACCGTGGGTCACGGTCAGTGACACACCGTGAGAGAGAAAACCAAAGATCTCTAATTTTGAATGAGGGTGTGTGTTTACTCGTGGTGGCAGAGACTTCACAGAACTCATTTATTATGAAGGGCGATCTGGATATGCACGTGTGGGTAAACAGTTTGCACAAAGCGACAACGGGAGAAGACGCAGGCCGTGAACGAGACCCGGCTACGGGGGGCAGAATTTGCAGGGCGAGCACATTTGGAGTTAGTGATAGGTGTTGGTTGTGTGGGGGAGAACATTGCCTAACACTCTCCTACCCGCCTGGTGTCGTGATGAGACTATTTGCTGGCGTGGGATCTTCCAGCCCGTAGCGGAACGTCTGCAGATTTCCAATCCGGGGTGAAAACAACCTCACTGCACGTAACACAGATGCCCAACCAGAAGTTAGAAGAAGAAGAAGAAGAAGAAGAAGAAGAAGAAGAAGAAGAAGAAGAAGAAGAAGGCCTATACACAGCAGCACAAGAGCAAATGAAAAAAGGAAACTTGTACAAATAATGTAATTCGTAAAGAAATAGCTGTAGAGCAGGAGTTAGCCGTGCTCGATGAGAAAGAGGGAAGTCTGGCGTTCTGGGGGCGGCACAATGGCCCGATGGAGGCCCAGTGAGATTATTACTATGGATTTCCCCTCAAGTTTTACCTCGAAATATGGTGAATCTGTAGATATCTTTACGATGCGATAATGAGTCTTAGGCACCCCTTACTGAGAGTCCCCTAATTTCAGATTTTCCACCTTTGGTTTCTGCGTGTGTGTGTGTGTGTGTGTGTGTGTGTATTGTATACACAAACTGGGTTCAGTGGCCGTAGGGAGAGGGGAGGAGGACCGTTAGAATTATTTATTTCCCGTTTGAAATATTTAGCAAGTGCAAACATTCTTTTTAATGTGCACAGAAAAATAAATGTTATGTGAGTCGATTCTTGCTTTTTATTTAGAGTTGTTTCCCGGTCACGGCAGAGTACAGGGGCTTTGCTGTTTCCCTCCTGTGTTTCCGTCTCATGGTTCTTTCCCTCCTTAAAAAGAAACCCCATTAAGCCAGAATGAAATTCCGTTCCTTCGTCCTGGCCCAGATGCAGGCGTGTGCAGACTTGCAGGGACTCCCAGGGGGTACCCAGGGCCAAACTGGTCGGGGTCATTGAGGTGAACAGCACTTTCCAGGAAAAAAACAAAGCGAGACCAAAAGATTCACAGGTTCCACCGAGACTTGAACTCGGATCGCTGGATTCAGAGTCCAGAGTGCTAACCATTACACCATGGAACCCCACGTGGACGTTGGTCCCCGTAATCGTCTATGAAGAGTTTGAGTGACTCCACTGAGCGTTTAGTCGAGTTTATGAGTCACGATTCTTCGTCCACGCTCGCGCATGACACTCTTAAAAACAAACCCCAGGAGATTTATTTTTGTGTTATTTTATGTTCCGCCACCTAGACGGCCATAGAGTGCCCCTCCCCACCCCAGCCCCCAGAGGTCCTCACCCTGCCGGCTTCGGGAGGAAGAGGGAGCACCCGATCCGCAGCGCGGCTGGGCGGACGTCACAGTCACTGTACGCGGCGACGGTCCCCGAGAAGCGGCCCGCTTAGTCCCCGGACACACGGGGCACAGGCTTGGCGTCTCGCCTCCCGGCCCCGCGGTGTTTTCTCCTCGCAGATTGTTGATCATCGCGTCTCCTGCCTCCAGGAAGACACACCCAGGTGTCCGTTTCTGGCACGTTCACGGGAGAAAACCCAAGGGAGGAGCGTGTTGGCGAGAAGAAGGAGCAGGTGGGCTTGAGCGCACCTCGGCCACCTGCAGCCGTCGGCAAGGAGCGCGTGGGCCACGCGGCAAGTCACTGTCTACACCCGCCAAGTCACCGTCTACACCCGCCGCCTGACCCGAGAGGAGCGTGCCCGCGAAGGCTGCCGAACTCTATCCACGACGTTCTTTCCCGCGGCTCCGCACAGACCCTCTCTCGGGCCCCGCGCTCCCCTTCGGCTAAAGAACAGGTTTCTGGGCGCGGAATTTGTGCGGGCGGGACCCCGGGGGGTGCGGGACCCTGGGGGGAGGGCGCGGGACCCCGGGGGGTGCCGGCCGCCTGCCCCGCGCGTTCGAGGCCGCAGAACGACTTCTCATCGGAGAGAAGGAGCCTGGGCCCTGCGGCGCGGTGACTATCCGGGTGAAACCTGTCGGCGCTCAGGACTGTGTCCGAGGCCAGCACCCGGGTCTCCGTGTCGCGCACCCCGGACACCCCCCGCCCCAGGCACTCGCCACGCGGAGGTGGTGCACGCGCCTCCCCTGCTAGCAGGGGCGAGCGAGGTCGGAAGGGCGGCCCGCCTCTCCTTCCAATGGTCTGTGATGCAAGACCAACCAAACTCAAGGAGCTTGCAAAACGCCAACTCCGTGCGAACACCAGTTTCGCGCAAAGCCCTTAGAGAACTAGGACCCGGTTCCGGAATCTGGGTCCTGCTCACCCACACGTCTGCGGCCATCTCCCGCGCGGGAGGAAGGTGTCACCCTGCAGCTCACAGAAGCAGGTGCAGAAACATCGCCACAGAAAATAATCTTAAAGGAAACGTAGAGCTAAGCTTGCAAAATGCAGAGCGAAACCTCTCCTCCCTCTCAGGCTTGGGGGTTAGCCCACGTCCCCTGGAGAGTCACTTCTTGGTCCCGGGCCTATATATGTATATATCCGAAAAGCAGGAGTGAAGAACGGGGAAAAGAAGACATTGGAACAGGACCAAATCAAAGGATTGAAACAGAAAGATACGTTTTTTAAAGTTCTTATTGTAGAAAAAAAGTCATCAGCACCTTTCCCCAAGACCATTCAACAGCTTTATTGAACTCTGGAAGGTCAGGCGCTGGAGGTGTAGAGGTGAATAAGACAGGGGCTCTCTGCTGGGAAGGATGTTCCATAACCGGGATCAAGTGGAGAAGCGCTTGTAGCTGGCAGCGTAACGGCTCGGACAAGATGGGAAGCTCAAATACAAACAAAAATGGAAAATACTGGTTTGCACAAGAATTGATAACCTACTGTGCAGACTGACCGTCCACAGAGAAAGTGCACAGTAAGAGTTCAGCCCCTGGGTCCCGATTATAAAAGCAGAACGGTTTGTCTTCGGCAGCCACAAGACGGTAAAACAGAAAAGGGAAAATAAAGAGTAAGTTCCACAACGGACTTAGAATTTTGGCTCAAACGAGCCTCCGTGCTGTTCGCTTTCAGAGGCACGTACCCGCACCGGGGTGTGAACAGGAAAACCCAACAAGGGCAAAGCCAGCGAGCCCAGGAGCTCCCACTGTCATGAGGGAAAGAGGTGCTGAGCCCGCTCAGGGGAGATGCTTACACCGGTCAGAAAGAAGGCGCTGGGCCTCGTGGCCATCGAGAGGCATTTCGTGCATGTCTGAAAACAAGAAAACGAAGCTGGCAATTTCTTCTGTCTCTTTGTCATGGACTGTGAAATTACCAGGGAGACTTCCAGAACCTTTGTGGGTGAAGCACCCCATGGCGTAAGGAATGGAAGTGTCAGCCCGTCACACACAGAGGAACCTGGACACCAGCACCCCGCGAGTGCAGACCACAGACCACCCAGCGAGTTCACAAAATTACCCCAGTCTGTGCCCAAAACTAAGACCCCCCCCCCCCCCGCGTCTAGGTTTTTCCTGCATCTCATAGAGCCCAACGGTAACTCTTAAGAAATGAAATCACTCCAGTAAAATCAAACATAAAGCTCCTAGAGAAACAGCCTCTTCAAGTTCAGGCTGCATGATTCACTAACCTCGAAACTGCAAATTAGGAGCCCAAGGTGCACCCAGGCCTGGAGCTAAGAAGCTCGTCAAACTGGTGCTGATTGTCTCCCTCGTCTCAGGGTGGTTATGGGATGTGGCTTCCTGACCAAGCTGATGTAGGAGACCAGAGTTACACAAATCTGGGTCAGGCCCTGGGGCTAGGACCAGGTTCCTTTCTAAGCAGAGGAAGATCAGAATCTCTCCCGCGGCTTCTGCTCAACCTTTACCTTGAGTTTCGCATGAGAACAGTTATATCCGAATTACATTTTCCTCATTTCTTTTGGCAAAGGAAACATGTAAAAGTGTCTCTAATAAAGTGTCTCCTAAGTCTCAATAGATATGCTGAAGCTTGTAGGAACACATTTTTTTCCCCCTAGGCTTTCCTTGTTGCACTTGGAGGTAATGCCTTGTATTTCCAAGTCATAGCTATTTCATTAGCCATGCTTTATCCAGAGGTCTTGCTTCTGGAAGATTGAGAAATGGAGAAAAAATTCCAGGTAGTGACGGAAGTAAAAAGAGACACCGATACAGCCACAATCATAGTGGGGTATTTTCACACAATACACCTCTCTGAAAAGCTAATAGAAAACATAAACGGAAAAAGTAACCATAATTCATAATACTGTTATTCACATAACATACAGTATAGAGAGGACAGGGCACACATCAACTCCAGGACTCAAACTTTTTCAGACACAGATGAAATGATCTCAAATTTGACATTTTACCAGGCCACAAAGCAAGGCTCCAAAACCATAACAGGGCTGGATACATGCTATTATTTCACGGCAAGAAAATTATACCAGAAATCAAAACCTGAAAATGAAAAATTATATTTGTTTACAAAATATGAAATGTGCTTCTAAATAACCTATGGTTCAAAGGATAGATCCCAAATGAAATGAGGAACTATTTTGAAATAAATGATAAAAATAGTGCATATCTGAACACATACTGTGCAGCTAGAAGTGTATATAAAGAGACCCCCTTGTGTACATATATATAAATAAAATAAACACTTAAAGGTAATGATCTAAGCATTCAGCACATGAAACTGGGAATCAACCACTAATTTCTTTCCAAAGAAGCTTCAGGGAAGGAAATAATGAAGCAAAGAGCAGACAATGCAATAGAAAGTAAGTACAAAATGGGGACACTCAACAAAGCCAACAAAAGTGGTAATCTTTTTTTTTCTTTTTTTGATACTTTTCTTGTGATAAAATACACACAACATAAAAACTGACCGTTTTACCATTTCTCAGGGCACAGTTCAGTAGCATCACCACGTTCACCTTGTCCTGCAGCCCTTCCCACGTCTCTCCTGAACTTTATGCACCTTCTCAAGCTGAAATTCTGTGCCCACTAGTCAATACTTCCATCTATCCCCCTCCGCCCGGGCCCTGGAAACCACCGCATCACTTTCTGTCTGTATGCGTTCACTCTAGGTATCTCACGGAAGTGGAATCAGTTTTCATCCTTTTGTGGCACATTTCACTCAGCACGGTGTCTCCAAGCTCCACCCGTGTTGACGAATGTATCAGAATGTCATTCCTTTCTCAGGCTGGATAATACCCCATCACATGCATAGACCCCATTTTGTGTAAGCACTCGCCCACTGATGGACACTTGAGCTGTTTCTACCTTTCGACTGTTGTGAACAATGAGTGTACAAATATCTGTTCGAGACTATGCGTTCGATTCTTTTGGGTGCATACACAGAAGTACAATTGCTGGGTCATATGGCCATTGTATTTTCAACTTTTTTCAGCCTCGTTGAGCTCTAACTGACACCTAACGCTGTGTAAGTTTAAGGCACAAGGCAGAATAATTTGATATGTACGTGGTTGATATGTACGTATTGCCTCACAGAGTTTCAATTTTGTATTGATTGTGTGATTTATTTCAGAAATGCAATCTGATTTAACATTCAAAACGCAATCTATAAAAGTAAATCTTTTGCATCGATAATATTAATAAGTAAAAGAATAATTATACAGTCATCAAAATACACGTGTAGAAAGTGTTTGACAAAATACAGTCCCTGTTCATGTTTTTAACTTAAAAAAGCTTCTGTTTTTAATGGTTACAGATACATAGCAAGTTGCAAATATAGTACAGAGAGGTTCCATGTACCCCATGGTTCCTTCACCCATTTCCCTGATGGGTTACTTGTGACATAATCAAAGTACCATATTAAAAGCAGGAGATTAATATTGGCTCAGTGTTTGTATGTAATCCTGTCTCTGGTGAAAGCAGCCAATCTCAAAACGTTACATACTGTGCGCATTCCTGCACCAGATACACCACAGAACATCGCTGGGATCATCTCCACCCGCCCCTTCCAATCACGCTCACACCCTGTCCCCACCATCCGGAAACCTCTGGCAACCGCTACTCTGTTCTAATCTCTACAATTTTGTCACTCGGTAGAGTCACGTAGTTGGAATCATGCACTGGGCGACCCATCAGGATTACTTCTTCACTGAGCCTAGTGCCCCCCTGAACCGCTTCCAAACTGTTGATTCGTCACTGGTGCCCTCCACTCTTTCCTGCCTAGAGTTCCGATCGACACACTTTGTGTCGTCACGCACCTGCTGAAGGACACTTTGGTGGTGGTCAGTTTTTGGCTGTTGCAAAGAAGACCCCTGTGGTCCTTCATCTATAGGCTTTTGTGCAAACACAAGTTTCCATCTCTCCGGGAATGAGAGTGCAGGGGACGAATCATACAGCATTTTCCTGTTTTATTTTATAAGAAACTGCCATTTTGCATTTCCACCCGTATAAAAATCGTGTTCGATTTCTATCACATTCTCGGGAAGGCCAAACTACAGGGACAGAAAACGTGTGTGGGTATGGGCTGTTGCCTGTGGGGCTGGGAGGTGTCTAGAAAGGGGAACACAAGGCAGTTTCTGGATTGATAAAACCGCCTGGATCCTGATTACGGTAGCTGATTACACAAACGTGTGCATATGCTTTCAAAAAGTCCATTTTACTCTTCAATAAATTTTTAAAGTATCATAAAAATAGCCTCTTGTGGCAGACTAAATACCCTTCACCCAGTGGTCTCTTTGGTAAATAGCTTACCTGGAGCAGAGTTCGGGGGAGAGAAAATTCGAAAGTACCCTTAGCTTTTGCACGTCGCCGGGCACAGGCCTGTTGGCGCGAACTTTCTGCGACTCCGGTTTTTTCTGGGCGGCACTTGGGAAGGGCGGAGGCGGTGGGTTTTCGCCAGGCCCGAGACGCGTCCGCGCCAGGAACGCGCACCCCCTGCAGGCGGGATCAGACTGGGGAGAACGGTGAGGGCGGCCTCTCCGCGAATCGCGGGGCAAAAGCTCACTCGTAGTCGGCAGGATTCGAACCTGCGCGGGGAGACCCCAATGGATTTCTAGTCCATCGCCTTAACCACTCGGCCACGACTACAGGCACGAGCTGGCCTTCAAATTCTAGGAGGAAACGTGGTAGGTTTACAGGTAGGATGCCTGTGTAGACAAAAGCGTGTTTAGGAAGCTGGGCAAGGTGCAGGGAGAGAGACGCGACGCTGAAAACCGCCCTGGGTCCGCTCACTCGGGGTCCCCAAGCTCCGAGGCTGACACCTAACATACTCGTCTCGCGGCGTTCGGCGTTCGGGAAAGTGCTTGGCAAATACCAATGCGCTATCACTTTGCACGCGGATTAGAAGAAACCTATAGGTATAGACGGTCCAGGAGTCTCATTTCCCCTGAGGTCCTGGCTGCTTTCTGAAGAAATGGGGATTAGCTGGTGTGGTTTGGTTTTTGCCAGTGCAAAATGTAACCAACACGACAGTTTCCTGCTCTCCTGTTCACTTTTGCAACGCACTGCTTCCTTCGGCAGGATCTCCAGATGCTCCACAGGGACGATTCAGAACAAAACGCTTGAGTGTGGGTGCCAGGTAGATCGGTCCCCATTTTATGACCAGTGGGTAAGAGGCGACAGCTGAAGGATTTGATGCGTCTTGAGAAAGCTGAGGTAACTGCTTGGATTTAATACATTGTATTTAATCAGAAGTAACAACGTGTTCTTTAAATAGAGTTCAATTCAGATGCCACTGGGAATGGAGAGGGCTAGATCTAATCAAAGATAAAATATTTTCCTTCTATTTACATCCAGAAAAGATAAACTGTGCTGTCACTAATAACCAGAAGACATATGGTCATGGTAAGTAAGCACGCATCACTGGCAATCTTGGGAAAATTCCCAGCGATTTGCTTTAAAAGACTGTGAGACATATTTTCCATCTTTATTTTCTGCGTCTCCCCATAAGAATATTGGGGGGGCGGGGGGGGCAGACCGTTGTCTTGAGCTTTCCTAAAACATTTTTTAAAGTCTCAATTTTGGGTGGCTCAGTTGGTTAAGCGTCCGACTTCGGCTCAGGTCATGATCTCACGGTCCGTGAGTTCGAGCCCCGCGTCGGGCTCTGTGCTGACAGCTCAGAGCCTGGAGCCTGTTTCAGATTCTGTGTCTCCCTCTCTCTCTGACCCTCCCCCATTCATCCTCTGTCTCTCTCTGTCTCAAAAATAAATAAACATTAAAAAAAATTTAAAGTCTCAATTTTTTGTTATTAATATAATAACCCCCAAAGCGTCCTTCACCAAAGTATGCACGCAAAATAATTCTTAAGGTCTAATTCAATCAGCAGGTCAGAGAGGTAGAGAGGCCCCCAGGAATTCAATTAATCAAGAACAAACTCAGAAATTGTGACGGGCATTGGAAAAGACAGATGATTGAACTGAGAACTGCTGGGGAACATTCAACACCAAAGTCCTCGAGTCTATACTCAGAGTTCCTCTTTCGGTGCCCAGAAAAATAGATGTTTCTCTTCCTTGATTGGAAAATCTGTGATGTATGGAAACCAATTTGACAATAAATTTCGTATTAAAAATAAATAAATAAACAAGAAAAAAAAAAGGAAATCTGTGATGGCTGTCTCACACGGGGTGAGGGAGGTGGAGAAAACAACCCACAAGCTTACCTCCCAGAAACCAGCAGGACTTGGATATAACTTCTTTCCCTCACCCCCAACCCCAGTCCTTCCCTTTCTTTCTTTTTTCTTTCTTTCTTCCTTTTCTTTTCTTTTCTTTTCTTCTCTTTTCTTTCTTTCTTTCTCTGTAACACAAGGGGAAAAGTTTATTAAAGTGAAAAGTGCACTCGAGATATGAGATGGGGTGAGCTTAAGAGAGAGAGAGCTTGGCCCCCTCCCCTAGTACTTTGAATGCAAAAAAAAAAAAAAAAAAGTGAATAGTTGAAGTCCCCCAGAACTTAAATGCAGACAAAACCCAGCAGGAATACGTAAGCAGTTGAAAAGTTGGGTTATGACTCCTGTGGTAAGAACCACAGACCACACACCATGGGGAGCGGTGGGTGCATCTCACTAGGAAGAGCCTATTAGAAAGTTCAAGTTCCTACAGGGTTGAGTCTTTGTGTGAGGTGATTTGGGGGAGGATTTCAAGAGGAGGGCTTTTCTGGATTGGATGCTGTCCGGAAGCAGGGAGAGACTCTGTGACTGGATAGCTTGAAACATCCCGTCCCGAAGGGAGAGTAGAGCAAAGCTGAAACTATGATTACTAAAGAAGCTGTGGTTACTCATATTGGACAAGTTGGGGTGACTTGGGGCCATTTTTGTGGCTTCACAATATTTTTGTTTCTGTTTTTGTTTTGTGTGTGTGAGTGCGCTCAGACACAACTACAGAGTGATCTTATTTTCATCTTGCTCCGTCAAGGTCACTGAGTGGCCCCGTCTGGCACCTGTGTTCGGCCAAGCTGTCTGTGCGCAGCAGGAGGGCGCCCAGGCCCGGCCGGTGACTCCGGGTCACCTCCCCATGACGGGTGCCGCTTTGCTCTGTCTCACAGTTTTCTATGTCACGAATTTCGTCGAATATCACATCACAAACGCTTTTTGCAGGAACTCCCCAGATGTCATCGTAGTGGCTTGGTGATGTTTCGCTCTTTGGATGAGGCCGGAAAGAATTCGATATTCAATATTCTGCTTTTGTGCACAAAACGTTCTTCTTCAGGTGGGGCTCGTTCCGTGGGGCAGTGTCCTGCAAAACGGATGACCGATTCAAGCGTTATCAAGCTTAAATCAGCCGAAACGCGTGTCCCGGGTGCTGCGCTCGCGGGGAGAACACGACCCTGTGAGAACACGAAGGCAGCGCAGAGGCAGGAGCCCTGGGCGTCGATCGCCACACGAGTGTCCCGGACAAGGGCTGGAGGACACCTTTGCCTTGGGATCTGAAAATCGGACGCAGCTGTTACTTGCTCGTGCCCCCGCAAGGGCCCTTCTGTTCCCAGGATTGCGAGCCTGAACCCGGAGCCTGGAAAGGACGCCGCCTGGACACCCTGCTCCAGGGAACCACATGCGCCCCCGAGCCCAGAACCGCCCCGTCTATAATACGGCTCAATTCTGCCCAGGACTCACGAGTTCCTGCCTGGCCTTTCCGCTGTGTGCGCCACTGTAAGGCGCGCAGTGCGGCTCCTTGGACACCGTGTCCTCCGGCTTTGCGCGTCTGCCTCTGGGCCGCGGCCTCCCCTACACCGAGGCGCCTCCTGGACCCGCGCTGGCGTCCCGCGCGGAGGCCGGAGGCATGGACGCTCCTGAGCCAGTAGCGGCCGTCCCAGGGTCCCCCCTGCAGCTGTGAGGGGGTTGCCCAGCTCCCCACGGCCTCAGCCGGCACCCCCGCAAGTGTCCGTGGGCCCATTGGCCAGCGGACGGGCAGCCAGTGTGGTGCCCTCTAAGGAGCCCCAGTTAGGTGTCAGCTGTGAGGGTCACGCACGTGGGTCCCCTCCCTGCCCGCTCCTCCCCCCACCCCCTGCTTTGGCGCCCAGGTTCCAGTCCCCCTGCCTGCCAGGCTCCAGATCTGGAAGTGACCCCACGTGTCCTCGCAGGTCAGCGGCGGGAGAATGCACCATGGGCAAGCTCCGACTCACTAGCCTCGATTGGTTCTGGATTTACTAGGGGCGCATTCTTTAATCTGTGAGGAAGACGCCTTGCCTCAGCCAGGAAATGGTTGCAAAACTCGGTGTGTGCCCATGGCCCCCCCACACCAGGCCTCTGTCACACTCACTGCCAAGCACACCTTGGCCCGGTGGCCAGCCGCCCGCCTACCACGCGCTCGCATTAGGAGTTAACATTCCACTAGCTGCTGACTGGCTGTGGAGGGGTAAGCCGGGGCGAGCGATCCAGCACCCAAGATGTTTACTGAGGGTGTGGGGATCAGGGGTTCAGGGAAGGTAGCCCGAACGTCTGCTGTCGGGAAAGGGCTGAGGATGAACATGCGCGCGACCAACGGCATCAGCCTTTCCAGACTTTCCAGAGCTCAGATCCGGGAGGGTGGATCACCCATCGTGGATAACGGGGACATGAGCAGGGGTGGCTGTAAAGTCTGTGTACCTTAAAGATGCCCGTTGTCATTCAGTCCGTCATCACAGCCGTCTAGAAGCAGCACACCAAGTTTCTGAGCCACCGGGGAAAAAAAAAAAAAAGAATATCCTTCCCTGTGAACGGGGATGACGGGGTTTCGTCCTGGTCCCGGCCCAGTGCCTCCCTCCATTCACAGGCTCAGCAATCGTTGGAGAGGGAGTTCTCCGACCGGAGCAAACTCTGCTCTCACTCACAATCTGTGGTCTGAGACCGATGGGTTTCCAGGAGACCCTAGTTCGCCCAGGATGGACAGCACAGGTCGGAAGACACAGGGGGAGACCGTCACAGCTGTGCCAAACATCACAGGGTCTTTCCTGGCACTTCGCTGTTGGGATTTCACGTGACGTATACGGGAAAGGCCCACAAAGTATTTGGAGAACGTGGGTGCATCGCGTAGCCCACGATGGGTAAGTGGCCTAGAGGACTTTTTAACGTATAATGAAAATCATGTTTAGGCACCGTCTCTGCATGAAATCATTTACTTGAAAACGCGTTCTCAGATGGGGTGTTAAGACTGCTGAGGCAAGAGGGATTAAGATAAGGTAGGGAAGACGATTTCATTCCACAGACCACTAATTTGGGGGCTTGCTGCAGATTTGTGCCACACGAGCAGCTGGGAATATTTAACTGCTCTGCAGTCTACGCGTCTTATTTTCTGCGAAGGAGCCCTTGCAACTGAGCATTCTGTTGATGGCAGACACAAACTAACGACAAATATATTTTTACCGCTGTCCACCCGGAAAGACTTCCTTTCATTTGGAAACTTTAACATTCTCTGCGAAGCACAGCGTGTGGGTTTAAGTATCTAATTAAGTAGCCTAAGGCGTGCTTGGTTAGATCTCCGGATTCCCGGATCCCGTCTTCCCAACTGACTCGTGCTTCGTGCCCATCTCGGATACTCCGCGGTGACGAAAAGAATTTCATCTTGTAAGCGGACACGCAGGAATGACCCTCAGGAAATAGGACGACCCATCTCCTCTGGCGCTGAGAACGTTCCACCCGGCTTAGCCTCCCGCTCGCGTCCAACACTCTCGTCCTGTCCGCTTTGCACTTTCGCAGACGCTGGGTTGGGAGGTCGGGTTTTGCCCTGCAAGCCTCGGAGCTCGTTTTGTGCTTTCCGGGGGCGGCCCGGACGTGGGGGTGGGGCTGGGGACTGATGACCCCCGCGTGCGCGCGCGTGCAGGGCCCTGGGGCCCCTGACCTCCACGTGTGCGCGCTCCGCCTGCAGGTCGGGGCTGGACCCCCGCTGTCCGGGTCGCCGCGCATCACGTCGTGGCCCATTGGGAACAGCTGAGATGTCCCCTCTTCTTCCGACAGCCCCCTCCCGATGCGCAGATCACCGCAGCGCGCGCGTTCGCGCCCGCAGATCCCGGACTGGCCGCACCTGTAACCCGCCCCTTCGACGGACCCACTGGACCGAGGGTCGCCGAAGGAGCGGGGGCGGCTGGACCGCCCGGTCGCACCGGAGAGAGGCAGCAAAGAAAACTGCCGACTTGGGAACCTGCAGTATTTCCCAAGCTGCCTGGATGCGCTCAAAGCTCCGCGGGCCTGCGTGGCGGTGCGGTGCTTTGCTCCGCGAGTCCTGGGACCAGGCCTCGCGCGGAAGCCACTGTCCTGGTCAACAGCACAGGTGCCAGGAAGCGCCTCCCCGACCGGGGCCGGAGGCGACGGGGTGAGGGGGGAGAGGAGGAGAGAGGGGGGCGGGGACGGGTTAGCCCCGGCTGCGCAGGCCACGTGCCGGGAGTCCCCCCAATTCTGTATTCGCGGAGCCAGCGGCCGGGAGCACATCCGTGCATCATGCGGCTGAAATGACATCTGTGTGTTTATGTATTTATTTACTTGATTATTTATTTATTTACTTTTTCCTTTACATCCCAGTCGGTTAGCATATAGTGCAACAATGATTTCAGGGGTAGATTCCAGTGATTCACCCCCTATGTGTAACACCCAGTGCTCATCCCAGCAAGTGCCCTCCTTGATGCCCTTTACCCATTTAGCCCACCCCCCACCCACAATCCCTCCAGTAACCATCTGTTCTCCATATTTAGGAGTCTCTTATGTTTTGTCCCCCCTCCCTGTTTTTATATTATTTTTGCTTCCCTTCCCTTGTGTTCACCTGCTCTGTGTCTTCAAGTCCTCAGATGAGTGAAGTCATGATATATGTCCTTCTCTGACTAACTTCGCTTAGCATAATACCGTCCAGTTCCGTCCACAGAGTTGCAAATGGCCTGGGGTTTTGAGCTTTGATCAAACTGTTCCTCATCTCGTAGAGACAGATGAGAATGGTCGCTGGAAGGATCAGAAACACCCGCGTCGGGTACTGTGTGTCCCTCGCACTGTCTTGTTTTTGTGTTTCTTGCACTTTTCTTGGTGACTGGAACGGAATAAATGTCCAGAAAAATACTGTATTGGTGACCAAATGCACAGTAGACGACCTTAGGGCTCAGGCCCAGCGCGCCTCCCTGCAGGCTCTGTGGCGCAATGGATAGCGCATTGGACTTCTAGCGCGGGCGGTTGGAGGAATTCAAAGGTTGCGGGTTCGAGTCCCGCCAGAGTCGGAAGCGTTTTGCCACTCAGTGGCCACTTGGTTTCAACTTTGTGGTGTTGGGTCCCCGCAGCTTCGTCATGAGCAATCCCACTCGTGTCTGCAGGGGCTCAGTGACCAAACAGAGCGAAAGGGAGTGAACGCTTGTAGCGAAGGTTCAACATTTGCATAAATGCTGCTATTTCTCTGTCATGAGAAACGTCTTCCAACGTGCTGTTTTCCCGGTCTTGGCTGGAGGGTCGCGGGCGGGGGTTCCACGCTGCCCCTTCCAGAACATTGAAGTCGCGGGGGGTTTGCAGCTGCTGACGTGCAGCCCGGGTCTGCACTCCCCCTTCCCCCACGGCGCCCCCAAAGCGCTCCTTGGAAGCACCCAAGTTCCAGCTCCGGAAACTTAACCAAAATTCAGTTTGCTTTTAAATGAATGGTGGGTGAGATCAGTAGCAATTATCCCCCCCCCCCCCTTAACTGTGGAAATAGAGATAGAGCCGAAAAATACGCCTGCTCTCCATCCTCAAAAACTACTTCCTTCATTCTCTCCACTGGTGCTTAGTTTCTAGTATCCTTCCAGAAGTTATACATGCATGTGTATGTTATATAAACATATATTATACAATATATCTATATTATATAAGATTTATATATTTATATATAACCATATGGATCTCTGCGCCCGTCTTTCGTGTGTAATATCATCTCACATATGCAGTGTTGTTGTGTTCTTTATATAAGCTATGTAATATTCCATAGCAGGGGGTGTACAATTGTATCGTAAACACCTCACATCTTAAGTCCAGGTTGCAAGGCATCGCGCGTGGCCAGCCCTCCCCTTACTGAAGGCCCCCGGGGGGGTGGTCTTGTGTTTGCCATTAGGGAAACAGGACCACAGACCCACCGAATTCCCAGCAAAGCCTGCATCTGGCATGCTTCCGTGCGCTGAAAAGGGAGAACTGGTTGACCTCTACCTTTGCTTGTTGAGCATGGGGTCATTTATCTTCCAATAAAGCATTTTCTTGAACCACCTCTTGTGACATGGTGGGTTTTCTGCTCTTCAACTTGCACAACAATTTGGCCATGATGCGCGTTTCACTGCCGTCAGCCAGGGTAATAATTAACCTCCTACAGAATAGTGCCGATTACACACTCCTCATACCATGATATACATCGCATGTCCAGCAGGCCAGGCAATGAAATGAGGTGGTAGTTTCACAGCCTCTGACCCCTATTCATTCCTGCATAGATTTCTCAGTAAATTACCCTGTTCTTACTAGAGCTGCAATGCCACTTTTCTGATATTAAATCCACACATGGATGATTTCTGAATTCTCCATGCCATTGCATGTTTTATCTGTTAATCCCTGCACCAAAATGCATGCCCTTAATTAAATGAGTTTTCTACTAAGTCTTGATACTTAGTATGCTAAATACCACTGTCTTTTTCTTCTTTAAAAGTCTCCTGACCAGCACAGTCACAGACTCATCTTTTCTCTTTGCCTTCCCTCAAGGATCTCAGTCCTACACTTCCTGCTTCCTGACATCTTTTCTCTAATGGTTATGTAATAGATTTTTTTCCTGGTTTTCTAATTTTTGTATAGCCAGAGGACAACTCTCCTAGTGGTTAATCCTTCATGGGTGGAAGTAAAATTTTCATTAAAAAAAAATAACACACGACAGAGATCACCAATTACTTTCACCACTTCATAGTACTTTTCTTAGATTTTTAGATTATTTGATCTATGCATGGAGCTGTTTAAGGACCCTCTTAATCAATTGATTGATTTTTTATCTGCATATTCTATTCCCTATATCATTTTTCTTCATAGGAAACCATTTTAATGTATTAACTGTTTACATTGCTATTACATTAAAACATTACATGTTTTCTTACAGAATATGTAATATTTTGTGCATATCTTTTCCATATGACAAAATCATACTTGGTATACATATCATTCCACTTTGGACTTTTTCTTTTTTTATAAATTGGGATTTAAAAAAAATGTTTATTTTTGGGAGGGAGACAGAATGTGAGCGGGGTAGGGGCAGAGAGAGAGGGAGACACAAAATCTGAAGCAGGCTCCAGGCTCTGAGCTGTCAGCATAGAGCCCGATGTGGGTCTTGAACTCACAAACTGCGAGATCATGACCTGAGCTGAAGTCAGACACTTAACCAACTGAGCTACCCAGGCACCCCTGACTTTTTTCCATAACCATCATTACTTTCTTTATACATCATTTAAATGCTAAGCAATATCTCATAGGGTGTATCTACAATATTTTACCTTTTTAAAAAATGCTTCTAAGAAGGTGCCATTTTAGTTCCTGAGGCAAACATCCTCATTCCCATCCATTTGAAAGGCATCTACCGTATACCATCCAGATGTGCTGGTCTGTAAGTTACATTTCAAATACATAGTAATAAGTGAAAGAAATACGGTCACTGCTGACGGTCCTGACTTCCCTTCCGGTGTATATCATATTTGTGTTTGGCTACATAATAATACATTTCATATAAAATTATAACGAGATAATTAAATGAAGGTCCAACTGTCAAGAAGCAGGCTTAGAAACTGGCTTGGGTCGGATGGTGCAGCGGTGTGAATGTGTGTGAGGGAAGGAAATATTCAAGGTAGATCCTATCTTACTACATAAATAAATACATTGTCAGTAAACTTACAAGATCGGGGGTTCAAAAAACAATAACATGAGAACATTTGTTGTAGATGGGACTTGGTGAAACAAATCAATGGATACATTTCCTCACAGGTCATTGACATGCTCTCCAAGCTTCTCGGTGTCTTTCTTGTAAAATGCCTATTTCATAAACAGCAAATGGCTGGATCTTCTCTTTTTTCCAGTCTGACCATTTCTTGATTTCAGAGTGGGATTTTAAACTCACCGAGGATGTTGTAGAAATATCGCTGGTACCTGTTGAACGTGAGACTGGGTTCTACGTGTGTCTCTCGCGACGTGCGGATGTAGTAAAGCAGAGACCAGGACTAGAGAAAGCGTTCTCAGGCTCCTGATATTCAGTCATTGATTCATAGACAGAAAGTCAAAGGGCTCCCAGGGGGAGTTTTTCTCACTGTTAGTGAGGCCAAAAATAATACTTCAAGCTAAGGAAGTGTAAGAATTTCTGAAAGTTTGGCACCCTTATGTTCGACAGTTTCATTTATTCTCTCTGTCTTACCTGGGGAAAAAAGGATGATACGGGCAATGGAGAATCTGAGTAAGCATTAATATCCTACAAAGCTCTTTAGTAACAATTCTGGGTAATTGAGTGCACATCACTAAATAAGTAATACAGATTTCACCAGGTGGGAAATAAGAGTCAAACAACATTTTGTGCTTCTGCTAAACTTGTGACTTTTTGACAAGAGAAAGCTTTGATCCACATGAAAATTGTTTTTTTTTTTTAAGATTTTATTTTTTAAAGTAATCTCTACACCCAACATGGGGCTTGAACTCACGAACCCAAGATCAAGACTTACATGCTCTTCTGACTGAGCCAGCCAGTCTCCCCATATGAAAATTGCTTTTATATACATTTTTATACACATTTCATATAATACACACACACACACACACTTTTATATACATTGGTTTTATAAACATTTTTATATCTTTTTTGGTACAATGGAATACAATTAATTTTTGAATGTGTAAAGGGGTCTTGAGGCTTGACCCCAGTGTCTTTATCGTTTTGAGGGGATTACAGACTAGGTAGGTCAGATAAGCATCAGAAACATCCTCGGCTTTACCTTTAACATTTTTGTATGAATCCTCATTTAAGAGTGTAGTCGATTTTTCTTTGGAATAGTAGTGAGACTCCAGCTCCAGCTAACGTATGGGTTAATCAGCACGAGCAGAACGGATGGTAGGTAAGTGGGATCCTTCCTTATCGTATAACAACTAATTTCTGACATGGAGTTAAATATTCCCCTGTGAGTAGCAACTTATCATAAACACTGCGGACCTCTGTTTTAATCGTGAAGTGTATGTACTATAATTGTCCCCGACTGACTGATAATCACTTTATACACAATTTTTATACCTGTCTTTATGTTTGAACATGACTACGTTTTCTATAAGCTGAGAAATAAAAGATCATTGATATGTATTTATATTTATGTATTTTACTTTATTTTTATGAAATAAAAATACACCCTCATACACAATTAATCCAGGAAGACTGTTCTCTTTTCAGTGTTAGTCTTTTTTTTTTTTAAATCCTAAGTTCGGTAAATATGAGAATTCTCACAATACTTCTGAGTCCAAGTCTGAAAAATGACAAAGCAAACCTAATTATGTCTATCATTCTTCCTTTTTAAAGTGGAAGAGCAAATCTTTCTGTCAGTTGGAGGCCATTCTAGAGAAGCTGAAGGAGTTAGGCACAAAAGACATCTTCGGGGTTTTTTACTATTCTGAAGTTAGGCCCTACATTTGTGAAAATCAAGTCAAGAGGAATTGTCATGGGAGACAAAACATGAATACAAGTCAGAATTGTGTAAAAATGAGGCATAGTTGTTGTTTTTTTTAAACAGATAACATGTAAATCCACAGCAATAATAACAGTGACTATTGGGAAGTTAAAAATATGTAGATTGTCTTCAAATTATTTAAAAATATACCAGGAGTACAAAGAGGCAACAGACTATTTCGGCGATTCAGAAAGAACTTCGGTTAACTTGGTACAAATAACTTGATAATTTTGCAGGAAAAAAATCAAATTTTGCTCTTTTGCACGTACTTTCACCCCACAATTGTATATTCTTTTCCTACAAATAAATCAATTAAAAATGACTATCTCATATTTTTGATCATTTGTATACTGTTTTTTATTTTTATTTTTTTAAATTTAGATGCTTATTTACTACCGAGGGACAGAGGGACACAGAGTGTGAGCAGGGGAGGAGCAGAGAGAGAGGGAGACACAGGATCTGAAACGGGCTCCAGGCTCAGAGCTGTCAGCACAGAGCCCGACGTGGGGCTCGAACTCACAAACTGTGTGAGTTCATGACCTGAGCTGAAGTCAGCCGCCTGACCAACTGAGCCACCCAGGCGCCCCTGTGTACCGCCTTTTAAATGAACCTTACTATATCTCTATATGTATGTATTTAAATATACACACATACAGCATCAGATGTATCTGCGGACATTACCGGGGGTCCACGGAGGGTGGCACCGGGTGCCAATCACCCCTGGTTGAGAATCGCTGTTCTAACCCTTTTGCCTCTCATGTCTCGCTGATCTGATGCCACAGAATACATCACATCCAGACTCTTCACGCCACAGCCCACGCCCTGACCATCGGGAGAAGTGATGGGGAGAAGGTGTGCAGGGGAGGAAAGAGGAAGGTCGGAGAAGAAAAAGAGGCTGAGGCGAGGGCAGTGGGTGGAGGCACACGCAGGAGAAGGGTGGAGGGGTGGAGGGTGCCCCTGCCCGTCACAGAGCAGTTCAAATACTGGAGGGAGGAACTTAGAACCCTCCTCACCTCATCCATGTTGTAAGACCTACATTTTAATACTGATGTATTACTGAGATTCCACACAGAAAGAGAAAGAAAGAAACAGAAAGGAGGGACGAAGGAAGCACCGGCAGAGGAGAAAGACATGCAAGCCCACCGACTTAAAAAGGGTGAAGTGCGGGCAGCAATAGGGAGAAAGGGGAAGATCCGCTCTTGCTGCCTAAAACGGCGGTTACGTCAAGTTGCAGACTTTGAATACGTAAAGTTGCAGACTTTGAAACTAAAACGGGAGTGTGTCAGAAGTGGGATTCGAACCCACGCCTCCATGCGGAGACCAGAAGCCCCAAGCGCGGGAAGCGAAGCTTGAGTCTGGCGCCTTAGACCACTCGGCCATCCTGACACCCGCGAAGAGCGGGCCGCTAACCGGCTTGTAAACGCACCAGAGGGAACCGGACTCCGCGCGGCGAGCGCCAGCCCACTGCGCCTGCGCGATGCCGGAGGCGAAAGGCGAGTTTGCCGGAAGCCGGGGGCTGAGGCGCGCGGAGCGGGAGCCGGGAGCCGGGGACACCCGGGGGGACCCGGGGGACGCCTCCGCCCCGCCGGGTGGGGGTGAGGAAAGCGCGGGCCGCAGAGCCCCCCCCGCCCCGGGTTCCCGCGGGGCTCACGCCCCTCCCCCCACGGTTAAGTTCAGAAGGTAACAGGTGCCGCGAGACCCGGAGAGCAGGGCTTAGCGCCCCCTGCCCCGGCCCACCTGGAAGTGTCCTCCTAAGAGTCAGCGGCGGCTGGATTGTTTCTTCGGTCAAGTCGAAATGATTAAATGTTATTCCCCCAGGCATAGGTTTGTCGCGTTAGTTTCAATGCCTGAAATTCGGTGTCGTTTCTGTAACAAAATAGCACGTACACACGACTTCGTAGGAGTTGGCATCGTGGGTACTGCATGAACTTGACGCATGATTTTCCTCATATTTGGTCAAAGTGGCATTTGTCTTCATGAATTGAAAAGCCCAAACAGTATGCCTTAAATTAATGATAACGGAAGTATTGACTCGAAGTAGGTGAGTAGTTCGGGGCTGGCGCTGCCGCCTCCTTTGGGTGGGTGGGAATTTGTCCCCCACCCCCCCACCCCCCGACCCCGGTCTCTCTGCAGGTGCTCGCGAGCCGCTAAGTCACGAACCACGAGCACTGTTTCCTCACCCGCCGCTCACTCCTGTCTTGGGATGAGTTGGGGCTCGCGATGCAACGTGAGGGACAAAGCTGGAGGCGGTCCTGCACCACCCCCCCCCCCCCCGGCCCCAAAGAACACAGACCCTCCATTTCCGAAACTACGGGGACAGTCCCGCAGGGGACAGCCAGGCTTAATCCCCCTGCGTTGTGTCAGGGTCAAACCCTCCTCCTCTCCATCTTCCCTGCGTTCTCTTGAGGATGCCCTTCAGTCGTTCCAGTTCCTAAAAAAGCCTCGTCCCGGTTTCCCCCACCGTCAGGGGAGGGAGCCCGCGCGTCCGCTCTGCAAGCACCTGAGGAGGAAATAGTGTGTCCGAGGGTCCTTCTGCCCCAAACCGCGAGTCCCCTTCGGCAATAATTGGGTCCAGGAAGAACCTTCACTCTCCCTGTAGCTGTGCGCGTTGACCGGCTCTTTAAAGAATGTCCAGGGTGGCGGTTACGCGGTCTGCTTAAGGATGAGATGACCCGGGTCGCTGAGCCACACTTTGGGGGGCCCTGGTAGTTCCTGGAACCTTAGGTCACTTCCTGGTAGTTCGAATTCTGCACGGAATTTACTTATTTATAAGACAAGTTAGCCCTGCCCTTCCAGGGCCTGGGTAGCTCAGTCGGTAGAGCATCAGACTTTTAATCTGAGGGTCCAGGGTTCAAGTCCCTGTTCAGGCGGCAGTTGAACATTTTTCCCCCCAGCCACATGTGGAAGAGGAACCTGCACGTGGTCCACATGAACTCTTTGTCTTTGCCCACGTGAAGGCCCAATCTAGCCTCATTTAATTATTCCTTCTAAGAGCGAACTAAGCCACTCCTAGAATTTGCAAGGGAATGTAGAATTGTGGGCGATAGGAAGAAAGACAACAAAAAACTTTTGAGTGAATTGCTATGAGATGTGCCCTTTTAAAATTCCCTTGCACAACGTGGGGGTGACTGTCTAGAAGGCGGGGTGCAGTTTGAATAGATCCTGCCCGGGTACCATTGTGGTCGCTTTGATCCCTGGGCGCCCCCCAGCTTGTTCAGCAGACGCCAGTGCACGGCTACTGCCCCGCTCTGCAACACGGAGGTGAAGAACTGAAATCCAGACACATCCTGAAATCGTGTTCGCCATCCGCTTTGTGCTTTCGTTGAAAAGCTGCCCCTCCCAGGGTGCCCGGCCGGCTGGGTTGGTAAGGAGTGCGATTCTCCCGGGTGTGCGCTCGAGCCCCATGTCGGTATGGAGATTACTTTCAAAATCTTTAAAAAGGGAAAGCTACTCCCCTTCTCCTGGGGTTTAAATCATCTGTAGAAGCTCTGGAAAGGAGGTTCTTTCCATTTGTTCTGTGTAGGGTGCCATAGGCTTTGGTAAGTCCTTAGATGGCGTTTTGATTAAAGAGTCAAGGTTTTCACCTGGTGGATACTGTGTGTGCAAAGCAAGAGTGCATTTGCTTCATCACTGTGTTCCTCGTTTCCACCGCGTGATACCCCGCAGGAGAACACGTGTCTGGAGAGTGGTACCGGCTTCCCTTCCTTCGGCTGGACACCTGACAGGGCGACAGGGAGCCTCCCCATCTAGGTGTGCCTGACGTAAAGATGTCAAACAACTCCTCATTAAAAGATCCAAAGTCTGCTGTTCTCCAGGTTGAGTTCCTGGCCTGCTCTTGAATCTTAATTCAGTCGGAGAAAGGCTGAGATCTCCCAGATGAGCGGAAGGAACCCACAGCTTCCGGGACACTCGGGCTCTCCCCAGAGCGTGGACCAATTTCCTAGAGTCTTGGACGGGTGCCACAGCCCGTCATCACTGAGCAGATCATTTAACCTCCACACTGTGCATTTGCTGAAAGCTGATTTATGTGCACATACACGGGAAATGAACCAGAAAAGTCGAGTTCGAAGAGCAGGCTCCATTTGGGGGTGTTTTCGCTGGAGTCCGCCACTGACTGCCGGAAGCGGGCAGTAGGGTAGAGCAGAGGGGCCCTGGGAGATCACGTATTCCTACAGGCCAGGCAGAGCAGGACACCAGGTTCCCGCAGAAACTCGGGGACAGCTGTGTCTCCTGGCTGCGGTGACCAAGGAGGAAGCCCAGGAGGAGATCGGGAGGAGCTGGAGTCGAGCTGACAAGACAGGGCACCTGCCAGGGAGTCTGCTGCCCCCTGTCGAGTTTTTCCTGCACTTTGTAACTGGGATTTCCCAGGTCCTTCGGAGCCGGAAGAAGGGCGGTGTGCCCACCTCGGAGGCTTCTCCTGCTGGAAAAGACCGGTTCCCTCTTTTGGCAGGTGTTTCCTGCTCACTCGTCCCTCCTTCCTTTTCTCCACCTCGCCGCTGCCTCCCCTCCTTTTCTCTCTGGTCTCTTCTCTGCTTCCTTCTCTGCCTCCCCCCACGTGTCACCTCCAGTGTCTAAAGGGAAAGTGGGGCGGAATTAAAACACGCCGGCCCCACCGCGCACTGTAGTGACTACATGATTTGGAGGAGAAACACCAGGTTGCTGTCGTTGTTACATGAAGGGCGGTAACAACAGAATCTATGCTACATCACTAGTAGGCTTTTTTTAATGCCGTGCAAATAGTTTACATTTTATATGAAATACAATAAATATGTGACTATGTTAGTAACATAACCAGAATAACTAATGACAGAGAAATGAGCAGTGGCTCCCTAACTTCGAGGCCTGTTGAGATCACCCGGGAATTTCCAACACCTACTGAGGGCTGGTTCCCACCTCCAGACATTCTAATGTCATCGGTACTGGGTCCCACCCCCCCCATCAGGGATTTTAGAAGCTTCCAGGTGATTCTAATGTACAGCAAACTTCTATGTACATTGAGAGCTTTGCCAAGGGTGGTTCGTGTAAGACCAAGGTCTCCATCGCCAGAGACCTTGTTAGAAAATCCAGAACCCCCGGACGTACACTCTGTCTACTGGAGGAGAATCTGCATTTGACAAAATACGCGGGTAGTCCCAAAGCCCCTTAGAGTGTGAAGAGTCACATGTATCGGGAAAAACCGCCAAAGTCTTGGAAATAGGCAACAGGAAATTACTGGGTGTCCTTTCAGTGAAGTGTTGGACATTGTCTGCCGGACTTTTGGAAATTGTTTGGTTCTGAGTGTGCACCTTTAACTGAATTTCTATTTGTTAAGCTATTCCAGAGTTTTATATGGTAGAGGCTGGCTTGTAGATAGTTGATCATAATGCAACTGATGTCTGTCCATAGCAAAAATTCAAATACATTTTGCCCCATAGGAAAGATAATCTCAAGTGTTACTGTCTTATAGATTGCTAACCCGTTTCCCGTTAATTACTCATTTACTAATCTCCTCAAGAGTCATGGGGTAGAATTTGTTATCCTAAATGTACAGGTGCAGGGAGGGGCGTGAGGGGCAAATACCCTAAGACAGCACCCCCCGTGGAGGGATGCGGCCTAAATTCAGGCACATCTCTAGGTGATTCAAGGAGCTTGTGTTCTGCGCTCCTCTGTCTTAACAATATTTTGGGTTGTTTCGTTTTCTCGCCAGCTCCATCGAAGCTCGTCCCTTCCCGCCGTTTCAGTTCGGAGCAGCTGGGAATTGCTACTTCGTGTAGACTTTCCGTTTTTCTTTTTTCTAATCTATCCGGTCTGAAAGCGATTTTGATCAGGTGTTTATTGCCCAGCGCTGAGACCAACGGACACATAATTCCGGGGCAGGTAAGGCGCTGGCCCCAGGCACCCCAATCCTTGCCTGCCGCGGCCCAGGTTCCGGCTGCTGCAGGGAGCCGCGAGTTCGAGTCCCGCCGCCGGCAAACCTGGGCTTGAGCCCGTGCGCCACCGGTTCGCAGGCGCCTTCACCTGCCCCTTCGACTCCACCTGCACCTCGTCCCCGAGCGCGGGCTCTACGCCCTGGATGCTCCGGGGAGGCCCCTCCGTCGCCTCACCTGTCCCGGCAGGTGCCCGTCCCTTTCCGCCCAAACACCCCCCACCCCCTGCCCCCGACGCGCCCCCCGCCCCGCGTGCCTGGACACACACCTCACTGGCGCCTGCGACGTCTGCAGCTCAAAGTTCTCAGCTCAACATCCGGGAGCATTTCCGGGGCGCACTTCGCATCCAGGGAAAGTGGCCCGGTGCAACGATCAGCCCCCACACGGAAATTGCCTTAAAACGAGAGGTGGAATCCAAGCCGGAAGCCCCCCGGGAGCCCAGCCCACCCCGGAAGTTTGCTGCTCTCAAAAGGGCGAGGCCAAAAGCTGCACCTGCTGTCTCCCCGTCGGGGAATCGAACCCCGGTCTCCCGCGTGACAGGCGGGGATACTCACCACTATACTAACGAGGAGGACGCGTTAGTGCCCGGAAAGTTCTCCTATAGAGGAATTCACACGCTGGGTCCTGACCTTTCCTGCGTACGGGATTCCTGAGAGACGCGCCCATCTTCACAGGAAAGATTTGTTATAAAATCCAAGAGAACAGATTTCCCAGTGTGACCTGGAAAATGCAAACACGACAGCCCGCAGGAGATCAGACGTTGCCGTGCACAGTGTTATCACTCTGGCACAGAAATGTTCCTGAACAGCAGGACCCCCGAGCTAGACGCACTTCCTCTGCTTCGGTTCGCCACGGTGAGAATCGTCTGTGTTGCGCGTGAATTTGTACACGGAGTACGGAGAAGAGCTTACTCTTAAAATCGAATCTCAGATTCTGCAGCGCTGGCATCGAGTGGGTTATTTGTGAATAGCCTTTTAGCGGTGGAAATCCCACCGTTAGGAATATTCCTCAGTGAAATTCCAGCCCAGAGCCAGAGGGGGCTGCCCAGGTGGTCTTTGTAGCAATTCCAGGGAGCAAAGAATGGAAGACACACTTCCTGGATGAGCATGACTGAAATGAACGTGTGTCCTGACCGGAGAGAAAAGCAATAGGAGTCCTACGACCTCGGAACAAACCTCTACAAACAGGTTTGGCTTAAGGCAACAGAAACGCGTTCCTCTCAGTTTTGGAGACCAGCAGAGGGAGATCAAGATGCCAGCGCCCGGAGGGCTCTGGAGAAGACTCTTTCTCGGCTTCTTCCCAGCCTCCTGTGACTCGGCGCCATCCTGCCTGCTCCTTGGCCTCTGGCTGCCAAGTTCCAATCTCTGCCTCTCTCTGTGTCTCTGTGGGTCCTCTCTTATAGGGACACCAGCCACTGGATGTACGGCCCAGCCCAGCCCAGTAGCACCCGATCTTAATTTAACTAATGACATCTGCAAAGACCTATTTCTAAGTAAGGTCGCGCTCTGAGGTTCTGGACAGACACAGATTTCCAGAGGGTGCTATTTAACCCGCTGCAATTAAGAATGAAAGATAAAGCGTTTATGCATAAACTCCGTTGACTGCGCCAGAGTATACACTAAGAGCTGGAAAGGCACTGAGGAAGTTTGGTTGTGGGGAAAGGGAAGGGAGAGTATACAGTTGTCTGATACTGTTGCTCCAGTAAAAATGGAAGGAAATTGTAAAAAGAGGAGGACAAAGCTGTTAAATGACATAATGATGGTGATAACACAAACATACAAACTTCCCAAAAATATTAGAAACGGCAAAATGTCAACATAGCCTCGTTTCCAAAGAGACATTAAAGACCTAAACAAGTGGAGAAGTATATAATTTTGTGGATAGGGGGACTTAGTATCTCAAGGACAGCATTTCTCCTTAAAGCGATCTATGAATTCCACATTATTCTAATATTAATCCCAACAATTCTTTCAAGAGCTTGAAAAGATTTCCAAGAGCTTTTTGTAAAATTGTATGTAAGTGTATCGGGCCCATAATAGCAAGGCCACTTTTACTACAAATATGGAGAGGATCGCCTGTAAAGCTTGCAGAACTCATCAGACACTCCAGGAATGAATATATTGTCACATCATAGACACTGGCATAGAACCTCAAATTGGTTAAACAGGACAGAGAGCTCAGGAGGTCAGTATTTGGTGTATTGAGAGGGGTGGCATTCAGGGCAGAGGACAGTTCAGGCTACTTAGTAAATGGAGCGAGGAAAAAAATATAGTTTTCTCATGGAGGGAAATATGACATTGGATAAAGAACACTAGAAAGATCAAGGATATAAATGCCACAACCAAAATTTAAAGCTCTCAGTAGAGAGTATGTGAATCAGCCAGGAACCTGTATGTGCTAGCCTGGGGAATAATGTGGAGAAATTTAATATAGTAAATTTAGTAGAATTTAATAATTTGTATAGAAATGTAATATAGTAAATTGTATAGCAAATATAGTAATATAGTAAAATTCCGTTAATGATGGAAGAGCTGATGTGGTCAATGGCACAGAGACTATCAATGTAGGAAGCCACACAGGCTAAAAGGCCTGGCTCTCTGGGAGAACTTGAAACCCCTGCAGATTTGCCCTCGAAGGCATTTGATGCCCTGAGGAGATACAGCTGAGACCAAGCAGTGGCGAGTAATACTTTCACTCTGGCTTCTCTCCTCGAATCTCCATCCAGTGCCCAACACTGATTTCAACCCAACCAGAAGTTACCTGACGAGGTAAGTTGAGGACTGCAGCTTACGTGGTCCAGCATCTTCGTGTTAGAAAGCACGAACGAGCCCAGGTCATGGATAAATCTGAGCACAGACATGCGAGACCTTCCCTTCTGCTCCTCACCATCCAGTCTCAGCATTTGACTAAAATTTAACTTACATTCAAAAAGCTAATGCTCTGTACGCATGAGGGTGCCCTCAAACCCTTCCAAAAAAAGAAAGGCAAAGCACCATCCTCCTTTTGGAAAGAGAGGGGAATTGGAATTCTCCAGACCCAAGATCTCATCACACCAGCTCTGTTCTCTGTGAACTGAAGGCAAGGAGAACGTGCAGCTACTCCAGGTTACGGAGCCCACAGTAGAAAGAGGGGTAGACATGACCTGGTTCCGCCATCTTTTTTTGGCCTCCAATCTCCCACCAGCGCAACTAAGCTGCAGACAGGTGGGAGGTTGGCCTGGGAAACACAGTCTGGGGAGTTGAGCCCTGCTGATGTAGAGAGTAATTCAGAGGATGGGGATCCACCCACAAGTGAGTGAGTGATCCACCCCCATCATGAGAATGTATATTCGAGCAGCAAAGATTGGAAACACTGGTTAAATACGACACAGAAATGCTACAGGGTCAAGACAACTTTGACCGGTTTGTGCATATGAAATTAATAGCTTCTTGTAACCGAATTATAGCTTAAAATGAAAACACAAGTTGTGCGGAGAAAGGTTAACTGCAATTCAAATAATGGAATTGCAAGAAACTAAAGAGAAAAAGAAAACAATGCACCAAGACCTCCCTTACGTTAGTAAGTCAAGCACGTCAACTCAATAGAAAAACAGGCAGTCAAATAAATAAATAAGTAAACCGGAATTGGGGAGACAATTCAAGTGTATAAATCCAAACATATGTAGAGATATTCAACCTCACTGTGATACCAAAATGCAAGCCGTTACTTCAACAAACTTATTTCCACTTGATAGGATAAAAATTAAATGTACAGAAGTGACAACCGTTGGAAAAGATTTGAAGACACAGTACCCTTTATACTTTGCCCAAAGAGCCTGTGGTGGTGAACCTCATGTGTGAACTTGCCCGGATCAGATATCTGGCTAAACATTGTTTCTAGGTGTGTCTGTGAGGGTGTTTCTGGATGAAATTAGCACTTGAATTAGGGGGTTCGGTAAAGCCATTTGCCTTCCCCAATACGGGTGAGCACCATCCAAGCCGCTGAGAGCCTAAATAGGACAAAAGGGCAGAGAAAGACTTCGGCCCTCTGCCTAATTGCTCAAAGCTGGAACATGGATCTTCTTCTGGCTCCCTGATTCTCAGGCCTTCGGACTCAGGTTGAATTATGATGGGGCAGACGTTATGGGTTGAATGTTTGGTTATCCCCAAATTCATAGGTTGAAATCTTGCCCTCCAATGTGATGGTATTTAGAAGTGGATCCTTTGAGAGGTGACTAATTCCTGAGTTAGTCCCTACTGGATTGGATTAATGCCCTTTTCAGGAGACCCCAAAGAGCTCCTTCGAGGAAGCTCTCTCTCATCAGACAATTGAAGCTGCTAGCACCTTGATCTTGGACTTCCCAGGCTCTAAAACTGAGGAGTAAATTTCTGTGGTTTAGAAGCCCCCAGTCTGTGGAAATTGTCACAGTAGCCGCAAGGGACTAAGACAGGCGTATGTCTTTACAACTTTGGGAAAACAGTTCTCATTACCTCCAATAGTTACACATTTATGTAACCTGACAAATCAACACTTTGTCTCCTAGGAACATACTCACACGTTACATAGGCATACTTTGTTCTCTTGAGCTTTGCTTTATGGCTTTTATGACTGTTGTTTTTATAAACTGTAGGTTTGTGGCAACCCTGCGTCCTGCAAATTTGCTGGCACCATTTCTCCAAAGGCATTTGCTCACTTCGTGTCCTTGTGTCACACTTTGGTAATTCTCACAATATTTCAACCTTTTTCATTATTATTATATTTGTTCTGGTGATCTGTGATCCATGAGCGTTGAGGCTCCCATCGTAACTGTTTTGGGGTGCCACGAACCGTGCCCAAATACGAGAGCGAAATTAATCGATAATTGTGTATATTCTGGTAGCTCCATTGACCGGCCTTTCCCCATCTCTCCCCTTCCCTCTTCTCGGGCCTTTCTTTTCCCCAAGACACAACCATATTGAAATCAGGCCGATCGATAGCCCTACAACGGCCTCTAAGTGTTCAAGGGGAGGAGGGGTGGGGCACCTCACTTTAAATCGAAAGCTGGATGTGATTAAGCTCAGCGAGAAAGGCATGTTGAGAGCCACGGCAGGCCGAAAGCTAGGCCTCTTGTGCCAAACAGTCGGCCAAGTTGTGAATGCAAAGGAAAAGTGAAAAATGTAGCTCCAGCGAACACACAAATGATGAGAAGTGACCCAGCCTTATTGCTGATGGTGGAGACAGTTCGAGCGGTCTGCATAGAAGATCAAACCAGCCCCAACATTCCCTGAAGCTAAAGCCTTGTCCAGAGAGCAAGGCCCCGACTCTCTTCAATTCCAGGAATGTTGTTCCTGAACCATTGATCAACAAGTCTATCTTTCCGCTTCTGGTTTGAAATGCCCTCTTTATCATAGACTAAATGTCCTTATGTGATTTGGTTTATTTCTGGACTTTGTATTTGACCGCACTGATCTATTTGTCCATTCATTTGTGAGTGCCACAATTCTTTTGTAGGTTGATGTTTATCGTTGAATGTTGGGGTCTTCTAAGCGTACTCAGGTCCTCTGCAAAGAGGGATCATTTTACTCCTCTTCCAGATTTTATGTCTCTGATATTTCTCATCTAACTGCATTCCCAATACTGCCAGTAGCCAATATTGAGTAGCAGTGGGAGTAGTGACCAGCTGTATTCTTAGTGGAAATGCCCGTAGTGGTTTCCTGTTAAATAAGCTGTTTAAACTGCTGGTTTCAAGATGGGTGTGTGTGTGTGTGTGTGTGTGTGTGTTCAGAGAAAGCATTCATAAATTTCTATTTTCTTCAACTTTTAAGTCAGGAACGGGTGTTGAATTTTACCTAATTTTTCAGTATCCGTATCGATGTGGTTTTGGACTGGTGGGGGGTCCAGAGCCGACGGCCTTGAAAGAATGCTTGAGACGTCTTTGTGCAAAAAGGTAGTTTTATTAAGGCATGGGGACAGGACCCCTGGGCAGGAAGAGCGGCTCTGGGGTCGTGAGGAGGGACTGATTGCACACTTGGGAGTTGGGGGACTTCAAGGTAAAAGGGAAGTTTCCAAAATGACTTTCATATGCTAAAGAGGACTCAGAAGATACCAGAGGCCTGGCTATTGTCAAGCTAAGGTGGTTTTCCCTCTAGCGAAGCATGAACATTAAGACCGTAGGGGTTCCCGGAGGAATGTTATACTCTGCCTGCCTCAAGAATTTGTCAAGGAGCTGCAGGTTCTAAGGAAATTTAGTTCTGCCATTTCCTTCTGTGCTTGTTCCCCACACCACTGTGGAGGGGAGGGGCATGTTGGGGCTCCAGGAAACTAAGTCTAGAGGTGTCTGGAGATTGCCTTTTTTCTTGTAAATCATGAAAACACTTACAAACTGATGGAGACTCAAGTCCTGCACGACTGTGATCTCTATCAGTCAACCATTTGTTTTCCCCTTTCTTTGGTTCTTGGGCAACCAGGGGAGCCTGAGGAATGTCACAAAGAGCCCACCCGTCTGGGCAGAGGTGGGGGCGTGGGGGGGAGGTTGGAGGGTGTCACCTTGCCGTATGCTCCTTCATCAGTATCAGAAGAGATCATATGGCTTTTCCCTTTACATCTATTAATGTGATATATCCTTATCCTTTAATGGACTTCGTAAAAATGGGACAATCTTGAATTCCTGGACTAAATCTCACTCTGTCAGAATGGTGTTGGACTCTGTTTGCTAATGTCAGTATTTTCAGATTGATATTCATGTATGATCATCACATGTACATTTTTTTACTGTTAGGTTCAGACATTAATGCTATAATTGCTTCATAAAAAGAATTAGAAAGTATTCCTTCATGTTCTATGTTCTAGAATAATTTATGTAGCATTTATAATGTTGACAACATCTCTTTGTTTTCAATGTTGATTTCCCTTCAGTGTTTCTTAGGTCTGTTTCCTCCCTTTTCTCATGATTAAATTAGCCATTAGTTTGCCTTAAGTTATTTTCTTCCAGAAATTCAGGATTTTGATTTTATTCTATTTTCTACCACATTGTTTTCTGCACTTTATTTTTTCTCATTTTCTTCCTTGTGATTTCATCTGTTGATTTTGTTGATATTATTCTGGCTTTTTCAACTGACCGTTTATTGTATTTGTTTTCATTCTTATTGACAAAGAGTTTCACAGAGTACCATGAACTGAGGGGCTCATAAACAACAAAAATCCATTTTTCACAGTTCCAGAGGTTGGAGGTCCAAGGCTGACGGTGCCAGTGTGGCTGGGGTCTGGTGAGAGCCCTCCTCCGGGTTGTTTTCTTGTATCCTCACAGGGCAAAGAGGGCTAGAGAGCACTCAGGGCTTCCTTTTGTAAGTCACTAATGTCATTCACGGGGACTTCACCCTCCTGACCCAATTACCTCCTAAACACCCCACATCCCAATATATCACACTGGGGTTTAGAATTTCAACATATGAATTTGGGGGGGGGGGTACAAACATTCAGTTCATTGCAAGGATCTCTATCTTCCTGTTATCACTACTTTAAATAAACCCCCCCATTCTGTTATGTAGTGTTTTCTTGTTGTGTTAACACGTCTAAGATAGAGAGATACACAATGAACAATTAATTAACAATTAACAATTGAAACAAAAGCCAAAACTTTATAGTAAAATAGTAAAAAGATGTTAATAGACAATTTTTTAAGATATAAAAAAAGTCCCTAGGGGCTCCTGGGTGGCTCAGGTCATGATCTCATGGTTTGTGGTTTCCCATGTCGGGCTCTGTGCTGACAGCTGGGAGCCCGGAGCCTGCTTCAGATTCTGTGTCTCCCTCTCTCTCTGCCCTCCCCTACTTGCGCTCTGTCTCTCTCTCTCTCAAAACTAAACAAGTGTTAAAAAAAATTTTAAAGTCCCTTATACATATAAAAGTATATCCGAACTCTAACAGATAAAGAAATGCAAATTCGCACCAAACTGAGATGCCATTTTTCTGCTATTAGATTTACAAAAATTAAAAGGTATGTCAAAGCTATGGGGAACAGGCAGTCTTACTTATTGCTGGTGGGAATACAAATTGATATAACCATTATGGAGGGGAATCGGGGCATATCTAACAAGATCACATAGGCATTCATCATTTCTCCCAACAATCCCAAACCTAATGACCTCCCCTGAAAACTTTCCTTCAACAGAATGAAAACACACGTGCGCATATTATTTGTAACTGCGAACAACCGAAATGCCCAAACAGAAGAAAGTGGTTAAATAAAGCATTACTTTCACACAACGGGGTACGTCTGCGGCTGTAACAATGTAAGACCAGGGAAGATCTCGATGAACTGACATAGAGTGATCTCTAGGGTCTTTTGGTAAGTGAAAAGATGAAGTGCCAATCAACATCTGTGGTATAGTGTCTTTAGGAAATAAGAGGGAATTTTAAAATTGTGTATCTGCTTGTTTGTTCAGGAAAAGGTACAGGAAGGATAAGCCGAGTGGGGACTGATTGCCCACAGAGAGAAGGTGGGAGTGAGCAGAGAGAGGGAAGGAAAACCAAAGAACCGCTGAGGCGAGTGACATTTCTCCGAGTATCTCTGCATGGTTTTGACTTTTAGAACGATATCGTCCCTGTGCCTACAAAAATAATAAGATAAACAAGGATAGGGTAGAGAAGCAACATGGCCTGAACCTGATTATTTCAAATGAATAATATAACAACGAAAAAAGGAGAGACCCAACACAATGAACTTAAGTGCAGTATTTATACTACCTGTCGTCAGGCTAAAAACATAAAAAATTAGAAAACCAGTAAATTCTCAGTACCTTGGGTTCCCAGGGCCGTGGTTTAACGCACACACACCATGCACTTAAAAGCCCACGATCAGGGCCTTTAACCATAATCCAAATCCCTGGATAAGAACCGAAACTTTTTAATGTAAAGACAAAAAAGCAGCTAAGACCATTTCAAAATGTGTTCGCATATGGCTTTTCAGCCAGGCGCTTTTAAGGTGCCACAAACTTTCCGTGTAGGAAGAGTTGGCCCCAACTGTGTCACCTCGGAGACAGACCGCAAAGACTCTCTTCCCTTCCTGACGAGCTTCGCTCCAAGATTAAGGAGTCGTGTCAAAGGAACGTGAAAACAGACAAATGTGATTAATGAAAGACCAAAAACGTAAACTCTTGCAAGGATATGCCTTGGTCTGTTTCGGCTGTTGTGGAGACCCCGCTCCAGAGATGTTGTAGGCCTAACTGAAATAAAACAGCGATGGGGCCGCCTGAACAGGGACTTGAACCCTGGACCCTCAGATTAAAAGTCTGATGCTCTACCGACTGAGCTACCCAGGCTCCACAGCAAAGGTCCTAGTTCACTGCATATAATGACTAAGGGCTCCAAGAAGTGCGAGTGATGCCCGTGACTCCAGAGATCACTGGCGTCCCCCAGCTGCGCCGCTCACACAGCCCGGGCCTCAGCGCTGCCGCTGAGCTCGACGACATTGAGCGCTGCATTTCTTCGCGACACAAGTATTGGGTGTATTTACTGCAGGGGGCGTGGGAGGAAAGTCGCTTGGGAACAGGGGGGATCCGTCTGGTGGGAAGGAATATTCCTGCAGGACAGGACTGCAGGTAGAGCCCCCGGAGCCGGCCTGGGCGTGGACGCGCAGGTGTCCCCACGGCTCACCGCGAGGAGGAAGCGCGGGTTCCACCAGCGACTTCCGAAAATGGGAGGAAATTTAGGAGAGCCAAACGTTGGGTAAAGAACGAAGGTTGCGGCACAGGGCAGAGGTTCAATTCCCGTTGCTTCCAGCAGTGTTTTCCTTCGGCGTCGGGGTTCCTGGGCTGTGAGGGTGGAGCAGCGGGCAAACACGCGACCGCCTCTTCTAAGACGGGCTTCTGTCCGGGACGCGCCGCAGTGTCCAAGTCGTTCCTCGCCTTCCGTCACGTTCCTTCCCTCCACCCCTCCAGGTCTCCCCCACACCTGTCCGACCTCCCTTTGTCAGTTCTGTCATTCCTGCGCCCACTCGTCCGACCCGGCAGGGACGTGAACCCCGGGCAGTGCACCGCCCCCTCCCCAGCGACGCTCGGGAGTCCGCTTGCGTCCTCGCCCTGCTGTTTTTACCTACACGTTGGGTCCTGAGCTCCGTCCTGTGTACGGGAGGGACGGACCAGGCAGATGCGAGCGCGTGCGCGGCCTCTGTCACCGCAGGTCTTCGTGCGTGCACGACACGTGGTCGCACCTCGGCAGGGGCCAAGACGCGGGGACCATAAACGGGATGACGCGTCCCTTCCCAGTATGGGGTGAGCGTCAAAAATGTTGATAAAGACACGCTTTTGATAATGGCCAATTTCCAACAAGATCCAAAAGAGATCAAGAAAGGTAAGGTAGTAGTGTCACTGTCACGAGCGGCCTTGGTGTTCGTGCGGATCTTGGAGCTGGAGAGGGCAGTGTGCGGATTGAGTAAAAACACGCTAGCAGAGGATGGTTTCGATCCATCGACCTCTGGGTTATGGGCCCAGCACGCTTCCGCTGCGCCACTCTGCTACCTGCGGCGACAGTGGCCTAGACTCTCACTAATTAGTACGTCTTTTCGGGTGTCTACACTCTGTTCTCCGCCGGCTCTTCTACCGCCTTCCACTCGGGGTCCACCGCACATTTCCTTCTCAGACCTGCGACCACAGGGAATCCCTCCCACGTCCGCGCCTTTGTACACACTCAGAAAACCCAGGGTCCGCAGCCCTTTCTCGGGAGCCCGCGTGGAGTTCTGGCGGGGGGTTCAAAGCTCGGAGCTCTCGCGCCATAACCTGCGCGCTCGTGGACCCGAAACTAGGTCGCCCTGCACCTCCGCCACCCAGGAGGGGGCAGGGGCGTGGGGCAGAGCCTGGGCTCGCTAGAGGGGAGGGGCGGGGCAGAGGGAGGGGAAGGATGGGGTGGGGACCCGGCTAGGGCAGAGAGAAGGGCAGGCTGGGACGGGGGCGGGGCGAGAGCGGAGGGAGGGGAGGGAGGGGGGCTGGGCGGGGTAGAGGGAGGGGCGCGCGAGGCGGGGGCGGAGCGAAGGCAGAGGGAGGGGGCGGGGCGGAGCCTGGGGAAGTGGGCGGGGCATGCCGGGGTGGGGGGCGAGAGCGGAGGGAGGGTCGGGGGCAGAGGGCGGGGCAGAGGGAGGAGTCACAAGCGCTACTTGCAGAACCTCCACTACCGGGGTTGCAGGGAAGGGGCGAGCGCAGGACTCACAGGAGGCTCCGTGCCCTCCTCCCCTGCAGCGGGACGTCCTGCCTACACGAAATCTCCAATCTCTGGTCCCGACACTGAGTCGGTGTTTGGGAGAGAGTCTGTACGTATGTTGTGACCTTGGAGCAGAAAGCGAGGCCCGGATCGCTTTCTAGTTATGTCTGGACCCGTTTCTGCCAGCGAGGCCTGGTTCTTCCCGACAAAGACTCCTGCCAAGCTGTTTCCAAACTTTTCCATGTCCTCATTTCTTACCTGACACCCTTTCGCTCTTCTTTCTTGTCTCTCTCATCGACCGTCTCTTCTTTCTCCCACCTTCCAGGGATGCCCCGAGAGCGTCGTTGAAACTGTCTCCTACGCAGACGTATATGAAGCCGCCTCTCAGTTCGCGCAGGTGTTTCCGTCTTTCCTCCAGGCTCTTGGCCTTGGAGCTACAGAGCCCAAGGGGATCCCACCTTGCTGGGATCTTCGCTCACATCTGAGCCCATGGCCACCTGCTGCGTACTTATTCAAAACCAGACTTCTCTCCTTTCAGCTTCATGGTTACATGTTATATTCGTTCGTATGATTTGAATTGCTCCAAAGTTAAAAAGCAAAAAAAAAAAAAAAAAAAAAAAGTCTGGAACATAGAAGGCGCCTGCTACTGGAGAGGTAGCATTTCCCCCACGTTTCGTTTTGAGTGGAACACAAGGTAACTTTGTGGTTCTCCTGGGGAGAGGTCACATTTGTAAGTGGATTTTTACAAAGGCAAGTTATCAATACTTCAGCCTTTAATTTTTTAACAAAAATACAAGACAACAAATCTCCACCTTTATTTATTTACTTTTCAGTTAGTTTAAATCCTTGAGGGGTACAGCATCACACGGATTTTGTGGCCAATGGCTTTAGCAGGAAGGTTGCTTCGGAATTTGACACGAACCATGCCACTGTTTCCATGAGCATGAGTCACTTTTCCCCAGATTACTCTGGTTTTATTCGGTTTGCCACAGGGAGTCACCGTGTTGTTCTTTGCTTTGTACACATAAGCACATCTCTTGCCTAGATAGAATTCAGTTTCATCTCGAGCATAAACACCTTCAATTTTAAGAAGAGCTGTGTGCTCCCTCTGGTTCCGCAGACCTCGCCTACAGCCAGCAAAAATGGCTTTGGATCACAGCCTTCCAGACGTGTTTGTCGTTCCAGGAGTCCGGTTCCTAGCAGGCCGCCACAGGTTCCAAGACGGCGGAAAGAGGATAGATACTTCAGGCTTCTTAAGGAACCGTTTCTATCGCCCACTCCTTACTGCCTCATCGTCAGCTTCAGAACTGTCTTCCAGTTTCTATTCAGTTACTTAGAAAGGTCTGATTGAGAAGGCCCAAGTCACAATCACAGTTCAGCTCCAGCGGAAGCCGCTAGAACCGCAGCTGATACTTCACCCCCAGAGGGACTCAGCCATTATTTCTCTCAAGGTTCTGAATATAGTGTGTGATTCCCAAGAGGGCCGGATTTATGGGCCTGAACCTATGCAGTCACACAGTGCACCGTCACCCCCAAACCCACACTTAGAAGGGCTCTGTCTTGGGGTTTATGCTCTGCAGATGCCGTCTTGAAATTCTTAAGAGTTTTCCCTTTAAATATGTTTCGTGATGCTCACTGGGGCACGGAGCGTGTTGAGGCTGGGGCTTTCGTTGAAGCCTGGGCTCTCCTGGCTCTTCCCTCCCAGAGAAGGGTTTGTGCCAATTTGCCCTTCCCACTCCCCTTCCTGACCCCCTCCCTCCAGCAGTAAGCTCCCTAGGAGATCTGGGGGGGAAAGGTTGTAGTCTCGCAGCTGGCATTACCAGGGGACGCTGGGTGGGAGTCTTGGTGGGAGTTGAGCCTCTAGCCCACCCCCATGCAGGTATATTTTAGTAATTTTAACAGCACGTTTCTCCCACTCTTTGAGCCAGGGGTCCCCATTTTCCTTTGTCATTGGGTCTCGTAAATTATGTAGCTGGTCCATCTCCCCCAGTTTCCCAGGGCTCCCGTTCTCTTTCCTGGCCTCTCCACGGCCTTCTCTGCTATCTTGCTCTCACTTTTGGAAAGTCAGGACTCGAATTTTCAACGAGGGAGCCTGGTGTTTTCAAGGGGAGAGTGCGGAGTCTTCATTTTGAAATCCCACTGCTGAAGGCTGTCTAAACACCACCCGCGGTAGATTTTTTTTTTTTTTTTTAACGTGGCCATCTACATGGAAGTGTACGGAACTGACCTTGAAGTGAATTTCGTTCCAGAGTGAAGACAAAATATAACTCAACGGTGAAGACAGAGGTTGACAATTTTGACTACATGAAAGTTAAGAAGTGTTCTTTTAAAAATCATGCTCAACACTCTAAGGGTAAACAGAAACATACGAATAAAGAGAGAAAAACTAGACTAAATCTAAGTGAATATTCCGGAAGCAGTATGACAGGGTTTAAGAGGTGGAAAATATGAAAGACTAATAAAGAGGCATGGAAAACAGATTAAAAGGTTCAAACAAGAAAGAGAACAGCTGTGCTTTGATTGTAGAACCAGCCAGTGATGGTTTAATGTTAGTCGACAGATCCTGAGATTAAAATATTTCATAATAGGTATTCTTTCTGTTAGCATAAGAAGATAGCACGATGCCTCTTAAAAGAAAGAAAAAAATATAATCTCCAGAAAGTTACATATTAAAAGCTAAAAGTGAAATAGGACGTGAGTACGTTAACGAAACTTTATGCAACCAAAAGACAAGATAATGGAAGGGAGAATAGAATTACAAGCCAGTGAAATTTTGCCTCCAATTACCATAAAGCAAACTTTCTTTGGCACTGGAGGTATTATTTATATTTCATGGTGGTAATTTTTTTTTTTTTTTTAGTTTTTTTATTCATGTTGAGAGAGACAGAGACAGCACAAGTGAGGGAGGGGCAGATACTGCAGGTCGTTGTTTTAATCAACAAACATTCAATAAGTACAATAGGGGAAAATGTCTTGAGTCAACGGAAAACCGAATTCTCTCAAAGAATCCCCTCTGAGTTATCTAATTCTGATTCACTCGACAATTCGGTAATTGCGAATACCTGGGAGCAACGGAAAATAATTCTTGTCTATAGACATACAAACTCTGTCTTGGACAGTAGAGGTCCAGATGACTTCCCTTCCCTGCTGTGGCAAAAGCTGGGGTCACATTTTCACATTTATTTCAGTATTCCTGAGCTATAAATATACCTACTCTTTGGATTCTCTTTTAAACTGATAAAATCTGCTGGATTCCTGTATTATGAGTTAAGTGAAGCCTTTAACGTACGGTGGTTCTTATATCTGTATGAGTTACGGCTTTACTTTTATTGAAACTCATCTTTTCACTACTATGTGCCCGACACAGTTCTAAGCAGTGAGAATAAGAAACTAAACTTTTGTCTTCAGAGAGCTTATTTTCTAGTGACACATAAAGTAAGTGTTGAACAATTATTCTGTAAAGACCTTTTACATCAATGAAGATATTTATTGTCTCAGTATTGAATTAGCCTATTAACCTTAAAAACAAAAACTGCCTATTATTTTCACCAGCGAAAGATGGGTTTATTTGGGAATAAAAGAGAATTGCAATCTGGCAAAACCATAGGCAAGTCGAGGGAACCAAGGAGAAATGTGCTTTTTTAAGCAGAAAAGGGGTGAGCTGGGAAGGCAGTTCCAAACCACTGGTTTGTTGGAGCAAACCGGAAGTTGAAGCATGGTGGCTTCTCATTGGCTGGGCTGGGGTGGGGGGGGGGGGGTGGACAGGAAGAACGTGTCTTCCCGGGCCGGAATAGTAGGGTGGTGTCCATTTGCAAGGTCGAGTCTGTGCAAGGTTAAGTCCCTGTCTTCCTGTTGGGGCTGCAGTTGGCATGGTTGGGCTGAAAGTGGTCCCGGGTAGACTGGGGAGCCCATCCTCAGGACGTCCCCGAAGGCTCTCGGTCACAAGAAAGCATTCAAGGACAGACCAGACACAACGGTTGAGGGGTGCAAGTAGGAAGTTCATTAAAGTGGGAGCACACTAGAGTTGTGAGAGCGAGTGAACTCAGGGGAGAGCCGCCGTCAGGGGCTGGGTGTCTAGCTTTTACTGACAGTTGTTAACTAGGGGATGGAATATGTAGGATTTTTTTGGTGGGGGGTAGGGTTTGGGGGGCCTTTTCTCCCTTATTTGGTGAGGGTTTCTGGCCTGTCTGGTGCCGTCTGGCTTCTCGTGGCTTTGTTTCGGAGTGTGACCAGGACCGGCCTCTGACTTCCTTGCTGCTGGCCTCCAGACATCCTGTTAGAACCTAACTGACTGCTTACTCTACCAGTATGGAGTTAGTTCGTCAATCAGTCAAATCGTGGAGTCTTTCATGACCTTGGCCATATCTCTGGTCTGCTAGGTTTTGACTGTTTCAGTTGACTTGTACATTGTATTGGGCTTGAGAAACAAATATTACATGCTGATTTTGAATTCCCTTCACACTGATGGGGGAGTGTGGGGCAAGCTGAGGGCAAAGTACAGGCTGGCACACCCCCGCCCCCAGGTGGGATATGGGTGATATTCCCAGGACACTCCTGGCTACCCAAGAACAAAGGAAAGGGGTGTAAGTGCTGGCCACGGTGATGTGGGAAGCTAAGGCAGATGAAAAATTAAATTCCCTTACTGCCTACAGCCCACTAACATTCCTTGAAACTGGTAGAGTGACCTCCCGCTAGGAGCTCAGCTGCCTCGATGATGACACTTTGCTGGGGGCAAAAGAGAACCTTAGCTTAACATTATCCCAACCTCTAGGATGCTGTAAGTCTACTTCTTTGATCTCAACTGCCCCTAGATAGATGCTGGCGATCAGACTCCAAGCTTATGGCCCCTGGTATACATCTGAAGGGTCTCATGACTGAGGTTTTATTAAACGGCAGTTAGTGGCATTTCCTTAGGAACAGCCAGTCCCTCAAAGTCCTAGAAACCTTGCTTCCAAAATTCCTTAGAGACTTAACCTATCCCTGACCCCCTCCCAGCCCGAGGGTATATAATGAGTTACCTGTCACAACCCCATGCAGCTCTTCCTGCCCATGGGTCCTGTCCCCATGCTTTAATAAAATCACCTTTTTTTGCACCAAGGATGTATCTTCAAGAGTTTTTTCTTGATTGTCGGCTCCGGACCACCCCACCATCACCCCAAAACGTCATCAACACTACATACATCTGATAGTTTAAATAATCAAATAGGGACGGATAGAAAAAAAAAAAAGATGCAGAACAAAAGAAGAAGAATACATTTGTTTTTATTAATTTTGGGAACACACGAGTCCATTAGAAAGTGTAGGGAAGGAAAAATTTTCCTTCTATCCTCTAGGTTCTTTTGGCTGGTCTGTTAATTAAATTGACATAGGACAGATCAATAGGAGAAAACACACTTAATTTCATACATATGGGAGCCCCACAGACAAGAGACTCGGGGGCAAGTTGATTTATATGCTATTCTGAGCTAAGGAATGGGACAGGGGTTGGGGCTTCAACAAGAAGGAAGACGACTCACAGGAAGATGGGCAGAGCAAACGTTTGGAAAACAAATATCTGTCATGTGGTGCAAAGACAATGGGACACAGGAAGGACTTAGAACAAACAGGCCCTGTGAGCTCCCCCCAGCTCACCACCCCTGTTCCACACTTTTTATAGTCTTTTCTGCTAATTGCTCTCTTCCTGGGCCAGGTCTTCTATCTACATTTTTCAGGCAGTTGAGTCAAATGCCAAAGTGGCACACCCTGGGGTGGTCTATTCTGCTCCCCTTGAAAAGCATGTAAACTAAGGAAGGCGTAAAAGGTTTTAAAGTGTTCTCCCTGACCACAGTACTGAAATTAAATACATATATCCCATTTTATACATAGGTAAACTGAGACAAGAGTCAGAACACAGTGACCTGATCAAACATGTCTCCCTCTCCACTCTCCTAATTAGCTTACTGTTAATCAGCTTGTATAAGATTTCGCATGCGTCAAAAAATCATCAGAAACGTAGAAATGGACAACAGAAATTATTGGGTCCTTGCCTTAGTGAAGTGCTGGGCATGGTCTAGCAGACCCTCTGGGAATTATCCAGTTTTATAGGAATGGGCACCTTGGGCTGACTTTCTATTCACGAGGCTATTCTAGAACTCTATGGTGGTAGAGGTTAACTTATTAAAACAAATAATTTTGCAAGTGCTTCTTGTCTATATCACTGCAAAGGATTTTGCACGCTTGGAATACAATTCTGTCCAGGAGAAGAGAGGACCCCAAATATTGAGCTTTATTGTGCTATAGGATATTAACCAGTTTTGCACCTGTTAGCAAATTGACTTCAGCCTTTCTGATTGTGTGTGGTCTGTTCTTCCCATTCTCCTTGGAAACATTTCTAACTGTTTACTCATTAACTAGTGAGACATAGGAAACCTTTGACATTGTGTTCATATGATATGTTTAGAAGTCAAGTTTTCAGGTTTTTTAAAAAAAGACTTCATTTGCCAAGTACCCTCCACACCCCACATCGGGCTCAAACCCACAACCTCAAGATCAAGAGTCACAGGCTCTACCGACTGAGCCAGCCTGGCACCCCAAGGCCTTGCCTTTTCATCTGATTGATGACACCAATACATTGGGAGAGTTTCCAAGAGAGAAGGAGGAAGAAGTCCTGACTGAGATGTCAAGGGCGTCTTGAGAGAGCACACCGCCCAAGGTGGGCAGGCGAAGTCTGAAAACAAGTTCATTGGCAGAAAGGAGGACTCGGAGCACATTTTCTAAGTGTTTGGAAGATAGAACACCACAGTTCAGAAAGGGCAATGGAGCAGGGGATTGGAGTTGTTGCTCCACCAGCCACATTAGCCAATAGAAAAGTGAAGGTGACCGGGGTCTTGAGCAGCGGCCACTTGTCACATGGTTTGCTGGGGTGGGGTGGGGGTGGGGGCCTACATGAAGTCTCCTTAATCCCCGGAGGATCTCGAGGCAGGACTTGTTCCCTAAATGTAGGGATGGAGGACACGTGCACAGATGGCCCGAGTCATGCAGAGCGATCCCACACCACACTTTTGTGAGTCACGGGGCTTCAGGCACATACATCTGATTCAAGACCTTCACGTTTTCCACCTCTTTGCGTTGCCTTGGAGACAGTATTTGGGGTGCTCTCTGTGAAGACCGACACCAACCCAAACCAGACAACTATCCCCCCCCCGTCCCCCCCCCCCCCCCCCCGCGGCCGTGCGCACAGACTAGGATCCTGGCACAGCTGTCTGCGAGTCGGGGCTGCATGTTTCGGGGGTCCTCGTGGGAAACGAAAGGTTTCTGCAGGCCATTAACTGGGGGGACTGACCAAGAACGCTCCTATGGGGCAGCAGGAAAAGGGAACACTGGTCGAGGCAGGAGGCATTTAAAAGACAACGTCTTTTTCAACTCAGGAGAGATTGTGAAGCCAGTCGTCCGTCCGTGCCCTCCTACCTCTCTCATTCTGCGCCCTATGATGAGGCGCGCCCCGCATCACATCCCTTCTCGCCCTGCAGGCCGAAGGAATGGAAGGGGAGAGGAGAGGGGAGCCAGGAGGTGGCGCCGGGGGACCCTGGGGAGGGAACCCGAGGGCCGCGCAGGGACGTTCAAGGCCCCCGCGCGCCCTGGCCGGAGCCGGTGAGACGCGAGAACACCGCTGCGCCCCGGGGCCGGCTCCCCGCGGGAAAGCTCGTGCAGATGAAGGCGCGGGAGGGTCCGTGACCGTCCAGGGAAGCCCCCGAGGCACGGCGGGCGCACCTCGGCCCCGGTAGCACCCGCAGCCGCACCCCACGCGCTAGACGGGTCCTGCAGGCAGGCCCCCGGGACGCGCGCCTTCACCCCGCCGCCAGCGCGCAACTCCCCGCACCGCTCGTCCGCTTGTGCCTTCGGGTTTGCGGGTGCTTCGCCCCGGTACCTTCTGGAAACAGAGCCCTGCCCCCTTCCTGCACGGAAGGGCCTCGGTCATTAATGGTCCTTACCCGCAGCGGTGTACGGTTCGTCAGGATGGCCGAGTGGTCTAAGGCGCCAGACTCAAGCACCCGCTTCCCGCCCTGGGGCTTCTGGTCTCCGCGTGGAGGCGTGGGTTCGAATCCCACTCCTGACAGCGCTCGTTTTGGTTCTTGCCTCACTCATCATCACCCTTTGGTCCCAGGGCTCACTCAGAATGGGAGGAAAATTTTGCAAGCCATGTACTGGGTAAGGGGTTAATATTCAAAGTTTGTAAAGAATTCATACAACTTAATAACAAAGTAGCAACCGATCTGATTTAAAAATGGGCGGAGGAACTAAATAGACATTTGCCCAAAGACGACGTCCGAATGGACAACAGGCAAATGAAAAGGTTCTCAACATCACTAGCTGTCAGGGAAATGAGAATCCAACCCACAATGAGATATCACCTCATACCTGTTAGAACAGCCAGCCTCAGGAAGAGGCTGTTGAAGGAAGGATGTGGAGAAAAGGGGGCCGTGGCTCACTGCTGGTGGGGGTGCAAACGGGGACAGCCGCTGCCGGAAACAGGGTGGAGTTTCCTCAAAAAAAGAAATAAATAAAAATAGAACTCTCATATGACACAGAAATGCCACTTCTGGGTATTTATTCAAAGGAAATAAAAACAGCATTGAAGAGACATAGGCACTCCCATGTTTAGTGCAGTATTATGCATAATAGCCCAGATATGGAAGTGACCTTTGTCTGTCAATGCATGAATGGATCAAGATGTGAGAGATATATATCTATACGTATATAATAGAAGAGTATTCAGCCAGGAGAAAAAAGGGAAGTTCTGCCATTTGAATCAACATGGATAGACCCTGAGTATATTATGCTAAGTGACATGAGTCAGAGAGAGAAAGACAAATACTACATATAGGAGATATGTGGAATTAAAAACAAAATTGTGTCAGCAGAGAGTGGAGTGGTGGAATCCAGGAGCTGGGGGTGGGGGTGGGTGGGAGAGATACTCTAGGGTGTATATTTGCAACTAGTAGATAAATGAGTCCTGGAACCCTAAAAGACAGCACAGTGATTATAAACAACAAAACTGTGTTATGAACATTAAACTTGTCAAGAACCGAGATGCTGATTGTTGTCAGCACTAGAAGAAATGATAATTATGTGGCCAGCTAAGAACTCTGTTGTACACCTTAAGTGTTACACGATATTGAGCTTACACAATATTGTGTGTCAGATATCTCTCTATTTTGAACACAGAAAAAAAACTACTACAATGACTTTCCTAGGCAAGGCCAGCGGTGGAGCTGAGCTGGAATCCCACCGAGACACATCCCTGCCGGAGAAGTTGTTGGATAGTAATTCAGTAACAGGGGGACAAACTCGTATTCAATAGCAAAGCTGCAAACATCTAAGATCTGCAGTTTCAGACCAAGATGTTAGCCTACGCAGAACTTCATAGAATGCATTTTTTTTTTACCTTCAAAAAATGAATCACATAAAAATCACATAACCCTGAGATAAAATCTCAGAGGGAGCTCTTACTGTTAGTGAGCGTATTTGCACAGCGAGGCCACTTCTCCGCCATTGCTGACTTAAAGGTTTTCGCTCTCAGAGTTCACAGGCGGCACTGCAGACTTTGGGACGGAACTTTGGAACAGGTGCTTTTCCGCTCGCGGGTTCAGTAATTCTCTCCTCAGTAAAAACCCCTCCCGCCTGTGGGTGACTCGCCCACCCGCGCACGCGGTTCCAGTTTCTGGGAAGAGGGAAGGGGTTGCGTCCAAATGTCCGTGAAAACACCCCCGTACTCTCTTTGTGGCCGGTTAGTTAGTCGCAGGCGGTTACGGGGGAGAATTTTGAATCCACGGGGAGAGGAACAAAACGGAAGTGTCAGAAGTGGGATTCGAACCCACGCCTCCATGCGGAGACCAGAAGCCCCAGAGCGGGAAGCGGAAGCTTGAGTCTGGCGCCTTAGACCACTCGGCCATCCTGACACCGCGGCGCGACACCTGCCAAATCTGCTACTTGAGGTGCTTCTGCGCGTGCCCCGGGGCTCAGCGCCCGCGGCGTCTCGCGGAGAGACTGGGCGAGGCGCGGGTTCGGAACCCAGAGACGCGACCGCTGGGGAGTACGGCGCCCGAGCCGCCCTTAACCTTTCATCTCGCTCCCCCGTTCACTCACCAGCGCTGTCTTCCGCCCTGCGCGGTCGCTTGGGCGCTGCAGGACAGTCCTGCCCCTCCTTTCTCCACGGCTCTCGGGTGCTTTTCAGTAAAAATGACCCACCTTGGGCGGCAGCAGCTAGTCTGAAACATGTTTGCCTTCGGTGGCTGGAAAAACACCAGCTGACGGTGAAAATGAAATAGCCAAGAAGGAAACGAAGTAACCTTGGTGCAACTACCGTTCTGGGACTAAGCCGTGAAAGAGAGAAGCACTTTAAAATTCCGATAAACAGGAGTATCGACAGGTTCCTGTAATCAGACCGCAAGGGTCTAGATCCATACAGCACATTTAAATTTGTAAGACATCACTTTTAAATCTGTGATTTCTTCATCTATTACTCTAAAGCTGCGTGGGAAATACCTTTTTTAAAAGGTGGGTTATTATTTGTAGATTTGACTCTTTTTAATGTGATTATGTTTCAGCACGGCAGTGACAACAGTATCGAAAATTAAGTGCATATCTTAATGTATGCGTATGTTGAATTTTTGCACTCGGCCTATACCGGTTTGAAGTCTATGTATATATTTTCTGTGGAATGAAAACTTCTGCATACAGGTTTAAAATATCGGAGATACTTGAAAGTAGATATTATTTTTGAATGCCCCGTCATATGGAATTGCAGCAGAAAATATGCCATGATCCAACTGTCTTTCATAGATGGATTCCTCACAGCACAGTCAATATGTCATGAACTCGTGGATAGTACATTTCCCGACACCTCTTTGTTATATTGTATTTTACCCATTTTTTCCTTACCAGTTCAGGGGAAATTGGGTAAGTGAAGTCTCAAACAGTAGAGGCTTCTGAGTGCAGCCATAAGAACGCCTGTGACAGATGGCATTTTCCCAAGATGGCCCTACTGAGAGATGTCATGCCACGGGTTCTTCCTTTAATGCGATTTTGACACACTTCCGCCCGAGGGTGGGGGACTGTGTTGCATCGCATTGGATCCAGGTAGATCTGCGATGCTTGGAATGGATGCTGCTGGGCTCCCAGTGTTAGCTCACCACCGCTTCCAACAGCCTTCTCTCAGGACATTTGTCCTCAGAACCCAGCCACCACGCTGCAAGGAAGCCCGACCTGGGCCACAGGAGACCCTGCAGGGGGGAACTGAGGTCTCCAGCCCGCACCAGCAGCGGCTGCCTGACACGCGGGGAAATGGTCCTTCGCATGATTTCCTGCCCCCAGCCTCACAGTCCTCCAGTGGGGTCTCCCGAAACCAGGAGCAGAGACAAGCCGTGTCCTCAGATTCCCAACCAAGTCTGGGAGAGAATAAATGAGAGCTGTTGTGTCAGTAAAGCCATCACGTTTTAATGTGGTTTTTTACGTGGCAATAGGTCGGGGGCATCCGTCCAATCAGGAGAGAGACACCGTGCAGTAATTTGACAGGAAGAGGTGTTTGGTTGTTTATCTATTTACTTATCTTTCACGTTGTGTTGAGATGTGATTGACCTAGAACACTGTAAGTTTAAGATGGGCAACGTAAGGATCTGATATAGGAACGTATGGCAAAACGATCACCACAGCAACTTGAGCCAACATCTGTCACCTCGCATTGTGACAATTTTTTCCTTGTGATGAAGACTTTTAAGATCCACTCTCTCAGCAATTTTCAAGTACATATTTCAGTATTGCTAACTATGGTTGACATGTTTTACACGATATCCCCAGAACTTGTTTATCTTATAACGAACAGGGCAAGTTTTAATGTCAAGAATCGTTAACTAAAGGGAGGGTCGGAGGAACGAGGAATTGGCTAGGAACAAGTAAAGAGAACTGGGAAGACTTTAAGAAGAGCGACCCAGGGAGCAGTCACCACCCCTAGGGCTGAGAAAGCACGGCCGGAAGAGAGGGCCGAGGTAAAGCCTGGAAGGGTGAGCCCTCTGCCCCTCCGCACCCCTAGCGAAGATCCAGCCTTGCTGTGGGGGACACAGCCGCGGCTCACTAAAGACCGGAGAAATCACCGTGGTGTTGTGCTGGCAGAACTTGGCAGAACTTGCGATCCCAGAGTCAGGGACGTTTCAAGGAGGGTGAGGAAAAATGAGCCCGGAGAAGGGCGCCCGGCTGGCACACTCAGTAAAGCACGTGAGTTCTGGTCTCAGGGTTGCAAGTTCAAGCCCCACATTGGCTGTAGATTTTAATAAAATCCTTTTTAAAAAGGCTGGAGGGGGGCGCCTGGGTGGCGCAGTCGGTGAAGCGTCCGACTTCAGCCAGGTCACGATCTCGCGGCCCGGGAGTTCGAGCCCCGTGTCAGGCTCTGGGCTGATGGCTGGGAGCCTGGAGCCTGTTTCCGATTCTGTGTCTCCCTCTCTCTCTGCCCCTCCCCCGTTCATGCTCTGTCTCTCTCTGTCCCAAAAATAAATAAACGTTGAAAAAAAAAATTAAAAAAAAAAAAGGCTGGAGGAAAGGAGAGCATCATTATCTAGTGGCAGGAAGCTTAGCAGGACTGTTACTATGGTAAATGTGAAAAAATAGAAAATGTACCTAATGAATTTGGAGATTCAGCGAAGGACGTTTCCGGGCAATGTTCTGAAGGTGTCGCCTGGCTTCTCCTAGATGCCTACGGTAACATGAGACACGAGAGGGACACACACTAAGGAAAGAATGGTTAATTATAAAGGAGCCAGGACTTGGTGAATATTCAGCAGTAAACCTGTTCCCCATTGCCAGCTTCTCCAGATGACCGACGATGTTACAATTAAGAAAAGTCTTCTGGGAAAACATGGTCTAAAGAGAAAGCCAAGGATGCAATTGTGAAGCCTTGGGTCAGATCCCAGAAAGATCTCTGCTGAGCCGCACGCAGGTGGACTATCTATCAGGGCCCTACACAAATTACATATATGTATTTTTAAGTCAAAACCTATGTCATACTTGTTTTAAGCCCTTGATTTGAGGGGTAATTTGTTCTGTAGCCATGGTAACTGAAACAATAGTAATGGCAAATGCAATCATAGGACAATTAAAGGAACAAGACAAAAAGGAAAAGACAAGAAATCCAGATAATGGAGCTCCCACCGCAGAGCGGACTTGGAGAGCTGGTATTTACCTGTATTTGACATTCAGGGAACCAGCCCCGGGAGCCAAATCCCGCCCGAGGCCCGTTTGTACAGGGCCTGTGAGCTAAAACTGACATTTTAGAGTAGTTGAAAACATCAAGGGAATATTTCATGACCTGTGAACATTGTATGAAATTCTAATTTCAGTGTTGTGAATGAAGTGCTGTAAGAACACAGCCCCGCTTCCTCGCTTATGTCTTATTTATCTGAGACGAGTTTTGAGCCACAGTCTGGAGCTGAGTAGTGGCGACAGAGACCATATGCCCGCAAAGCCTAAAATGTTTACCATCTGGCCCTTCCCAGGAAGAGTTTGCCGACTCTCTCGCGAATCTGTCGTTCTGTGGTTTTTATTCTTTTTTTTTTTAATTTTTTTTTAACGTTTATTTATTTTTGAGACAGAGAGAGACAGAGCATGAACGGGGGAGGGGCAGAGAGAGAGGGAGACACAGAATCTGAAACAGGCTCCAGGCTCTGAGCTGTCAGCAGAGAGCCCAACGCGGGGCTGGAACTCATGGACTGTGAGATCATGACCTGAGCCGAAGTCGGACGCTTAACCGACCGAGCCACCCAGGCGCCCCCCGTGGTTTTTATTCTGAGTGCACTGGCAACTCTGGTTCTTTGTTGTTCTTCTGGGGGAAGCTTAGGGCCTCCGTTTCTTTTCTGTTATCTGTTGCTCACGTCCTTTCAGAGGAGTGGCCCGACTCCAGGCTTCTCGGGCTAACAATTTCTCTCTACTCTAGATTAGCTGCCGCTTAGGGACAAGCGTGACCTAGGGTGGGTGGGGGGTACGTCTGGGGCGCAGAGGTTTGCGAAAGGCAGAGACGTAGGCACGTTCCTTCCCCCGGTCTCGTGCTGGCGTCACCATCACCTTCTCCGCACTGGAGTGTGCTTTATCCCCTTTCTCCACTGCAGAGAGCGAAAAATCTATCTCTACGTTCCCCATACAGGTGGGCTCGGTGGACCAGATACGCTCTTCTGTTCTGTCTCTTCCCGGAACCAGAACAGGGTGTCTCACTTATGGAGCCCCCGGCATTCTTGCCCGTGACCTTCTCTCCCAGGCCCCTTTGGGACCCAGTGACACTTATTTACGACTAGCTAGAGTTTTAAAAAGATAATCCACGCTACCAGTATGATCAGAACGAGATTTCCAAAACATTATTTATGTAGCTCATGGGGTCCCCAAGAGAAACAGACTTGACCGCCTCTCGAGCAGGAGATATCACCGCAGCCTTAGGTGGTGTTTGGAAGGAAACCCGAAGCCCCATGCCATGTTCTCCAGAACCAGCCTTATTTCACAGGAGAGCTGCCTTTCGCAGACCAGTCTCCCTGGGAGGCGTCTGCCAGAAAGGACTAGACTTCCTGCCTTCCTCCTCACCCGATGGCAGTGAGTGGCCAACATGCTGCAATGGCTGTACTCCCTATATGGGCCAATTCAAGCTGTTTAGAAGTAAATATTATGTATCCGCTGCTCAAGCGTCAACCTACCCTATTACCCGAGGTCCGTCCAAGAATTTCACGACTCGACCAACCCTACCCTAACCCTATCCCTGCCGTTACATTAGGGTGCTGCTCATCCTTCCTTTGCTCATCCAGACCCATTCTCTGGCCTGCGTTTCTTCTCTGGAAGGCTGTATCCTGTTGGGCTCTCCTGCCCCGCTAGCTCCTATGTGGATTCAGCCCGTGGAAGCTACTGGCAGATGTGAGATGCCAAGAGAGAAGTAGAGGTCCCCGATTTCCTCTCTTGAACCTAACCCTAAATTTGGAGATCAATCCAATGGCTCTCCGAAAACACCCGTTAAAACAAATTCTAGGGGTGCCTGGGTGGCTCAGTCGGTTAAGCATCTGACCCTTGGTTTCGGCCCAGGTCATGATCTCACGGTTCATGAGGTCAGGCCCCATGTCCGGCTCTGTGCTGACAGTGCAGAGCCTGGTTGGGATTCTCTCTCTCCCTCTCTCTCTCCCTCTGTCCCTCCCCTGTTCATGCTCTTTCTCTCTCTCTCTCTCAAAATAAATAAATAAACTTAAAAAACGAAAACCAAATTCCAGTTAGGCAAAGATTTCCTACATCAGAAGGAGGTAAAAATTAATAACAACAGTAGGGAAAAGTGAATTGTCAAGGTTAGCATCACAGAGTCAAAGGGCTGGGTCCTACATTTATGGAATTCTGAATCTTTGGCTCCACAAATCACATTTACCGTAAGTAAGGCTCAACCAAACACAGAGAAATATTACTCAAGTATCTTTTGATTTGTATAATTGAACAAGTATTACAAGCTAATTATAGAGGGCTTTACACATAAATAAATTCGAAAGCCAACGGAGAGTCCCCACTCTGCTGACTTATTTCCTTCTAAGTCAAGGTGCAAGGCGTTTAGAATAAAACTGTGATCGTATCATGTAGTTTTGCACTCAGCCTTTTTCACTTACTGGTATTTTATGGCCTTTCCCCATATTGAATATAGTTTTCTTCTAAAAATCTGTAAGAGCCACCTGATATCCTGTGTGGCTATATAGTACCTTAGTGCGGTGTTAGTGGAAGTGGACCAAAATTCAGAGTCCCACCTGGAGACTCGGGCCTGGGAGAGGGGTGGTTCAGGACCCCTTGGGAGTATTGCCAACAGATGTGGGGACTTGATGGAGGCAGGTGTCTATCTCCTACTTCCGTCCTTCCTGTCTCCCTCCCGACTGTGTTCTCTGCGTCCTTTCCCGTTTTCTTAAAGAGAGTTCTTTAATTCTTATGAGGGGGCCATGCCTCCATGATCAGAACCTGGAGCCGTCTGTCTTCCTGCCCCTGAGGTCTTGAGTTCCAGGCAAGGCTTAGCTGACTTTTGGAGACTCAAGCTGGGAGAAGAGCGCTATCTGGGCTCGTCCCCTTCGAGAACTGTGGTTTCTTGCAGGCCCTCGCAGAGCTGCAAAAACGCTCTCAATATAACTGTATCTGCAGGTGAAACAGTCTGTCACACACGCCGCGTGGTCGAGATTTTCACACACGCCGCGTGGTCGAGATTTGCACGCACGCCGCGCGGTCTCTACCTACTGAGGACTTGCCGAAAGACCAGGAGCCTGCACAGAATCCAGCCCAAGGGCTCATCGAATGAACGCACTTCAGCCTTTGTCTCTGCAGACAGGGAAGGGCAGAGAGCCCACTGAGATAACTTAAGATCATTAAAAAATAAAACACCCCCCCCCAAAAGTTCAAGTGATTTCTCTGACCCTAACAGGCCTCTTTCACCGACGTTATACATTTCTTTAGGTGCTAGAAGCAGGAAGTGAACATTGTACACAAACCTGCAAATCACAGGCCGGCTGGGACTTTCTGACCCTCCTCGGGCCTGCACCCACTTCTCCGATACTCTGGCGACGACGCGAAGCTTCGGAAGACAGGGCCCTTCTGCGCAGGCAAGTCGAGGATTTGGGAGAATGTGAACACACTGGCCGCTCCCGGAGGCGGGGGCGGACCTCTAATCCTAGCGGGGTCAGCACGGCGCCGAAGAGTAAGTGGTAACCTTGAACCCCCTCCACTGACCTCGCTCTCACCTTCATGGACACGCCCACCCCTTGTTAGGTTTCTGATCGCGTGCGTTCGTGAGGCCCCAGGGCACACAGGCAGTGCTGCGCCTGCGCACGGTGGTTGTCCCAGCCTGTGGGTCCCTCTGCCCGGCTGGCCGCCGGCCCTGCAGGCAAGGGTCGCACGGCCTCTCCCCTGCCGCGTGGAGCGCGCATTCCGGAGTCCCGGGCGGAAGCGCCGCGCGGCCCCCCGCTTCCCAGCGCCGGAATCTTGCTTTTCCGGGTCGTTTTCATGAGTCCTTTGGCCTGGCCAGCAGTCGAGGTGTGTTTGGGTTTGGTTCCTCCTGTTTCCGTGTAAGCCAGCGACCGAGCCGCGAGAGTACGGAGGGAAGCGGTCCCTGCCAGCTCCAGGCGCACCTGCTGCGGGCTTGGCTCGGGGGCCCGCGGCTTCCGGGCGCGTTTCCTCCCTGACCCCGGTCTCGTTACTTTGAGGCGCTGCTGGTCCGAGCCCGGTCCCCAGACAGTCCTTCTGATGTTGAAACTGTCACGGAGAAAGTAGGAAAGGGGATGAGGGTGGAACATGGAATTTCCAGAAACTTAAAAAACAGGAACCCAGACATTTGAATATATAATCAACCTTAGGACAGGGAGTCAGAGAGGGACTCACCGAGGCTCCGTAGCTCAGGGGTTAGAGCACTGGTCTCGTAAACCAGGGGTCGTGAGTTCGAATCTCACTGGGGCCTCCAATAGCTGCCTTTTTTTTTTTTTTTCTTCATCTTTGGTAGATGATTTCAAAAGGAATGTTTCATTGACACCGGAATCAAGAACTAGAAATGAACCGACTGCATCTCTATTCCGTATTCTCAGAAAATTGCTGCGAACAAAAGGAGACGATTCTAAGATTGAAATTTCTCCTGATAAATGGAAGTTGAGCCGCTGCGCCACCTGCATTACTGGTAACACCTGAAATTCAGGTGCAGAAAAAACCGAAGAGCCACCAGTGTCACTACTGCCCATATAAGCCAGCGGGGAAGCTGATTTGTATGGCGCTTCAAGCCCACCCGGGGGTCCTGCCTCGTTCAGCCCCTGGAGGCCTAAAGGAATCGTGTTATAATCATGGATCTTATCGCACTTACCCAGTGGACGCTAAACTCCCCCACAGACAGGAGTCACAGCCGATTTACTCTTGTATCTCAGAGCCTGGCCAAGTGGGGACCCTAGTGTGTGCTCAGCAAAGGTTTGTTGAGTGAAGCCCAGCTAAAGACTGTACCCGGAGTGCGGCGACTCTGCAAATACCTTAGGAGGCATAAAAACGCTCTGAAGGGCAAGGAGCCAAGGGCAGCAAACCGAGAAGACCAAAGAGCGACTCAGCCCCGATAACGATTCTACCAAATCTGGGACTCGTCCTTGTGGCCTCATTTTGTCGTCTCATGATCGGGATTGGCTGCCCCCAACGTGAACACTGGATATCAGCTGAATGGCTTCCGTGTGTTGCTAAAACCAATAATCCACACCAGAGATTCAACTGATGGAATCTCCCTACACCACGCTTGTATTAAGTAATTAATAATATAGTAATTATAAGTATATAAGCCACAGACATATTTCTCCAGAAAGTACTTTGGAGTTTTGAAAACAACCCAACACACCTCCCTTTGCAAGGTGTTTGGAAAGGGTACTGTAAACTCTGAAAGACACATTTGATTCATTTTCGTTAAAATCGGTCAGCTTTCTGCTGCTCCCAGCTAAGGACTCTGGCTGTTCCTCAGAGTCTCCGGGGTTCGTTGTGCTTTCGGGACTTTGTGGACGCTGCTCTCTCTGCTCGAAATACACCCCCAACCACCCCCAACCCTTGTTCTGGCCAAGTCCTCCCCATCTTTCAGGATTGAGCCTCCAAAAAACATCTCTGGTGGAATGATATCCCAGAAATCCAAATGAAAGACTGAACTTTTCTTTTTTCACATGAATTCCTTTTAGCCTCTGTGTATGAAGCAGACGATTTGAGGGCGTCTCGTTTTAGTCCCCAAGGTTACTGTTTCCTCTCGTTTTGGATTATATAAGCCAATGGCTTCCACTGTTTGGTGTGTGTGTGTGTGTGTGTGTGTGTGTGTGTGTATAGCCAGGGTCAAGGCCCAAGAAATTGCAAGATAAAATTTGTAACCTCATGCACGGTCAATCAAGGTGTGAAGAAGTGTGAAAGATAATGAGGCCAAAAGAACAGACTTTGGAGACACGTCCACTGGCCAAATCTGGATGTCGCAATACCCACCCTGACTTCGTGGTGCTTGAGGCCAAATGTAAAATCCGTTACTCTGATGATTCCCTGGCTTCTAGAATCCACCTCACAACACGCTCTTACTCGTGGGGCTGATGAAAGTGAAACTATAAAAACTAAATAGGCTGAGGGGCGCCTGGGTGGCTCAGTCAGTTGAGAGACTTTGGCTCAGGTCACGATCTCACAGTTGGCGGGTTCAAGCCCCTCATCGGGCTCTGTGCTGACTGCTTGCTCAGAGCCTGGAGCCTACTTCAGATTCTGTGTCTCCTCCGTCTGCCCCTCCCTCGCTCATGCTCTGTCTCACTCTGTTTCTCAAAAGTAAATAAATGTAAATTTAAAAAAATAAAAAAAAACCTAAATCTACTGAAAGGAGGCTGACCTCTGTAGACGGAACACACATGTCATGTCTCCTTATCCCGTCCACTGAGCACAGCTAAGAATCCCAGGCGTTAGGTGTAAACCAAATGTAAGGAGACCCTGAAAGGTGTGGAGAAGAAAGAAGAGAACTTGGGACCCGAAGAATGGCATGATGGTGAATTCCCTGGGTTTTCATTATGGGGTTTCGTATTTTCGAGATTGGGTACAGTAGAGGCCTGCTGTGTGATATTTCATATACAGTACAGCATTATATACAGAGAGAGAGAGAGAGAGAGTTGACCTTGAACAATGTGGGAGATTGGGACCCGGATCCCCATGCAGTCAAAGATCCATAGATAACTTTTGATTCCCCCCAAACTTAACTACTAATAGCCTATTGTTGACCGGAACCCTTATCTATAAGAATTGACACCATTTTGTATACTGTATTCTTCTAGAAGTAAGCTAAAGAAATGTTATTAAGAAAATCCCAGGGACTGACTGGCTCAGTGAGGAGGGCATGTGATTCTGAAGCTCCCCGTGGGGCACAGAGATCATTTAAAACAAAACAAAACAAAACAAAACAAGAAGGAAAAAAGAAAGAAATCACAAGGAAGGAAAGATACATTTACAATACCGTGCCATAGTTACTGAAAAATCTGCCTATGAACGGACCCAGCAGTTTAGACCGTGCTGTTCAGTTTAGACCGTGTGTGGGTACACAGCGGCCTCTGTCCCCGGTTCCTGGCACAGAGCTCCCAAGTCCCTTGTAGTTTCCCCGAGTGAGAAGAGCACTAGGAGCGTCTTTTGTTCTAATACTCGGTCTTTGACCTCAGTTCCTGGCGCAGAGCTGCTTAATCCTTCGGAATGTCCTCGGTGACAGGGGCGTCTTTTGTTCGAAAGGGGCGACTCCGCGTGGGGTCCTGGGTGGGGGCTGGTCACCGGAAGACGGAGCCACCATCAGGAGCTTGGAATGTTCGGCTGCCCCCACCCCCATCCTCCAGGAAGGGAAGAGGGACTAGAGATTGAGTTACTGAGCCTCAGGCCTCTGTGATGAGTCTCCCTAAAAATCCCAGAAGGACAGGGTTCAGAAAACTTCTGGGTTTATGGCTAAAAGCATCTAGAAGCGCGAGCCTGAGTGGCTGCTCTGATGGCTGAGTGCGGACGGAGGGACAGAGAGGGTGAGCCATTCTTCCGCGGATCTCAGAAAAAGGCGGGTGTTTCTTGGTGATGGGTATGCGTCTCCTCCTCTAAGGGACTGAGGCTTCTTTCCTGTAGGGAGGGGTGCCTGGGCGGACGTGTGCTGTAGGGAGGGGTGCCGGGTGGGGGGCTTGGAAGACACAGTCTGCCCCATGCGGCCCAACCTCACAGCAGCCAGTCCGGGCGGCGTGAGTGAGGAGGGAGAGTTCAGGAGACCAAACGTAGCTCCTTGCCCACTGCAGTGTCAGCATCGTGAAAAGGCCCGAGCCGGGAAAGGAGAAAGCTTTACGCTGGGTGAGAATTTTAAGAGTTGATATCACGCTGTACCGGAAAACGAGAGTGTTCCTTAGCATTGGTACAGAGAGCTGATTCCGACGCTTGTCGGTGACATGGGGAGACCGGAGGGCCTCTCTTTCAGAATGGCGCGGTCCTGCTGTTTCTCCGCTAGGCCCCGCGTACTCCTGTTCTGTTCACCTGCCTGGGAGTAAACCAAAAAGGTTCTGTGCCCATTCTGAGGGGGGAGGCGAGAAAGTCAGTCTTTCTCTGAGTTTCCTCCTAGGCCCCCCCGGACACCGGATCCCGAGCGTGTTCGGGACACTGGCTTCCAGCAAACCCGGCTGGTGCTGCGTCAGTACCCCCTACCCACGGTGATCTGTGAAGTAACACTTCCTGTCCACCTGTCCCTCGCCCTGGATTGGCCCCTGCCCCGGATTCCTTAAGGAGAAGGACTCCGGACCTCCCTCCGATATAAACTCTTAACCGCAAGCGACAAGACTCACTCTCCTTCCCTTCCCGAGTCTTCCCAAGTCTTCCAGACTCTGCGTCTTCGACACTCTTACCACTTACACTATTCACCGAACTGGTTTCGCTTCCTTCTGGCTCCTGTTTGATTTCAATCCTGCTCGAAGCCAAAGACCCTCTTGGCTGGTCCTCTGGGAGCCCCTGTGGGTCCTCCCACCCAACCTGCCTCCATCATTAAAAATGGTGAGATTTTACTCAAGACCATTGTCATGGGGAGAGGGACTGAACCCAACTCCAAACACAGCGCAGATCGTTGGAGAGTTACCGCCCTGAGGATGGCTAAGAGGAGGGACTTCCGACACCGGGATTCTTGTGAAAGACGGGGCCACAGCTCAAGGGTAGAGGCCGAGGAAGCTGATCCCATGTCACGACTGGGAGAATTCTTACGCAGTAGACTTTGCAGGATTCTTGCTAAACTGGGTGAGACAGGGGTGCCTGGGTGGCTCAGTCCCTTAAGCCGAAGACTTTTTTTTTTTTATTTTAACTTGTTTTATTTTTTATTTTTTTAAAATTCACATTCAAATTAGTTAGCATATAGTGCAACAATGATTTCAGGAGTAGATTCCTTAGTGCCCCTGAAGACTCTTGATCTCGGCTCAGGTCATGACCTCACGGTTTCCTGAGTTCGAGCCCCGCATCAGGTTCTGTGCTGACAGCATGGAGCCTGCTTAGGATTCTCTCTCTCCTACCCTGCCCCTCCCCTGCTTACACTGTCTCTGTCTAGGTCAAAAATAAATAAACTTCAAATAAAAGGAAAAAATAAACTGGGGGAAGCAGGCCCCGGGGGCCAAGGCCTCCCTGGAGTCTTTGTCAGCCTGAGCAAGAATCCAGAAAAGCTGGATCTACTGGAATTTTCACCAAGAAGTGAGGAGGAAGGTCTGCAGAGCCGGCTGAAAGAGGCAGTTGAGAGAGAGTGAAGTTTCTTCCTGCTAGTTCCCTACGAGCTGAGCTCAGCTCAGCCAGTAAATCTGGCATTCGGGGTTGCACCGGTGCTTAATGCATGGATGGTATTTTCCTGTAAAGTCGGTGTTTGTTTGAAGGAATTTTGTAAACCGGAGTTGGGGGTTGCAAAAATCAGAAGCTGCTCTAGTTAGTTTAAAATGGAATGGAATGGAATGGAATGTATGTATGTACGTATGTATGTATTTAGAGAGCACGGGAGCAGAGCAGGGGCAGAGAGAGTCCCAGGTAGGCTCTGAGGGGCTTAAACTCATGAGCCATGAGATCATGACCTGAGCCAAAATCAGGAGTCAGATTCTCAACCGACTGAGCCGCCCAGGTGTCCCTGAAATGGAATTCGTTTTTAAAGTTGAGGAACACCTGGGCGGCTCAGCCGGTTGAGCGTCTGACTTCGCTCAGATCATGATCGTACCGTTCGTGGGTTCAAGCCCCTCATTGGGCTCTGTGCTGACAGCTCAGAGCCTGGAGCCTGCTTCGGATTCTGTGTTTCCCTCTCTCCCTCTCTCTGCCTGTCCCTGCTCACGCTCTGTCTCTGTCTCCCTCTCAAAAGTAAATAAACATTAAATTTTTTTTTTCACTGAACAACTTGGGGGCGCCTGGGTGGTGCAGTCGCTTAAGGATCCAACTCTTGATTTCAACTCAGGTCATGATCTCATGGTTCCAACGTTCGAGCCCCGCGTAGGGTTCTGTGCTAACAGCTCAGAGCCTGGAGCCATTTGGGGATTCTGTCTCTCCTTCTTTCTGCCCCTTCCCCACGTGTATGTGTGCGTGCCTGCGTGCTCTCTCTCTTCCTGAGAATAAATCAATAAACTTATTTTTTTTAACTGAGCATCTCATAGGAGATTTTAAGATGGGCAAAAGGGACTTGTGGGTTCCCCTTCAACGGGATGCTGGGGCCTCCGGGGATTTGCTGATCCTAGAGAGGGTTGGTCTGTGGGTGACTCTTACAACTGTGGAGAAGGAAGCTAACCCGTAGAAAACTGACAGTATGCGAATCCTGTGTGTGGAGAGTCCAAATTACAGCGGGTGCAACGCCAGGCCGGTCAGCTGCGGTGCTCGCCGGCTGTGGGGCTGGCATCGGGTTGTAAATTCATTTCTGTATTTCTCACCCGACTACGTATGTGCGTTGCTTTGAATTCTCTTTTGAACCAACGATGATATCTTACTGATTAGTTAACGTTTCCTTCGTAAATTACTGAGCTTATTAAAATACTTGGAATGATAGGATTCCGAAAACTTTGCCCCAAAATGCGGCACCTTGACATATTGACCGTCTTAAGCTGAAGGAACTGGAGAAGATCCAGAAGCAGGAAGGTCACGCTGACCTGCTCTTGCCCTCCATCCCTGAAGCAGGTCGCAAAATCCCGTGCAGCAGGTCTGTGCCGGGAGGATGAAGACATTCTTACCCCCACGGGGTGGGCAACCGGGGGCCAAGAGATCTGTGCAAACAAATCTTGTTAAACTAACCATTTCCCACCCCCATCCCAAACCCCCTCGTATTGTCAGTTCCTCGCAAATTATTGTCCCTTTGTCCCAACGGCATACAAGCTTCCTGGTCTGGTCACTTCTTGGAGTCTTCGTGCTCTGGTGCAGACTTCCGCGTACACGTAAAAATCCGGTAGGGTCTGTATGCTTTTCTCCCCTCAGTCTTTGCCAGCTTAATTTTCAGACTCAGCCAAGGACCCCCAGGGGAGCAAGGAGAACTTTTTTCCTGTCTACAGACACATGTTCACGTCATGGTTATAGGAGAGACGATTCGTCCTTTAACGCTCCACAATTCTTCTCCGATGTTCCAAATACACGGATGTCCGGAGAGTCGGGCCCAGAGACAATGTCCAAGCCAGGGGGCTGCGGACGCAGACAGCCGGGTACCAGTGCACCGGGCGTCCCTGCCACCTCCTCTGCTACACCCGACGGAGCACCTGCTGTTCCCGAGCCACGTGGCTGCCCGGAGAACTGGGGTGACCCCAGGCCCCGAGGCTTCGCCCCAGCCCACCCCGAAGATGTCGCCGAAGGCTCTTGGTCTCCTCAAGAGAAAACATTCAAGGACACACGATGCGGTGTGCAGTGATCCAAGCAGCAAAGTTTATTGAAGTGAAAGTACGTTCTTTAGATGTGAGAGCAGGTGAGCTAGAGAGAGAGCTGGTGCCCTGGGGTCGGGCTTCCCTCTGTTACTGACGGTTGTGAACTAGGGGACAGAATGTTCATTGCTTGGGGCTGGTCTCCCACTTGTCCTCCTCACGTGCTCGGGGGCTTGCCGTAGTGGCCATCTGGGCCAACCGGTGTGGGTGTGACCCGGCTTCTCGGGAGTGCGGCCCACACAGGCCTCTGACCTTCCCTGAAGCTGGGCACAGCCTCCTCCGTGCTGGCCTCCGGGCTTCCTCTTAGAGCCTAACTCACCGCCCACTCTAACAACCAATGTGTCTCCACTGACAGCCTCAAAACGGCCACAAAGCCTGTCCAATGCTTCTTCCGCACATTAGTCTCTTCTAAATCTATTCCCGTATGGGTGTGTCTATTGGAGAAAAATCTAGATCTGTCTCTGCACTCTGGATTCCAGGGAGACTACAAAATGGAGTTTCTAACTTCTGCCTTGAGATAAGTGGGGCTGTTAATAGCATAGATGGGCTACTCAAAAGAAGTGTTCAAAATATACACAATATTTTATTTGACTTTTTGACAGTTCACAACGTGTTGCTCACGTTAATCCATTTCATTTAATAATCTGCTATATTGTTGCTGTCACCATCAGTAATGTCACTGCTATTTCTCGTTTGAGAGGACCAGGCTTTTAAAAAATCCAGGGGGCTCCTGGGGGGCTCAGTCAATAGACCAACTTGGGCTCAGGTCATGATCTCATGGTCCTTGAGTTCGAGCCCCGCGTCGAGCTTTGTGCTGACAGCTCAGAGCCTGGAGCCTGCCTCGGATTCTGCGTCTGCCTCTTCCTCTCCCATTGTGCCCTGTCTGTCTCTCCAAAACAAATAAACACTAAAAAAATTTTTAAAAATCTGGTTGGACTCCATGGATGGCTAGCTCCATGATTAAAAATCTTTTTCCTCACCAAGAGGCAACCCCTTAATCACAAGAGAAACGGGAAAGACTAAGATGTAGTTGTAGAAATTGGTCTCCACCAGAAGCAGTTCACAGTCTGGACAATCTGTAAAAATCTTGTACTTTTACTTGGGTCTTTTTTGTTTGTTTGTTTGTTTGTTTGTTTGTTTTGAGGAGGGGGCTGTCTGTCATAAGATAACACGCCTGACTACATCACAGAAGGAAAAGAAGGTATAGTCCCTAGAGAACAAGGCAGGTGGCCCTCCAGTTTCCTAATGGCTCCTTGGTGACAGAGTCATTCTGCCAAGGTCAGGGGACAGCATCGATGTCCCTCCTGCCCTAACCAATCAGCGGTAAAAACGTCTAATCAGGTGAATGGAGGGGGCGGGCCTCTAGCTCAGGAATGCGTGTGTGAGGAAAGCCCGAGCCGGAGGGACACGTTGCAGAGTCCGGAGAAGGTCACTAGAGCAGGCCCACAAGTGTGGAAATGGCCCAGGTTTCCTACCTGGGGACCCATAGACACGTACCAGTCAGGGCGGCCCTGCGCTTCTCTCCGACAACAGGATACCCTGAGTGGGCCGTGTTTTCATGTAACAGCCGGAAAGATACTGAACAGGTGGAAAGTTAAATGAGAATTCTCGCCCTTTGTTCAGAAACACAGACAGGACCCCGGGGTGCAAGGCAATGGGACAGGTGCCGGGGAGAAACAAAACAAAGCTAAGATGTGATCCTGAGCGGGGAGCAGTGTCCCCACACCCCTGCACGCCAGAGCGCCGTGTCCCCGGGTCTGGCCGGCGGGAGCAGAGCAGGCACCCCGCAGCCCTCTGCTGGTGTCGCCTCGCGTGTCCTTCGTGTCCTTCGTGTGTCTGTTCCCGCTCCGCCTGGCCCCTCCCACCCGCCTGCTGATCTTCCTACTTTCCCCGTGGGTGAGAGATGGAAGTCCGAGGGCATAAGATCCTGCCTCACAGGTGCCTAGCGTGCGTGGGAGTGATGTGTCGCGAAATGTCCCTCGGCCTTGTTTCGGAAACGTGGAAAATATCGGGGGAAAGGAGTGCTTGAAAATGGGGTGGTTCGGACAAGGTGTTTTAGTCCGAAGGTGGGAGCGAAATTATACCAACAAGAAACCTCAGTGCACGGCTTACACCAGACGATGGGAAGGGCACCCACCGCAGTGCCGCGGGGCCCAGGAAGGTGGCGGGAAACCCTCCGCCAAGCCGGTCAGTCTGCAGAATCGGGAAGCTCAACGGCTTTCCCACCATCGAGTCAGCTCGACCAGAGCGAATGAGAGAATCGTGAATGCCTGGAGCATCTCACATTTCTGGAAGATACAAAGATCGAGTAAACCCAACACCCCCAAACCCCAGCGAAGATGAATGTCAAAGTGTAGAGGAAGCTTCTGGCAACTGTCGTCTGGAAGTGTGTCTTTGGCGTTTTGCTCTGCAAGCCACCAAACGGAGAGAGAGAGGCTGTCACAAACAGGAAAATTTGTGGGAACCAGAGTGTTTGAGCCTGATGTCTCTAGACTCGCACAAAACCATGGCATAGGAGGACCGTCCCACGGGAATCAGCCAGGCAAGGCAATACCCGTTGGGGCCCAGGGGCCCCAGGCTCTGTGAAGGGACACTCCGAGGCCAGAAGATACCCCAACTCTGCATCACATCCCCCAGGACGCGAGACAGCCCTCTGCTGGGCGCCTACGTGATATTTCAGTCACGGATCCGTTGGGGAGCGAGAATCTCCTGTCCCCTTCAAGGTCCTCCAAGCTGGACGAAGACTCAAATGCACATGAACTAGATTAGCAGAGAAAATAAAATTTAAAGCCTGTGTCTGGGGAATCCACACAGACAGGGAAATTCCAAAGAGAGTCAGGCAAAGACAGATGAGGCACACACGTCCTCATCAACCTTGGGGGTCGGGGTCTGGGACTTCAAATGGAAGGAATGGAATCCTCAGGAAGATAGAAACGAGTAAACGTCTGGTAAACAAATGTTTGCTGGGCCACCCAGAAACGGTGGGACGCAGGGAGGACATTCGTCCAACAGGCCTTGCCGGCCCCCCCCCCCCTGCGTGCCCTGCCTAGTTCACCCCGGAGTGTCGTCGTCCATGGTGACCGCTCTCTTCCTGGAGCAGGTTCTCAATCTAAATTCTTTTTAGACAGTCGAGGGGGAGGTAAAGAGCTTTTCCTGGATCTGCTCGGTTTTGATAGCTCTTAACACAAAATAATCTTTATGCCAAAGGGACCCATCTTGGGGCGGCCTGCCCTGGGCCCCGACATATCCATGCCTAAGTATTGAGAGCGTATTTTTATTAGGGAAGGTGTGCCGAATTTATGTACTTCCTATTTGGCCTACTCAAGATTATGTCATTTTTTTTTTCATTTGAATTGAATTAATGAATTACATTCATTAATTATGTAGTACGGAACCAACTTTAAATTGTTTAAATGACCACCTTCTGTTTTTTGCAAGTACGCTTAAAACGGGTACTGCTGGATTCTGTTCGTGAACACCTTCCGCAGTGGTGTTAGTTAGCTGAAGATCGGACTGTTCCACCCCACGGTGTGCCTGTTCGCCATAAGGGTTGTTTTGAGCTGATTGGTCCTGAGAAAAAGCAGACACAGAAGAGGCTCTAAAAACAGAGTAGAAGTTACCCGTTTGTAAGGGCAGTTTATAAAGGAACTCTCTATGGGTGAGGCTTTCCTTCTCTGTACTCTAAATCACAAGAGCATCTTTTTGTAACAGCCCTCCAGTCTGTCTTTTTTTTTTTTAATTTTTAGACGTTTGCTTATTTTTGAGAGACAGAGAGAGGCAGAGCATGGGCGGGGGAGGTGCAGAGAGAGAGGGAGACACAAAATCCGAAGCAGGCTCCGGACTGTCAGCACAGAGCCCAGTGTGGGGCTCGAACCCTCAAACTGCAAGACCATGACCTGAGCTGGAGTCTGAGCCTCAACCCACTGAGCCACCCAGGGACCCCCCCATCCGGTCAGTCTTAAGGGTTCACTTGCTTCAAGCTAACACACCCCTTACTTGCTGGCCCAAGGCTCTTCATTGTAACAGAACTAATGTGCTCTCTCTGAGATTTGCAGAGCACTGGCCTTGAGGAGTGAAGGACCAGAATGTTCCCAGGCCACGGAGGCCAGCAAGCGGGTTTAAAGCCACCTTAGCTTTTCGATTAGCCTAGCAATTTTCTAGCAAAATGGTTTTCTTTTTCAGGTCACACAAATGATTTTACTAATCTCCCTGTGGGTGTCTGCAGACCTTGTCCTCCTTTGCAGAAAGAACGGAGTCCTCCTACGTACCATGAAACAGGAACCCAACTCCCTCACACACCCCAGCACTGAGATAACATTAGCGGCTGGCACCATGGGGTCTGCGCATAATCAAGAAATGTTATAGGCCCCTTTACTTCCTTTGCCGATTAATCCCCTAAGTTCCTTTAAAAACCCCTGGGCCGGGCAGAAACCTGGGAGTTGGCTTTTGGACAAGAGTCCCCCTTCTCCTCAGTTTCCTGGGCTCCAAATAAAGGTCGATTCCTTTCCAGTCAAAACTTGAGTCTGGGCCTTTCAGTCGATGACGCTCAGCTAAACTTGGGTTTGGTAACATCATCAATGGAAAAGGCTCTGACTTTACGCTGCGTGACAAACATTACCTGTGTTTACCTTGCTTTTCCTGATAACCTCAAAACTGGCACCCCCATACCTTTCTCTTCTTCGTCTTTAACTAGGATAGTATTTCAGCTGGAGTTGGAAGTCACTTTGAAGAGTTACTCATTTTCCCCTGGGCGTCTTTCATATGTACCGGAGGTTCCATGTTAGTGAGCTTCTGTGTTTTTCTTTTGCTAATTGTTCACGACAGGGATCTCGGGCAAGAACCCAGAGGGACAGAGGGCAAATTATTTTTCCTACTCTGCAAAGCAAAATGAATCGGTGTTCTTTTTTTAATTAGCAAGCTTTATTTTTTAGAATAGATTTTCAGAAAAATGAGCAGAAAGTACAGAGAATTCCTGTATTGGAGCTCTTTAATTGTGTTACTTTTATTTGTTGCTGGTATCAGAGTAATGCTGGTGTTATAAAATCAAAAACAAAGTCACTTCTTCCTACACTATGCTATTTTCAGTATTTAAATATTAAAAAGGTTCAAAGCATTCCACTCCAAAATATGCCGCTTTGGGAAAGGCATTATTTTTAGGCAACGGAAGACCAGCAGAGACAAGCTCTTTACTGCCCCCCCCCCCCCAGCTGCTTAAATGCCTAAAATACAGTGTATTTTGTAAAGGAATTTTGTAAAGGAATTTGTAAGTTCCTGTAAATTTTGTAAAGGAATTTACATTTATAAGGGAAACTTCCACTAGAAAAAGCATCTGTACCAAGAAGAGAGCTATTCCCAGAGACAAATTTATCCAGGAGACACTCTTAGCTGCACAGAAAGGCAACTTTATTTACCATGCATTTCCTCCTTTACCTTCCCATAAGTTGCCTCTTCCAACTCAGAAGCTCCACATCTCGATTCCTGTGCGTCTCCCAGGATGGCACGGAGGCCTCGGTCATCTGTGAGATGCCTTTGTGTGCGTACGTAATTAAGATAGCTTTTTTCCTCCTGTCAATGTTTTGTGTCAACTTAATTCTTGTGCCACTCGCAGAACCCAGTCAGTGTCCCTCTCCTGCAATGTCATCACACGCCTGGCTTTGCTCTGACAAGTCACTTAACTGTCTCCGTGGGTATTAGCCACATCAGTAATGCCCGTTGTCCTGGAAAATCACCAATTTTGTCCAGGTTCTCATTTTTTTGGTTGAGGTGTACAAAATACTCTTTTAAAATTATATTTGGGGGCGCCTGGGTGGCGCAGTCGGTTAAGCGTCCGACTTCAGCCAGGTCACGATCTCGCAGTCCGTGAGTTCGAGCCCCGTGTCAGGCTCTGGGCTAATGGGTCAGAGCCTGGAGCCTGTTTCCGATTCTGTGTCTCCCTCTCTCTCTGCCCCTCCCCCGTTCATGCTCTGTCTCTCTCTGTCCCAAAAAAATAAATAAACGTTGAAAAAAAAATTAAAAAAAATTATATTTCTACATTTCTTCTGCATCCTCGTTGTAATTCCCGATTTTATGTTCCTGTTTTTAATAACCTAATTATTATCTATTTTATTTCTCTTCATGTTATCTATATATTTTTCCCTTTTGTTTTTTCCTAAAAATAATCTTTGGGGTCCTGCTCTTTTTCCTTTAGCTTTTTAAATTAATTTCTTATGCTTCCCTTGGTTCTTTAATTGTTCCTTTCCCACTATCATGTCTCAAACACTTATTTTCTTTATTCTTGTTTAATGATGTGAAGGTTTTAGGCTCTGAGCCCACATTGAGCTGTACCTAAACGTTCTCAAAACACACGTGCAAGAAACACACGCGTGCGCACACACACACACACACACACACACGAAGGATATGTAGAATAATGTCTCCCTTACCTCATACTTGACTTTATTTAATCTATACAGTACAAACCATGAAAGCACATTGAAAACCACGACATGGCCCACCTAGCTATAGTTTCTTTATTCTGGGACGATCATCTCCCCGCATGGGCCAACCGTCACCTTGTTCCTGGTTTTACCCTTTAGCCAGTTACTTGGCCCAAAGGGGATGCTCAGTAGATTTACTGTGAAGGTGATAACTTTTCAAGCTGTCGGATGCCCACTTGCACTCCCAGGCTCCGTGGGACCCAAGCAAGGTGCTCCTAAGGTTGTGATGCGTTTTAATCGCACTTAACATCGCCGGAGACACGTGACCTGACGTCCCTCCCTTTGTAGGTCATTTGCTGTCTTTCTGTTTATGAAGTTTGGTAACAATGACAAGATATCTCAGTTTTGACGGATTCAATATTTGTTTTTCCTGGAAGATGACTTTCTTTATAAATATTTGCAAACATTTTTGTTGAGGTTTTATTTCTTGTTTCACTTCATTTTTCTCTACTTCAGACACCGGCCACCAGATTGTTTAGATCTCCGTCGTGTTTCGGTAAAACCTATGTGATTCTGTTTCTGTGTTTGTCGTTTTCCTTTGAATTTTATGAATTTTTCACTAATCTTGTTTTGTCACAGACTCAGTTTGTTAGGGTTACTCGCTGTTTCTACTTTGTAAATGCTGTAATGCATTTTATTTGCTCTTCAGTCTCTGTTTTCATTCAGTTTTGACATCTTTAAACTCATTTTGCTTCACAGCCAGAGCATAAGCATGTGACCCAGCTGCCACCGGCCCCCCGACCCACGTCTGGCTTCGGTTCAGGCGCTGTGGACGTGGAAAAGCAGGTAGTGCGAGCATCGGCTCCGCCGAGAGGGGCAGAAGATGTGTTCATTTTTCAGAAGAACCTTGCACCACTGCCTGGCGGTGCAGCTGTGCTGGGAGGGCGGTGGTGGGTGGATGGGGCGTTATTGCTGGTTGCACAGCGTCTACACCTGGCCCTCTGGCCTCCTCAGGAATTCTGGTGGATTTCTTACCCACTTGTTGCACAGTTGGGTTGGCCATATACAGGTAAGAACTCTGATTGGTACAATGAGTCTTTGAAACGTTGTTTAAAGGGCCATAAGAGACGCATTCTAACATGTCAGTTTGGGATAGTTCTTCAGATTTGGGTGAAAGTGTTGGTTTGAGGTTATCAGAGAAAGTGAGCCTTCGGACCATAGACCTCCACTAATCCTATCTCTCCCTACCCCCATCCTCACCGGCCTTCTGGGGAAAGAGAGGGGGGGGGGAGAGAGAGAGGGGGACACACAGAAAGAAACAGAGACAGAGACAGAGACAGAGAGAGGGGGGACAGAGGGAGAGAGGGGGGAAGAGAGAGAGAGGAATTGAGATGGGGGGATAGAGAAACACACACACACACACACACACACACGCACACACAGAATCTCAGGGTTCTTTGGGTCTTGTACGCGATGCCGATTTCTCCACGGGGCTGGAGGGGGCTACAGACCTTTTGGGCATCTTTTCAGTAATCGACCCATTTTTCCACATTAATTTCCTTCGTTCCTTTGTGACCTGCCAAGACATGGTTTATTCTTGGAGGTTAGTCATTCTGGGTAATTCTTCCTCGAAGACTCTCCTAACGTCATCCTACAGGGAAGACGCCAACAGACTGAGGTTTGGCAGTTCTTTCATCTTGAGGGAAGTTCCCCTGATCGGTGTTGGGGGAGATGAGTTTTCGGTCTGGAAGGATGTTGTGGAACCTCTGCCCAGGTTGCAGCCCCCACCTCCCACCGACAATCTACGTGTTTCCAAATTGGAGGATATTACTGTTTGCTTTCAGCTCTTACGTAACTGACTCATTCTATGAAGTACCTGGGAGTGTGTTCAGAGAACCTGCTCAGTTCTCTTCTTTTAGATTGGTGCTCGTAACTGTTCATTCTTCGGGTGACCTTTAAAAAATGGACATAAGACTTTAGCCTTTTCTCCGCTCTGAATACTTGCTAGGGATCCAAACACTTTCTCTTATTTTTATTTATTTTCTTAGATTTAGAGACAGGGAGGGTTTATAATTATTAGGATCAACTGGGAGCTTTTTAAAACTGTTGATTTTGGGGATCTATCCCAAACCAATAAATTCAGTCTCTGAGGGTGAGGACTGTTTGCGGGTATGGTGCTAGGCAATTTTTCAGTTCCTCCAGGGGGAAGAACCACTATTCTAAAAATACAGATTCAGAGGGGTTGGAATGTTTTGTGCCCCCAAAGCACATAGCAGCCAGGCTCTGAGGTGTTTCAAATGCTATTTCAACATTTCCGCATTATTAATATGGTCTTAAAGACTTGTGAAGAGAAGATACACCCAAAGGTAAATGGCATTTTCCCCGGGTTATAAAAATACACCACTTTTCTCAAATGGCAAATGAAGTCCAGCCACATCTGCCTCTTGCAGACGCAGAATAATGAGGACCTTGAATCATGGACTCTATAGAATCATCTTTTTGAGACAGAATGTGAGTATTTCCTAGAGTTACCGGCTGAGATGACTTTAATGGGACATTTCAGTTGCTACCGTGTGTCCACTGTCTTCTTGAAAAGTGGGTTAAAGACCCAGTGGTTGCCCTTTATTTGCTATTATGCAAGGGAGGGAAAAAGGTTTTCCTTGACCCTCGTAGGGTCCCTGGCCGGGTCTCAAAATTAAACCGACAAAGGCAGATTCACAGGAGGAAAGCACACAAGTTTATTTGACATAAGGTGTACGTGACCCGGGAGCCTTCATAAGGAAATAAGACCTGAAGACAGGGTTAAGCCTGATTATTTTTACACCGAGCTTGATGAAGAATGGACGAGCATGCAGACCCGTGACAGGCCGAAAGGTAAACCGGGAGACACTGTTTGGATTCTTCCCGGGTCCCGGGGTCCCTTTGTCTTTGGAGATAAGGATGCTGTTTTCCTCAGGGTACCTCTGACACAGGAGTTTTATGACCTGCTTCGGGGCAGACGGGCAGGGGGCGGGTCAGAGTGACCTTCCTGCTTCTCACATTTTCTCAAGCTCCTTCCGCTTGAAATAGTTGATTTGCCAACTTGCCATATTTTGGGCTAGCGTGTTCTGAACCCCATCAATCACAACAATATGCCTATTTCCACGTTGGTGCCCGCCCCCCCCCATTCAAAACATAATATCACACACTACCTCCCAAACCCCGGCCAGTCATTCCGAACACTGCCAGTTATATCACGGCTCCTATCACCCAGGAACTCAGGTGCGGAGGGAACCTTCACAATGGATAGTCTTAGAAGGGGTTCATAAACAGGCTATTTGACAAAGGTGTGGGCAGGTTGAGGGGAAGGACAGAGAACACAGCTACTGCTGTCGGGTGGTTAGTATCCCTAGGGCCTGAAGCAACAGGGAAGAAGCCATTATTGGAGATGAAGGAAAGGTCCACTTGGATGAGCTAGATGGAGGTGAGGCCCAGAAAGGAGTGCAGAGAGATAGATACCCCCACCTCCGTGTCCTCTCTGACCTCCCGCTGGTGCCCCCACCGTGAAACTGCACCTGATGTCAGCGGCTGGTGGGGAGCCCATGATGTCGTCCAGACGGGCCAGCCTTCCACACGACAGAAGGTGGAGATCAGAAGATGGTTATTATTATTATTTTTTTTTTTACCATTAACGATTCTAAGCATTTAGCTTCCTGCTTTTCCCCACGCACACGATTTTATGCTTTAAGGCCTATGTTGTGTCACAGATTTGGGTTCTCTGATGAAAATCAGCTTAAGATCTGGTGGCGCCCCAAGTCTTGTAAGTTTCCACCTCTTAAGAACAGTAATTCCCAAGATGTGGGCTCTTATCTGGATCCGGATCCGGGACACGGCCCCATGGACGCTGCCCTGGGATTTACACGCGGCCGCAGAACAGTGCCTGCCGACGGCTGCTGTTCAGATGGGATGGTCTCTAGAGGTCAGGCCAACTTGGTCTCTGGAGGCCGTGGAGGGGGTGGGGGGGTGGGGGCGTGGGGGGGGGGGGGGGGAGGACTTCTCCGGTTGAGGGTCACCCACCGAAAATCTAGTGTTGCTTCTCACCTCTCGTGTTCAGGTGTCACACACGTGGAATGACAGCGGCCCAGCGATGGTCTGCGCTCCCCTCCCCCGCCGTGCGTGTGTCTGGGAGGAGGAACCTGGTCGCTGGTCTATTGCTCTCAGCCCCGACTGTGAGGCAGTGTGTGGTCAAGAATACCGGGCAGGCTATTCTCCTCTTTAAACGATTCCGCTTCTCCGGCACAGGAATTGTTCCACAAAAGCAAAAAGGCCTCGTATCTCGTGTGTGCTTATGCTTTAATGGTTGCAATTTCCGCGGGCCCAAATCAAACGAATAAGCCAGCAGACCAATGCACACAAGGGGCTTTTATGATTAAAGGCCACATGGAGGGGATGAGGGTTGTGGGTGGGCATGACATCACGGAGGCAAACAGCCAGGAACCTGCAAGACCCAGCGGGGTGGAGGAGGGGGGGTGGGGGTGGAGGAATGCGGGTGGGGAGTGGAGTAGAGTGGGGTGGAGGAGAGGGAGGTGCGGGGTAGAAGGGGGTATGGGGGGGTGGAGGGGGGTGGAGGAGAGGGGGGTGGGGAGGTGGAGGGGTTTGGGGGGTGTGGAGGTGCGATGGGGTTGGGGTGTTGAGCTGGGGGGGTTGGAGGGGTGGGGGGGGAGGAGCAGGGTGAGGATGGGGGTGGGAGTGTGGAGGGAGGGGGGTGGAGGGAGGGGGGTGGAGGAGAGGGGTGGAGGGAGGGGGGTGGAGGAGGGGGGTGGAGGGAGGGGGTGGGGGTGTGTGGACCGGGCCTTGGCCGCCGTGACGCGCAGCACCAGCGGGGAGGGGTCTCGACTCCAGCGGTTCCCGCGGGAGCTGCCGGAGCGGCGGGCTGGGACCCGGGCTCGCGAGGAGCCGGCGGGCGCGGACTCCAGGGGGCGCGCGGAGCCGGGGCCGGGGACTCGGCTCGTCGGCGCCCCGGGCGCGGTGGGAACCTCTCGGAGCTGCGGGCGGGGCGGCCCCACGGCTCCCGGCCGCGGACACGGGCCGCGCCCCGCGGGGGCGGTGGGGGTGGAGGGGGCGGAGCCGGGAGGGCGGAGCGCGCGCCCGTCCCGGGGGGGAGGGGCAGGCGTCGGGACGACGGCGTGCGTCGGCTCGCAGCGGGGCGGCGGGTGCGGGCGGGTCCCCGCGCGTCCGCGTGCCCGCGCGCCGGCCCCAGGCTCTGTAGAGCGCGCGCTGGCGGTGCGGGGAAAGCATGCTCCAGTGGCGCAATCGGTTAGCGCGCGGTACTTATACAGCAGTATATGTGCGGGTGATGCCGAGGTTGTGAGTTCGAGCCTCACCTGGAGCATGTTTTCTTCCCTTTGCGGTTTCACACTCCTTTTCTTCGGGTGCGTTTCCCCCTCCTCCTCCGGACAAAGCGCTGGAGGGAGCCTGTGTTCTTTTCCGTGGCGAGACCGCGGATATGGAGGGTGTGTGGTGGTTTTCGAACGGGACGAAAGCGCACACCAGAAGGAGGCAAATTGAATTTGTCCAGGCAGAGGCGCTTCTCCCGGGTCAGGGGACCTCACAGCCATTGCATATCGGCGGAGGAGGCCCCATCCTTTCCCCGATCCTTTCCTTGAAGGATTCCGCAGCTCTTTGGGAAGTGGGCGGGGGAGCGGATGGGGCCTGGCGTGCTGTCTGCTGTCAGCTCGGGGGGTGCGGATGGGAGCGGGGGGGGGGGGGGGGGCGCTCCCGCATCTTAGTTCTGAAGCCGCAGGGCGCCGTCTGGTGGCCGGATTCCACCTGTGAAATCTTCGTGGGATTTGTAGTCGCCTAGGCCGGCCTCTAGCAGTGAGGCACCGGGCACAGGTGGCTGGGTACGTCCTTCTTCCTAATTTCATCAGAAAATAAACAGACAAGGCCTGTTTGCAGAGCTGCTGTCATTCTGACGCTGTGTCTGAAATAAATGATTCAAGGTTGCCTGTTTTTTTGTCCAGGCTTTCCTGGATTTATTCTGTCTCAGGGCCTCCTCCTCTTCTGTTCCTTAAATACGACATTCCCTACAGTTCCGTCCTCCGCTTTCCTCTCGGCTAAGGATACACGCATTCTTTGTGTGGCATTCGTTCCCTTGATTACAGCCTCTCCGTAAGAACCGAGGTCTACCCTTTCTGTCGCACCCAGCCCTCTCGTTTGAACCCAGAGCCCAGCATCCTGCTGACCTCTGCGCTGTTCTGACCTTAACCCCGTCGGGTCTGTAACATCGACACGTGGGAAAATTATCAACCTTAAACCCACTCCCTCTCCTGGGCTCTTTACTTCAAAGGCGGTCATTTAACAAATATGGAATGCCTGCGGTTTTACTGGGTCCGTGCCTCGTGCTGAGGTTACCCACTGAAGTAAAAAGATGAGGCTTCTGTGCTCTGGATCCTGAGTTCTAGGAGGGAGGAATCCGCAGTGACCAATTAAAAATAAACATCCAAGTAGAGTGGCGGAGTGTTTCCTGGAGAAAAACAAAGACAGGCCACAAGGGACAGGAGGCACCGGAGTATGTGCTGGGAGTGCTGTATCCTATAGGGTTGTGACCAGAAGGCTCGCTAAGCCAGTGGCCTGTAGGCAGAGGCCTGAAGGAAGCAAGGAAGCAAGTCTCAGGTCTCCACCGCGGAAGTCCTGCCCAGGCCCAGGGAAGAACAAACACGCGGCCTAGCTGTGGGATGTCCCCAGAAGCTCACTGCTGTGTATTTTTGCACGGAAGAGCCTCTTCGATAATTTTTGAAAAGCTGACACGTGACGTGATGTTTTATACGGTACCAGTTAGGACCGAGGCCAAAGGATGTTCGAGGAGACGGTGTGGAAGCAGAATCCCAGAGGCACAGAGCAGTGTCCCCAGGGCTTTCCTGCGTGCTGTCCGAGGCTGGGCTGTCCCTGGCTTCCGAGGCTTGACTTTAGAGCACTGCCGCGGGTTGTTCAAAACAGAAGACAGCCATGCAGTTTTCTAGCACCTCCTTTTTTGTGAGATTCTCACCAACTTAGTGGCTTAAGAGAGCGCAGGATCATTGCGTTGCAGCTCCTTAGGCCGCGAGTCCACGGTGGCTCTCACTGCCCTGAGATCAGGCTGCTGGCCAGGCTGGGACCTCCTGGAAGTTCTGGGGGAGCATCCTTCTTCTTGCCTGCTCGGCCTTCGGCCTTCTAGAGCCCGCCGGCGCCTTGGCCCTGGGCCATTCCATCTCCAGAGCCAGCCATGGAATGACCCTGATCGCTGCTTCTGTGGTCACCTCTCCTTTCCCGACTCTAATGTTTCTCCTCTTCCATCTTTTAAGGACCCTTATGATTGTATTGGAGCCCCTGGATAATCCAGGATAATCTCCCTATTTTAAGATCCTGAATTTAGGCACATCTGCAAAATTCCGTTTGCCGTGTGAGGCAGCACGTTCCCAGGATCTGGGGGTGGTGGTGTGGACATCTTCACGGAGGCCTTACTCTGCCCAGCAGGATGATCGTATCTCAGGGGTAAACTCCACCACCGTCGACGGGGAGCAGCGCCTTCCCCCAGCATCTCCTCCTTCCCTGGTGTAGCCTACTTCCCCTGCACGCCCCCCTGGCCACCACTCACCTGCTCTCCACTGCCATCCGGTTGCCTTTTCTAGAATTTCGTGTAAGTGAGATCATACAACTTGTGGGGTTTTGGTTCGGCCTCTTCTACTTGGCATCGTGCTGTGCTGAGGTCTGTGGCCGAGACTCATGTTTGATTCCTTGTATTTGTCTGTTACGCGGTCTTCTTGATTCCACCTTACCTCCTAACGTCTCTGTCTATTCCCCTGTTCATAGTCCGTGCTCCCACAGACCGCTGTGCCTTGATAAGTACCCTCGTTGTGTCCTGGCTCTTTTCTCTTCCTTTGCATCCATGTGTCTGCTGGTGACCACACTCCCGTACCTCCCCGGTGTCCACGGTGCACTGCCCTGCGAGCCTCCCCTGCTCTGCCGGGCCCCGGGTGGATTAGCTCAGGCTCCTCTTTGCTTCCCTCCCTCACTCCGTGGATCATAAGCTCCTGGGGGGGGGGGGGGACAAGGACTGTATTTTAGCTGCTCTGATTTCTTTAGCACCCGCTCAACTCCTGACTCTGAGTAGAGTGTCCCCCTAGGTAAGCTTTCTGCACCTGTGGTGTCTCAGAGGCCTCTGCACCTTTGCCCCCTCTGTCTCCCCCCTTAACCCCTTATGGTGAGACTTTATTTTGTTTTATTGATGTAATTTATTTATTTCAGCAAGATAAACGTTAAAACGCAGACACTGAGAGATGAACAATATTAACAAGGGAGTTTTGTTTTGTGTTGCAGTGTCTTTCACTGAAGAATGTGGAGTCAAAGGTCAGAGCAGGGATGTGTCAGCTCAGGTAAAAAAAAAAAAAAAAAACAGCAGCGGTGACCACGGCCTGTTTGAGTCCTTTCTCTGCCTACGAGATTCTCTTCATCTGGTCCACGTACCAGATTCCTGCTCCCTCTTCGTGGCCCGGAAGCAGACCTGATGGTTTCTTCCCTCTTCCTGATAGATAATTTGTAGTGCTAAATTCACATTTATCTCATGGTAAAAACGATGTGTTTACATACACAGCCGTCTTTCCTACGAGTTTGCTTATTAAGGGCAATTACCATGACTTTTTGCTCAAAAATGCTCAAAATGCTCAAAAATATCTACAGAGTCTCAAAATGGTACAGGAGAAGAATGCAGAACTTTGAAGAGAAAAGGAAGATAAAAAAGGAAGGAGGAAAAAGTAAGGTGGTTTGGATGGGAATGATGAGAAGGAAAACAAAAAAAGGGCTTCTGTTGGCTGTTCCAGGTGAAAATATCAGATATTTTATTTTATTTATTTATTTTTTTCAACGTTTATTTATTTTTGGGACAGAGAGAGACAGAGCATGAACGGGGGAGGGGCAGAGAGAGAGGGAGACACAGAATCAGAAACAGGCTCCAGGCTCTGAGCCATCAGCCCAGAGCCTGACGCGGGGCTCGAACTCCCGGACCGCGAGATCGTGACCTGGCTGAAGTCGGACGCTTAACCGACTGCGCCACCCAGGCGCCAATATCAGACATTTTAAACACTATAACTCGAGGTTTTTCTAGAGTTGATACACACTTCCACCAAATGAGGATTGATTTACACGCTTGGCTGAGAAATAGAAGTGGTAATGAGTTTGTTTTAGCCACCGTGAGACCTCGTGTGCCATCAGAAAAGGCCACATAGGGGCGCCTGGGTGGCTCAGTCGATTGAGTGTCCGACTCTTCATTTGGGCTCAGGTCATGATCCTGGGGTCGTGGGATCCAGCCCGTGTTGGGCCCCATGTCGGGTTCCACACTGGGCGCTGGGCATGGAGGCTGCTTAAGATTCTCTCTCTCCCTCTGCCCCTTTCCCCAGCCTGTGTGCACTCTCTCTAAAATTAAAAAGGAAGCGGGGGAGGAGGAGGAGGAGGAGGAGGAGAAAAGAAGAAGGGGAAACAGCCAAATATCCTACTTCAAAAATTTCCCTCTTCATTGTGTCCAGTAAAATTTTGTGACTATTTATGGAGTGATAGAATTTTATTCATTTATTTTTTTTAATGTTTATTTATTTTTGGGACAGAGAGAGACAGAGCATGAACGGGGGAGGGGCAGAGAGAGAGGGAGACACAGAATCGGGAACAGATTCCAGGCGGGGCTCGAACTCACGGACCGCGAGATCGTGACCTGGCTGAAGTCGGACGCTTAACCGCTTAACCGACTGCGCCACCCAGGCGCCCCTGGAGTGATAGAATTTTAAATAGTTGAACAAGAAACTTTCTCACAATTTTGACCTGTGGGTCTCTTTACTATTTGCTTGTTTCTCCCCAGTTTCCATTTCTATTTCTGGTGCAAACTGAAAAGATCCATATCCTTAAAAAGCCCTGTAAGTGATTTTATCCGTAACTTAAATATGGCCCACTCTTGCGTCTTCTGTCACAACCAAGTTATGGTTCATGTAACAATTTTGTGAATTTTTATTTATTTATTTATTTTGCCTAGATAACACATTTCCTTGGCTCTGAATATTCGTGAGTATCGAGGTCCTCCCTGGTCCTATCTCCCAGCCCCCAGGTCCCCGAGCACAGGCGGTTGCTTTACGTTGTGGACGCAAATTGAATAAGCTTTTTAAAAATCTTTAAAGAGAAAGGAAAAGAGTTTCATTTGAGCACAAGTTAGTTCAGGTGCCTGGGATACACAAACTTTGCAAAGAAGAGAGAGCTCTTAGGAAGGAACATTTGGTGCAGTTATATATGTTTTTTACATTTTAAAAAGTTATGGGGGCGCCTGGGTGCCTCATTCAGTTAAGTGCCAGACTTTGGCTCAGGTCAGGGTCTCGTGGTTCATGGATTCAAGCCCTGTCAGGCTCTGTGCTGACAGCTCAGAGCCTGGGGCCCGCTTCAGATTCTGTGTCTCCCTCTCTCTCTGCCCCTCCCCTACTCATGCTCTGTCTCTCTCTCTCAAAAATAAATAAACATTAAAAAAATTTTTAATGTTACAAACCATCATGATGAAGAACACTCTAGAAAGTTAGACTTTATCTTACATTTTTAGTATGGGCAATGCCGCGTGACTTTAATCTTACAGGAACCAGGGAGGTTTTGAAACTTCTTATCTTTATGTTAGGAATGCTCCTTTTTGGTTATTATTATTTTTTTAAATAAAGCAGATGTACCGTGTGTGTTCAAGGCAGAAATAGAGCCCCTGCTTTGAGGTTTTGCTGAGTCATTTTGACCTTGGTAAATGTTAAAGCATGGCTTCCCCGGAAGCCCAGAAGCAGGGCCCATAAACATGAAAAGTTGACAATTTTCTTTGTTTTACCAATGTTGTTAGTTTCTTCAAAAACTAGAGTGACTCACATTCTCTTCTTTGCCAGATACCATTCGAGGTGAACATGTGGAGAGGACCCCACCCCTTCCCAGGTAGTGAAAACGGCCAGAGAGGTCTGTCCTTTGCTTCAGATATTGGAAGCTAATCTATGTCATACCCAATAGTAGAAGTGAAACCTTGGTCTGTGAGCCTAATTCGTTTCAGAAACATGCTTGTGATCTAAAGCACTTCATTGCAAATATATCCAATGTGTATTTGTATATTCAAGCGAATTTCAAAACCATTGGCTCAGTTGTGATCACCTGACGTTCGGCGTCACGTACGACTCGTTTTGCAAGACATCGCTCATGTATCAAGTGAAAATTTATCAGAAACGTTTGCTTGTCTTGTGAAACGTTTGCAGAACAAGATACTTGCAATCCCAGGTCTTACTGTATATATATTTTAGGATGGGTCTGGCCACATACCACAGCTATGTCAGAAAGACCAACCATGTGATCTAGGGTGGGGGCTTTAGGTCATGCTCTCAGGCAGCCTGGAGAGTGAGTTCAAGCACATGCGTAATCGATCACTTATGCCTGTACAATGAAGCCCGGTAAAAACTCTGGGCACAGAAACTCAGGTGAATTTCCTGAGCTAACAATAAATACTCTGTGCATTGTCACACGTCGATGCAGAACGATCGCTTATCATGAGGATGACAGCAATTTCATTTGGAACTCTGCCAGGGTCTGCTGGATGTGTGTCTCCTTTTGGCTGATTTTAATTTGTGTCCTCTCCCTGTAATACACTGTAACCAATGAGTATAATAGCTCTGATGAGCTCCGGGACCCCTTTTAGTAAATTATCGAGCCCAATGGTGTTTTGCAGAACGAAAACTTGCAAATACGTGTCAGAAGTGAGAGAAGCCTAGGGACTGTGCCCTCACACTTTGCTGTTTGGCCAACTCCAGGTAGAGGAGTCAGGTAGAAATCTCCCCCCGATCTGACAGTGCTTCCCATGAAACGGATCAATAGTAACATAGGGAATAAGCTTAATTATTTCTAACACCCTCTTTTTACAATATTCAGGAGCAAATCGTGGCTGATTCTCTAGGAGCCCTCTGGGAAGTCTCAGTCAGTGTTAGGTGTAAACTGCGTCGGGAGTTGAAGCGAGGAGAAAAAAATGTCAAAAGTTTCCAGGTAGTAACATCTAATTAAATAGGTTTGCAAGTTAATACTTGGCTACCTATTTAACCAAGTGACAATAAGATCTTAAAGGTAAACACAGGGGACTTTCAGTTTCTGCTCCAACGTGTAAACAGTTTGGGAGCCATCACTCTGATCCTCACCACAAGAGAAAAGCTGAAAATCAATAATTCTCCCTAGATGTATCAGGATATTGAGGTCACAGGGCGACCTGGTAACCCAAAACCTGGAGAGGAAGGAGAGCGGCAGAGGGAATCACGGTCACTGATCACAGTCCGTGAGAATCACAGAAGGTGGAATCACAGCCAATGCTCAAGGAAGCCCCAGAAGGTGGAAACGGAGCGGGAGACAACTAACAAAACAAAGAACAAGGGAAATGAATGGAAAATGTTTACAAATACGGATGTCCTTGACTTGCAGTGGGGTTACGTCCTGCTAAACCCATCATAAATGGAAAATACGAGTTACAAATGCATTTAATGCACTTCCTACAGGACATCAGTTTCGCTCGCCTCAAATGTGTTCAGAATGCTCCCATCAGCCTACAGTTGGGCAAAATCATCTAACACCCAGCTTATTTTATACTAAAGTGTTGAATGTCTCATGTAATTCACTCAATGCTGTGCTGAAAGTGACCAGCAGAATGGGGTCAGAATGGTCGTGATGCTTCCCAGCATCACGAGAGAGGACCCCACCCATGTCACAGCCTGGAAAAAGATCGAAATCCAAAGTCCGCTTCCTCCTGAATGTGTATGGCTCTTGCACCAACGTAAATGGAACCATCATAAATGGGGACTGTCTGTGCGGTAATCCCTCCATACATGTGGTTCCACTTTTGACAGTTTCCGCTGCCCGCGGTCAGCTGAGGTCTGGAGGCAGACGACCCTCCTTGTGACATGTCATCAGAAGGTCAAGAGCAGCCTAACGCCTACATCGCAGTGGCTGCGTCATTCAACCACTGCATGTTTCAAAACGTATGGGCCTGTACAACACAAAGAGTAAATCCTAGGAAACTATGGGCCTCGGCTGCCAACAATGTATCACTCTTGGTTTATCCATTGTAACAAATGTATCATACTAATGCAAGATGCTACTAAGAGAAGAAGCTCTGAATTTGGGGGAATAGGGAATCTGGGAACTCCCTGAACTTTCTGCACAGTTTTTTTTGTAAACCTAGAAATGCTGTGAAGAATAGCCTATTTTAAAAAGTCAACATAGAAGGTAATGTCATTATAAATAACCGTAGCTGTGTCAAAGGTGGAAAGACTTTGTTATCTTACATAATCAAGGGCACACTAAAAACAGATAGTTATAGGAGTTAAATTCTGCCATTTGGGGGAGGAAATGAACTGAATTGTCACCGTTGTGCCAAAGCATGTAATGGCAGGAGCTTTTGAAGGGGGCTTGGGGTGCATTTAGAGTTACCCATAATATCAAGGTGAAAAGCCAGAGCAAAATAACTGTCAAACAAAGAAGCAAAATTAGATCCTTACCGAGCTGCCCCAGACGAATGTCTGGAGCACCTGTATCAGCAGGTGGTCTCACTGGGATCGATCCCAGAGCCACCGTCAGGAAAGGACGACAGCAGGCTGGGAGCCCTCAGCGTCTGGGTGGATGAGACGGGTGTCCCAGGTGGGCTTTTACTCCCGTGTGACCCAGGACACCAAACGGCCAAAGACAAAAGCCAGAGAGATGAGGACACCGACTTTCTTTAGGCCCTCGTGATCGGGAGAGTGCCCCAGAATGCGGGATCGCGGTGTTCTCTGCAGGGTGGTTTGCCTTAGACTGTTGTTATAGGGAATGTACACAGCGTTCACATGAGGTTGTGTGGAATCGTTTAGCCATTGGGGAAGTTTCAATCAGATGAGTGGGAAGTGTTCAGTTGTGTGTCTGGCTACTTTCAAGGGGATTGTACAGAGTTCACACAGCAGGCCTGGGGCTGCTGTCCTTAGAAGGGCCTGCTTGCAGGATGGGCCTGTGGCTGGCATCTGGGAACTTAGATTTTAAGAGATTCCGACCGTTTCCCAAATGGTGGGAGCGCCTCACTGTGCCTGAGCTGTTCATGCAAAGCATACAGTTCTGCCGAACACCTGCCTTCTTCCTGGGTCTGCAGTTTCGATATACGCTAGGCAGTCTCCCCCCACCCCCAAGTATGTGGGCACCGGGTCCCTGACGAACTTCCCTGGTGGACATTTTCCGTGTCTTGTCACAATTTTCGGCTGTGGGAATTAAGCCTGTCCTCTGTGACTCGCCCCTGGTATCCCCCAGACTTTGCGCCTGGTGCCTTTTTCCTTTGCTGACTTTTGCTGTGATAAATCATAGCTATGAGGACACCTATATGCTGAGTCCCGTGAGTCTGTCTCGAATCATTGAACGGGGGGTGGGGGTGGGGCGACAGAGGGACAAACAGTTCTCATCTTGGTCAATCACTCATGTCACAAAGGACAAGAACTTGGCGAGGAGTGACAGGGGAAGGGTCTGTGTTTGGTCTTACCAGCAGGTTTGGGCAAAAGAGGAAAGATTTGTGTTTGGGCTTGTCCGCGCTTAAAGACTATGATGATGTTTTGCATTATACAGGAGGTGGGGTTTGTTGACTGCAAGTTGCTCGTATAATTTTTGATACAGGGTATGCTAAATTATTATTTTTTTCAGTTATCCAAATAACAGATACCCCCATAGGGTAACTATTTTAAACAATACAGAGAAACACCAAAAATATCTTATTCTGCCCTCTGTTAATAATTAATATCATTAGTCATCAAAAAAAAATACAAGTGAAAATCACAAAGAAACTGCACGACATCCTGGCCTGAACAGCCAAAATTAGAATGGCTGACAATATCCGGTACTGGCTAGTCTATGAAGTAACCAGAAGCCTCACACATCGCGGTTAAGAGTGTGTACACTTACTACATGCATTTTGGAAAACTGTTTAGCAACATCTAATAAAGTTAAACATACATATATCCTGTGACCCAGCAATTTCATATTCTGTGTATTTATGTATCTAGGTATTTATCTATGTATCTATCCATATACCTTTGTATCTGTCTATGTATCTATCTGCGTATGTATCTATTTATATGACGAATGAGTGCTCATGTTCACCTGAAACCATGCACAAGACGGTTCAGTGGCTTTTGTAGTCTAGAACTGGAAACCAAATGCCATCATCAGCATTAGAATGAACCAGTGAATTGTGGTGTAACCAAATGGAAGTTGATGTAAAAGAACAAACTGTCGTCACAGATAAAAACACAGATGAATCTCAAAGACAATATTGAGTGAAAGAAACCGGACATAATGCAGATTCAATTTGTTTTCATGTGTATGAAGACACAGTAAAGGACAGCACATACAGTGAGAGCCCGGACCAGGGGCTGACTTTGGGAGGACAGCAAATGAGAGGGAGTCTGACAGTGCTCAGGTGCTTACACAGGGTGTGTAAAAATCATCAAGCTGTGCACTTAAGATGTGCATACTTTACGCTATGTAATTTATACTTTCATAAAATGAAAGGGGAAAGGAATAAAAACAACTGAAAGAATAAAAAAATTGGGGGGGTCCAAACTAGAAATTACCCCAAATGGCGTTTTCTTGAATTCTTCCAGCAGGAAGCTTTGAATCCCTACACTCCCACGGCTATCTAATTCATACATTAGAAACCCTGTACAAAATTTTCTTTATCACCTTTTGTTCTTCCTACAATACTCAGGAAACCTTGAATATGTTCACACATTGTGTAAATTTGTTTAACTTTTTTTTTTTGTATAGTTAACATACAGTATTGTATTAGTTTCAGGTGTACAATATAGTGACTCCCCCCCCCGTCTGATTTCTATGTCCGTAGGATTAGTTTTGAAATGGGAAAAATGTAACATTTTCAGAAGATTATTTTTGAGTTACATTTTCAGAAAACAACACAACAAAAAATTTACTGACTTTCCTGAAACGTATCATCCTAAAAAGCAAATAGGCTGTTCAGAAAAGCTTATTTAAGGAGTAATTGACAAGAAACGCTCTCAGGGCTCGCCGAGATAGCTCAGTTGGGAGAGCGTTAGACTGAAGATCTAAAGGTCCCTGGTTCGATCCCGGGTCTCGGCAGACGTCCCGTGTCCCTTTTGCAAATGTTGACTTTCCTATTACTGATGGGCCCCGGAAACCGTGAACCCATAGCAAATGTCAGTCACCCTCAAATTAAGTTCAGTCCACAGCACCATTTATGTGGAAAGGAACCGCATACATTCACCCTTACTTTATTGGAAAGGGCTTTTGTAAACTCTGGCAAAACGCAGTTCTACATCTATACACTAAATTCCTCCAGTTCCTTCAGGTAAAGAGAGCTCAGTGCCTTTTTCAGAGCACTAGGGTGTTGCTAAATGCATCTATAAGAATCAGGGCATGAGCACTTTGAGTTCTTCACTTAATTACCTCTGTTTCTGCTTTCACTTAGGGTCCTTACATGGTCAGCACTTTGAATCCCGTAAGAAGTTTTGCTTACTTTATACAGCATTTTGGTTTTCAGCTCTAGGGACAGTCCTAGTGCGTCATTTTACTGTGCAGAAAGGCGAGAATGATAGTTTAAACATAAATTGAATTTTATTTATTTTTAAAGAACATCGGTTTATTTTTAAAAATATAATTTATTGTCAAATTGGCTTCCGTACAACGCCCAGTGCTCATCCCAACAAGTGCCCTCCTCCATGCCCATCACCCACTTTCCCCTCTCCCCCCCCCCGACATGAACTGAATTTTACTAGTATTTATTAAGATTATACGTGACTATATATATGCTATAAAATATCACAGGAATTGTGAACATTGATCTATCATTTTTCCCAAGACAGTGCTGGATACTTAACGGAATCTAATCTGGAACATAACGCGCATCGTGTGAAATTCTCTTACAAGACATTTGCTGCACACGCTACAACATATGGCCGAGGGTGTAGGTGGGGACGTTAAAGGAACGCTTGACTAGGGGTAGGATATTTTGGGGGGGAAAAGGAAGCAGACGAGCGCTCTGGTGGTCTCCGAGGACGATCTGAGGGTAGAGTCTAGGATCGATGGATTCGTTCTATACCATCATGTTAAAGGACGGGTCTTTTCACGAGCCCCTCTTCTGATCCAGAATCGCTACGTTCACACGCAATATTTCACTTAAAAGCAGGCACGGAAAAATACAGTTGTGGGCGTGGGACCTTCGGTCCACGTGGGCAGGTGACTGAGGTGGGGTGAGGACAGCTGACCCACACCCTAGGTTTCCCCAGCTGGGAGGGGCTGGGTCTGCAGGGGAGCGAGTGCGGGGCCCGCGGTGGTCCCGGAGACCCTAGGGCGGGGTCGGAAAAGTCAGGGGGCCGGGCCGCCCTGGAAACTCCGTTCTTCCCGGAGGAAGGAGTCCAGGGTAATCCCTTCGGCGTTTCAAGGCCCGGAAACCAGCGACGTGCGTCGCGGCGGCTTTGCCTGCCGAGCCCGGAGCCCGGGACGCGGTCGGGGGGCGCGGCTGCCGTGCGGACCCCGGGGTCAGGTCGCGGTGGGGCGCGCGGCTCCCCGCGACGACGAGGAGGACGCAGACCGCGGAGGCCACCTCGGGGACTCGGAAGGCCTGGGCCCCCAGTCTCTATCCGTCGACCCTGGACACTTCCAGAGCGGACCCTGGAGGCGCGTGCTTCTGTCCTGCGCCAGCGTCGGCTTTGAACCCAACAGTCGTCATCACCTGTTGATTCTCTTAGCTCTAAATAAAAGTATTCTCGGAAAAGTATTCTCAGCACGAAAGTTCGACAAATACGTGGGGAGTAACTCACGCCGGGAACACCTTCAACCTGTCTTCGGGGGACCGGCCAGGAGGCTCGTGGGACGCCCAGCGCGCAGCTGGCTGACTCTGGGGGTCCCCCCCCCCCCCGGCTCGCACGCCGCGATCCGAGGGACACCCAGCAGGTGCCGTCGGCGGAGAATTAACAGCCGGGCGCCGCCTGCCCCTCGCCCTCTGCAAACCTCCGCGGCCCTGCTCTCGCGCCCCCAAACAGGACAACTCACGGTGGTGACCCGTGCTGCTGGGGGCCGCCGTCCCGGCTCATGACGTCGGGGCAGGTGTCTGCGGGGCTTCAGAGACCCCGGGGCACAGCGCCTTTCCTGCCTCGCGCTCGTCTGCGTTTCCTTGCCTGGAACCGACCCGAACTGGACGCGTCACTAAGGTACAAGTCCTGGGAGAGAAGTTTGCGGCGTGTGATCCGGAGCTACCGACTCGCCTCTAAAAAGGGGACACTCCCTTCACCACAACCGAAAATCCCGTCCCGGTGCTCTCTCCACAAATAGGCTGGACCCAGCGTCTGCACAAGTCCCTCCGTGGATTTCCTAGTCCAAATCCGAAGAACTCAGAGTGTAGACTTCTCATTACAGGCTATGGATACGGTTCAAAATGGTCCTTAGAAGCGAGAGAAGAAAAAGAAGACATTCCCCTTAGTTTAGGGCAAACAAAACTGTAGATGAACTTACTTTTTTAGAAAGCATTCTCCGTCGGGTGGCCGGTTAGCTCAGTTGGTTAGAGCGTGGTGCTAATAACGCCAAGGTCGCGGGTTCGATCCCCGTACGGGCCACGCAGCGTGACCTTTTTTGGCCTTCCCGCCGCGTGGACTTGGCCAACTCACTGGTCGGACCCCAAATCGCCGCTAATCAGAATCAGAAGTTCGGACCTTCCTCTTCCCGACAAGAAGGCTATGTATTTTCGCTTCGCTTCGCTTGTTCTTCTTAATTAAAAGTAACCACACCCGGTGCGAAGAGTTTCCTGAAGCAACCCGAGGGAGTGGTGTGGGAACGAGGCGGCTGTGATTCAGGAAAGGGGGGCGTCAAGGACCGTGGTAGCAATGTGCCTGCTCGGTTTTCGGTGAAACTCCAGGAGACGGTATTATCCCGGCGCGTAAGAGAAGCTGCTAGAGAGAAAAGGAGGCAGGCGGAGGCTGGCGGTGACTCGGTTGGCTGGGGCAGCGACACACGGGCTTTGCTCCGGTCGGGTCTCCGCCCCTGCACCTGCGGGCCCCCGGCCAGGCTGCACCTGCTTTCTTCGGTTCCGTCCCCGCCCGCCAAGGCGCACGCGCTGACCGCAATTCACCTGCCAGGCCGAGCGAGGAGACAAGCTACACATTCGGAAATCGGTCCACGTAGGAGGATGATCTTCTGGGCTGGTTTGAAGAATTTCCCCCACTTGGCAGTGATTCCCCCCCAGCCTCTGTGCTGGGCCCCACGCACAGGGAGGAGGCAGGTCTGTTGAGAGCCCCCTCCCCACCCCACCCCCACCCCCGGGAGCTGCCACCTCCCGGGTCTTCCTCATCTTCTCCCACTGTTTACTTTTGTAAAAGAAGGGATTCCTGTCGGCTTTTTGTCCCTCGGGGGCAGCGGCGTCTGTCCCCACGATGGCCTGGCCGGGCACGTGGGGACATGTCGGGGAGGAGTGGCGACTGCGGCCGTCCATCAGGGCCAAGCTCTAAGGGGCCCCACTGAGGCAAAGAGCCGCTCGCCGTGTCCCCACAGCCCAACCTTCCTTGAGGGGTTCCCCAGGAGGGGTTCCCTTTCTTGGCTGGTAGCCGTGGGAGGAAGCAGCTCGCAGGAGAGACCTCTGGGGTGAGGACCCTTCCCACGGGGAAAAATGTGAGTGGAGAAGATACTGGAAGAACAGCTTTTATTTTTTAGAGCTTTTTTGATTTTAAAACCTTCCTTCTAACGGTCTTTTTCGGCCAATCTCCTGTCTCAAGTTCAAGAGATGAAGGAAGAAAATGCTTAGAGGATCGTTCCTTCGATGCTTCTGACGCATCTCTTTCAGACCCAACCCACAGCCGATGTGGGATAGCATCGCCAGGGTGAAGGATCATGTTCCAGGAAAGTGTGTTCGGAGGACTTTGAGGATTGTTTCAATCTTTCTTTTTTCTTTTTCTTTTTTTTATAGATACCTGGAGAGCGTGAAGAGAAAAAAGTGAGCCCGACGAGCCAGCCAGGAGTTGAACCTAGAATCTTCTGATCCGTAGTCAGACGCGTTATCCATTGCGCCACTGGCCCGCGCTTGCTCAGTCGGCCTCAGTGTTAGTATTTTCGTTACTTTACACAATTCACACCAGACGAGGAAGTGGTTGACTAGGAACAAAATCTGTACCAATTCTGGGAAAGCATAATTGATTTTTATGACTTGCTTGCACAACACATTTACATAAAATGTTTTCATTGGAGACAGAGGGCGACCTGCACTTCTCTGACTGTCCCCATGGGACGCTTGTTTGGTGCTTCGGGGCTGTTTGCTTTGCTTCGTTTTGGTTTGGCTTTTGCTTGAACAAATCTCCATGGACGCAGGGTTCACGTTCCCTCTGGACTCTGTCTTCACTCCAGCTTATCCTGGTGCCTGGCTTTGGGGCTCTTCCTCACCGCCCCGCCCGCAGACGTCGCCCACAAACTGCAAGAAACACCAGATGCAATAAGGAGGCGAGAATTCAGTGGAAGTATACATTTTAAGATTCGCATTTGACGGAGAAACTTGGAAACCAGGAACTCATTTACTAACAAACACAAAATTGGCTTAAATTGTACTGGGCTCTTCGAGGGAGGCAGAATAGTCACCAGCGTGAGCAGGCGTTCGTCAGATTCCACAGCCTCACGATCAGGCAGCCGGTGTTTTTGAGCTCTCCAAGGCCGGATCTCGGCGTGGACGGTGGAGACGTGGAAATCTGGACGTTCTCAGGTGCCCAGACCAGGGAAGGGGAGGGTGGAAGTCAGACCGGGCTGGTGGCCCAGGCACCTCAAACATTCAGGGTTATAAATTGGGACCGTGGCTGAAGGGAGGGGGCCCGGTTGGGACCCTCACCAAAAAGCTGCAACGCTGTGAGCAGGATTTGAACCTGCGCGGGGAGACCCCATTGGATTTCGAGTCCAACGCCTTAACCACTCGGCCATCACAGCCCCCGTGGAGAAGGCCTCACTTGCTGGACTGAAGACAAGTGTCTGTCGTTGACCCGGCGGCGTGGCAGAAGAGATAGGGGTGGCTGATGCCGGAGGGTCCCCTCCAAACCTTCTTCAACTTCATGGCTCTTTCAACTTTTCAGATATTTAGGCAAAAATCTTGGCAACACGCTTGACTTCAATTATTCTTTCATTCCACACAGGTGCGGGAATTCTCTTTCCCTCTGCCCTCAGAAGCATCTAGATCTGAAAACGCTCTCACCACCCAGCTGCTAGCAGCCTGGTGCACAGCGCCTGCACGTCTAACGCGGAATATGCTGCAAGCGTCTCCTAACGGGTCCCGCATCCGGCCTTTCCAGCCCTCACCGAACACTCCACCATGAGCAGCCAGGGGATATTTCTGAACCTACTCCACTTGATGGCCCAGCTGTGCTCACAACTCAGTGGCGTCTCCTCCTTGCATCGGAGTAAGCGCCCAAGTCCCCACCTGGGTTTCCGGGCCCCTGAAGACCTCGGGTGTCACCCTGCGCCCCTGCTCACCCGGCTGCAGTCGCTGTCAGCCTTGCTCTTCGCTGGAAGCATCAGGCTCCTCGCTGTCCCGTGCTGGGCCCTGCCCGGTCCCAGCCCCTTACCTACTGCAGGTGTTTCCTCAAATAACACCTGCAACTCACACCTGAAACTTTCACCTCCCCTCTTTCCGGTGCTTCCCCTCATTCTTTGCTTTATTTCCCCCCATGTCACTCATAATCACTGTAACACACTGTGTGACTTATTTATTTTGGGTGGGACCATGTGAGTTAGTTCATGGGACCATGGGACCGTGTGTTGAAATGTGAGTACTCCTGGCTCCCCATTACACGCTTATCCCTTCACATCCTTTTGGATATGCGTGCATTTTCTTCAAATTCCCAAGGCCCCGATGTTCACAATTTCCATATGTAGGGAAGAAGAATGTTCCCTCTCTTCTCTTAGGCTGGGGGCTGGGGCCTACGAATGCAACTGACAAAAGACAGACGAGCCGGAGAAAAGGTTTACAAAGTTTGTTGATGTTGGTTTTTTTTTTCCTTATTTTAGTTTTACAGGCGTGAAGGCTTCACGTAAAACAAGTGAGAACCCAAAGAAGCAGTTAGACTGGAAAGTTTTTATGCCATTTTAGCAAAGGGCGATACATTGTAGGGAAGCGGGTAGACCCAGAAAAGGGGAGCGTGGGCTCCAAGGGGCGACAGTTGTGGGAAGGAAAAGAGCAGGGAAAGAATGGAAGACCGGGTTGGTTCCCAGTGTATTTCCTCAGGCTCCTCTTGGCGCTGACTTCCTACCTCCCGTCATCGGGGTGGTTCTCTCTCTGGCAGGACATGGGGGGTGGGGGGAACCTTCACCAAGGGACACTTATGTCCTGTTTCAGGCACACAGGAGGACAGAGGGCTCTTCCTGTTTGCTTTTTCTCAGTTGCTCTCAGCTCAAGATCATCCTTCTACTAAACTGACGTTTTTGGGCGTAGCCAATGTTCGCGTGTGTTTTTAAGTCTGAGACCCCAGAGAGGAAGTGCAGGTTCACGTCTAAAAGGATGTAGGCTCAGGAGCAAAACGAGGGCCAGCGGCTGTTTCCGCCCGGTTTCGAACCGGGGACCTTTCGCATGTTAGGCGAACGTGATAACCACTACACTACGGAAACCCCGTGATGGGAGAGCTTAGTAAAAGTAAATATTTCTTGATGCCCCCAGGTCTTTTTCGTAGGGGAGTTTCCCCTTTACAAAATTAAAATTAACAATGTCCAATCCCAGGAGAAATGCGTTCACCAAATGTATCTACCATAATGTTCAGAGAAGCCTGTTTAGCCAAAAAAATTGGAAACTACCCCAGTGCCCATGAAGGCTTTCTACAGAAAATGACCCTTGATCTGAGACTTCATAGATGAAAAGACTATGAAGAATGATGCAGAGACGTCAGAAAGGGGGGTCTCGTCATTGGGAACTGAGTGGAGTGGGCATGATCTTGGGAGGCCGGGAATGGTGGGTGGGCGGGGATGGAGGCGGGGCGGGGGGGGGGGGAAGGTCAGGAGGCAGGTCGGTGGATATCCAAGGATTTGAAGGAGGGCATGGAAAGAAATGAGATTTAATGGGAATATGTGGGCCAGACCAGAGAAGATGAGGTGTGTGCCTTCCACAGAGGGGAAGGTATAATTTAATCTGAATGTGATGAGACAGGTTGGAGCCTAAGCTTTAATTCTTGGAGTGTAGATGTCATCAGTGAAGATTTCCTTAAAAAAAAAAAATCAAGGTGTACTTTACACTATTAAAATGCACCAGTCTTAAGGATACAGCTCAATGAAAAAAATAAAAGTCACATCACCTCATTGATTCAAGAAGCCCAGCAAATGACAGCCGGGATAATCATAAGGAAAATCATAACCACCTAAATTATATTGAAATGCTCGGAAACTAAAGATTTAAAAAATCTTAAAAAGGAGGTGGAGAGAAAAGATAATACATTTTAGGTTAAACAAAGGTTAAATGGAATAATAACTATTCAAAGAAACACAGAAAAAGAGGAACATAAAAAGGGGGGACAAGTGGACAAAAAAATAACTTGACAATGGACTTAAATCCAAATATAAATAACTTCATATCATGTAAGTGGGATAAACACGTAATTAAGTGGCAGAGATCGGCTGGCAGAATAGCAAAATAGGAAAAACCGGAGCCAACTGGTCCCTGCTTACAAGAGACGCGCAAGATGACTAATGATGACAGGTTGAAGGTAGAGTGACGAGGAAAGCTTACCTTGAAATCACTAGGCATTAGAAAGCTGGTGTGGCCATATGAATATCAGACAGAGTAGACCTGAAGGTAAAAAGCAAGACCAAGGTTAAAGAGAAACGTTCAGCAACAATTAAATGATCAATTCACCAAGGACACTTATTAATTCTTGGATGAAGCGAAACTGAGAAAATTAAAATAAGAAATAGAACAACCACGACCATGGTTGGTGATTTAAAAGACCCCTTGGAGTAGCTGGTGAGAAGCTGAAAGAAAAGGGGAAATAAGTAGGATATAGAAGATTTAGGCCATGGCTAGTAACTTAGCAATTTAACCTAATTAGCACTTCTAAGACACTATGCCTAACTCTTACAGAATACACATTATTTTCAGGTGCACCTGAAAAATTCACCAAAACAGGGCCATCGAACAAGTCCCCCAAATTTCTAAAGGACTAAAATAAACCTTCAGATATTTTCTGACAACAGAATTAAACAGGAAGTCAGTAACAAAAAAGTAGAAAATGCCCAGATATAGGGAAACTTCAGCATGACACTTCTATATAAGCCACAAGTCAAAGTCAAGGTATAATGGAAACCAGAAGGTAATTCTAACTACAAGCAACTAGAACAATACTTAGTGGAAAATATACAGGTTTACATGCATATATTAGAAAAAGAAGAGAGGGTTAAAATTGGGAAATTTTAAGAAGGAAGTGGTGTCTTGTATTTTAAGACAGAGACTTTGGTGTGTCGAGAATGGCTTTCGATGGCCGATCTGGAAGACAGGGACAGCTAAGAGATGTTGAAGACCCAAAGAGGGACCAATAGAAGGACAGATGGCAAGGACATCTTACGCGTGTTGAAGGCACAATCAACAAGACTTTGTGGTGACTTCGTGGTGGGAAAGGCAGTGGGAGGAAGCGAGGTTAATTTTAGCCACAGGTTTCCAATGGGATTGACGTCAGTTGAGTTTAGGGCGCACTGTGCTAATAGTGCCTATGTGAAATCTAAGTGCAGATGGAAATAATGAGTTTCAAGCTTGGGCGAGATCTGTTTTGGATGTGGATATTTGGGGAGATCAGCTCCAGGCAGGCCGCCAAGATGCTTAGAGTTGATGAAGAAATTCTAAAGGATGAAGGATCAACTCCAGAGATTCTGCCATGGGTCAGCGCTGGGGACATCAGCCCTGGAAAGCGCCAAGGTGCTTGAGATTTTTTCCAGGTGTAATCGTGGTGTAGGTAGAAGGCTCAAGAACTTAAAACTTAACCATCTGAGAGTGTTCGACACTCCGAAGTTTGATGTGCTGTTTATGTGGAATTGTAGACACAGACTCAGCATTAAACAATATCAACACAGAGAAGAAAGTGTGACAACAGGGAACAGGGACAGATGAATCCAGAAGATCTCAGCTGAGTCTGCTGAGTAATGATTTGTGCAAGTAATTATCTACAGGGTGGTCATTATCGCATTCATTTCACACCTAAGCCTTCCTGGTGAAAGCTGGACATCCCTCCCAATCATTTCCCTTTCTCCAACACTTTTCATCATCACCATACTTTACCTTTCACCTTTTAATGGACATTTCATTCAGATGAATTCACCAACCTCTCCAGTGCCCAATTTTAGCAACGGATACCTGAACACGAAGAAGAAAGAAGCACACAGCTGACCTAAAACAACACCACGCCTCCTGTAAGAGCGCAGAAGAGAGCTGTCTGTTTGAGGATCCCGAGCCAGGGAACATTTAATAGGGGAGGAGGTTTGAATAAAGAATAACTTATGTCAGGAAATAAATGGTATTTAGTTAGAACTCTCTTCAGCAAAGACACAATTTTGAATGTTCGGGACTTGATTCAAATTATCTTATAGAGGAACTACCTTGTATTTTCTAGTCCTGTTAACCACTAACTCTTATGGAGTCCATTAGATTCAAATCCACTTTAAGGAGTTTTAATAAAATATTAGTCTTCTAACACCTTTGCATTTCCTGATGCTCAAAAATCAACAAGAAAGTAATCAATCCTTTCTTAGTCATCAGTAATTTCTTAGTAATACAAAGAATATCTGAAAGGGTGTTTTCACAGTGGTTGAATCTCTGTCACTTGATCTCAAATGGCAGGGCAGAGGGGCAAACCTCAGCTAGGCTAGGTGAGGCTCCTTGCCTTTTCCTGATATATCACCCCTAGAACAGATATTCTGAGTCTTTAAATTACCCTTACGATGTACAGGATATGCGTCTCAAAGGCGTGAGTATTCCCCAGGTAAATTCAAGTTGGTACCTACCCACCCGGAGAAAACATGGGAGGTTAAATCACAAAAGCCAGAAAGAAAGCTGAGGCACAGGCCCCGCTGGGATTCGAACCCAGGATCTCCTGTTTACTAGACAGGCGCTTTAACCAGCTAAGCCACGGAGCCAGGTACAGTGGGCCCCTAAATTACATATTATTTCAGTATGATTTCACACACCTCAACCGTAATGAACTTAGTAACTAGTTCACCAGATGTTTCAGAAACGAAAGAACAGACATGTCTCAGTCAAAACCAAAGAAGAATGTTCTCTTGGAAGGATGAACAGAGGGCCTGGATTGAAATGATTGTCTCTTTGTGGATCACTGTTTCAAGGTGGACACCACTAGACCCACTGAAGTCTGTTGGGGACACAGACCTTTGTTGAACCCTAAAGGAAAAACGAGTTGACTTTCTACTAATCATCCTTTTCTCTTAACCACACCTGCTCTCTCCTCTATTCGTGTGGAAAAGGAGAGGTCGCTGGTCAAAGATTAGCACGTGTCTGACACATGGCTCTGAAAGGACTGTGAGGATTTGTTTGCGCCTGTCAGATGGCCCTCCAAAATGGTGGCACTCCTTTCTGCACTCACAGACGTTGACTGCCCATGGTTCACTCACGGCTGGGTTGGTCCCTGGGAACTTCCTCCACCAAAGAGGCACCTTGCTCCAAGTTACACCCACCTTCGAGGGGTGCTCACATCCAAGACTGGGTGATGTTAGAGTACAAATCTTTCCCCCACCCTCCTCCGCCTCAACGCAGGACGTTCCTGAAGCGCCATTCCAAGCTCAAATCCCCCTGAGACATCAGCTTGAGGCCTCTGTTAAACTACACGCAGCTCAGCTTCTGCCTCTTCCCAATCCCGCTTCCCTCACCCTCTCGTATTTACTGATTCTGAGAGCGTTCCCCATGAACTCAGAGCGTTTCCCAGGGAACTGACCCTTGACAAAAGGCAAGTAGTGACTGATGCATACTTTGGTCTCTAGAGGTCAAAGTGAAGTCTGAATGGGGTCCAGACTTTCAGAAATCATTTACCATAGCAAGTGCCCCGGGAAAACAAGAATGATAATGATATTAATCTTCTGCTCTACAAACTTTCAGAATTCCCACCACAGAATAACAACAAAAAGTATGAAGATACCTGCTAGTTGCTTCAAACGGTATACAAAGTTGCCAAAAGAGTGCTAAATGGCCAGGAGAATGATTTATATGTATGATATTAAACGCAAATGCTTGAAATGGAAAGTTAGAAAAGAAAAGGCAAAGTTAGCTGGTCAAAGGGTATGGTTCTCATTTCTAGGGAAAAATAGCGCATATCAAGTCCTAAACACCTTACATACTATAGTGCATATCCGAGAGAAGCCCATATAATACATACACGTGCTCACAGGTACTTATAAATGGAGGGGAAAGAAGGCTTTGAGAATGTGCACAGACCGGTGAACTTCTGAAAATATTAGTACCCCTGGCTTAGAAAGCGCCGTGGTGGGAAGCCAGGGGGAAGCGGGACCTAGCAGAGAGCGGAGGATGGCAGGACTCCGCGCCCGGCGCCCCCTGCCGGCCCCTCCCGCGTGGGCGCGTCCCGGCAGGTGCATCAGGCCGTGCTGGGAAGGGCGCACCTGCTCCGAGGTTTCCCTGCTTCCTCCGGAGTCGCCCGACCGGGGCCTCGGCTCCTCCTCCCGTTTCAGTCCCGGCGCTGCTCCCGGGCCCAGGACGCGCCCCGCCTCCCCCTTCCCTCCGGCTGGGTTCGGGAGCTCGGGTCGCGCTCCGGGTCCCGGTGGGTCAGCAGCCCCGCAGACCCCAGCCCCGCTCTCGGGCGCCACCACGCGTCCGGGAGCCACACTGCAGCTCCAGCTCGGCGGCACTGAGGGGCGGACTCGGCGCCGCGCTGCGCGGGGTCCGAGGTGCGGCGTCCCCAGGGTCCGGGCGGAGCCGGCCTGTCTCGACGGTCCCCGGGAGCGCCGAGGCGCCTGGATCCCGCTCCCTGACGTTGGCCTGAATCTTCTCGGGTTTTCCCGGAAGAAGCCCGATCCCTTGAGGCCGAATATGGAGCTTTCCCCCTCCCTTCTCCCCCCTCGGCCCCTCCAGACGGGAAGGACGCGAGGAATAGGAGCGATCCTCTCTTCTTCCCGAGATTAGCCTCGAGGAAGCAATGCTGTTTGAGTGCCGTTTACCGTGGGAAAAAGCCCGCACGTGTCCTGGCCGGTTAGCTCAGTTGGTTAGAGCGTGGTGCTAATAACGCCAAGGTCGCGGGTTCGATCCCCGTACGGGCCAACTTTTGCGCTACACGCGGAGGGTACCCGCGGGCCTGCACATCCTCTGGGAGCGGGGGTACCCGCGGGCCTGCACACCCTCTGGGTGCGGGGTTTGCTGGGTGAGCGAGTCTCCGAACTTCTTTGCTGCGGTGCTGGCCCCCAAGGTGGGCACAGTCCCCGCCCCCAGCTTGGCGGTGCCCTGCACCTGTCTCGGCCCCCCGCGCTCTCGCACACTAGCGGGGGCGACAGAGCAGAGGGCTTTGTTTTCCTGTGACGAAACTCTTCTGGAAGGAGAAAAACCTGAATTATTTGTTTCCTCTGAAAACCAGTTGTGGAAAACCAGTTGTGGAATCGCCCTTCCTACCACTCACCGTGGGTCATTCTGCATCCCCCGGTTCAGTCTAAAAGACAGAAAGGACTACAAAATGAGAAAAATTTTCCAAAACTTTAATAGTAAGGATTGACAAAGATCTTTGTTTCCTACACTCTCACACTTATTCTGACATGAAAGGGTTACATAACTTGGAACGTTATTTGAGGTTTCTGTTTTTGCGTTAATGATACATACATTGATGGTTTTGAAGAAAGAAACTTTAAAAAGATAAATGCAAACGCTTCCCTTTCAGCGGTATTCTTCCTTAGCCCACTTCTCACCATCACCTTCTGTAGGTCAACTCTGTTCTTAACTTCTCATTTATCCTTACTGGTTTTCATAGATATAAATATTTGTATTTATTATTATTTTTTCTTCTTTTCCCTGCAAAAGATTCATAATCATTTACCCATTGTTTGCCCTTGCACTTTTCTCTTAGTGTATCTTGAGTATTTCTAATTGCACTCTCCACTTTGTACACAGTCAAAAATTAAAGCTTATTTTCAAATGAGTTGGTCCTGCCAGCCAGGAGTTGAATCTAGAAATTTCTCAACATCATACAAAGTGTCGGGTTTTCCAACACAGGGAAGGAGGTAGTGGAAATGATATCCTTAATTTTCTCTAGTGTGAACAAAGCGCTTTCTTTCTCAAGCCGTATCACATTTAGAGACTTAAATAGGCACTCCTAAGCTGCTCAATTATCGAACAAAATTACAATTTTGACAAATGCGTATCGATCTTTCACTCTTCAGTATGGCACTGTGCTGTCCTTCATGAAAAGATGTGAAGGAAATATGAAGTGACAGACTGGAGTCCGAAAGACTGTGTGTGCATGACTATGATCTCTTGAAAACTATCCTGAGACTAACTCTCATGTGGTTTGGGGGGAAATGGGTAACGTAAGACAAGGGGCAAACGTGGAAAATGTGTTCCCAATTGGTGAAATTGGATGAAGAGTATATAGGAGTTCTTTGTATTACTTTTGCTTTTTTTTTTTTTCTGTAAGTGTGACATATATGTTTTTTAAAACTTTAAAACTAAAGAATCAATAAGAATGTTTCACACATGTCTCAGGACATTATTCAATGTGCTAAATAGTCATTCCCTTTAGATGGTGGAGTTATGAACTATGTTTAGTTTTTTCTTTTTTGCTTAGCCACATTTTCTGCAATGAGCCCCTATATATACTTACATAATGTAAAACAAACAATAACAAAAAAATTTAGAAAAAAACAAAGAAAGAGAAAAAAAAGAATCATCCATCTGTAGGATGTTTACACTCATTATACTTCTTTTCCTTATTGGGAAACTAAATAAAAGGAAGTAACCTACTAAGTCATTAAAGTGAAATTCCCAGAAAGAATCCCCATGCCAATAGTGCAGGGTACATGGCTCACATATGCTCAGAGTTTCTTATCTAGACAGGAGTTTTCAAGTCCACAGTTCATATTCAGTAGTAATGATGAGATTAATATTAATTTAAAATTGGAGCAATTAATATTCTAAGATACAATTCAAGATGCTGTGAACTTGGTTATTCGAATAGGACGATTCCTTGGAATATGATCATCCACTGACAAAATGACAAACGTGCCTTTGAGAAACAGCATAGTGACTTCGTTAAAAGGAAGTTCTGTAGAGCTATCTGATCAGAATGCTGACTCAGTTTTTTATCTGTGAAATGAGCATGATTATAATATCTACCTCATAGGTTTGTTATGTTTCAATATGTTAACTCATTTAAAACACATAAATAGTGCTTGATACATAATAACTGTTACATAAGATTTTAGTTACAACTGTTATTTTAAACTGTAAGATACTGAAAGGCTGGAGCTGAAGTATACTGTAGCAACTCTGGGATCAACCCAAAACTGCTGGTCCATTTTATTCCTATAACACTGTGTAGGATCAGAAAAATGTTTGCCTTCTTCCCATCTAGGTTCTTTGGCTGGTCTAGTAATGAAATTGAGATAAGACTGATCCACAGGAGGAAGATACATTTAATTTTATACATGTGAGAACCCCATAAAGAAAGGAAACTCAAAAATGTGACCAAAGCAGGAAGCTTTCTTACCGTGTAGGCAAATAAACAATCAATTTGTGAAGAACTGACAGCACAAAGGGGTCTGGACTTGGGATAATTAACGGTGGAGAAGTGACAAGGTCTATTTGTACAGGCTTCTCAAACAGAATCTTGTAGACCCCGGATGGTCATCTCTAGTGCTAAGGATGTCCTCTACCTTTCTGGTACAGGGAGGGGACCCTTCACATGGGAGACTTCGCTCCTGCTTTTGTCAGGACAAAGGAGGGTCAGAGTGTTGTTCGTGCATCAATTGTTTCTCAAACACCTTTAGTTACAAATAACCAGTATGTTAAAATGACATATTTTGGGGTGTGATATTCTGCTCACCTTCAACCGCATTCACTTCCAAATTCAATTTGTGTTCTTCTCCACCTGTCCTAAGAATCACTGGTTGTTTCATCTCAGATCTGACTTCCCCGTTTGCTCGCACAAAGTTTTGTCCATTCCTATTTCCTGGGTTCTTTTAAAAAACTTTTCATGTTAACTTTTTTTCTAGCTCAGGTGCATTATCGTAGTCGTGTGTCTCGTTTATCATTGACATTTGATTTGCATTATTTCCTTGTGGAAGGAAGCTTTTAATTTTGCTCATTACTGGGCCCCCATATGTACGTAATTAAACTTTGGGGTTTCTCCTCCTGTTGATCTGTCTCATGTAAACTTAATTCTTAGACCAGCTAGAAGAAACTTGAAGGGTAGAGGAAATCCTTCCCCTCCATCAGCACAGCAACTCAAAGGCCATGAAACCAAGTGAATAGGCCGTACCGTAGAGCCAGATGACCAGTGTGGCTGGTGAGGGAAAGGGTCTGGGTCTCTGGCCTGCCCTGCCCATTCCAGTCTCTGCTCGACCTCTAGCTTCAGGTGGTCCAGCTGAAAATTCTCCTTTTGTGAGGTAGGTTGGCTGATCTATGGGCTTTGGCATTAGGAAATAAGGAAGAAGCTGGTGAAGGGTGGCAGACAATGCCAGCCCGAAACATGCCCCTGGGGCGCAATGGTCATTTTGAGCGAAACGCTTTTGAAAAGCAGCAGATGCAAGAAAAACCCTCCAGCCTTTCTTCTTATTCTTAAAAGTAGGAGATAAAATTCTCCTGTGAAAGATGGCTTTAAATATTGCTTGAAAATAGTATCTCGATTGGTAATTATCTTGATTCCTTTTACCAAGAGAAGAGTAACGTTCTGATTCTCAAGGATAGAAAGTTGAGGCTGAGGGAAATCCGTACAAACAAACCTGGTTAAATTCACCCTTATCTTCTGGTCACTTCACCCAGTTAACTCCCTAGCCCCTGCCACCTTGCCTCATCACATTTTCTTAATTTTACTGCTCTTTGTCCAATTCCGTGTAAGCGTGTGCAGCTCTAACTTTGGGACATTCCCTGTGAGGCCTCCCGTGTCACATAAATCATGGTAAATAAAGTGCGTTGTTAATCGTCTTTACATTATAGGGGCCCACATCGAGAACTCAGAAGGGCAGAAGGAAAGATTATTTTCCTTCTCTTCACTGAAGTGAGAGACTGGTTTTCTGATGTGTGCGTTCTTAAAAGTCCTTGGGAAACAAAACCCAGACTGGAAAACCTCAAGTTTCTTCTACAAATAAAAGGGGGGAGAGAGAGAGAAACTATAGATTCAAAGAACTGAAGAGACATATATGTCCAATCACTTGTTTTTTAAAATGTGTATGTGTATCTTATATACATGCTTCTTATAGTCTATATTATATAGAATATTATAATTTTAATACCTCTATATAATTATATTATACAACACATTTATAAGATATATCAAACGTGGCAAAATTGGAACAATAATTGAATGCTTGATCTTATTTTTGTTATATTTAGATGTGATCATTATACTGTGATTATGTTTTTTAAGAGTCCTTATCTTTTGGAGATACATAAGTATTAGCCTTGTGCCAGTCATAGTGGAGCCTGAGACCAAAGGAAAATCAGTAATACTGATTCTCTATTAAGAATTTTGATATTGTATTCATTATGGATCTTTTGCATTAATTTTGGTTTTTAAAATATTGCTTTAAAATATTATCTCGATTGGTAAGCTTTTTGGTAGCCTTGTAAATTTTGTGCCCAAGGCAGAGCTCACTTGCTTCACCCTAGCCCCCGCTGTGCTAAATTTATGGAAGATTAATGTCTGAGATTTACTGCAAAGTGTTGGGGGAATGAGGGTTGGGGGTATAGATTAATAAAATTGCCATCAATTGCTAATTATTGAAAGGGTTAGATATGGTTATCGGATTCATTATACGATTCTCTCTTTGTATGCATACTTCTGAAGTTTTCCAAACAATTTCTGGCAAATCCAACCCCTCCGGGCCCAGGTTGAAGGTAAGGAGGAGAAAGGCAGGCGGAGCAACTAACCATAGAGGCGCAGACTCCTCCCAGGTTCCTAGAGCGGACCAGAAGTGACGCCGCGGAGGGAAGCCTAGCCGTCCCGCTCGGCGGTGGACTCGGAGGTGGCTGTGCGGCGGGGAGCTCCAGCGGAGTTGGACGCCAGTTCTTCGATCCCGGGGCCCCAGCCGGACCCCCTCTGCGCTTCGAGGCTGCTCGAAGAGGGCCGGGCTTCGCAGCCTACAACCTGACGAGGGCAGGACGTGGGGGCAACTGTCGTGGACGTGGGTCTGGGACACGAGCTGGCCCCCACGGTCCCTGTCCTCGCTTGGGAAGCGGCCGGCGCGGGGCAAGGCACGGAAGGGCCTCTCCTCGGCCTTTGGGAGGGAACCGAGTGCGCGGATGACCGGGTCGAGAGGCGACTCTGGCCCGGGAGCCGAAGGCACCTCCCCGCCCCACCAGGGGAGGTCCCTCCGGAGCAGTGTGGCCTTTTCCCTGCGGAGGAGGGTTCGGGGTCTTGAGCGGCAGGTGCTGGAGTTTACTGCCCCGGATAACAGCATCTTCTGGAAGAGTATTCCGTGGGAGGCGGAAATGTGGCTGCGTTCAGGGACCGACGATTCTGGGCATCGGATGAGTACGAGATGGTAGTTATGGGGCGGGGGCTGGGAGGACAGGTGGTCATCACGATTGCAGCCCCTCTGTCTCAACAGCCGGCCTTGACCTTGAGATCATCTGAAGTGTCCATGTGCGGACGGTGGTGGTCACCCCTGGCTGCTGTCCGAGCCCCCTCTTTATCCCGGGCAGAAACCCTTCTTTGACGCGGTGCCTGGTGGAGACATTGTGGCTTAACCGGCACTTAATCCGTTGGCCCAGGGAAATTTACCAGCACGGTACTGAGTCACAAACTTGGGTCATACAAGCAACGAGTAGAGGGAAAGAATCTTACCTCTTTTTATCGAATTTGAAGAACGCCGCGATATTTTTCTCGGTTTAAGCAGTTTTCTTCGCAAAGGTGGAATCCGTATAAGGATTTCCTGGCACTGTTAGGAGCTCGGTGATGGAATTTTAGTATCTTTTCTTCAGGAGTTAATGTGGAAATCCAGCGATGTTCTTGAAAGCTCTAGTGATTGGGGGAAAAAATGACCTTTGTTCTGTTGCAGTAATTCCAACAACAGGTGGAGGAATTGTATGCCAGCCGCTGCTGAACCGGTTTACACGTGCGTTCCTTCATCCTCACAACCCTGAGCGAGAGATGCTTTTGTTAAATCCATTTTCACGCTGGTGTAGCCAAGGCCCAGAGTTTAACTCGGTGAGTAGTTCAAGATCCCATCGCTAGTAAGTGGCAGAACCAAGGGTTTGAATTCATGTCCGTCTGACATCAAAGCCTATGTTTTTTTACTGTTAAGCCAGTGGGGTGCTTCTGCTATAGGCTCTCATTTTTTTTTTAATTTTTTAAACGTTTTTTTAAAATTTATTTTTTGAGAGGGACAGAGACAGAGTGAGCGAGGGAAGGGCAGAGAGAGAGGGAGTTAGAGAACCTGAAGCAGGCTCCAGGCTCTGAGCTGTCAGCACAGATCCCGATGCGGGGCTGGAACTCACGAACCGTGAGATCATGACCTGAGCTGAAGTCGGATGCTTAATCGACTGAGCCACAGGCGCCCCTTATATATTTGTTTTTGAAAACCCAATTTATTCATGTGTTTCAAAATGAAAATAATAAAGAAGGTACACAGTAAAGTCTCACTCCTACCCTCCCTCCCATCCACACCACTCCCTTCCCCGGCACAGCAAACAGGGAACCGTTGTTGTTAGTGTTTTTAGTTGTCTCTCCAGAATTCCTTTGTGGAAATACAAGCAAATACAAAGATATGTTATTTTCACTCTTTCTTATATGTCATGTGACACTCGCTTTTTTCCACTTAATGTTATATTTTAGAGATTTCCATATTAGTAAAGAAAGTTTATTTATTTATGAATAAACTATTATGATACATTAGGTATATATTTTGGTCTTCCTCCATGGTTCTTGGCTCGTAGCTCCCAAAACCTTTGTCATTTCCTAAGAGACTAGAGTAAGAGGGGCGTCTTTGGTTATAATATTTGGTGTTACACTTGGTTCCTGAAATAGCTTTTGAGTGCTAAATGTGAAAAGAGTATCTTTTATTATTCATCACGAACTTCTTTCAGCCACACCTGAGCCTATGTTAATGAAGTGACTTTTTTGGAAAGCTCTAGGAACCGGATTTTGAGATTAGAGTATTGGAACTTTCAGCTCTACCCCCTGACCTCCGGGAAGGGAATGGGGCTGGAAGTGAAATCGACCACCAGTGGCCAACACCTACATGCTGTGCTGTCTGTCTTGTATCCAAATTTGTTTCTCCTTTGGTTTCCGCCACCGTAACAGCTAGAGAGCCAGAAAGTCTTTCCTTCCCCAACTCCCGTGTAGTTGGAGTAGCTGGCATGTGACCTGGGTCTGACCGTTGAGATTCAAGTGGAAATCACTTGCGAGGGGCTTCTAGAAACACTTCTTCAAAGGGAGTGACTTCTCTAAAGAGAGTGAAGTCTTTGCAAAGGTGGAGGGTGACTTGGCCGTCATGCTCCATCACCTCGTTAGCCTGTGCTTTGCTCTCTATCTGGAATGCAGACAGGATTCCGGGAGGAACAGAAGTGCTCACGGGTCTGTGACGACGAGAGCCACAGGACGACGGCGGTTAAGCAAGAAGACAGAAGGTGGTTGGGAACTTCGTGACTCTCTTGAACACTGGTGCCAGCCCTAGATGATTTACCTGAGGACTTCTTGATAAATGACATACTTACCCAGAGAAAAACTAGACTTTTCTGTTGCAGTGAGTCCCGTCCTAACTGACCACCCGGCGGGTAAGTAATAGCCCCTGCTGTGTGCCACGGCACTTGTCACCACGTCACGTACTAGCCCCGAAAGTCCTCGTAATGATCTCATGAGATAGACCGGACGTTCTCCAAGCGTGGTCCCCGAGCCAACAGCGTTAGCATGACCTGGAAACTCATTGGAGATGCTAATTTGGGTGCCTGACCCCAGACCTTCTGAATGAGACTCTGGGAGCAAGGGTCCAGCAATCTGTTTTAACAAGCCTTCCAGGTGATTCTAATGCATACTGAAGGTCGACAGATTCTTCTCTGTGGATAGAGTGTTGTCCCCGTTTTACACATAAGTAGACGGAGCCGAACTTACGTGACTTGCCAGTGTCCTAAAACTAGTAAGACGAACTACTAGTGTTTCTGTAATGACTACGTTACATCCCATGTTAAGAACTCCTATTCTAGAGAAGTGATCTCCAGAATTTGAAAGCATACCCCTTTGAGAGATAATAGATAGTGCACCCCCTTGAACATTTTTACATTGACATATAAAATTCTCCATCATAAGTTTAAACGATGGTAAAGAATATGATTGCCAGTAGATTGTAAATGATGACATTTTAAAATGTGTTCCGACACTCTCCTAAATTAAAAAAAAAAATTTTTTTTAATGTTTTCTTATTTTTGAGAGAGAGAGAGAGACAGAGCACAAGTGGGGGAGGGCAGAGAGAGGGAGACACAGAAGCAGAAGCAGGCTCCAGGCTCTGAGCTGTCAGGACAGAGCCCGATGCAGGGCTTGAACCCATGAACCATGAGATCATGACCTGGGCCGAAGTCGGACGCTTAACCAACTGAGCCACCCAGGCTCCCCTAACACTCTCCTAAATTTATCCAGTGGAATCTAAATACCATAGTGATGATTATTTTAAATGAACTATCATCCATTTATTTATTTAAGTTTATATATTTTGCTAGCACCAGCGGGGGAGGGGGAGAGAGAATCCCAAGTAGGCTCCACGCTCTCAGTGTAGAGGTGACTTGGGCTGATCCCATGAACCATGAGATCGTGACCTGAGAGGAGTCAAGAGTCAGATGCCTGACCAACTGAGCCACCCAGGCGCCCCAGCTGTCATCCATTAAAAGAAATAATTTCCTTTAATGTCTGAAATTTTACATCCTCGTCTTTTGTGCCTGAACTTGTATTTTCATTCGCCACCCCACAAAAATAAATTCTACTGTAACATGGCTGTTTTTGGTCTACCCTGTCTTCTCTGCAACAAAATAGTATAAACAGTGAACTTTTTTTAAAAAGTTCCATTGACCATAATAACTTTAAGAGTTTATTTGCTCTCAGCATTGTTATAATTTTTATTAGTGTAAAATCAAGTCATTGTGGATATATTTGATTATTAACTTATTTGATAGGTTAATAAAGTAAAATTGAGTTGCAAATTCACTCTTAATGAGATGGATGTGGCTACGATTTTCTAATTAATGCATGTATCTGTGGATGAATATTCCTCATTGCGAGAATGGGACAAGTTCAATATCAATTTTATGTCTATTTTCATTACTGTAGATGAGAGACTATATCAGTTTACAAGAATCAGTAGGTAGGAATTCAAGGATTTTGAAGTAGGAATGCTATTCTAATTTTTCCGACACCTGCATTACATGCCCAGATCACATTATGCGTCATAAAAATGTTTGTTACTCTGATTCTGACAGCTGGGTTAGACCCTCCTCACTTCTGTGCAAAGCAAATAGAGTAGAAACCATTTTGTTACAAGTCATGTAAGGCTCACTTGCTCGCTGACGCTGTTATCTCAGGGTCCTCTCACGAGACGTCTTGAGGAGGCTGTGCCTCTTGGGTCAGTGCGAAGGGTGTGACTTGGGACGGCTGGGTGGAGAGGGCTGTGACCAAAGGGAAGGTGGGAAAGCAGCAGGTTGCGGGCAGATCGGTCACGAGTCTCGTGGGAATCCACGGTCACAAGCTGGTTCCTTTACAGTGTCTGCGTCCACGTGTTCCCAGGGGGGCACGTGCGTCCGGGTTTGACAACTACGGGAGCTGAGAGATAGCTCTCGGAATCATCGCTGTTATGTTCTACAGAGTTTAAACGGATAGATCCCTTCAGGTTTGAAGTCTCTCACTTGGGAAGTACGCGTTTCTGCAAAGAACAACACGGAGCCAGCCTGCAAATCGCAAATTGTACTTGGGTGTCAATACACTGCTGAGAGGTGATTATTCTCATTTGAGTATCTCGGGGGCATCTTTAACCTTCACATATTTTAGGTAAATATTCAAATGGTCTGAATACGTCCTAAATTCTGCAGACCTCTTGTCCCGGTAGCAGCAGTCACGGACCAATTCTTGAGTTCTGAGGGAGTCACCTTCGCGTCACTTAGGACTTCTGGCCTCACCTCCGAAGGGGGTTTCTGTGGACTCAGCACGAGGGGAAGTGAGTTGAGAATCACAGGTGTTCAGCCTGTTTCATTCTTTGCCGGCCCCACACCCTCCTGTAGTTTCTCCTGTGTCTGTACGAACTTGCTTTTCTCTCATCCGTCACTACACTGATTCATTTCTCTTTTTTTATTGTGGAAAGAACACTTAACGTGAACTCTACCCTCTTAAACGTACAATAGATGGCCGTTGGCCGGAGGTCCGTGTTGCACAGCGCATTTCCGGAGCTTGATATCTTCCTTGACCGGAACCGTGTCTGTGGTAACTCCGTATGACCCCCGGCCCCCGGCAGCCCCGTTCTACTCTCATTCTGTATATTTGACTAGACTATATTCCTCAAATCGCGGAATCATGCCGTATTTGTCCTGAAGCGGCTTATTTCACTTGGAATGCTATCCTCAGGGTTCATCCGTGTGGTGGAATAGTGCGCAATGCCACTGTTTTAGGGCTGGATAACCTCGCGTTGTCTGCAGAGACCAGGTTTTCTTTATCTGCTTGAAAGTCTAGGTGGTGATCACATCTGGGCTACTCTGATCATTGTTGCAGTGGACACGGGAGTGCTAATCTCTCTTCCAGACCCTGATTTCGTCTCTTTCGGAGAAATCCCAGAAGTGGGGTGGCTACCGCATGATAGTTCTGCTTCTAATATTTTGAGAAGACGCCTTCCTGTTTTCATAGCAGCTGCATCATTTCCTTCCTACCAACAGGGTGCGGGTGTTCTGTTTTCCCCACATCTTCACCAGCACCGTTGTCCCTTTTTTTTGTCTTGTTTTTTTGATGATAGCCATCCTCACAGGTATGAGGTAGCATCTCATTGTGGTTGTGTGTGTGTGTGTGTGTGTGTGGTTTCGATTTGCATTCCCCTGATGATTAATGCCATTGAGCATGTTTTCATATACTTGTGGGCCATTTATATATCTTCTTTGGAGAAATGTCTTTTCAAGTCTTTAGCCCATTTTTTAATTGCACTATTAGTTTTTTGTTTTATTTATTGCTATTGAGCTGTAGCAGTTCCTTACGTATTTAGAGAATTACCCCTTATCAGATACATGGTTTGCAAATATTTTCTCCCATTCTGTAGGTTGTCTTTTTGCTGTGTTGGTTGTTTTCTTTGCTGTGCAGGGCATTTTAAGTTGATGTAGTCCCACTTGTCAGCTTTGGCTTTTGTTGCCTGAGCCTTTGGTGCCTTATCGATGAAATCCTTGCCAAAACCAATGTCATGAAGCTTTCTCCCGTGTTTTTTTTGTAGCAGTTTTAAAATCTCAGGCCTTACATATAAGTTTTTACTGTATGTTGTTTGTTTTTTATATGTGGTGTAAGATAAGGGTCCAGTTTCATTCTTTTGCGTGTGAACATTCAGTTCTCCATCACCATTTGTCGAAGAGACTATACTATCCTTGCTCCATCTTGTATTCTTGCTGAAGATTGGCGGACCGTAGATGCATGGCTTTATTCCTGGACTCTCCACTCTGTTCTTTGGTCTATATGTCTGTTTTTATGCCATTACTGTACTCTTGATGACTGTATCTCTGTAGTATTTTTGAAACCAGGAAGTGTGATGCCTCTGGCTTTGTTCTTCTCGAGATCGGTCTGACTCTTTAGGGTCCTTTGTGCTTCTGTATGAATTATAGAGTTGTTTTTTCAGTTTCTGTGAAAAATGCCTTTGGGATTTTGATAGGGATTACATCGATTCTGTAGATCTCTTAGGAAGTGTGGACATTGGAACAGTATTAAGGTTTCCACCCAATAGGAAGTCTGTTTGTAAGTTCTTTGTTTCATCTTTGTTTTGTAGTGTTCAGTGTACAGGTGTTTTATCTCCTCAGTTAAGTTTTTTCCTGAGTATTCTTTTTTGTAATAAGTGGGATTGTTTACCTAATTTCCTTTTTGTAGAGTTTGTTATTCGTGTCTAGTAGCACAAATGAGTTTTGTGGGCTGATATCATATTCTGTAATTTTATTGAACTCATCTATTCTAAAAGTTTAAGGTTTTTTTTATGTTTATTCATTTTTGAGAGAGAGAGCACAGGTGGGGGGGGGGTGCAGAGAGAGGGAGGGAGGGAGACACAGGATCCGAAGCAGGCTCCAGGCTCCAGGCTTCGAGCTGTCAGCCCAGAGCCTGACGTGGGGCTCAAACCCACAAACCATGAGATCGTGACCTGAGCCAACGTCGGACACTTAACTGACTGAGCCACCCAGGGGCCCCTATTCTAACACTTTTTAAAATGGAGTCTTTAAGATTTTTCTCTATATTAGATCGTGTCTGCTGTAAACAGGGATCATTTTACTTCTTCGTTTCTGATCCGTATGCCTTTTCTTTCTCTTTCTTGCCTAATGGCTCTGACTGGGGCTTCCGGTACTGTGATGAGCAGAGGTGGCAAGAGTGGCCATCCTTGCCCTGTTCCTGATCTTAGAGGGAATCTTTCATTTATTCACCTTTGAGAATGATGTTAGCTGTGGGCTCATAATTGATCTTTATTACGTTTAGGCACATCCTTCTAAACCTAGTTTGTCGAGAGGTTTTATCATGAGAGGTTGTTGAGTCTTGTCAGATGCTTTTTCTGCACCTCTTAATTAGTCCTTTATTCGGTTAACGTGGTGTATCAGGTATTCACTGACTCCGGTCTGTCGACGATGATGAATATCCTTGCAAACCCAGCAAGTGTGTCCCAAATCTACCAGTTTTGGTGAGTCGAGTTCTGGGTTCCCCTAGGATGAAGAAACCTTTTAGTTTTTGATTTCTTAAAAAGGGAATTTGGTGGGGGGGTGGGGGAGGGACTCAGTTGACTGTCCACCTCTTGATTTTGGCTTAGGTCATGATCTCAGCCGGGGATGGTGGCTTGAGCCCCGCGCAGGTCTGTGCACTGAGCATGGGGCCTGCATGAGATGCTCTCTCTCCCTCTGCCCTCCTCCACTCACTCGTGCTCTGTCTCTCAAAAGAGAAAGGCGGGGGCGGCGGGGGCGTTGTCCTTGCATTGTCGCTAGTTGGTGGGTTTGTGGGGAGAAGGGATCCAGGGTTTCTTGCTCCAGAAACCCCATCTTTCTTCGTGTGCCTTGACCAAGTCAGCCAGCTCCTGGAGTGCGGCCCAGGTGCTCGTGGTGGACTTTTATCCCCGCTGGCCACCTAGTTCCAGGGACCGCCCCCCGCTAGTGCCGTGGCCATCCCGGAAGCTCAGCTAGTTCCTCGCAAAGGAGCTCTGCCTCTCGGCGGGTCCAGTTTTGGCGATCCCACTTGTGATTTATCGTTTCTGAGCGCTGGTGCAGTCATTCTGTGACGGGCTCGTTCATTCACCCGGTATTACAGGTGACTGCGTGCCAGACTGTTCTAGGCGAGGGGGACCCAGACGAGGTCCCTGCGCCCGGTGACCTTACGGGCTGGTGGGAGGAAACAAAAAGTAACCTTTCCGCTGGAAAAGAGCCACGAAGCAACATAAAGCGGAGTCAGCGGACGGAGGAGGAGGAAGGACGGCAAAGGCCCCTGAGCAAAGGACTGAACGTCAATCAAACAACACTGACGCGAAAGTGCTAATGCGGGGAGGTGGGCACTTAAGAGACTCCATCATTGCCTTGGCCTTGTATTTTGGAGGCCTGGATCTCAGTTGGTTAGTGGGGACAGAGAAGCCAGGAAGGGTGGCCAGGGCGGGGGGGGATCCAGAAGTCTTCCCCGCGCTCGGGTGTTGTGACACCTCCCCCCCCCAGCCCCGAATCTGTCAGCTGCTCGCCACTTACTCAGTGACCCTGACATCGCTCTCAGTCGCGTCTGGACTTGTTCACAAGCGTGGGGTCTCTTCCTACTTGCAGAGCAGAAAAAGGGACACTGACAAAGGATGGCTTTGTGTTGAGCGAGTGCCAGAGAAAGAGAACATGAGAACATGCACTGTGCTGGCAGAGGCAGGTTAGATCATAATGCTGGGTCCGTAAGGATTTCCCCACTTTATGATGTCACCCCGTGGGCCACCAATGAGCAGGCACAGTGGCCTGTGTTCTCAGTCTCCGACTGGTCCTTCTGTCCACTTCCTCACCAGAGCCGGGTTCTCTCTTGAGGACCCCGTTCCCCCTGCTGGCTCCTCCCCAGTGTGTTAGCCCGTTGCTCCTCCTCACCTCTTCCAGACTGTTCTCTCCCCCTCCGTAAAAACTCCTAGCCTGGAAGCTTTTCCCCAGGACTTGGCCACACCTTTTTATTTTTGCTGTCATCTACAGCCTGTTGGGATAAGTCCTCCCATTTTTTGAAAATGTAAGCCCTTGGAGTACTCTCACTCTGATACGACCCCTGGCATGATTCTTGGTGAGGTTAGTACCCGGGAAGGCCGTTCCCAGTACTCCTGGCCTCCCAGCTCCCTGGTCGCTCATCCCGTGATCTTGTCTCCGCCCCCTCCTCGCAGCCCCTCATACGGCCCAGGCTCAGACCAGGGCTTTCCAACCTGCGCCTCGGCTCACGGCCATAAATCTGTCTTGCGTGCAGACTGTACGTGTGCGTGTGTATAGTTTGGACGTTTTGTAATCCACTACTTGCCTTTGCTACTTACAAGTAAAAGGTAGAAAGTACCAAATGTGTGTTTACTCATATTTAAATAAATTTTAAAAACTCAAAACGAACAACGGAAGCACAAAGTCAGAAAGGTTCGTTGTGACCTCCAGAGCCGATCTGTCCGTCCACAGTGTCTTGCTGCGGAGAGCTGCAGGTTTAAAACTGCCTTAGACGTGGTTAGACCCTCAAGCGTCTCGCTCTGTCTGTGACCTCTTCCCACTCATCCCCTCTCGGGCCTCAGCTCTATCAGCCCCCTGACCCCAGGGCACCTGTGTCCACTCCCACCTCCCCCCGTGTTGCCCACCCCCCTTGTCACGTCCTCACTTCCGCCTTACCCGACGCCATTAGAGCCACTCTCTTGCACACCCCCTCCACCCACCTGCCTCATCAACACTCGTATGCGATGCCGACCCATCAAAAACCTGCATTTCTGTTTATTCACTGCCTACACCCATACAGTGAATGAAACTGGAAAAACCAGGCTGACTTGTCCGGTTGTAAACTCATGACCATAAACCTTGAGTGAGCCCTTCGTGCCGCCCCGCGACCCCACACCATTCCCCAGCCCTCTCTTCTAGGTAACTTCTCACCTGTCACCGTCTCCAGAACCTCCTGCCCCGTGCTCACCTCGGCCAGGACCTTGCCGTCTCTTCCTCTGAGAAAATAGAAGACGTTTTCCACACAGCCTCATGACCTCATCTATGACCTCACGGGTGTGTGTTCTGCCTTTCTTCCTAGTTACCCTGGGCAATTGGCTCATCCTCTCATCTGGGGCCTCGGGAATATTGCCATCTCCCTCAGGTTACCAGGGTCTCTCTTCTGCGTGTTAAAAAACAAAAGACCTTGTGATCCCACAAGCTCTTCAGAGACTTGTCTATTGTTATTGTGTCCGTCCGTCCTCTGTCCGTTCTTCCAGGGGGCCTCCTCTTCCATCCGTCTTTCTGATGAGCTCTGTCGTTCCATTCAAACAGCGTCTGTCAAGGTCGCAATGACCTTCATTGATGAATTGAGGCTCCGTTTTCATCCCTCACCTACTTGTCTTATCGATGACATTTGGCACAGACATTTCCTCCTTCTTGAAACGTTTTCTTATGGCTTCAAGGACACCTCTCTCATTTGGTCTCTTCCTATTCCACTGGCTACTTCTTCCCAGTCGTCTTCGTTGGGTACTTCTGTCCCTGGGTCTCTAAATCCTGGAAAGCCTTTGAGCTCAGTCCTAGGATCACTTCTCTCCTTGGGCCACACTGAAACTCACTCACTCGCGATGGTTTTAATTCCCACGTCTCCTGGGGCCCCTGGATGGCTCAGTCGGTTAAGCGGCCGACTTCGGCTCAGGTCATGATTTCACAGTCCGTGAGTTCGAGCCCCGCGTCGGGCTCTGTGCTGACAGCTCAGAGCCTGGAGCCTGGTTCAGATTCTGTGTCTCCCTCTCTCTGACCCTCCCCCGTTCATGCTCTGTCTCTCTCTCTCTCTGTCTAAAAAATAAATAAACGTTAAAAAAAAATTATAAAAAAAAAAAATTCCCATGTCTCCTGACATTTCTCAGATTTAAATCCCTGTGTCTCTACCCTGGACCTCCTTCTTAATCCCCATGCGAGTATATACCATCGCCTAACATCCCTGGATGTCTAAAAGGTATATCTGATGTAACATGTCCGAAATCAAACTGCTTCTCACCTCCTTGTGCCTGCAACTTGATCTCACCCATATCAGCAAAAAGCAACGTGGTCCTTACAGATCTGAATCCAAAACCTTGAGCTCATTCCTGACTCACATGTCTAATCCATCACTAAGCCCAGTGGCTCTACCTGCCAAGTAAACCCAGTGGGAGACTGGCAGCGCCCTCCTCAATAAGCACATGCTCCAAACCACCATGATGTCATATGGTGTCACTATCGCAGTCACTCCCTGAGTCCCTTGCTTAAACCTTGCCCAGTAGTCTAATCATAAAACAGCAACTGAGTGAATCCATAGAAATGTGAGTCCGACCTTATTTCTCTGCTGCAATGATTTCTTAGAATAAAAACCAAATTCTTTAGTGTTACAGCTGGATCCTCCAGTCTGGCCCTCATCACCTTGGTGATGTCTAGTACTCTCTCCACTCCAGCCGCATGCTGGCCTCCCTGCTGGAAGTGATACATGACTGCATTGTCCTATGTATTCACACAGGCTGCACACAGTTTGGACATGGGGGTTGGGTAAGCTTCCAACCGAAGCTTGGGCCTTGAAGGATAGATTCACACTGGCTGATGAGGGCAGAGAAGCAGGGGGACCGGGTAGATGGGGACGAGCAGAACCCAGGGGCTGCACCACTCTTGGGAGATCTCCCTATGGTAACCATATTTGTTTGCAGACCAATACCAGGCATCTGGAACAGTGTAGGCACCGCAGTGGGTAGTCAAGACATATCCGCTTACTAAGTGAATGAGATACTTGGATGGTACTTAGTGGGCAATGGGACAGAAGGTTTAAATGGAGCCCATACTGGAACTCTTGCCTATGCAGGATTTGGGAAACAGTATGGTGAACTTTTTTTGGCAGAGAGGTTCAATTTTTGGAGGAAGTAGACAGAAATAAAGCTGGACAGATAGGGTGAAGCTAGATTAAGGAAGGGCTTGGATGCTACTCAAAGGATTACATCACATGTGCTGGGGAGATTTTAGGAGCCCTCTAAGCAGAAGGACCTGATAAAGTTATGGGGGGAGAGGCTGTCAGTCTGCGGTCTGGATTGGTGGGGATGACAGCCGGCCCGGGAGAGGTGTTGGAAGGCAGTATTACAGAATGTCGGGCATGACATGGGCATACGTTACTTGTTAAATAAGGAATTAAACTGTAGAAGGTTATTGGGGCCAGGATGGGAGATTCAAGAAAGTTTTAGGAATGACGGATCATTAGGAATTGTTTTGGAAGGATAAGGAGTTAATCTGGAGAGTCTGGGGAAACTCCCCCCTGCCCCTTCCGTTTCTTAGGTGATGCCTTTCCAGCGGTGGTTTAGCATGAAGAGAAAACACTGTTTTCTAGGAGAAAACAGTGGTCTCCCAGGAGACAGAAGGCAAATGAGGGGCAGTATGGAGGACGGTTTGGCTCACGGATCACGTTTCTGCAGTGGAGCCGTGAAGTGTCAGCACAGGCTGATCAGAAGGTCTGTCTCTCCAGCTTCTTGGGTTGGCACGTGCTCTTGTGTTCCTCTCGGTATCTACGCACTATCTGCAAACTTTGGAAGTGGCTCGGGGACCTGATCTGCCAGAAATCACCAACCAAAAGTGTCCTTACCTCATACACCTGTCCGGCTCGGCCATCTTTCTCCTGTCTGGTGAGTGGTCATCGGGTTCTGATTGAGGAAGGTCAGTCAGCCTCCCGGGAAGGGGATAAAGAAAGCTTGTTTCTTTGGTCTTCCTTTTCCTTAGTCTCAAGTTCTATCAGTAGTCACTTTACTTACTTTCTCCTTTTCCTCTTTGGTTCTGAGCATTAGTGTCCCTTATGGTGCTTGCCCATGATTTCGGGATGTATGTTAAAAATTTTGTTCTTACTTGATGTAGGACCAGCTACATACTTTGTGAGGCCCAGTGCAAAATGCAGCTGTGGGGTCTCTTGGCCGAAGGTCATCAACCATCTCAAGATAGCGACGGCAGAGCAGGAGGCCCCTCTGGGTGCAGGGCCCTGTGTCTCCGTCCCAGTCACACAGCTGGGCGCTGTCAGCTTGGACGTTGTGTTACGGGGTGATCGCAAAACCACACCTTAGTCTCTGGGCCTGTTCCACTCCTTGAAAATTAGAGACTGTCTCCACCAGAGTCATCAGTATAGTTGTTTTCTTAGGAGCCCTCTGCCTTCACAGTTCCCAGGGTTTGGGAGCTGTTGGAGTTTTAAAATCTCAGCCAAGCCGCATGGACACCGTCTCATCAGAAGACCCAAAACTGAGCCGGAAACCAAGCAGAGAGAGTGAACTGAACGAAGAGGGCTCCCTACCCGCAGCTGGCGATTTCTCAGCCACCCACCCCAAAGGCAGTGTCCCCGACTCTCCCCCTTGTTCTGTTCAGGTGTCTTTGTAGAGCCCTGGATCAGAGGTGTGTTTCATGGTGGAGGAAGTGAAGGGGTAGAATTGCGTGTGAAGAAGCAGAGAGGCGGTCTTGTATTTTGGTTCCTAAATTACACAGATGCCTCTTCCCCATTTTCTCTACAAATGTGCACTTACTGGGCTGTTTCGTAACAGTATTTCATTGTCTTTAACAAAGCTCTTCCTCCGTCTGTGAAGCTGAAGTTTTAATAAAAATCTTCCTCCCTCTGGGAGCGTTGTGACTGATCATTTTTCCCCACAGTGTCGTTTCGGCAAATGCTGCTGGCGGGCACAGCGTCTGCGGCTGGTGGAGCCGTCTTCCTCCGTCTGGTGGAAGGGCAGTGACCGTTTGGCCCCACTCACGACACCGCTGCTGTGGGACCGCAGAGGGTCCTGGAGACTGGAGTCAGATCGCCAGGCCGGAGGCTCGCGGCCAGGCCCAGGGTGATGTGTTGGGAACACCTGACTCAGGTGTTCGGCCTATAAAAGTGTGGATGAGATGACAGCGTTAGAGAAGTGAGAAGTGAACGTCTAGAATGTTTTAAAAGCCACAGAAATCAATCAATCAGGAACATTTTCATCAGGACAGCTTATCAAGGAAGGGAATGGTTTTCTTTTATGGGGCACAGGAACTAGTGATTACTGAGCACTCCCTACTTGCTGTGCTGCACGCAGTGTGTGTGTGTGTGTGTGTGTGTGTGTGTGTGTGTGTGTCCTCACAACTCGGTGACGTAGGGGTTATTATCTCCACTGGAACCGTGAGACACTGTGGCTGGGGGGGGTACGTGGCGGAGGCACAACTGGGAGACAAGATCGCTCTGCTGTGGTGTCCACATGTCCGTGAACCCCTCTCTTCTCAGGGTCTCAGTAAGGGGTCGGCTTCTCTAGATCTGGGGAATCTGCTCTGAAGTCTTCCTTCCGAACTAGTCTACTCCATGGTCTCTTAAAAGCACATTTATCTTTTGATCAGGGAGTGACCACCTTTGTAGGAATCCCCTGATCTAGATAACTGAATTCATAGTGGAATCCCGATAACCAACAAGAGTGTTCACCGTTCTAAGTTTCTATCGTTTCAACCTTCCTCATCACTAACCCTGATACAGACTGTAGGTCAGACGACTCCCATCCTGGGTAAGGAACCCTGAGCGTCCACCTTCCACTGTCAGGACAAAAGATTCTTCATAAAGTTTTATTTTTTTTAAGTATTTCATCCTTTCTCCACATGTAAAGATCCAAAGGATTGGTTGTTGTGGTTTTTTTTTTTTCACTATTTCTGCATTTACTTTCTCCTTTTTAATTATACAAGTATTACGGAGGGTTGTTGCCAAAACACATAAAAAATATGGCTACAAAAATATACATATATATTCCCACATTAAGTAAACACTTAAGCACATTTTATAGTATAGATACTGCTGGACATTATATACATACGTATACATACATACATTTTTTAAAAGGATTATCCATTTTTTAACTTAATGCTATTTCTTAAGCCTCTTTGCTAAAAAATAATAACTATTACATTCTCAAGAGTGAAGGTTAATAAATATTTCTTGGATGAATATATATAATTTCCCTTGATCACTAGCTGCTTCGAAACCCCTACCTCAGGTATCTTTGAACACTATGTTGCGTCAGACAAAAAGTATTTTGTCCCTAAGAGCAAAACAAAAAGTAATAGGGATCTCATTTTCTCCTCCTCCCTTCTAGCTCCTACACTTTGCTTTCATTCCCTTCTCTAGAGGTGCAGTGGGAAAGAAATTTTCAGATCCAACTCCTTCCTGGTTGGATAAACTCATCTGAAAAAAAGCCACACTTGGGCCACGTGCAAAACGGGAAGTGTTATCGGTGAGCCAAGTACTGATGAAATCGAGATCTCATTGTCCCATTACCTGAAAATTGGAGCTGCAGAACAGTGGGTAAATATTTTCTCTTTTATGTAAAAAGTTAGGGAAGATAAGACTACGTTCATATTTGCAAGTATCATTAAGAAAAGGAAGGTTGTATAAGAAACTGAGGTAAAGGTGTTGGTGAGACCCGTAGAGATGGGGAAGGAGGGACCACAGACTTCAGGAACCTTCTAATACTCTCTCATTTTTCAGCCAAGTGAATATATTACTCATGCAAAAACTGTATATACTGCATTGTTTCTTAAATTCTTACTGTGCTGAGATTAGTGAAAATTATCCTTCCTTGTTTTTTAATCATGGTTTTGCTTACACTGAACTGGTGTGATGGTTAATTTTATGGGTCAACTTGACTGGGCCATGGGGTTCCCAGATACTTGGTCACATATTCTGGATGTTTCCATGAGGGTGTTTTGGGGTGAGTTTAACATTTAAATCAGTAGACAGTAAACCACCTTGCCCCCCCAATGTGGGTGGGCCTCCTTCAATCAGTTGAAGGTCTGAATAGAAAAAATGGGCCTCCCTCCCCTGAAGAAGATGGAGCTCCTCTTGCCAGACGGCCTTTGAGCCGGGACAGCCGTTTCTTCCTGCCCTCGGACTCAGTCTGAAACGTGGGCTCTTCCTGAATCCCAAGCCTGCTGGTCTTTGGACCGGAACCACACCATTGGCTCTCCTGGGCCTCCCACTTGCTGCCTGCAGATCTGATGACTTCTCAGCCTCTATATTCACAGGAGCCAACCTATATATTCCACCCTACTCGTTCTGTTTCTCTGGAGAAGGCTGGCACAGGCAGGAAAGAGAGGATGGCCCAGGGTGAGGTGGTAGGAGTGTGGCTGGCTTGACGATTTCTGTCCAAAGACAAAACCGATCCAGAAAGCCTCAGTTTCCTCCTCGAATCAGTTTCCTGTTGAAAATAAAAGCCACCTGTGTGTCTCTTCCTTTACCCAGAAAGCCTGGGTGGGAGGGAGGAAACTTAGTTTGTTTTTCCCTCAGTGTTGCATTCCCAATATCAAGATGCATGTTGCAATATATATATATATATACACACACCATATATATATATATATATATATATATATATATATATATATACACACACCATATACATATATACACCACATATATATGTACCATATATGGTGTATATATATATATATATATATTTATAAACTATATAAACTAGTTTAAGGGATGAATTGGTAGCTATTAATTATGTATTAGATGAAAGACTAGTATCTGTGAAGGATTGTACAGGCTTATACACCGTGGGAGGGCAACTTGGAGCCCATCACGGAATTCTACCTGCCTCGAGGAACAACAGGAGAGGTTGGGGCTGCGTGGAAGTTGCCGGCATCACTGATGATAGGGAGGAAGTTAATACAGTCAAGTGCCTGACACAACGGGTTCAGATCTTCCTGGTGGCAGAGAGGGGTTTGGGATGGTAATTTTAGATGAGTTGACTCTCTGGTGGGGAGATGTGACATAAGAGAACTTGTGCAGTGACAGAACCTGGACGTCGGTGTCATTGGGCGCCAGTCTGCACGACATCACTAACCGACCACTGAGAGACTGCTGTGTTTTCTCTTTAGCAGATTTCAGTTGGGGTAAAATCTTTGCCATCTGGAATCTCATTTCAGAAAAAAATAAATCTTCCACTTCCACCCGTCCTCTCTCTACCTCATTCACGGGAAAGAAAAAAGATGACAGAAACCACCTTTGGTAGGGAGGAGTCTTGCCTCTCCATGGAACGTTAGTCTTTCTCAAACCGACTTATTTCTGACCGTGAAGACACAGGAAGTTCCTTCCTTCTGCCGGGGATGGCCAGGAGCAAACGTGAAACTCAAGGTTCACACTTGAAATTCAAGGCCGCTCATGAAAATGATGCACTGAGCTGCCCCAGGATCAGAGAACATTCAAATGTGGAATCTCGATGTTTGATCTCAAAACATAGAAGCAATTTAGCCATCAGGACAAATTTTATCTGATGTTAAATCTGATTTCGGGGTTTCTGTTAAGGACTGCTACAAAAGAAGTGTGTGAGTTTCTTCTTAGGGGAAAGATGACTAATCTATACCGAGGCAAAGAGACTTCTTAATTCAGCAGGCATTTACATGAGATAAGGGTTATTGTCTCCATTTAACAAAGGAAGAAATCAAGGCTCAGAGAGGCCATGGGAAAGCCAGAATCAGAACACTGGTTGTTGAGTTCCAAGGTTCATGGTCTTTCCAATCATCTGGTCCTATGCATTTTAGAGAACAGAATTTAGTAGTCCGGCATTTCAACGGATGGGGAGAATATGGACATTCAGTAATATGGTGTTGAGATTACTGGTAATCCTCTGGAAATAAGGTAGAGTTAGATCTGTATCTCTCATATTAAAACACGGAAAAATCAGATGCCTCAGAGATCTAGATACAAAAAAGAAATCATGAACATTGTAGAAGAAATGGCGTTCCTCTGTCACTCTCGCTCTTGTAGCAGGAAAAGGCACATCCAAGTCAGACATTGAACCGGAAGGCTGATCACTGTGGGGGCGCACGGTCCAAAGTGTCCGCCTCCAAAATCCCTGCCAAGTTCCAAGGCAAATAAACCTGTGACATACCGACAGAAGGCCCGACGGACTCCTGTTTCCCCCAAGAGGAAGACCTGACAGGGAAGGAGAGGAATGAGTACAGGATATAAGAAGTTCACAGGAGAGGAGACCCAGGGGGTTCATCCACTTGAAAAGATGCCCAACAACACTGACCGGAAGGCAAGCTAACACCCCCCTGCGGGAGCGTCTTTCCATGTGCAGACACCCACCTTCCGCTGGCGCGGGGTCAGCCGTGTTTGGGAGCCAGCCGCAGGGGGTGAGGGGCACCTGGCGGGTGGTCGTCCGGCGGGGCCCCAGGCCTCCGTCCCCCTTGGAACGGAAAGGCCCGCAGGAGGAGCAGCTCCTTAGGAAGACTGTGGACTGGGGGCGGCGCGTGGGGGGCGAGGGGGGAGGAGGGCCTCACGCTGGCCCTCTGAGGGGGTCCGAGCAAAAATCGGTTGGTTCGGTTCACGCAGGTGCTTCTGCTTGAGGACAGCGTAGGGGGGACAAGAAAAGCAGGCGTGGGGTCAGGCCGCGTTCGCCGCCCCAGGGGGGCCGGGGGGCCTCCAGCCTTCAGAAACTCGCCCTACCGGGAGTGGGGTTCGAACCCACGCGGGCACCTGCCCATTGGATCTTAAGTCCAACGCCTTAACCACTCGGCCATCCCGGTGGCTGGGCTTTCGCCCCCGGCAACTGTTTTTTGTTGCAAGCACGGTATTCGCGCCGCGCAGGAAGGAAGCCCCGGGTTTCTGATTTTGGGGGTTGCATCGGACGTGAGGCGGGTCGTCGCAGAGGAAGCAGCCCGCCGCCTGCTTTCGGGGAGCGCCCACGCCCCCCCCCCCCCAGCTTACTGCCTGTGCCTCAGAGAAGTAGCTCTTTCTGTGTACTACGAAGAGAAAAACGAACGGGGGAGGGACGGAAAGAGCCCCGCCCTCCCCCTGCCCCGGTGCACCTGCTCCCTCCGCTCCCCGCCGCCGTGATCCGGACTCGCTGGAGAGGCCGCGGTTTTCCTGAGCTCGTGCCCCCTTCCCCCCCCCCCCCCCCCCCCCCCCCCCCCCCCCCGTCCCAGACCTCCCGTCCCCCTCCCTCTCCCGTCCCCCTCCCCCCTCCCCCCTCCCCAACTCGGGTCTGGGCAGCGGGGCTGGGGCCCAAGGGACGTGAGGTTAAACGAGCTCGCCCTGGCGGTAGATTTGGAAATCCCTAGCGGACACAGTTCACATGCGTGACTCCGATTTTAACCGCAAGGGGCTGTAACTGCCAGCCCAGTGTGTCCCCGAAGGAGCGGAGGGTGGGACCCCGCACCTCCGGTATAGGGTGGGCCCCAAGAATGCCAACCCCACCGGGCACACTAGGGTGACCACCGCCCTCCGTCTGCGGACCACACTCCGTCAAGGGCGCTACAAGTCGTCGTCGCGATTGTATGCATCCGATGGGACATTTGGGGTCTCCTGAGCTGAAATGAGATCTGGAGGGCGCTACCCAACACCTAGCGTGTGACACGGCCCTCAGGGAACCGAAGGGAGGCACCACAGTGTGAGGGGGTCATGTCTGCCCTACCGGACAAGCAGAGATGACTCTTCCAGAATCTCCGTTGATGGACCCAACCCTCGTTTTGAATGTGCAGACTGACCGGATCCACATTCAGATCTTTCTCTCTGGCTGATAAATTCACCCACAAGGAGTGGCCCCCTCAAGTCCTCCGGTTGGCCGGCTCTGGGTTCTGTCTCCGGCCAGATCAAGGTTCAACTCCTAGAAAGGAGACAGGGCCCAAGGGTCCTGCACTTAACAAGCCCAGAAGGAAACCCAGACGTCTCAGCGCTGGGGTGAGAACTGGGCTGAGGCTGGGGTTGGACAGGACTGCTGGTTCCACAAAAACACAGATCAGAGGTAGCATCCTACAGGATGGACAGACACAAAGGTTCCCAGAACATTCCATTACTGTTGTTCTGAACACGGGCTACACAGTAGAATCAGCTAGTAAGTTTAGTTCCCAAATGTGAAAGTAAAAAATAAAGCTACCAGAAGTCTATGAGGAGAAGAACTTTAAACCACTTCAAGAGCACGGTCGATAAAGACATAAGACTCTAGCATTTGCTTCCATTACAATGGAGAATGTGTAAAATAAAGGACATGAGAGAAATATAAATAGATAAATGGGATGACGGGGGAGTGTACTTAAGTTGTCCCAAAGTAGCAAGGGCCAGATAGATAGACGATACCGCAGCAAAAAGCCACGAACGGCAGCAAGGTCAGAAGGAAGTGGGCAAGTAGGGCGACAGGGACGCAGGCTTCCGCCTCCCCCCGTGAGGGATGCGTGCCTGTAGGAGCTGCGTTTCGCTCATGGGCAACAAGGAGGCCGGACAGGAATTGTGACATTTGCTGTCAGTGCAGGGCCCCCATCCCTGGCAGCGGGGGGGGGGGGGGGGGGGGGGGGGGGCCGGAAGAGGTGAGTCTCACAAAGGTCTTAGCTTAGGGCCTAGAGGCAGCTTCTAGCCCCAGCGCGGCGGAGGGCGAGGGCGGAGGGCGATTCAGAGCCAGGCGGGGTCCCCGCGTTGGGAGCACAAACAGCGCTTCAAGGAGGCCAAAGGGGATACAGGATACAGGGGGCGCAGGACACCGGAGAGGAGAAAGCCGCGCACGAAGAGGGCTCCCGGGCTGGCTGAGGGGCCCTCCTGTGCCTTCAGGGCGGGATATTGATTCACGCTCAAGGGGAGGTTAAAACTCCAGGAGGCTGGGAAAGGAGCCACTGGAAAAGAGCAAGCTGCTTACAAAGCCCTGAAAATGGTTCCACCAGCTCTCCTGAGGAGACATCCTAACTTATGGGGCATCAGGTGGGGTCCGTACCAAGGCATAACCTTAGGTTTGGATCCCCCCGCCCCAAAATATACGGGTAAGCCACAGGAGGCACAAATGGATCCCGAGGAAAATGTTACTTGAACCTGGAGGAAAAGGGATTCGTCGTGAAGCAGTAGGGGATTTAGAAACGCCAGGGCCTGCAGTGTCATGGAATGGAAGCCAGTCCGACGGACCAGTTTAGCTGAGAGGTTTCCAGGCGGAACTGCGAAGGTGCTGCTCAGGTTTCAGTGGAGGGGAGGACTGTCAGACACAAAGGAGCCACAACTCAGAGGGCTTGAAGGACAAGCCGTTCGTCATCCCCAGCGGCTCCACGATGAAAAGCGATGCCGAAGTTAAGAAAGAAATGACTTTCAGGCAAGAGTTAAATCCAGAGCACTGTCAGAAAACGTGGCCTCAAGATGAAGCCACAGGCGTGGTTGTAAACTCTTTCGTTGGCACTCCAAAGGGAGTTAAGGCGGTATCTCAGCAGAAAAACCTCTGAGCCTCTTAAGGACTTGCCCCGCCCGTCCCATCCACAAAAGCACAACTCTTGGGGGTGTGATGCCACGGCAGCTCAGTTGGAAGCCAAGGCAAACAAGGGCTTGTTTGCAGGAGGTCTGCGAATGTCGCTTTTTTTTAATACAGAGGTTGGCCAACTTTTTCTTCAACGGGCCAGTGGACCATACAGTCAGCGTCTGTCGAAGCTACTCAAATCTGCTGTCATAAGCAGGAAAGTGGCCGCAGATGATGTGAAAAGAATACGTGTGGCCGTGTTCCAATAAAACTTGGCAAGAACAGGTAGCTGGCCAGATTTGTCCTATGGGTCACGGTTTGCCAACTCCCACTATACAAGAATAAACTCCACCAACGTTCACGAGATCGCAGGTCTTTAAAGAGCAGGGTGGTTGAACGCAGCTTGAACTAAAGGGACAGAGGACCTGGAAAAACGAAAAGAAAAAGGAAATGAAGAGGGGGGCCGGAACCTCCCAGACTACAGGCAGGAGGTCGGCTAAGGCGACTCTTCAGCTGCAAGTAGGAGAAATTCCCGCCAGTGGGATGGCTGATCCCGAGGGCGCGGCCAAGGGTCCGGGAGACCGATTCCCAGACAGCAGCGCTGAGTCCTGATCAGGAAGCGTCATGTGCCCACCGGAGCCTAGGATCGCCGTGGACCCGTGTGCCTCCTGTTTTGTTCCTTTTGCACGCGAGTGTGCACACAGCGTGCCCCGTGCCTCCTGTGCCCGTCTGCTGGGAGGCAGGGAGCTCCCAAGGTGCATAGGTGTTCGAGTTAAGGACAATCCTACTCGAGGATTCCTCCCCGAGGAAGGAGGTTTCCCTGGTGTCGATGACCCCCTCCTGGGCTCCACGTAGATTAAGGTGTGACATTTCATAAAACAATATGCGTCAGGGAGGGATGGGACATCAGGCTCCGTGGCTTAGTTGGTTAAAGCGCCTGTCTAGTAAACAGGAGATCCTGGGTTCGAATCCCAGCGGGGCCTTCCTCTTTGAGGTTTTACAAAGCGACATTGTCCAAGGCAAATACAGGCAATGGATAAAAAATAAGCAAGACAAATCAGAACTTGGGTTTTATACCTGATGGAAGCCTCAGATGTCGAGTCTACCTGTCTGAGGCGTTTTGTAGAAGACTGAGAAAATTATTCACCGTGAATTGGCAAAGCTATGCTGTGAACTAGACGCGAGCCCTAATTTTCTAATTTTAAACCTCTATAGCTACGCTCCACATTTCCCAAAGAAGCTCGCAGTCTCAGCATTTTGCTTTTAAAGCAATCCACAAAGAAGGCAAGAAAAAGAGACAAACCGTGCATGTTGTGCAAACCGAGTGCCACGATAACCACCCCTCCTTCTCCCGTGATTGTGGATTCTAGGACGCCACAGAATATTTTGAAAAGTCCAGTAACGTGATGGAATCTTGGAAGAGTAAGAAGAATGGCGATGGAACCAACCAAAACAGAAAACAAGAAGTCTAACAGGCGACTGGAGGCAGCTGGGACTGGAAGTACTTAGATCAAAATAAAACGCTGGGAAAAAAATAATCAAATCCTAGAATAGAATTTTAATGTTTTAGCCGATCTTTTCCTTTTGATGTGCGAGGATGCCTCTTAAGGCGGTCCAGGCTGCAAAGGCACCCCCTCCCCCACACAACATTCGTCGTCAAGCAGGGGGTGGCACTGTTCTCAGCTGCTTGCTCCTCCCCCGAAGGACCAGAGAGGTGGCACGACCGCTCCTTTTGTGAGCTTTCGGGAGGACGCGTGACAGGATTTGTGGGCCCAGCGTGAAATGAAAACGCAGGGCTTTCTGTTGAAAAGTTATTGAGAATTTCAGACCAGGAGTGGTAGAACATTAAGTCGGGCGTGTGGTTTGCCAGCCGTGACGCTGGCCCTCTTTGGGAGTCTGGTTTTTTTGCCCAAAGACTGGATTTTAAAGGACTCCTGAAAGTGGAATGCAGTCCAAGGTGACGGTCAATGAGACCCAGTGCTTTTAGAAGCCCCGGGAGCTGGAGGGTACTGACTGGAGAACGTGGCACTCGAGAAAACCGTCGCGCTGTAAGAACTGTGAAAACAAACTCGGTGAGAGGGCCTTCTCTCCACCTGACGTATTTTTCTGGCTTATGTTCTTTTCCCAAACAACTCCTCCTTCCAGGTCCCCGTCAGTGTCCCCTGGCCTGGTGACCGGGCGCACAAAACAGACACCCTGTCTCGGGGTGTCCCCATGACTCTCTAACTCGGGAGAGGAAGGGACGGAGCTGTGCACAGGAGACCATAGATAAAGCGAATAGAAGGCTGGGTCAGAAGGGTGACAGGTGTCTATGTGACACACGGCATTGGCTTGTTGGAAGAGAAAAGGGTTTCCTCGGCCGTGCGTGTGTTTCTGCCTGGTTTCGAACCAGGGACCTTTCACGCGTGAGGCGAATGTGATAACCGCTACACCACAGAAACCCCTGCATGTGGGCCAGGCTGGTGGCACTCACCTAGGTTTCCTGCGTTCATCAGTGTTGGTTCCTAAAAGCCCGGGGTCTTCTCTCTACTCAGGTTTGCGGAGTCAGTGTCCACAACCGCATTTTAAACTTGATCCAAAACAAGCACCACGCTGAGGTTAGGAGGTATCCCATTCCCAGACATTTTTAAGTGTTTAAATTCTATGAGCCTTATGCTAAAACCATGACCACCATCAGAATGATCTCGTTCTTCCCCACCCTCCACATGCTCCCGGGCGTGGCTCTCAATCTATTCCCTGCCCAGCTTGAAATTCAAAACTTCACTCCCTTTCACACAATTCCACACACATTAACCGTTTTCTTTTCTAATATACGCATTTATTATTTTTCAATAGACTTGTTAAAGAGCAGTTTAGGGTTCACAGCGAAACTGAGTAGAAGGTAGAGACGTTGACGGAGCGCTCCTATCACGAAAGGGAGTTGGATTTTGTCAAAGGCTTTTTCTGCAGCTACCGATCTGATCACGCGCGTTTTCTCTCTTAGCCTGTTGGTGTGATGGATTACATTAAGTTTTTTGGATCTGGAACCAGCCTTACACACCTGGAATAAATCCCACTGGGTCATGGTGTATAATTCTTTTGATACGTTGTTAGATTCAATTTGCTAGTATTTTGCTGAGGATTCTTGCATCTGTGTTCATAAAGATGACAGTCTGTGTTTCCTTTCCGGCCATGTCTTTGATCTTGATGTTGGGATGATGCTCGCCCCACTAAGTTTGGAAGCGTTTCCTCTGCTTCTGTCTTTTGAAAGAGGTTGTAGAGAATCGGTATTATTTCTTCCTTAGATCTTTGGCAGAATTCACTGTGAACTTCCCTGGGCCTGAAATTTCTGTTTTGGAATGGTATTTCTTATTGATTCAATTTCTTTAACACGTGGAGGCCTATTGAGGGTCATTGTTTCTTCTTGTGTGAATTTTGGCCAATTCTGTCTTCACAACTTCAATCGGTCCATTCCGTCTAGGTTATCTGAATTGTGGGTATAAAGCTTGTGCATAACATCCCTTTATTGTCCTTGGGATCTATCGTTTTGTCCTTTCTTTCATTTCTGCTATCACGAATCTGTGTCCCTTCCCTTGTTTTCCTTAGTCTAGTGAGAGGCTGATCGATTTTTACTGATTTTATTGATCTTTTCAAAGCACCAGCTTTTAGTTTCATTGATTTCCTGTCTTTAATTTCTGTTTAATTTTTATTATTCTTTTCTGCTTGCTTTGGATAATTAGGTCTTCTTTTTCTACTCTCCTAGGATGGAAGCTCAGATGATTTACTTCCGATCTTTTTTTTTTGCAAATAATATGCATCCGATGCTCTAAATTTCTCTAAGCACTTCTTTTACTGTATGAAACAGTGTGTTTTCATGTCATTTAGTTCAAGATGTTTTTCATTTTTCCCGAGACATTTTCTCTGCCCCATGTGTCATTGAGAAGTGTGTTGTTTAGTCTCTGGGTTTTGGGGGGATTTTCTAGCTATCTTTCTGCTATCGATTGCTAGTTCAATTCTGTTGGCGCCCGAGAGCAGACGTTGTCTGACTTCAATGCTTTCAGATGTGGTAAGGTGTGTTGTATGGCCCAGAATGTGGTCCCGTGTGACCTTGAGAAGAGCGAGTGTTCTGCTGTTGTCGGGTAAGCTGTCTGTAGATGTAGATGATATCCATTTGCTTGATGGCGTTGTTCAGCTCGGCTGTGTCCTCACTGATCTCCTGCCTGCTGGACCATTTCCGACAGGAAGTCTCCAAACATGATCATGGATTCACCTGTTCCTCTTTGCAATTCTCTTACATTCTGTCCCAGGTGGTTTGATGATCTGTGAGGCATGTTCACACTAAGCATTGACCCCTTTTGTCGAGGGAGAATCGAACCCCTTGTCATTCTATGAAGCTCCTTTCTATGTCTGGTGGTGTCCTTGCTCTGAAGTCGGCTCCGTCTGACTTTAACACGTTACTCCTGCTCCCTTTGTTCCGACGTCGGCTGGTGTGTCTGTGTCCATTCACTTACCTTCAGTCGCTATGTGTCTTTATGTTGCAAGTGGGTTTCTTGTAGACAACATATAGTTTAGTCTTGTCTCTTGGTCCACTCTGACAACCTCTGTCTTTTAATTGGTGCATTTAGACCATTGATATTTGGGCCGATTCCTGGTATAGTGGGATTAATATTTTGCACAGCCGTTACTACTTTCTGTTTGGTGCCTTTGTTTTTTGTTCCTGTGTTTGTCTTCCACTCTTTTTCTGTCTTTTGTGGCTTTAATTGAGCACTTCACATTATTATATTATATTATTTTATTTTCTCTCCTTTCTTAGCATATCAGTTATACTTCTTTTGTTACTTTTTTTTTTACTGGTCACCCTAGACTTTGCAATATATATTTACAACTAACCCAAGCCCACTTTCAAATAACACTGTGTCAGGGGCGCCCGGCGGGCTCAGTCGGTTAAGCGTCCGACTTCGGCTCAGGTCGTGATCTCATGGTTTGTGGGTTCGGGTCCCATGTCGGGCTCTGTGCTGACAGCTCAGAGCCTGGAGCCTGCTTGGGATTCTGTGTCTTCCTCCCTCTCTGCCCCTCCCACGTTCTGTCTCTTTCTCTCAAAACAAAGCAAAACAAAACACTGTGTCACTTTACAGGAAGTGTGAGTACCTTATAACAGCAAAATAATCCTAATTCTTCCCTCCTGTTCCTTGTATCCTTGTTGTCATTTGTTTCACACATACATAAGCAAATATATGTATATACACACAGAGATATACAACATACATAATCTAGTATGTTGTGGGTATTATTATGTTGAACACCCTGTTATCAGTCAGGTCAATTTAGAGTAAGAAATATGAAAGTTTTCATTTTACCTTCATGTATTTCTTCTCTGATGGTCTTTCTCACATAGATCCGAGTTTCTGATCTGTATCATTCCTTTCTTCTGAAGAATTTCTCTTAACGTTTCTTGCTAGATGGGTCGCTGGCCACGAATGCTCTCAGTATTTTCTCTGGGGAAATCTTTATATCTTCTCCACTCTTTAGGGATGACTCCCCAGGGTGCAGAATTCTAGAGAAATGTGTTTATCTCTAGCACGAAATATTTCACTCCGCTCTTTTTGCTTGCACATTTCCTGAGGGGGAAGCGGCTGTGATCCTTAGCTTTGCTCCTCTGTAGGTAATTTCTTCCCCCTGTAGCGGCTCTCGGGATTTTTTTTCTCTATCTCTGTGTTTCTGTAGTTTGAATACGTTGCCTCTGTGTGTAGACTTGTTGGCATTTATCCCGGTCGGTGCTCCCTGACTATCGTGGGTGACGCTGCTGTGAACACCGATGCACAGAGAAGGCCTTCCTCTGCCCACCGAGATTTTCGTGAAGCCTGGCAGCACATTTGAAATCAGGACTGGACAACCCACCGTTTCCTACTTCCTGAGGGCGGCTGCTGGGATTGCGAAGGGGGCCGGCAGACAGCCTCCGGTCAGAAGAGCGGACAGCTTTCCAGAAGGAGCGAACCTAGAAACGGGCAGGTGCCAGGAGGCGACCCCGGTCCTCACACTCCGGGGACTCGAGGGGACCCGCTGGAAGAGCCGTGGCAAAGGGGAGGGAGGAGGTGACGCCAATCTGATGACTATTTCCCCCACTTTAAAGGAAGTAATTTTCCATGTATGACAGTCTCAAGGGATCAAGTCTAAATCAACATCCTTTGTCATCCCCACAACCCCCCTCCGGCCGCCAAAAGTACGTTTCTAAACGTTTGGTGGCATTTCCCCCCTGAAACCATCTGGGGTGGCTTTTCTTTGTTGTGATGGTTTGGATTCCTGCTTCAGTATCTCAGCAGTTACGGGTCTGTTCACATGTTTGTTGCTTCATGTTTTCTATTTGGCCGATTGGATGTTTCTAGACATCCGTCCACTTAATCTAGCTTTACCCAGTATGCTTTTTCGGAGTACTCTCTTGCAATTGCTTTTATTTCTATAAAATCTGTAATAACGTCCCCACTTTCACTTCTCATTTTCATCGTTTGCGTCTCCTCTCTTTGTTTTCCTTAGTCAATGTAGCTAAACACTGGTCGGTTTTGTTGAAACTTTCAAAGAACCGACTTTCTGTTTCATCTATACATTTGATTCTGTTGCCAGCCTCTCTTCCTGCTGGCCCGCCTTATCTGAGTGCCTGCCGTACGGATTTACAAATTGCTTAGCAGTCCCCGTAATTGGCATAAGCCAAGTCCTTCCATAAACCTTCACCCCCGCACCCCCCCCCCCCCGCCCGCCCTGCCACCCCTCCCAAAACGAATCCTCTTTTGTGTCTTTTTTCTTTTGGTCAACGGGTCTGCGAAGTTCATTCATGGAAGTTGTAGATTATTCATTCTACGTTCTGCGTTATGTATTTTTTCATGTGAACATGTCCACGTGCCTGCAGATGGGCACTTGGGAAGTTTCCAGTCTTGACTACCATGAACAGATGGCTGGGCGTGCTGGTGATTCTACCGGCTGGATTTACATCCCAGCATCCGCTAGGCAAGTATCGACCATCAGGACATGGTATCGTTGATTACAAGGAATGAAAAGTCTGAGATCTAGGACAGGACACAATGAACGAAAGATCTCTTGAATTGAAAACGTTTCCAGGCCTGGATACCTTCTTCTAGTCTGACCACTTCACACACGTGGTGTTCTGGAATGTGGTGGTGAGCACCTTCCCTCGACATTTGAAAGGTTCCCTGGCTTGGAAAATAAGGTCTTCGTTCCTAATCCTAAATTTTGCTTCCTAGCGTCTCCATTTGGCCAGATAGAATGAATCACTGTTTATCTTCAAACAGAGGAAGCTTCTTGCTCCTCGCGGACTCCCTAAGCCACGTTGCTGTCACCCCGCGCCCCCATCCCAGCCACCTGCCCCAGTGGCTCTGAGTCTCCGGGTTGTTAGGGGGCCCCTGCGGTGCCAGCCCCCGGAAGCAGCCTCAGCAAGGATGCCGCCTGCGACACCCTGATGAGGTGCTGGCCCAGACAGTCGTGTTCATCCTTTAACAGGTCTCCTTATCAGAAACAGTCTGAGCCCAACGAAAAGCGCCCACGTTTGGCTCTGACCACGGGTCTTACTCAGATGCTGAGTCCCCAGGGGCTGTCCCAGAGCCTCACAACGGCGGGGGGGGGGGGGGGCCCGCACCCAGTGAGCCTTCCGACTTCGGTCACTCGGGAGGCCATCCCCCTTCGGGGACAGCTCGTCCCCTCCTGCCGATCTGATGGTCTTAGCCTCACCCGAGCTGGGCGCTCCTTTGGAACAGGTGTCCCGTTCGTTTCCCTTAAGGGCCCCGGGAGGGACACCGCGTGTGACTGACGCACTCCCTTCCGGAGTCCCCTGTGTCTCAGCGGAATGGTGTGCTGCCTCTGCGGGATCGGAGCCGGGAGCAGCCAGGGGTGCAGAGAGCTGGGGCCGGGAGCCCAAGGCGCGCAGACCTGAGGGCTCAGTTGGGTGCCGGCTCCCCGCGGGGCTCCCGGCTTCCCACGAAGGCGAGGACGCGCGTTGGCCGTGTGGAAACATCTCGAGTGGAGGAGACGCAGGTACCCGGGGGCCTTCCTGGGGTTCCCGCCAGGACGCGGCTGAGGGACGGAGAGCCTCAGGGGCCGGGTCGGAGGCCTCTGCTGGACAAACCCTGCTGAGAACCGGAGCCTTCTTCCCCCCTTCCCCTCAACACGCCTGTGAAGGTTAATTGTTTGTGTCGGCGTGACTGGGCTCAGGGCTGCAGACAGGCTGCGAAACCATGATGGCCGGGTGTCCGGACTCCTCGGGAAGCCCCGTCACCCCAGACGGGCCCAAGGGGGTGGCGCCACGACAGGAGCCCCGGAGCAAGCGAGGAAGGGAAGGCGCCAAACCTCCCGCCCCAAGTCACGAATATCCCGTCCTCTAGTGAACGGCTGCTCCCAAGACAGAAACCTGAGAGCCTGGGAGGAAGAGCTGGCCACACTCTGGCTCGCTCGGCGGGTGGGTGTGTGCGGCCTATGCCCTCTCTCTCCCTCCCATGCGTCACCACCTGCCGTGCTGAGTTGTGTGTCTGACCTTGAGTCCTTTCTCGTGATGAGGCCAAGAGCGTTCAGTGACACCTTTGGGACGGAAGGGGTCAGGGCCCCGGGCCCCGGGCCTCCCCAGTTCACCCGGCACCAAATGCACAAGGAGGGTCAGAACTGGATTGAACCTCGGGACACGTAGCGGGTCGGTGTCCGGAGAGCTGGGGAACTGGCGGTGTGTGTGTGTGGGGGGGGGAGGTGCAGCACATTTGTTGTCAGAAGTAGACAACAATCGCGGGGAGAAACCACTCCAAGCTGTTGCGGAGCCCAGGGCCCAGGACCTGGAGAGGCCAGGAGAGGCCTGGCCGCCATGGGGGAGCCTTCATGTCCACAGTAGACAGCGTTTGCTGGGAGGTACGGAGCGGGACTTCTCTAGCCGGTCGGGATTAGGGGCTTATTCAAGTCTCCACATTCCGAAAAGAGCCACCAAAAATGAGGCCATTGCCTCCCTCAGTGGAGCAGGATATTCCCGCACAGAGAGTAGAGTTATGACAGCGAGGCTTTTTTTTTTTTTTTTTTTTTTTTTTCCAGGAAGCAACTTAATTCCTTCTGACACGGCTCAGTTGGGTTCGCACTCGAGGAACTGTCCTGTAGGGGGAGGCCTTTACTCAATTAGTAAAAGTATCAATCCGCACCCACAGGCGTTGGAATTCCTTTGACCTTGGCAGATGAGGGAAACCTAATGCTTAGTCTTTCCTGGATAGTCTCTGGTTCCTTGATGATCTGGGGGAGCAAGTCTGTGGTTGGAAGGATTGTTTCTAAGACACTTTACAGGCTGTTACTACTCGCAGAACTGTCCTTGACGACTTTTTTTTTTAGTAAACATCCTTTGGGCCGTTTGATAAGTTTTGTCCCTCCCTAAATGAAAAGCCTGATGCTGTGTTTTAATGATCTTTTAGCTCTGTGAGCCCGGTAATAGTAAATGCCCTGCTCTGTTTGCAGCCATTCCAAGGGCTGGAGTCAGACCCCAGTTTATTTTTTCAGGGTGGGGGGAGAGTAGGTGGGATTGAGTCTCATTTAATCATTGATATAGCAGGCAAACTATTTTCCCGAACCCTGGTATCTACAGCCTACACTATCCAGTAATTCCCAAACACGCACACAATTGTTCATTTGTTCTGGTGTCAGTACTGTGTAGTCTCTAATTCAGTTACAATGTGCCTTCCTAGCAAGGGAGGAAGGCCGTCTGGTTTCACCAACGAAGAAGGAGCAGAAATTAGTTTTCCCCATAGGTATCCCAGGGGCTGAGAGAAAAACTCAGGTGTAAGTTTTCCGGAGACGCCTCTAGCTGTTCTCCTGCGTGTGGACCTTTGGCCTGGAGCGGAAAGGAAGATGGAGAAGGTAGCTCTGGCGTCAAGAAGGACATCAACCAGTTTTCCTTCCATGTTGAGAGTCACTCGAGGCTCTGGGTTTCTGATGGACAGTTGGTTTAGGGGAGCCACCGTGAAGAGCCCCAGGCCCCGGTCAGTCCCTCCCAGGGACACTGGTTTTCTGAGCCCTCATAGAGAGAGGCCCGGGGGCCTTCAGATCTCCAGCGGTTGTCTCCGCGCGAAGGGCCTGGTTTACGGGGTTTTCGTTTTGGTTGTCCCCTCTGAGGACAGTCTCACTTCAGTGCTCTGAACGGCCGTGTAAATGGCACTTGGTGCCAGGACCTCGGGAAGTCCGGTCTGACCTAGTACGTAAGGCCACCACTAAGGCCTCGGACTCTTTTTTTCTTTTTTAAGCCTCCTTTTCTGTTTTTTTTTTAAATTTATTTTTATTTTTTTATTTTTTATTCTTCTCTTGATCTTGGTTGTAATATGCCCAGTTGGCAGCTCGTAAGAGCTCCTCCAGGCTCCCTTCCAGACCAACAGTCAGGTTTTACAGTTTTCTCTGAATATCTGGGGCCGATCGAGTGACAAATTTGTCTTTTAGGATTGTCTCAGCCTCAGGGGTGTCAGGGGAGATAGGTCAGTGTCATCAGCCTCACAGACTGTAGATTTGGGGCGAGTGGTGGCTCAGAGGTGCACCTGCACGAAGTTGTGCAAGCCAGTCCTTGTGAGCCCGAGAAGCAGCACCCACAACAGGCAGAGGCCTTGGGCAGCGGCCAGTCATGTGAGGAGACAAAGGTCTCTCTCCCTCCTTTGCTCCCCAGTCAATGGATGAGCCAGGCCTGGCAGTGGAGAGGGGACATCTGACCCTGCGTCTGACCCTGCACCCTCCTGCGTCCTCGGAAGACAGAGCACCTGCCCCCTCCGTCTATCCGCCATCTTCCTTACTTCTCTTTCCTCTCCGCCCCCAGCCCTACAGGGGGAACACTGAAATAAATGTGTCCTCAAACTTACGGAATTGGCCCACAGGATGGAAAGAGAGGTTTAACAAGACCAGTCTGAAGGCAGCGGTTGGAGGAAAATTAAGTCGTCTCATGTTGCAATGTCACGGGGTTGAGACTCCTCGTGGCTTTGTGGGCCATCACCCTGCCGAGGACATGACCCCTGGGCACGGTCTGACTGAGACGCATGCCGTCTTCACGAGGAGAGGGACCTGGGCGTGGGGGATGCAGAGTTGGGACCCGCGTCTCCCCCTGGCTGCACCTGACCGTGGTCCTGGCCATGCAGCGGGAGTAAAGTCCATGCTGTCTCTGGTCCTGCCCTGAAGAGGTGCTTCCTTCAGATCCTGATCACTGGGAAGAGTTTTCGAAGGAGGACAAAGCTTATTAACACAGCCACGCACCCTCCTCCAACCAAGGCATGAAAACAAGACCCGAGGCCCAGGAAGCGAAAAGCACAGGCAACTACAGTCATTTCTCAGGACCCGGTGTGGGCGCCTCGCCCCTGAGGACGCTACCCCGGATCGGTCCAGCCGGCAGAGGCCCGTGGCGCTGTGTCTGCCCTGCGGCTCAAGCTGATGCTGGTGTTTGTGTCTCTCGCAGGGGTGGAGGCTCCTTGAGGACAGACCCGTGCTTCCTGCCACCCCGCTGCTTGTGGAGGGCCAGCATATTGTGGGGCCCACAAAGAATTGGGGATTGCAGGGGAGAGGCAACCTCTTACCCCCAGTGAAAGGACTGAGGGTCCCTGAATCCTCAGGTTCCACGGTGGTTCACACCCTCCCTGGAACTTAGCATAAGGCCTATCAGCAGTCAAGGACTCTCTCGGCTGGTCCTGTGGGGCCCCTCTGGGTCCTGAGGCCCACATCAGTTTCAGGAGGCCCAACGTCCACTTCCGGTGAAGGGGTCTTACATTGGGCTGCTCTCGTAGGCCTGGCCCATTTCCTTGACCAGTCTTGACCATCAACACCCTCCCTCCGTGCCCTTTGCCCTGGGAACCTACTGAATCCAGATGGAAATCATAAATTAAGTTATTCCTAAACAATGTAGATGGGCAGACACGTACTGCTCAGAAACCACTCAGGGCCTCATGACGATTCATTCACTGGGTTCATTAATTCCGTAGTGTTGCTAAAGGTCACTACCGTGGAGGCAGAAATGGCTGATGACCACCCATGCCAGGCACGTATCTGATCAAACAGAAGCATTTCAAAGCCAATTGGAGGACCTCCTGTTTCCCATCCAGCATATGAGGAGTTTACAAGTTGCCAGTCTTATCCTCATAGCGAGAAAAACACGAAACAGACTGAAAATTTGCAAATCTTCTTCCAGTCTTCACAGAACAGAGCTCAGCAGGGCAAACCACCGCCTCCCAAACCGGAGCGACAGGCGGGCCGGAGGCTCGAAGCTCACGGTACCGGAGGCCGGGAGGAGAAACCGCGGCTGGAGCGCCGCACAGGGGGAAGCTCGGCCGAGGAATGGAGCCTCCTGCAGACAAGCGTGAAGTTACAAACTCGAGGGGGTCCAGTCTCCGGGAAGGCCCCGCACTTTCGCGGAGTTCACCTCTGGGAGCCCTACCAGGTTCTGGAGGAAAATCCCCCCACGCCTCCTCAAGGGGAGGAGAACCGTAGCCATTCAAAAATACCCTCATTCTCTTGTCCCCAACAAGGCCCGAGCACAGGGGACCGAGCCAGACAGACCTGGGGGGTGAGCGACACCCAGCTCCCAGCCCCCTCTAGCCTCTTCTGCTCACCTAAGGGGGGGTGGGGCTAACACGGAGGAAGGTCACAGCCCAAGGCCCAGGTTCACCGACAGACAGACGGGCCTAGGCACAGAATGCTTCCGTCCCCTCACACGGTGAATTACCAGGGAACGAACTGCACATCTCAGACCTTATGTAAGAAGTCTCTGAGGGAAGCCACGACGCGTCTGATTTTCTCCTTCTCATTACCCCCTCTTGATTCTCAAGCGGACTTAGAGAACATCAAAGTTTTATATTAGCAGTGAAGGGAGTCCTGGCATTGTAACAGGAAGGCGGCGACCCCTCTGGTACTTCTGCTGAGTGGGGACGCAGAGGTTGTGCAGTCAGGGGTTCCCTCCCCCCACCCCATCCCCCCCCCCGTCGTCCAAGGGGCTGTAATCGTAGTTAGGGCTTCTGGTTCCCGCCACCGTCTGAAGCCTTACTGTCTCTACCCAAGAGGAAACAAAGTGGGTTATCACATTGAGAACACAGGGGCCAAACAGGAGGGCTATCAAAAGCGTTAGGAGGGGATCAACTAAGGGCAGAATCCAAGGGCCCCGTTTCCGTATGTCATTCCAGAACCCCCAGGATTCTGACAGCTCTCGCCTTCTGTCCGAGACCCCTTCCTTCAGCTGTTGGACCGTATTTCTGACTATTCCTCCTTGGTTTGCATAGAAGCAACCTTCCTCATTTAGGAAGAGGCGTATTTCCCCCCTTCTCAGCCCTGGACAGGTCGAACCCTCTTCTATTTTGTCATACCCCTGCTGCTAAGGAGTCCACCAGGGACTTTGCAACCTGTTCTACGTCATCTGTCGGATCTTGGGATGGGTTTTGGTGAAAGGAAATCGATGAGGCTACTCCCCCAACGCCAGTACTTACTCCGGCAGTGAGTCCCAACCCGATTAGTAGAGGCGTAGCTTGGATAGCTCGGTTGGACCCGGTATGCGCAGCCCAGGGAACGGTAAGAGATTGGTTGTCGGGGAGAATACTCGCTTGGGGGGTTAGGGGTGCAAAGGCGCAAATTCCCATCCGGCCAGCAGGCAGGCACAAATCAGCATTAGTTCCACAAACAAAGAATATTCCTGCGGGCCAAGAACCATTTGTCCTAGCCCTTGCAATTGTTTATGGACCTCTAAGTTTCCTTGATGTCCCCTTGGAGTTGAATCAAGTGGGGTGGTCTCCCGTACAGTATCCCGAAGGGCGAGAATCCTACTTTTGCTGAGGGGTGCAGCGTACTTGCGGCAGGCCCAGGGGCGGTATTTCAGCCCAGGGCAGACTAGTTTCTTGACCGAGTTCTCCACAGCTCATTTGAGGGCCCGGTTCACACGTTCCACTTTCCCTGAACTCTGGGGCCGGTAGGCCGCGTGTAAGTCCCACTGGATCCCCGGGTCCATGGCTACTTGTTGCACCGCCTCGGCCAAGAAAGCCGGCCGTCGTCTGAGCCTATGGTTAGGGGCGTTCCGTGTCTGGGAATGATATCGTTTAGCAGGGCCTTGGTTACCCCTCTTGCGTGTTCAGAGCGTGTGGGGGGAGGCCTCCGCCCGGCCCGGGAACGTGGAGATGAATACCGCGAGGTATTTGTATCCTCCCCTGGGTCTACCTCCAAATCCTCGAAGGGTGCCTGACCACAGCGTTGGGTTCCCTTGGGCCCGGTGGGGCTTTGTTTGGCGCTATTTCGCGCACCGAGGAGGCAGTGTTGAGAGGCCGAGGCACGGGGGGACGGGAGCCGAGCGATTACACAGTAACGGCTCCGTAAGGTCCCAGGGGCAGGTTTTCCCAGGTGGGTGAGCTCAGGCTGTCGGAGAACCACCAGGCCGGCTAGCGGCTCCGGTACGGAGACTCCTCGGTCTGGAAGCACCCACCATCCTTCTGTCTGGCCTCCTGTTCCCTGCTGTGCCCGTTTTGTCTCTCGGATCGTGTACCTCGGGGCGGTGGGCAGTTCCAGGGCCAGCGTGGCCTTTGGGGGCGTTGTTCGCTCTCCGCTGCTTGTTGAGCTGCGGCGTCTGCCCGGCAGCTACCTTCTGACACTGAGTCAGTCCTTTCCTCTTTGGTGTCCCTCGCAGCGGGTGACTGCTACCTCCCTGGGTTCTCAGACTGCCCTTAATAGTTGTGGGATTTCTTCCCGGGTTTTGATTTCGCGTCCTCCCGCCGCCGCAAGTCCTCCCTCCTTGCATAGGGCCCCGCGCGCGCGTGGAGCGGCCAAGGCTGGCGCGAGTCAGTGTCCGTGTCGGCCCTTTTGTCCTTCCCGAGTTCTCGTGCTCTGAGGAGGGCCCGCGGCTCCGCTCTTTGGGCCGACCGTCCTTGCGGCAGGGCCTCTGTTTCTACGACCTCACAATCGGAGACCAGCGCGGAGACCAGCCAGACGCTGTGTCTGGCCTTCGTTCGTCGGTGCGCAGGATGAGGTCAGGATTGTGTAAGGGCCTGTCTGATAGGTCGTCTCGGCCAGAACAGACTTCGTCCAGTGCCTCCGGACAATCATGCCCTGCGGGCAAGAAAGAGGCGGGGTTGAGGGTTTTTTCCGGCTTCCGGTCTTACTCGTGGGTCCTCAGCCGTCCCTGGTACTGTGTCACCCGAGCGCACGGTGGCCAGTGTTGCCCGCCGGCAGCCATCAAGGAAACAACAGAATGGGACACCTAACGTTTAGGTTTGGTCGCCACGGGCATTTGTCCGCATCCTTGATTAGAAGTGCGGTGGCTCCCAGTGCCCTCAGGGTGGCCGTCCTGCAGCAACTGAGTCAGTCTGCTTTGAAAGGTACGCCATCGGTCCTCGCCAAGGCCTAAATCGCTGGGTGAGAACCCCCAGGGCCGCCCCATTCTTCTCTTGTACGAACAGGTTGGAATCTCGCGATACATCTGGGAGCCCCAAGGCCGGTGCCTCTGTGCGTTTTGTTTGTACGGTGGCGAAGGCCTTTTCTTTTCCCTGTCGTGTCTCGTGTGGCGGCCTGGCCAACTCAGAACCCTGGCATCCATATCCGACAGAATCCTGCCGCTCCCGGGAACTCTCGGACCTGCCGGCGGGTAGGGGGAGCCGGGGTGGCACAGGCTGCCCGTTTCCTTTCTGCTCCCGGCATCCGTTGGCCTTGGGTGATTTTGAAGTCCAGATATTTAACCTTCCTGTCGGCAGATCCGTGCCTTTTTCTTTGACACCCGGTATCCCGCCTCTGCCAGTAGCCTGAGTGGGGCCCTGGTTCCCTCCCAGCATTGGGTCCGCGTGGGACTGGCCGGCAGGAGATCGTCCACGTTGGAGGAGGACACGTCCTAGGTCCTAGGTCCTGTTCCGGAAACCTGGCTAAGTCAGATGCCAGCGCCCCACTGAATAAGATGGGTGGATTTTTGAAGGCTTGCAGCAGTCTAGTCCAAGTGAATTGCCCCTTTGCCCCCGTGGCAGGGTTTTCGCTCAAAGGCGAATAAGGGTTGACGATTAGGCGCCGACTGGAGACAGAAGGCATCTTTTAAACCGAGGCCTGTGAACCATCCTGCTCCCAAGGATGTGAGTCCTCGTAGAGCGTATGGGTTAGGCAACGCTGAATGAGGCATGATGACTGCTTCGTTAATGGCTCTTGGGTCCTGTACAGGATGGTAATCATTTGTCCCAGGCTTTTTTATGGGCAGCAGAGGAGTATTCTACGGGGACTGGCATCGCTTCAGAAATCCCCATTTGAGTAGCCTGTCCAAGTGTGTCTGGATCCCCAGGCGTGCCTCCCGCAGGACCCCGTCTTGGTGTATTTTGACAGGTCGGGCCCCAGGCTTTAGGTCAATTAGTATCAGGGGGTGGTTTTTGGCAGACCAGGGCGGTTCCTTCTGCCCAAACTGAAGGGAGTTCGGCTTCTAGTTTGGGGGCCGCTGTTGGCTCACCGGGAAGGCAAGTATATAACCTGTTCCTCTTCCTGTGGATTCATCAGGGACAAAACCATGGGTTGGGCCTCTTGTTTAGGTACCGTTGCGTCTGTCCATCCGAGGTGAAGGCTATTTCTGCTCTCAACTTGGCCAGGAGGTCTCACCTAACAGTGACAGAGGGCAGTCGTGTAGCTACAGGAATTCATGAACCTCCTGGTGACCCCCAGCCGGCACTGTTGGGGACCGCGCAATGGCCTTCGGGTTTGCGGCCCAGTGGCTCCTACGTTGGTGACTTGTGACCCGACAGAGGTGCCACCTGTGTGTCACCAGAGTGTTCGGCTCCGGTGTCGACCATGAAGTCTATTGTCTGGCCCTCTACCTTCATTTTGACCATGGGCTCGTGGGGGCCCAGCTGGAGAGAGCCTGGTCGTTCCTAATCAGGGTCCACTTGTGCCGGTCCGATCAGGTCGGCCTCGGGTGGTTCCAGCTGGTGGGGAAGTTTTCGTTTTTCCCTTTTGGCGGTTGGGACATTCATTTTTCCAGTGTCCACGTTCCTTGCAGTAGGCACACTGATCCTGTGTCAGTGGCGCCCTTCTCTTTTGTTCTTGCATTCCTCAGGGTGTCCGTGGGGGCCCTCCAGCGGGGGTGGCGCCCCAAGGCCGTGGCCAGGAGAGCTGCCGGTTGTTCCATTCTTCGGTCTGTCTCCTTTCTGGCAGCTTGGTCCCGATTTACAAAAACCCTGTTGGCGATTTCCAATAGTTTGGTGGCCTTCTTTCCAGTGAATCCTTCCCGGTTTTGGGGCTTCTGTCTAATGTCACACGGGGCCTGTCCCACGAAGGCAGCAATGACCATGCGCTGGTTTTGGGGGGCTTCTGGGCCGAATGGAGAGTAAACTCTGTAGGTCTCACATAATCTGTCATAGAAGTCAGCTGGACTCTCTTCTGGCTTTTGTAGGACCTCGGATACTTTTGCCATGCGGGTGGGCTTTCTGGCCCCTGCTTTTACCCCTTGGAGGAAGGTGAGTTGGTATCTCTGTAACCGGGCCCTTCCCTCCTCCGTGTGGGGGTCCCGGCGGGGCTCCTCTTCGGGCACAGCCTCCCGTGCTCAAGCCTCAACATCTAGTTGTCCACCTGGTGCCTGGGTCTGGAGCCATTTTCTGGCTTCAATGACAATTCGTGGGCGCTCTTCCGTGTTGAAAAGGGTGAGCAGAGGCTGCTTACTGTCGACCCAGACAGGACGGGGGGTCTGGACCAGACACTCTAGGAGTTCTGTCGTCGCCTGCGGCCTCTCAGATCGGGCGTGTGTGGTGTTTGCAGTTGAGGAGGTCAGTAGTGGAGAACGGTCGGCAGCAGAAAACCGATCCTCCCTCTTTTGGGGTCTTAACGGGACCTATATTCTCTGTGGACCCCTTGTTTCCCATAACAGCAACTGCATTGCCATTGGGGGTCCTGGACCTTGAGCCACAGACCCAAGCACCGGTTTGGGTGACCCTGGGAGGGGTGGGCTAGCCGCTGGTGGAGGCGAAACCGACAGAGGTGGTCTGTCGGGCAGGTGAGGTTCCCCTCTCTTGAGTGGTGGGGCATAGAGGGCATATGGTGGAGGAAATGGAAGGGCTTCTGAATTTTCTGGGAGGATGGGGGGCGTTTTTTCCTGCTGTGAGGTCTTCTTCTTGGCCTGTGCCACCAAGACCCTACATTGTCCCTTACTATTAATGCAGAACTGGACCCAAGGAGGCTGGACTTGGGCTGTTTCCAGCCACTGATCAATGTACGGGAATTGATCCGAGGGGCCAGGGTCTCCAGCAACTACTTTATAAACAGCTCGGACCGTGGGGACATCTAGGGTGCCCTCAGAGGCCAGCCTGCACCGAACGTGGGCCATCCTAATTCACAGACCGTGCAGAATTTCCCAGGGATCAGTCTTCTCCCATAGTCTCCCGAGAACGCCTTCTTGATCATGCAATCCAGTATAGTCGGCTTTGAGGAGCCCGCTCCCATGATGGTCTCCGGGGAGGCGGTCTGGACCCTCCCAGGTACAGTGTCACAAGACAGGAGGATACTGTCCCTTCGTCCGCCTGGCTGCTCCCCTCGCTGGGATTTGGGCGCCTCTTCGCTTTGGCAGGTCAGTATCTTGGATCAGGTGTGTCGGGAGGGACAGCGTCCCCTGGGCCCTGATGCTGCCTTCGGCCGGAGGAAATGGAAAGAGGTCTCCAGGGAACCGCGGGTTAGGACTCATGCAGTCAGCGCGGGGGAAATGTTTAAAGCGTTGAGAGAAAAAACTGCCGGTGTGGGATTCCGTATGCAGTGAAACTAACCTCCGGAGTGAAGAAGGGATTTCTCCGGCAAGCCGAAGTAGAAGGAATCCCGTGTCATAGACGGGCCTTGCAAGAAATGTTAAAAAGAAGTAAGGCAGAGAGAAGGGGAACGAGTAGGTGAGGAAACTGAAATCAAGGTAGACTGAGGGAGGCTGTGTTCCGGTGCCCGGTGGGCACCCTCTGGGGCTCTGGAGGCTTGGGTGGGGTGGGGGCAGGGAGAGGTCCAGTGACCGCGTGGGCCTCAGGGAACGGGGCTGGGGAGGAAGACCAGAGGCTTCCTCCCTAGAGGCTAAGGGCCCAGACTCCAAATCTTGTGGGCCCGGTCCTGTGCTGGGGGCACGGATCTGTTTTGCGGGGATCCACGTCGTGCGCATCAATCGGTCACCTTCCTCCTCTGCAGCGTCTTCCTAACCTCGGTCTAGCTGCCCAGTGGCTCAGCCTGCCTCCGAGAGAAGGAAAGACTCCCATGCAGTGGCTGGAATGAAGGCTGGCGGAACAGGCCACTGTGGCATAAGGACTGTTTTGAGCGGAAGGCAGTGGAGAAGCGCAGATACAAGAGGCTCTCTGCACCGCCCCCCCTTCCCCCCCTCCCCCACCCCCATCCACCCCATGTGCCTAAAAGCCGGGCAGAAGTTTACAAAGTTGTCCGTCTTCCCCTCGGTGCTGGGAAACACAAAAGGTGTCGACCCTTGTCAGGGAGAAGGCACGGACAGAGCTGTGTCCCAAACGTCCGCTGGCTTACCGTGAGCGACCCGGTCACCTCCCCTGCCGCCCCTCCCCCCCCCAACTCCTTTCTCGAGTCTTCAGCGGCGGGTGGGATTGGGATTTGGGCGGAGCTCCTCGTCCTGCGGGTGCACGTTAGTAAACGATTTCTTTTGCGCTGGTGTTGTTACTGAGTTACTGAGACCGGAGGGCTGGAGAGAGAATTACTTCTCCTCCCCGGCAAGGGTGATGGCCCCCACGCCCTGCGCGTCCCCGAGCCGGGAAAGCAGTTTCCGAGAGGCCGGCGCGGGACCCGGTGCCACACGCCGCGCGAGGACAGCCGCGCAGGGGCCGCGGGAACCGGGCGCAGGGGACAGCGGGAGGCGGGGCGCAGGGGACACCTGTTGCGGCCACCACCGCGCAAGCCAGCAGGAGCCGGGCGCAGGGGACAGCGGCCACCACCGCGCGGGCAGCGGGAGCGGGGCGCAGGGAGCAGGGCGGGTACCCGGCTCACCCCGGTTGCCAGGCGAAGGGGCGGCGCGCGGGCGGGGCGGTCAGGCCGGCGTCCGTGTGCCTTCCTCCCCCCGCCAGCGGGCGGCCGAGCCCAGAGCAGCTCCCGGGTGCGCGTCCGCGCTCCCGCTGCCGAGCAAGCCGCTCGGGCCGCCGCACCACCTGCTTCCCGGAGAAGGCGGCCCGGCAGCGACCGAGGCGGGAGCGGGGGGTGGGAGGTGGGGGGTGGGGGGGGGGACAGGGGCGGGAGAGGCGAGGGGCAGCCGGGCGAAGGGGCTGCTCCTTCACGTGATAAAACATAAGAGCCGGGACGTCTCCCGCGGAGCAGAGTGGCGCAGCGGAAGCGTGCTGGGCCCATAACCCAGAGGTCGATGGATCGAAACCATCCTCTGCTAACCGGACCTTTTGGTGGAAAATGTGCATTCGGGCTCACAGTAGTCACCTCTGACCTAGTACCTGATTTCTAGAAACGTGTGGTATGTTCATCCTTTCTCCTTCAAATGATAGCATGACTCTCTCATGGCTCGTTTCAGAGCAGAGGCAAATCTTACTGAGGAGGGACAAGGGGAAGGTGACAGGTGCGGAGCTTCCTTCCGGCAGGCGGCCGGCGCACCTTGAGGGGGCATGTGACCGTTGTCGTGCGGTTTTCTTACGCCTCAAGGAGAAGCATTACTTACTTTTGCCCAGGCCGCTGGTTACTGCAAAGCTGCCTTTTTACTTGGGTGGGTTTCCTGCTTCTTTCACTCGCGTGTCTATTCCTGCGCACGATTTCACGACACTCCTTTCGAGTCCATCGTAATGGGCTGCAAATTCTTCTCTGGAGCAACGTTATGTGCCGGAACTGGGAAGGTGTCTTTTCTAGCCTCTCCTTGTCCATGCGTGCCCAAACTAGATTCACGGGAACGTTAGGAGAAACACAAGAAACAAAGAAGTTAGATGTGAAATGGTAGAAAACACTGGAATCCACTAGAATAAAACATTCCAAATGGACACCAAATTCCATGGACAAACGAGGAAGCAAAATACTCCTTCTGACACATTTGCAGAAGACAGATTTTACAAAGAAAATTACTAATCGAAATACTTTTTAATGTGTGCCTGGGTTGTGACGAGGGGACAGAGACTCTTCTGAACAGCGGGACCCCCACAGGGCAAGACAGCCGAAGGGAAAGTTCGAGTAATCATGTTCATACAGGAGTTTAGTGGTGAAGACGTTCCTGTTGGGCAAGACTGGTCCTCTTCGACGTATTCTGCTTGTTTGGCCCCTAAAAGCATTTTCCCCTTAAATGTCCAGAGTGAGGAACATGTACACACGCAGCATTAGTCACAGATGGCCAGGGAAGCTGGGGATGTAAAAGGGTAGAACTGGGCGTAAAGGAATATGGAAGAACGTTTCTCTGACTGTACTTTCTGGTAAGCCTTTACCTTTCGAAAGCTACATTTGTGAAGGTTCTACAGTTTCAAAAATTAATATGAAATCAACAAGAATGGGAAGGGGAGGGATGAAAACCCAAAACTGAAAGCCAATGACCTGAATTCTTTTTTTTTTAAATATTTTTAATGTTTACTTATTTTTGAAAGAGAGAGAGAGAGAGAGAGAGAGAGAGAGAGAGAGAGAGGCAAAGAGAGAGGGAGACACAGAATGTGAAGAGGCTCCAGGCTCTGAGCCGGCAGCACAGAGCCCCACGCGGGGCTAGCACCCACGAACCGGGAGATCGTGACCTGAGCTGCAGTCGATGCCTAACGACTGAGCCCCCCCCCCCCCCCCCGGGCGACCCCGGAAGACTCTTGTTTAAAATAGAATATTTGACACTGTGATGCGGCCTCAGCTGCTGCTGCTGCCTCGGCACCTCGTGCTGGTCTCCAGGCGCCAGCTGTGGAGAAATCCTCCCCCCCCCCCCCACTCATTTTCCTTCCCCCCATCCCGCCCCGCCTCAGCTCTGCACCTGCCGCTCACACCTCTGCCCGCCGCTCACACCTGTGCCCACCACTCGCACCTGCGCCCCCTCCCCCGCTCACACCTGCGCCCCCTCACACCTGTGCTCTCCACGCTCGTCTCCACCCACCGCTCACACCTGCGCCCCTTCCCCCGCTCACACCTGTGCCCACCTCTCTCACCTGCGCCTGCTGCTCATCCCTCCGCCTGGGCGTCACGGTTCTTCCCGAGGCTTCTTCCGCTGCCTTGATCCGGGCTTCGGCTTCGCTGCTCCCAGTAGGTTTCCTCGGCACCCCAATTGCCCCCATCGGACCCGCACATAGTTTGCTCCTTTAACAGCATCCTCCCGCCCGCCCGCCAGCAAGCTCCCAGCGCGGGACCGTCCTGCCGCCTTGCGCTCCGTGGGGTCCCCGCCGCCGTCCAGCGCAGCGTCCAGGTCAGCTGTGCCCGGAGCAGGAGCCGCAGCGCACCCTGTCCCCATCCTCACCGGAGCCGGGTGGCTCACCCCCCTGGTGTCCCAAATCTGCTGTGTGTCTTCCCGAATGTCTCCTTAATCCCGCCCCCCCATCGTCCGTGCTCCTGAGGGCTGGGCTGTGATTAAAGGCAGACGAGGTCCTGGTTTGCGTGGCCGCGACCGAGTTCACCTGCAGAAAAGGTTCAGCTCGCTGCACTCCCGGCGCTTGGCCTCATCCGCGCTCGTCTTCCCGGACTCAGTGGTACACTTTCGGCGGACGCTGTGGGGCCCCCGCCCTCGGCTGCCGTGGCCGCACCTTGAACGAGTCCCTGTCTGTGGAAACGGGCCGAGCGTTTTGGGAGCTCAGCCGCAGGAAGCAAGGCTGCGCGCTGAACTTGCTGGAGGTTCTCCGGCCCTTCCAGCCCGGGGCTCCGCTTCCGATGCCTCCAGCTCAGCGAGAACCTTCCCGGATTCCCCACGTAAATCCTTTGATTCACGCGAATTACACCCACCCTCGTGTGATGCCAGGATGGGGAGCTGCCACCCAGTTTGTAAGTCTCTTGTTGCTACCGGGCGAGGTAAGTGCGGTCCTGCTGAAGGACAGGGCGCTGTCAGACCGTCGATGCAGTTTTTCCGGGCATCTCAGAAAGAGCGCAGACAACGCTCTGGTTTATTTTGCAAGTAGCCAGAGAAGAGTGGGGGGAATCAGAAGAAGGAACAGGGAATAGTGGAGCAGAGAAAAACAGGGTCAGACTGCCCTTGGGGTGCAGATCGTGTCCGCAGAGACGGAGCCCTGGGCCCGATTCGTGCAGACTCTGAGCTGTATCATTCCAGACGCCCTCAGACAGATGCTCCAGACGTTGACGACCGCCGTCGTTATTTTCCGCATCCCTTCAAAGCCTGCCAGGCTCGCCAAGGAGACCCTGTTGTGTCCAAGGGCACCGGCGTCTTTGCTCTGAGGTAGGTAATGAGGCAGAGACCCACAGGACTTGGGACCCAGCTCCCGAGGCTTCTCTCCAGGCTGATGAGCTCATGTCTACGTTCACCAGAAGCGACTTAGCCCTCAGCTCTTTACCAGAAGCTGGAAATTAAAAATGAAACATTATTGGAATCTCCAGCCCTCCTCCCCCCCCTTTATCCTCCTATTCCCCTGTACCTGGAAATTTCAATAACCTAAGGGAAGAATGCTCTAAGGGAATTAAAATGTATTAAAAGAAACTCTAAACAGAAAATTTTTAGCATTGTCAGAAGTATACAGAGAGGGAAATATATACATTTAAAAATGGATACAAGGCAGTTAACATACAACAAAGCTAATATTTCCATCCAGCAAGTGAAGGCGATTTTAAAACAAATTGTGGTGGTGTAACTAACTTGACCTATGGAAGAAAACAAAGATGGACATTTACTCTCAACCATGTTAAAAATCAAGTTCCAGATAGACTCGTGACTTAGATACAAAATATAAATTAATAAAATACGTAGTTGCAATTAATAAGACAACTCAAAAAATTTTACTTGGAAGCTATTGGATATTTAAGCGAGGAAGGTTTAAAACAATACTCTTCGATAAAAGTTTATGAAATCATAATAAAACACCTTAACTCAAATGTACACAAACAGAAGGGGAAGTCCACCTGAAAATTAGCAATGAACCAGTCAGAGATGATGTAAAAGGGCTGCTTTGGTCTATGACTTCATTGTTTGAACCAAGAACAGTTTCAAGCAATTTTAATTCTGTATTTTTGTGCTTTCACACGTTTTCCAGCGCTCTTCTAAAATATTTCCTCATAAATTTAAATCGCTCCCAAGAATGTAACTTGTAGCATATGGTAAACTTAAGAAAGAATCCAATCAATGATTGAAATACTGACCATTGGAAACTAAAAGCTTTAACGATCTACATGCACTAGGATTTTCTAAAAATATACTTGGTGAAATAAGACAGAGAAAGACAAATACCTTATGATCTCATTTATATGTGAGATCTAAAACAAACCTGAAACTAATATAATGTTATATATTATTTATACCTCAATTCAAAAAATATGGCATGCTTTTAAGAGTTGAAAGTGCTCATGAATTCTCTTTTAAAAATATTTCTGTTCTCTATCTGCCACAGAATTTTATCCCAATATATTGCATTTTTACGCTTAAAGGCTGTGATTAATGACCCAATTATCCTAGTCTAAAACAAAATCATATAAAAATTGAGGTATGATTTTTATTTCAGGTGTGTAAGTCTCTCTACTTTAAATGTTTTTCTTCTTGTTTGAGCAGCCATTAAACGTAATAGCATGCAACCAAACATTAAACATACTTTTTCATAAGTACAGGATATGAAAAATAATATTACGCTGGAACTTAATGAAAGTGATGGGACTTCCTTCCCTCCCCCCCTCCCTTACAGTCACGTGTCTGCGGATGAAATGGAATAGAACGGTGCGGAAGAGAAACGGTTTGGAAAAGATAGTAAAATGACCAGTAGTTTATAGAAAGGTGGGGATCAAATTGAAAAAGGAAACCCTAAGGTCCCACCGAGATTTGAACTCGGATCGCTGGATTCAGAGTCCAGAGTGCTGACCATTACACCATGGGGCCCACCTAGCCACCTTCCCCCCTAATTTGGTGACATAGTTCTTCTTGCCCAAGTCCCCTGATCTATAAGCACAGGTGACTTTTCCTCCTCCGGGATGGAGTCGTGGACGTTCACCTGTCGCACATCTCCTACCCCAGGGTCTTACTGGAAAACACCGGCTTCCAAACGTCAGGAATCCTCCCCCCACTTTTACCTGCGTATTCCCCCCAAGCGGTTCCGGAACGGGGTGCTCCGGGCCCCTAAATAGGAGCACAGGTGAGGTCGTGACCCGGGCCGAGCCGTCACCGAGGTTGTTTTGTGACAGGTGTTTGTATTGTTACCTCACGTGAGACTCACACGCGCCCTGGGAGGTGGGGACGCCTGAGGCCGAGGCCTGCGGTCCTTCACTCCGCTTGCTTATCAAGGCTGATTTCCTTCTGCGGGCCCTGCACTTGCGCCGGGGGACCGGGGACGGGACGGGAGGAGGGTCTCTGCGGCACCTCTTTGGGGGTGGACTGGGGACGGGGAGGGAGGAGGGTCCCTGCGACCCTGGGGCACCTGTGTGTATGTTGGGGGGGGACCGGTGACGGGGAGGGAGGAGGGTCCCTGCGGCACCTCTTTGGGGGTGGACTGGGGACGGGGAGGGAGGAGGGTCCCTGCGACCCTGGAGCACCCGTGTGTGTGGGGTCCGGTGGCGGGAGGGAGGTCCCTGCGGCTCCGGCACCAGCCCCGCGCCCTCCAGTCCTCTCCCCGACGGAAAGCGGGTGTCAGAGGCCACCGAACGCACGTGACTCGGGGAATGCGTGTCGTGGGGCGCGCCCTGGACATAGCGGAGTAGCGTACGGACCTGGCACCTGCTGGAGCGACACGGGGGCCTCCCGCCCGCCGCCGCCCTTTCGTTGGCTGCGTGCGCGCTCTGGGTGCTTTCCCAGGATGCGGAGCCTGTGGGCGCGGGACAGCCCGGCCGGGCTGCCCCCCCGGGATTTCAGGATCCGGAGCCCGTGGGCGCAGGGCCGCCGGTCCGGGCCGCCTCCCCAGATTAAAGGATTCTTCAGCGAGGCGCTGAGAGGACGGCGCGCCCCCTGGTGGACACAGACGGCAACGCGCAACAAAGCGCCGCGAAACCAGGCCGCCCCCAACACCCCAACCCCGGAGGACCGAACCCCGCAACGCGCCGTTCTCCCTGTAAACACCGGGCTTCTTGCGGGGTCCCCTCGCAGAGCGAGTTTTGCAGGGTGGTTCTTTCTGGAAAGCGGGGCTGGGAATTTTCCAGAAGCCTAGAACAGGTGCAGGTCGTATTCGCGCAGAGTGGGTAGGAACTCCTCGGGACAGAGGGTGCAAATCCTCCGCGGGTCCTTCAATCCGCCAAGATCCGGCGCAGATGAGGAAAAGGTCCTGCCAAAGAACACCTTTAACCCTGCGCCGGGAAAGCCCCGACATTTCTCATTCCTCCACGAAGGCAGCCAGAGGTGAACACACTAGTTCAATCACAGTTTCCGACGCCAAAGGAAAAAAAGAATCCCAATGACCTTGACCTTGGGAGGTTCAGGGAGGGCCCCTGACTTGAGCAGCAGCGGCTCCCCGTTTATCAGCACGTCTGGGCGCCTCCTGGGGGGTTTCCCTCCGCCCGCAGGTGAGCCGGCTGAGAGCCCGGGTGTGACCTGAGCGGGCGCCCAGGAAGGGCACCGTCCAGGAGCCTATGTCTCCGTCCTGCGCCCACGGAGACGAGATCGGAGCACCCTCAGCCCAAGTCCGCTTCCCGTGCCCACTCCGAAGTCTTCAGCGAACGCACGATTAGTGCGCTCCGGAGGCGGGCCTCGGGGGCTGGGCAGGAATGCAGGGAAAGGGGCCTTTCTTCCCTGAAGTGAGTTCTTGCCCAAAACAGGCGAAAAAACGGTGGTCCGACCCCCTCCTCCTCCTCCCTTTAGCCACTGAGTGGCCTCATTAAGACCACTCGTTGTGGACATTCATCTCCAGGGAGACTTCTGCTCCGGTCTGGGGGCAAATCTCGTTCTTAGCGGGTGTAGACTCGGGATCATGGAAGGAAAAGGAGTGAGAAGGAACCAGGTATGGGTTCTGGGATGCGTGAGTCAGTCCGGGTGCACGGCCACGACCAGGGCCCGTGGGACCCAGACCTGAAAGGTGAGCGGGCGTCAGGGCTGACCCCTCCCCCTCGCGCAGGAGGGAGGGTTTCTTGCACGAGGAATTGAAACCCGAGGCGGGATGAGAAGGGGAACACGGAGGAGGCACTGACGCCCGGGGCCAGGGAGCCAGCGGCGGCCCCAGGGAGAAGGGCTGCAGGGTGCAAGTTGGTTTTTGGAGGACACGAGGGCAGAGGGGGAGGGCGAAGACATTGAGTGGGTAGAAAACGAGAAGAGAGGGGGGAAGAACGGAAGGAACAGAAATACTTTTACCCCGGCTGGTGACTAGAAGCTGACGCGGGACCCTGCGAGGGGCAGGAACAGTGACAGGCGGACGAGGCAGGAGATGCGGGCAGGTTTGGGCCGCGATCGTGCTGCGGCGAGAATTCTGCAAGCGACCAGCACGGGCGTCCACGCAGCACGACTCACGTGCAAGAAGGAATCTCGGAGGCGTGCAGCTCGCCGAGGGGAGGGGGTGGGGCGAGGGGGCCTGCAAGGGCTGGGGGCCGCGGGAAGCTCCGAGGGGTCGAGGGGGGCCGCAAGGGCTGCGGGCCGCGGGCAGGGGACCGTTCGCTCTGCGGGCCTGGGCTTGGTGAGAGCGTCCGATGGAGGAGGCCAAGCGCGGGGAGGGCGGACCCGCTCAGACCGGGTATTGATCACTTCTCAGCGCAGATCCCTTTTCCAGTCTCACAGTAACCTGGCAATTCCTCGTAAAACGGAAGTTCTTCTGTGTGCACAACCTCCTCTGTAGGAATCCAGCCAAGGGCACACGTGGGAGACACGAGTCCCGCCCCCCGCCCCCAATCTGGATCTGGGAGCAGTTTACGGGATTGGAGACTGCTTCTTGTGCGCGTTTCTCCGCAGGGTCTCGCTGGCGCGGGCGGGCTCTGGCTTCCGGTAATATTATTGGTCGTTAGGGCTTCGTATGGGCTGCCTTACAGGGGGAGAGGGTCGTTTTAAGAGAGATCACGGGAAGAAAAATAGAAAAAAAAAAAAAAAAAATTGGCAAAGAGAAGCCCGGAAGGTCCCACCGAGATTTGAACTCGGATCGCTGGATTCAAAGTCCAGAGTGCTAACCATTACACCATGGGGCCGGCGGGTGCCGTTGCTTAGCAGGTATCCCTTGTGATAAATATTCATCACTGAGGCGCTGCATCCTAATCCCCAGATTTTCATTTTTTTCCTCCTCCTCCTTCCCCCCCCCAGTAAAGCTGTGCCGCCCCCTGCAGGCGCATTTTGGAAATGTGTGAGTGCTTTGGCTGTCTCCATGGCTGGGGGCACGAATGGCTGTTACAGGTCACCACCGGAGAGGCCGAAGGCCTGACCTACTCAGGACAGTCTTCTACAAAGACTGGTCCTTAGGACTGCGCGGCTTTGGTGGCACCACCTTCTATGCCCTTCATCCGGTTTTCAGGCGCCTTTTCTAACTGAAATTCCTGCTCCCACCTTTGCACCCGTCTGTCCATAGTGAGTCGTCTCGTGGACATCTGTCAGGACGCTGTCGGACTTCGTTAGCGTCTTGAGGTTAATTCTGACGTGGGAAGTCACAGTTTCTGGTCGGGGGTGTTGGGAGACTCACGGTTGGAATCCTAAGTCACCACAGGAGAAGTCTGACCGCTGTGAGGCCGCCGTACTGTAGCCCGGACCCCGTGTCAGTGGTCTGGCCCACGGTGTCAACGCACAGGCGTGGGGATAAAGATGCCGTCAGGTGATTGTCGTCCTCCGCAGCTATGCCGAGAGTCACCCCAAGTCGGTGAACTCCCACCTGAGCTCCAGACATCTTGGAGCACATCCTGACCACAGAATCCACGAATATAACGAAATGTTTCTTATGGTACCAGATTTTGGGCTGGCTTCCTATGCAGTAACGGTAACCAGAAAAACTTCTAGAAACAGGAATTTTCCCTGTCTACTCCCTCAGTATTGCCCGGTAGGACTGTCCTCAATTTGTCGTCACCATAAGTAATATGTTAATGAACATCAGCGTTCGTGTCTTCTTATGGGCCTATTTAAGAACTTGCGATAGGCCTCCCAACATGATGATTGTTTCCAAAATTGTTGGCCCTGGGGTCTGCAAGAGTGGGATGGAATTTGAAAAGTGAAAAATATGAAGTAGATGATTAAGGCGAAGAAGAACCCCCCCTCCCCCCTCCCCAAGACGCCCTCTAAGGGCCATGTATTGTTCTATGAAGCGAAAAAAGACATTTGTGGGTCATCACTCACGCAGTGTCGTTCCAGAGTCTGCCTGGTGCTGGGGGTATGGCGGAGAACGGGATTCCTCTGTTAGAAGTCACCTCTTTAGGGAGACTTTTACAAGAATACCCTTCGCTGCCCTGGATCCAGATCCTAGCGCACGTGAGGCCATCGGCTCTCATTTTGCGGGGCTCATTTTCAACAGCTGCCTGGAGAGCCTTCGGGTTTGTGAGGTTCTGTGCAGGAAGTTGCACTACGAGGAAGAGGCAGACGTGGGGACCTCGAAACTTCTCCCCCCACGGCTCCCTTTGCTGTGCCCACACCAGCCTCTCTGGCTGTTCCAGAAGGTGCTTAGCAGGGAGCTGACTTGGGTACGTCGCACAGGTCCCTTCCACCTGGAGTGGCTTCCCCTAGATGGTGTTTCTCTCTCCACTTGATGTCAGTGGTGTCCACCGTCCCTGTCCGCCTACCCTCCTTCACATCGTGCGCCTGGGTGGCTCGGTCAGTGGAGCGTTTGACCTTGACTCAGGTCACGATCTCACGGCTTGTGGGGTCGGGCTCTCGGCTGTCGGCGCCGTTAGTGAGGAACCTGCCTCAGGTCCTCTGACTCTCTGCCCCTCCCTTGCTCACTCTCGCTTTCTCTCTCAAAGAGAGACAAACATGGAACAATTTTTGAAAAAAAACCTTGTGACTCCCAACTCCCTAGCCACTTCCTTGCTTTATTTTATACAAACTACTCAGCCAGGAGCTGACGTAGAACAGATTTAATTAATTAGTTAATTTATTTGTCTGGCTCGCTCCTCCCCTCCACGTGCCACTTACACAGTAACTTCCGCAGCCTTCTTTTCCCAGTGTTTCTCCAATGCCAGACTAGTGGCTTCCATACAAGAGAACACTCTTATTTTATGATTAATTTTCTTTATGCTGGCTGATTGGATCACACAGAGGTCAAACTACTGGCTCTCCGATGATTTGTCTGACTTATAATTGGGATTTGCAACAATGCGCACACTTTTCTTATTCCCCTAGTGCACGATGCTTAATGATTTTCCTGTTACACACGTGGCCTGAAGCTCCACGGACTATTCGGACCTTTGTCACAGCTCCTGTTGTTATGCCCAGCATTCGTGATCCCCAAAGACCACCAGGGAGCCGAGTCCGATGCAAAAGCAAAGAGCCTTTATTTGAGCTAGCTCGAGCTCAATCCCCTACCTACCTGCACCGGCGGTGAGATACCCGAGAGAGAGCGGGTTTCAAAAGCACAAAGGTTTTATAGGGATCATGGCCTTAGCCGATTGGCTGGGGAAGGGTCGTGGCCTCAGCCGATTGGCTGCCAAAGTGTGGTCCCAGATCAGCAATTATCAGCATCACCTGGAACTTGTTAAAAATGCAAATGTTGGGCCTGGTGGTCACAGACCCACTGAATCAGACACTCTGGGGGTGGGGCTCAGCAATCTGTGTTTGAACAAGTCTTCCAGGAGATTCTGATGCACGTGAAGTGTAAGAACCACTGTGTCTGAGGCTCTCTAACATGTTTGGCCTCAGTGTATACAGAACGTTTCTCACTGGTCACCTATTAACCATTGGCTGTGAGCCTTGCTGTGCTATATAAATACCTAGCGCCAAACACCATCCCCAGAGACTGATTTAATTGGTTTGGGGAGGGGTAAAATGCTCCCAGGTCATTCTAAGCCTGGACAGGGTTGAGGGCTCCTGCCTCCGGCCCCTACCTGAGAGAAGCCCTCCCTCTTCTACTCACACTTTCCACGCCTCTCACACTCCCCTTCCTCCCACCTTAGACTTCGGAAGAATGCATCAATCGGTAGCCAGCTTTCTTAGAAAACATAAGTTACTCAAGGGGAGGAGGTGTGGTCTGAGGTTTGAGCGGGAACTTCTTTCTGCGGCCACGTCGGGGACACAGTCACTAGTCGGCCGGACTAGGTCTGTTCTTTCACTGTCTTATCTCTTGTCAACGTGAGCTGCGACAGACTGAAGCGGAAGTTCTTGTAGGAAAATGTCCTCACATGAAGGAAACCGATTTGGAAAAAAAACTTGCATGAAAGAAGATGGGGACTGTTTGTATACTAAACACCAAAAAGTAAAAACCGAAGAATTCTCTCCTGGATGGTAGAAGATAAGGCCCACGTCTCTTGTATGAAATAAAACCCTCTTCAACTTCTTTTCTATTTCTTCATGTAGAATATAAAGCCAAGCCTGGCCAGTGAGGCCCTGTCTGCACACCGTACTGCGTCCCATATGGAGTTCTGTGCCAGTGTCCAAAGCTGCTACCCAGCAGTTTGTTTGCAGGTGATAAACACAGAGGAGTGTCATTAGATTTGTAAGGGGGTCTCCTAGGACCTCGGAACACGAGACATTGGTGCACAGCCTTCCGGCATTTATCTCCGAAGCGGGCACTTCTCATCCATTGGCTTCTTTGATCATAGGCTACAGAGGCCACAATGTTGTATATGAAATCTTTCCCTTAAGCCGGTCATAAATTCTTCTGAGCTTCTTCTACTAGTTCCAAAGTAGTGATACTTTCTTTTTCTTCTCCTTCATGCTCTTGGAGCAACGAGATCCTATGAATGCTGGACTAATTTAATAAATAATTTGAGAGCCCGCTTCACTCAAATAGCCATCCAGTTATATTGGCGTGTAGAATTTTGCATATTTCAGAATCTTACTTGATAAGCTCTTCACAATTCGTATTAGTTGCTTTATCCCGAAGGCCTGCCATTTTCAGAAGCCTGCGCAGAGTACAGAATGAAGCCTTTGGTATAACATTCCATCAGACTAATGGCTCGGGCCCATGGACTGCTCCCTTCTGCCTCCCCTTGTAGACTTTAGTCCCACCAACGATTACTGATTCCTTGAATGTGATACCCACTTTCCTACTTCTTCTGCCTAGAATGTTGTTTTGTATGATCCCCACCCCTACCGGTAATATCACCTGTCCTGTGCTCCTTGGGTTTTCCATACACATCTCTGCCAAGGCATTTATTATGTGTGTTTTATCTGTATTTGAGCAGGGGGATTCTTAGGTTTATTTATTTGTTCGTTCATGCATTCATTTATGGGCAGTGCATGCCTGATTTAAAATTCGAAGAGCATAAAAGGGTTACAGTTGAAAAGATCCTCCCTGAATCGTTGGCAGTTTATCTAGTATCCTTCTAGAGGCATTTTACAATCATACAAACATACGCATACAAAATTCTCTGCACACTATCCTGTGCCTTACTTTTTGCACTAGCCAGTAATGGAGACCATCACATATCGATACCTGGAGAAGCCTAATAGTACCCAGTGGTTACAAATGTGGATTCTGAAGCTAGATTCTTTAAAAAGTATGTTTGCATTACTTATTGGCTGTGCAACCTCAGGCCGTGTACTCAACCTCTCTGAATCCCCACTTTATAATCTATAAAACAGGCATAGTAGTAATTTCACTCCTAAGGTTATTATAAACCTTATTAAAGGATGGAATTTATGTGAGGAATCTTTTAGGACCTCGTCTGCCACGTGGTAAGCAATACATATTAGCTACTGTTATTATGAAAAAGAGCATTTTTATTTGTTTTTACCATCAGAATAATGCACTGTAACTTATCGCTTTGTTTTTGATCACTCAGATTGCTTCTAGTCTCTTGTACTATAAACCGGGCTGCTGAAAAACTCTGTACATATATGTCATTTTGCACATTTTCACGAATGATACAATCCCAGAGGTGGTTTCTGGGTGTAAAACTAGATGCATTGTTTTGAAAGAGATTGTCAAATTTTCTTTCATGAAAGGATTACCAATTTTCAGGGCCCCCAGTGGTGACTGAGAATTAAGATCATGGAGTCTTACTCAGGAATTTCCATTTCTAACCCAACATACAATGACTGGCTTGTAGTGAGTATTAAAGGCGAAATAAAATGTTAGTTTAACTGGTTGGAAGGATTGGGAAATACAGTGGGGTTTTGGTGGTGGCAAGAAAGCATTTTAAAATCTGCTTTGGCATCTTTTTATCCTAGCAAAGTCACAAGACTCCTGGCAAGGAGGTGGACACAGAAGACTTTCATTTGTCACTTTGCGTTGGCCTACTACTACAGAGATTTCTTTCAGAAACTCGAAAGAGGAATAGATAAAAATTACTGAAGTTTCATTACTACCTTAATGCAACAGGGTGGCGGGGGACCATAAGTAGCAACTGGCCGGAGTGCAATTGATTTACTGGCTTTCCGGTAGCAAAATGCTTTACTACTGCCATAACGTGTTTTCACGTTGGTTATTCCACGTGACTCGAACACAGACAAAGATACCGGCAAGAAGACAAAGGAACATCGAGTGACCAAGAGCTGCAACCTTCCTTTAGACCTCTCGTTGTCATCTCCGAGTTATTCCCATTTTACAGAGGGAAGACGTGGAGATCTGTACCTTATGCAATTTGCTGCAAGACACAGCAAGAACTGGCCCGATGGGGCCAAGAGCCCAGCATGGTGCTAGGAACATAGTTAATGCCCAATAAATCTGAAGAAATGAGGGGTTACTGTAGAAGGATGATAAAAGCAAAGGCCTTCATTTACACTTTCCCTTCTCATCAGGGCAGGGATTATGCCCTAAAAGAGGCAGCCAATCCTACCAAAAGCGAGGACTCAAATTTGGCAGCTTAAATTCCATTCGCGTTATTTTTATTATTATTATTATTATTATTTTTTTTGGCTGGGTGGCCTTGGGTAAGTGAGTTGTTTTGCTTTACTTGAGAAAGGGAGGTGACCGTGCCCACTTCACAGAGCTGTTCTGAGGAGTTAACTTGCACTGAGCACTGTACCTGCCATATTGGACGCCGTGCACCTGCTGGCGGTGTGTCCATCCTGCAGATCAGTACTCAGAGCCGTGCAAGGGGTGGAGCTGGAGCGAGAGCCCGGAGTTTCCGCTCCTATCCAGGGAGCCCAAGAACTTCGCTGCACCTTGTGCCCACATGTGCAGAATGGCGAATAGCACGTGGAGGCCCACATTCACTGACTAATCTCCTTTTCTTGCTTTAAATATCTAAAGCTGAGCCCTTAGGGCTCTTTAGTCCCTGCGAGGGCACCACGAAGGCTGCCTTATCTCCGCCCAAGACGACCTCGGAGACTCAACGTAAGCTTTAGCACCCACCTGCCCCTCCTCCACCTTTGGAAGGAAGAAGTGGGATGAATTGTGAGGCTTTCCCGCCCGTGTTCCTCTAGTTTCCACTTGGTCCCCAGAGTTCAAGCAAAAGGCTGGCCTCACTCCACTCTCTTTTCCCTTCAGTGCTCCAGGTTGCGACTTTTGTCCTTGGGGTTTCCGCTTATACGGCCACTATCAGGTGTAGACATGGCAAGCGCAGGAATGCACGGGTAAGGGTGGTGCTAAGCGCCACCACAACGCTGCAGTCACGTCCAGGGCACCACCAAGCCCATCACCCAGTCAACATGGCAGCGTCAAACCCACCTCCAGCCTCCTGGACGAGAAGACCCGAAGGGTGCTTAAGGTGTCCCTGGAAAACGTGATCCGGGACGCGATCACCTACCCAGAACAACACCCGTTTCCCTAATAACGACAGTGCACCAGCTCTTCCTTAGCAAGCTTAAGTGGCTCTAAAAAGAGCCTTTGGGGTTGGGTAAGAGGGCGCTTACTTGGCGAGTCTACTTGGAGCTGGTGTACTTGGTGACGGCCTTGGTGCCCTCGGACACGGCGTGCTTGGCCAGCTCCCCGGGCAGCAGCAGGCGCACGGCCGTCTGGATCTCCCGGGACGTGATGGTCGAGCGCTTGTTGTAATGCGCCAGGCGCGACGCCTCGCCCGCGATGCGCTCGAAGATGTCGTTGACGAACGAGTTCATGATGCCCATGGCCTTGGACGAGATGCCGGTGTCGGGGTGCACCTGCTTCAGCACCTTGTACACGTACACCGAGTAGCTCTCCTTGCGGCTGCGCTTGCGCTTCTTGCCGTCCTTCTTCTGCGCCTTGGTCACCGCCTTCTTCGAGCCCTTCTTCGGGGCGGGAGCGGACTTGGCTGGCTCAGGCATGGCCTAGAGAAGACCTGACGCGCTGGGAAGAGAAACGAAAACTATACTGCGGGCAAAGCGCTACTTGTCCTTTTTATATAGAAACCCTTATGCAAATAAGGTGTAAGTTACAGTCCTGGGTCTGATTGGTGACTAGTCAACTTGACGTCACAGTTAGTTCTGCCCAATCGCAACGCGAGACTCCCAAAGCTTCATTCTCATTGGATGAAATAAAGCCACCAGCTTAGCCAATGCAAAGTCTTCTTTTTCGCGCTCAATAGGGTTATAAAAAGTGCTGGCCTGGTGTTGGCTGTATCAGGTACTGTCTGTGCACTTGGGGTCGTTATGTCTGGACGCGGGAAGCAGGGCGGCAAGGCTCGCGCCAAGGCCAAGACGCGCTCGTCGCGGGCCGGGCTGCAGTTCCCGGTGGGCCGCGTGCACCGCCTGCTCCGCAAGGGCAACTACGCCGAGCGGGTGGGGGCCGGCGCGCCGGTGTACCTGGCGGCCGTGCTGGAGTACCTGACGGCCGAGATCCTGGAGCTGGCGGGCAACGCGGCCCGCGACAACAAGAAGACGCGCATCATCCCGCGCCACCTGCAGCTGGCCATCCGCAACGACGAGGAGCTCAACAAGCTGCTGGGCCGCGTGACCATCGCGCAGGGCGGCGTCCTGCCCAACATCCAGGCCGTGCTGCTGCCCAAGAAGACCGAGAGCCACCACAAAGCCAAGTGAGAAGGAAGCTTGGAAACCACAAAAACAAAAGGCTCTTTTCAGAGCCACTTCTATAGTCCTAAAAAGGTGACACAACTTGTTTTCTTCTCACGTTATTCTTTCGTTCAGGACGACTGAAGTGCAATTTCTAGTTGGGCTTTAGCTTCCTGTTCACACTTAAGAGTTGGTATTGTAGTGGCCAAGGGCAGGCTGCCCCCAGGTTACCACACTGGCATATTACTCTGAAGTAAATACACTTGGGAAACCTCCACTGTGTAAAGACACTGACTCCTGTTTCTCTGAAAGCTGGGTCACCAGAGATAGGAACTCTAAAGACTCGGGAGCTGCAGTTTCTACTAGTCTGCTTTTGTTCAACTTGTTCAGTCCAGGATCTCAAACATGTTTTCTGTATTTTGCCAAATCCTCAGGTTTTTGTCTAAAAAGTAAAAACTTCTACCTTGGTCATTGATTTGGGGTCGGAAACTTCAGTGGGCCTCTGCATGTAATAAAACGCACTTTTTTGTTATTCTAGTTCTTGAGTCAGGTTAGGAGTGGGTACAATGAAGGGAGAAGAGTTTTTTTGCCTTTCCTAGTGTTTAGGATACTTTGCTAACAAGTTAACATTTGTGAACTAAATAGACTAATTTCAAAGTCATTTATTTGAATGTACAAGGACAGTAAGTTGATTCAAGGTGACTACCTAGGTCAGTGTCTGAAAGTTTGTTGTAGGTGACAATTTTACTATCAAAGTAACTTTGGGCAGGATGCAGGAGTGGTTTCCATATATGGTACACAAAATCACTAGGGTGTCAGGAAGATGGTAATTTTGAATTAAAAAATTGCCTTTAAAGAATAATTTGGTTTTCATGATCTGTTTACTAAAAGTATTCAAATACAGTTTATAGTATTATAATTATTCATGTGTATATTCATGTCTATGAGTATATACATATATTACCACATGGCCAAACGTGTAGATGTCCAACATAGCGGTACAATCTTGGTCGTAACAAGGATGGCACTGAATGCTAAGAACTGGAGTCCAAGTTTTCATGATGGAGACCCAGTTTGAAAGAATAGAAACGCTTCTGAAAAGCCAAAGGCCCGTTTGAGAATAGTGAGTTCAAAGATCCTGGTCCGTTGTCCATATTTCTACACAGGCAAAGCAAGATCCTTGTATACTAGTCCTTGGAAAAGACTGGAATATTTATGCAACTTTTTTTTTTTTTTGCAATCTCAAGAAATGGATGCACAAAGACTATTTTTTCTGTGGCCTCATTTATTAAATTGTAATGTACTTACACTTTCCGTGAGTTTCCGTTTCATATTCAGGTACTATACATTAAGGACACAACAATAAGACCCTGCCTGTCCAAAAGAAACTCATTCTAATGGGATAAAGCCCAAAAGTAAATAATCAAAACACAAGATAGCAAGAGAAAGAAGCACAGGACTTTGGGAGGACTAAGACGGAAGGATAAGGAAGGAGAGGGAACATCTCATCTGAAGGTTGGAGGAAACTGGGAATTAGAGGAAAGGGTGGGGATCTCAGCAGAGAATGAGCAGCACCAGAGTCATGGCTTGTGATATTTCAGGCAATGACAAGAAGTTCGATACTGGCCACAGAGCAGATTGCAAGAGACAGGAAGAAGCCAGAAGGGATCTGTAGGCCACTTGCTTGGTGTTAAAGACTTTTATATACTGATGACTCCCAAACCTTACTTTTTATGTACTAATGACTCCCAAACCTTTATGTCCATCTCAGACTTACCTCCTGAGTTAAGACGTACATATTCACATACATTCTGAAATTCCTGCAGATCTCTAGCAAAGTGAAAATGCACACCCCAGACTGATCAGACCATCCCTCCTCCTTCAGTGAGCCTTAGAAGATGGCATCACATTCGACACGTTAGCATGAGCCAAAATGATCTGGGGTCACTGAGCATGCATTTTTGCGTGCCATTCCTATAGCAAAACTCAATTCCTCTTATGGGGTGATGAAAGCACACCTTGAAAGCCCAGAAAGAGCTGAGGTAGGTCACGAGATAATCAGTTTAGCACATGGAATGGTTTCAGAGACTTGGAGTATCCATTTTAGACCCACAGATCTAAACATGACCAGGTCCACACAACTGGAACTACTCACTGCCCCTGCATAAGTCTTCATATAATGAGAACGGAAAGACTAACTTGGAGAAGTGTACTTTTTGCATACTCTGCCCAACCAGCAAGAGTATTGATCAGGGTGGACGGGGCCCTTCTTAATAGCTGTTTCCCAGCCCAGGGGTAAGGAAAGCTTCACTGACACTCAATACCAATCTGATTTGGATCAGCACGGCCTCGTGTGTGTGTGTGTGTGTGTGTGTGTGTGTGTGTAGGGGAGGGTAAATTGGGAGGGTGGGAGGGCACTGCTTTCCTCCAAATATGCCTTCCCTTCCAGAGGAAGGCAGATTACGGAGAGGATATTTATAATACATTGTTTTGCTGGTAGAGGCTAGTAGGACATTTTTAATTGGTAAAATACTGGCATTATCTTAAAACTCTGGATGTGGAAATCACAGGCGCTAGTTAACCATGAACCCACTCACCTGAAGGCAATTAACACAATCAAGATGGGTGATTTTAAGTTAGCAGTTGTGACCTTGGAACCCAACTTCAAGAGTACAAAGTAACTTAGAAAATTTCTCCCCACCTGCCTCAAAGTTGAGAAGGGACAGGGAGAACAAGAAAGGGAGAACATGTGCGGGTAGCTTCCTTGTGTTTACATCAAGTTGTCTACCGAGAAAAGAGGTTTAATAAACCCCAGACCAGAGTGGTTAAACAGGACTAAAAGTATAAATCGGAGTGCAAGCAGGCCAATAGCGAAGTGCACTTGTGAGGGTCTTTACTAACTTCCTAAAACACTGTAAAGCGCCGGTAAATGGTCGTTATCCACCAGTGAAACCAACCCATCAATATCCGTTACAGGGAAACAGTCCTTTTCAGCGTACATGTGGTGGCTCTGAAAAGAGCCTTTGGGAAGGAGTGACAGACCTTGTGGCTCAGGCCCGCTCCCCGCGGATGCGGCGCGCCAGCTGGATGTCCTTGGGCATGATGGTGACGCGCTTGGCGTGGATGGCGCACAGGTTGGTGTCCTCGAAGAGCCCCACCAGGTAGGCCTCGCACGCCTCCTGCAGCGCCATCACGGCCGAGCTCTGGAAGCGCAGGTCGGTCTTGAAGTCCTGCGCGATCTCGCGCACCAGCCGCTGGAACGGCAGCTTGCGGATCAGCAGCTCGGTGGACTTCTGGTAGCGGCGGATCTCGCGCAGGGCCACCGTGCCGGGCCGGTAGCGGTGCGGCTTCTTGACGCCGCCGGTGGCCGGCGCGCTCTTGCGGGCCGCCTTGGTGGCCAGCTGCTTGCGCGGGGCCTTGCCGCCCGTCGACTTGCGCGCCGTCTGCTTCGTGCGAGCCATGGCTTGGACGTTGGATGCCAGTGAGAAAAGAAAGCCGGTTCCGTTTTATTTATAGTGAGAGTCAGAAGCTGATTGGACAAAAGGGGACCAGCCTACACAACCGGTAACCGGATTGGTTAAAGACTGGAAACTTTTATGGAGCGCCGAGTGTGCTGATGGTTTTGTCCACGACCTCAATATGTATTTTTTGTCCGCTTTATATTAGCGATTTCCCGTAGAAATAAATGCAAGCTACATAAGAAACATATTTTCACATTATATCCACATTAGAACAAAATAAAAAAACAAATTATTTTAAATATTTTGTTTAACCTAGTATTTCCAAAATCATTTCAACATGTAATCAGCAACTGTTAGATATTTTACATTCCTTTCTCCAAACTCTGCGGACTCCAGTGTGCATTTTACACGTACAGCACCTCTTAATTCAGACTAGCCACACGTCCCGTGATCACGAGACACAACTGGCTACCATTCTGGACAGCTCAATTCTATACCAACTCCCCTCAATTTTTTATACTTTTTACATTTTGGGATTTGTTATTTTTCAACAAGAAAATTCTAACTTGCATGCAAACAATCCACAGACTAGAAACTTCATAGGGAAACATTGTTCCACGAACTTCTCATTTGCAGAGAATACAAGCCAATTCCATTGCAGCATACTTTATTTCTGCTAACTTGGAAATTCAAAACTACGATACCTGTCTTGTTTTACTAACGGGGGAGGAGAGACTGGCTTTGCAAAGGACATGAAACATGGTGTGTAATTTAGCAGAATTACTCATATTCCTGTCTTAAGGATTATCTACTTCCCCACCACCAGTAACCTATGGTGGGTCTACCCGGTAATCTGCATGTACATCCAAAAATTCTCACTCGAAAGTGACAAGTCCATACGGTAGGTTCTTTGCATGACATGAAAAGTTAAGAGGACGGATTTGAAAATGTTAGGACTAGGAAGTCGAACTTTTTACTCAATTGCTTTTACTTAACGCATTAAGTTGCGAGATTGATGACGTTTCAGAATTATCAGAAACAAAAGGTCCTTCGTGTACAGTTCTTCACAGGAAATTTTAGGTGGCTCTTAAAAGAGCCTTTGGTTTATGCGGGAGGGGCGTTGTAGCAAGTTAATCCAGGATTCTATTTCCCCTTGGCCTTATGGTGGCTCTCGGTCTTCTTGGGCAGCAGCACGGCCTGGATGTTGGGCAGGACGCCGCCCTGCGCGATGGTCACGCGGCCCAGCAGCTTGTTGAGCTCCTCGTCGTTGCGGATGGCCAGCTGCAGGTGGCGCGGGATGATGCGCGTCTTCTTGTTGTCGCGGGCCGCGTTGCCCGCCAGCTCCAGGATCTCGGCCGTCAGGTACTCCAGCACGGCCGCCAGGTACACCGGCGCGCCGGCCCCCACCCGCTCGGCGTAGTTGCCCTTGCGGAGCAGGCGGTGCACGCGGCCCACCGGGAACTGCAGCCCGGCCCGCGACGAGCGCGTCTTGGCCTTGGCGCGAGCCTTGCCGCCCTGCTTCCCGCGTCCGGACATGACCACCTAGACACTGTAGAGGCACTTGGCGAAACGAGCACACAACCAGCACTTTTTATAGCCCTGATTGGGCGCGAAAAAGAAGGCTTTGCATTGGCTAAGCTTGTGGCTTTATTTTCTCCAACGAGAATGCAGTTTTGGGAGTGTCGCGTTGTGATTGGGCAGAGCTAACTAGTGACGTCATGTTGACGAGCCACCAATCAGACCCAGGACTGTAACTTACACCTTATTTGCATAAGGGTTTCTATATAAAAAGGACAAGTTGCGTTTTACCCGCCGTACGGTTTCGTTTTTTCTGAGCGCGTCCCGTGTCGCCCCGGCCATGCCTGAGCCAGCCAAGTCCGCCCCGGCCCCGAAGAAGGGCTCGAAGAAGGCGGTGACCAAGGCGCAGAAGAAGGACGGCAAGAAGCGCAAGCGCAGCCGCAAGGAGAGCTACTCGGTGTACGTGTACAAGGTGCTGAAGCAGGTGCACCCCGACACCGGCATCTCGTCCAAGGCCATGGGCATCATGAACTCGTTCGTCAACGACATCTTCGAGCGCATCGCGGGCGAGGCGTCGCGCCTGGCGCATTACAACAAGCGCTCGACCATCACGTCCCGGGAGATCCAGACGGCCGTGCGCCTGCTGCTGCCCGGGGAGCTGGCCAAGCACGCCGTGTCCGAGGGCACCAAGGCCGTCACCAAGTACACCAGCTCCAAGTAAACGCGCTTTTCCCAGGAAGATCGGATTCTCCAGACCCATGCCCCAAAGGCTCTTTTTAGAGCCATCCACGCTCTCTAAGAAAGAGCTTGTTCGCTGTTAGCCTTGCTTAATGTAGAATTGGGTGTTGTATGTTCTCTTAGAAGTAAATAACTTATGAAAAACTGACATTCTTGTTAGCAGGATTTGCCTCGAGCATTTTAGCATCAAATTTGAAGTTGCTTTGTAGTATGAAATCTTGTGTACTAAGAAAAAGCCAAAGAAGATATCACCTCGGCTTTCTAAATTGGGCTGCAATACTATTCAGAGGTTCCTGTGGTGAACTACGTAGAAAGTAGTGATTTCTGGCTTCTTCGACTTAATCTGTGCGTAGACCTACGCTAGTTTTCTCCGGGGTAAGAGGGATAAGACAGGATCATGGGGTGTGGGTCTTCGTTGATACGGCTTTATAGTTGGAAGGTAATGTTAATGTCAGGACAGCAGTGCTGATTGAAAACTTGGTGACAACGTCACCAGACAGCGTAGTTCAGACTATTCTATTCTCTAGTTCCTCACCTGGTCACCTCTGTCAGTTTACCCCACGAAGGCGTCCATACCGTGCCTCCCCCCGCTCCCTGGTAAAAGTATAAGCATTATTAAAGGGCTTTCAGTAAAGGTGTAACAAATACAGTTTGAAAAATAAAGCTGAGCCTTTTCCCATCAGGCTAAATGAAGACTTGGAGAAGTTTCTTTTCCTTCTCCGCCTCTTCAATTCTCTTTAATATTCCCAGTAACTAACTCAGTCTTTTTATTTGTATCAAGTCCACAGTTCTTCACACCTCCATGTATGCAGCAAATTGGTCTCCAGTGCCTAGTAGGTGCTAAGACACTTTCCTGCAATGAGAAAGTCCCAGCATCTCCAGAGGAAACAGAAGAAAATGCGGACTGTGCAAATAAGCTGGGAAGTGAGCTAAGTGGAGCCTGCTGGGTGGGTAAGACCCTGTAGAGGGGAGGGAAGCCTGCTCCAGGCAGGTTGGTCTGAGCACCTAGCACACCCTTAGAGACTTTGGAAGCTAGAGTGGCTGGAGGCTGGGATGCCTGGAGATGAAGGTGGAAAGGCCAGCCGAGGGTGGGGTAGAAAACCTTAGATACTGTGAAGCCCTGCACACCTTGTCAAGAAATATAATGTTTATCTACTGGGAGAATGCAGACTGCAGAAATTGAAAATGTTGCAAGATGTAGGATTCTGAATCATTTTCCCGGTGGCCTAGGTGAGAACAGATTGAAAGGGAGTGAGATCCGGGTCAAAACGTTGGAAATACCAGCCAGGGGTGAGGTCGGGACTAAGGAGGCAGCAGTCAGAAGAGGAGGGCGGACGGGGAAAAGGAGGCAGAAAGGTCAGGCCTTGCTGCACACGGACGGACTGACAGAAGGTGGCGGAGCACAGGCTGACGTCCAGCTTTCAGCTGGAGCAACATCAGTGCTCAAGAAAGGGGGCTCAGAAAGGGGACTTGGGAGGAGGAGAGGCTCGCCACGCTCATTCCGATCGGGTTCCAGACTCGCTGCCCCCAAATACGGCACCTTGGCCCTTGGCGTATATTAATATCTTGAGCTTGAAAGAGTTTGAGAAACTAAAAAGCTGGAAGGTCGCTCGGACCCCCCTCCCCCCACCCCCCACCCCGCTCCGCCCTTTGACCCTGAGGCGGGAGAAGAGCCTCCCCAGGGAAAGGTGCCCTCCCTGCACCCAGAGGAAGGGAGGCCTTCTTGTCACCGGAGACAGGGGAATTGGGGGCCAAAAGGCCATTTGAAAAAACATTATTTCTTCAATTGACTACCCCAAGCTCAAAGCCCTGTGTCTTGTCAATTCCTCACAAATTCATCTTTTTTCTAAAAGATACGGAGGTTCCCCTGCGAGAGTCACTTTGAGACGTCCTGCTCTCGTGAAGGCTCTCGTGTAGAATGGAAAAATTCAGTAAGATTTGGACCCTTTTTTTCCCCGTTAGTCTGTCTCGTGTTGGTTTAATTCTTAGCCAGAGATCCGAAGAGGATTGAGAATTCTCTATTTCCTTACATTTCACTCAGCAAATATTTATTGCCCCGATACTAGGAGCCAGGCCCCGTTCTAAGCCCAGCAATGTGACAGTGACCTGGTTCAGAACAAGTCTCAAAATGCCCCTTTGACAAGTGGACTATTTGGCACAAGAACTAAAGCCAATCAACAACCTCACGGGCCAAGAAAAACTTTTGCCCCTCCCTTAACTGCGTTAAAGGATTTCGATAAGGGGTTGATAACAGAGGGAGAGCTATTACCAGACAGAACGTTTAATGTGGAAAGATGTTTTGAGGCCGGGCAAACATCTGACTAACCAAGCAGCGGCTCTTATCTTCCTGTGATTGGCCCTCCTCCCCTTTGCAGCCCCAGGTCCCCATCCCATCCCTCAGCCAGGGAGGGGGACTCAGTCTCGACTGCCTGACTGCCTTGGAGTCTCTTATTTTTTACAGGGCTTCTGTACTTATGAAATCAAATTTGTTTTTTTCCCCCGTTAATCTGTTTTATGTCATTTCAATTAGTGGACCAGCCAATGAACCATGAAAGGAATAAAGGGAAAATTTCCAGTTCCTACAATGTACAAAATGACGAGCTCTTTCTTTTAAAGATGTCAATTTTTCTGCCCCAGTTAATAAGTGCAATGCAGTGATGTGAAAACTTCCAAAAGGGGTTCATTTTTCCTTTAAACCTGAAACAAGATCCAGTATTTTGCAGGGGAGCAGAATATACCACCTCAAACTATGTCGCTTTAGTATTTTATCAGTGATGGTAAACTCACATGCACAACAGTTATCGCTGGCACAGGTGAATGTGATAAGAATTTTGTGGAAAGTGTAGTAATATTAATCAAATACCACAAAATCTACATCCTTTCTGACAAAGCATTTCAACTCTAGGTTATCCTCAGGTTTATGTATAAATCTCCTTTAAAATTGAAAAAAAAAAGCACATTATGTTAAGTACTAGAACATTTGTTTAAAATGTATCATAGAAACTGCTTATGATGGAATATTACACAGATATCAAAATAATCACTTTTTTCACCTTCAGTCATGTAACTTTTCCAAAGTTCCAAGTGAAAATAGATTTCCTTTGGCAAAGGAAACTGATTAAAATATAGAACAGAATAGACTTTTTGGTAATAGTTCTGTCAGGGAGGGAGAATATCCTGTCCGTTTCTAGGTCCTTCTAGCTAGGCTAAGAATCAAATTGACATGAAACAGATTAACAGGAGAAAATCAAATAGAATAGTGTATGTACAGGGAATCCACACAGACACGACATTTCAAAGACAGTCCAGCAAAATGAGGCATATGTCAGGCTGAACTAAGGAGGGGGCAGGGGTCTGGGACTTCAAAGGGAAGGAATGCACTTCTGAAGAGTTTGGTTAACCAATGTCTGCCGGGCCACTCAGGGGGCATAGAGAGGACTCTGATCAAACAGGCCTTGCCGGGTCCCTGCCCATCTTCTATACATAGTTCATAATACAGTTATCGACTGTGAAAGCTCGCTTCCTGGAGCAGGTCCTCCATGCAATTTCTTTTTATTTAGTTGTGGAGGAGGTAAAAAGTTTTCCTGAATTTGCTGGATTTTAATAACCTTCACGCCAAACTGGCCCATCTTAGTGGCCTGCCCTTGCCCCCACAGTTCCAAGTACGAGTCACTGTTAAAAGTGACACATCGATCAGTGGGGAAAAGAATTCTTTTAAACATCTGGTTTATTAAGGATTTACTAGAGAATTGGTTAAAGTGTACTATAGAGAATTCTTAAGGAAGAATACCACGTGGATATTAAAAACGTCTTTTTCTCTTTAGAGAGAGGAAATTGACTAAAAACATAATCAGCATAAAGAAGTTCCACAATCCCTATGCACGGCACTGTGTAAATTTTCTTTGAAAAAAATACGTGCATATGTCTGTTCACCAAAATATCAAAGTAGCCAGTAGTTGTAAGTGCTCTCTGTATCCTGGGGTAAGAGCTTGCTAATTTATTGCTTGCCCCCCCCCCCATTTTTTTTTTTTTTTTTGTATTTTTCATAACATTCAAAAACAATTTTTAAAGTTTTAACACGTGGTCACAAAAGGTACTAGGTATAGAACAAAAGAGCACAAGGAAACCGAAGGCTTTTTTTTTTTTTTTTTTCGGTCAGACTTCCCTCCCCCACTGGGTGGCACTTCGCGGCTTCCTTAGGTTCTCAGTTCGGTCCGCCTGAGGATACATAAAAGCTCGCAGCTCTGGGGACGTGACAGGGCTTTGTGGAGTCTTTCGTGTCGGTATGTCTGGTCGCGGCAAAGGCGGGAAGGGCCTGGGCAAGGGGGGCGCCAAGCGCCACCGCAAGGTGCTGCGCGACAACATCCAGGGCATCACCAAGCCCGCCATCCGGCGGCTGGCCCGGCGCGGCGGCGTCAAGCGCATCTCCGGCCTCATCTACGAGGAGACCCGCGGGGTGCTCAAGGTGTTCCTGGAGAACGTGATCCGGGACGCCGTCACCTACACGGAGCACGCCAAGCGCAAGACGGTCACGGCCATGGACGTGGTGTACGCGCTCAAGCGCCAGGGCCGCACCCTCTACGGCTTCGGGGGCTAAGCTCCAGGTTCCCGGCTTCCGGGGCTCTGCGCACCCCCGTCCCGCCCTGTCTACAAGCAAAAGGCCCTTCTCAGGGCTCCCCCCACTCTCACAGAGGAGCCGTGACGCTGGTTTGTCGCTCGCTGGTCCGCATCCCGCACGGGTCGCTCCCTCTCCTGTTGCAAACCTACAACAGCGAACCTTTCCGCCTGGCTTGGGGTCTTGTTAGCTGCGAATTCGCTCGAGGAAGCTGGTCGTGTGAAGAGGCTTATGAGGCCTGCGGTGGACACAACTTCCTTTTTGAGGCTTAACTATGGGCCTGCTGGGGAGACCCCCTCCTGTGATCGGCCCCTTGCCAGAAGTCCTGCAGAGTCCGCTTGGCAGAGTTGAAAAAGTTTTCAGACTTAAAGTTAGGGAGGTTTTTATTCTAAGAAAGGTGGCAGTCTATTTTTAAGTTTGTAATTGAGGGTTCCGCCCCCTCTAAATGTCACCTGTCAATCAGGTCAGTGGTGTCTAAGTCTGGAGGGGCCACTAATGTCCTATTGTTCGCCATCACTTAATTCCCACGAAGAGTAGACAGCCTTTAAAAGTTAACGCTAAATGTGTTTTTGTTATGTTTTAAGGGCAAGGATCCTAATCGGCGCTCGTTCAGCGTTAATTTATGAAGTACAAATGGTGGATGTAACACATGGAAAATGTACTTTTAACTCGAGGGAAAATGTCAGCTTTGGCACCAGCGAGTGGACCCACGTGAACTTTGGACATAAAGACGAATCTCTTAAGCATGTAAAACAAACAAAATATTGTGAAAGTTAAGACGTAAATGTCCTGTTGTATAACTTTGCTTACTGAAGTGATGAGAGGTGGTGAAACGTCTAAACAGTCGTTATAGAAGCGTCACTTGGTTGTGAGAGCAGGTTCAGTTCTAACTCTTTCCTGGGCCTCAGTTTTTTCACCTACACGGTTAGGAGGAGGAAGCGGAGGAGGAGGAGGAAGAGGAGGAGACCTCACTCAAAGGATTATTTTGAGGATTGAGTTGCTAATGACAAGTGCTTGAATCCTGCCTGCCATACAGTGCTGTGTGTGAAGCACTTATCATTTACGTTCCGCCACTAATTGTATCTCATTTTGTGACCTCCGGGTGTGAGCAACTTTTCTTAAAAACCACATTCCAGTAGAGATCCAGCCACATTAATAGGAGATACTATAGTCTCTTAGGGAGCCGTGCATAATCCTCCGGTGTATGTTTTTTTCCAGACAACTTTGCAAATGTCGGAGATATTCTATTTATTTATTTATTTATTTACGGAGTAGAATTTCGTGTTTCATTACTTACATGTCACACCCAGTGCTCATCCCAACAAGTGTCCTCCTTAATGCCCATCACCCATCTCACCCATCCCCCACCCAATGGAGGTATTCTCTTGATTATTCTTACAATGTATACTTGTTCATTTGTACTCATTCTGGGTTTATGCCTTGCTGGCCTCAGAATACACCACCAGACAAGCTGTCCTGTGGCCCAGAAAGACTCAGACCAAATTTAAATGCTGGGGATGCTTGTTTGTGTGTGTGTGTGTGTGTGTGTGTGTGTTTTGTTTGTTTGTTTTTAATACATTTGAGTACATAGCCTGAGACAGGGGGAAAGACGTGTGGTAAGTTAAGGCTTGGGTAAGGGCATGAGGAGATAGATGGACCACAGCAGCTGAATCATTGGTCATGTATTTAGTTACTTTTCTCTCTGCCACATACAGCCTTTCTTCTTGAAGACTACAGCCCAAGTTGGGACAAGTAGTTCCTCAAATGGAAGGTGCCCAGGGCCAATGACAGGGAGCTAGTCTATGGAAGACAGACGGTTATTCCTGGTCACAGCTGTTGCTTACTAGTTCACCTGCCTAATGGGCATGTGCTTGATTTGCGTATCTTAGGCAAAGGACATGTGGGGCCAGGATGGACATCACCAGAGGGTGACTGAATCAAGGTACTACGTGTTCCAAATATATTTAGTGTATCACGAATATTTAGTGCCTTACGTATCTCATGCATATTTAGTGTCTGGTGTTTCAAGTATAAAAGTGCCTCATGAATATTACATGTCTCTTGGTCCTTTACCCCTTCTTTATATCCTTAATACATACACACTCCACTTTCTAGGTATTTATCTATACTTAAGACAGAAGTTTCATCCATCATATTTGTTTCTCTAGCAGTATTGAATATCTGCAAATAGTAGAGAAATATACACTTTGAAATGTTTAGGGAACCAACATCAAGGCTTTTTATCAACTGTGATACTTCATCTTATGATGAAGTATTTTAAATTTTATCTTTTGTCTTACTTGGTCTGTTTTAATGATGGTTTGAAAAGGGGATAAAGGAAAGGCCTACTTGTTTTAAGAAGGATCAATTAGTTCTAAGCCTATACCAACCACATTATAATAACCGCATTCCTTGGATTCCTTGGATTCCTAGCATTTTGCATAAAATCCAACCATTATTCTGTGAAGTTTTGTAGATAGAGCCAATCAATATATAACCTGTTTTCCACAGAGTCGATAGTTTTAAGATTCCTGACAATTTACCAGGAGTTCTTTTAATAGAATATTTTTTTTAAATTTGAGGAATCCATTTGAAAAAGACAACAATTACAAGTATAAGAGGACTTTAGTAAGGGAATTTTAGCCACAACCAAATCAGTTCATTCAGTCCTAACTAATTAACTCTTGCTTTGCTGATCTTGGGTTAAGTACCCTGCTTCTAATACAGCTTGGACAATTTTAAATCAGTCCCAAGGTAGAGTCTGACAGGTATCTGGTACAATTATTTATTAAAGTTCTTTTGATGCTTCTTCTGTAAAACTCAATTTCAGATCTGTATCTTGTAGCATGGGCCTATAGAGAACAGCATAAGGAAAAATAGTAACCATCCATTGATGACTAGAGAATGTCTGGTTAATTTATTATATTAATCAGTGTTATCATTACGGAATAGGATAGAATCCTCTATTTAGGTATGATACTGTGAATACGGAGATTGATAAACCTCCAGGAACCTTCTGATATTTCCCAGAAAGTATTTGTTATTTTTTTTGCCGTGGCGTTGATATCTAGGAACAAAGTCTGTTGGTAGTTTTGTGTGGTTATTGTATATAAATATAAATATGTTCTATCCAACTTAAGTAAAATTGTTAAACATTTATATTAAAAATATTTCATCTGGTTAACTTAGGAATGTAGAGTTTATTTTTGATTTGCCTTCCTTTTTCCTATTACACGATATATAAGAAAGGAGTTCTCACAATTGTATATTGCTAATTACAAAGTACATCTTTTCTCATAAAATGAGAAAATATGTGTGGCCTCCTGGCCACGTGGGAAACTACAAGAGGAGTTTAGATACAAGTAATACCTTCAGGGTTTCATTATTCAAAATTTGGGGCCTGGATTTATGAAAGGTAATATCAAGAAATTTTGAATGTTTCTTTAAATCAGGGTATGAACATAAGCCATGGGTTTCTGAAGACAAGTACTAGAATATTAACTATAAAAATAACAAGTAATGTACAGAATACTTAAGGGTTTTTTTTTTTTACTTGTTTATTTTTAAGAACTGAGAGACTGTTACCAGAATTATTCAAGAAATCAGTGGAAAGCCGCAAACAGATAATAGACCTTCAGAAGGTGTTGGGGAAATATAATCAAAACCAAATTCTCCCGACAGACAATCTCCTACAGGAATAGCAAAGACAAAAGGAAATCCCATTCAAAACACTGTGGGTTTTGCAATTTAGAGTCATATGTTAGCTGAAGTTAGCGCAAGTATTCCCAGGAAAATGAGAGATCACAATCATTAAGAAAGACCGCACTGTATTTCTGAGATGCATCCAGGGTCCTGAGTTGGGAGAAGGCCAGGTGCATATTTAGTATTTGACCTCACAAAGGTTAACTCTTGGTGAAGCACGGGCAAATGTTTAAAGTTTTTAATTTCAGCTTTAGGGGGAAAAATATCTATCTATCTATCATCTATCTATCTATCTAATTTATCTATATCTATATCTAATATCTCGATCACTGTTTACTTTTTTTATATACCTGTGGGAATTACTACTTCGGCCTGTGTATATGCACTGGCCAAGCTTTCTACCAACATCCAGATTTTCACCTTTGACTTTGGGTTTCTTTCTCTACTTGCTAAGATCTGGTCTGGAGGAATATTAAGACCTACTTTGAATTTAGGTCTGGGTTCATGTCCTAACCCCTTGTTTGATTCCTTTTCCACTCTTCCACTCCCAAGATCCCTGCAGTAGCTCCTCTGGGTTTAGGGTCTGCCTTGTTTTGTCACCCTAACATTTCTGTAATGCAACCTTGTTTCCCTTGTTACTCAGTTGAGATGCCTTCCAATTGCGTCCCACCCTCAGCAGCCCTCTGTGGGGGATCAGCCTGCAAGTCTTCTACCACCTACCGGTCTCCACACTGGGTGGAAACCAGGATCCGAGCCAGGGGGCCAACCACGTGCTGCATGCATCAGGAAGGGGGCAAGGAAGGACGGCTCGTCACTACTGCTGCTCTCCAGTCCCCTTAGCACGCACTGGTTTCTTGAGCAGAGGACATAGGTCAGCAGAATAAAGGCCACTAAACAGGAACTAAACTTGAAAGCGTCGAGAATACTAAACGCACCAAGTCACGAATTCAGCGCGGAGACACGGAGTCCGTCTCGTCTCTCAACCCTGACACATGTACACCGTCTGGGCAGAAAAAAATCGCCCCATTTCCTTCCAACTGCGGCCATACCGAAGCTCCTAGTGCAGCATTAAATCCCCAGACGCCAGACTTAAACGTTAAACAGAGAACACCAAGCATGTTTGCTAAATACACTGATGCCCAAGGAAAACGGACGAAAATGTGGGCAGTTGGCAGTAAGACTTTCCTAGTCTGGACACGTAAGGAATAGGAGTGCAAAGGCCAGAATAGGAGTTAACACAACAAAGTCAGAGAACACAAAGCGAAACCCGCGTCACGGCTCCTTCGCTGAGAGGATGGGGGCCCTGAAAAGGGCCTTTTCTGTGCTTGGGGAGGTCGTGGTGGGTCCCGGGCGCTCAGCCCCCGAAGCCGTAGAGGGTGCGGCCCTGGCGCTTGAGCGCGTACACCACGTCCATGGCCGTGACCGTCTTGCGCTTGGCGTGCTCCGTGTAGGTGACGGCGTCCCGGATCACGTTCTCCAGGAACACCTTGAGCACCCCGCGGGTCTCCTCGTAGATGAGGCCGGAGATGCGCTTGACGCCGCCGCGCCGGGCCAGCCGCCGGATGGCGGGCTTGGTGATGCCCTGGATGTTGTCGCGCAGCACCTTGCGGTGGCGCTTGGCGCCCCCCTTGCCCAGGCCCTTCCCGCCCTTGCCGCGACCAGACATAGTTGCCTAAATGCGCTGTGTAAGTCTCAGCGATGGCCCCACTGTCCCGACCGGCATTATTATAAGCAGTCGTCGGACCTGATTGAGAACTGAGCGCGCGCGCGGGAACCGAGGCGCCGCGACCGCACGCCGGGCTCCGCCCCTCTCTGGGCTGAGAACCAATGGCGGTGTGGGGGAGGGAACGGAGTGAGGAGTTTCGGTTTTAAGCTTTAGATTTTTCTGAAACCGTTGATATTTGTATCTGAAATTATATCTTCCCGTGAGAATGTTCACAGGGGCTCATTTTTTTTTTTTTATAAGCAAGTGCTGTCCTTCTTCAGAAGGGGATGATTGGGAAGGGTACCCTAGGACGCCACCCCAAAATAGGAGTGGGGAGCTCAGACACACCTTCGCCAAACATGCCCCGTGCGTGTGAACGGTACGGTGTACGCCGCCCGCACATAGGCCTGTCTGACATAAGGGCTATTTCTGAGCAGTTTAGAGAAATACCAGACGCAGGAGAATCTCTAAAGCCAGAGGAGAACTCACACTTTCTTAAGGGGAGTTTCACATTTGTGAAGGAGATCTCAATCGGTGTCTCCCTCTCTGTGCCAGAAAGAAGGACGACTAGATCAGCACGGAATCTTGTCCATGGAGAAAGCCCGGCCTTGATTCTGCAGAACAACCTTGCGTTGCTTGCCATCCTTTCCCTGGGAGCCCATAACCGGCGCCCTGTGCACGCCCCTCCCGCATGACGTCTTTTGTCTTTAGTGGAAGAGAGTATGTAAAGGGGGTGGCTTGGGCCTTTTCAGGTGTTCTTCTCAGTTTTTCAGACTATCTCCCAGGAATACATGACGTGTACGTCATTAAACTTTTGCTTGTTTTCTCTGGTTACTCTGCCTTTGCTATGGCAGGGGGCGTGGGGGGCGGGCGGGGGGGGGGGACGTACAGAACCTAGCAGGGTAGAGGGTTAGTTATTTTTCCTCCCCTACAGTGTTCTTTTGTATTACATCAACGTTTTACATTGCAGTTGCATTAGAGGGCCTAATTTGCCATGACAGGTCTCATGGTTTCTTTTCAAAAATTTCTGATCTAGTCTCACAAGGTTCCTTTCATGGGCAACTTTAGAATCATTGTAGCAGTTTCGGGGGGGGGAAAATCCCTTTAAGATTTTGATCACAGTTGCATTAACTGTAAATTCACTGGAGTACAATTGAAGCCCTACAAAAATGACGTACTTATATCCATAAACTTACCGCTGGCAGTTTCTTTTAAGCCTTTTAATTTTCAACGACTAAAATGAAAATTTGGTTTTCATAGAAGACTTAAAATAGAATATTCTTCGCGTACGTTGGATTTTATTTCTTAAAAACAAATACAAGATCATACTCTGAAATTTTGACACCAATATAATTTTGTAAACTACTGTAACTAACGTCACCCATTGTTCAAGTGTGTGTTTTAGGAACCGGTTAATAGCTGAAAAAAAAAACAAAAAAACAAAAACAACTGCGGTTTGAAATTGTATCTTCTCTACTGATTGGGTTTTGGTCACTTGCTTATGCTTTCTAAATCTTTTTTCATGTACAGAATGGGATTGGGATAGTAACAGTAATCACCTCAAAAACAGTGTAAGAATTAATGAAGATAATTTATGTAAAATACTGCATATACATGGCATGCTTCTATTTAATATAACAAGTAATTTTTATTTTTAGTACTAAATTTAACATTTTATATTTACTTTATACTTTAAAATAGTTTTACCTTAATACACATGAATTTAAAACATTGTACATGATGTACACAATGTTAAATAACTAACATTTATTTTTACTACATATTATGTTATTAACAGAGTCTATGTTTATTTTAATATGTATTATATTATGTGGGGGAAGGGCGAAATATTTCCTTTCTTCCCTTGCTAATCTAATGATTAAATTGATATGAGACAGATTAACAGGAATGAAACAAACCATATGTATGGGAGTCTCATAAAAATACAGCCCCCACAGGTGCCTGGGTAGCTCAGTCGGTTAAGCGGCCGACTTCGGCTCAGGTCATGATCTCACGGTCTGTGAGTTCGAGCCCCGCGTTGGGCTCTGTGCTGACAGCTCAGAGCATGGATCCTGCTTCCATTCTGTGTCTCCCTCTCTCTCTGCCCCTCTACTGCTCACACTCTCTCTCTCTCAAAAATAAATAAACACACACACACACAAATAGAGCACCCAGGTAATGAGGCTTATGTAACATATTGAACTAAGGAAAAGGGAAAGGGTCTGTCTGGAGGTTTAAAAGGAAGGAAGACCATTCACAGGAAGGAGAGAGAAGGTGTTTGGAAAATAAGGGTTGCCCTGTCATGCAGATACATTTCCCAGGATAAAAATATCTCTCAAAAAATAAAATAAAATAAAAGGTATCTCTGGTAGTACCTTTTCCTGGTACAGGCCCCCTTTCCAATGTAAATTTAGGCAGGTAAGGGGGAACATAAGAGGTTTTCCTGAATCTGCTAGGTTTTGATTGCTGTTAGCTCAAAATAATCCTTAGGCCAAAGAGATATATTTTGGGCTGGAGAAATCTGCTGTCCCTCAATAGATTTTTTTTTATGGACATTTATTTTGGTGAAAATATATTTTTAATAGTTATTACCCTAAACAAAATGAACATGTTACTTTTTTCCTCTGTTTTCATTTCTATATATGTATGTACATCTTCATCAAGTATTCTGTTTTGAAATAACTTCTTTTTTAAAAATTTTTTAATGTTTAAGAGAGAGAGAGAGAGAGACAGAGCATGAGTGGGGGAGGGGCAGAGAGAGAGAGGGAGACACAGAATCCGAAGCAGGCTCCAGGCTCTGAGCTGTCAGCACAGAGTCCGACGCGGGGCTCAAACCCGCGAGCTGTGAGCTCATGACCTGAGCTGAAGTCGGATGCTTAACCGAGTCACCCAGGCGCCCCTGTTTTGAACTAACTTCTAATCAGTGTTTTAACAGCTAAAAATGTAAGTGAAGGATGATCGCAGCAGAGGGTCCATTGCTACTCCCTCTTCACCAAAGCCCTGTCTCTTGAGATACTACCACTGCACCAGGAAAACCAATATTTTCATGTAGACAACTTCAATAGTAAGCATATAGAAAAATCTGGAAGCCGAGAGATTTATAAAAACCACACAAAAGCAACCCTAGGGGAAAGTCACTGAAGCCTCAGAAGTTTGTACTGGTTGGGGGATCCCTAATTCTCTGCCCTTGTTGTTCGCGCCCTGGCCTGCATCCCTGCCTTCCTCCAAGCCGCTGGGGCCCCTGATCACTTGAGCTGTTTCATTATTCCACCAGGTAACTTATATTCATCGACAGCAGTAGCATTTATTTAAATGTGAGATTGTTGGTAGATTAGGGGAGGAGGCAGGAGGCCGATCAAATTAAGGTCATCAAGCACAGCCTCTTTCCAGATAAATACCATGAACTGAAAAAGGCAATTTACGTCTTTTAGACTGGTCTTTGCTCCTTGGACCCGTCTCATCTTTACGCTGCCTCCACTTAGATTGACTCCAGTTCCTCCATGGGATCTCTTTTTTACTTACCTTTCCATCTCTTTTGTTTTTTTGTGTGTGTGTGGTTTTTTTTTTTTTGCTTTTATTTTATACCACGTACCTATGTTATAAGGATTTTTATTATTATAAAATTGACACAACTTATTGACTATATTTTGTGGGGTTGTCATTGTGTCATTTGTGTTTAGGAAGACACAAATATGAATAAAACCCAGTCTCCACTCTAAGGGACTTTGTAAACTGATAGGTGAGATACACGGGAAATCTAACATGGGAAGAGGTGCTTTCAGAATCTGCAGAGATGGAAATTAATGGAGAGACCAACGCCAGAAAAAAGCTTAAACACTGCTTTCCTCTGTGTCAATTATACTTCAATTGTTTAATAAAAGGTTCCATAAATGTTCTGCCCCTAAAATTGAACTTTACCTCCTATGAAAATGATTTTACAGTATAAACTATGAAGTTGTCATCAGTCCTTCTGGATCTGATTGCAATTACAAATATCTGAATTATTTCATCAAGAGTTTTTGAAGGTTTTGTTCTATTTTTTAAAAGAAGTTTTTATTTATTTATTTTTTTGATTATATAAATAATAATAGTGATGAAGTTTTTTGGGGGGGGGCGGGTAGTGACATCCAGAGACGATGGCCAAGAAAGAATGTTGAAGACGTCTTGGGTGCAAAAAGGTGATTTTATTAAAGCACAGGGACAGGACCCTGGGCAGGAAGAGCTGTCCTGACAGGTAGAGTAAGTCTCTAAGGTATTTTGGAAGCCAAGTTTCCAGGACCTTGAGGGGTAGCTGTTGCTAAGGGAACACCATTTATTATCATTTAGTAAAACCTCAGTCATGAGACCCTTTAGATGTATGGGGGTCTCTTATGGGGGGCCATAAGCTTGGAGTAGGATTACCAGCACATATCTTGGGGCAGTTGAGATAAAGGAAGTAGACTGACAAGATCCTTAAAGTTGGGATAATGTAAAGCCAAGGTTCCATTTTGCCCCCAGCAAAGTGCCATCATGGAGGCGGCTGAACTCCTAGAGGGAGGTCACTCTGCTGGTTTCAAGGACTTGCCAATGGCTGTAGGCAGTAAGGGAATTTAATTTTCCATTTGCCTTAGTTTCCCACAGCACCATGGCCAGCACTGACACCCCTTTCCTTCGTTCTTGGGCGGTCAGGGGTGTCCGAGGAATATCACACATGGCCCACCTGGGGCGGGGGTGTGTGCCAGCTTGTGCTTTGCCCCTCAGTCGGCCTCATGCTCCCTCATCAATAGTACGCACTTTATCCAATGACCTTGGAGCTATAGGCAACTAACAAAAAACTCAGTTAACATGGAATTATAAGTGATAGTGTATCACGCTTGAATATATTTTACTTAAAACAAAAATGTGTATTTATTTGCCAATTATTTGATTATGGGTTCATTGGTTTGATAAATCAAAACCATGCGAATAACGTAATTTTAATAACAATTTAACAATGTAGTCGTTCTTGTGAGAAATACAAACAATGCAAGAAAGCAATTACTAGCGATTTGATCTGTTAAGGGCGGACAAAACTTGTCCTATCTTTCCTTCTAGGTGCTCTGGCTGGTCTAACAATGAAGTTGACAGAGGACAGATGAACAAGAGGAAAACATTTAATTTTGTACATGCAGGAGTCCCACCAAGACTGGTGAGGCTCTCCCACAGTCAGGCAGTTGAGGCTTGAATGCTACTGAGCTAAGAAGGGGGCAGAGGTCTGGGCTTCAAAGGGAAGACTGTTCACAGGAACATGGGGAGAGGATGTTCAGTAAACAAAAGTTTGCCAGGCCTTGTGGAGACAAGGAGACAGGGAGAAATTTGACCTAGCTCACACTTCGTACTTACCTCTGGTGATAGCTCTCTTCCTGGCCCAGGCCCAGTCACATCCTTGTAGGCAGTAGAGGGGGTGGGAAAAAGTCTACCTGAGTATTTTGGGCCTAATTGTCTTCAGCTCATAAAACTCCACTCGTCAAAGTGTCTCATGCTGGGAGATTTGTTCTGAACCTTGTCACAAAAGCCACATCAATCATCAAAACAGCGTATTTTATGATTAAACATGGAAAGAACTCCTAGGCCTTCCTTGGAGCTGTGTTAACTTATTCTATTTGACGTTTCCAATGCTAAGAGAAATAGCTGTTCAAAATTTACAGATTTGATTAATGCAGGTGAATTTTTAAGAGGAAACAACTGACTAATCAGATTCACTGAAATCAGGATGTGGGTCCTTTGACATCGAATAATCGTAACTTTGAAAGAAACGTTTTTAAAGGTGACATTTCCCTCCGATCTGGGATTGCTGTGTTCACGGATTCTAGGGGGTTTTTGCCTGTGACTGAAGTTCAGATTTCACGATAGGACATACAAACCTTTCAAGAGACCCAGGAAACAAACTAACTCACAGAGACTAGAAGCGGCATAGAAACTTAATTTTATTAGAAGATCTTCGTGAGGAAAAACTATACATTGGCGGAGGTGTACTTCCGTGGAGAGGAATGGAAGACGCCCTCCAGCTTCTGAGTTTGGTGATAAGGGCGTGCTGGTGGCCGAGAACAGCCAGAATAGGCACTGGGACTCATTGGGTGCCAGTATAGTTAAGGTGAAAATCTGACTTACAACGTCCACCTCTCACGTCTGTTGCAAAGGCACATGGTCTCCCCGATGTGTTTCCTTGCCGTCTTTACTTCACCTGTGTACAATTATGAAATGCATGGTCTGCCTGAACTTATTTCAAACAAGGAGTCCACCGGCCTGCAGGACTAACGCAGGACATATAGGAGGGGGGAGTCTTTTTCAGGAGGATTCCATTGAATTAGAAGAGGTAAGGATAGGCCAAAGTCACAGGCTGCCAAGTTTGGGTTCCACATGGACATTCGATCCTGCGGGAAGAATCAAGGACACCCAAGTTTTCCTCTTATGGGTTCCTTAGGGCAAAGGTTTGTCTTTTTTGGCAAGGTGACTTCTTTTAATTAGGACTCTTGGGTCGACTGACAGGCCTGTAAATTTTCTTTTTAACAGGATTTGCCACTATTCAACACCTGTTATCACAATGACAGAACGTGAGGCACAGCTCCTTTCCTTGATTAAGTGGATGGCTCTAAAAAGAGCCTTTTGGTTTGAACAGGAGACTTGAGCTCCAGACTAGGCCATATTTCTACTTGCCCTTGGTCTTGTGGTGGCTCTCGGTCTTCTTGGGCAGCAGCACGGCCTGGATGTTGGGCAGGACGCCGCCCTGCGCGATGGTGACGCGGCCCAGCAGCTTGTTGAGCTCCTCGTCGTTGCGGATGGCCAGCTGCAGGTGGCGCGGGATGATGCGCGTCTTCTTGTTGTCGCGGGCCGCGTTGCCCGCCAGCTCCAGGATCTCGGCCGTCAGGTACTCCAGCACGGCCGCCAGGTACACCGGCGCGCCGGCCCCCACCCGCTCGGCGTAGTTGCCCTTGCGGAGCAGGCGGTGCACGCGGCCCACCGGGAACTGCAGCCCGGCCCGCGACGAGCGCGTCTTGGCCTTGGCGCGAGCCTTGCCGCCCTGCTTCCCGCGTCCGGACATAACGGAGTAAATATCACAAACCTGAGCACGGTCAGTATGGGCTGAGCCAGAGCTACCCTATTTATAGTCTCTAATGGGCGCAAAAAGAAAACTATCCCATTGGCTAAAATTACAGTTTCGCTGCAACCAATGGGATGCTGGTTTTCAAATACACTTACTTTGATTGAACAAAATTAATACGTGACGTTTGCAGAACTCGCCAATTAGCTACAGGATTTCGTCCAGTGCCTCCTTTGTTTAAGAAGCTGTGGATAAAAAGGACACTTAGAGCCTCCTACTCATTCTTTCTGTTTTCAAGTTCTTTAGCGGTGATTCCCGACCATGCCTGAGCCAGCCAAGTCCGCCCCGGCCCCGAAGAAGGGCTCGAAGAAGGCGGTGACCAAGGCGCAGAAGAAGGACGGCAAGAAGCGCAAGCGCAGCCGCAAGGAGAGCTACTCGGTGTACGTGTACAAGGTGCTGAAGCAGGTGCACCCCGACACCGGCATCTCGTCCAAGGCCATGGGCATCATGAACTCGTTCGTCAACGACATCTTCGAGCGCATCGCGGGCGAGGCGTCGCGCCTGGCGCATTACAACAAGCGCTCGACCATCACGTCCCGGGAGATCCAGACGGCCGTGCGCCTGCTGCTGCCCGGGGAGCTGGCCAAGCACGCCGTGTCCGAGGGCACCAAGGCCGTCACCAAGTACACCAGCGCAAAGTGAGCCCGCCGGCTGCAGAGCAATCGGTAAGGCTCGGTCCACACCCCAAAGGCTCTTTTCAGAGCCACTCCGTCTTCTAAAGGGAACTGGCACTTACTTACACTGGGTCTTTGTTTTCTGTAAAGAAACCGTATCTGAGTCCCGTGTTTTCGTCTCGCTAGAAATTACAGTGTACAGCAAGTTGAAATCACTCCAGAGACGTATTTCTATGGGTTTCGGTCAGGAAGGATCACATTCGTGATCAGACAAGCCTACTGAAAGAAAGCACCCTTTGTCTTAAACAAAACCTGGTCAGCTTTGAACACGTCAGCCTGGCAGGAGGTTCCATGACCACAAAGCTCTGTCCTTAGGTCCCAGGCGCACCTTACAGCGAAGCCCTGGGCACGCGCTGAGAAGCGCACACATCCTTTTATTCACTACTGTTTCTTTTGGGGATCGTGCCAGCTCTGCTCCCCCAGGTTTGGATTCGCTACTCGCCAGTTAGAAAGGCAGCAGAAGGAAATGGAAGATCCCCGTTCATCGGTGGCCACGTTGGTCTGGGCAGCCAACCAGGGCGCAGCGCGCGGAGTTTAAACTTTACCGCTGGCCGCCCGGTGGTAGTCTGTCCTCACTGGGGTGATTCTGGGCCGTGTGGCTTGGCGTGAGGAACCGCTGCTGGACTCACTCCCTCGTTTCTCTGAGTGAAATTCCTCTTTAGAGGAGGGATTGGGTTCTGTTCCCTGCCTTTCCTGTCGGAGAATCCATCCCATGTTTTCTTTCTCTCTGTGCGCCTTGCATTTCCTGTTTCTATGGGAAGACGTTTGGAAAGAAAATGAGAAAAGTCAGAGAAGGCTGTTCCTTCACCCCCGATTCAGGGAGTACAAATCCTTCTCTCCGCTTTAAGCCTTAGGAATGGCATATTTAAAAATATTTTGGTCTTGGCGGGGGGGGGGGGGGGGGGTGGAAACACTTCTACATTTGAGTTGGGTTTGCTGAACTTTTTGATAATGCCCTTTGTCCAATGTCAGTACTCCAGTTCAGTCCTTTGTCCAGTCAGTACTCAGTTCCACACACAGGTGTCTGGGTGAGAATATTCTCCATTCCTAGTGGCAAAGTAGTAGATGCAGCCACATACTCATGGCCAAAAAGACTAAACAGATATATTGCGGTACATTCACTCGCTAGGAGTCCACATGGCAGGAAAAAGATTAAGATACACAGCAGTGCTTGGTGAAATTTCAGAAACCTAAATCTCAGGAGGTTCATATATGATAGCACTCTCTAGAACTCGAAAATACATTATTATTTAAGCCTCTATAGAAGCACGTGTAAGTGTAAGATTCAAAAAACTTTAAGAGCTCCATGTGCGAGTTTTTAAAAATCAGGAAGCGCACACCTCAGTGACTGAGGTAAATAACTTGTTATCAACATTCCAGATTTAGTGCTAGAAGTTCATCGTGGGTGTTTGATACAACTTGTTTTACACTTAAGATGTATGTTACACATACTCCCTTTATGTAGCAAATGCGATACTGAAAAATATAATAGGGAAAGAATCTTGCATAAAAATCAAGGTCCCATCATCTCCTGTGTCCTAGAGGAAACCTTATAAATGAGAATTCAATACAGTACAGGGTTTCTGTAGATAGAATTAGTTTCTTTGAGGAGAAAAAGACTGACGGGCTATTAAAAAGGCCCATGAATTCAGAAAACTCAAGATGTGGGCTACAATTCAGCCAGAACCCACTTCCTCCAGCTCCTGTAAACTTTTCTGTCTACTCAGCTTCTCAAAATCTTTGGGACAGGTCTCTGGCCTATACATGTGTGTGTGTGTGTTTTGTATATGTTTTATGTATTCATGTGTATGTATGTGTGTATATCCCTTCCTCAATTCTGTTAGAAAAGAAATATTTTTAAGTCTATGTATCATTTCTCCTTCCATCGCCCTTCGAGACGGTTGATGACAGGGGCGCCTGGGTGGCTCGGTTGGTTAAGCGTCCGACTTTGGCTCAGGTCATGATCTTGTGGTTCATGGGTGTGAGCCCTTACGTTGGGCTTCAGATTCTGTGTCACCCTCTCTGGGCCTCCCCCACTCACGCTCTCTCTCTCTCAAAAATAAGTAAACATGAAAAAAAAAAAGAAAAAAAGAGAGTTGATGACAGTAAATTTAGCATATATTTGGTTATTTTCATCACTACTTTCAGACAGACCACATGTGCCTTTGGTCCTGTCCATTAATCCATTAGTGCAGATAATTGGCGGTAAACTCTGGTATTTCTGTTTTACAGCATGAGGGACTCGGCAGATAAAATCCAGGGGAGGAAATGAGGGGGTTTAGAGGCATTAAGTTATCTACCACATAGATCCTCGGCCTGGGGAACGTGTGTGTGCAGAGATGGGTGTGGATGGCATAGGTACGGGTACAGGTACAGGTATAGGAATAGGTAGATATGACTTGCACCTGTCAGCAGGAAAGATGTTTTGAAGAACCCGGGAAGGAGGATTCTGAAATCTGCGCAGAATGGACAGGAGCACGCAGAAGGCATTTGTGGTCCCTCTGTACAGCGTTCACACATCGGGTCCACTGCCCTTCAGCATTTAGAAACTTGAAATTCCTGAAAGGAGAGAAAAATAAAGAACCCAATGCTAGGTTTTGTGGGTTATTTGCACTTTGGTGATCCAGGCCTCTAACCCTTCGTTGTTCAAAGTATCTTGATTAATTTATGGCACTGCTGATCAGTCTTGGGGAGATTGACTTGAGCTCATCCCAATCTGAATGTCACTTCACTGTCTTACACCAGACTGGCCGGTATCTTCCGTGATCCACATGATGTGCCCCAAGTAATACTTTTTGTCATCTTGTCTCTAAAGAACAACTTTTAGAGCACAAAGGGACAGATGGGAACATAAAAAACAGATGAGAGAATCTTATCCTAAAGGAGAGGCTTTTCCCCAAGTTACATTACCTGAAAATGGCCTTTGTCCAGCCTAGAGAAATCCATGTTTTCTTCATTGAAAACTTCCTTCCAGGTTGAACAAAATGTCCTGACAAAAGCTTAACCCTTTTTTTTTTTTTTCCCTCACTCCTTCCTAGATTTCATGCAGTTTACCAGCCCTCAGGACATTGTATCGGGCACGTGACATTAATTTGACCACAACTTCCCTTAGGCACCTGTTAGGTTCCTGGATACGGAAGCATCTCCTCACCCACAACTGTCCAAACCCCTTTAAATGTGTATTGTTTCTGCAGATGGCTCGTTTATCTGCTTCCTAATACCTTTTCTTTTAAGGCTTATTTATTTGTTTACATTTATTTATTTATTTAGAGCGAGAAAGAAAGAGCGTGCAAGCAGGGAAAGGGCAGAGAGAGAGAGAGAGAGAGAGAGAATCCCAAGCAGGCTCCGCACTGTCATCTCAGAGCCCAACTCGAGGCTGGATCCCACGAACAGCCAGATCATGACCTGAGCGGAAACCAAGTCAGACGTTCAACCGACTGAGCCACCCAGGTGCCCCGGCTGCTTCCTCATTGCTTTCAACTTCTATTGAGCTTCTGTTTCAGAAGCTCGCCTTTTCTGATGTTTTCCCCTATTCGGCCTCTTGGGAGGTTTCCCGAGAAAAGCAGACATGCGGTATTAAAACACAAAACAAGTTAACAAAACGCGCAAGGAAATTATTTTCCAGACTTGAATAGGGTTAAGAACTTTCTCTCAACTCCTACAGCGTTGAACATACGTGTAAGTATTCCTGGCATCACGAGTGACTAGGACTGCTTCAGCTTAAGCGAGTTGACTGAGGGCCTGGCCAGTACTAGGAAGGGGGTCGGGTAGACTACGGGACGAGGACCCCACCCCTGCAGGTGTGCAAGAATCCCAGGGACAGAAAGAAGAACCAAATAAGTGCCTCAGCCAAAGGGCTGGGCTTACATCATTTTGAGGGAGAAATTATGAAAAGCTGTAAAGGAACACTGGAACCCCAAGGATATTAATTTGGGGAGAACCTCATATGTATAGATATTTATTTGTTTTTGAGGAAGAGAATGTGAGCAGGGGAGGGGCAGAAAGAGGGGACAGAAGCAGGCTCTGTGCTGAGAGCAGAGAGCCCCAAACATACGGGGCTTGAACTCACGAACCATGAGATCACGACCTGAGCCAAAGTCGGACACTTAACGGACTGAGCCACCCCTGGGGAGAACCTTTAAATTTCAAGGCACCAGGGCAGAGGCTCCAGGCCAGGGCTGCTGAGGCCAGGGGAGGAGAGGAAGGAGCCGTGACCCGCGCTTATGCACACGCCGTGAGGTCTGGGCTTGTGTAGCTTAATAAACAGGTTACATTTCCTGGACTTCATTTATGAAAGGCAGTGGTTCTCATGTGTGTCATTCCCCGGGCTCCCCTTTTATATCTATTTTTAGGGGCCCCTTTTTCCAGCCTAAAGTTAAATTCTTAGGTAATAACACTTAAACGCATGCCTAATTTCTAAAGGTCATGAAACAGTGTAACTATTATATAAAAATGAAATGCGAGACAGTTATTTTAACAATAAAGGAGATGACTTCAACATGAATGCTTGCGTCCTACACAAAAACACATAGAGAAGTAGTTGAGTATTTGCACCTGTACTGGTGAGCAGTGAAACCAGTAGGATGGATGTGTATATATATTAAGACGTTTCTTACAAGGACCCGGCTCCTGTGACTGGGGAGGCTGACAAGGCCCGAGAGCTGCCGGCTGAGTCAGGAACTGGGAGACCCAGGGAGGCCATGCTGTTCCAGCCTGAAGACCCGCAGGTTTGACACCCAGGCAGAGCCCATGTTTCAGTCTGAGTCCAAAGGCAGGAAGAAGCCAATATCCCAGCTCAAAAGCAGCCAGACATGAGTAATTCTTAGTCAGGGGACGGACAGCCTTTTTGTTCCTTTTCCTGATTTCAACTGATTGAATGTGGCCCACCCACATCAGGGAGAACAATCTGTTTACAAATTAAGTCTACCAATTTATTTTTAATTTTTCTAATGGTTTATTATTCATTTTTGAGAGACAGAGTGCTAGCAGGGGAGGGGCAGAGAGAGAGAGAGAGAGAGGGAGACACACAATCTGAAGGAGGCTCCGGGCTCCGAGCTGTCAGCACAGAGCTGGACGCTGAGCTCAAACGCATGAACCACGAGATCATGACCTGAGCCGAAGTCGGATGCTTAACCGACTGAGTCACCCAGGAGCCCCTTAAGTCTACCAATTTAAATGTCGCTGTCATCCAAAACCCCCTTGACAGAAATACCCAGAATAATGTCTGACCCAGTATCTGGGTAGTGCACGGCCCTGTCAGGTTGACACAACAGTCCTCACAGAACCTGTGTGTAGAGTCATCCTGGAGCCACAAAGACCTTGTAGGGTTGACTTGGGTGTTCAAACACTGAAAAGAGACTTAACTCTCAGTGAGGCGACTTTTTTTTTTCTTTTTGTAAACACCAATGATTCTTGGGGGACATGAGCATGTGAAAGGAACAAAACACAATCTGGATTTGTCGGAAACTTCAGTGTCCCCTAAACTACACACAAACACGTGGGCAAAGACCTCGTGCTTCCGGGTTCTGGGCTTGATCCACAACAGGTCCCGCACCTTCAGATTTACCCGGAGACACTTGGAAGTCGCGTGTCCCCTGACTCCGTTCTTCATAGGACACCCAGCAGCCCGTCCGCTCCTGTTAGGGGTGCACCTCCCCCCAGTCACTGGGACAGCCTAAATCGGGTCTGCCTCGTTCCTAGCATGCTCCCGAAGGGCCGCTACTGCTCTGCGGGAATGCAGACCCTGGTGACTTTGATCGCACAGGCTACAGCATGGCAATGTTAAAGGCGAGAGCTGCTGGGAGGCTTCCGAGATGCTGGGGTACCCCCAGAAACAGTCGGCAGTGCTGATAGATCCGTTCGCAGAAGACCTGGAGAGGCGTCAGCCCTGGGTAAGCCAGAAGGTCCACATGTCTAGCTGAATGGTTCCCAGAAGCTGACCCTGGACATGGGAGTAAGCACAGGCGTGAGACGAGGTGGACAGCTTTGTCTGTGGGTGTGCCAGCCCGCCGGCTTTGAACGAAGGCAGCAGCACTGACACTGACATTCAGCTTCAGCCGGAAGAGAATAAACAAGCGGGACACTGAAACACAGGTGGGGGGCCACCTGTGCGGGGCCCACTGTGATACTGGAGCTCCTCTATGTACCCTTGACCCTAAGAACATAGAGGAACTCAGCTCTCCTCGAAATGTGGCACAGAGCCATGGTGGCCCCGGAGGGAATGGACTCCCCACATCCGCCTCCTGGGTTGGCCTTTACAACAGTCACCTCCTTGTAGATGCCTCAGAAGCCTCCCTCCCCTGGCCACCTGATACGTATGCACCCGATAGGTCAGCAAGTCGTCTCTCTGTAAAATCTGTCAGAGACGCTGAGGGACCCCCCCCCCCTTGCTGGAAGCTTAATAGACATGGAGTGAGAACATGCTCTGGGAAAGACGAGGCACGTGGGAGCTGCTGGTGCTGGGACAGCGATCCCCAAACCTCAGACTTGACTTTGTTTTCTTGTCCTTCTCACAGACGTGTTGTACAAGCCTAGAAGGAAAGAAATGAAAATAAATGTGTGTGTCTTTGGGGGACAAAGAGAACTGAAGAGAGAAAGGGGGTCCCCCTTTGGAGAAAGGGGATCAATTATTATTGTGTCCTTGGAGAAGCAGGTGATAAAAACAAAACACCATCAGGGGCGTCTGGGTGGCTCAGTCGGTTAAGCGTCTGACTCTTGACTTCAGCTCAGGGCATGGTCTCCCAGTGTGTGAGTTTGAGCCCCGTGTCAGTCTCTGCGCTGACAGTGTGGAGCCTGCTTGGGATTCGCTCCCTCTCTGGCTCTCCCCTGCTTGCATGCTCTCTCTCAAAATAAATAAACTTAAAAAAAAAAAAAAAAAAGCAAAAACATGGTCACTGTCCTAAAGGACATAGATCATGATATACAACAACAGAAGGAGCTTTATACGTGAGATATCTGATTCCTGAATCATGATCTGGTATGGTGTGTTGTAAGGGAGGTGGAACAGAATGGGCAAATTCTTCAAAGCAAACCCCAGCATTCAGGGCTCAAGCCACACGGTCCCAAGGATAACTAGTCTGGATTCATTTGTGTAGAAAGAAGCATTATTGTGAAAAGCGTTATTAACGAGGCAAGTGACATTTTAGAGAGGTTTACTCCGGCGGAAGCGTGCAGAGGGAGAAGACTGGGGAGGAAGGCCCCCTCCGCCGTGACTGAGGGATGAAGGGAAGCAGACCCCGAGTCCCTCACTCTGCCCCCTCCACCATCCTATTCCACGCCCCACCTCCTCTGTCCTGGCCACTGAACAGCTTCCACCTGCTGAATGCTCCCAGCCCCTCGCCCCTGCATCCCCCCAGCAGCCCAGAGATCCCTGGGACTTCGTCAGATCAGCTTCAACACTTCCGAGCCCTTACCTTGGTCTCTGAGGGGTCAGGTGCTCCGGCCCAGGGCTGCCTCGGGCCTCCGATCCCCAGGGTCCAGCTGGCCTCCTCTGCCCCAGCCTCCCTGACCCCACCGGCCTTCGCACTACCTCTCCCTCTGCCCGGAATGCTCCCGCACGTACCTTCTGGCCGCCTCCCTCCCAATGACCCCCCCCTCCGTGGCTAGGACCGGGCAGCCTCACTGGTATCAGGCAAGAAATTACCTCGAGGTCCCGGCGATCTCCCGCGGAGGGCACGGCACAGAAAGACTCAGACTGCGTTTCAGCGCTCTCACCACAGTGCCTTACTTAAATCAGTTAGAAACCCCGCAAGCAGCAGAGGGGAAGAGAGAGGTTCGGTGTACGAGGGGGCCGAGCCAGCTACCTGATTCAAGTGTGTGTGACTCTCGTCTATCTGTTCTCTCCGAGCATCAGCCCGCGGGGCAGATGCAGGGCCGGCGCCTGGCCCCACGGAAGCTGGCCCAGGAGTCTGCTCGACAGCCACAGGCTTTATTTTTGTTCCCAGACTCCTGGTGTCCCCAGAGTGGGGCTGACTTCAGGCCTCATGATTACCGACTGACACGAGTCTGGTGAGCGTGAGTTCCAAACATCTAGCATCTCATATATTTAGTGCAAGAATAGCTCTGGACTCTTTCGCCCCTACGATCTCTACCGAACAACGTACGCCCTGTTTCCTATTTACCTCTTCTTATGACATCTTAAAGGTTTTTGCCTCTATGTTACTGATTAAAAGCATAGTTGTCTTTTATAATAAAATTACTAATTTTTAAAAGTAAATGTGTGTTACAATCCATGTCATTTGTGGGCGTAATCCCTGGCATATAACGGTAAATATATGCCGGATGGATGAGTCATGCTTTCTTTCCTCTCCAGCTCGTGCTTTTCCTGAATCGTCTGTGCACACATGCCCGCACACACGCACACACGCACGGGCACTGGAAAGGAATCCCACAGACCTGAGTTCTGGCGTGCTAGAGGGCTTGCCATCTGACCTGTCTCGTTTCCGATTGCTCGACTGTAAATTAGAGGAGGGTTTAACAAGACGATCTTTAAGTTTCCCTCCGGCAGGTAGGGCGTCATCAATAATGTGTGTCTCTGCTCCAGGTTTCTTTGTGCTGTGGCTTCACCTTAGTCCATCAAACACATTTCAACAAAATCAAAAGCCTTCTGTCTTTTGATAAGATTGTTAGCAACATTACCGCTAAGATCCAGAAGCAGAGGAAAATTTTCCTATATAACATCAGTGAATTTTGCATAAAGGAACCCGTAAGAGGAGAAATTAAATTTTAGAGCCTTTTCAAGCGGTATAAAGTCAGTAGAGTAACAGATTTACAGACAAGCCCGGGAAACTTTGCAGAGCTTTTTTTAAAAAAAAAAAAAAACACAAAACATCTGAGGGGCACCTGGGTGGCTCAGTTGGTCGAGCGTCCAACTCTTAGTTTAGGTTCAGGTCGTGATTTCGTGGTTGGGAGATCGAGCCCCGTATCAGGCTCTGTGCTCCCTCTCTCTCTGCCCCTCCCTTGCTTGCACTCTCTCAAAAAAGGAATTACTTTTGATTATTTGAAAACTAGAGTAAACTTCTCATGAAAGTAGTAACAATGAAGTAACGTTATAGATTACCATCACTATAAAAAAATTAGGGGCACCCGGGTGGTACAGTTGCTTAAATGTCTCACTCTTGATTTCAGCTCATGATCTCATGGTTTGTTAGTTTGAGCCCTGAGCTGGACTCTGTGCTGATTGATAGCACAGAGCTTGCTTGGGACTCTCTCTCTCCCTCTCTCTCTGCTCCTCCCCCATTTGTGCTCTCTCTCTCTCTCTCTCTCTCTCTGTCTCAAAATAAATTGCTGGAAGCCAAGCTAACCCGGCCTGAGTGGCAGGGCCCGGGCTGTGGACGGATTGGTGACTGCAGGGCGGCCCCACCGACAGTGAAGCTTCTTGTACTCCTGCTTTTAGGTAATTTGGCCTTAAAACTACCTGGGGTATTGTCTGTCGGGGAATTGCCCTCGGCAGGCCCCCCCCCCCCCCGGGAAAAGAACCATTAGGGAAGAAAATAAGGTTCCGCAAGAAATTGAGGGGCCTTATGTTTAGCCCTCGCCACTCCCTATGGAGACTGCTCTTCGTACAGGAAGGATAGCCTCATACGTTTGCCGGCAAAGAGGGCCTGTAAAGGAGAGACGTATGGATTTGAAAGCCTCACTCCGGCAACTAAGGAGTGTATCTCTGGGCACAGGTGACTTCAACCCCTAGGCCCACCTGGCCCCCCCGGAGGCATTCCAGATGATGACTGAACCTAGTCGGTTCATTGGCTCCTAGGTGCATTGTCTCTCTGAGAAATGTATGAGGCATGGGTTTCTAAGGCTTTTTCGGCCCCTTTCTGGCACCTCGGACCAAGGCAGACACATTGTTCTTCTGGCCTCATGTGGTTAGGAGGTCATGTCCCTGTCACTGTTCCACTTGAGGTGCTGAGAAATGGAGGGCCTTTCACGAGAACAGCAAAGCAAATGCTTTGTAGATTATAGATAAACGCAGATGCATAATGGAATAATGTAAGAAATTAATCTATACTCAAAGGGTATGCGGGAAAGTTAGGGGAAAATCACCATGTTATTTCTTAAAGGCCCTTTATACATAGGAACATTTTGAAAATTAGGTAATGTTAGAAAAACATAGTTGACGTATGCTACAAGGAAATCACTAGCAAACATAATGCCACGCTTGCTACAATAAATCGGCCAGTTCAACACACTGCTGTTGTCTGTGTCCATTTTTATTTTAGTTTTTTATTTTTATTTCTATTTTAGTTTTATTTTCACTTTTTCGCCGACGCCGTTCATCCTTCGGGAACCCCTGGACCTGCCGGAGCTGGACTCCGGCAAAAAAAGAAATAAAAACTTAAAAAGATAAAAGGCAAAGAGAACACCACCACACAGCAATTAGAAAGGTCAAAATCTGGAACGCCGAGAACACCAAATGCTGACAAGGACGTGGAGCAAGGTGAACCGTCGGTCGGTCGCTGCTGGCGGGAGTGCAAAATGGAAAAGGGTCTTCCATCCCGGAAGAGAGTTGGGTCAATTCTTACAAAACCATACAGACGCTTTCCACATAATCCTGCAATCGCCTTCTTTGGTATTTACCCAAAGGAGTCGAAAACACGTCACACAAAACCTGCCCTCAGGCGCATGCAGCAGCTTTCTTCAGAACTGGCAAAACTTGGAAGCCACCGAGACGTCCTTCGGTAAGTGACTGGATGCGCAAACTGGTGCAGCCAGACAACCTATCACTCAGCGCTAAAAGGAATTGAGCTGACGAGCCGGGAAAAGACGTGCAGGGACCTAAAATGCGTATTACGGAGTGAAAGAAGCCAATACGGCGTTACGGAAAAGGTAAAATTATAAAGATAGTAAAACGATCACTGGTTTCCAGGGGCTGAGGGGAGGGAAGGGATGAGTATGTGGAGGGCGCACAGAGGATTTTGAGGGCAGTGAAAACACTGTGTGCCATAATGGTGCATACATACCATTATCCACTGAGCGTGAACCTGATGGAAACTGTGGACTTTGAGGGGCACCTGGCTGACTCAGTCGGTTGAGTGTCCGACTTCGGCTCAGGTCACGATCTTGGGATTCGTGGGTTGCGGCCCCGCGTCGGACTCTGTGCCGACAGCTCAGAGCCCGGAGCCCGCTTGGGATTCTGTGTCGCCCTCTCTCTCTGCCTCTCCCCCGCTCATGCTGTCTCTCTTTGTCTCTCAAACATAAATGTGAAAAGAAAAACCTTTTTTTTAAATAATAAAACAATAAAAACAAAAGTCAAACATAAAGTAACATAGAAGTTGTGGACGTACTTCTTGTATATTTAGAAGCTTGTCACTCAAGGACAGAAAAAAAATACTATTCTGCCGATTGAGCACTTGAGGCAAAATTTCCCATCTGTTCAAATTGCCTATGAAAATATAGAGACAATTTAATATGATTAATTTGGAATATGCCAAGAAATAAATGACTGACCAGCCATGAGAAGTCTCTCAAAGGCGATAGCCTTGAGACGGGTGAAGAGAGAAGCTAGTCTGAATCTTTGCCTGAGACCTCACATTCAAAGTTGAATAGCTTCAGACATCTTTCTGGAAACCATATTATAATACCTTTGCTAGATGACTTATAATTTCAGATTTCTGAATTTTTATACTAGTGGTGACTTTAAAAGAAAAATTTTAATGCACTGGAACAAAACATAAGAGACAAAATAATTCCCAGAGATTTCCTGAGATGCTTAGAATGAAGAAAAATATCCACCAGTAAGTGTTTTTTGAGTGTGTTTTAATTTTTTTCAATGATTTTTGGGGTGCCTGCGTGGCTCAGTTGGTTAAATATCTGACTTGATTTGGGCTCAGATCATGATCTCACAGTTTGTGAGATGGGGCCCTGTGTAGGGCTCTGTGCTCAGCGTGGAACCTGCTTGAGATTCTCTTTCTCTCTCTGCCCCTCCCCGACTCATGCGTGCATGCTCTCTCAGAATAAACGTTAAAAAAAAATAAAACGACTTTATATCACATCTGCTTTAATTGTGAAAATAATACAGAACAAAAAATGGAGAATATAGGCATGGACTTTTCATGCAAATATTCGGGTGTTGCACAAAAATGTTCAATAATGGTAACTTTTGAAAGTTCCTGCACTTGTGTATGAAAAAAACAAATATGAAGTACACCCCAATTAACATTAGAAATATGTGCATATGATGTGAATATGGAGTTGTACCTAAAACATGTTCTAATCCAAACATACTAGTGTTTGTTACTAGTTGGTTCTTGTGAATGTATTTTGAGAACATGGAACTATAAAAAATTCTTGCACTCAAATTTGAGGGGTAGCATTGTATAAATGTAACACTGGATTTTTACAATTAATACTTGGGGCACCTGGGTGGCTCAGTTGGTTAAGAGTCCGACTTGGCTCAGGTCACCATCTCATTGTTCCTGAGTTCAAGACCCGCTTCGGGCTCTGCGCTGACGGCTCAGAGCCTGGAGCTTGCTTTGGATTCTGAGTCTCCCTGTCTCTCTGCCCCTCCCCTGCTCACACTCTGTCTCTCTCTTCATCTCAAAAATAAGTAAACATTAAACAAAATTAAAAAATAATTCTTGATATTAATGTGATTATTCTGTAGCTTTTTAATTTAATTCCACCACCACCATTTTAAACTCACATCTTGAAAATAAAGTAATCGAACGTCAAGGTATCCTGCAAGTGTTAATACATTTGTATTTGGCCAAATACAATTATTTATATTTGTCTCCAAGCAACTGAAACTTAATACTGCGTGCAACTAAAATAATTATACCATGAGTGTATGTATATGTATATATGTATTTGTTCATGTATGTCACATACATAAATGTATTATTTATACACACGCTAAAATAAATTCTATTTTAATTTCTCCAATGCTTTTACTCCAAGGGGATTCCAAAAAATTCAAAAGCATTGGCTATCTGGTTTTTGATTATTTCATGCTCCCAGCGCGGAACAGCAGTGAGATGGAAAATACAGATAGATGCAATCCTGACATCTTAGCTATATATTCTGTAAGCCCAAATACACTACACACATACATATATACGTACACACCCTAAAACAAAATTATACATAACACATTTTTATATTTTTTCATTTATATTGTATCTAATGGAATTAACGGAATAATCAGAAACTGGACAATTGCTGACCCCTTATTTTTTTAGTACTCTCTTGGGGTAAGAATGTTAGAAAAATTAAAACTTCGTATTCTTTTCAAAGAAGTGGCATGCAGCCGATAATGACTGGGAGAACCATTTGGGGCTACGTGTGCAAAGAGAGCACACGGACAGCATCCTCATATTTATTCTGTGAACTATATTAATTCTTTCAGAAGTTCAAGGTGGAATATTAAAATTACCAATTTATTATGAGTATTCTTTACAAAACTTTGTCTATGTTTATTTATTTTTGAGAGCCAGAGAGACAGAGCACGGGCAGGGGAGGGGCAGACAGAGAGGGAGACACGGAATCTGAAGCAGGCTCCAGGTTCTGAGCTGTCAGCACGGTGCTCGAACTCAGACCGTGAGATCATGACCTGAGTGAAAGTCCGATGCTCAACCATCTGAGCACCCGGGCGCCCCATGAGTATTTTAACACATACCTGGATAGGAGTCCATTGTGCCTTTTCTAAAATTTGTAATTATATTGTTTTTTGAAACTCTTTATTTAGATTGAGACCCCAAATATGGTAAATTAACCTTGATAAGGTGATGTCTTATATTGGCAGAGAAGAATGAAGCAATTAGCTCAGGAAGAAAAGTGAGTTAGAGTTAAAAAAAAAAAAAATTATTCTGGACCGAGATAAAGGACTGTCAGAGAAAAGTGTAATATGCACTTGGCCTTTGAAAACAGCATCTGCCACTGAAGTGTTCTTGAGGCTCTGGAGTCAGGCAGGCGCACCAGTGGTCACAGAGAACTAACTACCCAACGTAAGCCCTAGAGTGGAGATTTTGGTCTCTCTTTATTCACCAGAAGCCCTGGAAGAGGTAGTGATTACAAGTTTTGAGTTAATGCGTCCAAGACATTACTGACTGAAAGTAAGGCCGATCTTAGATGTCCGGACTAACAGTAACAGTAAAAAGAGAGGGGAGGCAAGAAAGTATGAAAGAATCATGTTTAAACCGTGCAAATTGGAGAATTAAAATTAAACAACCTGGCACCTGGCTCACTCAGGTGGTACAGCATGTGACTCAATCTCAGGGTCAGGAGTTCAAGCCCCGCATTGGGCGTGGAGCCTAGTTAAGAAAAAAATGAAAACGCTGTAGATCAAGGCTCAAAAAAGAGCTCCCTGCCTTTTTATTCACTGAAATTTCATTGCAGGAGAGCGGATTTCATTTTAATGACAGCCATCATTGGGCATGCAGACTGACTCACAAGGCCTTCTCAAATTATTCTGTGTCTCAGCTCCTGCCAAGGGTATCCCCAATGCTACCTACCGCCAACAGGATGGTTATGAAATAAACAAATGAAATGTCTTCTTGTCCTAAAGGCAGTGATTCTCAAAGTATGATCTGGGGACACATGGGGGTCTCTGAGACCCTTCGGGTGGGTGTGTGAGACTAAATTTATTTGTGTAATACTGAAACTTACTTAACTTTTCCACTCTCATTTTCATTTGCCAATCATATTGCAATAGATTGACTGCAGAAACAAATACTGTACATGAATCTAGCTGTCTTCTATTGAGCCAGAAATTAAAGATATTTCCAAAATGTAAACACAATTCCACTCTTCTTCCTGAATTTTGTTATTCTGGAAAACTAGAACTATTTCTCATAAAATATGTATGTTGCCGTAAAATGGGAGTTGCCTACGTGAAAATCACAACGAACAGATGCGGGTTCCAGAAAAGAGGGCATTACAATGTGAGATAAAGGAGGCAGGCTCAGTATGCACCTTCCTGGAACTTCACTAGGAAAAATGGGGTGGAGTGAGGTGTACCTTGGAAGGTATACCCAGGAAAACATGCAAAAAGTGACCCCTAGAAAAATTCAAGTCTGAAAGTAGTGCCTGGATTGGCAATCCTCATCCTTAAGGGGTGAATGGAGGTGATTTAGGTTCTCATTTGCCTCTCTGTCCCCATCTTTATCCCAACACCATTTAGGTTACTTGGTGGAAACGTAGGCCTACGATGAGAGGTAGCAGAAAGGTCCGTACTCAGCATTGACCGTAAAGAGTGTTAAAGGGGCTGTGACTTGGTAAGTTTCCTTTAAACCAATTTATGTGATTCAGAGCCTTCCAATGGGAAGGGGGAGGGGGGACAGGGGAGATACTGATAAACGGTGGTATTCCGTAAGGGGAGAGAAATAGATGTTCAGCCAGTTAAGATTTTCACTAGAAGCTGAAAGATATTTTCTTCTCGTCGTAATTTAAAATTTTCTCACTAATTAACCGAACGAGTGATTCTTGGTGTGAGAATTTAGATGTTAAGTGAAACACTCACAATAAAATTATTTTGGGGTGTCTGATGTTTGTGAGAATAACAAACAACAACAACAACAACAACAACAACAACTTTAGATCTTATTGGAAACACAAGGCCAACATGTAGCTTTTGCACAAATTAAGAAGCACGGACCAAAGCCTTCAGATTAAAAATTGCATTTGCCTACCTCTAAATCGGGATAAAATGGGCACTAGTGGTTTTGGAAAGCGTAGATGGCTGTGAAAGAAAGCCCGTGGGGGCGTCTGACCCCTACCTTGGAGGCACCTTGTACACGTACACGGGGCGGGGGCGGGGGGCGCGATCTCCCGGCGGCTGCGCTTGCGCCTCTTGCCGTCCTTCGGCGCCTCGGTCACCGCCTCCTTGGAGCCCTCCTTCGGGGCGGGAGCGGACTTGGCTGGCTCAGACAGGGCCGGGAGTAGTTGCTGAAGAGCTTGAGAATAAGAGAGAAAATGAGTAGGGGGCTCTACGTGCCTCTGTTCACAGCTTGTTAGCCTTGACTGGTCTTGTCACGGAGCACAGGAACCGCCCCCGCCCCCCAAGCCGAAAGACTGGAGAAAAACTGAGGGTCTCTAGGTTCTCTTTATGCACAGCTTCTCACGCGAAGAAAATTAAACAAACCGGGTGTCTAATTGGTGGTAAATTCTAGAGGGCATCATGTGGTTGTATCCAATCAAAGTAAGTGTATTTGAAAAGCCAGGATTCCATTGGCTTAAATAAGACTGGAATTTTAGCCAATGGGACAGCTTTATTTTGGCGCCGCGTGAGGACTATAAGTAGTGAAGCTGTGTCCGATCCTACCCACCCACGTTCTAGTCCTTGGTGACTTGCTTCGTGTCGTTATGTCCGGACGCGGGAAGCAGGGTGGCAAGGCTCGCGCCAAGGCCAAGACGCGCTCGTCGCGGGCCGGGCTGCAGTTCCCGGTGGGCCGCGTGCACCGCCTGCTCCGCAAGGGCAACTACGCCGAGCGGGTGGGGGCCGGCGCGCCGGTGTACCTGGCGGCCGTGCTGGAGTACCTGACGGCCGAGATCCTGGAGCTGGCGGGCAACGCGGCCCGCGACAACAAGAAGACGCGCATCATCCCGCGCCACCTGCAGCTGGCCATCCGCAACGACGAGGAGCTCAACAAGCTGCTGGGCCGCGTGACCATCGCGCAGGGCGGCGTCCTGCCCAACATCCAGGCCGTGCTGCTGCCCAAGAAGACCGAGAGCCACCACAAGGCCAAGGGCAAATAAGGTCTCCCTAGCAACTTGCAAACCAAAGGCTCTTTTCAGAGCCACTCACTATTTCTGGGAAAGAGCTGGGACAGTAGTTAGGGGTCTATCTAATGTGCCACTGAACTTTTTAAGCCCAGCCCATCTGCGCTCAGTACGTGTACCAATCAAGATGCTCCTGCCTTGCCTGTAAGGATAACCAGGAAAAGAACCAATTGGGGGGATGTTGCGCGGGCTTTTTAAAAAGGTAAAACTACTTTTCCTATTGTAACCCACATTTTTTAGACGCTGCAGTACACATCCCCCCTATGGGCGATCCATTAAGTCGTAAGTAATACACACAAGGGCTGAATGAAATTCAGTCCCCAACTCGTGTTCTTTGCAAGTGAAATCGAGAGAAAAACTGAAAAGGGGAAAGGGAGCAGCAGATGCAGGGTTTAACTTAACCCGCAGTGTTGGCTGACGCAATTGTTCAAGAATAAGGGTTCGACCTGAGCGTACAGCTGTTTTCAGAAATCTCTGGGTGGCTCTGAAAAGAGCCTTTGGGGTTTTGCTGCCTTCTCAAAGGCCAACTTCCTACTTCTTTTTCGGGGCCGCTTTCTTCGCCTTGGCAGCCTTGGGCTTCGCTGCCTTGGGCTTGGCGGCTTTGGGTTTGGCCGCCTTCGGCTTCACAGCCTTGGGCTTGGCTGGGCTCTTCGCCGCCTTCTTGGGCTTGGCGGCGGCCTTGGCCTTCTTGGGGCTCTTGGCCACCTTCTTGACCCCGGCAGCCGCGGGCTTCTTCGCCTTCTTCGGAGTTTTCTTCACCGCCTTCTTGGCTCCCGCAGCCTTCTTTGGCTTCTTGGGGGTGGCCCCGGAGGGCTTCTTGGCCTTCGCCGCGCCCGCCTTCTTGGCTTTAGGCTTGGCCTCCCCGGAGGCCGCCTTCTTGTTGAGCTTGAACGAGCCCGAGGCGCCGGTGCCCTTGGTCTGCACCAGGGTGCCCTTGCTCACCAGGCTCTTGAGGCCCAGTTTGATGCGGCTGTTGTTCTTCTCCACGTCGTAGCCGGCGGCCGCCAGCGCCTTCTTGAGCGCGGCCAGGGAGAGGCCGTTGCGCTCCTTGGAGGCGGCGACCGCCTTGGTGATCAGCTCTGACACCGGGGGGCCGGTGGCCTTGCGTTTCGCCGCGCCACCGCCCGCAGCTTTCTTGGTCGCCTTCTTCTTGGCAGGTGACTTCTCCACCGGCGCCGGGGCAGCCGTCTCGGCAGGCGCGGTTTCCGACATGGCCAGAGGCAGGAACTGCGAGAGGAAGAGAGACTCAAAATCCAAAGAGCAAGTCGTGCAATGCCGCCCGACTCCGGCCAGGCGCTTATATAAGCCGGTGGCGCTCTGTGATTGGTGGAGCGTCCAATCCACTGCCCTCAGGCAGCCGCCCTTCGCGGTTGGACTCCAGAACTGTGTTTGTTAGCCCCCCAAATTTGATTAAATGCTGAAAATAATTGTACAGAATTTGACGCTTTGAAGCTGTAAAGGAGGAAAGCAGCCTCCAGGTTCACATGCTGGCTTGTGTTTTCATGAGTCGTGCGCAACAGATGAAAGATATTTTTAAAAATCTTTTCAGCTTTTCACGTATATCCACTGGGTTTAAGGCATTGTGCTAGTTTGTTGCAAGTTGCAATAAGTTTCTACGAACTATCAAGTGGAGATTTTTTCAAAAGCTTCGTCCCTAGGTTCGGCCTTTGATTTTTTGCTAGAGGAAGACCCAGGTTTCCTTGGTTTGGACATAAACTTTGTTTCCAACTGTAGCAAGTAACACAGGGGCAGCGCAGACAGTTGCCTGCAGCCCCAAATTCACCACATACACCCCACACACCCCACTTTCAAAACCAGTTCTGCTTGCTAGGATTTTGCAGGTGACAATATCTCTAGAGAATGCCTTTTGCAGCTTGGAGATGTTCAGTAGCCAGAATGATGTCTACCTTGCAGCGGGAGGAAGAGGAATGACTTTGGCTTCAGGATCCAATGACCTGGATTCAAATTCAAACTTAAATTGAGTGTGTTTTTTTTTTAATCGAGATCCTTTCTCTCTTTAGTATTAGGCAAATCCATGATAATAAGTACAAAAATTGCCTTGCCCGGATAATGTGCTTTAGGAAAAACTCAAACCTGCTGAAAATATTCAAGGGGTTCCAGTAGTCCTCAAAAGTACAGACTGTGTAGATGACATGGGACTTTGTCCGGTTTCCAAGGTGCTGTTCTCAGTGCTCTCATTCAAACCCCATATCTCCATCAACATTTAATAAAGTACACTGTCAGGAATACCCTCTTCTGTAAGCAGCCAGGAGACATCAATGTGGGCATTTTTGTGTGTTTGAGCAAAGGCAAACCTGTATTTCAGAGAAATTGTTGACTATCAACTATGAGAAGGGTGGGAATTGAGGGACTGCAAGTTATAGAGGTTCAGAAGAATTCAGGAATACATTAGCATCCAAGAGAACTGAGGCAGTAACCTTGAGGTTGGAACGGAGGGAGGATATGTTTGCTTATTTGTTTGGGAGCAGGGTGAGGTGGGGAATGGATAGGATTTTGTGACTGGCCTGGATGAGAAGGGAGGTCTAATGATTAGAATCTCTACTGCAATCAACACTCACCTAGTTCTTCCCTGTGACAAACTTTAGGGAAGTTTAAAGTTGCCAACGTATTTCTCCCCAAAGAGCTCCTGGAGTTGAACCTGTAGCCAACTTAAGGCCAAATCGGGACAGTGTCATTTTCTGTTGCTCTCAAGTTAAGAGTGCTTTTTACATTTTTTAATTGTGTTAAGAAAAAAAAAAAAAAAAGCCGGAGACAATATTTGGCCTGAAAAGGCCAGAATATTTGCTATCTGGCCATTTTGCTATGCTTTGGACTCATCCACACAGACACAGATTATGGGATATTGCTACAAGCCTGCCTTTTTTCAGAACCATGCACATCAAGAACTAAAGAAGGGATATTAACAAAAATGTTTTAAGCAAGCATTTTCCACCACTTCAACCACAAAACTTTCAGAAGATCTAGGGTGGGGGAAACCCAAACCTCTATGCTTAAGAAAGGCATAATTAACAAGGGCTAACATTCACTGAGCATTCACTAAGTGCCAGGAAGTAATCTAAGATTGCTCTACAGTCTTATTTGCCACAGTTTACAGCTATACAGAGACCCAGGGCAAGGAGGAGTAACCTGCCAGAAGTTATATGGCTAGTTATGGGCAGTTTTAAGGTTTGAACCTGGACCACAAGCTCTGTAAGCAGTATATGTCCTCAGCTGTATTTTGATGGGAAAAATCCTAGAAAGGGTGAGGAGAAATCAATCTTTGAAGCTTGTAAGAGATAACATCAAGTAGTCTCTAAAACTAAGAGCCACTAAAGAATTGCTAAACTCCTCTATAAGAGGACTCTGGCCCGCAGGTCAGAATGGCCTTTTTCTTTTCTTTTCTTTTTTTTTTTTTTTTTTCAGAACGGTCTTTCTTGTCAATTCCCCGACATTCCAAAAAGTTTTAGGAGCCTGTAGCTGGGATGTCAGCCTCTCTGGAAGGGCAAACCCCAAATACGGGAAAGAATATAAGGCCCAGATGGCTGACCAGTCTGAGAACACTCGAGAAAAACTGCAACCTCATGGGAATTAGGATTTGTAATCAAAACAAGCAAATAAACAATTATAGTCCTATGTGAAAAGCACAAGGTTTTTCAAAAAAAAAAAAAGTAATTGGACAAATTTAATAGACACAACAAATTTATTAGGAAACCCATTATTTTTGTGGAAACTAGTAACAGCTTTAAAATCTTAGTTCCGTCTGATTCCTTTTGAAAAAAAAAAAAAAAAAAAAAAAACCAAAAATCCTCACAACCCAACTTCACACTGAGAAGCACAATTTTAAAACAAGGAAATACCTTATGCTTTTTAGAGCTCCTGAGAACTCAGAGGACAGCCTGCAGGTCAGAATATGTAGGTCATTGTCGGCCCATTTTCCACAATCACATACATGGATAAAACCGGAGACTATTCTTGTCAAACATCACGTTGAAACCTTTTTAAGCACGGAGGGTACTACTTGTTCTGTGCCTCCGAGTTAGAGAAGCAAATTGAGGCCCATTCCTTGATGTAAAAGCACTGGGGCCACTTGACAAAAGTAAATAAGCGGTTCTTGCCAACTGCACAATGCACAGAAAGCTGAACTCAACTTTAAAAACTTTCTTTCCTTCAATCACTTCACGTGGCCCAGAACAGCTCATTTTTAGCATGGCTGGTTCGTTTCAACATATTCAAACCGCTCCTTTGTGCTAAGTACCAGGAGGGGTCAGCGAGCGCGAAACCTCCGATTCACAGCACAGCCACCTCCTGCAGTCTTCGGGTGCACACGCCTGGTGTGGCACAGAACTATTGGAAACCGCCCCGTGTTGTTCCCGAGCCTACCGTATATTCCCTACAAGTTTAACAGCTCTTTTCTGGTGAGAATGGAGGGGCTCTGAAAAGAGCCTTTGGGGTAGGGTGTACGGAGAACGCTACAAAGCTTTATGCCCGCTCCCCACGGATGCGGCGCGCCAGCTGGATGTCCTTGGGCATGATGGTGACGCGCTTGGCGTGGATGGCGCACAGGTTGGTGTCCTCGAAGAGCCCCACCAGGTAGGCCTCGCACGCCTCCTGCAGCGCCATCACGGCCGAGCTCTGGAAGCGCAGGTCGGTCTTGAAGTCCTGCGCGATCTCGCGCACCAGCCGCTGGAACGGCAGCTTGCGGATCAGCAGCTCGGTGGACTTCTGGTAGCGGCGGATCTCGCGCAGGGCCACCGTGCCGGGCCGGTAGCGGTGCGGCTTCTTGACGCCGCCGGTGGCCGGCGCGCTCTTGCGGGCCGCCTTGGTGGCCAGCTGCTTGCGCGGGGCCTTGCCGCCCGTCGACTTGCGCGCCGTCTGCTTCGTGCGAGCCATGACCACTAGGGCTAGCTACTCAGCACTGCGGGATCAAGAACACGGGTCCCAGTACTTATAGCGACCCTCGAATCCTGATTGGACAGTAGGCGCCCGCCCCGCCCAGCCTCGCCCCGCCTCCAGAATTCACTTGGTTCAATCCATTGAGGACCGGAAGCGTCTTCCCGCCTCGCCCGCGGATCTCTGTGATGATGCACAAAGAAAATGTCGGACTTTTCAAAAAACTTCTAGGTTGCATGAGCATCCCTTACCATGCTGTATTGAGAATCCCGAAGTGCATTTCACGAATTTAAAAGGCGTCATGATTGCATTCCTGGTAAAAATGCATCCACTTTAAATGAAGTCAATTGGCGGGACTGACGTGGTTTGCACGTCCTGCCACTGCGTTCTAAGCCAGAACTCCCAGACGAAGAGAATCGCTGTTAACCACGATCGTCCAGTTGCCCCTCGGACGATGTATGGTAAATTAGTTCGGCTTTCAGTACAAACCTGCTTTTGACAGTAAAGACTCGGCATGACCGGACGTTTAGCCACTTTGTGATGGACACACCGGGGGCCGAGTGCAGAGACGCGCGGATATTTCAGGCATACTTTAGTTTCGAGTCTGATGGGTCCTGACCCACGCTAAGGGTACTCATGGCACGGCGCTCAGCTAAGTCAACAAAGGGGTCTACAGCTCCTTAACAGATTTCGTGGGTGGCCCTTAGAAGGGCCTTTTGGGCAATAGGTGCGACGATTTAAGGTCATCTTAGCCCCCGAAGCCGTAGAGGGTGCGGCCCTGGCGCTTGAGCGCGTACACCACGTCCATGGCCGTGACCGTCTTGCGCTTGGCGTGCTCCGTGTAGGTGACGGCGTCCCGGATCACGTTCTCCAGGAACACCTTGAGCACCCCGCGGGTCTCCTCGTAGATGAGGCCGGAGATGCGCTTGACGCCGCCGCGCCGGGCCAGCCGCCGGATGGCGGGCTTGGTGATGCCCTGGATGTTGTCGCGCAGCACCTTGCGGTGGCGCTTGGCGCCCCCCTTGCCTAGGCCCTTCCCACCCTTGCCGCGTCCAGACATGTTTCCGGAACAAACACAATTACTCGCCGAGGTAGGAGTTTATATACTCCTCTGTCGGACCTGTTTGGGAACACCGCCGACCCACAGTATCCGCCCGGTGAGGTCTCCGACCGAGCCCAGCCCGAGTTTTCAGCATCAATGCGAGGGGCGGTGCTTACAGTCCTTGGTTAAAAAAAGGCGCCTAATGGAAAGTTCCTGCGGTTCTCTGCGCTTGCCCGGGCCTCGGTGGCCGGGTGAAGTCTTGCTGTTGTTTCTGTCGCTCAGCACTGGTCGAGGTGGCGACTCGTGGCGGGGCAGCTGAGCTCGCGTGGAACTCTCCTGAGCTGCGATTGCAGGCATTTGGGGGCGTTTGTGAAACCTCGTCGGGCGCCGGGTCCTCTCTCCGTGACCCGTCGGGCGGCCCGCGTCAGCGCCTCCTGGCTACAGGTCAAGGTGCGGTTTTTACCTCCCCGTTTCCTTTCTTTACGTATTACTTATTGTCTTCTTTCCCTTCCCCTTCGCTGCCACATATTTTGGGGGAAGTGACTTATTCTCTTCATCTGGGTTGGAAACACTAGGTTTCTTAAGTTGTTGAGGAAGGTGACCTTTTACACATGCCTTGCAGGGCGCAGGAGCAGGCGGCAAAGCTTTTCCAAGCTCCCCCTCCCCCCCAAGTCCTTTGATGAACTGGGAAACCGACTGCACCCAGAAACCGTCTGCCTTTCATTTACAAACAAAAGGCAGAATGAAGAGACTAGGGAAGACTTTATTCCAGGGAAAAAACCTTGGAAAGGCGGCGCTGTGGTGGTTTCCCTGATCGGGCTGTATGGAACGGCCTCTCTCGGGCGCTGGCTTGTCTCCCAGATAATGAATCGTTTCTCCCTGGAAACCTGCTCGTCCACACCCACGCTTCTCTTTCCCCCAGCCTCTGTTAGGTTTACACTTCCTATTTCAAAAGTGTGTGATTATTTACTCCTTGAACAAATACCTAATTTTATTCCAGGAATCAGCCACTGGGTGTATCCTAAACTGTACTTCCCGTAAGTTAAAAACACTACTTGCCTGTGTTGTATTCGTGAACATTTCTTACTGAGCGTAGAGTCCCGCCTCTTCCTCCATCCCTGTTTAAAAATGGAATCTGCGTGCTTAACCTGGAGGAAGTAAAAGGTTATCTGCTGATGAATAAGGGCACTCTTTCCCCTGCACCTATAGAGAAACGGGCAGCATTCTGCTTCAATATATACCAGCTGTTCTTGGAAATATTATTTGGAGACCAGTCTTTTCAAGACAAGTCTTGCAGCACAGAAAAGTTATGAGTGTTCCTTAGGTGAAGGTAACATACCTTGAAAGGTGTGTAATTTGATTTGATTGCATTGCCAGTGCTCTGTCCTGAAACCTTCACGGTCTCTGTTTCCTGAAGGTGTAATTCCCTGTTAAATTCGAGACTCTTCATTCTCTTTTCCCCCTTGCATGCAGGGAGCAAACAGACGGGCCTGCAGATTTTTTAGCTACATCTGTTCCCTGCATGCAAGGGGGAGAAGAGAATTTAAAAAGTCCCCAATATTTTAAGAGCTTAAGGTTCTCATTTCGTTTCAATTAAATACTATTAAAATTCTATTTTGTGTCTCGGCATGTAATTATGCTAATTGACATGAGCTGTCCAATAATTTCTTGGTGAATAATTGGGATACATGCAGGGATTCCCGCCCCCCCCCCCACACACACATTAGGAGAGATAGTATTTTCCAAGAGAAATATTGACAATGTTTTAAGTTCTGTGAAACTTAATTAGGCCCTTGATTAGGTGAAATTAAGGCCCTTAAAAGGCCTAATTAAGGCCCTTGCCCCTTAATTAGGCGAAAGTTGTTTGCTGATCCACACCTCCTTGGTTGACAGTTTTTTAGTAGTATTAGTTACAAGTGTTTGGCTCAATCCTTTTCAATATTGTCATGTTTTCAATTTAATTTGCACATCCTTATTTCCTTGTCACCTGATTTTGTTTTGTTTGTCCTGGTTAAGGCTTTGGAAGTGGCTGGGAGATTGTTTTCCTTATCTTTGACTTTTTTGTTGCTGTTTCCACTCAAAGTTAGCTTCCCTACTAGTCATTACTCCCTCTCCCAAATCTCATTTCTCCTGTCCCCCACATGCTTGCACACTCACTTATACATGCACACAGACGTACCGGTCCAAAACGCCACTAACTTTTTGGAGTCTTTTCCACTCCATGAACTTAGGCTCTCAAGTCCCTTCTCCCACTTTGGTAGTATCTTACTTCCACACAGAGCAGCCTTTCACCAGCTCAGAACCTTAACTGTGAGACCCGGAAGCAAGAAGTTTCCTTTTCTTGCCCTCGCCTCAGAGCAGTCACCGCCGCTGCTGGCATCTGTAAAGCTTCCTTCAGCTTCTAACTCCTTCCATGTGCTGTTAAGACCAATGGAAGGGGGCGCCTAGTCTAGGTGGCTCAGCTGGTTAAACGCCAGACTTTGGTTCAGGTCACGATCTAACAGTTCGTGGGTTCCAGCCCCACGTCGGGCTCTGCTGACCCTGTGGAGCCTGCTTGGGATTCTCTCTCCCTCTCTCTCTGTCCCCCCACCCCCATCAGTAAATAAACCTAAAAAAAAGGGGGGAGGGTAATTGAAGCGGGATGCACTGCTCCCTACTTCGGCCTCTTCCTCTCTTCATCTTCCCCGTCCTCTTTCCTAGGGTCATTGTGTCATTTTCTCATCCATTAATGGCTAGAAAAGTGATTTTCAAAACTCACTAATCAGTGGCAACTCTTGCTTTGTTCTGAAACTCTAAAGACTCAAGTGTATTCTCCAACATAGGAGGCATTTCATGCCTGACATCGCCTCATTTTATCGAATGTCCTACCTTGTTTCTGCAATTTCTTACTATCACGTGATCCATGATGGTCTTAAGATTGTTTTCTAAGCTTCTCTTGATTTAGCTAATTTTCATGCCTGAAATCTATCCGACAACGTTGCCGGGAAATGCTGTTCATCTTACCTTACTAATATCTCCAGGCTTGGCTACTGAGAACATAAAAACCACAGTGAAGCTGAGGGCCCTGGTGTAGAGGCCCCCTTAGCCATCCTGGCTTCCAAAGAAGGGGGAAAGGCCAAGAACGCAGTTCCTAAGCTTCTACTCTTCGAAAATGAACTGGTTGCTGTAGACTGAATGTGTGTGTCCATTCAGAATTCATAACGTTGAAACCCGAACCCTAATGTGATGGGCCTTGGAAGTGGGGATACTGACAGGCGCTGAAGTCCTAAGTGCAGAGGCCTCCCGGATGCTGTTAGTGTCTCTGTAAGAGAGACCCCAGTGATCCACTGTGTCTCCCACGGTGTGAGGACCCAGTGACATGACCGTCTGTGAACCAGGAAGTAACTTCTCAGTACACACTGAATTTGACCAAAGCCTTTGTCTTTGACTTCCCAGCCTCCCGTACTCTGGGAAATAAATTTCTGTTGTTTGTAAGCCACGCAGCGTATGGTGTTCTGTCCTGGCAGCCGGAACAGACCAAGACACTGGTGTCCTGTAAATCAGGTTTAAAACGTCCTCAAGATTCAGATGAATGTAGGGGAAGGGAAGGAAACGTGAGATAAAAATAGAAGGAGGCAAACTGTGAGAGACTCTTAAATACCAAGAACAAGCTGGAGGGGAGGGGAGGGGAGGGGGTAGCTGGGGGATGGGCGTTGAGGAGGGCACTTGTGATGAGCCCTGGGTGTCATTGTAAGAGATGAATCACTGGGTTCTACTCCTGAAGCCGAGACTACACTGTATGTTAACTAACTAGAATTTAAATAAATAAAGAAGAAAGGGAAAAAAAAAAAAGACTCAGAATTGGTGTCTTTGGTTTTGGTGGTTATTCCAGGTCATTTGTGAGTAAACCCAGAAAATTCTGTTGGAGATCATGGCCCAAGAGTCCAGGTATGAACTGAATGAGGATGAGCAGGGATGAGCGTTTGGTTCAGCTTTTTGATATGCCCAAATTCGGGTGACCCCCCGGGAACAAACCACCAGAGTCCAGAGTCAAAGCCAAGTGGCAAGGGTCGTTTATTGCAGGTTCGAACCCGGACCTCCGAGCACTCGTTGCCGGTGAGCGAGGTCGTTGCCGGTAAGAGGCCCGAGCGAGGTTTTTACAGCAGTTTTATAGACAGGCCCAAACAAGTTAAGGGAAGTTAGAGGCTTTCCATGGTTACAGAGCTGTTATTGGTTGACATTTAAATTTGAACACAGAACTTGATTGGTCCCCACCTTTAGGTCAGACCACAACTGGGCATGCCTTGGCTAGTTCCAGGACCGGCGGGGGGGGGGGGGGGGGGGGGAAGGGGAGGTTCTTTTGTTTTGTGGTTATGGGTACACCTGGTATTTTTCTTTAGTCTCTCATTCCCCCATTTCTTTGGTGCCTCAAGAGCCAATCTTGGGTCTTATGTGTCTGATTCAAATGTTTCGGTAACGATAGGTTGGTATTGGGTCCTATGGACCATCAGTTGGACCGTGTTAACCCGGTCTTTGATAATGGCAACTAGTTTAATACTATAAGGCCCGAAGGTGAGGAGAAGGAGGAGTATAAGGGGCCCAGCTAGAGCTGAAAGCAGGGTGGCTAGCCATGGGGACTGATTGAACCAAGACTGAAATCAGCCTTGTTGTTCTCGCCCACGCCTCCGTTTGGCCAGGCCTTCTCTAACTTTAGCCATGGACTCTCGGACTACTCCGGTGTGGTCAGCATAAAAACAACATTCTTCTCTTAAGGCTGCACATAAACCTCCTTGTTGGAGGAAGACTAGATCTAGCCCCCTTCGGTTCTGTAGGACTACTTCAGAAAGGGAGGTCAGAGATTTTTCGAGGTGTGAGATTGAGTCCTCAACTCTGGCTGTATCTTCATCAATGGCTGCCCTTAGGCTGTTGAACCCCCGGTGCTGGATGGCTAGTGATGAGATCCCTGTTCCTGCCCCTATGGTACCGAGGCCAAATAAGGTGGACAAAGTTATGGCCGTAAAGGGTTCCCGTTTTGTTCTTATTGACGCTCTTGCTTCCGTCCCTTCTGTCCACAGGTCATATACGACATTTTCTTGGTGGTAAATAACCTTTGGAAACACTAATACCATGATACAATATTCTGTTGACGAATTAAAGACATTCCTGCTGACACATGGGGTGAGCCCTGTCTTAGAACAAACCCACCAACCGTCAAGAGCTGGAATTATCCATTTAGATTCATTTATAGAGTAATTAGTCGGGGCACAGAGCTGGATATGGCTAGAGGGGACCTTTCCTATACAAGTCCCATTGCCAGTGACCGCTTGCAGTGTGAGGCCGGGGCCCTTTCGATTCCACTTGCAAGCTGCTGGTGACTCTTCTCCTGATTGTGAAAAAGGGGCAGCTAGACCTACGGCTTCGTAGAAGGGGGGGTTTTATATCATAACATAACCAGCAGGCCCTTGTCGCCTCAGGGTCCGACCGGTTTAAGGCCTCATACGCTGCTGTTAGCCATTTCCATAGGGAGTCTATGCCTTCTGGGTTCTGATTTTCTCGGACAGCTTGTGCTTTTACTCCTGGGGTAAGGATGGGGGTCCCGCTGGAGGGAGTAGTGGAGATCTGCCCGGGGATAGGCTTATCTCTTTTTTTCCCCTAATACCTGATTTGGCCCCACTGGTTGTACAAGAGGGGAGACTTTTAATTTTATTTGAATGGCAGTCCCAAAGAGGGGATATTGATATAAGTAGAGTCCCCAAGTGAGTCCTGAGACCCACCGCCTGTCCTTTTTCCCCTCCTCTGTAAATCTTACACGAATAAGGTTACAGTTCTCATCATACCTGGTGTGGGTACATGGTTGGACATAGGACATTTCAATAAATTGGGGTTTTACTTCCCACTTCCATTCCCCATCATTGGAGGTGACACAACTCCAGGCTGCGCAGTAGAGGGTTTCGATCCCTCCACATGTCTGCTTCATCACCCCCGTCCTAAATCCCGGACATGCATAAAATCCATTTCTACTTATTGACACCCTCCTTTGCAGCTGCCTCCATTTACCTCCTTCCATTTCTTCTAGTGGACTAACTTTTTCTAAATCGAAATATAAATCTGGCCACCAGGTATTTAATGGGGCAGTTCCTAGGGTTTTGTCGTAGATTTCGTGAGTCTCTAAGTTAGTAATTTCCCAGGTCAAATTATAGGGGTTGCGGGGATTTGGATCTACAGACAGAATTTGCAGAACAATCAAGAGGAGGGCAAGTACCATAGTTACGGCTCAGTCCGTTGGCGGCGTAGGGTCAATTTTAAAGGATTGTCCTTAGTCCGGACAACAGTCCAGGTTGTCTTTGAGGGTCCGATGAGGTCTGAGAACGGGTCCACCGGTTTGGCGTGGGTGCAACGGATCCAGGTGGCGATTCCGTCTACTTTGATGGCAGTCGGCGTTGTCAGGATGACCTGGAAGGGTCCTTTCCACCTGGGTTCCAGAGTCCCCTGCCGATGACGTTTGACGAGGACCCAATCCCCGGGGTGGAATTGATGAGGAATAGGCGGGGGTCCAGTCTCATAAAGTTCTTTTAATTTGGGCCATACATCTTCATGGACCCTCTGCAAGGCTTGTAGGGAGAACAAGAGTTCAAGACCATTATCGTTCTCAGTTTTGACAAGGTTATCTTTTAGGTTAGGGATGATGGGGGGTGGTCTACCATGTATTATTTCATAGGGTGTGAGTCCCAGTTTGTATGGGGAATTACGCACCCTGAACAGAGCGTAGGGGAGAAGGACCACCCAATTAGCGCCAGTCTCCATGGTCAATTTGGTTAGGGTCTCCTTTAATGTTCTGTGCATTCTTTCTACCTGTCCTGAGCTTTGGGGTCGGTCTCTCTTCTGGGGCGTCCCTGTTGTAGACCCGTTGTGCTATACGGAGCAGATCCTGGATCTGTTTACCTTCTAAATCCTCTAGCCTTTGGAGTTTTTTCTTAATGTCAGGAGCTGCTTGATTTACAAAGGACATAACGACAGCAGCCTGGTTCTCAGGGACTTCTGCATCCGTGGGGGTAAACGGTCTAAAGGCTTCCATTAGTCTAAGTAAGCAGCTGGACTCTCTGTCTTTCCCTGTACGACCGAATATACCTTAGCCAAATTGGTGGGCTTGCGAGCTGCAGCCTGGAGACCCGCCATCAGAGTCTGGCGATAAATGAGTAGCCTTCCCCTACCTTCTGCCGTGTTGTAGTCCCATTCGTCCTGTGGAGGTCTGGTTAGGAAGAAAGCCGCATTAATGAGGTCAGGGTTAGATGTCGGCTGACCGTCGTCTCCGGGAACCAGCTTTCTTTTTTCTAATTGGATCCTCTCTCGCTCCTCTGTAGTGAACAGGATGCGGAGGAGCTGCTGACAGTCGTCCCAGGTGGGCTGGTGGGTGAACATGACACTGTCTAAAAGAGCTATTAGGTCTTTAGGGTTATCAGAGAATCGAGCGTTCTGTGTTTTCCAGTTGTAAAGGTCACTGGTGGAAAAGGGCCAATACTGGAGTCGGGGGTTGCCTGTTTCATCTGGGGGTCCTGTTTCCCGCAAGGGTAGGGCCACAGTGGAGTCGGGGAGGCGAGGGTTTGGCTCATGCTGGGTGCGCCCGCGGGTTCGGCCGGCTGGCCCCTCGCGGTCGGTTTCGTTTTCAATGGGGCCCGGCGCTGCTATAGCCTCCCGTCCTCCTGATTCCGGCGCAGCTGCCGCTTCCCGTCTTCCCGGTTCCCCTAGGGGGGCAACTAGCAGGGCGGCTGCTGCGGGCAGGGCCTGGGGTACGAGGGGAGGGGGATGATAGGGTGGAGGGTCTAGGGATAGTAGGTCCTGACTATTGGGCAATACGGGATACAAGGGCGCGGATGGCGTCTTTGGTTTTGGGGGATCTGCAGTCCGCATGGCAAGGACCTTACACGTTCCTGAAGACAGGAAGGGGGCCAACCAAGGGGGTGGATCTTCCACCAGATTTTGCCATACGAGAATGTAGGGACTCTGATCCGGGTGTCCCTCGCGACCCGGTAGAAAAATCTTTGACTTCACCTTAGCAATTATAGGGAGGCAGAAAGTTCCTTCGGTTGGTCATCCAACGCGGCAGAGGGTTAATTTTCCCCTCCGGATGTCTAGACTCAAATTCTGCCCTCTGGTTCTAACATCCCTGAAGTTAGCAACAAGGAGAGAAAGAGGAGTGCTTGGAGATTGGCCCATCTGTATCCTGGAGGTGGAGAAAAGGATTAAAAGGAGAAACAGTAAAGTTATGAGGATTTCTGGTTGCGCCAGGCCAGGTCACCTGTGAAAGAGAAGGGGTTCAACACTTAAAGGTTATAGAATAAAGAACACAACACTTAGATCGCTAGTGCGTTTCGGGTGTTCCTAACCCGGACAGAAGAATTCCGATGGGCCCAAAAAGGTGCTCCAGACGGGTGCCAGTGGACGTCTCCTACTGGACCCGACTGACTGCCCTATAGCGCGTCCGCCAGGGCTGTGTCAGTCACCGATACAGATCCCGCGCGGAGAGAGCCAGAAACGGACAGAGCCGGCTCACTTACCGATCGGTCTCAGGGACGACCCGTTGACTTGGGGTCTGGTGGGCTTGGGGGTATCCCGGAGGAGCCCCCAAATGATATGCCCAAATTCGGGTGACCCCCGAGAACAAACCACCAGAGTCCAGAGTCAAAGCCAAGCGGCAAGGGTTTATTGCAGGTTCGAACCCGGACCTCCGCGCACTCGTTGCCGGTGACGCTAAGAGGCCCGAGCGAGGTTTTTACAGCATTTTTATAGACAGGCCCCAACAAGTTAAGGGGAAGTTAGGGGCTTACCATGGTAAGAGCTATTATTGGTTGACATTTAAATTTGAACACTCAGCCGAACTTGATTGGTTCCCGCCTTTAGGTCGGACCACAACCGGGCATGCCTTGGCTAGTTCCGGAACGGGGTGGGGGGGGGGGGGGGTTCTTTTGTTTTGCGGTTATGGGTACACCTGGTATTTTTCTTTAGTCTCTCACTTTTGTTTTTGCCATTTACTTGTTTCTTGATCTTAGAAGAAAGAGCACTTCTTGGAATGCAGCCACTATATTTTCCTTATTCATGCCCTTAATTTATCTCTACCCTTTTGCTTTCACAAATAGCAGTTTGATGAATATTCGCGATATGTCCTTTTATGGGTCTGTAGGAGAATTTCCTTTGGGCATAGACCTGGGCATACCCAGTTCTACGAAGTAAATTAGATAATTGCTCAAAATGTATTGCGTAAAACCACCATCAGCAAAACCACCACAGGAAAGTAAGTTTCTCCACCTCGCATGCCACGTGTGATTTTTACCCAGTATTTCATTATTTTAACTTCCATTTATCTGATTACCTAGTGAAGTACAAAAATTCTTCATATAATTGTTAGCTATTCAACTGTCTCCATTTATTTAAAAAAAAAATTTTTTTTTTCAACGTTTATTTATTTTTGGGACAGAGAGAGACAGAGCATGAACGGGGGAGGGGCAGAGAGAGAGGGAGACACAGAATCGGAAACAGGCTCCAGGCTCTGAGCCATCAGCCCAGAGCCTGACGCGGGGCTCGAACTCACGGACCGCGAGATCGTGACCTGGCTGTAGTCGGACGCTTAACCGACTGCGCCACCCAGGCGCCCCTCAACTGTCTCCATTTAAAGTCAGATTTTTTTTTTTTTCTTTAAGATAGGCAATAAACTAATATACTCAAGGTGTATTTTCTTCCACAGAACTATCATTCCTCTAAACCCTGTTTCAGGCCATTTATGTAGGTGAAAAATTTTAAGTGCACTTGGTACCAGTTTCCATCTCAGAAATACATTATTTCTAATAACCAATGACAATAGTGACCGACTCCTGAATGTAATCTTATAAGAGGATTTGGGTTTATTTCCTCAATGTTACAAGAGACACACCACACTAGGAATTCTAGATGAAATTAGGTTTACTGGGTCTTACTGTGCACTTAACATCTCCTCGGGGGGGGGGGGTACTTTCCTACAGTCTCATATATTACCACATTTATCTTTAAAGCAATCTCTTGAAAGCAAGGATCCATTTCATCATTAAGGAAAACGCCATCTAAAATAACTTCTAATCTGAGCATCTGGGTGGCTCAGTTAAGTGTTCGACTTTGGCGCAGGTCATGATCTCCCGGTTCGTGGGTTCGAGCCCAGCATCGGGCTCTTTGCTGACAGCTCACAGCCCAGAGCCTGCTTCGGATTCTGTGTCTCCCTCTCTCTCTGCCCCTCTCCCACTCATGCTCTGTCTCTCTGTGTCTCTCTCGAAAATAAATAAAACATTAACAAAAAAATTGAAAATAACTTATAATCTACATGTTTGCTAGTCTATACTGGTGTGGGATCTGGGAAAAGGAGAGTCACAGAATAATGATTTGTAATGGTTTATTTAACAAGTATGTATATCTGACCATTAGAAATGGTACTTCTGGGGGCTCCTGGCTGGCTGAGTCTGTGGAGCGTGCAACTTCTGATCTCCGGGTCATGAGTTCAAGCTCCACATTGGGTGTAGAGATCACTTAAGTAAATAAGTAAATTTAAAAGAGAGAGAGTACCTTCAACAGGTAAATTTCCAAAAAGAGAGAGAGAAAGCGCTGCTGAGAGCGAGAAAGGACTCAGCTGTAGTCTCTAGCCCAGCCTGCACGAACACCACACTTCCCATGCCCTCTAAAGTCTGCAGCTGGAGGTGACCATACCAGGTACATACCTTCAAAGCAGCCCTACCTGAGGAACCAAAGACTTCATCTTCCTTCTGAATCTTTGGGGCACAAAGTCTCCAGCCTCTCTGGACAACAGCAAAAGAAAATCCTGCTGCCGGCCGGGTAGTGGCTATGGCGCAGAGCTGTGGGGTGTGGTCATCTCGTCTAGACTGATGGGGTCCATTGGGTGACCACTAACTTCTGTTTTTTTTTTCCCCCAATGCGTTGGTTACTCACTGTTGTGTAATGAATTACCCCAAAACTTAACAAAAAATGTATTATTTCACACAGTTTCTGGAGGTCAGAAAACGGTGGTTTAGCTGGGTGGTCTGGTTCAGGGTCTCTCAAGAAGAGTCAAGCTGTCCACAGGGGCCATGGTCACTTGAGGCTTGACTGGGGCCGGAGATGGCTGGGGCTCCCGTGGCTGTTGGGAGTTGTTCATGGAATGTTGGAGGAGGCGTCAGTTCCGTGGGCTGCCTGCATGTCCTCCCAACACGGCAGCCAGGGTCCCCCAGGGCAAGTGACGGGAGAGAGAGCAAGGAGGACAGGACCTGTGACCTCGTCTCCAAATAGCTCCCCATTACTTTGGCTTCATGCCTTTGCTTTATCCCATTCACTAGAAGCCAGTCCCTAACCAAATCCAGTCCAAACTCAAGGGGAGAGGAATTAGGCTCCATTTTTTGAAGGTAAGAGTATCAAAGAATTTTTGAACGTGTCCTAAAACCACCTTTTCTATGCCCAAACTTAGCCTTCCAACAGAATATTCCTCACTGTTCCATAGACACTCTTCCATAGACACCCCCCCCCTTCCGATCCCAGCAGGTGTCCTGTGGGAGGACCTGGAAGATATCAAAACAACCTGACTTCTGCCCTGAGCCGTTTTGCCTAAAGGAAAATAGGCTTTCCTGCCCCTAGCTTTGCTTTTCTTTTTAAAAAATTAATTCTTTATTTTCCTGCAGCCATTGGAGGCTTATCCAGATCTTCCATCCTAGGGTTTATTGAAAGACTCTTAGTCAGATCTACCAGCTTTGCCCCCTAATACTTGGGTACTTATGGAAAAGATAAACGTTTCTAGAGCTAGTGAAGCAGTAGTGAGAGGCCCTGTCCACACCCCAGCTACAGTCAGGTTCACATCCAAAAAGATATGCAAAGATACTTTGGACACTGTCAAGCTTTCTATAGTTGTCAGTATTTTCTCTACGCACCGTGGGAATCACAATAGTGGTGATTCCACGCAGGATGACAGGGGCAATGCCGGTGGCGGTGAGCACGGTAACCGCCTAGGGCTGAATGGAGCTATCTTGGGTGGAAAAGACCTCAAAATCAGCAATACATTCGTTCAACGAGGATTTAATTAGCACCTGCCGTGTATCAGGCTTTTACTATCCCAGGGATAGGACAGTAAACAGAAAAAACTCTGGCCTCATGACATGTATGTTTTATGGGGAGAGAAGAGTGGGGTGGTTGGCCTCCAGGCCTCCGGTGCCAGGCCCCCAGAAGCTGGCAGACGAGGACCAGAGGGCCAATGCGCTGAACTTAGAGTATCTTTTCTTAGCATGTGTGTGGAGGAGAGTAAACATTCCTGAGCTTTATCCTACAGTTACCAGATGTTAGTGCTAAGCAATGAGAAATGCCACGAGAATGGTCTGAACACGAAGCTCATTTGTTTGGCAAACAGAGCTACGGCCTCAGCCAAATTCCGGCTTTTTGCTTTTTTGGAGCTGTATAAAGGGAATGGAATATCGGTAAGAAAACGTGAGGCCTGCACGCCTGCTAGGTTCTAGGCAAAACACTAGCAGTGCCCGATTTTAACCTGGCGGCACCCGCCACGTCCTGGGAACCTGGACAACTCAAATCTTTCAACTCCATGGAAGAACTTCAACGTGCAAATAAGTTGTCCTCCCGCGTGCAGGGGATACACCGAATTGCACCGACCTCCACTCCCGGATTGTAGATGGGGCGGGAGGTACCGTATCTATGCTGAATCTTGCTTTAACTGGTGGCAAAGTTTCTTTCCTGAAGGTTTTCTATTTTTACATCTGGAGTACTTAAAGGATCAAACGGTAACTTGGTCTCTGCAGTCTTTTTAGATAAACCGTCTATTAAGGAACAGCTTTCTGAAGTATTAATAGAAGACGAACCCAGTACGCAAAGGCCTCCGCCACTAAACGTATTTAGCAGAAGGCGAAGCGACACTAGCTGCTGGAGAAACTGCGGTACGCCGAACCCACCTCCCTGCTCTCTTCCACGAAGTCTGTACTTTTAAGTCAGTAGCAGGCCGGAGTACACAGCTTCTCTCCGTGAAAACAGAAGTGGCTCTGAAAAGAGCCTTTGGGGGAGGGGGGAGGAAGCGAGGGCGGCCGGACCAGCTACGGGAGAAGTTTACGCCCGCTCCCCGCGGATGCGGCGCGCCAGCTGGATGTCCTTGGGCATGATGGTGACGCGCTTGGCGTGGATGGCGCACAGGTTGGTGTCCTCGAAGAGCCCCACCAGGTAGGCCTCGCACGCCTCCTGCAGCGCCATCACGGCCGAGCTCTGGAAGCGCAGGTCGGTCTTGAAGTCCTGCGCGATCTCGCGCACCAGCCGCTGGAACGGCAGCTTGCGGATCAGCAGCTCGGTGGACTTCTGGTAGCGGCGGATCTCGCGCAGGGCCACCGTGCCGGGCCGGTAGCGGTGCGGCTTCTTGACGCCGCCGGTGGCCGGCGCGCTCTTGCGGGCCGCCTTGGTGGCCAGCTGCTTGCGCGGGGCCTTGCCGCCCGTCGACTTGCGCGCCGTCTGCTTCGTGCGAGCCATGACAGTGAAGCTCGCGCTGCGAAAACCAGCGACTGAAGTCCGCGCCGGGACCAGGCTTTATACTGATGATACGATCCTGATTGGCCAGGACTGTCGCGGGAGTAACCTGATTGGTTTTTCCTTCAATCCTCATCTGAGTCCTAAAATCTCTGAAACCGTTTTGTTTTCCATGCTACTGATTTTATTTCCTATTACAGGAACAAAATCATTGCCGTACTCCATCCTAAGTTTACTGTTTTCAACCAAAACGTTAAGATTCCACCAGTGAAACAGAATCGGACCTGGAATTTGTGGAAGGCAGCGCCTAAATTATCTCTTTAAAAATGCATTTTTATTTCAGCTTCTTCCCCTTTTCAAATATGGCGGGGGGTGGGGGAGCGGGAATTACACCAGAATAATGTATTCGTTAGTCTCATTTTAAATAAGTTCCGCTTCGTGACTGCATCATTTATATCTGCTTTTAATGACAGTACCAAGACCTGGAATAAAGGTTTTACACTAAGACAGTGGCTCTTTGGAACAACCAAACTGCCCTATGTGGTGTGGGGAGGGGAGCTGGCTGTCAGTCCAGGTTATCAGTGTTAACTGACACCTTCACTAACCGATTTTGATGAAATCAAGTGCCTTTTTGGATTAACTCCTAAATTGTATGCTAAATTTAACCAGGGTGTGGAGTGGTGAGATTCAGCGGTCAACACTTAAGAGCTTTTTCAAATAGTTCTGAAAGTGTTAGGACGCTTTAATTGACCAGTGGACCATCATCAGGTTCTGCTAGTAACACTCGGGGTGGGGGCTGGAGGACAAAATAGGCTTAATATTTAGAGTAGTTGCTGGAAGAGAAACTGGTTTTTAATTACCCAGAACACTGTGCTCTTGGGGAGGTGACCAAGAGGTATTTTAATGGCTTTATTGAGCAAACCAGAGTCAAAAGGAACTTGGGCAAACCAAAGGAGACTTTTCACTTTGGGTCCCTCGAACTTACAGGGTTCAGAAAAACACGTGTTCAGTTCTTCCACAGAAACGGTGGGTGGCTCTGAAAAGAGCCTTTGATCTCAAACTGAAATGTGGGAATTCAAACTTTATTTCCCCTTGGCCTTGTGGTGGCTCTCGGTCTTCTTGGGCAGCAACACGGCCTGGATGTTGGGCAGGACGCCGCCCTGCGCGATGGTGACGCGGCCCAGCAGCTTGTTGAGCTCCTCGTCGTTGCGGATGGCCAGCTGCAGGTGGCGCGGGATGATGCGCGTCTTCTTGTTGTCGCGGGCCGCGTTGCCCGCCAGCTCCAGGATCTCGGCCGTCAGGTACTCCAGCACGGCCGCCAGGTACACCGGCGCGCCGGCCCCCACCCGCTCGGCGTAGTTGCCCTTGCGGAGCAGGCGGTGCACGCGGCCCACCGGGAACTGCAGCCCGGCCCGCGACGAGCGCGTCTTGGCCTTGGCGCGAGCCTTGCCGCCCTGCTTCCCACGTCCAGACATGACCACCTAAACACCCTAGAGGCACTTGGCAAAACGAGGGCCAAACCAGCACTTTTTATAGCCCTGATTGGGCGCGAAAAAGAAGGCTTTGCATTGGCTAAACTTGTGGCTTTATTTTCTCCAACGAGAATACAGCTTTGGGAGTCTTGCGTTGTGATTGGACAGAGCTAACTAGTGACGTCATGTTGACTAGTCACCAATCAGGCCCAGGACTGTAACTTACACCTTATTTGCATAAAGGCTTCTATATAAAAAGGACAAGGGGGATTACTGCCTACAGTGCATTTTTCTTTTTGTCCTGATTGCCTTAGGAGTCCTCCCGGCCATGCCTGAGCCAGCCAAGTCCGCTCCCGCCCCGAAGAAGGGCTCGAAGAAGGCGGTGACCAAGGCGCAGAAGAAGGACGGCAAGAAGCGCAAGCGCAGCCGCAAGGAGAGCTACTCGGTGTACGTGTACAAGGTGCTGAAGCAGGTGCACCCCGACACCGGCATCTCGTCCAAGGCCATGGGCATCATGAACTCGTTCGTCAACGACATCTTCGAGCGCATCGCGGGCGAGGCGTCGCGCCTGGCGCATTACAACAAGCGCTCGACCATCACGTCCCGGGAGATCCAGACGGCCGTGCGCCTGCTGCTGCCCGGGGAGCTGGCCAAGCACGCCGTGTCCGAGGGCACCAAGGCCGTCACCAAGTACACCAGCTCCAAGTGAGTGCTGGGAGACACGATCCAACCCAAAGGCTCTTTTCAGAGCCACCTACATTTTCCGAGAAAGCAGCTGGCCTATTTTGTCTTGGTTCCTTTAGAAGTGTTTGGGGCTGGGTTCGGACTGGGAAAGGGTGGGGAAGAGCGGTAGGAGGCTAAGCCCCCCGCAAGAGCGGTTGGGTAAGCATTTAAGCTCATTGTCCTTCAACTTTAGTGTGGCTTCTTAGGCGCCCTTTGGAAGGTGGCCTTGTCCTCTGCTCCGGCAGCCGAAATTTCGCCTTTAGTTATTTTATCCGTGGAGCCCCCGGCATTAATCCTTGGTTGCCTGCAGAGCCCGCCGATAAGCTACGCTACTTCCTGGGGAGGAGCTCCCTAATTTTACCACGTTCCTGAACTCGTGGGCATCATTTTCATCTCCTCCTTTTTTTTCTTTGCTCTTTCCGAGACTGGTTTTTTGTCTCCATCCTTGGAGGCCTTAGGGTGGCGCGTTAGGCTTCCTTGTCCTCTTCTGCCATCTTGTGGCAAAAAAGCGGAGGCACGGATCTAAGGCTTCCCGAGGACAACCAATTTGGAGGGTAGGTAGAGTTACTGTTTGTCTCTTTACCCGCTGGATTTGACGAGTTTCCTTGACAAGTCACTCGTGCGCATGATAGAAAGTCGTGGAGAGTATTGCCATCTGGTTAAAGCTGTCAAAAGAAAAAAACAACAACAAAAAGCAAAATACTCTGCACCCTAAAATAAGTTTTAAAGAAATAAGAGTTGTAGGGTCCTGCGCTCTCTATTTCTGGTCCTCAAAGTAACAAGCGCTTTGTTTCCTGTGAACCTAAACACCGGACAGAACCCTCAAACCCCTGATTTTGCCGGCTGCTCTTTGAAGGCATGTCAGGATTTAGGAATATGATTACATGTAAGTAAGTTGCACTTTTTCCACCATGAAGGGGCCGGTATAGACTTGGTAACCCCAATTTTGCAGGTCCCTCCGTGCTTTTAAGTATGTTTCCCCCGAAGTCTGACTCTTCCCCTCTTTGCAGGTAGACCTTTTCTTTCTAGATATTTCTGTCTCGTGCTCCTCCATCGATACTTCTACTGCCTAATTAAGTCCCAACATTCTACTAAAATGCTTGCAACAGTCTTCTGGTGTGGCCACAACAAAATACCATTTATTGTGTGGTTTAAGCAACATATATTTATTTTCTCACGGTTCTGGAGGCTATGAGTCCAAGATCAAGGTGTGAGCAGGGTTAGCTTCCCTCTGCTTACACCTGTGTCCTCGTGTGGGCTTTTTTCTGTGTTTGCACACCTCTGGTGTCTCTCCTTCCTGTAAGAACCTCAGTCCTATTGGATCAGGACCTTCCTTATGACTTCATCTAACCTTAATTACCTCTTAAAGGCTGTGTGTCCAAATACAGTCACACTGGGGTTTGAGAGAATGCAATTTAATCCATAACAGCACAAAAAGCCATTTTCCATGCTTTGCTGTCAACCTTCCAGTCCAAATTGTCTTTCATAAAACATCTACACTTAGCTTACAGTGCCGCTAACAAGACAGCTGTGCTGTTCCCTACGCCGGGGGTTTCAAATTAGATGCTCACAAAGGCCCAGCCCGTAAGAGCCAAACTGGCTGGATATTAGAAACCACGCCTCATCTGCACAAAAAAACAGTCTTCGCTCTTTTTCTTCTTTTTTAAATGTTTATTTATTTTCGAGACAGAGAGAGACAGAGCATGAACAGGGGAGGAGCAGAGAGAGAGGGGGAGACACAGAATCCAAAGCAGGCTCCAGGCTCTGAGCTGTCGGCACAGAGCCCGACGCGGGGCTCGAACTCACAGACCATGAGATCGTGACCTGAGCCGAAGTTGGAGGCTTAACCGACTGAGCTGCCCAGGGGCCCCTCTTTGCTCTTTTTCTTGAAGCACATGGACCTTCCATACCAAATGTCATTTTCCCGGTTTTAATGGCACATTTCGCTGTTCTCTTGTGGATGCTATAATGCCAGCTAGCATCTGCCCATGAAGGGGACCAGCGGGAACTTCAGAGACCTGAAGAACGTGAGGCCTATGCGGTAGATTTCAACTACTTGTTGCCCTGCAGGGGCTGCGAGCCCTGGACAGTGAGTCTCTCCAAATTTCAAGAGGATATGAGATGCATTTGAATATGGAATATTCTAAAATTTCAATACGGGCAACTAATAAAAAATGCCTAACATGGTGTGCGTGAAACAAAAAAAACGTCTTAAAGCTCACAACCCTTAAGCTCACAGTTGGAGATCTCTGGGCATTAGCAGAGATTCCTGTGCCCATGACAAGCTGTCCCTTATACATCCCCTGCCACCAAAGCCCAGATCCAGTTCCCAGATCTCCCCAGCTTCCTACATCCTCCACAGAAAAGAATCCATTCCTCACCTGGAAGGTGTGGGCAGAGCCCAGGGTCTTGCACACTGCAGGCTTTCAACAGCTGCTCTCTGCCGATTAAATAAATGGATAAAAAGCTAACAGATTTTTTAATTCTTTAAGCTTGCTACCAGCAATGAAATAAAAGCGGTGAAAGGTGGAGTTATTTATTGCGGATTTGATAGTTACCTGGTTAAATAAACCCATTCATATCGGATTATGTTATGTTTGTCTTATCGTGATATATTGTCCTGTATCTACTTTTCTTTGGTCCAGTCTTTTCTTTAGTGACTGGCCCCGCCTCTCCTGTCTTATGAGGAATGAAAGGGAAGGACCGAAGGCGCCACCGGGAATCCGAACCGGAGCTCCACCTCTCCCCTTCCTAGAGTGAATCCCTTCCATAAAGGGCCCACCCTTGTTCCCCTGAACCCAGCTCGTCTTTCTCGTTTAGTCCCTTACTTCCTGCTGTCCACTGAAGTGAGACACAGACTCTCACATTCCGTTTAATTCAACTATCTAGTGAGTCACTGCTTTTACTTCATGTTTTTATTTTACTTTACCTTCATGCCTATGGGAGAAATAAGAACCAAACTGTCTTCTGATCAAAGAAATATCACAAAGGGAAAGGTCTTGGGGCGACAAGGAGATTCGATCTAGCATCTTATTACCGGGGCAGCACATCGTTAAAAAGACAATTATTGGCAGACTTAGAATTTAAATGTTACTTTCACAGGTCATAGGAACGATCTGAAGTCCACGTCTTTGAAAACCTTTCATCAGAAACGTTGGTGGCCAGGTCCATTGATGAAGCCTTACAGGATCCATCCCTCTCTGTAGCAAAGAAGGGGCTTTGTCTCTCCCGCACCAAAAAGGGTATCTTTCTTAAAGTCTAGGTGCTCGTATTCCACTAATTGGTACCTCCTGATAAAAGCAGGCCTGCGAATGAAATGTTGACGTGGAGAAGTAAAAAGGGAAAGGGGAATATTAATAAAATTATTATGAGCTGTCAGAATAAATTACCAGCTACCTGGAAGTGGATGAAGGGGACACCAGGGTGGCCTTTCAGTGGCGCACTGTGGCAGCCTCCAGGTCATGTGGCCGCTGGAGGGTGCATCTTCGATTGCCTTTGAATGATTAGGCTATTTAACGACTTGATAGAGATAGACTGTCAGTTGTAGACATTAATAAAATGCACATGATTCCGGGTGATGAACGTGGAAAGGAAGGTGGGAAAAAGTGAGCTGGTCCCAGTCTCTTGTCTTCCCCCAAAGCTCATCAAATGGACACTCAGGTCCACAAGAAGAATCTGGCTCCACACAAGGAAATTCCGCAGTTTGGAAATCTCTGTAATCTGCCTTAAAAGCCATCCAGTGAAGACGACGATTGAAGACCAGCACTTTGAGGAATCAGAAGGCTTGAGTCCCATCCACCATTCATCCCAGCAGCAACAGCCACATCTTTCTGGGTATTTTACCAGATTGATCTTTTAAAATAAGCATTGTGCTATTTAAATAAAAGCCTTCATATGAGTCGCTCCCAGACTCTTTGCAAATAAAGATTATTTATTTTTAAAAAATGGGAGAGATGCACATCACATTCATGTAGCCTTGCCCAGAGTAAGAGGATGGTAGGATTGAGGTGAAGTTAGAGTGCTTCAGTTTTGTGTGGGCTTCCCCCCCTCCCCTTAAATATAAAAGAGATTTCTAGTGAACATACCACAATGTTAAATAATAGATCGATTTTGTGTGGTCATTTTCGTATTCCATAATTTTTTAAAAGGTAAGAGAAGGTGAAGAAAAAGGTCACATATTGGTGTTTGGTGTATTAGAAATTGTAGCTTTTCACATATTTACCAAATCACCAAAACAGACAAAAATCTCCATTCTTGTGCACTTAGATCCCAGGAGGGAGAAAACATATACTATAAAATACACGGCATGCCACGTGCTAAGGAGGAAAACAGTGGGGGAGAGATTGTTGGGACAGTTGTCATTTTAAATACCCCAAACTGTCCTTAACTAAATCTCCAAAACTGAAAATAGCTCTTTACGGTTCTTTTGAAATCGAAACCTAAAGTCTTGTGGTCTTCCCACATGGTAGTCGGTAGATATGCGACCTTACAGAGATGATGGTTAAAATGAATTCTCTCCTCTCTGACCTGGGGCACCTGACATTGCTTAATTAGAAACTTTTTGATTTGTAGATTATTTTCGTCTCCAAAATTATTCCCCTACCAAAACCTGCCAAAGCTTTCATTAGAGATGGTGGGGAATTATGTTCTCTGCTTTTTGTGGGTTTTGTTTTGTTTTTAATAAAAAAAAGCAGCTAGCAGAGGATGGTTTCGATCCATCGACCTCTGGGTTATGGGCCCAGCACGCTTCCGCTGCGCCACTCTGCTCGGCACGGCGCAAGAAGCTTTAGGAAGGTCTTTTATTATATTTTCCTCCAAAGGCTGCCACCAGCTTTTGTATTTTGAGATAATTGTGTTTTTTCCTTTAAAGCTCGCTCATTATGCATGCTTCCGAAAGGACAATGAGCCCAGGGTGCACTGACCCCAAATATTCTGAATGCAAAACATTTCATGATTCCGCCGGGAAAACAGTCGCGCCCCGCCTGCCGCGCTGATCTGAGCGGGAGCGAGTCTGCACGTCACAGTCCCACCCTGTACGAGTAGCCCCCCAAAATCCAGCGTGGGAGGCATCCTACGTTTGCACGCACGGGAGCGATTTAAAAATAATTAGAAAGGATCCAAGAGATAAAAACAACCCCCAGGGCTCCTTGCATTGGCCGGGAATCGAACCCGGGCCTCCCGCGTGGCAGGCGAGAATTCTACCACTGAACCACCAATGCCCGATGACAGGGAGTGAACGCCAGCACTAGAAATGGCCGCGGCGCCGCAACACCGACAACTGTGTATTTCTTTCCCTTGATTCGTGCTCTGTTCTTATTGACTAGAACCCGGTGATGCCCCTTCTTCCCCTCTTTTCAGGAAAACCTCAGTTTCGTTGCAAGTTCCGCGACCGGGAGGCCGGCCGGGCGGGGGCGGAGCGGTGGGACCTCCGGCCACTGGGTGGGACCCTCGGGACGCGGTGGGGGCAGCGAGGTCGCGCCCCCGGCAGGCGGTGCGGGCAGCGCGGTGGGCCTCTCGGAAGGCGGTGGGGATGGCCCGGTGGTGCCCTCTGCTGGCCGCCACGGAGAAAAGCAACGCGTCCTTCGGTTGCCATAGAAACCCCTTCAGTGTCTAGGGCACAGAGGTGTCAATGAAACGTAATTTCCAAAAACCAAAAAACAAACAAAAAGGCCAGGTGAAATCATAACTGTCATACGAATATAAAATTTTTGAAAGGTTTTTTTTTGTTTTTTAAGATTTCATTTAGCTCCTTCCTGAGATAACTGATGAGGGGTTACTACCCGTTCAGAGAAGTCAAAGAAGGGATGCCATTTACAGGTGAGGAAGAGTGACCCGAATGTGACCCGAATGTGTCGGCGGGGTCAAAACCGGCTTTTCGGCGGTGGGAGTGGGCAGGGGGAGCGGACTGGGGAGAAGGAAAATGTCCCGTCACCAGACAGAATCCATCCCGTGTCCACAGACGCGACTTGTTTTCTACTGCTACCAGTCATCGACAGTTAGAGAGTTGAAAAATAGGATCAGAATCACGTGACACAGACGGGTGTGCCGAAGTTCTCCTCTGAAGCAGATTTTCCTGCAGCTTTTTTCTTTTTCTGGGAGATTCGGCCAACTCCGAGTACGAACTTAAGGGCCCAACTCGCAAGGTAAACACACCTTTGTGTTAAGGGCCCTGGGTTACTGTTCCTGACCATCTTTCCTTACAGTCTACAGTCACAGACCCCTGTAGGAACGCCGTGAAACATGTGAACGTTCTCCCTGGAGGCCTGTGCATACTCACATGCACTTGCGATTGAGTTCAGGTATTGGGCCTAGGATGAGCTCTCTTTTACCTGGAAGGGGGTCCTTCTTTGGGAACATACTGCTCAGGCATTCATTTCCACCCCTACCCTCTCCAGGTTTCTGCTCAGGGCCTCAGCTTGGACTGGGGGCAGGGGGCAAAGAGATATTTGTAACCGGGTATAGATAAACCTGAATTCCTTAAAATCAAGCAAGAGACCCACGGGGGCAGGAAGAGCGGCCCTGGGATTTTGCCCTTGATGAGGGAGCGCGGGGCCACCTGAGGGCAGAGTGCAGCCTCAGGGCACCCCCACCCTCAAGGTGGGATCTGTGTGATAGTCCCCGGACACTCCAGGCTACCCCAAAACAGATAAGGACAAAAAACCAAACGGTTGAACGGATAAGAGTCTCCACCAGTTTACGAGAAAAAGGCAACCCCACCAATAGCCTGAAGTCCGGGAAGTCCCTACTGTCTTATGTCAATGCTTTGCCAGAGGGAGAAACAACCTTAGCTTGACCGTAGCTGGGCCTCCAGTAAGTCTTGAGCTTGTGAAAGTCTCTTTGGAAACTCCCTCTGGACTCTTCCCCCGGCTCCATAAAGGGGTCACCCCCCTACCACTCCAGTGCAGCCCTCCCTGTCTGCAGGTCCTGTCCCCGCGCTGTAATCAAATCACCTCTTTGCACCAAAGAGGTCTTCAAGAATTCTTTCTCGGCCATCGGCTCTGGACACCACGAACCCCCCATCACCCCAAAACTTCATCACCCTCAGCTTGCCTCATGCTCCCTCATCACCCCTGGCTATACTGTCTTTGGTCCAAATGGGCACATATTCATGTTGACCTGGTCACCTTGAAAGCAAGAACTTCCACTGAAGTGAAAGAGGGTTCCTGTGTCTCCTACCAGCACGAGCCAGGATGCAGGTGTAGGTGGGGGTACGTTTCCCTCCTTACCTCACCGGCTCTTTAGCTGGCCTCAAAATTAGATTGACATAAGACATGCACCGAAGGCAAAAAAGTTAATTTTATACATAAAATTGTAAGATAAATTAAATATATAAAATATAAGACCATAAAGATATAAGACTCAAATAAGTGACCAAAGCAGGCAGCTTTTATGCCTTTCAGGCAAAGAAACAATAAATTTGTGAATCACTGACAAGACAAAGTTAGCAAGCATGTCACATTATTAATTATTGTATTAATTATATTATATATCAGCATATAATATTTATTAATAATAATTGTATTAATTACTAATTATTACGTATTCATCTTCCCTATTGATGAAGACTGTGTAGGGGTCTTTCCTCTGTAGGGAAAAATAACCTTCCCTCTACCCTTCATTGCTCGTGGCTGAGGACCAGCCCCCACATAAAAGAGATGAACAAGAGAAGAACAAACACGTTTCACAACAGGTGTGCCTTATGCATACGTGGGAGAGACCCTCCCGGGAAAACTCCCCGGAATGGCCCGGGGCCACCCCCTTAAACACCACCTTCCCCTAAAAACAAAGATGTGGGCGTGAGGGTGGGAGAGGGGCATTTACAGGAGGGGACTAGGCAACCCACGGGAAGGTGGTTGTCCAGATTTAATCTGGTGCCTTCCCCACCGAGTTTCCGGTGACTTAGTGTCACCTTTCTCTTCCAGGTGCAGACAGGGAGTCGCCCTTATGAGGACTCGTATGGACGATGAGTCCCCCTTACGACGAATCTCCAAATGGAGATTTCTGTTATAAATGTAAATTGCCTCAACAAAAGGATATCTTCTCTGCTTTTAGAGCTTCTGGGTCTGCTTTTTCTCAAAAAAAAAAAAAAATCATTTTACTTTGGGATGGATTATTCTGCTATCCTTCAACCGTGGTTTTCTTACAGCCCTAAATTCCGTTTCTGGTGATAAGGATGCCTTCCGCGCTTCTGGTACAGGGATGGCACCTGTCACATGGGGAACTTGTCTCCTGTTTCCAGGGAGAGAGGCAGATCCAGAGAGACCTTTGTGTACTACCTGGTCCTCAGGTACCTTTAATTTAAAAATATCAGTGTGTCAAAGTGGCATATTTTGACGTGGCCCATTCTGTTCCCCCTCCCCGCGACTCCCACGGACGTGAGAAAAGGGTATCTGGAAACGAATGATGTGTCACTCCTCTCTCTTACAGGCCGTGTCGAATCTATCAGTAAACAGTATCAGCTCTCTTCAAAGTATCCTGTTAAAATGGAAAAACAATCTCACCCAGTCAGTCAGGAATTTTCTGGAGAGCACCGGTGAGGTCATCTCCATCACCAGCCTGCAAAGCAAAAGGAGGTAATTTGTAAAGGACAAAGTAAAAGGACAGGACCCTCTGCCTTGCCCCCTAAGAGAAAGTGACCTTGCCAGAAACGATCTTTTCTTTTGTCAATAACTTACTTGCCCCACCCCTCCTTCCTGTAAAAGCCTCCCATTTTGTCCACCTCCTCAGAGCCCCCTCTACTTGCTGGTAACATGCTGTCCAATTTATGAATCACTTAATATAAGAGCCAATTACATTGTTTGAAAAACCACCACCACCACGAGGCATCATTTAGTTTTTTGAGGTTTTTGGTTTTTTTGGCATCACTTATTTTAAAGCCCCGAGTCAGGAGACCAAGATTTAATAATCCCTAACCTAAGCGCAAGTTTCACTCCCCAAGAATATAATCTTTGACCAGTCAACATGGAATTTTCTGGTCAGAACTAGGGAATTTACTGAGAGACCACTCCCCCTTAGGAGGGCAACCTTGCTTAAACAACGCGTTCTTTGCTAATCAATACCTTTCTTTCTTTCTTTTTGTTTTATGCCCTCTCTCTGCCTTTAAAAACTTGTATTGGGCACTTGGGTGGCTCTGTCGGTAGAGCCTCCGGTTTCAAGTCATGAGCTCCCGGTTGGTGAGTTCGAGCCCCATGTCGGGTCACTGCTGTCAGCCCGTCGGTGCAGAGCCCGTTATGGTTCCTTTGCCCCTCCCCTGCTTGCTCTCTCCCCAGAATAAATAAATATTGAAAAAACAAACAAAAAAACTTTCATTTAGCTCAGTGGAGCTCCCCTGTACCTGCTAGCTGGGATGCTACCCAATTCATGAATCATTTAATAAAACTAATTAGATCTTTTAATTTATTCAGCTGAAATTTGATCGCTGAACACCCAGAATCTCACCACTGCTCACCACCTCTGTCCTTACACTCTGGTCCCTGCTACCAACATCTCTTCCCTAAGTCATTGCCAATGCTACTAACTGCTCTCCCTGCTTCTGTCTTGTTTGTATTATAGTCGATTTTGTCCCTCCTCCATTCAAACCCTCTCACCCACCATAAAAGACAAACCCTACAGTGACCCATCCTTCCTTAGGGGAGGACAAAACTTTTCCTCTACCCTTTTAGGTTCAGTAGCTGGGATGTGCCAATTAAATTGACAAGAGACATTAACAGGTGAAAAGTCATACAGGTTTTACTTTCAACTTTATGTGAGTGGGGGTTCCACAGAAAAGGAACGAAAATGCCAAGGAAGCAGTTCGGCTCGGCAGCTGATATTCCGTTGTAACAAAGGGTGAAAAATTGTAGAGAAGTGACCTGACCGAGGGAAGAGGGGTTTGGCTTCTAGGAGAGGTAAATTGCAGGAAGGAAATACATGGGGAAATTGATATTAGATAAGGGTTATTTTAGTAAAGTTCGTTTTATGCGCACTCATCTGGGTGCTGACCTTCCTTCTTCCTCATGGCTGTCAAATTCCCCCGGAGAAGGGATTTCCGATGGTCCTCATTTCTCAGAATTTTCTGCGTTTAGTCAGAGCAGGGAGCTCCACGAAGGTTTCTTTCTGCCTCTGTCAAGTCTCAATTGCCTTCAGCTCAAAATAATCCATATGCTAATCTGGCAAACTTTGGGGTGACATGCGCTGATCCCCCCCACACCTCTACTTGCAATCTGTCTCCCACCCCTCTCTCCCTCACCCACTTCACCTCACCCCTTTCGGTCACAGGTGTAGCAGAGGAAAAATACGTTTTCCCCTGTTAACCTTAAAAATAAAACTGCCAGTTGTTTTGCCGCCAAAAATGGGTTCACGTGGCAATAGCCAGAGACTTGCAATCTGGGACAATCAAGGCCGAGAGCAAGTCTAGAGAGCAAAGGAGAACACAGTTTTCTAGAAGACAGGGGGGACTTGGGAAGGTTGTTATAAACGAAGCGTCCATTGGAGCAAAGTGAGGTCCGAAAGCGTACAGGCTCTTCATTGGCTGGGTTGTGACGGTCCCCTCGGCCGGGCTGCTGGGGGTGGGGGGAGGGGAAGGGTTTTTTCCTCTTGCTGGGGTCCCAAAGCAGGATCCAACCTCCAGATCGGTGTCTTCCCGTTTTGGCTGCAGTTGGCCGCGGGCTGGGCGCGCTCCCTCTGCTGGCCTCTGTCTCCATTCAAAACAGATCTTTCATTAATTTTCACAGCCTCTGTCTTCCTAGGCTCTTGGTGGAGACGTCCGCATAATAAAAAGATTAGCCGGAGAAAAACGAACAATAATGTGTGTACCGCCTGTATCTTGGGAGACACCCAGGAAAACGGACTAACTCCCCAAATGGCTCAAGCCACCACCTTAAATACCTGTCCACCTGGGGCCCTAAGCCATGTTGGGGATGCGGAGGGAGGCCAGTGAGGGCAGATTTTTCAGGCCAAGTACAGTAAGCAAGGGCATGGTTATGGGGCAGACTGCAGTCGGTACCTTCCCCACTGATGTTTCTAGAGATTTAGGCATCCGGCTCTTCAAGGTACGAGAGGGAGACATACTTAAAAATGCAGGTGTCCCTTCTGAATGTGAACGTCTCTTACAAAAGGGTAACTTTTACTCAGTTTTCAGAGCTTCTCCTGTGGCTGCACTTTCTTAAAAATCACTAACTCGCGGGCCGCCTGGATGGCTCAGTTGGTTAAGCCTCTGACTCTTGATCTCAGCTCAGGTCATGATCTCACGGTTTCGTGGGATCAAGCCCCGCAGCATTGGGCTCTGCGCGGACGCCCAGGAACCTGCTTGGGATCCTCTCTCTCTCTGACCCCCTCTCCCCCACTTGTGCTGTCTCTCTCAAAATAGATACACTTCAAAGAGAAAAAAATTGTTTTCTTCAAAAACCCAGCTCAGTATAATCCTTACGCCTGAGAGGCATGTTTTGGGGCGGCAAATACCGCTCCCCTCTGACACCAAACACACCCTAGCTTCGGGCATCTACAGTCCGGACCAACCCCCTCCCTCCCCCACCCCCCACCCACCATCCGCCCCGGGCCTCATGGCCCCAGGTCTCGGCTGAAATGTCCCATTCTCAGGAATGCCGGAAAAGTGCGCCACCTCCCTACGCTTTTTCCTGTTTGTTTGTTTTTTTTTTCTTTAACCTATCACACACTTACCTTGTTTATTTTTGTCTCTCTCCCCTTTCCAAATTACACATACAAATCTTACCTCCCCGAGGTTTTTGGTTTCTCTTGGCTGTGTGAGGGAGCAAAATTTGCCACCCTCAAAAGTGTCTCTTTGGCATGTGGATTATTTTAGACTGGTTATTTTTAAATTTTAAACAAATTTTTGTTAATGTTTTTATTTATTTTTGAGACACAGAGAGACAGAGCATGAGCAGGGGTAGGGGCAGAGAGGGAGGGAGACACAGAATCCGAAGCAGGTTCCAAGCTCGGAGCTGGCAGCACAGAGCCCCACGCAGGGCTCGAACTCACAGACTGTGAGATCATGACCTGAGCTGAAGTTGGAAGCTTAACCGACTGAGCCACCCAGGTGCCCCATAGACTGATTATTTTTGAGAAACAGAAGGTTCAGGAAGAATCTTTCACCTTCCTTTCGTTGCCTAAAACGATTGAGATAGAGCAACTGTTGCAGGAAGGAGCTCTCACCTCCCCCCCACCCCAAGCTGACCCAGCTGAATGCAAACAGGCTGGTGACACGACCCACCCTGAAAGGGCCACAGGCCCCAGCTAACCAATGGGCTGGTTAGACCAGGCAGTTACCAAAAAAGGGAAAACCCCCACATCCCCCAAGCTCCCTGACTGTGGCCCCTCACCAACGCCTCCGGGCACACAGCCTCTGCTCTGCTGTCCTGCCCACCGCTCCCCCGCAGGGTACTCAGTAAGCTTCTGTGTCTTTTCTTCTGCCTCAGGAGCATCCTTTCACTGCCCCGGCCACGCCCCCATCCAGCCGGTCACCCCACAGACAACCCGGTCACCCCACGGACAATCCCGTCACCCCACGGACAACCCGGTCACCCCACGGACAATCCCGTCACCCCAAGGACGATCCCATCACCCCACGGGCAATCCCGTCACCCCACGGACAACCCGGTCACCCCACGGACGATCCCGTCACCCCAAGGACGATCCCGTCACCTCACGGACAACCCGGTCACCCCACGGACAATCCCGTCACCCCACGGACAACCCGGTCACCCCACGGACAACCCGGTCACCCCACGGACGATCCCGTCACCCCAAGGACAATCCCGTCACCCCACGGACAACCTGGTCACCCCACGGACAATCCCATCACCCCACGGACAGTCCCGTCACCCCACGGACAACCCGGTCATCCCACAGACAACCCGGTCACCCCACGGACGATCCTGTCACCCCACGGACAATCCAGTCACTCCAAGGACAATCCCATCACCGCACGGACAGTCCCGTCACACCACGGACAATCCGGTCACCCCACGGACAACCCGGTCATCCCACAGACAAGAGCAGATAGAATTGCTTTACCACCTTGGTCATCACTGCTCCATATTATGCAATACTGTGGGAAGTGTGCACATTCTACTCAGAAATCGAGATCGGTGGCACACATCTAACAATCCCTAACAAAAGATACAGGTAGTCTAGTATTTGCTATGCTAAATAAATCCAGAATGGATTCTACTTATTTATAATATATATTTTAAGTCATACACTAAATACATTAAAAAATATACCAAATACATTGAATAGTATATTACATTAAAAATAATATACTACATAAGATAATATATTAAATAATCAAAATAAGTATACCATACATTAACAAGTAATAATATTAATAATTATTTATATAGTATATACTTTTATTAACATGTCATATATTTATCATATATTTATATTAATATGTATTTAATATATAATATATACTTTTTAAATAATCACAAAAACGATAGTGAAATATTTGTAGAATTTTGTTATAAATCACTTTAAAACCATTATATCACGTATTGAATCAATCACTGGCTCAGTTTTAAAAATGTGAAATACCTCAATTTCCATCCCTGGTTTCACTGCTATTTCCTGATCATTCTTCAAGGTTACTGACACTGACTTTGGGATCATATCAAAATTAATCTCTGGTAGTCCAGTATATTATTTATTTGGACTTCAAAATATGAATGCGTTGCACTGGGGAATGTCTTCTCATACTTCAATCTATTCTCTTAGTGTTTTGCTTCCATTTGCCCTTTTAATTATAGTTCTCACTGATGGAGATAAAAGATAGGAACTCAGCAAAACATCTTCACTTTAGATATTAGCCCAGCAGTCTCTAAAGTGTGGTCCCCTGGTAGTCCTTACCTAGGCAATCATTAGACATGCAAATTTCCAGGCCCCGCTCTCCCCCGGACCTTAGAAAATCTGGCAGCTGGGTGTGTCCCCCCACCAGGGGGATTTTAAAGCCCTCCAGGCGGTGCTGATACTTGTGGAAGCTTTAAGAACCATCGTGTTGTGTTGGAATGACACTGAGACAGAAATGGATGCTGTTATTGGGAGCTCTTAAGAAATGTGCTAATTGTGTTTCTTGGTTGTCTTTTCTCTTTGTATGGTATACCTAGTGGAAGAAAAAAATTGGAAAAGAAGGATAGTGAGGAAGCAGTTCAAATGACGACAGTATGACAATCATGAGATTGTGACGCTGTATTATAACCAAATAACCACCTCACAGGGTCTAAGTATTTTCCTCAACACTGTGGTGATCTCTGAGGGCCATACGGAATTAGCACAGATTACAGCCACCTCAAGGGAACTAACATGGAATTCATAAGCTTTGCTTCTTGCTTGAGGAAAAGTGCATCAAATAAGTCATGAATGTTATTACATGCTGTGCTCATATTTTCATGATTTAGATTAAGTGCCTCAGGGTTTAAAAAGAGAAAGATCATATAGGTAGTAGGATGATCATGAAAAAACTTTTCATCAAAAAACATTTGCTTCAGGTGTAAAATGTAGCTACAGTTGACAGAATAGAGTAGGACACTTCAGAAGGGGTGAGTGTAGAAGCGGGGGAATAGAAGGTGCAGTAAAACTGGAAGGAATACCATCGAGCATTTTAGGATTATGTTGATGTGGGAAGAGTGTTAATAATTTAAGCCAGGGCTATGAACCTTATATCTACAGTCAAGAGGAGGGGGCTTTGAATGGTTTTATGGACTTCTGTTAAATTTCCTGTGAAGCATGGGTTGAGTGTGGGTGGGTGTATTCGGGCTGAGTGTGGGTTGAGTGTGGGAGCTGAGTGTGTATGAAGGTATTTGCATGTGTATAAAAATGTTTTGTTTACTAAGCTTTTATTCTAGTCTCACAGAAGTCTAATTCTTCCCCAAGCATACAAACCAGGGGTATCAAGCTTAGGATGCTAAATATTTTAAGGTTATGCTATTTTAGGGGATCATAACAGACCAGTTAGTGGCACTTGTACAGTGAGTATATATATAGAAAGTACAACATAAATGCAATTTTCTATCTATGGCATTGTATTTGAGGGAGAGCACCATAATAGTTCTAAGAGTAGTGAGAATAAAGCAATTTAGAGACAATTAAATTATTAAAACACATAAACCTCAAGTCTTTAAGAAGGCCTACCATTTGAGGGGCACCCGGGTGGCTCAGTTGGTTAAGCATCTGACTCTTGATCTCAGCGCGGGTCATGATCTTGGCGTCATGAGTTCAAGCCCCGCGTTGAGAACAATCCAGGAAGGCTTATCATTCGGGCATTCCTATTTCTTGATTAAGAAGACCCACCCAATCACCCTCTTAAATGCTCCCTTTACATCTTTATTCCTAAGTGTGTATATAAGGGGGTTCAGCATGGGTGCGATGATCCCATAGAAGAGGGACACCATCTTGCCCCGGTCCTTGGAGTTGGGGGATGGTGGTTGCAGGTACATGGAGATAGCAGTGCCATAGAAGAGTGACACCACAATTAGATGGGAGCCACACGTCCCAAATGCCTTTCGTCTACCTTCCGCAGACTGGATTCTCAACACTGCTCGGGCAATAAAAGCATACGATACGAGGATGAGGGTCAGGGGTAGTAAAAGAAATAGCACACTGATAAAGAATAGTTCAGCCTCGTTTGCTGTTGTGTCCACACAGGACAACTTGAGCAGAGCAGGGACTTCACAGAAGAAGTGATCCACTTCTTTACGGCCACAGAGCGGCAGCTGAAGGGTCAAGGTGGACTGCAACACTGAGTTGCCAAAGCCGCTAATCCAGGACGCGGCCGCCAGCTGGAGGCACAGCCTCTGGTGCATGATGACTGAGTAATGGAGAGGCCGACAGATAGCGACAAACCTATCCAAGGACATGACGGCCAGGAGAAGGCATTCAGTGGAACCCAAGGCCAGGAAAATGAAAAGCTGGGCCACACAGCCGCCATAACTAATTACCTTCCTGGTGCTGCATATGTTGACCAGCATTTGTGGAACTGTGCTTGTGGTGTAGCAAAGGTCCAGGAGTGACAGATTGGTAAGGAAAAAGTACATGGGGGTGTGGAGTTTGGGGTCCAGATGAGACACGGCAATTATCGCCAGATTGCCAAAGATAGTCAAGACATAGGAAACCAGGAACACCACAAAGAGTGGGAGCTCCAGCCATGGTCGGTCTGAGAAACCCAAGAGGATGAACTCCCGGGGGGCGCTCGCGTTTACCCCCTTCATGATCGGTGGCTCAGCTCTTGGTTCCCTGCAATAGAAACAGTCATGAAGGTAATAATTACACACTTATTTGCTGTCGATTGGTCATCATTACTTTGCTAATAATCTGCCTACGTTACAGACTGATAGCATCCATAATGTGAAAAAGTACTGATAAAAATATAAATATCTTCCCAAGTATTTCAAAAGTGTTTCTATATTTGTAACAGCCTATTAGCAGAATGAATTTCAAGACTTTTTATAGCATATCATCAGTTTCCATGTTTGCAGAGTTTATCCTTCGACCTTTTATCAGTTTGCAAGTTCATTATTCTCAGTTCTTTCTGCCTAGGTACCTACTAGTAGGTAGAACTTGGCATAGTTTCTGCCACTGGAATGTATTCTAATTTCTCCTTAATGCCACGACATTCCCTGTTAGTACGAAGTAGTCAAAATTGTTTAAATCTCATCCCTCCTACCCTAAAAAAAAAAAAAAATAGACCGTACCTAGCAACTTATCGGACTCAATTTAAGGAATTATATCTTTTTACTTTTAGAAGGTCAGAATTCGTATAGGAGTTTTTAATAATGAGGAACTTGAAGTCCAACAGGTGTGGTGGGATCATACCTTGTCCAGTCACATTACCCTGGGAATGCTTCTCATCCTCTGATCTTCAGTCTCTTCGTGTCTACAGTGAAAATAAGAATGCTTGTCTAGGTTGTCTCGATGTGAGACATAGCTGCACACGACTGTCTCAACACCGGCCCCAGAAACAGAGCAGTGCGGATGAAGGGAGCTTTCGCGACTCAAGGTCTCCGAGGTGCTCAGAGAGGAATTCCATATGATTTGCCCAAACTTCCTTGGGTTGCCAATGAGAAATGGCTCTGTCCATTGAAAAGTCACCTTCCCATTTCCTCCTTAACTCCCAAAACATCAGCCTGAGACACAGGGGTCATTGTAACCATCGGCTACGAAGTAACGTGTCACTTTTAGTGTCAGCTGCCTGGCGCATGTCTGGTCCACCCAAACACAGCCACCACGTTCAGGAGAGGGTGACGGTGACACAGGAAGCCCGAGGTGCTCTAGGCAGAAGCTCCATAGAGCCCTGCGTGACCTATAGGTGTGACCAAGCCCGTTCTACCTGCCAAAAATCTCAACAGAACACGCGAAATTATTTCGCTACTTTAGCAATACCAGAATGTAAACTTTTCATTGTTATTCTTGTTCATCAAAATGTTAGCAATGTGTATTTTAACTTTGCTTTATGTATTTTATAGACGATTAACCCGCCCCAAAATATCCCCTCTCTTGCTCTCGTCTGCTAAATCGAGATGCATTGGCACAGATATAGATGTGAAATTATGTTCAGATGTATCTTTAAGTGACAAAAAGTTGATTATTGAACATTTGTGGAGCAGGATCCCATCGATTTAAAAAAGAAATAGTAGATAGACATAGGGACACCTGGGTGGTTCAGTTGGTTGAATGCCTGGCTCTCGATTTCGGCTCAGGTCATGGTCCCAGGGTTGTGGAATCAGGCCCCACATCGGGTTCTGTGATGAGCATGAATCCTGCTTAAGTTTCTCTCTCTCTCTCCGTTGGCCCCTTTCCCCCAACTCACGCTTTCTCTCTCTCTAAAAAATAAATGAATGAATGAACGAATGAATGAAGAAAACAAATAAGTAAATCAATCAGTCAGTAAATAAAATTTACTCTCTGTCTTTTACTCTCAGACTGACCTTCCTTTCATTGAAGACTTTGATCCCCCTGAGGGCACAGCTGGTTCGTTCTCAAAAAAGACAGGTGTATCATGTCGCGGCAACCAGATGCGGCCGACAGCGGGTGTCAGGATAAATTACTTGTCAGTTGTTATTATTGCTTTGGATTTTCAGATTTCTATTTCTATTCTATTATTTCATGTTTGCTTTTAGTAGCCCTTTCGGATTTCATCCACGTGAGACTCTGAGAAGCACAGTGAATCAGTGGACTTTCTTCCAGGCCGGCTCTGTTCAACCCCAACCCAAGCTGTGGAAGTTCCATCAGTATGTCTGGGGAAGGAAAATGTATGCAGTTGTTTGCCTCATGTCAAACAGCTTCAGTAGCCAATGTGATTTTCCTTTTAAGTCTTACCATCCTTCTTCCCTTATGGGTTCTAGATAAACAGTTTTAAAGGATACTAAAGCATCAAGAACACAAAACAGACATGAGCTGAGTGACTAGTGTGGAAAGTTTAGAAAGCAGCACGGGGGAGGGGGAGCTCTTCAGAGCTTGCTCCCCCTCCCCCCCCCCAGAGCTGCCCAGAGCACAGATCTATTCCCTCACCAAGTGCTGCAGCTGGTGCCTCCTTCTTCCTCTTCTTCAATGTGGAACACACTTTCAGATGTATTTAGAATTTTCAAAAAACTATGTGTTTGTTTCTTTGTTTTTTTTCTGTAAGCACACCCAGTGAAGGGGCCCAAGGTGGGGAGGGAGGGAGGGGTGCTTGAACTTCAGACCGGGAAATCAAGACCTGGGCTGAGATCAAGAGTTAGATGCTTCACCCACTGAGCGCCCCAGGAACCCCTCCAAGGACTGTTTTGGATGGTGGTGCTGCATCGTTTGTTTTTGGCTGTCATAATCAAAGCCCATTATCTTGCAATTAATGGTATTTTAGAATTAGGAAAAGACGATAAGTATGCATGTGATTTTTGGGTTTCTTGCCTGAAACCTTTTGACTCCCAGGCATCAACTTTGCCCATGGAAACATTCTACTTTGTTTCTAAAGGTATGGGAAACAATGGTGAACTCCAGTTTAACTAAAAGATTCTTCTTTAGGGGCGCCTGGGTGTCTCCGTGGGATAAGCCTCAGGGCTTCGGTTCAGGTCGTGGTCTCACATTTTGTGAGTTTCCAGCCAAGTCAGGCTCTGTGTTGACAGCTCAGAGCCTGGAGGCTGAAAGGTATTCTGTGTCTCCCTGTCTCTGCCCCTCTTCCACCCCCTCTCACTCTCTCTTAAAAAAAAAAAAAAGTTAAAAAATGTTTAAAAGATTTTTCTTGAAAAACATTTGTGAATGACGTTGTAAAGAGACAAAGAAGAATGTTATTTCCGGGATTATTCTCTTGGGTTATTTCGTAAAGTGAGGGCCTTTTGAGTAAAATAAAAGAACTTCAGTTTACCTTTGCTTTTTACATATTTCCCACTACATAGAATCGAACTGTATAAAAGTTCACTGCACGGTCTCAGGAGTGCTTCTGATGAAATTAGCTGATACAGGCACAACCTGAAAGCTCAGAGCTGGACACAGAGTTGGCTGGCTAGTTATCCTTCAACTGCAATGTCTTTAAATACGTGAGTCGTTTGTAAATGCCCAGTGTTTTCTTTGCTACAGTCCCATGTCAACATTCCATTAACGAGTCTTATTACCTTGGTTTAGATATTTAGTGAGAAAGACTCAAGTCAATCCTTACGGTAGCAAAAGGTGGATTCCTTTAGGGAGGAATTACTTAAAAATATATAACTATAATATATTTCATGTTGGATCAGCAAATTTATTTTTGGACACTTGGACTGTGATGTGAGGGGCCGGTGTGTGTGACAGGAGAGAGCCGGTGAGCGAGCTCTGGGGTATTAGCGTTTTCCCCATCAATAGAAGCCGTAAAGAGCAAACATACAATTCCAAGCTGAACCTCATGAACTGAATCAAACTTTTGCAGTAGGAGACGTTCAGCCACAGGAAATCAGTGCGGGGAGTGTGTCAACAACAAACAAGAAAACTGGCCCGAAATAGCACAACTTGTAGCAAGTATATACTTTCTGAAGTGCTTGGGTAATTAAATGAAAACGAAAGTCGTGCTGTGCATGAAGCTTGTCCAGCTTTCAAAAAATGGAAGGATGCAGAGCAAAAGTACAATTCTGCCCCTGGCTTTGAGCGTGCACGTTATAAGCTGTACTAGCCCATCCACGTCGTAAAGCTGAACGTAAATTTTAACTCACGGGATTTTCACTTAATGCCGTGTTTTTATTGCTTGTTTTTTTTTAAAGTTAATATGAAGTCTTATGGCATACCTGCTAAAATTTTAGAATGTCTTCATTCTTAAAAAATGTCTTTTGCCCTCCTTTGCTCTAATGTAGATCACACCTTAGGAAACCTGGTAGCTATGTGTCAAGGCTACTGTGTATTTGACTTATAATATACTTTTATCGTCTCAAAATCCATCCATTAGTTTTCTGCCCACACATCCCCAACTTCAATCTCACAGACTTTCCCCCCACATGCAGCAATCTCCTTGGTGCTGCTGTACCCAAATTTCCCCCAGAAACACCCCCTTCTCTCAAATGTCACCTCCATCTGACCTCGGCTGACTATTCTTCCCAGAGGCTTTCCGTGATTCCAATTCCGCTTCATGTTCTAAGTGTTAGGATCGCACTATTTGCCAACAAGTAGAACAGACAGACAAAAACCTAGGAAGTTCTTATCTGCATTTCTGCAATTGTATCAGATTTGCTCCCGATTGTTGACACACAGGCCAGGAGCTTGTGGTTGTGGCTGGTACCTTAAAGGCCACTGGGCAGATTCCCCTGGTCTGGAGTGAAGCTGCATGGACAGCATCTCAAGCTAATGTTATTCTCCCTGTGAGTAACAAGCATTCAACAGGGCAGCAAAGTAAAGTATTTTGATGATGCGAGCTACCAAGGGGATCAGAAAAGAGCACATCTGCGTTGAAGCAGAAGTTAATGGAAGGAGAATTTTAGAAGCTGCTGAGGGGATGTTGGCAAACTTTATCTGTGATCCTCTTAGAATGCCTGAACCCGGAGTCCGGAACACTTGCCCAGATGAATACGCATGATCATCTCTTTGTAAACCTGTACATTGGTTGACCTCATATTGGTCATCTCACTGTGGAATTCCCTCCTCCCGTATCTGAGCTCAAACACTCAAAAAGATAAGGTTTGACAGAGTCTTGGAAGCGTCTCTACGAGCTACAGAATGGGCAGAGGATCAAGACAAGAGAGGTAACAAGAGTTTTCCTCCCCAATCTGCCAGTAAGTCGTCCTACAGTTGGGGAAGTGAGTTAATTGCTTCAGATGTTAGTTTTATCCTTTGTAACATTGTGGGGTCGGTATTTCCTTCGGGCATAAAAGCTGTTTACTTTTAAGGTTTCTCAAATCATCTCATGTGCCTAAGAGATAGGCTTCCAAATATCACACAGATTCCATCTTCTTGCTGGAGTGTAAGGATGAACACCGGGATTAATTTTCACACAGCTAATGCATTATAGTTTGGCTTAGCATAATTGACAAAGAAGTTTGCTAAATTTTTCTCCTGTTTAGGAAAGATTACTTTTGCAGGCAGAAAATGAACTTAGATGCTCAGAGATGTTCCTTGCCCAAGGTCTTAGAGCTAGCAAGCAGCAAACTGAAGATTAGAGCCAGGATTGACGTGCTCTCAAGTTCTTATTTCCCATAGAGATTACAAATGTATTCAAAATAACATCCTATATAAACATTCATAGAAGCTGAAGCAGAATGAATTCTATTCTTCCTAGCACATCGTTTGGTCTCAGCTGAGATGTGAAATGTAAGCAGTCCATGAAATGGGTGCTTAGAACACTCACATTTTACCAAGTATAAGTAATATGATACTCAGTGTGTAAGGATATGATAGTATTACAACATAGTAAGCGTGTGTATATTACGAAGTAATACTCCGTGAGCTTAGGAATTTTTTGATCTGTATTCTACTTACCTCCATTTTAAGCATTGGAGACAGAGCAATCTATTTTTGTGACCAAGACGGCTTGAATCCAAGTAGAATTCAAGTTCACAGGTGTGTTACTGAGCTGTGTAGCCGATTCGATGAAATTCATTCAACTTCTTTTAGTTACGCTCCGTGTAGGTCATGAGGTTTCCGTTCAGAATGAGCTGGAAGATGAGGACTCACAGATGACCAGAATGTGGTGTTCTGGCATCACACCATTTGGAATTAGGCCATCAACTGGTATTTTCAGAGCGTTTTTTTCTAACCGGTTTTGCAAGAAACAGAAGTATGGCCGTACTTCCTCTCTCAATATTGGTGCTTGTTTTGGTCTCTGGTAGAAATCTCAAACACTGAATTGCAAACTCTTCCCCCACAGTTTATAGTATTTAACCGCATACCCAATGGGAAGAGAGAGAGAGGAGATCTCTGTGCTCTTGATTTGCTCAGCAAACTTCCTCTAGGGACAAAATCCTCAACTTTTTCTAAGACAGAAGTAATGACAATGGGGACTAAAGTTTGTTATCAAAGTTTGATGTTGTGCTGTGGAACTAAGATTTCTTTTCTTTTGTTAACTCTTCATGAGTTCTCTAAAGGCATGCAGAAAGGAATTCTTTATTCCCCATGTAAATTCTCTAAATGGACCTCTATTTGTCTTAAGAACACTGCTTTATTAACTTCTTTTGTAATACATTTTACATAAAGTAGTTTTAAAAATTAACACAGAGTCAATGAACATAGAGTCAATATATCCCTTATCTTTCATGGATTTGAAATTTTCTAGGCTTAATTACTAAGCTCTTCTTTGACTCAAGATTGCATAGATGTTCTTGTAAGATTTAATTTTTTTAAATTGCAGTATTTACTCTAGCCAGAATATATATTTACAGAATATATATTTTACTTTTGAGAAGAGCTGGAAGATAATATGTAGGCTCATGTCAATTTCCTTTCCAGATGAATAGATTTGACAAACATATATTTATAATTCTGAAAAAAATATTCGGATCTATTAAGTAGAAAAAAACCATAAGCTTTTAACAAATTTGAGGACCCACCCCATAGCTCAGTAGGAAAAGGACAAATTATAGGAATTAACAGTATAGAGACTAAGCAAATCCAAATGACCAATATAAGAAAATATGACCAAATTCTCAAATAGAGAAGTATATATTAAAACAGCGATGATAAAACTCTTCATACTCATCAGACTGCAAGCAAACGGAGAATTGAAGGCTACTGCTGATGGAAAAGAAGGAAAAAGGTTACTCACAGATTACTGGAGGAAATGCAAAGTGTTACAGTCTTTCTGGGGGAAAATATGGCAACGACCTCTAAATACTACAAATTCTCAACCTTGCACTGCCCGTCCTTGGAATCTCTCTCATAGAAATCTAACGGGGCACCTGGGTGGCTCAGTCGGTTAAGTGTCTGCCTCTTGATTTGGGCTCAGGTCATGATCTCACGGTTTGTGAGTTTAAGTGCTGCATCGGGGGTCCTCGCTGACAGCATGGAGCCTTCTTGGGATTCTCTCTCCCTCTTTCCCTGCCCCTCCCTTGTGTTCTCTCTCTCTCTTTCAAAATAAATAAATAAACTTCTAAAAAAAAAAAAAAAGGAGAGAAATCTAATTGTATATAAGGACAAATGGAAAATAATGCTTGATGTAGAAATATTTTAATGGCCGGAGATGGAGAAAAATACAGAGTATTTTACAATAGTAAACTCACTAAATAATTAATATAGTCACAGAATGGGAAATATTCATCCATCTAGAATAAGCAATGATGGCTCTAACAAATGGTTTGGAGATGTTTTCCTGAGATATTGCTGAATGAGCAAACAAAATGCAGAAAAATGCACATAACCTGGTCATAATTTTGTAAAATAATGATTTAAAACACCCCGAACATGATTTTTTTTTAATGTATTGTTGGTATGAGAGTTGATGAGAAAATATGTTTGTTTTTCTCTGGAATAATAGCAAAGGCTACTTCTTAGGTAATTAACATGAACACCCTGGAGATAGAGGACAATAGCCACAGAGAGAAAAGGAGGAAAGGTATGAAGAAAAACTGGAAAAGAAAAGAAAAGAAGATTTTGTGTACATTGAAACATTTTTTGAAATTAATAGCAGTGATTGCTTCTGGACAGAATAGAAGCAAGGATGGGGATGGTCAGGGCAAAATTGTACTACTGCATGCATTTTTTTTTTTTACAATGTTTTTTTAACAGGCTATAACTTATTTATCTTCAACAGGTTGTAATTTAAATGAACGAAATTACAGTTTAAAAGAAAGTAAGCGAGGACTAAAGAAAATATAAATAAAAATAAATATTTATTCTGCAGAATCGATCAAGTGTAGATAAACTGAAATTGTTTCACAAGTCCTGAAACATAGAAATTACCAAGCAATGCCCACTTCTCTCGTCCTGAAATGGGGAAGAGTCTGCTGAATTTATTATCCAGACAGATGCCCTGCTGTCCTTTGAAAGGATTATTTCCTCAATAATCCCGTGATTATCTCTATTGCCCTATGAGAGCGAGCCATTATCTCCACAGATATGTAGCTAGTGAACCGGGCTTGGAGAGGTTCAAACAGAATGTGTTAGGAAACTGGCTGATTCATATGGATGTCCTACCCTCGTCCATGTTTGTTTTATTTTTCCTCTGTTACCCAGAGTCATGAGTCTCCCTTCTTACCACAAGGACTCATTTTCTAGAAATCTACTTATTAGCATAGTTCTAATGCTAATGCTAGTAGCATTAGAAGATGTATTATTGTACAGTTGATCTGGGAACAATGCTGGAGGTTAGGGGTGCCGGCATGTGCAGTCAAAAATTCACCCATAACTTTTGACTCCTCTGAAATTTTACTAATAGCCTATAAAATGTGAAATAGTATATGGATAAGGTTTCCTCCCGCTGGAAGCCTTATTGATAACATAAAGAATCCATTCACATTTTTTATTTTATGTGTTATATATATTATACACTGTATTCTTTTTTTTTTTAATGTTTTAAACATTTATTTATTTTTGAGAGACAGGGCATGAGTGGGGGAGGGGCAGAGAGAGAGGGAGACACAGAATCCCAAGCAGGCTCCAGGCCCGGAGCGGTCAGCACGGAACCCGATGCGGGACTCGAACTCGGGAACCGTAAGATCATGACCTGAGCCAAAGTCAAACACTTAACTGACTGAGCCACCAAGGTGCCCCTTTATTCCATGGACTATTACACTGAACATGTATTTTTTGTGTTTGTTCCTTCGGTAGCTCTCTGATATTTTACACAAATGATTTGTTGTATTTCTTGTGGCTTTTCTAGCTCTTGACTCCTGAAAACTATTCTGTCTTGCCTGGAATCAGAAATCTTGAATCAGATTTGAGCTGAATTTGTCATAAACAGCACATTTTTTGCTGGTGTGGGTGGCTTCAGGGGAACATCAGAGGTGGATTTACCATGAAACTAATCATTCTTAATCCTCATATCCATCACTGACACACGGGCACCTTCAAAGACCCTGGGAAGGGGACACCTGGGTGGCTCAGTCAGCTGAGCATCCGACTTCAGCTCAGGTCATGATCTCAAAGCTTGTGAGTTCAGGCCCCGCGTCGGGCTCTGTGCTGACAGCTCCGAGCCTGGAGCCTGCTTCTGATTCTGTCTCCCTCTCTCTCTGTTCCTCCCCTGTTCACTCTCTCTCTCTCAAAAGTGAATAAACATTAAAAAAAAAAATTTTTTTTAAAAGACCCTGGGAGGGATCCCAGCAATGTGTACACATGAACATATGTTTTTGTAAAATTTCCAAAAAATAATTTATCCACAATTAGTTAAGGCCACACTCTCTTTCCCACTCTCCTAGGGAGACAAGCTGACCAAAGTAAAGCCATTTTAGTTTTATGCTGATCCTTAACGTAAAAGTCAACAGGTCATATAAAGAGTCCCCAGGTCCGACTCAGGGAGAAGCTCGAGACCCCACTCCCTCAGGCAGTAAAAGCCACAAAGGCTGGACATTCTTGCAACTGCTCTTGTGGGTCACTCCACAACTGTGAGACAATAGAAAAACTAACCGCCCCATTGAAGTGATAACCGGAGTTAAAGACTAAGCCCCTCCCTATACTTTGCTAATTAAAGAAATCTCAAGAAACCCTTTGCTGGAGGCAAGGGGGGGGGGGTCTTCTTCCCCATCTGGGAGGAAAGATCGCTGCCTACTTCTATACTTAAATCGTTGTCCCTTTCTCTACGTGGCTTGTTCTTGAATTCTTTCTCGCACAAAACCAAGAACTCTCTGGGCCGTGCGCCTGAGTGAGGCCTGTCCTCTTGGGGCCTCCACTGGCCTGACATACTCTGCCATAAGTCTCATGTCAGTTGGTAATGATGCAACTGAGGGAATTCCTGTCACCCGGCTGAGAGTTGTTTTAGGGACATAGCTGTTCCCATATATAGGAATGGCCTCCTGGTGTAGAGACGGCTTCTGGCCCTGCTGCCTGCCTCACCCGTGTCGTGATGTCCGCGTGGAGCAGGGCAGGATGTGAAGACGCCCGACGATGCCAGAACCCGCGGCGTGTGCAGAGAGGAGCCGTGACCCAGCTGCTCAAGCCTCGGAACACGAGCTCGTGATCACTGGCAGGACCCCAGTTGATGAAGGGTCGTATTTTCAGAGACATAAAAGAATCTCAACAAAAGCTAATAGAACTGAACTCTACTTTGGAAAGGTGTTTCGCACTGGTCAAGAAAAACAAGTGAGAAGTCATAGATCTCTGATGTGCATCAACACAGAGTATCATCCATTGTCATCATTGAATTTGTTGATTAGAAAACAATTACAGAAAATCCGTCAGGCAAATTAATTTAATGACATCTGAGGGAAAAAAAGCAGAGTGCGTGAATCATTGAAACTGTACTTTCTTCAGATAAAATCTGAATAGAAATATGAACAGGATCTTGGATTTGTTTTTAATATTCCAATTAACAAAGAGGCGTGAATCAAAGAGCATCTTTGAAAGTGATTTGCATTCTTAATATCTGAAGAAAATATTAACGTCAATGAAGGTAACAGAAAAGTAGTAAAATGTCACGCTAATATTTGCGTGAAGCATCAATGAGAAAATGATCAATGAAGTGCTATTATGTCATTAACTGTTTCACAAGAAAACTTGCAATCCCTCCCCCCCCCCCCAATTCTTACACAACATGTAAAAATGGAAATGACCACAGGTTTTCCCCAAATATGAAACAACAGTAAGGATTTACAAGCCTTCTTGATAATGAGTTGTGAAGGCAACAGGAAACTTCTAAACTATTTCTGTTAACTTATAACAAGTAAAATTTGATCAGCCACGCCACACTAAAGCAGAGATTCAATTATCTTTCTATTCTGTCTATAGAAACTTGCAACCTGAAATTACTTTTACGTTAAAAAAATGGAAAATTAACTAAGGAGTTTCCATCCATAAAACAGAGAGCATAGACGAGTATCAGGCGGTTACTTTTAAAATGATATATTATTTTTTAGATTCTGTGATGTCACGGAGGAAAATATTTTCCTCTACCCTCTTATGTTCCGTAATTGAGGGGATATAAATTAAAATAACAAAAGACAGATTAACGGGAGAAAAGGCATACAATTTTTATTAATATTTTAGTGCATAGGAGTTCACAGAAAAGAGGTGAAACTCTAGGAAGCAGCTAGACCCAGGGGCTTATATATTATTTTAACAAAGGAAAGGGAGTTTGGGCTTCAAGGGATAATAAACTGTGGAGATGTGACTAGGAAGTAAATAGAGGAAACTGATGGAAACTAAGGGCTGTTTTAATAAAAAGATTGGTTTATGTAGACTCCTCTCAAGGCTCTGTCTGTCCCTGGTGATAAGAGCCCTCCCTCTTCCTGGTATGGAAGAGGGGATACCTTTCACCAAGGGAAATTTATGTCCTGATTTTAGGCAGAAGAGGGGAGGGCAGAGGACTCTGCATCTGCTGAATCTCATTTGTCTTCAGCTAAAAATAATCCTTGGGCCAAACTGACACATTTTAGAGTGGCTTATCCTGACCACCTTCAGTGGTGATAAGGGTGTTTGTCTCCTTTCAGAAATAGGTAATTTGTGTGATTTCTTTTCTAATGCTAAGTACATATTGATTATTATATCTACTTTTTATTTATTATTCTGTATTTATTTTACTAAAGTGAACCTCCAGGATTGTGTAAGCTCCAGGCTTCCCCAAGCCTGGATCGGCTCCTCCATAGTACAGACTCGGGACTGGAAGTCAGAGCGGTTTTCCAATTACAGTAGAGGGAAATGATTCTAGAATTTTCTAGTTGCTTTGGCACCAGTTCCCTGGCCCCAGACTCTTTCTGACTCAGGCGAGGCAGGGTGAGGGAGCACAGACAGATCCCTTGCCGGTTCAGTTCTGCATCATGGTTCTGGGAGTTGTTTCTGGAAGCTCAACATAAAGCACACTCATGAGCTTGTGAAATTCCCGGTACTTCCCGAGAACTCCTTTATTTAAGCAAACCAAGAGGAATTATTTTGTTAGCAATTGGGAAGCCTTCTAGATATGGAACTGGTACCAGTAATGAAGTTTTGGAGTGATGGTGGGTGGTCCAGAGCTGAGGGACAAGAAAGAATTCTTGAAGACATCTTTGGTGCAAAAAGATGATCCTATTAAAACACGGAGACGGGACCCGCGGGCAGGAAGAGCTGCATGGGGTAGCTCATTATATATCCTCAGGTTGGGAGGGGGTCAGGGATTGAGTAAGTCTCTAAGGAATTTTGGAAGCAAGGTTTTTCCGGGACCTTGAGGGGCTAGCTGTTGCTGCAGAAACACCATTTATCACCGTTTAGTAAAACCTCAGTCGTGAGACCCTTCAGATATGTATCAGGGGCCATAAGCTTAGAGTATGATTGCCAGCATATACTTGGGGCAGTTGAGATCAAGGAAGCTTCCAAAGGAATTTTTATTTTATTTATTTATTTTTATTTTTTTTTTTATAAGGATCTCCATTTAAATTTTTTTTTCAACGTTTTTATTTGTTTTTGGGACAGAGAGAGACAGAGCATGAACGGGGGAGGGGCAGAGAGAGAGGGAGACACAGAATCGGAAACAGGCTCCAGGCTCCGAGCCATCAGCCCAGAGCCTGACGCGGGGCTCGAACTCACGGACGGCGAGATCGTGACCTGGCTGAAGTCGGACGCTTAACCGACTGCACCACCCAGGTGCCCCCAAAGGAATTTTTATATGTTAAAGTAGACTTACAGGATCCTGGGGGTTGGGATAATGTTAAGCTAAGGCTCTCTTTTGTCCCCAACAAAGTGCCATCATCGAGGCAGCTGAGCTCCTAGAGGGAGTTTTCTCTGCCGGTTTCAAGGACTTGTCCATGGCTGTAGTCAGTAAGGGAATTTAATTTTTCCTTTTCCTTAGTTTCCCACATCACGGTGGCCGGCACTTAAACCTCTTTCATTATTGGGCGGCCAGGAGTGTCTGAGGAATATCACACATGTCCCACCTGGGGGGGACGGTGCTGTAACCTGTACTTTGCCCTCAGCTTGCCCCAGCTCTCCCATCATTAAATTACCTCCTGTGGTATCTGGAATGAAGCTCTGCATTCAAGGCTTGTCGCTATAGATCTCCAGGGCCGGCACAAGGGCACGAAGCCTGGAGTTGGGGAAGGCTGCTTGAAGTGTGTGGGACAGCTTGAAGAAATAGTACTACAAACTCGAGCCTTCAAATTATCAGCTCAAATCAGGATCAGAGGACCAGGATTTTTTTTTTTTTTTTAATAAAAGATTGTCCTCAGCCAGTCTTTTATTTCTTGTCGTTGTCGGGCTAAATATAAAAAAATAAGTTGGAGAGAATGATCCTGTGGGTTTCTGAATCAAATTCTAAATCAGATTCATAGCCCTGTGATATATTGTACTATAAGAAATGGGTATTTAATCTTAGTCCCTGGTTCCTGGTATAAAAACTCCTAAAACCCTAGGAATTTCCTGAGTGATGGGAATGAAGAGTCTTTTGTTATTCATAATAAACTCCTTTCCATCGCCCCCGGTTTATTATGCTAACGAGGGGACTCTGGCTGGGGCCCAGGAGCTTCCAGAAGGGTGCTGGTTGCCGGAGGAAGTGGCCACGGGATTCGGGGGTCGGAAGTCTCAGCTGCACGTCCTGACTGTCTGGAGAGATTGAGCTGGTCACCAGCGGCTCGTGATCTAGTCAACCACGCCTAAATGACCGAGGTTTGGAGAGCTTCTGGGTTGGTGAGCACACGGACCAGCAGGCAGGAGGCCCACCCAGGGACCTCGCCCTCTGGATTTCCTCCAGCTGGCTGTTCCTGAGCTGTGTCTTTTACGCGAAGCCAGTAATAGTAGCTTAGCTGCTTTTCTGAATTCTGTGAGCCATTCTAGCAAATGATCAAACCTGAGGGGGTTGTGGGAGCCCCTGAATTGATCCTCTTCCTGTCCTCTTCCTGTCCTTCCTGTCCTCCGGTCCTCTTCCTGTCGGAGTTGAAGCGGAAACCCCTATGCACTCGCTGTCAGAAGCTCCGAGAGTAAAAGTGGTTCCGACGTGGTTCGAGTAAAAACAGCTCCGAACCCTGCGTGATTTATTTTTGATGAAACGTTGGACGCTATTTGGAAAGAATGGGACCCCAGGGATTGGAACAGGGACCTTTGGTGGTTTTAGACGATCCTGTGTATCTAAACCCTTAACGTCCACGGGGATTTCCAAGACAGAGCGAGACTCCTTTTCTCTAGTGAAGCGGTCAGCTGAGCGGATCTTGACCAAAGCAGTTCCTTCGCAAGAGGACAATTCTCGTCAGTCCCTACTCCTAAGCGGAGCATCCGATCAACGTGTGCCCTGGGGACGCAGTTATAAGTGAAACCTTGGAGGGAACTGCTTTCACACTACAAGAACCGCAGGCATTTGCTTGAGTTTTTGTCACCAGAAACTCGGTGAATATGTGTGGGAATGGTTTCTGGGGGTGACACCAGGGAGGGAGAATGTTTCACATTGAGATGTTTTATCAACCTGGAATTACCAACAGATTTGGAATTAATGTCTGAGTTTGAACCGCTGCTAATGTTTTCATGTCTGGCTGTTTTACAATTTGGGCTAAATGATGGGCTGCGGTGAGTGCAGTTGATTTGCTAGAAGTTCATTAGAATATAAATGGATTTTTCTCTTTGCAGCTGGATCACTCAGGTCCTGGACGTGAGATGGCCCAGAGGACGTTACGTTTATCATGGAATTAACAGTTGGCATGGAGAAGAACACGGGTGAGGGTGCCAGCATCCTGAAAAAGTGTCCTGTAAGACCACAGATCCTTACTGTTAGCATTTCGCCTATATTTCTCCAGTGGTGCCTCCAGCCATTTATCTGAGTAATTGGGTACTTGGGAAAGGAATTCCTTTCTGGGATTATTGGACCTTAGCTCTCAGCTGATCTTTTCCCCCCTGGAGACTCTGACTACTTAGTCAACCATTAAGTATTGAGATTTGCAGCAGTTAAAGGACATTTACTGTTTTCATTCAGGCTTACCTTATGGAGGTCCAGAGGACCCACAAATCCAATTTGTAGTCATTTTCCCTGATTCTGTGTGTATGGACCACACCCGTACTCAACAACTGAGCAAACTCCACGTTGATTCTTTGACCCGCAGAGCAATTGGCATTATGACTGGAGAGCAAAGTGGAAGTTCTGAAAATGGTTGATTACTGAAAATAATAGTTACCCCAAATCTGTACCACTTCCTGGGAGGACTGCAGAGAATAATACTTCCACAAAACACCTGGGGGGCTCAGTTGGTTAAGTGTCCAACTCGGTTTCAGCTCAAGTCATGATCTCGTGGTTCATATGTTCAAGCCCCACATCGGGCTCTGTGCTGACACTGTGGAGTCTGCTTGGGATTCTCTCTCTCTCTCTCTCTCTCTCTCTCTCTCTCTCTTCCTCTCTCCCTCTCCCCCTCCCCCCATTCATATTGTCTCTTTCAAAATAAATAAATAAACTTAAAAAAAAAAAGACTTGGAAGATTGTCTTCGATCCTACTTAATATTTTTGGTTTGGCCTGTGCATAGACAGATGAACCCAGTGAATGAAATGGATTATTGTACACTTCATCAAGTGACAATTTTAATTGCAATTGGTCTTGAAGTTGTGGCCTTTTTACTGTGAGCACAAATCCAGCTTCTGGTTCCTGGCGTGTACCTACTGCCAATAACAGTTATTGCCATGAGCCAATAACACCAAGGGGAGGAGCACAATGTACCTTCATCGGTTTCCCCAGGCAGCTCCCAAGCTCCAGGTCACAGCTATAGGACCCTTGCTTGTCTTATCATCTGACAGGATTTCATGGCATTTCCCCAACATTTAGTGATGTCGAAGATATTTTCATGAGATGTCAGGTATATTTTCTACTCATTTACTCATTTTCAAATTGTTTCTTTAGTTGAATTTTTTTTTTTTTTTGAGAGTGAGAGAGACAAGGCGAGAGCAAGGGAGGGAGGGGCAGAGAGAGACAGAGAAGCAGGGGAGGGGCTGAGAGAGAGAGAGGGGGAGACACCAAATCCAAAGCAGGCTCCAGACTCTGAGCTGCCAGCCCAGAGCCTGATGTGGGACTCAAACTCACAAACCGCGAGATCATGACCTGAGCCAAAGTCTGACACTTACCCGACTGAGCCACCCAGGCGCCCCTCTATAGTTGGGTTTAACTGTTGTTTATATATTCTAGTTGTGAGTCTTTTGTCAGATATATGGCTTGCAAATACCAGGGACTTTCACAAAGCAGATGTTTCCAATTTTGATGAAGTCCAATTTATTGATTTTTTTTCTTTTATGAATCATGCTTTCGGTTGCATGTCTAAGAAAATAAAACTTTATGCAGTTTTATTTTTTGGTTTATCTTAGAGTTTCTGAAATTTTTGAATATGTTAGTTTGTTATTGGAAATATAAACAATCATCTTTTCGTATTTTGCTTCTGCCCCATTCTTTTTCGCTTCTTTTCATGCCTAATTAATAATTTGTATTTGAAACCATTTGTGTATGACCTGTATGTGGTTATGTTCATAATTTGTTTTCACTTTTTTCTTGGTGTTACAGTTGTTGTTGGGTGTCTTCTGTTTCTAGTCACTGCTTCTACATTATGATGTTAAACTCAGGCTGAATTTTTTCAGTTATTTTACTTTTCATTTCTAGAATGTACATTCTATTTTTTGCGTTTCAAGTCTCTAGTGAAACTCACAGGAGTGTGTGTGTGTGTGTGTGTGTGTGTGTGTGTGTGTGTGTGTTGGTCCATATTTTTCAACAAACTAATCACAGTTGTGTTAAAATACTCATTTACTGACTTCATGATCTGGGTTATCTAGAGATCTCTTTCTATGGCCTTTTTTTTTTTAAATATTGATTACTGATTATATGGTCTTGCCTCTTTTCATGTCTAATAATTTTTATTGCATACTCGACTTTATGTAAATGCACAATAAAGGCATTAGATGATGTGATTTCCCACCAAAGGGGTTTCCCATGGTGTCCTTTGAGTAGGTCGGGTGAAGGGTTCTTTTTCTCCCACTTTACCATCTTCTTCCCCTGCTACCTTGTCCCTTTACATACAACCTCAACAAGTGTCTCACGTCTTTCATTTTGCCAAATTCCTCTAAATTTTCCCTTCTCACTCTATTGTATCCTCTTAACCAAGAATTTACTCCCTAATCATCTGCCTCTTTAGGTTTTCTTTAAAATAACTAAAATCCAATGTAGAGTATAGTAAGTGCAGGACAAGCAAAATAGAATCGCGAATAAAGAGCTTCCGGAACTTCTAGCTTCTGGCTGTAAGAGAATAGCCAGAAAACCAAAGAGCCATGAGAATATTTTCTAGGAAGCGTATTTTGACTGGCCTTGATGATTTCAGTATTACATTTAATAGAATGAACTCTCCCATCGGAGAGAACATCAAAGGCAAGGAGAGATATAGTGAGGAGAAATCACCATTATCCAAGATCGACTTTGTGTCAGGGACAAGGCTAGATAGTATTTCTTACCTCCCGTAACTTTCATGGAAACCCTCGAGAGTAATTTTTCTCCTTCGTGATGGTGAATGAGGTTTCTAGTTTTCAAGCCTGCGACGACTGTTTCCGAGCTGGAGCCGGAGCCATTTTGTCTTGAAAGGCTATCCTCCTTTCCCTTCATTCCAAGTTATTTTCCAGGGATGACTCAGTTTGTCGTTGCTTAAGGGAAATGGTGAGTAACTTGATGCATTTCAAGTGTAAACTCAACAGAAGCTCTTGTGGGGAGAGCTGGACACGGAGGCTGGTCCAGAACCAGCATTAACCCT